>NC_089584.1:12691055-14037865 GCF_019320115.1 Miscanthus floridulus | reverse complement strand
GCGCACCGCCCTACGTGGTCGCCACCGAAGCCGACGTGCCGGACCTGATTCAGTTCGTCAGAACGCGATCGGAGAGGCCTGACAGCGCGTTTTCCAAGTCGATATATCCGCTGATCCTTGGCTCCTTCGTGCAAATGCCCAACATGAGTTTTGTAGCCCAAGGTACCAGCTACAACTCTTATTCAAAGATCAAGCTCAAATTCGCAACAGCTAGGGAGAAAATCCAATCCAAAGTCGGGCTGACAGCACTGTCAGTGATCAAGACTTAGAAAAATTTCGTGAAGTGCTGAAAAGGTTGTTTTTCTGATTTTTGTGAGCTAAAAAGGACTAGGCTATGCACATTATTAGTTTATGACCCAAAAAAGAAAGTTGTTCTCCATGACACATACTACAACTTTGCTTTAGTACCCACATACATGCATAGTCTCTAGCACCTATTTCAAACTTGGTCAAACATGTCACTTTTTAAAAGATGGTACCCACTTGGGCTATGACATAATGACCTAATTAGCCCTAGCCATGAATATCAAAGTTGTTTATAATGATACTCTAAACATGTTTAAGCAATTCACAAGGTCACACAATCATTACATGTATTAGTCACTCATGATCATATGTATATGTTACAAGGAACATGAAATAACAAGCAATGTTTCATATGTTTCGATCAGATGTTTCAATTGTAAATGATGATTTATGAATGCTTGATGCTCATGCTCATGTTATGCAAGTCAAGTTATGCAAGGCTAACACCCGAGGTGTTACATTTCACCCCTCTTAATAGTACGGCTATCAAACCTAAATGTGATCACACTCTCTAAGTGTCTTGATCACCAAAACAAAATAGCTCCTATGGTTTATACCTTTGCCTTGAGCTTTTTGTTTTTCTCATTCTTCTATTCAAGTTTAAGCCCTTGATCATCATCATGCCATCACCATTGCCATGCTATGATCTTCATTAGGTTCTCCACTTGAAGTGTGCTACCTATCTCATGATCACTTGATAAACTAGGTTAGCACTTAGGGTTTCATCAATTCACTAAAACCAAACTAGAGCTTTCAATCTCCCCCTTTTTGGTAATTGATGACAACCCTTATACAAAGATATGAATTTGAATTCAATTGAATCCATGTTGCTTGTCGAAGCATATTTACCATGTGTAAAAGGATATGGACAAGTTTCATGAATCCTATATGGTAGCAATTGCTCCCCCTATATATGTGCTAAGAGTTTGGATTGTAGCTTGCACATATGATTAGATAGGAAATGTAGGAGTCAATGTCTACCAAATGATGCTAAGGTATAAGAGATGGACCTTTGAAGCGTGATACCAATCGGAGTGCACCATTATACCATCCTTAGCACCATGGTTAGCTAGATACCACTTGAACACTTGATAGCTAGATACCATTTGGAAATAATTGGAAATGAAATCATTAGATATCCTATGCATGCTAGTTTTTCATTTCATCATTCAAACCTACAACTAGCATACACCACACAAGCATGGATTTTGAAATTTAAAACTTATGCCATGCAAGAAATCATATGAGATGCACATTCAAATGCACCATACAAGTCTATAAGCTTGCTCCCCCTACTTGTGTGCTCAAAGTTTTAATTGATCCCTTTCCTTTGTCATTTCTTTCCTTATCATTGATATGTTCATTTCTTTCTCTCTTTTCTATCTTTGTCATTTGTCATTTCTCTCCCCCTTTTCTATCTTTGTATACTATCTTCTCCCCCTCGGTCATCAATGACCACAAAGGTTTAAAATATAGATAGGTAGAGATGTATCAAAGTCAATCAATGGGGTGAGGATCATATTCTCAACTTTGGTTCAAACTAGAATATTTACCAAAGATATTTAACTCGGTTTGATCCAAGGACAAGCTTCTTCACACCTCCAAATAAGGGTTATCTTGTACCATGTTGAGTTAAACACTTATAGCTCATTTTCTAGATTTGAGGCCGCTGCCTCCGTCCATGAGCACTTTGGTAAGTCGGGTGTTGCCGACGATCGGGTCGACGACGAGCGGGTACCGCCCGGGGTTTGGAACATAATCGGGGTGGTCATCCCGGTCAAAGGTGATTGCCTCCCGAGACCAGGAGAGGTACCGGGGGGTGGCCACCTTGACCGAGAAAACCTCCTGGCATTCCCTCTTTCGCTGGCGCATCGTGAGGCATGCCGAGGGTCCGTCAAAGATCATGAAAGCGTTGCGTACCTCGGGGAACCCGTCGTCCTTGTCCTCGTTCCGACCGCCGGGGCCCTTCTGCTTGGTGTCGTCGTCGGGGAGCCCGAGCCTGGCGTAGTAGCGCCGGAGCATGGTGCACTCCTCGAGGGCGTGCTTCACCGGACCTTGATGGTAAGGGCAGGGCTTCTTCAGCATGTCGTCAAATAGCCCAGGGCCACGGGGACCGCGGAGATTCCTACGATCCATTGTGGCGACCTAGACGGCCTCGAGGACTTCCTGCTTCCCTGGGCGACCCTTCTTCTTTTTCTTAGGGAGGTGGGGGGCTGAGGCCTCGGGGGCCTCTTCCCTCCGCTTCCCCTTGGGATCGGTGTTGGGGAAGATGGCTCCGACGGCCTCTTCCCCTGAGGCGAAGCTGGTGGCGATGTCGAGGAGCGCGGCAGCAGAGCGCGGGACGTTGCGTCCTAACTCTCGGACCAAGTCCCAACAAGTGGTGCCGGAGAGGAAAGCCTGGACGATCTCCGAGTCGCCGACGCTGGGTAGCTCGGTGCACTGTTTGGAGAAGCGCCGGATGAAGTCTCGGAGAGACTCGTCTGGCTTCTGGCGGCAGCTTTTCAGATCCCAGGAATTCCCAGGGCGTACGTATGTGCCCTGGAAGTTCCCGACGAAGATCCTAACCAAGTCGCGCCAGTCGTGGATTTGCGAGGGAGGGAGATGCTCGAGCCAGGCTCGTGCCGAGTCCGACAAGAGCAGAGGGAGATTGCGGATGATGAGCAGGTCATCGTCCGTGCCACCTAGCTGGCAGGCCAGGCGGTAATCGGCGAGCCAGAGTTCTGGGTTGGTCTCGCCGCTGTATTTCGCGAGGTTGGCCGGCTGTCGGAACCGGGCGGGGAAAGGGGCAACACGGATGGCCCTGCTGAAGACCCGAGGTCCTGGCGGCTCAGGGGAAGGACTGCGGTCCTCACCGCTGTTGTAGCGACCGCCTCGGTGTGGGTGGTAGCCCCGTGCGGCTCTGTCGTCGTGGCGCCGTCGCCTGCCAACTACTTCGTGGTCGCCCTGCGCCTCGCGTTGGTCCCTAAGTCGGTCGCGCACCGAGGGGGCCCTGTTGACCGTCGGCGCGCGAGCGTCCTCGGGACGGACCGAGGCATCCTGGCCCCGGCGAGGTTGTGCTGTGGGTTGCTCCGAGGTGCCTCCGCGCCGGCGGGAGGCGGAACTTTCGGCCTGCTGCACCGCTGCGGTCTCGAGAAGATCGCGGAGCTCTCCGCGGACCCGTCGCCCCTCGGTGGTGGAGGGCTCGGGCATCGCTCGGACCAGCATCGCAGCTGCTGCGACATTCTGGCTAGCGCGATTAAAGATTGGGGGTGGCTCTCCCCCCTCGTTGTCATTGATGCGGTGATGGACGTCGCGGGCCCTCCCTCGGGCCCCTCCGCCCTCACCGCGCCCTTGCTGCTCCTGCTCGAGAGTGTCCCAAAGCTGTTGCAGAAGGAGTCGGTCTTGTTCGACCTTGTTTCGAAGCTCGCGGAGCTGCTCCAGGTCTGGGCGTCGATGCCCCCCACGAACGGGATTCTCGTTCCATGCCGCCGGGGCCTCGAGACGTGGAGGTGTGACGTCGCCCGCCCCTGCCCGGGGCGGGGAATGGTTGCCTGTCCTTTCGTCCTCTTCACCCGCCCTTGGCATCCCGAGCCCGACGTGGAAGCACTCACGAGATGGATCGTAAGTCCCTTCGTCGTCAGAGTCGGAGTAGCCGAGGCAGTAGTCGCTTGCGGCCAAGAATTGGCGCAAAGCCCCAGGGTTGTGGAGTTCGGAGAAATCCACCCTGGGCCATGCCTCGTCCTCGTCTGAGGGGTCGGAGCGGGTGCTCAGGTCGAGAGCGAAGCGCTGGCGGCGTTCCGAAGGGTGCTCGTGAGTGGCAGCGTATGCGTAGGCGTAAGAGGCGGCGGCATTTCTCAACCCAAAGGGGTATGGGGACGGTGCCGTCTCCATATTCTGCCCCGCCCGGGTTGGCTCTTCAGGGAGTGGTGGAGCGGAGCTAGACGACTGGGCGTCGCCGCGAGCCCCCGGCGATTTTCCTTCGTCCATGCTCAGGCCAGACAGGTCCCCAGCCAGGGACCCCGTACCAACAGCTGGTCGTAGGGCATCGGCGGGGAGGGGCGTGCCGCCCTGGGCTCACGTAGCTTCGGGGTGGCCTTGCCCGCGTCGCGCCTGGCGAGCGTGGCGAGAGCGGCCGCCCTGGCGCCGCCTACGCCTGGGCTGCCGGGGCGCGACTTCATCATCGGACGGTGGGGCTCGAGGAGTGAGGAGCACCATGTCGTACTCATGCCCTAGAGACATGAACTCTAGGCTCCCGAACCAAACTATGGTGCCGAGACGCAATGGTCGTACGGGGTCTGCCATCCGGAACTTGCTAGGATGACGAAGCTGACACGCAGCTTCCCCTACCTGGCGCACCAACTGTCGGTGCTTTGGAACCAGGGGTCCCTCAACCAACAAGTGAATTTGTGCTACGTGCCCCTAATCCCGGATGGTGATGCAAAGAGACACAAGGTTTATACTGGTTCAGGCAATCGAGGCCCTACGTCCAGTCCGAGAGATCGATCTTGTATTCCTCGCACCGGAGTGCTCGTAGTAGGGGGTTACAAGCTAGGTGAGAGAGGGGACTAGCCCCAGGTCTCGGCGTGGGTGGTGCGGGCTGCTTGAGGCATTGTTCCCAAGCAGCGTAGGAGTGCGTGGTTCTATCGGTGTGTTCGTCTTTCTCGTCCCCTAGAAATGGCCCCGGTCCCTTCCTTTTATACTCTAAGGGAGGACCAGGAACGTACATAGGTTGCTACATAGCGCTTCTGCAAATGGGGTGTCGTGTCCGAGCCCTGTAGCCGGCCACTGTTGTTGTGGTATGGTCGATGGAGTGGCTCCGTCCTTGTCGTGCAGAAGTGACACGCCGGTCATACTTGATCTTGTGCGTCGTGGGGCTCCAGTACAGCTTGATGCAGGACATGGCGGGCGACGTGCTGGTCACCGTGTAATGACGTCGTAGTGGGCAGCGGCTCTGCAGATGCCAAGGCCGAGCCATCATGGGGGGCTCGGCGGTCATGGACCCTCAGGCTGCCGAGCCCGTGAAGCAAACTGCCGAGGCCTCGGGGGAGTTGTTGGCCCTGGGTACTGATTCCGAGGCCACAGTAGCCCAGGCGCGGCTCCCCATGCTGCGTTGTCCTCAGAGCAGGAGTTGGCAGCACAGTGAGGCATGGGTGTCAACCATGTGCATGGTGGTTAGCACAGTGACGGGTAACCCCTGCCCAGTCTGGGGGACGTGCAGGTCATCGCGTGATGACGTCGTAGGGGGCTGTGGCTCTGTAGGTGCCGAGGCCAAGCCATCGCGGGGGGCTTTGGTGGACATGGGTCCCCAGGCTGTCGAGCCCCTGAGGCAAACTACCGAGGCCTTGGAGGGAATTATTGGTCCTGGGTACTGATTCCGAGGCCACAGTAGCCCAGACGTGGCTCCCCACGCTGCGTTGTCCTCGGAGCTGGAGTTGGCAGCACAGTGAGGCATGGGTGTCAACCATGTGCATGGTGGTTAGTACAGTGACGGGTAACCCCTGCCCAGTCCTGCCTCCTGTCCCATCGGCCATTCTGCTGTACTGTGCCGAGCATGCGGTTGTCATCAGGGGCAGCAGTTGGCTGAGTTGATGCGACACGACGTTTTGTCAGAGGGACGGGAGGAGGAAGAGGCAGCGGAGTGCTGCCGAGCCTGCCTTGCGCGAGACGGAGGGTCGGTGGCCCGGCCGAGGCCTTTAGCGGGGAATCGCTCGAGGTCGGTAGTGAGGGAGCCTCGGGCGAGTCGGAGAATCGGCCGAGGCCCGCGGTGATGGGCCTCGGGCGAGTCGGAGAATCGGCCGAGGCCCCCGGGGCCTCGGGCGAGTCGGAGAATCGGCCGAGGCCAGCAGTGTTTAGCTGGTTTCGATCTCTACGAAGTCTAAGCAGTCGTTTTTTGGGTCTTGCTTAGGGTACCCCTTCTCACGGTACCCGACACAAAGGCCGCCTTGTCTTTCTTGGGGGTATAGCACAATCCCTCTTTGTAGAGAGAAGCTCTTTGGCTACCCAAGCACATAAGCAAGCAGTCCTCACCACCATAAGCCTTAGCTAAGGTGTGAGTGAGCTTAGTGACCTCCTTCTTGAGGTTCTCATTCTCAACCACTAGTGAGGCATCACAAGTGAGACCATCACTACTAGATGAGGTGGAAGTGGAAGTGCTACAAGAAGGGTTAGTGGGAGGAACAATGATAGGTATAGATAGTGATGTATTAATTAAATCATAAGTTAAACCTACATTGCAAGTTTCAACATGCTTCTTTTTATTTTGCTCATCAAGCAAAGAGGAATGAGCTTTCTCAAGCTTCTTGTGAGCCTTGCCAAGCTTCTAATGGGCATCCTCTAGCCTCTCATGAGATGCATTGAGCTCATCAAAGGCTTGCTTAAGGGCATTTATTTCCTTACGCAAGCTTTTGCATTCCCTTCTCTTGATGTCAAAGTGTTCTCTAGCATCTTCTAGCATGTCAATTAATTCATCCTTAGTAGGTTCATCATCATCACTATCACTATCATTTTCATGTTCATCATCACTTTCATCATCACAAGATTGTACCTTAGTGGCCTTAGCCATGAAGCATGATGAAGATTCGAAGAGAGAAGGCTTCTCATTGATAGCAATGCTTGCAAGAACCTTCTTCTTGGTGGCCTTGTCATCATCACTTGAGAAAGCATCACTATCCCAAGTGACCACATATGAACCACCCTTCTTCTTCTTGAAGATCATCTTGTCCTTCTCTTTCTTTTCCTTCTTGTCCTTCTTCTTGTTCTTCTTCTTATCATCATCATTGTCGCTATTGTATGGGCATTGAGCAACAAGATGATCTTTGCTTCCACATTTAAAGCACCTTCTTGACTCTTCTTTGCTCTTGGATGAAGACTTCTTTCTTCTAGCATGGTAGCCCTTCTTCACCATGAACTTGCCAAATCTCTTGACAAAGAGAGCCATCTTCTCATCATCATCATCATCATCCCATGATTCATCTTCTTCACTTAATGTTTCTTGCTTAGCTTTTCCCTTGGATGATGTGGCCTTGAATGCCACGCTCTTCTTCTTCTCATCTTTCTTCTCCTTCTTTTCTTCCTTCTCATCATCATCTCTATAGGCATCATCGGTCATGATATCTCCCAAGATTTGGTTTGGTGTCATTGTGTTCAACCCGATCCTTACTAGCAAGGTGACCAACATGCCAAATCTTGTGGGCAAACATCTCAAGAACTTATTAGAGAAGTCCTTGTCTTCTATCTTCTCACCAAGTGCCTTGAGATCATTGACAATTACTTCCATCCGATGAAACATATCTGGCACACTCTCATCTTCCTTCATCTTGAAGCTTGCAAACTTCTCCTTGAGAATGTATGCCTTTGCACCCTTCACGGCTTGAGTGCCCTCAAATGATTCTTCCAACTTTTTCCATGCCTCATGAGCCATTTCAATGTTTTTGATTTGCTCAAATGTTCTCTCATCAATTGCTTCATGAATAACACTTAGAGCAATATCATTGTTTTGAAGGAGCACTTCTTCGACGGCGGTGGGATTCTCTAGATCATCAATCTCAATTTTGGTTTCCACCACCTTCCACACCTTTCTATTGATTGACTTGATGTGTGTGGTCATCTTTGACTTCCAATAAGGATAATTTGAGCCATCAAATTGGGGTGGTCTCTTGGTGTTGTTGATTTGAGCCATTTTTGCACCGAAGGTTGTTAAGCCTCAAATCACGGTGACCTCGGCTCTGATACCACTTGAAAGGTCCTAATGGCTAGAGGGGGGGTGAATAGCCTAATAAAATTTCTACAACAACACTTAACAAAATGGTTAGACAATTATGAGGCGAAGCAAGTGTTGCGCTAGCCTACTCAAAATGCAAGCCACCTACCACAATTCTAGCTTAGATAGTATCTACTCACACAAAAGCTATGATACTACACTATGTTAGTGTGCTCTCAAAGACTAACTAAAGAGCCACACCAACCAAGAAAATAAGTTCTCATAACTAGTTACACTGAAGAGCTTGACAACTAATTTGCGGTAAAGTAAAGAGAATGATCAAGAAGGTTATACCGCCGTGTAGATGAAGAAACCAATCAATCACAAGGATGAACAACAATGAAGACCAATCACCTTAGAATCAATGATGAACACAATAATTTTTTATCGAGGTTCACTTGCTTGCCGGCAAGCTACTCCTCGTTGTGGCGATTCACTCACTTGGAGGTTCACGCGCTAATTGGCATCACACGCCAAACCCTCAATAGGGTGCCGCACAACCAACACAAGATGAGGATCACACAAGCCACGAGCAATTTACTAGAGTACCTTTTGGCGCTCCACCGGGGAAAGGTCAAGAACCCCTCACAATCACCATGATCGGAGCCGGAGATAATCACCACCTCCGCTCGACGATCCTCGTTGCTCCAAGCTGTCTAGGTGGTGGCAACCACCAAGAGTAACAAGCGAAATCTATAGCGAAACATGAACACCAAGTGCCTCTAGATGCAAACACTCAAGCAATGCACTTGGATCACTCCCAATCTCACTATGATGATGAATCAATGATGGAGATGAGTGGGAGGGCTTTGGCTATGCTCACAAGGTTGCTATGTCAATGAAAATGGCCAAAGATATGAGCCACAGCCAGCCATGGGGCTTAAATAGAAGCCCCCACAAAATAGAGTCATTGTACCCCTTCACTAGGCACAACATGGGGTGACCGGACGCTCTGGTCCAACTGACCGGACGTAGCACCGGACACTCTGGTCGTGAATACTAGATGTGTCCAGTAGCTGCCAGATGCCACGTGTCCCACAACAGCTCTCTGACAAGTCTAACCAGATGCACAGTTTGAAATGACCAAACGCTCAGCCCCTGCGTCCGGTCAAGTCCAGTAAGCTCCTAGGGCCGACCGGACGTGTCTGTTAGAAACTGACCGGACGCTGAGCCTTAGCGTCCGGTCGAGTACAGTAAGCAACCACGCCTGATCGGACGCTACCAGTGTGACTCATACCAGACGTGTCTGGTGTGGCGACCGGAAGCGTCCGGTCGCTGAGTTCGCCGCCAAATACCGGACGTGTCCGGTCACCATACCGGACGCGTTCGGTCACTCTGTGACCAACGCGACTAACTCCTTTTCACCTCTAACTTCTTCACCCTTGCTCAAATGTGCCAACCACCAAGTGTATCACCTTGTGCACATGTGTTAGCATATTTTCACAAACATTTTCAAGGGTGTTAGCTTTCCACTAGATCCTAAATGCATATGCAATGAGTTAGAGCATCTAGTGGCACTTTGATAACCACATTCCGATACGAGTTTCACCCCTCTTAATAGTACGGCTATCAAACCTAAATGTGATCACACTCTCTAAGTGTCTTGATCACCAAAACAAAATAGCTCCTATGGTTTATACCTTTACCTTGAGCTTTTTGCTTTTCTCATTCTTCTATTCAAGTTTAAGCCCTTGATCATCATCATGCCATCACCATTGCCATGCTATGATCTTCATTAGCTTCTCCACTTGAAGTGTGCTACCTATCTCATGATCACTTGATAAACTAGGTTAGCACTTAGGGTTTCATCAATTCACCAAAACCAAACTAGAGCTTTCACTTAGGTCCACCCAACAAGAATAGGCCTAAGCAAATTTGGGTTGCAAAGTCACTAGTTGAGAAAGTAAAGGGCCCTCATCAAGTTTGGGTCCCTAAACAACAAGCTTGATCTCTTGTGTGTAGGTGAACTATAAGACCGGTGGAAGTCATTGGGTTATTGATAGTGGTTGCACTCAACATATGACCGGTGATCCTCGTATGTTCACCTCACTAGATGAAGAAGTAGATGGTCAAGAAAGGATTACATTTTTTGATAATTCAAAGGGCAAAGTTCAAGGATTGGGCAAAGTTGCAATATCAAATGATTATTCAATATCAAATGTGCTATATGTTGCTTCATTGAGTTTCAACTTGCTATCCATTGGTCAATTGTGTGATCTTGGCTTTCAATATTTGTTTACCGAGAAGGAAGTGGTTGTGTCAAAGAAAGATGATGATCAAGTTATATTCAAGGGTTTTAGATACAACAACCTATATCTAGTGGATTTCACTTCCGAAGATGCAAACTTGAAGACATGTTTATTCACCAAAACATCACTTGGGTGGCTATGGCATAGAAGACTTGCACATGCTGGGATGAGCTCACTCAAGAAGCTAATGAAAAATGAATTGGTGAGAGGTTTGAAGGATGTGAAATTTGAGAAAGACAAGCTTTGTAGTGCATGTCAAGCCAGCAAGCAAGTTGCAAACACTCATCAAACAAAAGTACATTTCAACAACAAGAGTGCTAGAGCTTCTTCACATGGATCTATTTGGACCAACAACTTACAAGAGTTTGGGAGGAAATCTCTATTGTCTTGTGATAGTTGATGACTATTCTAGATATACTTGGGTGTTCTTCCTTCATGACTAGACTGAAGTGGCCACAAGTTTCAAGAAGTTTGCCAAGAGAGCACAAAATGAATTTGAAGTGAAGCTCAAGAAGATAAGAAGTGACAATGGAAAAGAATTTAACAACACAAACATTGAAGCATATTGTGATAAAGTAGGGATCAAGCATGAGGTCTCCACAACATACACTCCTCAACAAAATGGCGTAGTAGAGAGAAAGAACCGAACACTTATCACCCTTGCAAGAATAATGCTTGATGAGTACAATACACCCGAAGCTCTATGGGCAGAAGCTATCAACACCGCATGTTATGCATCCAATCGCCTATTTCTTCAAAAGTTTCTTGGCAGGACCCCTTATGAGTTGCTCAATGAGAACAAGCCAGACGTATCATTCTTCTAGGTGTTTGGTTGCAAATGCTACATCTACAAGAAGCGGCAACACCTAGGGAAGTTCCAAAGACGTTGTGATGTTGGTTTTCTTGTTGGTTACTCATCAAAGTCCAAAGCATATTGAGTATTTAATCATGCCACCGGCTTGGTTGAAGAAACATATGATGTGGAATTTGATGAATCTAATGGCTCCCAAGGAGCACATGAGAATCTTGAGGATGTAGGTGATGAACCATTGAGGGAGGCCATAACAACATTCCGGTTGGAGACATCAAGCCCAAAGATGATGAAGATGATATACAAGTGATTGATCCACCTTCTTCATCAAATGTGCCACAAGATGATGATAAAGATGGGAGAGTAGAAAATGAAGATACTTATATCTCTCATGATCAAATGGTGGCACAAGCTCAAGATGTTGATGCTCCACAACCCCCCCCCCCCCTCAAGTGGTTGATAGAAGAAATTCACCCCTACTACAAGCACATCCACAAGATCTCATCATAGGGAGTCCTTCAAAGGATGTAATGACTCTCTCTCAAAAACTTGCTTTATTTATTGAACATCACTTGTTTGTTTCTTGTATTGAGCCTAAAAATATAGAAAAAGCTCTTCAAGATCTAGTTTGGATAAATGCCATGCATAAAGAGTTGAACAACTTCACCTGAAATGAAGTTTGGACACTTGAAGAGCGACCACAAGATGCAAGAGTCATTGGAACAAAGTGGGTGTTCCACAACAAATAAGATGATCAAGGCATCATTGTTAGAAACAAGGCAAGGCTAGTTCCAAAGGGGTTCTCCCAAGTAGAAGGGTTGGATTTTAGAGAGACCTTTGCACCGGTTGCAAGACTTGAAGCCATTCGTATCCTTCTTGCATATGCGTCTCATCATGAAATGAAATTATTTCAAATAGATGTTAAAAGTGCATTTTTAAATGGTTTCATAAATGCACTAGTCTACGTTGATCAACCTCCTGCGTTTGAAGACCCTAGATATCCTAATCATGTCTATAGGTTGTCCAAGGCACTATATGGGCTTAAGCAAGCCCCAAGAGCTTGGTATGAGCGCCTTTGGGATTTCCTCATTGAGAAGGGCTTCACCATTGGGAAGGTTGATACCACACTATTCACTAAGAAGTTTGATGGAGAGATCTTCATTTGTCAAGTATATGTTGATGATATCATTTTTGGCTCATCAAATGAAGACTATTGCAAAGAGTTTGGTGAATTGATATCAAAGGAGTTCGAGATGTCACTGATTGGAGAGCTTACATTCTTTCTTGGTTTTCAAGTCAAGCAAATAAGAGAAGGGATTTTCATGTCTCAAGAGGTTCAAAATAGATGAATGTAAGCCAATCAAGACACCAATGCCATCTAATGGATATCTCAACCAAGATGAGGGAGATAAATTGGTTGATCAAACTCTCTACCGTTCTATGATTGGTAGTTTATTATATTTGACCGCATCTAGGCCCGACATCATGTTTAGTGTGTGTATATATGCTAGATTTCAAGCTAATCCTAAGGAGGCTCACATGGTTGCCGTTAAAAGAATCCTTAGGTGCCTTAAGCACACACCAAGCATTAGTCTTTAGTATCCTAAAGGAGCTAGATTCTAACTAGTTGGCTATTCTGATTTGGATTATGCTGGTTGCAAAATTGATAGAAAAAGCACATCCAGAGGGTGCCATTTGCTTGGTAGATCACTAGTGTCTTGGTCCTCCAAGAAGCAAAATAGTGTGGCATTGTCTACCGCCGAGGCAGAGTACATTGTCACGGGTGCTTGTTGTGCACAAATTCTTTACATGAAACAAACTCTTCTAGACTATGGTGTAGTTCTAGAAAAGGTACCTATCTTGTGTGACAATGAGAGCATGGTAAAGCTTGCTAATAATCTAGTTCAACACTCTTGCACCAAGCACATAGATATCCGCCATCATTTTCTTAGAGATCATGTTGCTAAAAATGATATATCACTAGAAGGTGTAAGGACCGAGGATCAATTGACAGATATCTTCACTAAACCGCTAGATGAGGCTACATTTTGTCGGTTGAGGAATGAGTTAAATGTGCTTGACTTTAGTAACTTCACTAAAAATGAGCTTGTGTTCTCCCTTGCATTGCATTGTAATATAAAACATGTTTAATTTTTAGTAATGCACTTAGGGCTTATCTAACATGGTTAAGATAACCACCAAAAAGCATGTGAAGAAGCTTAACCTTGGATCAAACTTGACAAGCAACTAGACTTACTTTCAAGTATTGCATTACATGTGCATGTGTGTTGCTTTATCATTTCTTTTCGGTTATCTTTTGAGCACCCATTGTGTTTATCCACAAATAGGGAGAGCATTTGAAGCTCCTATTGGTCATAAAACCCTCTTGTGTGGTCACATGGTGCTCCTCGCCCCTTTTGTTGCCTATTTTCTTAAAAAGAATTATAGCCAAAGGCAAATTATTTAGAAAAACTTGAGGGTTTGAGAGAAATCTCCCATATCAGTCCCAATTGGTGTTTAATTTGGATCTTATTGAAGTTTGGGACTTGATTGGGAGAAAGCATCATGAAGAAAGGAGGAGTTTTTGCAGTTGAGGATGGACCAGACATAGGGACCGGACTCACCTATTGTAGCATCCAGTCAATACATCAGGAAGAGATACAGTTGCTGAAGAAAGACTGGAAGATGAACAGTGTTTCTACAGCGTTCGGTGTGACGATGCTTTTGCGTCCGGTCAGCGCATGATGGATCTTAGGGAAGGACCAGACTCTGTGTTGTGTCCGGTCAAGGGTCATCGAACGCGTCTGGTCATGATTTGAGGGTGTCTGGACCTCTCTATTGTTGACCGGACTCCGGAGGGCTGCGTCCAATCGTCTTTGTCGGTGCGTCCGGTCACTGAAGTGCAAGCAGAAAAGATTTCTCTTTTCTTTCCTTGTCAATCACGGGGGGCTACCATATTATCATTCTCTCTCTCACCACGCCGTCGCTGCTACCCTCACCACGCCACACCCGCATCTGCATCTCCGCCACCGCGCCCGCACCTGCCTCATCGCCGCCACACCCACGTCCACACCTGCATCCCTACCGCCAACACCTCACATTGCCTTGCTCAGTTTCAGTCACCGTGGCCCTGCCATCGCGCAGCCCATGCACCCACGCCACCTACATTGCACTGCCGTGCCACCGCACACGTGTCACCCACCACCACATGCTCGCGCTCCACTACGCCGCCGCGTGCTCACGCACCACCTCTTCACGGCGTTGCCTCCTCTCGTGCCGATGGTTTCCCAGCGCCGTGCCCCCTCGGCCGCCACACTACTTTGTGGCACCAACCCTAGCCCTAAGGTGCCATTGTTGTTCCCATGTGGTGTCCCTATGATTGACAACTTATCCCTTCGCACGTCTCGGGACTGTTCTAAGGTAGCAAGCCATATTCGTTCATTACTTTCCTAATGCTTGCTTTCCATTAGGTCATTCACTTCCCTAGTATATAAAGTTGCTTATATATATACTTCCTACTCTATCGTGCAATTAGTTTGGGCAGTGAGTCTGCTTGGCAGTTGGGCAGATGACAGATTTACTCGAGGCCAAGCTTGCGAGTATGGATTGAGGTCAAGCCTCACGAGTGTCAGTTAGCAGTTGTTCCTTATCAGTGGTGGTGATTCTTGTCAGCTTCAGAGATGGCTCATTACAAGAACATCGAGGGTTGTCCCGGTGATGAGGATCTAATGCCTCTACCTCGCCTGACTGCTCAGCAAAAAGGAAAGCCAAAAAAGACTACAAAGAAGAAGCGTAAGAGAGATGTTGTTGAGACAGAGAGAGCAGCAGCAGTGGTAGCCATAGTAGAGCGAGCCGAGATAGGTGGACCTGGTAGTGGCATTCGTATAAGCGATCAGTTATCACCAGCTCAGAGGGCCACCGTCGAGAGGATTGAGGCTAGTCTTGGTAGTCCACCCAGAACCATCATGTTTGAAGGACGGCGTGTCTTTTTAGAGAAGAGTCAGACTCAGGGGGTGACTGAGTAGCATACATAGTTGGTAGAGTAGATAGAGAACGCTCCATAGGGAGAGCAGGTTGAGGAGACAGAGCAGGCAGCACAGCCACAGCATTGATGCTCCAGTCGTACACGCACTCAGGTGTCACCGAGGCCTTAGACACAGAGGCAGGGCTCTCGTCCACCTCCTAGACCATAGGGTTCACCTCCGGTGGTTCACCTTGACCTGAGGGCAGCCACAGCCAGATAGGTGTAGCAACTAAGGTTCGTATAGTTTGAGGATTGGTTTTCGCCAAGGTAGGATGAGCGTGCCTCAGAGCACTTCTACACTGTGTTGCTGGAGGACTTCTATAGTGCATATCTCAATAGCGGTATTGCTTTTAGATCTTAACGGGTCTGCTCCTTAGAGTCTCTAGTTGCAGCTGCAGGCAAGTAGATCCGTCCTCACCTCACTTATCTGACAGGCTTGTCAGATCTCCTTAGACGGATTGGTTGGCATGTTCCATCTTAGGTCTATGAGTTCTACTCCTCCTTGTGGATTGATTCAAGACATAGGTTTATTCATTTTGCTTTCCAAGGGCATGACTATAGGCTCTAGAGATCAAGGGTCAGAAAGATACTGAGGATTCTAGAGTCACCTATTCATCTTCACAAGACATGCTTTGGACAGACAGTGCCTCTGAGACGCCCTCATGGTGGACTTGTGCCACCTACAGATCTTGTCAGACCATGCTTCACAGAGCCATCTGGTGAGGGGTCGAGTAGGACACCACGTGACCTTACACCTACAGCTCGGCTCCTTGATGCTATTATGTGGAGGATTCTGCTTTCGAGGATGGGCTACTGCGAGGGTCTGACTCGAATTCAGCTGTGCCTAGTGCATTATCTTGTGTCTCAGACTATCTTTGATATTTAGGATGTGATGCTCTCAGAGATGGAGGACACACTAGTAGAGGGCTTTAGAGGTCACTGTCAGCTACATTATACCCATTGGATCACTTTCTTACTCTGAAAGGCAGTTTCACACAAGTCTCCAGAGATAATGATAGAGTGGACAGGTCATACTACTGAGTTTCCATAGTATGACATGAGCCAGATGCTACGTCACAGTTGTGCGAGGACACCTCGCCAGCCGAGTCGTCACCCAAAGGTACCAGAGACAGTAGATCAGCAGAATGAGATCATCAGGGGCATCGCAGAGATAGAGGAGGAGGAGCATGATGCATAGTAGGAAGATGAGGTTGAGAGCAACCTGAGTGATAGCTCAGACAATGACTATTAGCCGATTTCATAGATGGCACCTCATCCACATGATAGAGAGGCTAGTGGCTCTAGCTCAGCTCCACCACAGCCACCACAGATAGACCCTGCACTTCTAGCTGCACTTGAGCGGATGAGGCAGGACCAGGCACACTAGGCATAGGAGACCGCAGATGCACTTGCTCAGGTTTAGGCATGACAGTGAAAGCATCTAGGCCCCTAGTTGGGTTTCGGTGATTAATGACAATACATGATTACTGTGACTAACGTGTGTTTTGTAGAGGCAATTAAGTTAGGTCACAGTAATGGAGATCGAATGGGCAATCATGGTTGTCATGCCCCTACGATGGAAATCATTTCGGTTTTCAAAGGATGGACGACAAGGTTAAGGATGGACTAGTTCTAAGTATCGATTGGAGTTGGAGAGACACTTAGAGTAGTTTAGGACTTTATTTTTTTCCTTTGGCTGTACTATTAAGGGGGGTATGAACGGGTAGCTTGACCTAAGTGAGTCTAGTGAGTTAGGTGTGGTGCACACTTGTTAAAACTAGCACTAGGTAGCTCCATAACAGCCTTTTGATCCAATGGAGCAAACTTCATTCACATATGATCAAGAGTTGGAAGTGAATGAAGGGTCAAATACTGACCGGACGCTAGCTCCGGTGTGACCAGACGCTAGCTTAGGGTTTGGTCAGTTCATTTGACCAAGGTGAAAGCATCTTGAAGTGACCGGACGCTACGAGGTCAAGTCACTAGACGCTAAGGGACAGCGTCCGGTCGACTCTAGTAAGGTCCCAGAGAGGGAGAATCCTGATCGGACGCATCCAGTCAATGCTGATCGGACGCTGATCAGGTTCTGGCTACTGACCGAACACTGCTCAGCAAGTGACCGAACGCTGGGGGTCCATTGTCCGGTCAACATCAGTAAGGTTCCAGTGAAGGGAAAACATGACCGGATGCATCCGGTCAACACTTAACCACTGGAGTATGGGGTGTACTGACCGGAGCGTCCGGTCACCCTGCAGAGGCACATAACGGTTCGTTTTTCAGCCGGTGTTATAAATACAACCTCCACTTGTGTGCGGGGGTACTTTTGCTCATTCCAACAGCTGAGAAACACGTTTGTGAGTGCCAGGAAGAGCAAGGTCCTAGTGAGGTGATTGAGATTTGAGAATCCCAAAGAGAGCCCTCATTAGTGAAGATCAAGAGTAGCAAAGTGTGCATCCACCTTTCTCATTAGGCTTGTCATGGTCAAGTGAGAGTTCGTTCTTGTTACTCTTGGTGATCGCCATCACCTAGATGGCTTGGTGGTGATTGGGAGCTTGGTGATCATCCGGAGAGCTTGTGGATGACCCAACTCAAGTTGTGAGCGGTTGTGGGTGATTCACCACGACGGAGTGTCAAAGAATCAACCCGTAGAGAGCACTTGATCCTTGTGCAGATCAAGGGGGAGCTACACCCTTGCGCGGGTGCTCCAACGAGGACTAGTGGGGAGTGGCGACTCTCCGATACCTCAGCAAAACATCGCCGCGTTCCTCCTTCTCTATTTACTTTGAGTATTTACTTTGAGCATTTCAATTCTTGTCTTTACATTCATAGAATTGCCATGCTAGAGTAGGATTAGAACTTAGGTTGCAAGTTTTTTGTGCGGTAGAACAATTAGAAACACATTCTAGGCACAAGGGGTTAATTGGGCTAAGCATAGGATTTAATTATTGCAAAGAAATTTAGAATTAGCCCAATTCACCCCCCCCCCTCTTGGGCATCTTGATCCTTTCAATTGGTATCAGAGCCTCATGCTCACGTATTTAGGCTTAACCGCCTAGAGCAAGATGTCTCACGGGGATGAACCTCCTCCTATCTTTGAGGGAGATGATTTTCCTTATTGGAAAATTCGCATGGAGGCGTATCTAGAAGCTCTAGATGTTGGTATACTTAGAGCCACCTCACAAGGCTTCCCAAAACCTCGGGATGCTACTCACCTACAAGACGATGAGGTGAATTACGAGAAGTGGAATGCAAAGGCTCGAAATACCATCTTTAGAGGCCTTTGCAAAGATGTGTTCAATCGGGTGAGGAACCACAAAGACGCCCATGCACTATGGTCGGATGTTTGTGCGCTCCATGAGGGAACTAAGAGTGAGCATGAGGAACGCTATCATCTTGTCATGAAAAAGCTCAACTCTTTTGAAATGCTTCCTAAAGAATGTGCTAATGAAATGTATTCATGTTTGAATGTTCTTGTAGAGGAAGTCAATGGGCTTGAACTCACTCAAATGCAACCATCCGATGTTGTAAGAAAAAATTTGAGTGTCCTACCCCTTTGACATATATGGGAATATTGTGACCGTGCTACATCAAGGTGATCTTTCCACCACTACACCGACACAAATCTTGGGAAAGATCAATGCTCATGAGATGTACATGCACATCACGCCATAAGATGGCTCATCCTCTACCAAGAAGAAAGATAAGGACTTAGCATTCAAAGCTAGCCAAGAGAAGGGCAAAGCAAGACTTGAGTATGAGAGCTCAAGTGATGATGAAGTTGATGATGAAAGTCTTGCTCTCATGGTGAAGAAGACCGCTAAGATGCTAAAGAAGCTCAACAAGAGTGGCATCAAGTTTGATGGCAAGAAGAAGTTCTTCACTAGCTCTAGAAGGAAGCCAATCTTCGAGATGGATTGCTTCAATAGTGGAGAACTTGGTCATCTAGCACACCAATGCACTAAGCCCAAGAAAGGCAAGTTCAAGAACAAATACAAGGGCAAGAAAGATGACTCAAGTAATGAAGAAGAAGAAGAGAATAAGAAGAACAAGCCATACAAGAAGAGAGATGGCAAGAAGAGGGACTTCCACAAGAAGAAAAAGAGTGGAAAGGCATACATTGTCGGTGATTGGCTTACGGACATTGATTCATCTAGTGCCTCATCCGATGATGATAGTGACAACGACAAGGTGGCCGCATTGTTATCAACTCTTCATCATCTTCATCGCCACCACCACCATCATCCTCTACACACCTATGCCTTATGGCCAAGGGTGACCGCAAGGTATCTAACAATGATGATAGTAGTGATGATGAGCATGCTAGTGATGATGATAGCGATAGTGATGATGATGAATATGAATCACCTTCTTATGATGATCTTGCTAGATTGCTAAAACAATACACTAAGATCATTATAAAAACAAGAGCTAAAAATGAAAAGCTAGAAGCTAAAAATGATTCTCTTTTAGCCAAATGTGATATAGCGAAAAAGGCTAGTGTTGAGCTTAAAGAAGCAAATGATGCTATATCATCCAAACTCAAGGAGCTCAAATCTTCTAAGAAAGAGCTTAAAGAAAAACATGATAAACTTGAGAGGACACACAATGAGCTAATCACTAGCCACAACAAGCTAAGAGAAGAATATACTACTCTTAAGGTTAATCATGATAATCTTGTTATTGCTCAAGAATTCTTATCCAATGAGCCACATGATGCTACTAACGATGTTGTTAAGATTGATATAGCTACATCATGTGATGACTTGATTATTGAGAGCATTGAGCAAAGTTCTAGTAGCAAGGGCAAGCAAGTGGTTGAAGCCGATGATTATGATGAGTTTGTCAAGCTCAAGAATGACAATGAAAAGCTCAAGAAAGATCTTGAAGAACTCAAAACCACCAAGTCTATTGTGCTAGAAACTATTGTTCATGATGATGGTTTGATCCTTGAGAATGAGAAGCTCAAAGATGAGAACAAGAAGCTCAAGGAAGAGAAAAACAATGATGCTCTCAAGGAAGAAAACAAGAAGCTCAAGTTGGAGAAAGAGCATCTTAAGATTGGATTGAGCAAGTTCACTAGAGGCAAGCATCTTCAAAGTGAGCTACTAATGAACACCATCATGAAGATGGATAGAAGTGGCATTGGGTACTTGGCAAATCAAGAGAAGAAGGCTCAAGCTCAACAACAACATAAGTCCAAGCCAAAGCCAAAGAGATGTTTTGAGTGTGGACAAGAAGGCCACTTTGCTCATGAGTGCCAAACTCTACCACCACAACCCTTGCCTAAGCATGCTAGACCTTTTGCCTTCAATGCTCACTACATGCTTAGAAAGGATTCTAGTGGAAAGATAAAAGTGATGTTCTTAGGTCCTCCCAACAAGAATAGGCCTAAGAAAATTTGGGTTGCAAAGTCACTTGTTGAGAAGGTGAAGGGCCCTCAACAAGTTTGGGTGCCTAAAGCTTGATCTCTTGTGTGTAGGTGAACTACAAGACCGGTGGAAGTCATTGGGTTATTGATAGTGGTTGCACACAACATATGACCGGTGATCCTCGTATGTTCACCTCACTAGATGAAGAAGTAGATGGATAAGAAAGAATCACATTTGGAGATAACTCAAAGGGCAAGGTCAAGAGATTGGGCAAAGTGGCTATATCAAATGATCATTCCATCTCCAATGTGCTATATGTTGCTTCATTGAGTTTCAACTTGCTATCCGTTGGTCAATTGTGTGATCTTGGCTTCCAATGCTTGTTTACCGAGAAGGAGGTTGCTGTATCCAAGAAGGATGATGATCATGTGATATTCAAAGGATTTGGATACAACAACCTATATCTAGTGGACTTCACCTCCGAAGATGCAAACTTGAAGACATGCCAATTCACCAAAACAACACTTGGATGGCTATGGCATAGAAGACTTGCTCATGTTGGGATGAGCTCACACAAGAAGCTTATGAAGAATGATTTGGTGAGAGGGTTGAAGGATGTGAAGTTTGAGAAGGACAAGCTTTGTAGTGCAAGTCAAGCCGGCAAGCAAGTTGCAAATACCCATCCAACAAAAGCTTTCATGTCAACCGCAAGAGTGCTAGAACTCCTTCATATGGATTGATTTGGACCAACAACATACAAGAGTTTGGGAGGAAATCTTTATTGTCTTGTGATTGTTGATGACTATTCAAGGTATACATGGGTATTCTTTCTTCATGACAAATCCGAAGTTGCATCTTGCTTCAAGAAGTTTGCCAAGAGAGCACAAAATGAATTTGAAGTGAAGCTCAAGAAGATAAGAAGTGATAATGGGAAGGAGTTTGACAACACAAACATAGAAGCTTATTGTGATGAAGTTGGAATCAAACATGAGGTTCCGCAACATATACTCCTCAACAAAATGGTGTAGTTGAGAGGAAGAGCCGAACACTTATCACCCTTGCAAGAATAATGCTTGATGAGTACAATACACCCGAAGCTCTATGGGCAGAAGTTATCAACACCGCATGTTATGCATCCAATCGCCTATTTCTTCAAAAGTTTCTTGGCAAGACCCCTTATGAGTTACTCAATGAGAACAAGCCAGATGTATCATTCTTGTAGGTGTTTGGTTGCAAATGCTACATCTACAAGAAGCGGCAACACCTAGGGAAGTTCCAAAGACGTTGTGATGTTGGTTTTCTTGTTGGTTACTCATCAAAGTCCAAAGCATATCGAGTATTTAATCATGCCACCGGCTTGGTTGAAGAAACATATGATGTGGAATTTGATGAATCTAATGGCTCCCAAGGAGCACATGAGAATCTTGAGGATGTAGGTGATGAACCATTGAGGGAGGCCATAAAAAACATTCCGGTTGGAGACATCAAGCCCAAAGATGATGAAGATGATATACAAGTGATTGATCCACCTTCTTCATCAAATGTGCCACAAGATGATGATAAAGATGGGAGAGTAGAAAATGAAGATACTCATATCTCTCATGATCAAATGGTGGCACAAGCTCGAGATGTTGATGCTCCACAACCCCCCCCCCCCCTCAAGTGGTTGATAGAAGAAATTCACCCCTACTACAAGCACATCCACAAGATCTCATCATAGGGAGTCCTTCAAAGGATGTAATGACTCTCTCTCAAAAACTTGCTTTATTTATTGAACATCACTTGTTTGTTTCTTGTATTGAGCCTAAAAATATAGAAGAAGCTCTTCAAGATCTAGTTTGGATAAATGCCATGCATAAAGAGTTGAACAACTTCACCCGAAATGAAGTTTGGACACTTGAAGAGCGACCACAAGATGCAAGAGTTATTGGAACAAAGTGGGTGTTCCACAACAAACAAGATGATCAAGGCATCGTTGTTAGAAACAAGGCAAGGCTAGTTCCGAAGGGGTTCTCCCAAGTTGAAGGGTTGGATTTTAGAGAGACCTTTGCACCGGTTGCAAGACTCGAAGCCATTCGTATCCTTCTTGCATATGCATCTCATCATGAAATGAAATTATTTCAAATAGATGTTAAAAGTGTATTTTTAAATGGTTTCATAAATGCACTAGTCTACGTTGATCAACCTCCTGCATTTGAAGACCCTAGATATCCTAATCATGTCTATAGGTTGTCCAAGGTGCTATATGGGCTTAAGCAAGCCCCAAGAGCTAGGTATGAGCGCCTTTGGGATTTCCTCATTGAGAAGGGCTTCACCATTGGGAAGGTTGATACCACACTATTCACTAAGAAGTTTGATGGAGAGATCTTCATTTGTCAAGTATATGTTGATGATATCATTTTTGGCTCATCAAATGAAGACTATTGCAAAGAGTTTGGTGAATTGATGTCAAAGGAGTTCGAGATGTCAATGATTGGAGAGCTTACATTCTTTCTTGGTTTTCAAGTCAAGCAAATGAGAGAAGGGATTTTCATGTCTCAAGAGAAATATACTAATGATCTTCTCAAGAGATTCAAGATGGATGAATGTAAGCCAATCAAGACACCAATGCCAACTAATGGACATCTCGACCTAGAGAGGGAGGTAACCCGGTTGATCAAACTCTCTACCACTCTATGATTGGTACTTTGTTATATTTAACCACATCTAGGCCCAACATCATGTTTAGTGTGTGTATGTGTGCTAGATTTCAAGCTAATCCTAAGGAAACTCGTTTAATTGTCGTAAAAAGAATCCTTAGGTATCTTAAGCACACACCAAGCATTGGCCTTTGGTATCCCAAAGGACCTATATTTAAATTAGTTGGCTATTCCGATTCGGATTATGCCGGTTGCAAAGTTGATAGAAAGAGCACATCCGGAGGGTGCCATTTGCTTGGTAGATCACTTGTGTCTTGGTCCTCCAAGAAACAAAATAGTGTGGCTTGGTCCACCGCAGAAGCGGAATACATTGCCGCGGGTGCTTGTTGTGCACAAATACTTTACATGAAACAAACTTTGCTAGACTATGGTGTAGTTCTAGAAAAAGTTCCTCTATTGTGCGACAATGAAAGTGTGGTAAAACATGCAAATAATCCGGTTCAACACTCTGGCACCAAGCACATAGATATCCGCCATCACTTTCTTAGAGATCATGTTGCTAAAAATGATATATCTCTAGAAGGTGTAAGGACCGAGGATCAATTGGCGGATATCTTCACTAAACCACTAGATGAGACAACATTTTTGTAGATTGCGGAATGAGCTCAATGTGCTTGATTTTAGTAACTTCACTAAAAAATGAGCTTGTGTTGTCTCTTGCATTGCATTGTAATATACAACATGTTTAATGTTTCATAATGCATATAGGGCTTGTCTAACATGGTTAAGATAACCGTCGAAAAGCGTGTGAAGAAGCTTAACATTGGATCAAACTTGACAAGCAACTAGATTTACTTACAAGTATTGCATTGCATATGCATGAATGTTGTTTTGTCGTTTGTCTTCAAATTGCCCTCTTATTGCCTATTTTCTTAAAAAGAATTATAGCCTAAGGCAAAATATTTTGAAAAACTTGAGGGTTTGAGAGAGGTCACTCACATAAGTCCCAATAGGTGTTTATTTGGATCTTATTTGAGTTGGGACTTGATTGGGAACAGGCAGCATGAAGGACTTTGAAGATTTGCTGAAGAAAGAGTGACCGGACGCTGCACCGGACTCTAGAGTCTAGCATCCGGTCAGTTCACAGGAGGTGAACTTGCTACGAAGGAGTGACCGGACTCTAGCTTTTAGCGTCCGGTCAGAAGGCTTTCAGCGTCCGGTCGTGTGGAGAACGCAAAGACTGTATTGATCGGACTCTGGCTGCGTCCGGTCGGTGTCCACCGGACGTGTCCGGTCACGATTCCAGAGGATTTGGACCTCTCTGGAATCGACCGGACGCTGGGTGGTAGCGTCCGGTCGCTGCCACCGGAGCATCCGGTCAATAGGAATCATGCGGTTTCAGATCTCTTTCTCTGTTTCCAATTTCACTCCGTCGGGGACCCCTTTAAATCATGAGCCATTGCGCATCCATGACCTACCCATGCCATCATCACCGTGTGGCCATACATTAGCCGCCGCTCCCTGCGCCGCTGCTGCTAGGCCCCTACGCTGCTCCCCGCGCATCTCCTCGCGCTGCCTTCCCGCACCACCGCGCGCCGCCCGCACCTTCCCGCACCACCATGCGCCGCCCTGTGCCCCCACGCCTGTGCCGCACTGAGCCGAGCCACCACACCACCGCACGCCGCCCGCATCTTCCCGAACCACCGCACGCCACCCTGCGCCCCCACGCCTGTGCCACACTAAGCCGAGCCACCACACCACCGCAGCACTCCTGCGCTCGCCCTACGCCAACACCGCCACCATGTTCCCTCGCCGCCATGCTGCACGGCCTCTACCCTAGCTCTAGCCAGTGCCTCTCCTGCCACCGTGTTCCACGCACCAGTGCCTCAACTGCTAACCCTAGCCATCGATTCAACACCATTGCATCTCTAGTGCCGACGACCAGCGTCTCAAGGCAGTCGCCACAACCCTAGCTTCATTGCCGACCCGGTGGTTCCCCGATCCTTTCCTCGTCTCATCGTTTCGCCGGTTCGTCAGGTAGCAAGCCCGCATTTCAATTTCGTACCTAATTTCTTGCTCTATTAGGGTTTTGTATCTCTAGATGCATAATCTGAATTATTTGTATTTCCTATCTATTCTATCGTGTAGCGAGTCAGTTCCGTTGAGGTGTCAGTGGCAGTTGTCAGTTTACTCAGAGCCAAGCTCATGAGTATGGAACGAGGCCAAGCCTCAAAAGTGACAGTTGATCTTTGTCAGCGGCAGTTGATTCTTCTCAGATCCTTCAGAGGGCTCGTACAAAGAATGTTGGAGGTGGTCCCGGTGATGAGGATCCGAGGCCCCCGCCTCACCAGCCTACAGAATCAAAAGGCAAGGCGACAAAGAAGTTGCAGTAAGGAAGCCCAAGTATCCAGATGCAGATATAGCGAGAGCCGCCGTAGTTGCTGAGGCCATAGAGCGTGCCGAGAGAGGAGGTGCTCGCAGTGGAGTCTGAATTGCTGATCTGCTTTCACTAGAAGCAAGGGCTTCACTTGAGCGAGTTGAGCGCCTTCATGATGGTCCAGCTGGGACTCTCATGATTGGAGGACGGCATGTTGCCATTGATGAGGTTCAGCCTCAAGGGGAGCCACAGTAGCAGCCATAGGCAGCGGAGCAGACTCAGGAGCCACAGCCAGCACATCAGACTTAGGAGGGTGAGCAGGCCGAGCAGGCCGAGGAGACAGAGCCGGCACCATAGCCATAGTTACACCGCTCTGGTCATACTCGTGTTCCAGTCATGCCGAGGGCAGACACTTAGAGGAGGGGTTCTCATCCACCGCCTCGACCACAGGGTCCGCCTCTAGTGACCCATCTTGACCTGAGGGCCACCACAGCCAAGCAGGTGCAGCAGCTGAGGTTCGTAGACTTTGAGGTGTGGTTTCCACCCAGGAGGGATGAGAGAGCATCAGAGGGATTCTATACACCTTTGCAAGAGGACTTCTATAATGCCTATCTCTATAGTGGAGCAGTCTTCAGATCACAGAGAGTGTGCAACATAGAGTCTATAGTAGCAGTAGCTGGAGAGCACATTCGCCAATATCTATCCTATTTACCAGGGCTGATAGATCTGATCAGATGGACAGGGCTGTATGTTCCATCTTGGGTTCGATAGTTCTATGCTACTCTCTGGATTGACCCGCAGCACAGGTTTATACACTTTGCATTCAGAGACAAAGACTACTGGCTGATGAGCACTAGGGTCAGGAAGATACTTAGACTTTTGGAGCAGCCAGTCAGACTTAATGAGGTTTGCTATGGACAGACCGCACCCCCAGATGCCCTCATGGTGGTATGGTGCCTCCTACGGACTTGGTTTGTCACTGTTTCACAGAGCCCTTTGGCAAGGGGTCGAGGAGGAACCCTAGTGATCTCACTCCCACTGCTCATGTGATTGAGGCTATCATGAGGAGGACATTACTTCCAAGGATGGGATATAGAGAGGGATTGACTCGTATACAGCTTTGGCTTCTCAACTCTCTGATGCAGCAGACAATTTTTTATATCTAGGATCTTCTTCTATTAGAGATGGAGGACACTATAGCTGAGGGCTTCAGAGGTCATATGCAGCTACCCTATGCTCACTGGATCACATTCCTTATTCATAGAGTAGTTACAGTTATGTCGCCTGAGATGCTAGCTGAGTACAGTGGTGTCACTACAGAGTTTCCTACTTATAACCTAACTCGGATGATCCACCATAGTACACCATAGGCACCTAGTCAGCCACGCCATCGTCTAGAGGTGCTAGAGACTGCAGCCCAGCAGGACAACATTATCAGGGGTATTGCAGCTACAGAGGAGGAGCAGCTTGCTCAGTAGGAGGGGATGGTCACGAGTGAGCCTAGTGACAGTTCTGATGATGACTACCAGTCCATTCCTCAAATGCCTCCACGTTGACATGATGCTGAGGCCGGTAGCTCTAGTTCAGTGCCACCTGCCCCACAGACAGACCCCGCTCTTCTTGCTATACTTGAGCGGATGAGGTAGGACCAGGCACGACAGGCTCAGGAGACAGCTACTACATTTGCTCAGTTCTAGACTCGACAGGACGGGTTCTAGCAATAACAGCTAGCTATTTAGCAGTAGACACGGGCTCTACAGCAGCAGCAGTAGGCCATGCATCAACAGTAGATCCTTATGCAGCAGTAGCTTCTTAGATTCATGCAGCATGTAGTGACAGCGATTGGGCCCCACCGCCATAGGCTTCGGCCCAGCTTGGTTAGCCTGCCACCACTTCGATGACTCCAGCGATATAGCCTAGTGGGCTTCAGAGTCAGGGACATCCACCATCACAGTATGCTTCACCTATAGAGCAGGTGTCCCAGTGGTTCGCTTCACCAGTGGTAGCCCCGCAGTTCACACCACTTTAGACGGGCTTCACACCAGCACAGACGTCGTCGCTGCTAGTGCTAGACACTTTAGTCTCTAGGAGTCTTGGAGCCTCCTTCAGTGAGTTGATAGGGCAGCCCACTCCTCCATACCTGCATGTTCTAGGTCCTTCTATAGCTGCACCTATCACAGCAACTACAGAGATGCTCCCCTCAGTGGCATCATCAGAGCCGACTGTTTCAGTCATACCAGCACAGCGTACAGTAGCTTGAGTTCTTGATCTGACCCAGACTACTTCAGTATCACTTCCAGCTACAGAGGGTCAGATAGCTCAGAGCTCAAAATCAGATGATGATGGTACCTAGTTCCACCTCGCACCTTGTACCTCAGCGCCCGACTCATCCACTGCAGCCCCACCGACCGACCCTTAGGTTTTGGTGTTTGACGCCAAAGGGGGAGAGGGTTCAAGTAAGTTAGCCTTAGGGGGAGCGACTATCTAGGGGGAGCTTAGTTATTATATTAGCTTATCTATTACATTTGGAGTTCTTATGTGTGTGATACATTATGCATTCATGTTTACTACTATATTTATGTGATAGTGATATCTACGTGATCGTGATATATGACATGTGTGCTCTCTATTGTGAATTATTTATATGTCATATCACTTGTGCTATGCTCATTTGCCTTTGCTTCCGTGTTTTACTCTGATGCAAATGAGCTTCATTACTTGTACTCATGCTTATTTCATATCTTTTGAGTACATCATGTTGGCTTGGGTCATATAAGCTTGTCTAACACTTTTGTTCTTATTGTCAAAAGATTATATGAACCAAGCATGTTAAAAACCTCATCTCTTTCACATCCTCAAGGTAGTATTGTCATCAATCACCAAAAAGGGGGAGATTGAAAGCATCTAGGCCCCTAGTTGGGTTTCGGTGATTAATGACAATACGTGATTACTGTGACTGATGTGTGTTTTGTAGAGGCAATTAAGTTAGGTCACGGTAATGGAGATCGAATGGGCATTCATGGTTGTCATGCCCCTAGACGGCTTGGTGGTGATTGGGAGCTTGGTGATCATCCGGAGAGCTTGTGGATGACCCAACTCAAGTTGTGAGCGGTTGTGGGTGATTCACAGCGACAGAGTATCGAAGAATCAACCCGTAGAGAGCACTTGATCCTTGCACGGATCAAGGGGCAGCTACACCCTTGCGTGGGTGCTCCAATGAGGACTAGTGGGGAGTGGCGACTCTCTGATACCTCGGCAAAACATCGCCGCGTTCCTCCTTCTCTATTTACAGTAGGTGTCTTAGTGGTTTGCTTCACCAGAGACAGCTCAGGGTCCGCACTTTACTCCTATTGTTATGGGCTTCACTCTGACTCAAACTTCTTCGGCGTTAGTGATGGACACCCTAGTCTCTAGGAGTCTCGATGCTACCTTTAGTGAGCTTACAGGATAGCCTACACCTCTAGTGTTTTGAGCCTCTGGTCCTACCACAACTGCTCTAGTTACCAGGACTACCGAGACAATTCCGTCGTCTGTTGCATCATCCGAGCCACCTCAGACAGTCACTCCTACACTTGAGGCTTTAGCAACAGCGATAGCAGCAGATGTGGCTCCCCTTCCTATAGTGACACCTGTAGAGTCATAGGCTACGCCAGTTTCTAACTAGACCTAGACCGCTTCACCTTTACTTCTAGCTATAGAGGGTCAGACCCCTCAGAGTTTAGGATCAGAGGTGATGCAGCTCAGTTCTAGGTCTCTCACCGCACCTCAGTGCCCGACTTGACTGCTCCTAACCCACCGTTCGACCTTTAGGTTTTGGTGCTTGATGCCAAAGGGGGAGAGGGACCGAGTATGTTAGATTTAGGGGGAGTGTGTGAGATGGACACGATTCTTTTGGTCTTTTCAAGTGTGATACTTCGTGCATTCATGTTTACTTTCATACATTGTATTTTATACATGTGATGGTGAGACTTATGTGATAGGTGTGCTCTCTACATTGTTTTATATATGTCATGCCACTTGGTTATGCTCATTGGCTTTGCTTCCGCATTTTACTCTGATTCAAATGAGTTTTACTTCATGTACTCATGCTTAATTTATATTTTTTTAGTACACCATGTTGGCTCGAGTCATATAAGCATGCCTAACTCCTTTGTTCTTATTGTCAAAAGCTTATGTGAACCAAGCATGTTGAAAACCTCATCTCTTTTACATACTCGAGGTTGTGTTGTCATCAATCACCAAAAAGGGCGAGATTGAAAGCATCTAGGCCCCCAGTTGGGTTTCAGTGATTAATGATGACATGAGATTACTATGACTAACATGTGTTTTGTAGAGACAATTTGAGTTAGGTCATGGTAATAGAAATTGATTGAATAATCATGGTTGTCATGTCCCTGTCGATGGAAATCATTTTGGTTTTCAAAGGATGGACGAAAATGTTAAGGACAGACTAGTTCTAAGTGTCATTTGGTGTTGGAGAGACACTTAGAATAGTTTAGGACTTTGTTTTTCCTTTGGCCATACTATTAAGTGGGGTATGGACTAGTAGCTTAACCTAGGTGAGTCTAATGGATTAGGTGTGGTGCACACTTGTCAAACTTAGCACTAGGTAGCTCAGGAATAGCCCTAAGAACGATAGAAGTCAATTTCATTAACAAAGAAATTCAAATTGGAAGTAAATAGAGAGTCAAATGACTGACCAGACGCTGGTTTGGTTGTGATCAGACATAGCTTGGAGAGTCTAGTCAGTTCATTTGATCGATAGCGGTACTCAGAGTGCGACCGGACGCTGGACACCAGTACTGACCGGACATGACGCTAGCCATATCTGTAGCAGCATAGACATGTTGTTGACCATGGACCAGATGTTGAACAGAGAAGTGACCGAACTCTGGGTGCCAGCGTTCGGTCAACATCAGTAAGGTTCTAAAGAGGGTTTTTGATGATCGGATGCATCCGATGGGTGCTGACCGGATGCAGGCCAAAGTCTAGTCAGAGCAAACGGCCCTTTCTGACACGCTGACATATTACACTGACCAGTGCGTCCGGCCACCTTGACCAGAGCATCCGGTCATCCCTATACTTGCTGAGTCAGACCTCAACCGTTATGTTTTGAATGGGGGGGTATAAATACATATCCCACTCGTCCATTTGAGGTCTCTTGCCCATTTGTTCAGCTGGGAATCACCTTTGGATTGCAAGGGAGAGCAAGAGCCTAGTGGGGTGATTGAGATTTGATAATCCAAGATTAAGGACCTCATTAGTGCATAGGGAGTAGCAAATGTGCATCCACCTTACTCATTAGGCTTGTCTTGGTCAAGTGAGAGTTTGTGCTGGTTACTCTTGGTGATCGCCATCACCTAGACGACTCAGTGGTGATTGGGAGCTTGGTGATCATCCGGCGGAGCTTGTGGATGACCCAAGTCACTTTGTGAGTGGTTATGGGTGATTCACCATGACGAAGTGTCAAAGAAACAGTCCATAGAGAGCACTTGATCCTTGCGCGGATCAAGGGGGAGCTACACCCTTGCTCAGGTGCTCCAACAAGGACTAGTGGGGAGTGGGGACTCTCCGATACCTCGGAAAAACATCATCGTGTTCCTTTCCCTCTCTTTACTTTGAGCATTTACATTTGAGCAATTCATTTCATGTCTTTACATTCCTAGAATTGCCATGATAGAGTAGGATTAGAACCTAGGGTGCAAAACTTTTGTACGGAAGAACAATAGAAACACATTTTAGACACAAGGGGTGAAATGGGCTAAGTGTAGGGCTTAATTATTGCAAAAATTTAGAATTAGCCCAATTCACCCCCCTCTTGGGCATCTTGATCCTTTCAACCAAAATTTACACTCCAATTTGATGACCATTGGGTCCCATGATTTGTCTATCCATCTCACAATTGGAGAGATGGTGATTGAAAGGATCAAGGTGTCCATGGGGCTGAATTGAGCTAATCTAAAATTCTCATGAAATTAAAACCTAGCACTTGGCACATTTCACTACTTGTGCCTAATGTGTTTCTAGCCTACGCATAAAGTTTTGCAACCTAGTTCCAACCCGAAGCTAACATGGCAATTCTAGGAACGTAAAAACATATAAGTAATTGAACAAATGTAAATGCTCAAAGTAAAGAGAGGTTTAGGAATACGATGATGTTTTCTGAGGTATCGGGGAACCAGCACTCCCCACTAATCCTCATTGAAGTACCCGCGCAAGGATGTAGCTCCCCCTTGATTCGTGCAAGGACCAAGTGCTCTCTACGGGTTGATTCTTCGGCACTCCGTCAAGCGACACTTAGAACTAGTTCATCCTTAACCCTGTCGATCCCTTTGAAAACCGAAACAAAGTCCATCAGTAGGGTCATGAAACCTTTGATTGCCCATTACTCAATCATTATTGTGACCTAACTTATAATTCCTCTGCAAAACATATGTTAGTCACAATAATTGTGTCGTCATTATCCGCCAAAACCGTATTAGGGGCCTAGATGTTCCAATGATAGTGGAGTATTAAAAAATTTACTTGTGGGTCCTACACTAATTTAAGAAATGAGAGTTATAGATAGATTGTTGGACAAGTGATCTACAATATTGTTTATATCCTACATGGATATCACTATAGAGAGTAAATTGACTTTGTTATTGTGGGTGCCCTTAGCATCAACCGAAGTGTCTTCCTCTCTTTTTCTCTAGAGATATGTGCGTTCCTTTGTCGACATTTATAAACTTTATACAATATAATCATAGACTTCATATTCCATTTCCATTTTGAAATTATAGTTTGCTCCAATTTTGTTCTAAATCAGTTGTCTTAAATTTTAACTAAGTTTATCAGAAGATATATCAACATCTAAATCATCAAAGTACTTTGATTATTAAGATTTCCATAAATATGTCTTGTAAAGTATGTACTTAAACTTTTCTATAAATATTAATATTTTTTATAAAAAAACTTGCTCAAACAAAGAAGTTTGATTTAGGACGAGCCAAAATGAATTTTAATTTGGAAAAGAGGTAGTAATGGATTTGCAAACTTTATATTTATATAAATATTTGTATGAAGGGTACAATACTTTTTACTATCATATTACAAACTTTGTAGGAAGAAAATTGTGTTAATTCAATAAACCAAAGAAAAACAGAAGAATCCATCAGGAGCTGCTAAACAATGCGTGGTTTCGTTCCCTCCAAGACAACAACACAACAACCATACATGTTGAAGAATTCGTCTCCTTATGGATTAGAATCCAAAACGTATAGTTTTTGTCCAAGGTGCATGATTTTCCATATAATCTAGAAATGGATGGGCGACGGTGTGTACTCCACCCAATTGGCATATTGAATGAAATCCAAAGAAACCTACGGGAGATATCAGCCGAGCCTAATTTAAAAAGCACACATCATCATCATCATCACATTATAAAAGAGCGAGTTTTTCTAAGGGGTTCTTCCTCTATAATAACCATTCGATCTATAAGCCGTGCTATATGAGTTCTCTGTCATCCGTGATCTTATATGTAAGATGTAAGACTCCTATTCAATCTCAAATATGAGTTTTTGTAGACATATATGCGCCACACATGTATAGGTGCCCAATTAGCGTACATATGTTCCCAACATATGTACGTGTGCAGTATCAATTCGTATTATGATATATCAACTATTTTAGTAGGACCATACTTATGCACGTAGAGATTTGGTTTAAAGAAACTCAAAACATAACATAATTATTAATAAATATTTTAGTTGTTTATTAATATATCAAACATAAATAAAACTATACATAAATATTTCAATGTATGTTGTGTTTTTGTATTTGTAAAAATAAATTAAAATTTATAAAAGGAAAAGAAAGGATACAATACAATCGGAAAAGGAGACACGGAAAGGGAAAAAAAGGAAGGCTATGCATGCAAAGGAGCCATCGCTCGCCTTGATAATGTTTCCTTTTTCTTTTCCTAATGCAATTAATAAATTAATTAAAAGGAAAATAATAAAAAATCGGAACACACGTTATTTTGTTTGTTATATGACAAAAAAGGAAGAAAAACTAACACGTGAGAAAGATGCCGACTACCAAGCCCTTCCAATGGAGCTCCTGATCCAGAAATAACGGGTTGACCTTCTCTGGATTTGTTTTTTTTCAAATAATTAGAAATTACAAATTGAATTCGTTGGTTAATGGGCCAGTCATATTAGGCAGCCCAATAGAGCACTGCTCCTTCTATGCCTTGCATTACTAATAGTACCATATTGTGAGCAAACAGCAGCTGCAATGTGGAGGTGAAAATAAAACCAAGGCACGGAAAAACAACACAATTCACACGTGAGGGACAAACAATACCCTAAATCAAAATAATGTATGACAAAAAAGATGATGAAAAAATCTAAACATGCTTGTAAGAACGATAATGATTCTAGCCGGGCGTCCGTGAGGCCGGACGCGTCTCCCCACTCGCTATTCTCGCTCCCCCTCGTCCGCACCTAGCCGTCCGCCACCACTGCGCAGCCCCGTCGCGTGCGCCCGCCTCCACCAGCCGATGGCGACCACGAGCCGGCGACCGTGCTCCTCCACGCCTGCGTCCTCCTCCCCCACCGCGGTGCCATCCTCCCGCACGAGCCGCGGGCCCTGCTGCCTCCCTCTCCCTCCTCTGGCTCCAGTGCGGCGGCGGCCCCAACGTGAGCACAAGCTCTGATCCACGCAGCCACCCCCCGGCGACCTCCTCTACTTCGATGCGGAGACCGGCGCGACCCCGGCGGCAGCCCCAGCGTGGGCACGCGGCCCGGCTCCGGCACCAGGAGCCCCAATACCCGTAGATCCGGCGGCCATGGCGCTCCCAGCACCAAGCTCTCTATCTCCCCCTATGTTGCAACTATATGTTTCAATTGTTTCAGATGTTTCAGAGGTATGTTGCCGTTGAATCATATGGATGTTGCAAAAGTAGATAAGGGATGTTGCATATCTTGCAATTGTTTCCAGAGGCATGTTGCAATAGTATGTTTCGAGTGTTTCAGATGTATGTTTCATCTGTGTCTATCCGGACGCATGTTGCAATTGTGTTTATCTGGATGTTGCATATGTTTCACACATATGTTGCATGTGTTTTATTCGGTTGTTTGTGTATGGTTGCAATGGTTTTTAAGTGTGTTTTAGGGGTGTTTTCAAGTGTTTTAGAAGCATGTTTCAACTGCCTTCAGACGTATGTTGCAACCGTTGTTTTTGGGTATTTTTTAAAAGTAGATTGGATGTTGCATCTCTACTCCTCCAACCTTCTGTTGCATCTCGCGGTTGGGAGCAGGGGCGCAGGCATGTGGTGGCGTGGGGCACGGCAGGCGTGCTCTCCTATTTGTGTGGGCGCAGCGGACGCGATTTCTGTTTCGATTCGATTTTTATGTGAGGGGGGCGGGCGGTTGCGTAATGGAGCCGCGTCGGACGCAAGCCTAGGACCGGCGCCAGGCTTGCCTTTGTAAGAAATAATGGAAAAAAGATCATGCACAAAGGAAAAGGCATAAGGTTACGTTGTTTATGAGGGCAAAAAGTATAAAACATAAAGTTATGTTTAGATGGACATGCTAAATAAATTAATGCTACATTATTTAAGTCATATGAGGGCAAAAAGTAAATAACATAAAGTTATGTATAGATGGACATGCTAATTAAATTAATGGTATATTATTTGAGCCATAATGCTTGTTTATTTATATCTGTTCATTAAGTCATAATCCATCACATTGTTTGTACGTGCCTACAGTAAACGTTGGGTAGCCAAGTATGGAAAGGATAACTACTGAAAATATATAAGTAGTAAGCTCACTCCAAGATGAGTGCTCTCTTCTTCGACCTCCATACACCCTCCAGTAGCACAACTGATACTACGCAAGGTTCTCCACCCATACAAGGATGGAGGTTCTCCACCCATACGAGGATGGATTGAAATATGGATATAGGATAATATAGGGGCAAAACGAGCCGTTCAAATAGGTGTCTAAGTCAAAGTGCAGTGATATATGCAGCTAAGGAATCCTAATGAACAAACGATTTGAACCTTGTTCTACAAGACCCGATCAAATCAATCAAGCACTTGCCATCTACCTTTATTGTATATCGACAATTCAATTAACATTTTGCATTGCATTTCAAATAGTTTTTAGAAACACGTGCGTGTTACACGTGCATATTTGCTAGTAGAAAATAAATCGTGACTTTTTTTTTTGCTTGATGCTCTTACAAAGGAAAATACTCATGGCAGATAAAGTGTAGTTGAGAGGATGGCCACACCAGAAAAACTGCGTCATGTGCAGCGGACCTCTAGAGACCGGCCTGCACTTGTGATTACTTTGCCCTTTTCGCCTATCTCGTGTGGAACCAACTTTTTTTTGACGTGGGATCACTTCGATGTGGAACTTTCGAGATCAGTTCTTGGTGGGAGGCTGCCACTCTAAAGGTTACGAAGGACAAGTGACGACTCTTCAATGGCATGGTCATCTACATAGTGTGGAATATTTGGAAAGAAAGAGATAAAAGGAAATGATAGCTTCCAATCGAAACAACAAAGTGCCCTCAAGGTTTAAACAAGATATCCAACTGCATAGGAGGGGGTACCGGTTGTCCCTCTGTGTCACACCCCCGGTGGACCAAATTATTATTTGACGTGCGCGCGTCGCGTCATGTAGCATCGCGCGGACGCATGATGCAAGAGTGGAGCAGGACTGATAGGGCTGGCTAACGAGTATATATATTTAACACTACACCATACATGATGATATATATACAAGTATAAAAATATATTATGACACTACATCATACATTTATGATCCATACTCATAAATAATGCATCCATAATCTGTCATTGATTATCCATGCATCCATTTAAAATAAAATGATAAGTCATAGTTATCCTAAGTTTATAGTGTCTAGGTACCGTCATACACCAATAGTAAAATGCAAGACATCAAGTAATACAAAACTAATAGAAGTTTAAGGCTAACGGCTTTGGCTCGTTAGACTCGCGAGACGACTCGTTAACTACATGACTTAAAATACTAGCTCAGCTCGTTGAAAAATTTAAACGAGAGCTAAGCCGAGCAACTAAGGAGCCGAGCCAAGCGAGCTAATGAGTTAGTGACCTTTTCGTCCAGCCCTAGGGACTGAACGTAAGGGTGGATGCGATGCCGGTTACACTACTACAGGATGGACTTGTTGTCCCGGGCGGTAACGGCCTTTAGTCCCGGTTACCGTGCCGGGACAACGATCCCGGGACTAAAGGTGGAACCTTCAGTCCCGGGTCATCGAGCCGGGACTAAAGAGGGACCTTTAGTCCCGATTGGTGTTACCAACCGATACTAAAGGCCCTCCAGCCGAGCAAACGTGGCCGCACCCTTTAGTCCCGGTTGGTAACCCTAACCAGGACTAAAGGTTCCTTTTCTTTTTTTTTGTTTAATTTGTTTTCAGTTCAGTTACACATATATATTTAATATATAATATGTTTTTATGTACGTATTCTACGCTGCTAATATAAATACACGCACGCATATAATTACATCTAATTCTCATCTCGAGCATTATTATATTCGAATAAAGTATGAAACTATATATATTATAGATATATATGTATATATACAACACTTTCATAATCTTGTTCTCGAAAATAACGATATCAATAAACATTTAATTTACATCATTTATTCCTTACGATCAAAGTAGAACTCGCCGTTGGGATTTAGCACTTTTTCTAGAAGAAATCCTGCTATTGACTCTTGAACTGCTTTCAGATGGTCTTTTTGCATGACCCTTCGTTTCAACCATTCAGTCTTGCATTTGAAATAAAAGGAAAAGTATTAATACATACATGCATACATACATATATATATATATATATTCATTTAAAAATAAATAAAAAATTGATATATACGTACTCTGAGGACATCTTTAGGAGTTCTTCTTATGTGTGCAGTGATAAATTCACAAACGTAGTATCCACATAAGTTATTACCTGGTTCCTGCCGCAAACACCACTGTACGAGAAGAAGATTATTCTCATCATCTCACACGTAAATTGAAGTATGATATAGTAATTAAATACGTGGGGAAGTATATATAGTACAACTTACTGGTATTTCAACTATATTAAGTGGTGCCTTGCAATCCTTGTGGTGTTGCCGAATAAACTCTTTCCAAACCCTGTGCGACCAATAATGTACGATCATTAATAAATTATGGCAAAGTCTATTCAATAATAGTTGTGCGCGAGAGATCAAAATTACCCCTGGATAATGTCTATCATATCTTGGTATAGTGCCCGCTCTTTTCTCAATGAGTCATAGATTACTAACCGACTTGAGTTTAACTCAATGACAATGAGTATCCAGTGAAACATGCATTGGTTTATACACACGCGTACATGCATATAAGTTGTATTAATATTACATAAAATGTGTAGACTACATTATTATTAATACTTACTCAAAGTTGTACGGGAAAAGTATTGTTGTCTTGTCGTGCTGCTTCATGAAGAACCTCATGATATTCGTCTGTGCTTCAGATACCCAGTGCTCCTTGACAATAATATCGGTTTTGAATACGATATAAGGATCAATGAAGCCAACACTAGTGTCTTGTATTCTTTGGAGCTCTGACATCTGGAATCTATATATAAATATAAGTTACATGTGAGGATAATTATATACACGTACGCATGGAAGTGAGTTTATTAAATAAAAGTAAGAATCACTTACAAACAAAAGGAGCTAATGATTGATTTGTCCAGAGCGTCCAAGTGGTATAGTTGATGCAATTCTTCGAAACTAATATGTAAGATGTCATCGCCACAGAAGTAATGATGGTCTCTAAATCTGACAAAGATCCATCGCTCACCCCTGTCATATGCCTGCATGTACCACTTGTTGAGCAAGTATATTTGCGTACCCAATTCATTCAGAGCCGCAGGGTTGTACAGACTTTTGCCAAATTTATAAGTCTTCTAGGTATCAACTTCCAGGTTCTGGATTGGAGCTTTGCCCATCAATTGATCCAAGGTTAAACCAGTTTGTTCAAAAAAATCATTAAGGTCTTGAACCGATACTTCTCCAGAGTTGTCTGGTCGATAGACTTCTATGTTGGAACCATATTCATTAGCAACAACAAGATTTTGCATTGGTTGTGATTGGGAGCTTGGTGATCATCCGGAGAGCTTGTGGATGACCCAACTCAAGTTGTGAGCGGTTGTGGGTGATTCACCACGACGGAGTGTCAAAGAATCAACCCGTAGAGAGCACTTGATCCTTGTGCAGATCAAGGGGGAGCTACACCCTTGCGCGGGTGCTCCAACGAGGACTAGTGGGGAGTGGCGACTCTCCGATACCTCAGCAAAACATCGCCGCGTTCCTCCTTCTCTATTTACTTTGAGTATTTACTTTGAGCATTTCAATTCTTGTCTTTACATTCATAGAATTGCCATGCTAGAGTAGGATTAGAACTTAGGTTGCAAGTTTTTTGTGCGGTAGAACAATTAGAAACACATTCTAGGCACAAGGGGTTAATTGGGCTAAGCATAGGATTTAATTATTGCAAAGAAATTTAGAATTAGCCCAATTCACCCCCCCCCCTCTTGGGCATCTTGATCCTTTCAATTGGTATCAGAGCCTCATGCTCACGTATTTAGGCTTAACCGCCTAGAGCAAGATGTCTCACGGGGATGAACCTCCTCCTATCTTTGAGGGAGATGATTTTCCTTATTGGAAAATTCGCATGGAGGCGTATCTAGAAGCTCTAGATGTTGGTATACTTAGAGCCACCTCACAAGGCTTCCCAAAACCTCGGGATGCTACTCACCTACAAGACGATGAGGTGAATTACGAGAAGTGGAATGCAAAGGCTCGAAATACCATCTTTAGAGGCCTTTGCAAAGATGTGTTCAATCGGGTGAGGAACCACAAAGACGCCCATGCACTATGGTCGGATGTTTGTGCGCTCCATGAGGGAACTAAGAGTGAGCATGAGGAACGCTATCATCTTGTCATGAAAAAGCTCAACTCTTTTGAAATGCTTCCTAAAGAATGTGCTAATGAAATGTATTCATGTTTGAATGTTCTTGTAGAGGAAGTCAATGGGCTTGAACTCACTCAAATGCAACCATCCGATGTTGTAAGAAAAAATTTGAGTGTCCTACCCCTTTGACATATATGGGAATATTGTGACCGTGCTACATCAAGGTGATCTTTCCACCACTACACCGACACAAATCTTGGGAAAGATCAATGCTCATGAGATGTACATGCACATCACGCCATAAGATGGCTCATCCTCTACCAAGAAGAAAGATAAGGACTTAGCATTCAAAGCTAGCCAAGAGAAGGGCAAAGCAAGACTTGAGTATGAGAGCTCAAGTGATGATGAAGTTGATGATGAAAGTCTTGCTCTCATGGTGAAGAAGACCGCTAAGATGCTAAAGAAGCTCAACAAGAGTGGCATCAAGTTTGATGGCAAGAAGAAGTTCTTCACTAGCTCTAGAAGGAAGCCAATCTTCGAGATGGATTGCTTCAATAGTGGAGAACTTGGTCATCTAGCACACCAATGCACTAAGCCCAAGAAAGGCAAGTTCAAGAACAAATACAAGGGCAAGAAAGATGACTCAAGTAATGAAGAAGAAGAAGAGAATAAGAAGAACAAGCCATACAAGAAGAGAGATGGCAAGAAGAGGGACTTCCACAAGAAGAAAAAGAGTGGAAAGGCATACATTGTCGGTGATTGGCTTACGGACATTGATTCATCTAGTGCCTCATCCGATGATGATAGTGACAACGACAAGGTGGCCGCATTGTTATCAACTCTTCATCATCTTCATCGCCACCACCACCATCATCCTCTACACACCTATGCCTTATGGCCAAGGGTGACCGCAAGGTATCTAACAATGATGATAGTAGTGATGATGAGCATGCTAGTGATGATGATAGCGATAGTGATGATGATGAATATGAATCACCTTCTTATGATGATCTTGCTAGATTGCTAAAACAATACACTAAGATCATTATAAAAACAAGAGCTAAAAATGAAAAGCTAGAAGCTAAAAATGATTCTCTTTTAGCCAAATGTGATATAGCGAAAAAGGCTAGTGTTGAGCTTAAAGAAGCAAATGATGCTATATCATCCAAACTCAAGGAGCTCAAATCTTCTAAGAAAGAGCTTAAAGAAAAACATGATAAACTTGAGAGGACACACAATGAGCTAATCACTAGCCACAACAAGCTAAGAGAAGAATATACTACTCTTAAGGTTAATCATGATAATCTTGTTATTGCTCAAGAATTCTTATCCAATGAGCCACATGATGCTACTAACGATGTTGTTAAGATTGATATAGCTACATCATGTGATGACTTGATTATTGAGAGCATTGAGCAAAGTTCTAGTAGCAAGGGCAAGCAAGTGGTTGAAGCCGATGATTATGATGAGTTTGTCAAGCTCAAGAATGACAATGAAAAGCTCAAGAAAGATCTTGAAGAACTCAAAACCACCAAGTCTATTGTGCTAGAAACTATTGTTCATGATGATGGTTTGATCCTTGAGAATGAGAAGCTCAAAGATGAGAACAAGAAGCTCAAGGAAGAGAAAAACAATGATGCTCTCAAGGAAGAAAACAAGAAGCTCAAGTTGGAGAAAGAGCATCTTAAGATTGGATTGAGCAAGTTCACTAGAGGCAAGCATCTTCAAAGTGAGCTACTAATGAACACCATCATGAAGATGGATAGAAGTGGCATTGGGTACTTGGCAAATCAAGAGAAGAAGGCTCAAGCTCAACAACAACATAAGTCCAAGCCAAAGCCAAAGAGATGTTTTGAGTGTGGACAAGAAGGCCACTTTGCTCATGAGTGCCAAACTCTACCACCACAACCCTTGCCTAAGCATGCTAGACCTTTTGCCTTCAATGCTCACTACATGCTTAGAAAGGATTCTAGTGGAAAGATAAAAGTGATGTTCTTAGGTCCTCCCAACAAGAATAGGCCTAAGAAAATTTGGGTTGCAAAGTCACTTGTTGAGAAGGTGAAGGGCCCTCAACAAGTTTGGGTGCCTAAAGCTTGATCTCTTGTGTGTAGGTGAACTACAAGACCGGTGGAAGTCATTGGGTTATTGATAGTGGTTGCACACAACATATGACCGGTGATCCTCGTATGTTCACCTCACTAGATGAAGAAGTAGATGGATAAGAAAGAATCACATTTGGAGATAACTCAAAGGGCAAGGTCAAGAGATTGGGCAAAGTGGCTATATCAAATGATCATTCCATCTCCAATGTGCTATATGTTGCTTCATTGAGTTTCAACTTGCTATCCGTTGGTCAATTGTGTGATCTTGGCTTCCAATGCTTGTTTACCGAGAAGGAGGTTGCTGTATCCAAGAAGGATGATGATCATGTGATATTCAAAGGATTTGGATACAACAACCTATATCTAGTGGACTTCACCTCCGAAGATGCAAACTTGAAGACATGCCAATTCACCAAAACAACACTTGGATGGCTATGGCATAGAAGACTTGCTCATGTTGGGATGAGCTCACACAAGAAGCTTATGAAGAATGATTTGGTGAGAGGGTTGAAGGATGTGAAGTTTGAGAAGGACAAGCTTTGTAGTGCAAGTCAAGCCGGCAAGCAAGTTGCAAATACCCATCCAACAAAAGCTTTCATGTCAACCGCAAGAGTGCTAGAACTCCTTCATATGGATTGATTTGGACCAACAACATACAAGAGTTTGGGAGGAAATCTTTATTGTCTTGTGATTGTTGATGACTATTCAAGGTATACATGGGTATTCTTTCTTCATGACAAATCCGAAGTTGCATCTTGCTTCAAGAAGTTTGCCAAGAGAGCACAAAATGAATTTGAAGTGAAGCTCAAGAAGATAAGAAGTGATAATGGGAAGGAGTTTGACAACACAAACATAGAAGCTTATTGTGATGAAGTTGGAATCAAACATGAGGTTCCGCAACATATACTCCTCAACAAAATGGTGTAGTTGAGAGGAAGAGCCGAACACTTATCACCCTTGCAAGAATAATGCTTGATGAGTACAATACACCCGAAGCTCTATGGGCAGAAGTTATCAACACCGCATGTTATGCATCCAATCGCCTATTTCTTCAAAAGTTTCTTGGCAAGACCCCTTATGAGTTACTCAATGAGAACAAGCCAGATGTATCATTCTTGTAGGTGTTTGGTTGCAAATGCTACATCTACAAGAAGCGGCAACACCTAGGGAAGTTCCAAAGACGTTGTGATGTTGGTTTTCTTGTTGGTTACTCATCAAAGTCCAAAGCATATCGAGTATTTAATCATGCCACCGGCTTGGTTGAAGAAACATATGATGTGGAATTTGATGAATCTAATGGCTCCCAAGGAGCACATGAGAATCTTGAGGATGTAGGTGATGAACCATTGAGGGAGGCCATAAAAAACATTCCGGTTGGAGACATCAAGCCCAAAGATGATGAAGATGATATACAAGTGATTGATCCACCTTCTTCATCAAATGTGCCACAAGATGATGATAAAGATGGGAGAGTAGAAAATGAAGATACTCATATCTCTCATGATCAAATGGTGGCACAAGCTCGAGATGTTGATGCTCCACAACCCCCCCCCCCCCTCAAGTGGTTGATAGAAGAAATTCACCCCTACTACAAGCACATCCACAAGATCTCATCATAGGGAGTCCTTCAAAGGATGTAATGACTCTCTCTCAAAAACTTGCTTTATTTATTGAACATCACTTGTTTGTTTCTTGTATTGAGCCTAAAAATATAGAAGAAGCTCTTCAAGATCTAGTTTGGATAAATGCCATGCATAAAGAGTTGAACAACTTCACCCGAAATGAAGTTTGGACACTTGAAGAGCGACCACAAGATGCAAGAGTTATTGGAACAAAGTGGGTGTTCCACAACAAACAAGATGATCAAGGCATCGTTGTTAGAAACAAGGCAAGGCTAGTTCCGAAGGGGTTCTCCCAAGTTGAAGGGTTGGATTTTAGAGAGACCTTTGCACCGGTTGCAAGACTCGAAGCCATTCGTATCCTTCTTGCATATGCATCTCATCATGAAATGAAATTATTTCAAATAGATGTTAAAAGTGTATTTTTAAATGGTTTCATAAATGCACTAGTCTACGTTGATCAACCTCCTGCATTTGAAGACCCTAGATATCCTAATCATGTCTATAGGTTGTCCAAGGTGCTATATGGGCTTAAGCAAGCCCCAAGAGCTAGGTATGAGCGCCTTTGGGATTTCCTCATTGAGAAGGGCTTCACCATTGGGAAGGTTGATACCACACTATTCACTAAGAAGTTTGATGGAGAGATCTTCATTTGTCAAGTATATGTTGATGATATCATTTTTGGCTCATCAAATGAAGACTATTGCAAAGAGTTTGGTGAATTGATGTCAAAGGAGTTCGAGATGTCAATGATTGGAGAGCTTACATTCTTTCTTGGTTTTCAAGTCAAGCAAATGAGAGAAGGGATTTTCATGTCTCAAGAGAAATATACTAATGATCTTCTCAAGAGATTCAAGATGGATGAATGTAAGCCAATCAAGACACCAATGCCAACTAATGGACATCTCGACCTAGAGAGGGAGGTAACCCGGTTGATCAAACTCTCTACCACTCTATGATTGGTACTTTGTTATATTTAACCACATCTAGGCCCAACATCATGTTTAGTGTGTGTATGTGTGCTAGATTTCAAGCTAATCCTAAGGAAACTCGTTTAATTGTCGTAAAAAGAATCCTTAGGTATCTTAAGCACACACCAAGCATTGGCCTTTGGTATCCCAAAGGACCTATATTTAAATTAGTTGGCTATTCCGATTCGGATTATGCCGGTTGCAAAGTTGATAGAAAGAGCACATCCGGAGGGTGCCATTTGCTTGGTAGATCACTTGTGTCTTGGTCCTCCAAGAAACAAAATAGTGTGGCTTGGTCCACCGCAGAAGCGGAATACATTGCCGCGGGTGCTTGTTGTGCACAAATACTTTACATGAAACAAACTTTGCTAGACTATGGTGTAGTTCTAGAAAAAGTTCCTCTATTGTGCGACAATGAAAGTGTGGTAAAACATGCAAATAATCCGGTTCAACACTCTGGCACCAAGCACATAGATATCCGCCATCACTTTCTTAGAGATCATGTTGCTAAAAATGATATATCTCTAGAAGGTGTAAGGACCGAGGATCAATTGGCGGATATCTTCACTAAACCACTAGATGAGACAACATTTTTGTAGATTGCGGAATGAGCTCAATGTGCTTGATTTTAGTAACTTCACTAAAAAATGAGCTTGTGTTGTCTCTTGCATTGCATTGTAATATACAACATGTTTAATGTTTCATAATGCATATAGGGCTTGTCTAACATGGTTAAGATAACCGTCGAAAAGCGTGTGAAGAAGCTTAACATTGGATCAAACTTGACAAGCAACTAGATTTACTTACAAGTATTGCATTGCATATGCATGAATGTTGTTTTGTCGTTTGTCTTCAAATTGCCCTCTTATTGCCTATTTTCTTAAAAAGAATTATAGCCTAAGGCAAAATATTTTGAAAAACTTGAGGGTTTGAGAGAGGTCACTCACATAAGTCCCAATAGGTGTTTATTTGGATCTTATTTGAGTTGGGACTTGATTGGGAACAGGCAGCATGAAGGACTTTGAAGATTTGCTGAAGAAAGAGTGACCGGACGCTGCACCGGACTCTAGAGTCTAGCATCCGGTCAGTTCACAGGAGGTGAACTTGCTACGAAGGAGTGACCGGACTCTAGCTTTTAGCGTCCGGTCAGAAGGCTTTCAGCGTCCGGTCGTGTGGAGAACGCAAAGACTGTATTGATCGGACTCTGGCTGCGTCCGGTCGGTGTCCACCGGACGTGTCCGGTCACGATTCCAGAGGATTTGGACCTCTCTGGAATCGACCGGACGCTGGGTGGTAGCGTCCGGTCGCTGCCACCGGAGCATCCGGTCAATAGGAATCATGCGGTTTCAGATCTCTTTCTCTGTTTCCAATTTCACTCCGTCGGGGACCCCTTTAAATCATGAGCCATTGCGCATCCATGACCTACCCATGCCATCATCACCGTGTGGCCATACATTAGCCGCCGCTCCCTGCGCCGCTGCTGCTAGGCCCCTACGCTGCTCCCCGCGCATCTCCTCGCGCTGCCTTCCCGCACCACCGCGCGCCGCCCGCACCTTCCCGCACCACCATGCGCCGCCCTGTGCCCCCACGCCTGTGCCGCACTGAGCCGAGCCACCACACCACCGCACGCCGCCCGCATCTTCCCGAACCACCGCACGCCACCCTGCGCCCCCACGCCTGTGCCACACTAAGCCGAGCCACCACACCACCGCAGCACTCCTGCGCTCGCCCTACGCCAACACCGCCACCATGTTCCCTCGCCGCCATGCTGCACGGCCTCTACCCTAGCTCTAGCCAGTGCCTCTCCTGCCACCGTGTTCCACGCACCAGTGCCTCAACTGCTAACCCTAGCCATCGATTCAACACCATTGCATCTCTAGTGCCGACGACCAGCGTCTCAAGGCAGTCGCCACAACCCTAGCTTCATTGCCGACCCGGTGGTTCCCCGATCCTTTCCTCGTCTCATCGTTTCGCCGGTTCGTCAGGTAGCAAGCCCGCATTTCAATTTCGTACCTAATTTCTTGCTCTATTAGGGTTTTGTATCTCTAGATGCATAATCTGAATTATTTGTATTTCCTATCTATTCTATCGTGTAGCGAGTCAGTTCCGTTGAGGTGTCAGTGGCAGTTGTCAGTTTACTCAGAGCCAAGCTCATGAGTATGGAACGAGGCCAAGCCTCAAAAGTGACAGTTGATCTTTGTCAGCGGCAGTTGATTCTTCTCAGATCCTTCAGAGGGCTCGTACAAAGAATGTTGGAGGTGGTCCCGGTGATGAGGATCCGAGGCCCCCGCCTCACCAGCCTACAGAATCAAAAGGCAAGGCGACAAAGAAGTTGCAGTAAGGAAGCCCAAGTATCCAGATGCAGATATAGCGAGAGCCGCCGTAGTTGCTGAGGCCATAGAGCGTGCCGAGAGAGGAGGTGCTCGCAGTGGAGTCTGAATTGCTGATCTGCTTTCACTAGAAGCAAGGGCTTCACTTGAGCGAGTTGAGCGCCTTCATGATGGTCCAGCTGGGACTCTCATGATTGGAGGACGGCATGTTGCCATTGATGAGGTTCAGCCTCAAGGGGAGCCACAGTAGCAGCCATAGGCAGCGGAGCAGACTCAGGAGCCACAGCCAGCACATCAGACTTAGGAGGGTGAGCAGGCCGAGCAGGCCGAGGAGACAGAGCCGGCACCATAGCCATAGTTACACCGCTCTGGTCATACTCGTGTTCCAGTCATGCCGAGGGCAGACACTTAGAGGAGGGGTTCTCATCCACCGCCTCGACCACAGGGTCCGCCTCTAGTGACCCATCTTGACCTGAGGGCCACCACAGCCAAGCAGGTGCAGCAGCTGAGGTTCGTAGACTTTGAGGTGTGGTTTCCACCCAGGAGGGATGAGAGAGCATCAGAGGGATTCTATACACCTTTGCAAGAGGACTTCTATAATGCCTATCTCTATAGTGGAGCAGTCTTCAGATCACAGAGAGTGTGCAACATAGAGTCTATAGTAGCAGTAGCTGGAGAGCACATTCGCCAATATCTATCCTATTTACCAGGGCTGATAGATCTGATCAGATGGACAGGGCTGTATGTTCCATCTTGGGTTCGATAGTTCTATGCTACTCTCTGGATTGACCCGCAGCACAGGTTTATACACTTTGCATTCAGAGACAAAGACTACTGGCTGATGAGCACTAGGGTCAGGAAGATACTTAGACTTTTGGAGCAGCCAGTCAGACTTAATGAGGTTTGCTATGGACAGACCGCACCCCCAGATGCCCTCATGGTGGTATGGTGCCTCCTACGGACTTGGTTTGTCACTGTTTCACAGAGCCCTTTGGCAAGGGGTCGAGGAGGAACCCTAGTGATCTCACTCCCACTGCTCATGTGATTGAGGCTATCATGAGGAGGACATTACTTCCAAGGATGGGATATAGAGAGGGATTGACTCGTATACAGCTTTGGCTTCTCAACTCTCTGATGCAGCAGACAATTTTTTATATCTAGGATCTTCTTCTATTAGAGATGGAGGACACTATAGCTGAGGGCTTCAGAGGTCATATGCAGCTACCCTATGCTCACTGGATCACATTCCTTATTCATAGAGTAGTTACAGTTATGTCGCCTGAGATGCTAGCTGAGTACAGTGGTGTCACTACAGAGTTTCCTACTTATAACCTAACTCGGATGATCCACCATAGTACACCATAGGCACCTAGTCAGCCACGCCATCGTCTAGAGGTGCTAGAGACTGCAGCCCAGCAGGACAACATTATCAGGGGTATTGCAGCTACAGAGGAGGAGCAGCTTGCTCAGTAGGAGGGGATGGTCACGAGTGAGCCTAGTGACAGTTCTGATGATGACTACCAGTCCATTCCTCAAATGCCTCCACGTTGACATGATGCTGAGGCCGGTAGCTCTAGTTCAGTGCCACCTGCCCCACAGACAGACCCCGCTCTTCTTGCTATACTTGAGCGGATGAGGTAGGACCAGGCACGACAGGCTCAGGAGACAGCTACTACATTTGCTCAGTTCTAGACTCGACAGGACGGGTTCTAGCAATAACAGCTAGCTATTTAGCAGTAGACACGGGCTCTACAGCAGCAGCAGTAGGCCATGCATCAACAGTAGATCCTTATGCAGCAGTAGCTTCTTAGATTCATGCAGCATGTAGTGACAGCGATTGGGCCCCACCGCCATAGGCTTCGGCCCAGCTTGGTTAGCCTGCCACCACTTCGATGACTCCAGCGATATAGCCTAGTGGGCTTCAGAGTCAGGGACATCCACCATCACAGTATGCTTCACCTATAGAGCAGGTGTCCCAGTGGTTCGCTTCACCAGTGGTAGCCCCGCAGTTCACACCACTTTAGACGGGCTTCACACCAGCACAGACGTCGTCGCTGCTAGTGCTAGACACTTTAGTCTCTAGGAGTCTTGGAGCCTCCTTCAGTGAGTTGATAGGGCAGCCCACTCCTCCATACCTGCATGTTCTAGGTCCTTCTATAGCTGCACCTATCACAGCAACTACAGAGATGCTCCCCTCAGTGGCATCATCAGAGCCGACTGTTTCAGTCATACCAGCACAGCGTACAGTAGCTTGAGTTCTTGATCTGACCCAGACTACTTCAGTATCACTTCCAGCTACAGAGGGTCAGATAGCTCAGAGCTCAAAATCAGATGATGATGGTACCTAGTTCCACCTCGCACCTTGTACCTCAGCGCCCGACTCATCCACTGCAGCCCCACCGACCGACCCTTAGGTTTTGGTGTTTGACGCCAAAGGGGGAGAGGGTTCAAGTAAGTTAGCCTTAGGGGGAGCGACTATCTAGGGGGAGCTTAGTTATTATATTAGCTTATCTATTACATTTGGAGTTCTTATGTGTGTGATACATTATGCATTCATGTTTACTACTATATTTATGTGATAGTGATATCTACGTGATCGTGATATATGACATGTGTGCTCTCTATTGTGAATTATTTATATGTCATATCACTTGTGCTATGCTCATTTGCCTTTGCTTCCGTGTTTTACTCTGATGCAAATGAGCTTCATTACTTGTACTCATGCTTATTTCATATCTTTTGAGTACATCATGTTGGCTTGGGTCATATAAGCTTGTCTAACACTTTTGTTCTTATTGTCAAAAGATTATATGAACCAAGCATGTTAAAAACCTCATCTCTTTCACATCCTCAAGGTAGTATTGTCATCAATCACCAAAAAGGGGGAGATTGAAAGCATCTAGGCCCCTAGTTGGGTTTCGGTGATTAATGACAATACGTGATTACTGTGACTGATGTGTGTTTTGTAGAGGCAATTAAGTTAGGTCACGGTAATGGAGATCGAATGGGCATTCATGGTTGTCATGCCCCTAGACGGCTTGGTGGTGATTGGGAGCTTGGTGATCATCCGGAGAGCTTGTGGATGACCCAACTCAAGTTGTGAGCGGTTGTGGGTGATTCACAGCGACAGAGTATCGAAGAATCAACCCGTAGAGAGCACTTGATCCTTGCACGGATCAAGGGGCAGCTACACCCTTGCGTGGGTGCTCCAATGAGGACTAGTGGGGAGTGGCGACTCTCTGATACCTCGGCAAAACATCGCCGCGTTCCTCCTTCTCTATTTACAGTAGGTGTCTTAGTGGTTTGCTTCACCAGAGACAGCTCAGGGTCCGCACTTTACTCCTATTGTTATGGGCTTCACTCTGACTCAAACTTCTTCGGCGTTAGTGATGGACACCCTAGTCTCTAGGAGTCTCGATGCTACCTTTAGTGAGCTTACAGGATAGCCTACACCTCTAGTGTTTTGAGCCTCTGGTCCTACCACAACTGCTCTAGTTACCAGGACTACCGAGACAATTCCGTCGTCTGTTGCATCATCCGAGCCACCTCAGACAGTCACTCCTACACTTGAGGCTTTAGCAACAGCGATAGCAGCAGATGTGGCTCCCCTTCCTATAGTGACACCTGTAGAGTCATAGGCTACGCCAGTTTCTAACTAGACCTAGACCGCTTCACCTTTACTTCTAGCTATAGAGGGTCAGACCCCTCAGAGTTTAGGATCAGAGGTGATGCAGCTCAGTTCTAGGTCTCTCACCGCACCTCAGTGCCCGACTTGACTGCTCCTAACCCACCGTTCGACCTTTAGGTTTTGGTGCTTGATGCCAAAGGGGGAGAGGGACCGAGTATGTTAGATTTAGGGGGAGTGTGTGAGATGGACACGATTCTTTTGGTCTTTTCAAGTGTGATACTTCGTGCATTCATGTTTACTTTCATACATTGTATTTTATACATGTGATGGTGAGACTTATGTGATAGGTGTGCTCTCTACATTGTTTTATATATGTCATGCCACTTGGTTATGCTCATTGGCTTTGCTTCCGCATTTTACTCTGATTCAAATGAGTTTTACTTCATGTACTCATGCTTAATTTATATTTTTTTAGTACACCATGTTGGCTCGAGTCATATAAGCATGCCTAACTCCTTTGTTCTTATTGTCAAAAGCTTATGTGAACCAAGCATGTTGAAAACCTCATCTCTTTTACATACTCGAGGTTGTGTTGTCATCAATCACCAAAAAGGGCGAGATTGAAAGCATCTAGGCCCCCAGTTGGGTTTCAGTGATTAATGATGACATGAGATTACTATGACTAACATGTGTTTTGTAGAGACAATTTGAGTTAGGTCATGGTAATAGAAATTGATTGAATAATCATGGTTGTCATGTCCCTGTCGATGGAAATCATTTTGGTTTTCAAAGGATGGACGAAAATGTTAAGGACAGACTAGTTCTAAGTGTCATTTGGTGTTGGAGAGACACTTAGAATAGTTTAGGACTTTGTTTTTCCTTTGGCCATACTATTAAGTGGGGTATGGACTAGTAGCTTAACCTAGGTGAGTCTAATGGATTAGGTGTGGTGCACACTTGTCAAACTTAGCACTAGGTAGCTCAGGAATAGCCCTAAGAACGATAGAAGTCAATTTCATTAACAAAGAAATTCAAATTGGAAGTAAATAGAGAGTCAAATGACTGACCAGACGCTGGTTTGGTTGTGATCAGACATAGCTTGGAGAGTCTAGTCAGTTCATTTGATCGATAGCGGTACTCAGAGTGCGACCGGACGCTGGACACCAGTACTGACCGGACATGACGCTAGCCATATCTGTAGCAGCATAGACATGTTGTTGACCATGGACCAGATGTTGAACAGAGAAGTGACCGAACTCTGGGTGCCAGCGTTCGGTCAACATCAGTAAGGTTCTAAAGAGGGTTTTTGATGATCGGATGCATCCGATGGGTGCTGACCGGATGCAGGCCAAAGTCTAGTCAGAGCAAACGGCCCTTTCTGACACGCTGACATATTACACTGACCAGTGCGTCCGGCCACCTTGACCAGAGCATCCGGTCATCCCTATACTTGCTGAGTCAGACCTCAACCGTTATGTTTTGAATGGGGGGGTATAAATACATATCCCACTCGTCCATTTGAGGTCTCTTGCCCATTTGTTCAGCTGGGAATCACCTTTGGATTGCAAGGGAGAGCAAGAGCCTAGTGGGGTGATTGAGATTTGATAATCCAAGATTAAGGACCTCATTAGTGCATAGGGAGTAGCAAATGTGCATCCACCTTACTCATTAGGCTTGTCTTGGTCAAGTGAGAGTTTGTGCTGGTTACTCTTGGTGATCGCCATCACCTAGACGACTCAGTGGTGATTGGGAGCTTGGTGATCATCCGGCGGAGCTTGTGGATGACCCAAGTCACTTTGTGAGTGGTTATGGGTGATTCACCATGACGAAGTGTCAAAGAAACAGTCCATAGAGAGCACTTGATCCTTGCGCGGATCAAGGGGGAGCTACACCCTTGCTCAGGTGCTCCAACAAGGACTAGTGGGGAGTGGGGACTCTCCGATACCTCGGAAAAACATCATCGTGTTCCTTTCCCTCTCTTTACTTTGAGCATTTACATTTGAGCAATTCATTTCATGTCTTTACATTCCTAGAATTGCCATGATAGAGTAGGATTAGAACCTAGGGTGCAAAACTTTTGTACGGAAGAACAATAGAAACACATTTTAGACACAAGGGGTGAAATGGGCTAAGTGTAGGGCTTAATTATTGCAAAAATTTAGAATTAGCCCAATTCACCCCCCTCTTGGGCATCTTGATCCTTTCAACCAAAATTTACACTCCAATTTGATGACCATTGGGTCCCATGATTTGTCTATCCATCTCACAATTGGAGAGATGGTGATTGAAAGGATCAAGGTGTCCATGGGGCTGAATTGAGCTAATCTAAAATTCTCATGAAATTAAAACCTAGCACTTGGCACATTTCACTACTTGTGCCTAATGTGTTTCTAGCCTACGCATAAAGTTTTGCAACCTAGTTCCAACCCGAAGCTAACATGGCAATTCTAGGAACGTAAAAACATATAAGTAATTGAACAAATGTAAATGCTCAAAGTAAAGAGAGGTTTAGGAATACGATGATGTTTTCTGAGGTATCGGGGAACCAGCACTCCCCACTAATCCTCATTGAAGTACCCGCGCAAGGATGTAGCTCCCCCTTGATTCGTGCAAGGACCAAGTGCTCTCTACGGGTTGATTCTTCGGCACTCCGTCAAGCGACACTTAGAACTAGTTCATCCTTAACCCTGTCGATCCCTTTGAAAACCGAAACAAAGTCCATCAGTAGGGTCATGAAACCTTTGATTGCCCATTACTCAATCATTATTGTGACCTAACTTATAATTCCTCTGCAAAACATATGTTAGTCACAATAATTGTGTCGTCATTATCCGCCAAAACCGTATTAGGGGCCTAGATGTTCCAATGATAGTGGAGTATTAAAAAATTTACTTGTGGGTCCTACACTAATTTAAGAAATGAGAGTTATAGATAGATTGTTGGACAAGTGATCTACAATATTGTTTATATCCTACATGGATATCACTATAGAGAGTAAATTGACTTTGTTATTGTGGGTGCCCTTAGCATCAACCGAAGTGTCTTCCTCTCTTTTTCTCTAGAGATATGTGCGTTCCTTTGTCGACATTTATAAACTTTATACAATATAATCATAGACTTCATATTCCATTTCCATTTTGAAATTATAGTTTGCTCCAATTTTGTTCTAAATCAGTTGTCTTAAATTTTAACTAAGTTTATCAGAAGATATATCAACATCTAAATCATCAAAGTACTTTGATTATTAAGATTTCCATAAATATGTCTTGTAAAGTATGTACTTAAACTTTTCTATAAATATTAATATTTTTTATAAAAAAACTTGCTCAAACAAAGAAGTTTGATTTAGGACGAGCCAAAATGAATTTTAATTTGGAAAAGAGGTAGTAATGGATTTGCAAACTTTATATTTATATAAATATTTGTATGAAGGGTACAATACTTTTTACTATCATATTACAAACTTTGTAGGAAGAAAATTGTGTTAATTCAATAAACCAAAGAAAAACAGAAGAATCCATCAGGAGCTGCTAAACAATGCGTGGTTTCGTTCCCTCCAAGACAACAACACAACAACCATACATGTTGAAGAATTCGTCTCCTTATGGATTAGAATCCAAAACGTATAGTTTTTGTCCAAGGTGCATGATTTTCCATATAATCTAGAAATGGATGGGCGACGGTGTGTACTCCACCCAATTGGCATATTGAATGAAATCCAAAGAAACCTACGGGAGATATCAGCCGAGCCTAATTTAAAAAGCACACATCATCATCATCATCACATTATAAAAGAGCGAGTTTTTCTAAGGGGTTCTTCCTCTATAATAACCATTCGATCTATAAGCCGTGCTATATGAGTTCTCTGTCATCCGTGATCTTATATGTAAGATGTAAGACTCCTATTCAATCTCAAATATGAGTTTTTGTAGACATATATGCGCCACACATGTATAGGTGCCCAATTAGCGTACATATGTTCCCAACATATGTACGTGTGCAGTATCAATTCGTATTATGATATATCAACTATTTTAGTAGGACCATACTTATGCACGTAGAGATTTGGTTTAAAGAAACTCAAAACATAACATAATTATTAATAAATATTTTAGTTGTTTATTAATATATCAAACATAAATAAAACTATACATAAATATTTCAATGTATGTTGTGTTTTTGTATTTGTAAAAATAAATTAAAATTTATAAAAGGAAAAGAAAGGATACAATACAATCGGAAAAGGAGACACGGAAAGGGAAAAAAAGGAAGGCTATGCATGCAAAGGAGCCATCGCTCGCCTTGATAATGTTTCCTTTTTCTTTTCCTAATGCAATTAATAAATTAATTAAAAGGAAAATAATAAAAAATCGGAACACACGTTATTTTGTTTGTTATATGACAAAAAAGGAAGAAAAACTAACACGTGAGAAAGATGCCGACTACCAAGCCCTTCCAATGGAGCTCCTGATCCAGAAATAACGGGTTGACCTTCTCTGGATTTGTTTTTTTTCAAATAATTAGAAATTACAAATTGAATTCGTTGGTTAATGGGCCAGTCATATTAGGCAGCCCAATAGAGCACTGCTCCTTCTATGCCTTGCATTACTAATAGTACCATATTGTGAGCAAACAGCAGCTGCAATGTGGAGGTGAAAATAAAACCAAGGCACGGAAAAACAACACAATTCACACGTGAGGGACAAACAATACCCTAAATCAAAATAATGTATGACAAAAAAGATGATGAAAAAATCTAAACATGCTTGTAAGAACGATAATGATTCTAGCCGGGCGTCCGTGAGGCCGGACGCGTCTCCCCACTCGCTATTCTCGCTCCCCCTCGTCCGCACCTAGCCGTCCGCCACCACTGCGCAGCCCCGTCGCGTGCGCCCGCCTCCACCAGCCGATGGCGACCACGAGCCGGCGACCGTGCTCCTCCACGCCTGCGTCCTCCTCCCCCACCGCGGTGCCATCCTCCCGCACGAGCCGCGGGCCCTGCTGCCTCCCTCTCCCTCCTCTGGCTCCAGTGCGGCGGCGGCCCCAACGTGAGCACAAGCTCTGATCCACGCAGCCACCCCCCGGCGACCTCCTCTACTTCGATGCGGAGACCGGCGCGACCCCGGCGGCAGCCCCAGCGTGGGCACGCGGCCCGGCTCCGGCACCAGGAGCCCCAATACCCGTAGATCCGGCGGCCATGGCGCTCCCAGCACCAAGCTCTCTATCTCCCCCTATGTTGCAACTATATGTTTCAATTGTTTCAGATGTTTCAGAGGTATGTTGCCGTTGAATCATATGGATGTTGCAAAAGTAGATAAGGGATGTTGCATATCTTGCAATTGTTTCCAGAGGCATGTTGCAATAGTATGTTTCGAGTGTTTCAGATGTATGTTTCATCTGTGTCTATCCGGACGCATGTTGCAATTGTGTTTATCTGGATGTTGCATATGTTTCACACATATGTTGCATGTGTTTTATTCGGTTGTTTGTGTATGGTTGCAATGGTTTTTAAGTGTGTTTTAGGGGTGTTTTCAAGTGTTTTAGAAGCATGTTTCAACTGCCTTCAGACGTATGTTGCAACCGTTGTTTTTGGGTATTTTTTAAAAGTAGATTGGATGTTGCATCTCTACTCCTCCAACCTTCTGTTGCATCTCGCGGTTGGGAGCAGGGGCGCAGGCATGTGGTGGCGTGGGGCACGGCAGGCGTGCTCTCCTATTTGTGTGGGCGCAGCGGACGCGATTTCTGTTTCGATTCGATTTTTATGTGAGGGGGGCGGGCGGTTGCGTAATGGAGCCGCGTCGGACGCAAGCCTAGGACCGGCGCCAGGCTTGCCTTTGTAAGAAATAATGGAAAAAAGATCATGCACAAAGGAAAAGGCATAAGGTTACGTTGTTTATGAGGGCAAAAAGTATAAAACATAAAGTTATGTTTAGATGGACATGCTAAATAAATTAATGCTACATTATTTAAGTCATATGAGGGCAAAAAGTAAATAACATAAAGTTATGTATAGATGGACATGCTAATTAAATTAATGGTATATTATTTGAGCCATAATGCTTGTTTATTTATATCTGTTCATTAAGTCATAATCCATCACATTGTTTGTACGTGCCTACAGTAAACGTTGGGTAGCCAAGTATGGAAAGGATAACTACTGAAAATATATAAGTAGTAAGCTCACTCCAAGATGAGTGCTCTCTTCTTCGACCTCCATACACCCTCCAGTAGCACAACTGATACTACGCAAGGTTCTCCACCCATACAAGGATGGAGGTTCTCCACCCATACGAGGATGGATTGAAATATGGATATAGGATAATATAGGGGCAAAACGAGCCGTTCAAATAGGTGTCTAAGTCAAAGTGCAGTGATATATGCAGCTAAGGAATCCTAATGAACAAACGATTTGAACCTTGTTCTACAAGACCCGATCAAATCAATCAAGCACTTGCCATCTACCTTTATTGTATATCGACAATTCAATTAACATTTTGCATTGCATTTCAAATAGTTTTTAGAAACACGTGCGTGTTACACGTGCATATTTGCTAGTAGAAAATAAATCGTGACTTTTTTTTTTGCTTGATGCTCTTACAAAGGAAAATACTCATGGCAGATAAAGTGTAGTTGAGAGGATGGCCACACCAGAAAAACTGCGTCATGTGCAGCGGACCTCTAGAGACCGGCCTGCACTTGTGATTACTTTGCCCTTTTCGCCTATCTCGTGTGGAACCAACTTTTTTTTGACGTGGGATCACTTCGATGTGGAACTTTCGAGATCAGTTCTTGGTGGGAGGCTGCCACTCTAAAGGTTACGAAGGACAAGTGACGACTCTTCAATGGCATGGTCATCTACATAGTGTGGAATATTTGGAAAGAAAGAGATAAAAGGAAATGATAGCTTCCAATCGAAACAACAAAGTGCCCTCAAGGTTTAAACAAGATATCCAACTGCATAGGAGGGGGTACCGGTTGTCCCTCTGTGTCACACCCCCGGTGGACCAAATTATTATTTGACGTGCGCGCGTCGCGTCATGTAGCATCGCGCGGACGCATGATGCAAGAGTGGAGCAGGACTGATAGGGCTGGCTAACGAGTATATATATTTAACACTACACCATACATGATGATATATATACAAGTATAAAAATATATTATGACACTACATCATACATTTATGATCCATACTCATAAATAATGCATCCATAATCTGTCATTGATTATCCATGCATCCATTTAAAATAAAATGATAAGTCATAGTTATCCTAAGTTTATAGTGTCTAGGTACCGTCATACACCAATAGTAAAATGCAAGACATCAAGTAATACAAAACTAATAGAAGTTTAAGGCTAACGGCTTTGGCTCGTTAGACTCGCGAGACGACTCGTTAACTACATGACTTAAAATACTAGCTCAGCTCGTTGAAAAATTTAAACGAGAGCTAAGCCGAGCAACTAAGGAGCCGAGCCAAGCGAGCTAATGAGTTAGTGACCTTTTCGTCCAGCCCTAGGGACTGAACGTAAGGGTGGATGCGATGCCGGTTACACTACTACAGGATGGACTTGTTGTCCCGGGCGGTAACGGCCTTTAGTCCCGGTTACCGTGCCGGGACAACGATCCCGGGACTAAAGGTGGAACCTTCAGTCCCGGGTCATCGAGCCGGGACTAAAGAGGGACCTTTAGTCCCGATTGGTGTTACCAACCGATACTAAAGGCCCTCCAGCCGAGCAAACGTGGCCGCACCCTTTAGTCCCGGTTGGTAACCCTAACCAGGACTAAAGGTTCCTTTTCTTTTTTTTTGTTTAATTTGTTTTCAGTTCAGTTACACATATATATTTAATATATAATATGTTTTTATGTACGTATTCTACGCTGCTAATATAAATACACGCACGCATATAATTACATCTAATTCTCATCTCGAGCATTATTATATTCGAATAAAGTATGAAACTATATATATTATAGATATATATGTATATATACAACACTTTCATAATCTTGTTCTCGAAAATAACGATATCAATAAACATTTAATTTACATCATTTATTCCTTACGATCAAAGTAGAACTCGCCGTTGGGATTTAGCACTTTTTCTAGAAGAAATCCTGCTATTGACTCTTGAACTGCTTTCAGATGGTCTTTTTGCATGACCCTTCGTTTCAACCATTCAGTCTTGCATTTGAAATAAAAGGAAAAGTATTAATACATACATGCATACATACATATATATATATATATATTCATTTAAAAATAAATAAAAAATTGATATATACGTACTCTGAGGACATCTTTAGGAGTTCTTCTTATGTGTGCAGTGATAAATTCACAAACGTAGTATCCACATAAGTTATTACCTGGTTCCTGCCGCAAACACCACTGTACGAGAAGAAGATTATTCTCATCATCTCACACGTAAATTGAAGTATGATATAGTAATTAAATACGTGGGGAAGTATATATAGTACAACTTACTGGTATTTCAACTATATTAAGTGGTGCCTTGCAATCCTTGTGGTGTTGCCGAATAAACTCTTTCCAAACCCTGTGCGACCAATAATGTACGATCATTAATAAATTATGGCAAAGTCTATTCAATAATAGTTGTGCGCGAGAGATCAAAATTACCCCTGGATAATGTCTATCATATCTTGGTATAGTGCCCGCTCTTTTCTCAATGAGTCATAGATTACTAACCGACTTGAGTTTAACTCAATGACAATGAGTATCCAGTGAAACATGCATTGGTTTATACACACGCGTACATGCATATAAGTTGTATTAATATTACATAAAATGTGTAGACTACATTATTATTAATACTTACTCAAAGTTGTACGGGAAAAGTATTGTTGTCTTGTCGTGCTGCTTCATGAAGAACCTCATGATATTCGTCTGTGCTTCAGATACCCAGTGCTCCTTGACAATAATATCGGTTTTGAATACGATATAAGGATCAATGAAGCCAACACTAGTGTCTTGTATTCTTTGGAGCTCTGACATCTGGAATCTATATATAAATATAAGTTACATGTGAGGATAATTATATACACGTACGCATGGAAGTGAGTTTATTAAATAAAAGTAAGAATCACTTACAAACAAAAGGAGCTAATGATTGATTTGTCCAGAGCGTCCAAGTGGTATAGTTGATGCAATTCTTCGAAACTAATATGTAAGATGTCATCGCCACAGAAGTAATGATGGTCTCTAAATCTGACAAAGATCCATCGCTCACCCCTGTCATATGCCTGCATGTACCACTTGTTGAGCAAGTATATTTGCGTACCCAATTCATTCAGAGCCGCAGGGTTGTACAGACTTTTGCCAAATTTATAAGTCTTCTAGGTATCAACTTCCAGGTTCTGGATTGGAGCTTTGCCCATCAATTGATCCAAGGTTAAACCAGTTTGTTCAAAAAAATCATTAAGGTCTTGAACCGATACTTCTCCAGAGTTGTCTGGTCGATAGACTTCTATGTTGGAACCATATTCATTAGCAACAACAAGATTTTGCATTGGTTGCTTCTGTTGTCCGAGCTGTGGGACATCCTTCCCTGATGCTCTTTTCCTTTTCTTATGTGTATCATGTGACTTCACGAGGGAGCGATCATAGTCTGATAGTGGTGGAGGCTTACGAACTTTAAGCATCTTTTTCTTGTGAGCTTCGACCTTCTGCCTCAGCTGATCTCGTGGTATGTAAAAGTATGGATTCTCCTTAAGCTTCGCTTGTCTCTGCTTTTTGATATCTATAAAAAAATCTTTCACTTTTTTTTCTTCTTCAGCTGCTATTTGCTCATCAGTCTTTTTAGGAAGTATTTCTTGAGAAATAACTCTTTTTTTCGGGGTCTTCTTTGCCACCGGGACCTTAGACGTCTTTGTAGTGCGTCGCTGTAGAGGGGGTGGGGACGGTGTTGGAGACCGGCGTGGAGGCGATGAGGCCGGTGTTGGAGTCCGGCGTGGAGGCGTTGGAGATCGTTGTGGAGGCGGTGGGGCCGGTGTAGGAGTTGGAGATCGTTGTGGAGGCGATGGGGCCGGTGTAGGAGTTGGAGATCGCCGTGGGGATGAAGTCGTCTCGCTCCCCGCGACGCTGTGATGAGATGGGGAATGAATGATTGGGCAAGGCTGGGGGTAGACCCTGCTACAAAAACAAGTTGTGGGTCAATTATTTTTGAAGCCAATATAAAATTAATGGAAAATAATATTTCATTCACTTTCATTCATACCTAGGGTGAGGTAGGGGAAGCAGTGGTGCCCCAGGAATGATGATGAAGCATTTGCGCCATTGAATAAATGTCTTCTCCGCTTCTCCTAGTGTCTTCTCCCCATCACCGCCTTCAATGTCAAGAGGAACATTGCTGTAACCTTTGAGCACTCTATCGACCGAGACGCTAGCATATCCAGGTTGAATAACTGACCCATGGATTCTTGGTGTCTTCGTTCGGTCTATTGGAGATACAACCCCGACAGCCACCATGATTGATGCATTATTACCATCTGGAATATGCAGCTCACATGTTGTTAGAGGCTCGGTAATGTCATCAACAGGGAAGCGCAACCCAACGTCACCTTGAATAACTGTCAGCTCCGTGGAAGCACAACTGCTTTTCATCTGACCAACGGAGCTAATGGTGACTCCCGGTGTTGATTGTGATTGCATTTGACTCATTGCTAGCTGCACTTGCCTCTTGATCTCCTCCTACATTCTTGCCTCAAGAGATTTTTCTCGTTCACGTGATTCAAGCAATGCTTATCGTGACTCATTAACAAATTGCTCCAATACACGGATTCGGTCTGCCTCCTCATCCTTCTTTCTCTGGCGGCTTCTGTAGGTATCCTTGTCTGCTGGGAATGCTTGTAGCCACGGAACCGCCCCATAGCCTCTTGTTCGACCACCGTGTTCGGGATTCTCTAGGGCATATGTCAATTCATCCTTTTCTCTGTTGGGCTTGAAAACACCACTATCAGCTTCTTCCCTAGCACGAGCTAGTCTCTGTGTTGCTCTCTCAATTTTTTGGCCAAAAATTAGCTTGCCAGTGTCTGGGTCTAGGCTTCCCCCATGAGCGTAGAACCAATTCTTCACGCGTTGAGGCCAGTTCTTCTCTATTGTTTTAGGTATGATTCCCTTGGCAATAATCTCTGCTTCTAGGTTCTACCACTTGGGAATAGCACTCCTATAACCACCTGATCCCATACGATGATGGTATTGCTTCTGTCAGGCATTCTGTTGATTCCTCATCACACGTTCCTTACTCTCTTGAGATGTCTTGTATTGTACGAAGTCATCCCAATGGGACTCCAACTTGACAAACGCCTTAGCATTGAAATCTAGCGTTTCATTCTTTAAGATAAACTTTTTATACAATGTCTTCTTCCAACTCTGGAACAATGTTGCCATCTTCTTCATTGTCCAATCCCTCACTAGCTCCTTCAAAGCATCATCTGCTTCTAATGTGAAATGCTGAGTGATATCTCTCCAAGCTAGGTTCTTGTCATGATCAGATACAAAACTAACATTAGGAGCAGATATCTTCTGCTTCCATTCACGAGCACTAACTGGGATCCTATCCCTTACAATGAACCCACATTGATTGACATATGTCTGAGCATGTGGTCCCAATGGTTTGCCGGTGTCAGTGTCAAATTCTGATATTATGAAACGGCCCTCTAATGGCTTTTTTGGCCCTCGGACTTTCCTACTCTTGTTGGTGGTTGATGTAGATCCAGAGACCGGCTACATGAGTAGAAACACAATGATTAACAATAAATATACGTACGCATGCATCTATAAGAGATGATAGATAATCGAATATACCTCGCCAGTATTTTCTTGCACGACAATTTGTTGATCTTCAACCACCGGGATATTCAGGATATCCTCATAATCAGCAAAGTACTGACTCGTGTCATCTACATCCGTATTGGTGCCAGTGTTGATAATATCCGCCATTATGTCATCATTCAAGTTATCATCCAGAGCAGCCATTTGTATCTTCAAGACATAGATAGAATTACTATGGAATCGAATCAAAAACACTTTCGATCCAAAAACATGGAAATAAGTACATGTATATATACATATAGAATGATACAATTTTCTCTCTCTCTCTTTCAACACATAGAAATAAGTGCATATGTATATATCTCTAGATATGCATGTGATAACACATAGAATGTCTCTCTAGATACAATTTTCTCTCTCTCTCAACACATGGAAATAATTAAGTACATGTATATATACACATAGAAATAATTAAGTACATATATATGTATGCATATAGAATCTCTCTCTAGATACATGTGATATAGATAGAATTACTAATAAAATATCCAAGTGATATATAGATAGAATTACTAAAATAAAATATGCATGTGATATAGAGATAGAATTACTAATAAAATATGCATGTGTCAATTACTAAAACAAAATTAAATCTAACATATATATAGAGAGATAGAATATAATTACTAAATCCAATTAAATAAAATAACACACATATATCTAGATAGAATTAATTACTAAATCTAATTAAACCTTACATAGATAGAATTACTAAATCAAAATTAAATCTAACACATATATAGAGAGAGATAGAATAATAATTACTAAATATATCAAAAACTATAATAAAAAACTATCTAAAAAAACTATCTAAATAAAGTACTAATTAAATTTTAATACATTTAAATCTAATTAACATATATAAAAAACTATCTAAAAAACTAACTAAAAACTAAGAATAAAATACTAATTAAATTTTAATACATTTTAATCTAACATATATATCAAAAACTATCTAAAAAAACTATTAAAAACTATCTAAAAACTATCTAAAAAATATGGCTGAGCTATAGCTAGCAGGCTAGGGGCGGATGGCGGGCGTGCTGGCCGGCCACGGGGCCGAGCTAAGCCATGCGAGGATGAGGTACGGCGGAGACGAGCTCGACGGCCGCTGGGCGGGGCTCAACGACGAGGCTGGGCGGGGGTAGACGGTGGCGGCGGTGCGGCAGAGCTCGACGTGACCGGGCGTGGCAGAGACGATGAGATCGACGTTGTAGATCGAAAAGTAGAGATAAACAGAGGAACCGTTCGATATATATAGGCCGGGACCCTTTAGTCCCGGCTGGTAACACAAACAAGGACTAAAGATCCTTTAGTCCCGGCTGGTAAGCCGAACCAGGACTAAAGGTGCAACCCTTTAGTCCCAGCCCGGCTTACCAGCCAGGACTAAAGTATCTTTAGTCCCGGTTGGTGTGACCAGCCGGGACTAAAGGTATTTTTGGCGGGCAATTCCGCCCACCCTTTAGTCCCGGTTCCTGGCCTGGGCCGGGACTGAAGGCCTGAAAATTTTGGCAGCCCGCCAGAGTAATTGGAAAGGCCTGGGATTTTGATTTTGTTCTCCTTGTTTAATACTAATTAATTCTATAGCAACTTCAATACTTTGCAATATTTATTTTAAAAAATACTATTGATTAACTAATTATTTATTGTAAATAGGAAAATTTTGTAACCTAAAGTTTTTAATTTCTTTTATGAATATAGAATATAAATGTTACTAATACTAAGTATTTTGTTAATGCAAAAATATATTTGTAACTTAAAATTAATAAAACTAATATTATTCGATAGGAAATTTATTATCACATTATTGTAACGTCAATGTTTCAATTTTTTCTTGGTTTTTTGATCAAAATGATAGGAAATTTTTGTTGAACCTATAAAAATAAAAAAAATATAGTATTTTTGTTCTATAACTTTTTCAAATTAAAAAATGGCCTATATAAGGATTGTAGATCTTGATGAGTTAAACAAACTTAATATTCAAAACTTTTCAATTTGAAACAATCTAGGGTTCTGAAAACAAGTTTGTAAGCGTTGAAATTTAAAAATCACAAATTTGAACCATCTAAACTTTCTCAAATTGAAAGTTGACCAAAACAACAATTGTAGATCTTGATGAACTGAACAAACTTGGTATTCAAAACTTTTCAATTTGAGATAATCTAGGGTTCCGAAAAATAGTTTGTAGGCGTAGAAATTTAAAAATCATAAATTTGAACCGTCCAACTATCTCAAATGGAAAGTTGACCAAAATAGAAATTGTAGATCTTGATGATTTTAACAAACTTGGTATTCAAAACTTTTCAATTTGAAGTCATTTAGAGTCCATAATACTAGAATCAAAGTGTTGTTTTTTCATTTGACCAAATTTGACTTGGTCAAACTTGCTCAAATAAGACAATAAATGGCCTCAGATGAAAAAACTCTAAATACCAAGTTTGATCATCTCAGCAAGATCTACAATTGTTACATAGCTCATTTACCCATTTGAGAAAGTTTTATCAAATACTAGTCACAAATTCTTGAATCTCATATAGACTTTCTAAAACAATGTCACACACTTGTGAAATTTGAACTACATTTTGTTCAAATTTTCTCAAATGAAAAAATGGCCTATATAAGGATTGTAGATCTTGATGAGCTGAACAAACTTGGTATTCAAAACTTTTCAATTTGAGACAATCTATGGTTCCGAAAAATAGTTTGTAGGCGTAGAAATTTAAAAATCACAAATTTGAACTATCCAAACTATCTCAAATGGAAAGTTGACCAAAACAGCAATTGTAGATCTTGATGATTTTAACAAACTTGGTATTCAAAACTTTTCAATTTGAAGTCATTTAGAGTCCATAATACTAGAGTCAAAGTGTTGTTTTTTCATTTGACCAAATTTGACTTGGTCAAATTTGCTCAAATAAGAAACTAAATGACCTCAGATGAAAAAACTCTGAATACCAAGTTTGATCATCTGAGCAAGATCTACAATTGTTACATAGCTCATTTTCCCATTTGAGAAAGTTTTATCAAACACTAGTCACAAATTCTTGAATCTCACATAGACTTTCTAAAACTATGTCACACACTTGTGAAATTTAAACTACATTTTGTTCAAATTTTCTCAAATGAAAAAATGGACAATATAAGGATTGTAGATCTTGATGAGCTGAACAAACTTGGTATTCAAAACTTTTCAATTTGAGACAATCTATGGTTCCGAAAAATAGTTTGTAGGCATAGAAATTTAAAAATCACAAATTTGAACCATCCAAACTATCTCAAATGGAAAGTTGACCAAAATAGAAATTATAGATCTTGATGATTTTAACAAACTTGGTATTCAAAACTTTTCAATTTGAAGTCATTTAGAGTCCATAATACTAGAGTCAAAGTGTTGTTTTTTCATTTGACCAAATTTGACTTGGTCAAACTTGCTCAAATGAGACACTAAATGACCTCAGATGAAAAATCTCTGAATACCAAGTTTGATCATCTCATCAAGATCTACAATTGTTACATAGCTTATTTTCCCATTTGAGAAAGTTTTATCAAACACTAGTCACAAATTCTTGAATCTCATATAGACTTTCTAAAACTATGTCACAACAGTGCATCGTTTTATCATGCGGGCACAACAGTGAATTTCTTCTTGACGTATGACCCTTGGTTATGATCTTGTCATAACCATGGAGTGTCTTCATCATTTAACATGATGCTTGGATCTTTCTTCACTATGAAGGGTGGAATTCGGACATTTCTTTCATAATCTTCTAACATGTCTGACTTGTCTTCAATTCCCACTATATTTATTTTCTCAGAAAGAACTATGTGGCGCTTTGGCTCATTGATCATTGAGTTGATGTCTTCATTTTTTCCTCTCTTTGATTTTGTAGACATGTCTTTCACATAGAACACCTGACTCACATCGGCAGCAAGGACGAATGGTTTGTCTTTGTACCCAATATTGTTGAGGTCCACTGTTGTCATTCCATACTCTTTGTCGACTGTTACCCCTTCTCTGGTCAGCTTCAACCATTGGCATCGGAACAAAGGGACTTTAAAATTAGGTGCGTAGTCTAGTTCCCATATATCTTCTATGCGGCCATAATATGTTTGTATATTCCCATTTGGATCTGTGCCATCTATGCGAACACCACTATTTTGATTAGTGCTCCTTTTATTTTGGCCAACTGTGTAAAATGTATTCCCATTTATCTCGTACCCTTGGTACATGAGGATATGCCATGATGGTTGCCTAGCCAACAAATACAGTTGCTCATCAATATTGTCATCGCCTTGACATTCTTTTCGTAACCAACCACTGAAACTTTCCATGTGCTGACGCCTAATCCAAGCTTCAGTCTTCCCTGGAAACTTGGATCGTAAGAACTCCTTATGTATCTCGATGTATGGATGCACCAATGATGAGTTCTGAAGAACAGTATAGTGTGCTTTATTGAAATAATCGTCTTCCATACCAATATATGTTTTCTTCCCTAAAGTTCCTTTACCACTGAGTCTTCCCTCGTGTCGTGATTCATGAACGCCAATCGGGGCAAGGTCAGGAATAAAGTCAACACAGAACTCAATGACCTCCTCTATTCCATAGCCCTGGGCGATGCTTCCTTCAGGCTTAGAACGGACTTTCACATATTTCTTCAAGACTCCCATAAACCTCTCGAAGGGGAACATGTTATGTAAGAACATAGGTCCAAGAATACTAATCTCCTTCACCAAATGAACTAGGAGGTGTGTCATGATATTAAAGAAGGATAGAGGGAACACCAACTCAAAGCTGACAAGACATTGAACCACATCATTCTATAGAGTAGCTAGTTCCACTGGATTGATTGCCTTATGAGAAATTGCATTGAGAAATGCACATAGCTTCACGGTGACTAGACGTACATGTGGAGGTAGAGTTCCTCTTAAAGCAACTAGAAGCAATTACGTCATAAGCACGTGGCAGTCGTGAGACTTTAAGTTTAGAAATTTCTCCTCTGGCACATTTATTATACCATTTATATTAGAGGAGAATCCTGATGGAACCTTGATGCTGCTTAGACATTCGAACATGCTGTCCCTCTCTTCTTTGCTAAGCGTGTAGCTAGCAGGACTTAAGTAATGACGTCCATCATCTGTCTTCTCTAGATGAAGGTTGTCTCGTTCTTTCATGCCCTGCAAGTCCTGGCATGCTTCAAGTGAATCATTTGGCTTCCCGTACACACCCATGAATCCTAACAGGTTCACACAAAGATTCTTTGTCAGGTGCATCACGTCGATTGCGTTGCGGACCTCTAGGACTTGCCAATAGGGTAGCTCCCAAAAGATGGACTTCTTCTTCCACATGGGTGTGTGTCCCTTAGCATATTTGGGAACAGATTCGCTGCCTTGTCCCTTTCCAAATACTACTTTCACATCCTTGACCATTGCGAGTACATCTTCCCCGGTTCGGTTATGAGGCTTTTTCCGGTGGTCTGGCTTACCTTTAAAATGCTTACCTTTCTTTCTTACTTGGTGATTCAAAGGAAGGAATCGACGATGGCCAAGGTACACGACCTTTCGACATCTTTTCAAATAAATACTATCAAGGTCATCAAAACAATGTGTGCATGCATTATATCCTTTGTTTGTTTGACCTGAAAGATTACTTAAAGCAGGCCAATCATTGATTGTTACGAACAACATTGCTCGTAGGTCAAAGTGTTCTTGTTTGTACTCATCCTAGACACGTACACCTGGTTTGTTCTATAAAACTAGAAGTTCTTCAACTAATGGCTTCAGATAGACATCAATGTCGTTGCCAGGTTGCCTCAGACCTTGGATGAGGATTGGCATCATAATGAACTTCCGCTTCATGCATAACCATGGAGGAAGGTTGTAGATACATAGAGTAACTGGCCAAGTGCTATGACTAGTGCTCTGCTCCCCAAAAGGATCCATACCATCTGTACTTAAGGCGAACCTTAAGTTTCTAGCCTCATTTGTAAACTCTAGAAATTCCCTGTCTATCGCTCTCCACTGGGACCCATCAGCTGGGTGTCTCAGCATATTGTCTACCTTACGGTATTCTTTATACCACCGCAACAACTTTGCATGGTCTTTATTTCTGAACAAACGTTTTAAGCGTGGTATTATAGGAGCATACCACATAACCTTGGCAGGGATTTTCTTTCTAGGACGTTGTTCACCCTCGACGTCACTAGGATCATCGCGCCTAATCTTATACCGCGCTGCTTTACATACCGGGCATTCATCCAAATTCTCGTATTCATTGCCATGGTAGAGGATACAGTCATTAGGACATGCATGTATCTTCTGGATTTTTAATCCCAAAGGGCAGACAACCCTTTTTGCTTCGTACGTAGTGGTGGACAATTCATTTAGCTTCGGAAGCATCTTCTTTATGAGGTTCAATAAATTCCCAAATGCCTTGTCGGATACACCATTCTTTGCCTTCCACTGTAGCAATTCCAGTGTTGTACCCAACTTTTTTACCCATCTTCGGCCATCGGGTATAGCAACTTCCTACGATCCTCAAGCATGCGCTCGAACTTAACTTTCTCTTTTTCACTTTCGCATTCTTGTTGTGCATCACGAATGGCATCGCCAAGAGCATCACCGAGATCATCTTCTACCGCTACCTCTTCTTCATCTCTGTGGCAGAACCTCCTAAATTATAGGACCCACATGCACCTATCACTGTCCAAAGACCTAAGGCATCTATGCATATATTCCTGATAACTTAAGAAGACTGTCGGGTGTCCTCGGGGAACCCCGAATCATCCACGATTTCCGAGCAGGATCACATTATAGAGTCATTGCAGTATTACAACAGTTTATTCAAATAGATACATCAGAGTAAAATATAGCGGAAGTCTTACAATAACTTAGTTTACAAAACTTTTATTTCAAACCTTATAAACTAAGTACGATTAATATTACAAACCGTAGTAGTGGAGTGTCCTTATAATATATTACACAACAACCAATTAAACTGCCTTGCCCAAGGACCACACATTCACTTATCGTCATCAGAATGGACAACAGTCATGCAGCACGATCCAAAATAGATCTGCTCATGAGGCTCACCTGCAACAAGGGTCAACGAACCCTAAGTATAAAAGTACTCAACAAGACTTAACCGAAAATAAAATTGATAGAATTCAGGAATGCAGGCTCAGGGTTTCAAGGTAGGGCTTTAGCAATAATCAAAGTTCTTTTGCGTAAAAGCTCTTTAACAAAATTCTTTACTTTAACATATTTATCTTCAAAAGATCATATACAAAGCTGACATGATCCGTAATGAGATCATGAAACTTCATATCCAACACTTTCTCAAACCTTACTCAAATTCTAGTTATTAACTACGATGATGAACAGTGAGTTGAGTCTCCATAACCGAGGAGTAACGACGATTCGAACTGATTATAACCCAGCTGGGGATTCCAGACCACACGACATATGCGGGTCCCCGACTTACATATATCAACCTACCCTCGGATCCTCTAAAACAAGAATGGGTCCGCGCCACCCGAGAATACAGTACTCCACCAATCCAGCCCATTGCCACATGGGTACACGCTATTCCCGCCATCTCTCCACTCCCAATGCGTGAGTAGCCATTCTCGTAATAGAATAGCCAAGTTAAGGCTTACCGGAGTATGTAGTTAGTACTACAAAGTCTCACCTTATGCAATTCAACAACGGACGGGCCTCAATCGACACAGGCGGAAAGAACCCGCTCACAAGACCTCCATGTCTTGTGGCTCCCATCACCGAGTCCGCCCGGTTTAGATTTATTACTCCACATACTCATATTTCATGATCACATAAGTACCCAAGTGTAACCAAAGATCCATTTAAATCTCGTAGGTGACAGGTAATCACCTGACTTTTATCGGTCTAAGCATGACTAAGCATAACTAGACATTTATAAAGTAAAACTGGTAACAAGGTAGATATGGGAAAACAAGGTTGGTAATGCACCAATTAGGTTTTTACTTAACTCCTCATCACTTAATGTAGTAAAGAAAAGCAAAAGCGAAATCAATTTGTAAAACACAAGGTAGGTTTAGATGCATCCGGGGCTTGCCTTCGTTGACGGAAAAGTCTGGTTCAGGAGACGTTCCACAAATATCAAATCCGACCTCAACAGGTTTTAACCTCCTCCACAACTTGATTAACTACCACGTGCTCACCTTCGTTCACTACACGTAGTAACAATGCCATGTTTAACATGATGCGAGATACAAAATATGATGCTCGATGATGGATGCCAATTAACAACTAATTAAACATATTCATAAAACTTATTTCAATTGCCAAGGATCATTATCAACTAATTACCCAAGGTCATCACTCAATCCAAAATTCAATCAAAACCTAAATCAATAAAGATCACTATTTGCTTTTGTGAATTAAATAATTAATTCAAAATTATGAAATAAATTAATTTGTTCCAATTAAGCTCAAATTTTTTTTGTAAAGGTTCACCACATGATAACTAAGTGGCAAAACAATTTTCATAATTTTTGGATAATTAATTAAGCCTAGAAAAATCATGGAAGCTCATTTATTAATTAATTGAGCAATTTTTATCATATTCAAAAAGTACTGAAAAACATCATTTCATATTTTCATTAAATAATATGCATCATAGAGAGGTCACACAAAAATTTTCATAATTTTTGGAGCACTAAATAAATCTACACAAAAATAACAAATTACAGCACTATTCAATCATTTCAGAAAAAGGAAAAATTCATTTTCAAACCACCTGCTCACACAAACAACTCGGGAAGAACCAGGAGCTCACACAAACAACTCGGAAAAGAACCTGGAGCTCACACAAACAACTCGGAAAAGAACCTGGAGCTCACATAAACAACTCGAAAAAGAACCTGGAGCTCACACAAATAACTCAGAAAGAACCTGGAGCTCACACAAACAACTCGGAAAAGAACCTGGAGCTCACCCCGAACGCACTGGAGCATAAAGCTGGATTGAAAGAGCAACGGATGAGTGGTTCGACGTGCATAGGAAGCACTAGTAGCTCACCCTGAACTCGATGGAGCAAAGAACGAGGCCGGAGAAGCAACGGTGAAGCAGGTCAACGATCCGAGCAACCACGGTGGAGCAAAACGTCGACGGTGGCGGTGCTCCGGCGACTGTGGTGGATAAAATGATCAAGCAACAAGGTATTAAGCACCACGGCATCAAGGCAAAGCTGGAGTTACGCCGAGCAAGGACAAATACGCACCAAAGAGCTCTGGCCACGGCGACACGCTCGCGACGGCGGTGCTGCCGGCCGCGAGGAAGAAGAGCAATGAACGGAGTTCCCGACGAAATCAAGTGACCAAAACTAGCTGGCTGGGTGCGCAAGGAGCAGGCGAAGCTAGGACAGGCTTTGCTGGGACGGCAACGGCACTGAATCGATGGCGAAAGCTCGACGGAGCAGCAGCGATGGCGTCGGGAAAACAGAGGAGAAGGGAAAACAAAGAACGACGACTACACAGGCTTTATAGGGCGGCCAGGAAGCAAAGAGAAGCCACGTAGGGGCCTTTCCCATGCCAGCATGAAGCCAAGGGCGACCACAGTCGCGTCTGGAAGCAGAAGGAAGATCGTAGACGGTGAGTTGGCTTCTGCGGTTACTGTTCATCAGAATTACCAAACTGCCATTCGATTTAAAAATCCAAATTACTCCTAAATTTATGTAACAACTCAAAAATATCTAAAAATAAAAGTTGTTCCAAATTTAAAGTTCTACAACTTTGCTTTTATAACCATACCCAAATTCTTTCTACATTTTGAAATGCAAATTTGAATTCAAATAGTGGACATTTAAAGAACCACGCCTTTTCAAATTACTTCAAATTTTTCTAAACAACTTTGAAAACTCCAAAAACAAACTTTGTATAACTTGACAAGCTCTACACTTTTGCTTTTAGGCTCAACCCCAAAATATGCTTAGATTTTGAAATGAGTTTTCAGAGTAGGATTTAAATACTGAAAAATCAAGGTTTTCTTGAAAATTAAAAATCCAAACCAAATTTTTAACTCAATTCAAACCATACAAGGCAACACTCATAACATAAATGTAAACTTGTTTTAGTGAATGCATATCAAAGTTTTCCATATGACCAAATGCTTTGCAATGCATATGATGACATGTCCTGTTTTAGTATTTAAACACCCGAGGTGTTACAATCCTTCCCCCTAAAAGAAATCTCATCGCGAGATTCAAAGTCATAGGGTAAGTAATGGAAAAGGAAATGTGTCAAACACATTAACTTTCAAGTTGTTCATAAAACAACAAGAGTTGACTTGAAATTGTAAACGAGATCAAAAGACAGTTGCAAGGGACAAAGGATTTAGTAACTTCAATGGAATGATGGAACATGGATTCCAATTGAGAGTTCCAAGATGAGTGAATCACATAAATTGCGAAGCTATAATGAATCATGATTGTAGACCTCGATACCAGCGAGTGCCCAGTAGTATTTCCTTATGGCTGCAGTCCATAGGAGACCCTATGTTTCGACGTGGCACCGTAAATCATGGATCATGGCACCACCATAGGGCACAACTAAAGTAACTCACAAGTAACACTTGCCAAGCTAGCAAGATCAAGGAACTAGCATGTGTTGCATTAAGAGAGACCAAGACATGGCACATGCATAGGTTTGAGAAGTCAAGGATTAGTCCCAAGTTTCAACATTGAGAAGATGGGGGGAAAATAAAGTTCATCAAGAAATTCCCAAAGATGTGGAACTTATGAGCAAGTACAATCAAAGAGTGGTTTACTAGCAAAGCTTGGTACATGACCAAATTCATGGGGACAAAATAGCTATATCAAGGAATAGCCATTCTCTAAATGGAAGGAGGAAGTTTTTAAACATCATTATATTTCAATTTCATATGAATGATTATAACTAGAATATGTGCAGTGTTTCATTAATGACATGATGCATGAACGTTTCTTACGTTACTAAACATCAAAGCTCCTAAGGTACATAAACAATAGTTCTTATTATATAGGGCATAATAATATTACTACTCCACCACGCAAAGCCTTTTTAATCAAATAAGGAATGGTGAGAATGAAATAAGATAAGTCGGAAGCAATTTGGACCAAATTAACAAGTTATATTTATTTGTCCAAATTATTTTGAAATTTTTTGTAAAACAATACAACAAAGACTTTGTAACGATCACTCTGATACCACTCTGTGGCAGAACCTCCTAAATTATAGGGCCCACATGCACCTATCACTGTCCAAAGACCTAAGGCATCTATGCATATGTTCCTGATAACTTAAGAAGACTGTCGGGTGTCCTCAGAGAACCCTGAATCATCCATGATTTCCGAGCAGGATCACATTACAAAGTCATTGCAGTATTACAACAGTTTATTCAAATAGATACATCAGAGTAAAATATAGCGGAAGTCTTACAATAACTTAGTTTACAAAACTTTTATTTCAAACCTTATAAACTAAGTACGATTAATATTACAAACCGTAGAAGTGGAGTGTCCTTATAATATATTACACAACAACCAATTAAACTGACTTGCCCAAGGACCACACATTTACTTATCGTCATCAGAATGGACAACAGTCATGCACACGATCCAAAACAGATCTGCTCATGAGGCTCACCTGCAACAAGGGTCAACAAACCCTGAGTACAAAAGTACTCAACAAGACTTCACCAAAAATAAAATTGATAGAATTCAGGAATGCAGGCTCAGGGTTTCAAGGTAGGGCTTTAGCAATAATCAAAGTTCTTTTGCGTAAAAGCTCTTTAACAAAATTCTTTACTTTAACATATTTATCTTCAAAAGATCATATACAAAGCTGACATGATCCATAATGAGATCATGAAACTTCATATCCAACACTTTCTCAAACCTTACTCAAATTCCAGTTATTAACTACGATGATGAACAGTGAGTTGAGTCTCCATAACCGAGGAGCAACGATGATTCGAACCAATTATAACCCAGCTGGGAATTCTAGACCACACGACATATGTAGGTCCCCGACTTACATATATCAACCTACCCTCAGATCCTCTAAAACAAGAACGGGTCCACGCCACCCGAGAATACAGTACTCCACCAATCCAGCCCATTGCCACATGGGTACACGCTATTCCCGCCATCTCTCCACTCCTAGTGCGCGAGTAGCCATTCTCGTAATAGAATAGCCAAGTTAAGGCTTACTGGAGTATGCGGTTAGTACTACAAAGTCTCACCTCATGCAATTCAACAACGGACGGGCCTCAATCGACACAGGCGGAAAGAACCCGCTCACAAGACCTCCATGTCTTATGGCTCCCATCACCGAGTAAGCCCGGTCTAGATTTATTACTCCACATACTCATATTTCATGATCACATAAGTACCCAAGTGTAACCAAAGATCCATTTAAATCTCGTAGGTGACAGGTAATCACCTGACTTTTATCGGTCTAAGCATGACTAAGCATAACTAGACATTTACAAAGTAAAACTGGTAACAAGGTAGATATGGGAAAATAAGGTTGGCAATGCACCAATTAGGTTTTTACTTAACTCCTCATCACTTAATGCAGTAAAGAAAAGCAAAAGCGAAATCAATTTGTAAAACACAAGGTAGATTTAGATGCATCCGGGGCTTGCCTTCGTTGACGGAAAAGTCCGGTTCAGGAGACGTTCCACAAATATCAAATCCGACCATAACAGGTGGATTAACCTCCTCCACAACTTGATTAACTACCACGTGCTCACCTTCGTTCACTACACGTAGTAACAATGCCATGTTTAACATGATGCGAGATACAAAATATGATGCTCGATGATGGATGCCAATTAACAACTAATTAAACATATTCATAAAACTTATTTCATTTGCCAAGGATAATTATCAACTAATTACCCAAGGTCATCACTCAATCCAAAATTCAATCAAAACCTAAATCAATAAAGATCACTATTTGCTTTTGTGAATTAAATAATTAATTCAAAATTATGAAATAAATTAATTTGTTCCAATTAAGCTCAAATTTTTTTTGTAAAGGTTCACCACATGATAACTAAGTGGCAAAACAATTTTCATAATTTTTACATAATTAATTAAGCCTAGAAAAATCATAGAAGCTTATTTATTAATTAATTGAGCAATTTTTATCACATTCAAAAGGTACTGAAAAACATCATTTCATATTTTCATTAAATAATATGCATCACAGAGAGGTCACACAAAAATTTTCATAATTTTTGGAGCACTAAATAAATCTACACAAAAATAACAAATTACAGCACTATTCAATCATTTCAGAAAAAGGAAAAATTCATTTTCAAACCACCTGCTCACACAAACAACTCGGGAAGAACCAGGAGCTCACACAAATAACTCGGAAAAGAACCTGGAGCTCACACAAACAACTCAGAAAAAAACTTGGAGCTCACACAAACAACTCAAAAAAGAACCTGGAGCTCACACAAACAACTCGGAAAAGAACCTGGAGCTCACACAAACAACTCGGAAAGAACCTAGAGCTCACAAAAACAACTCGGAAAAGAACCTGGAGCTCACCCCGAACGCACTGGAGCATAAAGCTGGATCGAAAGAGCAACGGATGAGTGGTTTGACGTGCACAGGAAGCACCAGTAGCTCACCCTGAACTCGATGGAGCAAAGAACGAGGCCGGAGAAGCAACGGTGAAGCAGGTCGACGATCCAAGCAACCACGGCAGAGCAAAACGTCGACGGTGGCGGTGCATCGGCGACTGCGGTGGATAAAATGATCAAGCAACAAGGTATTAAGCACCATGACATCAAGGCGAAGCTGGAGCTACGCCAAGCAAGGACAAATACGCACCGAAGAGCTCTGGCCACGGCGACACGCTCGCGACGGCGGTGCTGCCGGCCACGAGGAAGAAGAGCAACGAACGGAGGTTCCCGATGAAATCAAGTGACCAAAACTAGCTGGCTGGGTGCATAAGGAGCAGGCGAAGCTAGGACAGGCTTTGCCGGGACGGCAACGGCACTAAATCGACGGCGAAAGCTCGACGGAGCAGCAGCGATGGCGTCGGGAAAACAGAGGAGAAGGGAAAACGAAGAACGACGACTGCACAGGCTTTATAGGGCGGCCAGGAAGCAAAGATAAGCCACGTAGGGGCCTTTCCCGTGCCAGCGCGAAGCCAAGGGCGGCCACAGTCGCGTCTGGAAGCAAAAGGAAGATCGTAGACGGTGAGTTGGCTTCCGCGGTTACTGTTCATCAGAATTACCAAATTGCCATTCGATTTAAAAATCCAAATTACTCCCAAATTTATGTAACAACTCAAAAATCTCTAAAAATAAAAGTTGTTCCAAATTTAAAGTTCTACAACTTTCTTTTATAACCATACCCAAATTCTTTCTACATTTTGAAATGCAAATTTGAATTCAAATAGTGGACATTTAAAGAACCACGCCTTTTCAAATTACTTCAAATTTTTCTAAACAACTTTGAAAACTCCAAAAACAAACTTTGTATAACTTGACAAGCTCTACACTTTTTCTTTTAGGATCAACCCCAAAATATGCTTAGATTTTGAAATAAGTTTTCAGAGTAGGATTTAAATACTGAAAAATCAAGGTTTTCTTGAAAATTAAAAATCCAAACCAAATTTTTAACTCAATTCAAACCATACAAGGCAACACTCATAACATAAATATAAACTTGTTTTAGTGAATGCATATCAAAGTTTTCCATATGACCAAATGCTTTACAATGCATATGATGACATGTCCTGTTTTAGTATTTAAACACCCGAGGTGTTACAATCTCCCCCCATTGTAATATCATCAAAGGCACCATACTAAGCAATAATGTCATCAATGTCTAAATCTTCTCCGTCACCTTCTTCCATCATGACCCCGCTTTCTTCATGCTTAGTCTAACATATATAGTTTGACATGAAACCTGACTTAAGCAAATATGAATGAAGACTCATTGAGCTTGAATATTTCTTTAAATTCTTACATATGGCACATGGACAGCACATAAAACCATCCCGCTTATCTGCCTCGGCCACACCTAAGAAATAGTGCACGCCCTCAATAAAGTCTTGGGAGCGGCGATCGGCATTATACATCCAATGGCGTGACATAATCTGCATTACACGACAAATTATGAAAACCTTGAACATAATTAAGTATTTTATTACACAACATAGATGACACACACATGGTTGATTAATTAACTAAGTCTGGCTACAACGTAAGCAATCACAACTATCACTAAAAAAACTAAAACTACAATGCACTTCAGTAACATAATTATTTTGTGACCGTACGCAACTAAAACAGACAAATCATTCGTCTGTTGAATATCAATAAGCTTCTCCTGCTGGCTCACTGCCTCATCATCAGCAGCCGCTACCTCAAGCGCACCCGAATTCTGCACGTATGTAGCATAATCTTTCTCCCAGTACCAACCATCGCATCCATTGCCCTCCCACTGAAATTAAAGCCAAAAAATATTTAGTCAAAAATATTCAAGAAAAGCAGGTCAATTAGCCATAATAATCAAATACGTAAGAAACTCACATCGCGATCCGGGCACTTGTAGAAAACACAACCCTTGTTGGGTCCCTGTCTCCTGACTCGGTACTCCATCACAATCTTCTGCTTACACTTGCCGCAGATAATGAGAGGGAGTTCTGGCCTCAGTCGTTTCGCAACCGAACGAGAGGCCGAGGATCCGGTACCAGTTGTCATCTACTTTCTATACTTATTTTTATAAACTAGTGTAAATTTCATATTTTCTAAAATAATATATTTAAACAAAACTAAAATTATTTATTTATCTAACTAAACCATGAAATATATACTATGTATAATAGTAAAATACCAAACTATCAAGTGATTTTACTATTGTAAATCATCATGTGATTTTGAGCTAAAAATGACATAGAAATCACATAGCTCAAAAACATGTTTCAATAAATAACCATCCGTACTAGTTGACCTTGCTTACGTGATCATCTCGGCGAGCATTTCTCCACCGGACGGCACCGTACTTGGTCAAGGAAGAGCTCCGATTCTACGAGGAAGGGAACACGGTCTTCCACGACCGTTGCCGCTCTCCCTCATAGAATCAAAGCTCCTCCTTAACGTCCGTTACCGCTCGGCAGAGAACATGCTCGCCGAAATGAACACGGTCCGCAAGTTCAACTAGTACGGATTTTCTATTATTTTCTAACTATTTTCTAAGTTTTTCATTTCATGGAAAATTTAATTCTAAAAAATAAAAGGCATGATTTCTAAGTATTTCATTTCATGGAAAAATAATTCTAAGTGACCTGCTTGATATCGGCGAGCTCGCGGGCGTTTAGGTTGCCGAGGATAGTAACATTTGTAGATGACATTTGTAGGTCTAAAGTTATCAAATATCCATCAAATTATAGCTCAAAAACATGTTTCAATAAATAACCATCCGTACTAGTTGACATTGCTTACGTGATCATCTCGGCGAGCATTTCTCTACCGGACGGCACCGTACTTGGCCAAGGAAGAGCTCCGATTCTACGAGGAAGGGAACACGGTCTTCCACGACCGTTGCCGCTCTCCCTCGTAGAATCAAAGCTCCTCCTTGATGTCCGTTACCGCTCGGCAGAGAACATGCTCGCCGAGCTGAACACGGTCCGCAAGTTCAACTAGTACGGATTTTCTACAATTTTCTAACTATTTTCTAAGTTTTTTATTTCATGGAAAAATTAATTCTAAAATCACGTAAGCCGCCGGGGACAAGGATTGCGCGTGCTCCAGCGAGGACGAGCGAGGCGTGATTTTGATGAGCTAATTTAACTTTTGTTTATCCAAACATATATGCAAATCGTCATGTGATTTTGAGCTAAAAATGACATATAAAATCATAATAAAGTCCAACATATAAAATTACACATGCATCTACATCGCAAAATGAGATAAGCTACTGATAAAACATAAGAGGATTAAGTTTGTTACCTCCAAAATCGAAGAGCAACACCAATGGAGGGGGAGAGAGCAAGAACAACAGCAAGCTGAAGAACAGAGGCAGTGAGTTTGAATGGAATGGCTCGAGCTCGTGGAGAAAGGAATGAGCTGGTCTATAGGCCGGGATAATTAGTCCCGGTTAGGGGGCCAAACCGGGACTAAAGATTAATCTTTATTCCCGGAGCATCACCCAAACCGGGACTAAAAGCTTTAGTCCCGGCTGGTATTACCAACCGGGACTAAAAGTAAACATTTAGTCCCGGTTGGTAATACCAGCCGGGACTAAAAATCCCTGCCCCGTGGACGACCGTTGGACGGGAACCTACCAACCGGGACTAAAGAGTCCTTTAGTCTCGGGGGCAAAAAAATGCCGAGTCTAATGTCAAATTAGGACATCGTTCTAAAGTCTGTTCTCTAGTAGTGTTAATTAGAACTTAGAACTGGGACCCACACATTTCTCTGGCACCACGCCAGGTTCCCAACACACGCATTTTGAGCGCTTGTTTCTGTGGACACGAGGGGCAAGTGAGGTGGGTCCATTGGTTCCAAGTTGATCCAAACTGCAGGAGAGCTCCATCAGATTTAAGGTATATTTGATACACATGGCTAGTTACTAGATGGTCTAAAAATTAGTCTAACTTAGCTATGGTTAGCTAACAACCGGTTGAAAACTTATCTAAAAAATAACTCGTTATTAGCCCTTCCGTTTAGATGCTCTAGAGTTATTTGAGCTAATTTTAGCTAGATAACAAATAGCCCTGGTATCAAACGGACCCTTAATATGTGTTAGTAGTTAATTCACTCGTACTAGAACTTGATCTGGGAGGGTACCACCTGTTTCTGCGCGGGCATCTGCGTCACTAATCAGTTCTATTTATTTTAAATCCGTGATCTATAGAATTGAACCTTTTCAAATGTGTTTATAAAGTTTTGGACCTAAAAGTACAAAGTTTGAAATATTCTAGTACAAAGTTTTAAAACTTGGAGTGCAAAGTTTTGAATTATAAAGTTTCGGAGCTAGGTGTACAAAGTTTAAGGGATGCTAGTAGAACTTTACAATATGCTATTACAAAGTTGCTGAATTTAGAGTGCAAAATTTTGAACATATGCATATAAAGTTTATAATGCAGTAGTTAAAAGTTCTAAATTTTGAGTGCAAAGTTTTGATTCACAAAGTTTTGGATATAGGAATTTTTATATGGGACTTGAAACCTATAAATGTAAGAAGTTTTAAAGTGTGATTCCAAAGTTTGCATATTCAAATAAAAAGTTTTGATACGCAAGATAAAAGCCTGGGTGTAGAAAGGTTTTTTATTCATTTATTTTTAAACGTCGGTGGGTAGGAAAATAGGTTGTGGTGTTGTGCATGTACCGTAGACGTGTCAGTGCCGCTTCTGCCTCAAGTGTGTACCAGTAGCTCGTGGGGTCGCTGGTGTGACTGCGTCGGGCCGTCGGCCGCATCTCGCGTCGGTAATCGCCTGCGTTAGGATCTATCTAATCCCTTACTAGTTGAGTGCGCTCCGCCCTTGTCTCTGCACCCGCCGGTCCTTCTCCTGATCCCCTCCTCTCTCTCTGACTCTCCGCGCAGGCGACACATGAGAGCTGGGATGAACGGCTGAGAATGAGCACGCCCCAGCGCACCTCGACCTGCAACACCCCGGTCGAACGACATAAAACATTTGCAACATAAATGCAATATAAGACTGAAAACAAATAAAATATTTGAAACATGCTCTTGCAGCATGTGTGTGAATCACATAAACATTCAAAATAAAACACTTGTAACTTGCAACATGAAACCACTTGCTGCAACATAAGACTGAAACAACTAAAACATTTGAAACATACTGTTGCAACATCCAAATAAAAAACGATTGCAACATACGTTTGGAAATAGATGAAATATTTTGAACAAACGCTTGCAACGTGACTCTGTAACATTTGCAACATGTGCAACTTCGCTTGATCTACTTTTGCAACGTCAAGATGAAACAAATGCAACATACGTCTGAAACACTTGAAACATACATATGCAATATAGGGGAGGGGAAGGTCGAGCTGGTCGATTCTAGCCGTCGAGGTCGGAGCTGGCGGCGAGCTAGCCACGATGCACGAGCATGACCAGCACCGATGACGCTCGTGGGTGGGCTTGGTCCGGGAAGACCTAGGGCGCCACAGCACATGTGCCCCAGGGACCATGGCGGGGTCAGCAGCGTGCGGCACGGTGATGGGAGACGAAAGCGGCACGCCTGGCGATGGGGCACAGCGCGGTAGCCGACGAGCGCATGGTGGGGGAAGAGGCGCGGACGAATGAGCGGCCACACTGCTGCATCGGGCGCAAGAAGGATAAGGATGAGTGAGTGGGGATTCGTTTTTCTTGTTTCTGAGAGAGATAGAGAGATAGGATTTGCTCCTGCGAAACCGCGTCCGGACAAGAGTCACGGTCGGATGACCGCGGCTTATCATTATCGTTACAGTTACTACACGCCCACGGTCGTGCGGACTTGTGTGATCTTGTTTTTCTAGGGGAGGTACTGTGGTTAAACTAATTTCTTGAGTGTGGCATTTTCTTACTCCTGACAAGTGAATGCTCGTGGGAAGTGACATGAGTCAAAGAATCTCAACATTGAGCTCGTCTCTGGCTGTGAAAAACATTTGGCCCAAGGCCAAGCAAACTAGCTCCTTTTGTTTTTTCTTTTTTTTTTCGAGACCGTGTCTATGTCACGTATTTCATTAAGAGAAAGTAGAGAAACATTATAAGCTACCTCTGCAATGGTAAGCGTCCGGCTTACCAAAGAGGAGGAGGACCAAAGAACACAAAAGAAAGAAGAAAACACAAAAAGAAGCCGCGGTAACAACTAAGAAGAGGTGATCACAACTGCAAAAACCTACCAACGCACAGACAAGGGCCAATTGGGCGATGACCCCCGAGCCAGCCGACAACGCGCTCGGCCATTGAGGCCGTGCAATATCGTGGCTAAGCCAGGAGCGTGTCAACCTCCAGGGCAAAGTCGTCCAGGAACGAGTCAAACAGGACCTTGAAGGCCTCATGCTTAGATTTCGAAAGTGGATCAGCTAAGAGGGACTCATACTTGAGTAAATCCGCCGAGCCGACAAGCTGTGCTAAATCCGCGAGCCCCAACTTGACCATAAGAACCTGCTGTGCCTGGATAGTTGGGTTGGCCGCCCGCGGTTTAGCCGCTATGCGAATACTCCTCCTCGGGGTTCCGACAATGGGTTTGCCCTCAGGCACCCTGAGTGTGGGTCTTCCTTGAAGCACAGGAGTTTGGATATGTAGGCAGACTAGGGTTTACAATTTTGGCGAAATATCGCCGAAATTTCCGAAATATCGTCTTTTTCGCTGAGGTCCGAAATTTTTTTGTATCGGTCAAAATTTTTCGGTTAAATTCATCTTTCACTCTAAAATTACACCAAACCACACTAAAATGACCCTCCATATCATCTAGTCTTATCAAAGCCCTAAATTTCTTCAAATTTATTTAATTTTCTGACTCACACATTGGACGGCACTAGTATATGCAGCTCGCCCACCGTCAGCACACTGTATTACCGCGGCTCTACTTCTGTGATATATTTGTTATTTGGTCGATGTTATATAAATTTATGATGGATGATGGGTTATAGAGTTTTTCTAGTGAAATGATGCCAAATTTGTTTAAAACTCAATTTAAATTTATTTAAATTTGAACCGATATTTCCGAAATTTTCGAAATTTCGTATTTATCGCTGGGGACCGAAATTTTTTTCTTACCGGTATTGTAAACCCTGAGGCAGACTTGTTCCTGAATCATGCGCGGAATATCAGCGAGAGCATACCGCTGAGCTTCCAGAACCCCTTGCCTAGGGGCAACAGACGCCTGAAGGGTCCTGTCCGCGAGACGACCGCTGCGACGAAGGGAAGCTGATGACGGCGAGATCTCATCAGTTTACGCCACGGATGTCATCGGCTCCGGCGTAGCAGTCAGCTGCGAGCATGGCTGTGCGGCGTCAACATCTGAAGAAGGGCACGAAGGTGGCTTTTTGGTAAGACATGCCTCCACCTCATCCAATATGGGATCGAAGTCCCAGCGCAACGGTCCACCGCGAGCTCAGGCTTAGGATGCAGCTCTCGTATTTGCACTTCGCATCCCTGCATAGCGATGGCCGGCGAGGCTGGCATTGACACCACGCCGCACTCACACGACATGGGGTACCAAGGGGTGTCGGACAACTGTGGCCTAGACATGACCATGGCCTCAAGATCCTGTCCTGGAGCGATCAACAACGAGCTGCCACCATGCTGCAAGGCCAGCGGAGGCAGACGAACGCCGTCGCTTGCAGTCGCGCGCGATGTGTCGGAAAAGGGGAAACTAACTCCTTTTGGGTTGGGCTTGGGCTCAACAGAGCACAAAGCAAACATGCCTACGGAGGAGATCGCGTTTCCAGTCCAGTGCTGTTTTTCTGTCTTTCAGCCCAACACTGAACTCCCTGTCAAGAAAGCCCACCGAGGAGGTCCGGCTCGGGGGGCGGCGGAGAAGCGGTTCCCCGCGGCCGATAGCAACAAGGGCGGCGGGCGGCGCGAGCCGGTGAGGGGGTGAAGAAAGACAGAGCGGGGAAGAAGAAGCTCACACATTGCATCTCCTCCAAGGCTCTGTCCATCCCGAGCTCCCTCAATAGCAGGCCCATCATGGAGAAGCTGCTGCCCGCGGCGCGGAGGCCGCGCATTCGCGGTACTCCCGAGTCCCGACCTCCGTCCGCCTCGTCGTCCCTAGCGTGCTCGCCAATCACGCCGTCTCAGAAGCACCAAGATCGTCACCAAGTTCACTTCCTCATAGGTCTGCCTCCTTCTGGTCTCTCGTACCTGTTGTGGCTGTTCAGTGCTGTTGGTGGTTGTGGCGCTTTATTTTATTTATCTGTAAGAAGCAGCACAAGTGAAACTGTGAATGAAAAATCAATCTCACTTGGATAAATAAATGGATGCTCGGCAAGCAAATCAGCAAAACCAATCGGAAGGTTTCAAAATTCAAATTCCTACATTTTCCACTGCTCTGCCCCTGACTGGTGACTGCCATATGTCTGAATAGTAAGTTTGAGCTGGCCTGCTTGGTTGAATTTCTGTGAAAACTTATTTTTTCTTTTGTTCCAGATGGTTATTCTGAACCAGTTGCCTTCGAAATTTTTTTCTTACCGGTATTGTAAACCCTGAGGCAGACTTGTTCCTGAATCATGCGCGGAATATCAGCGAGAGCATACCGCTGAGCTTCCAGAACCCCTTGCCTAGGGGCAACAGACGCCTGAAGGGTCCTGTCCGCGAGACGACCGCTGCGACGAAGGGAAGCTGATGACGGCGAGATCTCATCAGTTTACGCCACGGATGTCATCGGCTCCGGCGTAGCAGTCAGCTGCGAGCATGGCTGTGCGGCGTCAACATCTGAAGAAGGGCACGAAGGTGGCTTTTTGGTAAGACATGCCTCCACCTCATCCAATATGGGATCGAAGTCCCAGCGCAACGGTCCACCGCGAGCTCAGGCTTAGGATGCAGCTCTCGTATTTGCACTTCGCATCCCTGCATAGCGATGGCCGGCGAGGCTGGCATTGACACCACGCCGCACTCACACGACATGGGGTACCAAGGGGTGTCGGACAACTGTGGCCTAGACATGACCATGGCCTCAAGATCCTGTCCTGGAGCGATCAACAACGAGCTGCCACCATGCTGCAAGGCCAGCGGAGGCAGACGAACGCCGTCGCTTGCAGTCGCGCGCGATGTGTCGGAAAAGGGGAAACTAACTCCTTTGGGTTGGGCTTGGGCTCAACAGAGCACAAAGCAAACATGCCTACGGAGGAGATCGCGTTTCCAGTCCAGTGCTGTTTTTCTGTCTTTCAGCCCAACACTGAACTCCCTGTCAAGAAAGCCCACCGAGGAGGTCCGGCTCGGGGGGCGGCGGAGAAGCGGTTCCCCGCGGCCGATAGCAACAAGGGCGGCGGGCGGCGCGAGCCGGTGAGGGGGTGAAGAAAGACAGAGCGGGGAAGAAGAAGCTCACACATTGCATCTCCTCCAAGGCTCTGTCCATCCCGAGCTCCCTCAATAGCAGGCCCATCATGGAGAAGCTGCTGCCCGCGGCGCGGAGGCCGCGCATTCGCGGTACTCCCGAGTCCCGACCTCCGTCCGCCTCGTCGTCCCTAGCGTGCTCGCCAATCACGCCGTCTCAGAAGCACCAAGATCGTCACCAAGTTCACTTCCTCATAGGTCTGCCTCCTTCTGGTCTCTCGTACCTGTTGTGGCTGTTCAGTGCTGTTGGTGGTTGTGGCGCTTTATTTTATTTATCTGTAAGAAGCAGCACAAGTGAAACTGTGAATGAAAAATCAATCTCACTTGGATAAATAAATGGATGCTCGGCAAGCAAATCAGCAAAACCAATCGGAAGGTTTCAAAATTCAAATTCCTACATTTTCCACTGCTCTGCCCCTGACTGGTGACTGCCATATGTCTGAATAGTAAGTTTGAGCTGGCCTGCTTGGTTGAATTTCTGTGAAAACTTATTTTTTCTTTTGTTCCAGATGGTTATTCTGAACCAGTTGCCTTGTGATTCAAGCCAGTCATTCATCGTATTTTTATAAATGATTGAAATAAGGATGTGGAGTAAAGTGAATGAATGATGATATATGCCCACTGCTGTTGAGGTTCAAAAATTTACTAATATCTTAAGAAGGTCAATCTCCATGCATTTGTTTTCCTTTTTTCACTTGAAAAAAAATTACAGATCCAAAAGAGAGAGAAACTTCAGTTCTGACAGTATATATGTCTTCAATTATTTCAGGTGGCAACATTTCCTAATCCACCTTCAGTTGTGATCATTGGCCCCGTTCGCTGGTCTGAATCTTGGTTGAAACTGACTGAAAAACACTGTTCTGGCTGAATTGTTGTGAGAGAAAAACACTGTTCCGGTTAAAAAAACAAGGCGAACAAGCCGAATATGGAGTAAGCCGAACATGGCCATTGCTCTTGCAAATGTCTGCTGTTGGCGTCTTCTGTAGAACCTCTGATGTCGTGCATCTCTCACCATCATTCAGTTCCTGGGATATGTTTTGAGCAGAACATGGCAAGCTTGAAGGCATAAATCCTCAAATAAAGAAACAAAATCCTTGATCGACTCTTCATAGTGACATTCTCTCTTTTTTTTAAAAAAAAGAGTTTACCTCTGCTTTTATTGAAAGCATCATACTGACATTCTTTGACTCCACATATAGGTAGATTGTTTAAATAACAATGTTGAATTCTCAGAGCATAACTTCACCTATGTTGTCTCAACATAGCAGGTTCCAAGCCCTGGTAAAGGAGGAGGGTTGTGATAGGCGTGGCGAGCCAACGTTAAATCTAGCCATTCTAATGGGGATGAAACCCGAAAGAAAATCGTTGGGGCGTAACCCTCTTAGCGACGCGCTATATCGGAACCTTGGTATGGTGTTAAATGGACAAGGGCCGGGTCGACCCCCCTTGGTGACGCGCCGTGTCGCGATCTGGGCATGGTGTCAAGTGAGCAAGGATCGGGTCGTCACTTCCTTAGTGGCGCGCTACATCGGCGCCCGGGTGTACTGAAAAATGAGCAAGGGTATTCACATCTGAGTCGACGGGTGCGAAGGGTAAGGAAGCTATTCGAACCAACTAGAATTCATTTAGGTAGTTGGAATGTATGGTCGCTTACAGGTAAGTTAAGAGAATTAGTTGATATCGCGACTAGGAGGCGTGTAAATATATTATGCGTTTAAGAGACTAAATGGAAGGGTCAGAAGGCGAAGGAGGTGGATAATACAGGTTTCAAGCTTTGGTACACAGGGACAGTCGCGAATAGAAATGGAGTAGGAGTTTTGATTGATAAGAGCCTCAAGAATGGTGTGGTGGGAGTGAGAAGGCAAGGAGATAGGATTATCTTAGTCAAGCTTGTCGTTGGTGATATGGTCTTGAATGTAATTAGTGTGTATGCCTTCCAAGTAGGCCTCGACAAGAGTGCGAGGAGACAATTCTAAGAAGACTTAGATTGCCTGATTAGAGCTGTACCTAGTAGTGATAAGCTTTTTATTGGAGGATATTTTAATGGACATGTAGGTACTACAAGCGCAAGTTTCAAGGCAGTTCATGGAGGTTTTTGGGTATGGTAGTAGGAATCAGGAGGGGGAGGAAGTTCTGGACTTCACGGTAGCTTTTGACCTGATGATAGCCAACACTTTCTTTAGAAAGAGAGAATCTCATCTAGTGACCTTCAGTAGCGGGCAACACTTTAGCTAGATTGACTTTGTCCTCGCAAGAAGAAAGGACAAACAAGCATGCTTAGGTTGTAAGATGATACCAGGAGAGTGTGTTGTTTCTCAACATAAGCTTTTGGTGGTAGACTTTCGTTTTCAGGTGCGTGCCCGTAGGGATAAACAAGCTAAGATTGAAAGAACAAAGTGGTGAAAACTGAAAGGGAAGACGTCAGAGGTATTCAGGGAAAGGGTTATCAAATAGGGCTCTTTGAAGAAAGAAGAGGACATAAACAACATGTGGGAGAAGATGGCAACCAACATTTGGAAGGTGGGCTCAGAGGTGTGTGGAGTAACCAAAGGAAGTGGAGGCGAGGCTAAAGATACTTGGTGGTGGAACGAGGAAGTCCAAAGGGCTATTAAGGAGAAGAAAGAATGTTATAGACGCTTGTACCATGACAGGAATGTGGACAACATATAGAAGTACAAGGTGGCAAAGAAGACTGCAAAGCTAGCTGTAAGTATGGCAAAGGGTAGAGCGTACGGGGATCTTTACCAACATTTGAGTATAAAGGAAGGAGAGAAGGACATTTATAGGATGGCTAGGGTTCATGAGAGAAAGACAAGGGACTTCAACCAAGTTAAGTGCATTAAGGATGAAAGAGAGCATCTCTTGGTGAAGGAGGATGAGATCCGACATCGATGGCAAGAGTATTTTGACAAATTGTTCAATGTTGAAAATACAGACACAACCTTTGAGTTGGATGACTCTTTTGATGACACAAATAGGCGCTTTGTGCGGAGAATCCAAGAATCTAAGGTCAAAGAGGCGTTGAAAAGGATGAAAGGAGATAAGGCGATGGGACCGGATGGTATCCCAATCGAGGTATGGAGATGCCTCGGGAACATATCTATAGTATGGCTAACCAAGCTGTTCAACCATATTTTCGATCGAACAAGATGCCTAACGAGTAGAGGAGAAGTATATTGGTACCGGTCTACAAGAATAAAGGGGATATTCAAAGTTGTACTAATTACTGGGGAATTAAGTTGATGAGCCATACTATGAAGCTATAGGAGAGTTATCAAGCATCGCTTGAGAGTAATAACGCGGGTCTCTATGAACCAATTTGGTTTCATATCCGGAAGGTCAACCATGGAAGCAATTTTCTTAATAAAACAAGTTATGGAGCGGTATAAGGAGAAGAAGAATGACCTATACATGGTTTTTATTGACTTGGAGAAGGCTTATGATAAAATACCAAGGAATGTTATGTGGTGGGCTTTCAACAAACATAAAGTCCCAACGAAGTACGTCGGGCTCATTAAGGACATGTACAACAATGTTGTGACTAGTGTTCAAACAAGTGATGGAGACACGGATGACTTCCCGATTAGGATAGGACTACATCAAGGGTTAGCTTTGAGCCATTATCTGTTTGCCTTAGCGATGGATGAGGTCACAAGGGACATACAAGGGGACATCCCTTGGTGTATGCTTTTCGCGGACGATGTAGTGTTAGTTGATGAAAGCCGGATAGGAGTGAATCAGAAACTGGAGTTATGGCGGGAGACTTTGGAGTCCAAAGGTTTTAGACTCAGTAGAACTAAAACTGAGTATATGAGATGTGACTTTGGCACTACTACTCGGGAGGAGGAAGATTTTAGTTTGGAAGGTCAAGTAGTGCCTAGGAAGGATACCTTTCGATATTTAGGATCAATGCTACAGAGAGACAGGGATATTGATGAAGATGTTAGCCATAGAATCAAAGCAGGGTGGATGAAGTGGCGCCAATCATCTAGTGTCCTATGTGACAAAAGGGTACCACAGAAGCTAAAAGGCAAGTTTTATAGGACGGCGATTAGACCTGCTATGTTGTATGGTGCAGAATGTTGGCCTACGAAAAGACGACATGTTCAACAGATAAGTGTCGTGGAAATACGTGTGTTGCGTTGGATTTGCGGTCATACAAGAAGGGATCGAGTTCAGAACGATGATATAAGTGATAGATTAGAGGTAGCACCAATTGAAGAAAAGCTTATCCAACACCGGTTGAGATGGTTTGGACATGTCCAATGGAGACCTCCAGAGGCACCGATGAGTAGTGGAATCCTAAGCTAGGATAGTAATGTGAAGAGAGACAGAGAAAGACCGATATTGACTTGGGTATAGGCAATAAAAGGAGACTTGAAAGGATGGAATATACCCAAAGAGTTAGTCTTAGATAGGAGTGCTTAGAAAATAGCTATTCACGTGCCTGAACCTTGATTGTTTCTGTTGGGTTTCAACTCTAGCCTACCCTAACTTGTTTGGGACTTAAAGGCTTTGTTGTTGTTGTTGTTGTAATGTTCTCAGAGCATATACTTGATCTACTCTTTGTCAAGGTTCAAGAAGGCTCTAGGCGGTTTCTAGGCGATGACCCACGGCCTAGAGCCTAAGTGAGCCTAGGCTAGCCTAGGCGTTTCAAGGCGTTTTTCTAGGCGTTTTCCTAATTTTGCATTTAGCGTGTAAACTAACAAGTGAGTAAGTGACAGCTAACTAGCTGAGCTATGCATTCAGTCAATCAGCTAACTAGCTAAGCTATACATTCAGTCCATCAGTCATTCAGTCAATCAGCTATACATTCAGAGTTCAGGTAATCACAGATACATACATGCAGCCATCAAAGGATTCAGTCAAATAACAGAGGAGAGGAGCAGGCTTAAGATTCAGTCATTCAGAGGCTTCAGATTCAGTCATTCAGACCACTTCAAAGTTCAAAGAAAACAGAGGAGAGGAGTAGGGGAGGACAGATTGACTTGCTAGCTGCTGCCGCTTAGGGAGGAGACCGGCGGGGAGGGGACTGACCGGTGGGAGGGGCGCGTCTGACGGGAGGAGCGCATTCGGCGGGGAGGGGAGCGCCCGGCGGGAGGGGGCGTCCGGCGGGGAGGAGCGCGCCCGACGGGGAGGCGGGTGCCCGGCAGGGAGGAGGGCGTTCGGCGGGGATGCGAGCGCCCGGCGGGGAGGAGCTCGTCCGGCGGGGATGGGAGCGCCTAGGGGTCCGCCTACCCCCATAGGCCAGGCGGGACCCCATCGCCCAGCGATTAGGCGTGCCTAGGCGGGGAGGAGGCGTCGCCTTTTTTATCCTTGCTCTTTTGTAATGTTGAATGTGAATATACCAAGCAATAACATGCCAATGCTATGTACCTTCTCAACTGTCTAGATCTCAGAACGCCCCTACACAGCCGATGAGAGGTGCAAAATAATTGATTTTGTGTTAAACTATATCATCGAACAAACTACAGGGAAACAAACAGTTCTCTTATTTGATTTATGTACTGTTCCTTGCATTTCACATAACCAATCTACTTTCATAAATCTGAACTTAAAAAATCCAGATGTCTAAGGACAAAATAATAGAGTCAAAGCATCATACATATCTGCATGTATTTAATGTAATGACCACCTGGAAATATTTTAATGATGGAATAATAGAGTCGAAGTATCATAAGCAGCTTGTCCATTTTCAACTCTACTTATTCACTGTTGTTTGAAAATTACTGCAAAATCATTCCAGCTCCATCTTCCACCACAAGATGTCTAGCAAACTTGAGGTATGAATGTCTGATAGCATGCATCTCATTGACCGCATCTTGTATCAGTTTACTCTCTCTAGGTTGTTTTCTTGAGCAGGATACCCCAAGAGCACTGACATGAACCAAACATTTCTCAATCATGTTTCTTGTATTGCAGGTGCTAGTGTGCAGCCACATTGTCTTATTGGCTATCTCCCAGATGTTATCTGGAAGAGCATCCTTTGAAAACTTTATGTAGATCCATTGAACCTCTAAACATATCATCTATTGGGCTCCTCCCAGTGAAAACCTCGAGCAGCAATATGCCAAGGCTATAAACATCACCAAAAGTTGTGTTGGAAGAACCTTCACCATACTCTATTATTATGTAAAAGAAAAAGGAAGTATTGATTAGCATGCCATATTTATAGAAGGATTTGGAATAAAGGAAAAAAACATAGCATTTACCAGGAGCAACATAGTCAACGGAGCCTCTTATGCCAATTGTGCTATTGGAATTTTGCATAATTATATTTTCACATTCTGAAATGATTCTAGATATGCCAAAATCTCCAACTCGGGCACTCATTTCTTCTGCAAGAAGGATGTTGCTTGGTTTGAGATCACAGTGGATGATTGGTGGCTGGCAGTGGTTATGAAGATAATCCAAAGCATCCATGATATCGACAACGATACCGAGCCTTTGTTCGAGGCTAAGAGTATTGTTCAAAGTGGGCATACCAGATTCTATATGGAGCCAACGATTCAAGCTACCATTTGGCATGAAGTCAAAAACCAATGCCTTGAAATCCTGACCTTGTTCATTGATGCTTGAGCAGCATGTAATGATCTTCATGAGGCAGCGGTGACGCACCCTTCTCAATGCCTCACATTTGGCTACAAAACTTTTAGTAGAGCCTAATTGTTGAAGGTCAAAAACCTTTACAGCTACAACAGTTCCCTTAGGTTGAAAAACACATTTATAGACTGTCCCAAACATCCTTTACCAAGCAAATTGGCTTCGAAGAATCCATTGGTTCCGTTTGATAATGCATGGTAAGAAACTCTTTCGTACTGTTCCTCAACCATTGGTGGTTTGAATGCACCCTTCTGCTTTCTTCTTTGCTTCTTGTAGATCAAGAGTGCAATGACAACAGCTAATAGTAAGAGTGCAAAGGTTTTTGCTAGTGCTATTTTAAGATACTTCGACTTCCCTCTTCTGTTCTTTTTCACAGAATCTGTCTTGCATGGAACTAAATGAAGCTGGGGTATGCCTCCACAAAGCTTGTTATTTCCTGCGATTGATATATTTGCCAAATTGCTGAAAATCCCATCTTTTGGCACTTCCCCTTGCAGATCATTGTAGGGCAAATCCAACTTCCACAATGATGTCAAATTCTGCAGAACTGTAGGGATTTGTCCTGACAAATTGTTGTGTGTGAGGCACATTTGTTTCAGACCAAGAATACTTCCAATGGCATCAGGAATCGAACCAGATAATTGATTCATTGACAGGTTGAGTGTAGTTAGAGCCGTGTTTAGATGTTGTGGTATGCTTCCGATAAATAAGTTATTGTCCAACCTAAGTTCTTGAAGCACGGTGCACGTTCCAACACTTTCAGGTATCTCACCAGATAATTGGTGTCCTGATAAAATCAGTTTGTTAAGGTTTCTTAAGCTACCAACTTCAGAGGGTAGAGGTCCTGATAGTGAATTGTATGAAAAATCTAAGGAACCTAAAGTAAGAAGTGGTAATTCAAAAATCTCTCTGGGAATTGAGCCGTTTAGGTGGTTCAGTGACAAATCAAGGGAAAGTATACTCTTCAGCTTCCCTATGCTTGGTGGAATTGGTCCCTCTAGGTTGCAAGAATGTGCATCAAGGACAACTAACTTTGGGAGATCTCCAATAGATGAAGGTATTTGTCCTAACAAGTTAGTATTGAATAAACCAAGCATAGTCAAGTTTCCTAGTTTGCTGATGCTATCTGGAATTTTTCCAGATATAGAAGTATTAAAAATAGCAAGGATATCCAGGCCCACCAGATTGTCGATCGCGGAGGGGATGCTTCCCCAAATTCCAGTGTTGTACAAGCGGAGGCCATGCAGGGTTGTTGAGAGATTCACTATTGAGCTTGGTAGCTATCCAGTGAAAGTGGCGTTGTTGGAGATATCTAATTGTTGGAGCTGGCTGCAGTTTGATAAAGAAGTGACAAATTCCCAACCCTCCCCATCGTTGGCTTCTAACGCGTTGTTGAACAAGTGTATCTGTTGCAGAGCTTGTAGTTTCCCCATGGTGCGAGGCACATATCCACTGAACATATTTTGTGCGAGGAAGAGTACCTGGACTGATGTGAGGTTAGAGAATGGAGGAGGGATTGGCCCAGTGAATTGGTTTTCCTCAAAGTCATGGATTTGCATGCTGGGGAACCTGCTGCCAATATCGGTAGGAATGCTACCACTGAGCATGTTCCATTGAATCTGCAACTTTACAGGAAGACAAATTGTAAAGGGATATTGGGGGCTCGCCAGAGAGATTGTTGAAGCCGAGATTATGATACCAGAAGTCCTTGAGGACGCCAATGCTATTCGGGATAGTACCCTCGAGCAGGTTGAACCCGAGATCAAGAATACTCAATGATGATAGGTTGGACAACGACGCCGGGATCGCTGCAGTGAGGTGGTTGTTCTGTAGGTCGAGAAGCTGGAGGTGCTTCAGCTTGTCACCAATCCCAGGGGGCACGTTCCCGCTGAGATTGTTGAAGCCGATGACCATCTTCATTAGACTAGTGCAAGAGCTCAAGTTGGCCGGGAGCAGGCCAGAGAAGGCATTGCGAGTCAAGTTGAGCGTATGGAGGCGGTGCAGACGACCGAGGCTCGCGGGGATGTTCCCGCTGAACCCATTGGAACTCAGGTCAAGAGTCCTCAAGGACGATAGGTTTCCAATGGCAGGTGAGAGGACGCCGGTGAGCCCATAGGACGGGAGGCTCAACGCCACCACTCGGCGGTGGCGTGTGCCCCGACATCTGACCCCCTCCCAGCTGCAGTACCCACCGGTGGCACTGCGGTTCCACGAAGCAAGCGGGTCGTTGTGCCCGTTGCTGATAGCCGTGGCCTTGAAGGCCAGCAGCGCGGCCTCCTCCTCGTCGCCTTCTGCAGTCACCAGTGTTGAGACCAACATGGAGGCGGAGAGCAGCAGCAAGCACACCGAGCGCATTATCGCGCATATTGCTTTTGTACACATTGGGGGATAGATACTGATGGGTGGCGCCTTTGGTGTATGTAAGCGTGTGCAAGCACGTGAAGCCTGCTGATGCCACATTTATAGTCAAATACTAACAACGAAGTCATCATTGCCGCGCGCCATGACTACACATATGTGGTTGCACGCTACGTCAGCATTCGTCGTTGACTCGAAGTCAATACTGAGTTGGTCAACAACTGCCAAACGCAAAAGCCATGGCTCTGTGCCCTCCGTGCCATAAGTGTCAAAACTTCCAGGGCCCAGATCTGTGATTTTTATATATATTCCGGTCTCGTGCTAGTCGCAGCGACGAGTCACTATACGCAGCCGGCAGCCGTCCTCGATGGCACCTTGTATATGGAAATTAATTTCTTAGCCTGATACTGATTGGTGACCGCAGCCGTCCTCGATGGCACCTTGTGTCGAAATTTCTTAGCCTGATAATGATTGGTGACCATACAACTTTCTTTTATTAATTTATTATACTGACATCTTTTACGGTGTTTGCTGAAAGATGGTCACGTGTTCATAATCTAGTGCTCCATAATCAGAACCACCGTGTAGACAAAGCTACTTTTGTAGAATTATTAGAAAAGATAAAAACTACTACCCCTCTGTTTTAAATTGGAGGTCATCATAAATTTTTAGATATAATTTTTTATATGCATTTAGATATGTACTATATCTAGATATAAAATAAAAGGTTATGGTATCTAGAAAATCTAAAATGACTTAAGATCCAAAAACTTGATTCTAGAATCCAACTATCAACAAAAAACCTACTATTTGGATATTTTTACTATGCAAAAGGCAATAATCACTTTGAGAATGAGTGTCAGGATCATCTCTCTTTTAAATAAACTAGGTGAATACCCCGCGCGTTGCCGCGGAAATTGCTGATGATTTGGAATAAAATTACTTATACAAAGCGATCAACAATTTTAAGTTAATGTTAGTGGATGACGTGGCACGCTGATGTGGACAACTAAATGCAGGTTAGTAGATGACGTGTCTTGCTGACATGTAGATCATAATTGCAAATGCTAGTTAGTCATAAATGCATCCGATAGTGGACTGATTAGGTGAACAACTTGCATGTTTAGAGAAATTGTTAGTGGGGGTTTAGCTTTATAGAGTTTATAGATACCCAACTCAATAGTCTTCCATTGACTACTAGGCTGGATAATTCATTTAATTGGTCATCCTGGTACATCTCCCATACGATGTACTAATCAATGCTCGACCTTCATCCAGAACCAAGCTAGAGAAAGGAGTATCATCACAACCGCAGATAGAACATATTACAAATTCAAGCACTTAAGTTTACATTACCAAGTTGTTTCACAAACTTAGTTCATCACATCACATAGTACCATCACAACATAACCGACATTAGAGTCTAGGGGAAGTCTTTGGAAACATAGCTTTGTAAAAGATAACAATGAGGGGTGTGCCACGTCCACACATTTACGAGGCTTGGCCTCTTCACCACTCTTGGTCCTCCTGGGACTCGGGAGCGTAAAAGAAGCCATGCACGGGAGCGGTATTACCTGCAAAACTTAAGATTATCGTAGGTGACTACTCGATTGTACTCTAGAGGACTTAACCAATATAGTAAACAAGGATTATGCAATTTTGATAGTAGCAAGGAGTACAATTGACTTTGCATAAACACATTTTATTCAGGAAACATAAAAGTGAACATTGTACTAAGCATTGACAAGCATAGCATGGTTAATTGAAATGAGCATTTTTTACATTTGGATCTCGATCTTCCACGAGTCCTTGTTTTAATTCAACTCTAGTCCATATCTAGAAGTACATAATTTATACCTTTCCAATAAAGACAATGCAAAGGGGTACACGTTAACCCCACCAAAGACAAGGGATATCACCCATAGGACCCATCGGTACAAAATGGATATCTCGATGTCTCAATCTTTCACCAATCCGGCCAAGAATTCCCATGAACAGTTAGATTGAGAGGTACCCGGGTAACATGTCGTCTGCCCAGCGTCACCTTCATGCCGAATCCACGGGTAGACCGGTCGTAATTAGATATTTGGCTTGCCACCCCCATTCATGACAAGTGGTTTGTACAATCATGTTCATGACTTGCTACCACGGATACACGGTCCTTAATCGGTTAGTGAGCTATATCATCCAAGACCATCACCCATCTTGCCATGACCCAACCCCTCGTCGACCATTCATCATCATTTATCTCATCATTGGCCAAGTTTTAGATCATAACCCATTTATGTTGCTTTAGTGGACAAACATGCCCTATAATGCGTGAGCTATGGGAAACCCTTCATCAACTCATCTTCTACCGGCTAAGCAAACTAAGCATGAGTTATCGATAAATGAACATAAACAATCAACATTTGAGTGGGGCGGTATCGACAAGGTATGAAAGCTCAATTAGGAATTCATGGGTAAACTAATCATATAGTAACATAGCGATGCAATAAATAACCATAATTCATTAATGCATTTGCAAAGCATAGGGATGCATAGGGGCCTGCCTTGAACAACTTCAGGTGGCGGCTCGTCGACGACTTCAACCTCTTGGGCCTCCTCTACCACAACTCCTTCGAAGGTCTCGTCACCTATGAATATATGATGCTTGATGAGTACAGTGCATAAAGTAAATGACATGGTATATTATGCATTAAAATGTTGTTTGATTTGGGTTTGACTTCATATAACATGTGTAGGTGGTATAGTGTAAGTGTGCTGTCGACTGGCATTGAAGGGCACTCCGTCATTACTAACGGACGCTCTGTCATATGACGGTCTGTCAACACAAGTGTGAAACTTTCTAAGTGTTTATCTTTATGGACGCCCCATCCTTGGCTACAGAAGATCCGTCAACTTAATTGACAGAACCCGAAGCTAAATAGTTCTGAGTTACTGTTCTTTATAATTAGACAGACGCTATGTGGTGATTCACTGACACTCCATTGATTTTAGGACTTAAGTTTTCTAGGTGACTAAGTCTATGTGGTATTAACAGACGCTCCATCAATTATGTGACACTCCATTGATTTTAAGTCTGTAGCCTCTAGGTGATTCTGGCCTGTGTGTGCTGTGACGGGACATTCCGTCAAATGTGACGGACGATCCGTCCTCAACTGCTGCTCTCGGGTTTTAAAATATAGCCGCTATAATTCCACTGGACACTTCATTCTGTAGCTTCTAACTTTTCTATCTCTGTGGATGAATTCACAGATGCTCCAATAGTGGTGACGGACACTCCGTGAACTCATTCAGTGTTCTGCCTAAGTGTTTTGGCTATGCAATGGCATTGACGAGACCTTCCGTCAAGATGGACGGACGATTTGTGAAATGCAGTTCAGTTCTGAAGATTGCATCTCGAAATGCAAATCCTATCCTAGGGTTTTTGCATGTCTAATTCATCTTCATAGTTGTGTCCTAGCATCCTATAGAGCATATCTAGCTAGTCATTGGAAGCTACATTGTGTGCATTCAAATCCTAGGTCATGGTGAAGATTTCTAGATGTTAGTGACAATGTGAAGCAAGAAATGTTGCTTGTGCTAGAAATGATCTTACCAAGGGTAGCAAAAGGATGATGCCAAGCTCCTGTATGTGATGGAGAAGTTGGATCCCCCCTTGGTGACTTGAGCTCCGCTTCTTCTTACCTTTCTCCTCCTTCTAGCTCTAATATTGTGAGGATGAGAGGGCTCCTCCCTCTTCCAACCCCCACCTCTTGTTGAGCTCGACCCCTAGATGATGTCCATGGTGATGAGCAGCTGCAGCAGCCTCCAATCCCTTCTCCTTCCCCTTCCCCTTCCCTTCCTCCTCTTTGCTTTGCTTGAGAGTGTGAGTGTAGAGAGAGAGAGTGTGTGAACCAGAGAGAGTGAGAGTGAGAGTGAGAGTGAGATGGAGAGCTGGCTGATGCGATCCATCGGATTCAGCAACCAGCGCGGCGCGAGGTGGCAGGCAGGCTGACACTTGCTTCTAGTACCTGCGTGCACTGGAGCGGAGGGTACGGCCGGCGTGGGCGCTGCATCCCATCCTTGCTCCGTTCCCTCGTTCGGTGTCGGTGTTATACAAAGCGCCAGTGTAGTGTAGTGGTCACCAAACCAAATGTGACCGTACTGAAAGAGTAAACAATGGAGCCAACAAGCTTTGCTGTATTGATATCAGTATACTTAGCCCTTGTTTAGTTTCACCCCAACTTCCAAAAAGTTACTACAGTACCTGTCACAATCGAATGTTTATGGTCCGTGCATGGAGCATTAAATGTAGACGAAAAGAAAAACTAATTGCAACAGTTTGGTGGGAAATTGCGAGACGAACGTTTTGAGCCTAATTAGTCCATGTTTGAACACTATTTACTAAATAAAAACGAATGCGCTACAGTAACCCCAAAATCTAAATTCATAGAACTAAACACAACCTTATACAGGTTACAAGCAGTGGAACTGCTGGGCGCGAGGTGCGCGGCAACCGAGCGCACGATGCGGGCAGCGCGACGTGGACGACGTTGTGGCTGACCAGCGTGTGACCGCGGACAGAGCGGCGCGGGAAAAACCTCTGCGAGCCTATTTTGAACTAAACACCGATTACAACAGAGTACACTTTATCACCCCCTGCAGTATGAAGGGTCATCGGCGTGACGTAAAGACTGTCTCGAAATGCCTCGAAGGTCTTCGTCGTGAGCCCTTTCGGCATGATGTCGGAGTACTGTTCTCCGGTCGGCACGTGGAGAACGCGAAGCTCGCCGGCCTGCACCCGTTTGGATGTCAAGTTCGATGTGCTTCTCTTGTGATGAACCGGATTCGCGGACATGTAAACGGTAGAGACATTGTCGCAGAACGCCACGGATTACAACAGAGTACACTTTATCACATACCATCATTTTGCACGGAAAAGTGCAACTAATTCTACAACAAAATACGAGTACGTACTAGAGTATCACCCCTCTATATATATGTATGTACTCCACTACAGCGTACCCTGTCAACCTACCTCTGGCTCTGGTCTCGTGGGTGGTAGGAGCTGACCTTTGGCAGCTCTCAGTGTGCAGCTACAAACCACCACTGTCCAAAAGACAGATCCGAAAGTTCGATTTCTCTAAAGATATTAGTATACGTTATTAGGCCCTGTTTAGATCCTATCTAAAATCCAAAAAATTTTAAGATTTCGTCACATCGAATCTTACGGCACATGCATGGAGTACTAAATGTAGACGAAAAAAAAAAACTAATTGCACAGTTGGGTGAGAAATCGCGAGACGAAACTTTTGAACCTAATTAGTCCATAATTAAACATTAATTGTCAAATACAAATAAAAGTGCTACAGTAGCCAAAATCCAAAAAAATTCGAATCTAAACGGGGCCCCGATACAGGTCTACCAGCCCGCTAGACTCTGACGACTGTCTGACACTCACAGCCATGCCTCCATGACCATGAGAGCTCTGCTTTTGACAAACATAATTAGGCTTTGTTTAGTTGGTGAAATTTTTTGGAAAATGGTACTGTAGCACTTTTGTTGTTATTTGGCAATTAGTGTCCAATCATAGTCTAATTAGGCTTAAAAGATTCGTCTCGTGAATTTCGTCTAAACTGTGTAATTAGTTTTATTTTTTATTTATATTTAATGCTTCATGCATGCGTCCAAAGATTCGATGTGACGAAGAATCTTGAAAAATTTTGCAAAATTTTAGGAACGCACTTAATCCAAAATCACAAGTCAACGAGCAGAGGAATGCAGAGCCGGAGCGGGGATCAAGTGCATGCAGCTGTTGTAATCTATGCCAAGCCAAAAACTTGCAGACTTTTGGAATAAAAAAAAACTTGCAGATTTTTGAGAATCAGAAAACGCAGCCACGCAATTCATCTGAAATGGCACCATTATTAATTGTTTGTGCGGATAGTAGTTAGCTACAAATTGGGTGTTCGCCGTTTTCTACGCGCGAGGCTCGGCGTTCACCGTTCGAATTTGATTGGAAAGAATTCCCCCCCCCCCCCCCCCCCCCCCCCCCCCCCCCAAAAAAAAAGAATTTGATTGGAAAGGATTAATATAAGGTAACAATGCAACCGTCAAAAAGTCTGCAGGTAGGATAATAACTGGGATATTTATTTGTATAGTCCTGAAAAAATACAACTTTATTTTATGGTCCTCTTTTTTTGAACTTAGTCCCAAAACAAAATTCTATTACTTCTATGACTTTCCGTCCAGGACCGTGAGTGTCCCCACTGTCAGATACGGGAAATGATCAAATTGCCCTCGTTGCTTATTGTGCCTTCCCTCTTTTTTTGCAACTCGTGGCAGCCCCTCATCCAGTTGAGCACGACGCCCGCACCGGCCTCGCCCGTCGCCGTCGTGGGCGCCTCCGTCCCCGCCGACACCGCTCCACGCAGCCGCGTCGGCTCCGCGCGAGCTCCAGCCGCGCCGGCGGCCGCTGGGAGCTCCCCGCCCGAGCTCCGGCCACGGAGCCATGGCCACGCCAGCCACGTGCTCGTCGGTCGCGCGGGCCCGCACGCGCCCCACACCGCCGGCCACGGGAGCCGCCGGCCCCGCGCCACCCCGCCCACCGGCCCTCGCCGGCCAAGGTCGCACCTCCTGCACACGAGAGCAGAGGAAGAAGAAAGGCCCGTGGATTTTTTTTTTGCATTTTGTCTCCTGACGTGTGGGCCCAGCTCATTAGTGACATAGAGGGTAAGGTGGAGCTGAATTCTGCATTTTATTTTTTTGCCGGGTACCCCACACTTAACACCCTCAATAGCTTGAATTGGACGAAAGGCCATGGAAGGAAAAAAATTTCGTTTTAGAACAATACTGTTAAGTTCAAAAAAAAAAACCATAAAAGGAAGATGCATTTTTTTAGACTATGCCCCATAATAATTAAGCTACGGTGCGGTGATAGTAGCTGGTAGGTAGGTAATGCCGGCACTTACAACAGTACAACACAGAGTCACAAAGTTCAGGCTTGACACGAGACATGATCACGATCGTTACTTGCGTATGTAAAATATTGAGGAGCCAAAAAAGAACAGGTTTCTCGACGGGGGAGACGAATTGAACATTGGCAAAATAGGAGATGTCAAAAAAAAAAGAACGACAGTGGTGAATTCCAAATGGGCCGGTCTTCCTGGGCCTTTCATCCATGAGGCCCACAGATGTCATCCGGCGTCTTCTTCCTAACGGCTGCCAGTTGCCAGGCGCCCTCAGATCCCTGCCAAGTGCCGACTGCCACCTCCCCCCCCCCCCGCTACCGCCTGCCGCCTCTCGAGCTCTACAGGACCACCACCTACGTCATCGAGATGATTGCGCAGGATGCCGCCCGCCTCGCCTCCATCACCTCCTGCGAGAGCGAGATCCAGACCGGCCTCCGCTCGTCTTGTCCTAATCAGGGAAACTCGTCGCCTTCGAGGGGCGAGGGCACCAGGGCTGCCGACTAAGGCTGGTTTGATGCGCATGTATTCATCTCAATTCACGTTGGAGTGGATTGGAGTAGAATTAAACTAAATTCCATTCCAATCCACTCCAACCCACGTGGATTGAAGGAGATACACGTACATCCAAACAAACCCTAATCCACCTCCCCTTGGGCTCGTACGAGTACAGCAATTGCTAGGGGCGGTAGTTGTGAAGCGGTAGCGGTAGTAGCAGCGGCAGCAGAGAAATGGGAGGGAGGGGTACGCTGATGGTTTGTGTGTTGTTTTGGTTGCGACAGGGATCGTCAGTGCCGCTTCTGGTTTTGGAGCAATGTCTCTTCGTCGATATAGGATACTAGTGGTTTCTGTTTACATGATCTGTATGATTGGATTGGGCTTTGTTGTCAATTGATTATTACTACACGATGATACATATGATCAATTTCTGAAACAGAATGTTGTGATTGCTATTTGCTAATTGCATTGCTTGGTTGGAACTCTGAATCTTCTTGCAGTTATACACTACTTTGGGAATGCGAAGCTCGTCCATGTCTCTTTGCATTTGTTGATTCTGCACTAATTATAGTTACTCTGCCAACCTGGTCCATGTCTCTTTGCATTTATTTATTCTGCAAATTGGAATGGGTTCTTTATTTTTCTGTTGATTCTTGCGCTGATCTGCCTGGAGAGGGCAATTACTTATTTGTTGCAGTTGCCTTGCTTTGGCAATGCGAGAAGTAAGTCTTGGCACCATTTGCGTTCTGAATCTTCAGAATGTGTATGAAGCTGTTTTACGGTGCCATTGAGTATTTATTGTGCCACAAATTCTGACTCCTGTTGTAACACCCAGGTGTTTGGCTTCCACTAAATTGCATTTCATTTCATAAACATGTGCATCATCTATCTCATCATGGCATTGTTACTGAAACATGCATATGCAACATTTTCAACTGTGTGTGTTTCATACTTGATTGTTGTGAATAGTAATGGTGTAACATGTGAATGCAACATGAGTTTCTTATACCTTGAAATATGGCAACATGGTAGTAATATGACAAGGATAAAATAACAACAAGGTCATGAAACATGTGAAACATGAAATTGCAACTTTTGAGTGAATTGGTTATTTTTGTTTGCTTTATCATATGTGATCATTAGAAGTGGTATAACAATTGTGTAAAGTGGTTGATTATGGTCTAATACACCTTAACTACATTTAGGATAATTGTTGGGACATTGTTCATGTAGATCAAAATGACCAAAATGCCCTCAAGTGGAGGTTTGACTTTAAATTACCCTTGGAGTGTCACTGTTTGACTGATTCAAAAGTCCAACTTAGAGATCTTACATGGCTGTGCACCCTTTGCCAAAGTTGTAGCCAATTTATCAAGGAACAAAAGTTGTTTTATGATCATCTCATGAAAATGGCTAGAACATGCTCAAACATGGCCCACAAGTCAGAATTCCATGCTGATTTCATACTGAATTTTTCTAAGTCCTTAAAGTGAATTACAGTTTCGTGTACCGATCTTTGCGACCTTGTATCTTCCAATCCTGACCGAATTAGTCCAAGACCCAATTGACAATGTTGTAGTACCACTGTAGCTCTACAAATTTGCTGTTACTACCTACCGCTAACTCAGGGTAGATTATGAGCTGTGAGGCGATGAAATGGCGCTGTCAGTCATCGTCATTGAGTACTGAATCGAAACGTTTCAGAAAACGTTTAGAGTCACCATGGCCGACCGGCTCAGGAGATGATCGCCGCGTGGCAAGCATGCGCTGCCAAAGTCTCCACGTCATGCGTCCGAGCTCCAGAAGAAGGCCAGCGCCTGCCCGACGCACTCGCCTGCTCCATTGCCTCTCTCTTGCCTCCACCACGCGCAGCGCCGAGCCACAGCAGCTTCCCCATTTTCGACTGAGTGTCGCCGTCGTCGTGCGCGCTCGCCACCGCAAAAACATGTTGCCCAGCTCGTCAGTAGCTTCGCAGTGATCTCCTCTACCACCTCCACCTCTCAGCCAGGGCGATTATAGCTTGGTAAGGGTGAAATCGCCGTTTCTTCCACCGCCGCCATGGCTGGACCTCGCCGGAGTTGGCACTCCATGCGGCCAACCGCCACCGTGGCCTTCCCGTCCTCTCTCTCTCTCTTGCGCTAGGTCCTAGGTGTGATGCTGATGCTCGTAGAGTCACCCATTAGAGCTGCGATGTCGTCGTCTCGCCGGAGCCGGCCATGCCGTGGCCGTGCGCCGCCATGGCCGTCGCCATTACCAGTAGCCGCCGCAATAGCTTCGATTGAGGGCACCGCTAGATGCGCACAGGTGAGGAGAACATCGTAGTACCGTCGGGTTCGCCGGAGAGGCCACCGGCGACGAGTTGCGCCGCCGTCAGTTCTTCATCCCCTGTTTGTCTCGCTGACGTGCGGGACCCCTTTGTCAGTCACCGCTCGCAGAGGCGGGAGCCTGGCTGGGCCGCGTACATGCGCGTCATGGGCCGCCGTGTCTGTTCGGGCCGGCCCAGCAGTGGAGTTGATTTTCTTATTTTTGTTTTGTTTTGTTATTTTCATAGATTTGTGTACAATTTCAAAAATATGTATCTCCTAGTTGGTAGATCCAAATGATGTGGTTCCAATTTTGTTGAGTTCATGATAATGTCTAGTTTCTATTAAAAATATAATCTATGCCATATTCTGTTATGAAAAATGGAGTTGCTAATTATCTCTTTTAATCATGAAGAAAATAGGGGTAATTATATCTTTTTCTATGTAGCTCTAAATGGCATGAAATTTTTATGGTGTACTGCTCATATCATGAATAGCTTGTAGTTAAATTTTCATATATTTTGGACACTGTATGAAGGAGATAGAAAATTCTCTTGTTTGCATGGATGGAGCTTGTGTGAATTTTCATAATTTTTCTATAGATCCAGTAAGGGTAAAATTTGGTGAGTGCTATTATTATGCTAGAAAGAGGCTAGAAAAAATATGAAATCTGTTGCTTGACACTTTTCATTAGGGTTTCCTAATTATGCTAGAAACAGACATGACACCTATTATTTTGGGTACAACAAGTTCTGCTTGCTCAATGGCTTTGAAATTTTTATGGTAGTCTATGTGAAGCATGAGATAGCTACTATAATTTTTGTAGATTTTTTTGAGCAGTTTTACTATATATTGCTTTAATCACCTAATTAACTAAATAAATTAGAAAAGGGCATTAAATAATTTATTTAGAAGTTGGCACTATACTTTATGATGTTCCTCTGGTATGTGCAACAAGTTGGTAAACTTGGTTTGGTCCAATTATGCTTTTGCATTATCACTAATTAATTAATTTAGTAAACCTGTCATTTCTGGACAGATTCTATGTTTACCTTAATTCGATTTGGTTAACGTAAGAATCATGCATTGATGTTTATAAATGAATTGTAGAGAATTTCATAAGCTTTCCAGAATGTCCTCATGCAAGTCATTTGGATTTGTAGAACTCTTGTTGTGATTGAATTAAGGAACTACCCGTGTGCATATTAAACTTTAAGTGTTGTTTTAAGTATGCCTTTACTATTTCTAAGTTTGTGGTAATGTTCCTAGGTGTTAGGCCTTTAACTAAAGATGAGCATCTTTATCTTAGGTTATGCAAGTTAGGTAAGTTGATCTTGTTCTTCAAGTTAAGTTAGATACATGTTTTAAAGTGATTTGAATAGAGCTATTCTTAATCGGTAAACGAGTGTCCAGTGAGGTTTCGTTAAACACTTACTGTAATCCATTCATCATGAGCATTATGTCATTCCTTATGCATCCATGATATTTATCTTGTGCATCGGCATGCAATAGGTGTACCGGAAGGAGTGACACTGCTGGAATTCAAGGAACCGAGCGAGCAGCAGCAGCCGACACCGGAGGTTCAGGAGGTGCAGCCTTCAGGAGAAGTGCCAGACGAGGTCGCCGTTGAGTGCCCGGATCACCGTCCGTGCAACTTTGTGAAAGTCAAGCCCTGGAGCATATTAAGCCTCCTAATTTATGAAATGCAATTAAAGTATTATTGTTACATATATATTGTTGCATTAAGTTAGGTGTTGGATGCAAACTCTTGCTGCATTGGTTATCCAATCCTTGTCTAGATATTGATACCCTGAATCCTATGTAGCTCAGGTTCGTGTAGTGCTTAGCCCTACTTAAACACGGTAGAAGTCAGGTGATTTCCTATCACCTGCGAGATATAGGAAGATACATATGGCACGGTTGGCTATATTTGCTATCGTGGAAAAGAACCAGTCTTAATTTGAAATGAAGACCGGACGGAGGCTTGCCGGTTTGCAGTGACTCCGTCTGTGCCGCTTAAGGACTGAATCTTGGAGCCTTTCCTGTTCATGTTGAACGCATGCCTCTCTCTTAGTTGGTCGTGTCCGAAGACCGACCACAAAGCCGAGTAGCTCACCTCAGGCCGGGAGTCGATAAGTATAAAGTTCGCCTCGGAAGGGAGCCGTAGGCGTGAGTCCAAGGGCAGGTGATTTAAAAGTCCGGATCATCCTAGCAGAAGGGTAATCCCTGAGAGTGCTGGCGCTGATCGAACCCGCGAATTTGGTTCCTAAGTTGTACCAAAGGTGACCCACGGCTACCCTTGCAAAGTATGCCAGGGTGAGAGTTAGGAATACCTCCTCAGCTGAGTTGTAATTTGATTCGAGTCGCCGTCTCTCCCGGTTAGTGAGAACTTGACGGGCTTATCTCCAAAGTAGATACATTAAATAACATAATGGTTCAAAAATGATGATATGATGATGACAGCCTTATTATACCTACTATGGTTAATATTGTTTGCTCCTAATAAGTGAGTGCTCTAGTACAGGTGCAAATCTAGTAGACAGGTAAATGATGATAACCTTGATGAGAAGTTTAAATTCGTTACTATATTCATAAGCTCTTTTATGCAACTGTGTCAGCTAGCCCACCTCTTAAGCCTTGCATGACCCTTGGTGTCTTTTATTTCTGGTTTTTGACAGGTAAGTCTAGCTGAGTACCTTCTCGTACTCAGGGTTTATCTCCCACCTGTTGCAGATGCCAGTTCTACTTTGGTTGCTGCAAGTATTGCCTTCTCCCGGCTGGGGATGAAGACTAGACCGTTGGGTGCGGTCTCTCCTAGTTCTTGTACCTGATGATGCTTTTGTGGGACATGACTAAGACCTGGCAATGTATTTGAAACTATGAAGTTATGTACTAAACTATGTTGCTTCCGTAAATTCGAACTTGGTTTTGTAATATTTTATTTGAACTCTGATGGATGTAATCCGAATGCTACTTGTGAAATGTTGTAACGAATGATGTGTTGTGTTGAATCACTACGGTCTTGGTTTGTATGTCGAGAGTTGGTTGAAATCCTTCGTGATTTCTTGACTACCGGGATTATGGGAGCTTAAGTACAGGAATTTGATCACTTCGGTGATTGTTTTTGTACTTACGTTCTTATGATTTGGTCGGTTCTGTTACAGCTAGTACCAGAGCAAGATTCGACACTAAACATGTCATTTGTGTATTTAAAACAAAAGTATTTGTGAAAATCCTAAATTAAATACTAAGTGTTGCTAGTGGTCATATCCTTTATGCCCAAATAAGGACTCTTAGGTGGCTTATTAAAGTACTAACTTGGGGGTTCCTACTTGTTTCCGTTTCGTTGTCCATACGGCGTGCTATTGTATGGATGCCATCCACTTGGGTGGTAATGTATGGATCAAAATACCTCTACGTTCTGGTAAGTGGGAGTTGTGAGAGCATGACCGTCCAACCATCGGTCTAGGGGAGAGTAGTTGTGGTTGCTCGCATACTTACATGTTCAATCATGTATCTATGAGAGTACTTAAGTGTGGGTATCTCTGTCGGGTAGCTGTGATACTAGAGTATATACATCAGGGGATGTATGTATGAAAGTATTTAGTTTACTGCTTACTTTACATGCCTTTTTGGGAAATTATTGGGCTGAAATGAAATTTTCTGCAGGTACACTAACAACGTATTGTTGTAGATCGACTAGCTATCGTATACGAGAGAACGTATGTATGCCACCGTATATTTCGCTAGCCTTTAAATTTTTCTAGGTTTGTGAGGACGTACGGATCGTGCATGCATCATGTTCAAGCATACATGGCATTTCTTGCATTACTCCCTCCTTTAAGATATGATGGTCCCGACTAATTAAATTTCGTATCCCTTAAATGATTCTCCCCTTATGTTGCAACTTTTTGCTACAGATGGCATGCACGAAATGCACTGCTCGCAAGTCCGTCGGAGGTAGGGCGCCCCATCACCAGTTAGCTCCTCGTGAGCCCCGTCTGGAGCCTACTGAGGCAGAAAGGCTGAGGGCAGAGCTAGCCCGGGTGACTGCTGAGAGGAGTGCGGCTCAGCAGCGTTTGGAGCAAGTAACATAGGAACGGGATCAAGAGACCCTAGAGGTTCAGAGGTTGATAGTTGCTCACCGCAACTGTGAACGCATGTTGATTCACGTGCTGAACCAGCGGAATGAAGCCTAGAATGAAGAGAATGCGTTGAGAGCGCGACAGGTTGAGCTAGAGCAGCAATTGGCAGCTACAGAGGAGTACAATGACCATCTCCATGAGGAGGTTCACCTGTTACACAATTAGCTTCACCCTCTCCTGCCCCCTGATGAGGATGAGATGGGCTCTAGTGTCATCATGGCTGTAGATGATGATGACATTGAGGTTAATGGACTGGAGGACGTTCCACCTGAAGAGGAGGAAGATGAGGAGTTAGAGCCTGCTAGTGATGAAGATGGAGGAGAGATCTTCAACACTGACTCCGAGGACGATGCATAGTTTAGCTTACTACTTAGCTAATGTGCTAGAGCTAGTTTTTTGTTGATCCTCATGCATGAACGAGTAGCTTGTAATAAGTTAATCGTTGGGATGTAATATCGAACCTTAAGTTATCTTCGATGTCAGTTTGGAACCTCTATGGCTTGGATATAACCTATCAAATGTGTTATGCTCCACGTATGTGAGCCTTTGGTAATTTCCGTCTGTGTGGTCTATCAGTCTCATTGTTGGTTAAGTTCATCGCATTAATGTGTCAATCAATGCGCTTGATGAGTGGTGTGATTATGATGGATGATTGTGCCTCTGTTGATAGTATAAATTCATTTTCTCCATTGGAGTCAGTTTGGCATAATTATACAATTCATCTACAAAATTTCCACATCGTCAGTGCTCATTGGCTATACATTTTGTAGATGGCTTATAATCTTCGTCGTGGTCGTAGCATGGGAGATGAGGAACAACCACCTCCTCCACCACCGCCCACACCAGCTGAGCTAATGCAGACAGTCGTCGAAAGCCAGTGCATACTAGCTGAGGCTATGCGCCAACTGGCTAACCGCGATGATCGACATGTCCACCAGGGACCAGAGCCAAACCAGTATAGCAGCTTTAAGGACTTCATGGACACAAGGCCTCCCATCTTTAGAGAGGCAGAAGAACCATTACAAGCTGATGAATGGTTGAGTACGATAGAGCAAAGGTTTGGATTGCTCAGATTGATGGAAGGTATGAAGGCCTCGTATGTAGGACACCAGCTCCAAGGCCCTGCAGGCATCTGGTGGAACCATCACAGGACCACCTTCCCTGCAAATGTCGAGATAGTTTGGGACCAATTCTAGACAGCTTTCTGGGGACATTTCATCCCTCCTGGTCTCATGGCCATTAAGCATACCGAGTTCATGAAGCTAACTCAAGGCAACAAGAGTCTTAATAAATACCTCTAGGCATTTAACAACCTGGCAAGGTATGCTCCTGAGTTCATTGATACTGACGCCAAAAAGATAGCGAGTTTCAAGAGGGGACTTTCCCCTAAACTAATGAAGTCTATGGGCAACTGCAAGTGTGTCACCTTCAATGAGTTTATCAGTGACACCCTGACTCAAGAGAATAATGATAAGGTGTATGCTGCTTCCAAGAACCATAAAAGAAACTTTGAGGCAGGTGCTTCTTAGTCTAAGGCACTAGTGGTATCCAAAACCCAATATCATCCACCCAATGCTAATATCTAGTACTTTCCACCTCAGAAGAAGAATCAAGCTAAAACTGGTTTCCGCAAGGGGTACACAATTTCCTTGCCAAAGAATACCTCTAGGCAGGGCAGCTCCAATGTCCCACCAGCTAACAGGCCGTGCTGGAACTGTAACCAGCCTGGTCACTGGGCTAATAAGTGTCCCTATCCTTCCAAGCAGAATGCTCAGGGAAACGTCTGTCAGGGGCGTGTTCACTACACTACTGTGGAGGAAATTCCTGCTGGTGAAGTAGTCACCGCTGGTAAGTTCCTTGTTAATGATCACCCTATAGTTGTGCTCTTTGATTCTGATGCTTCACATTCCTTTGTGAGTTCTACTTTTGCATCTAAGCATAAGATGAATGTGATTACAATTGTCAAGGGGGGTTATTGTATTAGTGCCGCTGGGAATAATATCATAACTAACCAAGTAGTTAAAGATGTAAAGATTGAGATTGGGGATCAAGAGTTCCTTGTGGATCTTGTAGTTCTGCCGGGGGTGGGAATCGATGTAATCCTTGGGATAAAGTGGATGAGCGGGAATGGAGTGTTGATCGATACATCAACCCGTGTGGTAATGTTGAGGGATCCTGTGGATAAGAAGGGTTTTCTAGTGCAGTTACCTCGTGATATCACTATCCACAATACAACCAATGCTACCCTAGCCAAAGCCATTGGGGATATACCCGTTGTCTGTGAGTTTTCAGATGTCTTCCCTGATGACTTGCCTGGATTACCTCCGGACCGTGAGATAGAATTCAAGATAGAACTCATTCTAGGTACGGCTCCTATTTCTCGAAGGCCCTATAGAATGCTGCCCAATGAGTTGGCTGAGCTAAAGAGTCAGTTGAATGAGCTATTAAAGAAAGGTTTGATTCGGCCTAGTTCTTCTCCTTGGGGTTGTCTGGCTATCTTTGTAAAGAAGAAGGACGAGTCTCTGCGCATGTGCGTGGATTATCGCCCCCTTAATGCTGTTACTATCAAGAACAAATACCCTCTTCCTCGCATCGATATTCTATTTGATCAACTCTCCAAAGCTAAGGTATTCTCCAAGATCGATTTGAGGTCTGGCTACCATCAGATCAAAATCCGTCCTGAAGATATACCTAAGATAGCTTTCTCTACTCGTTATGGCTTGTTTGAATATCTTATCATGTCCTTTGGGTTGACAAATGCTCTGGCACACTTTATGTACCTGATGAATTCAGTATTCATGCCAGAATTGGACAAGTTTGTCGTCATGTTCATTGATGATATCCTTGTATATTCTCAGAATGTAGAAGAGCATGCTGAACATCTGAGAATTGTGTTAACTCGATTACGTGACAACCAGCTTTATGCTAAGTTCAGCAAGTGTGAATTCTGGTTGAACAAGATACCTTTTCTAGGTCATGTGTTATCAGGAGATGGAATTTCGGTTGACCCTACTAAGGTGCAAGAAGTCCTAGATTGGAAGGCACCTACTACGATCATAGAAGTCCGAAGTTTCCTAGGTTTGGCTGGCTACTATCGTCGCTTTATCCCGGATTTTTCTAAAATCACCAAGCCCATGACTCGACTACTTCAAAAGGATGAGAAGTTTTTGTGGACTCCGAAGTGTGAAGAGGCTTTCCATACTTTGTGGACCTTACTAACTTCGGCTCCTGTATTGGCACAATCTGACATCAAGAAGCCTTTTGATGTCTATTGTGATGCTTGTGGCACCGGTTTTGGGTGTGTTCTTATGCAGGAGGGCCGAGTAATTGCTTATGCTTCGCGCTAGCTTCGAAAACATGAAGTCAATTATCCTACCCATGACTTAGAGCTAGCCGCAGTTGTTCATGCCCTGAAGATCTAGAGACATTACTTGCTAGGTAATGTGTGCAACATCTATACTGACCATAAAAGTCTCAAGTACATCTTCACTCAACCCGAGTTGAACATGCGTCAGCGATGATGGTTAGAATTAATCAAAGACTACAACCTTCAAGTGCACTACCATCCTGGTAAGGCAAATGTGGTTGCTGATGCCTTAAGCAGAAAGGCCCATTGCAATTCCTTAGTTAGTGAAGACTTTCATCTGGCACACCTCCTTCATCCTGTAGTACTCCACAATATCACTGTGGATTGCTCTCTTAGAAGTCGAATTATCGAACTCCAAAAGACTGATGTGGGTGTGTTTCATATCAAGTGGAAGATGAAAGAGAAGGAGACCAAGCACTTTAGGGTCGATGACAAAGGAATTCTCTGGTTTAATGATAGGCTTGTAGTACCCAAAGACAAAGAACTTAGAAATCAAATTATGGCTGAGGCCCATTCTTCTAAATTGTCCATCCATCCTGGTAGCAGTAAAATGTATCAAGATCTCAAGCTGTATTATTGGTGGACCAAGATGAAGAAGGAAATCGCAGCCTACGTGGCAAGGTGTGATAACTGTTGCAGAGTCAAGGCTATTCACATGAGGCTCGGATTATTGCAGCCACTCTCTATTCCTGGCTGGAAGTGGGAAGAAATTGTTATGGATTTCATTGTTGGGTTACCCACTACAAAAAGGGGTTGTGATTCCATCTGGGTTATCGTAGATCGTCTAACCAAATCCGCTCACTTTATTCCAGTCAAGACTACCTATCACCCTCACAATTATGCTGAGATTTATTTTCAACATGTGGTACGTCTCCATGGTGTACCCAAATCAATTGTTTCAGATAGAGGACCGCAATTCACGGCTCACTTTTGGGAGTGCTTACATCAGAATCTTGGCACTCATCTAATCCGTATTTCTACCTATCATCCACAAACATCGGGATAGACTGAGTGTGTTAATCAAATTCTTGAAGACATGCTTAGAGCTTGTCTTATCTCTTGCAAAGGCTCTTGGGAGGAATGGTTGCCTCGCTAAATTCTCTTATAACAACAGTTATCAAGAGAGTATCAAAATGGCTCCTTTTGAAGCTCTTTATGGCCGCAAGTGTAGGACTCCTTTGAACTGGGTGGAACCCGGAGAAAGAAGATTCTATGGTATTGATTTTGTAAAAGAAGCCGAAGAGCAAGTCCGAACTATACAAAAGAAGATGACTGCCGCCCAGGCTAGACAAAAGAGCTATGCTGATAAGAGAAGAAAACCTATTGAGTTTGAAGTAGGTGACCATGTTTATCTAAAGGTATCCCCTATGAAAGGAGTAAAACGTTTTGGAATTAAAAGGAAGCTTGAGCCTCGATATGTTGGACCTTACCGCATTATCGAGAAAAGTGGAAGAGTAGCCTATAAACTCGATCTACCCTATGAAATGGGAGCTATATTTCCAGTATTTCATGTGTCCTAGCTAAAGAAGTGTCTCCGTATTCCCAAGGAAAGAGTAGCTACGAGGAGAATCGAACTGAAATCTGATCTTTCTTATGAGGAGAAGCCCATGCAGGTTCTGGATACTCAAGAAAGAGTGACTCGTAGGCGAGTAGTTAAGTCATACAAGGTAGTTTGGAGTAATCATAGTGATCGGGATGCAACATGAGAGCGGAAAGATTATTTAAAGGAAAATTATCCGGCTTTCTATACAGATTGGTACGTTTTCCAAATCTCGGGATGAGATTTTTCTAAGGGGGGAGGGCTGTAACACCCTAGGTGTTTGGCTTCCACTAAATTGCATTTCATTTCATAAACATGTGCATCATCTATCTCATCATGCCATTGTTACTGAAACATGCATATGCAACATTTTCAACTGTGTGTGTTTCATACTTGATTGTTGTGAATAGTAATGGTGTAACATGTGAATGTAACATGAGTTTCTTATACCTTGAAACATGGCAACATGGTACTAATATGACAAGGATAAAATAACAACAAGGTCATGAAACATGTGAAACATGAAATTGCAACTTTTGAGTGAATTGGTTGTTTTTATTTGCTTTATCACATGTGATCATTAGAAGTGGTATAACAATTGTGTAAAGTGGTTGATTATAGTCTAATACACCTTAACTACATTTAGGATAATTGTTGGGACATTGTTCATGTAGATCAAAATGACCAAAATGCCCTCAAGTGGAGGTTTGACTTTAAATTACCCTTGGAGTGTCACTGTTTGACTGATTCAAAAGTCCAACTTAGAGATCTTACATGGCTGTGCACCCTTTACCAAAGTTGTAGCCAATTTATCAAGGAACAAAAGTTGTTTTATGATCATCTCATGAAAATGGCTAGAACATGCTCAAACATGGCCCACAAGTCAGAATTCCATGCTGAATTCATACTTAGAATTTTTCTAAGTCCTTAAAGTGAATTACAGTTTCGTGTACCGATCTTTGCGACCTTGTATCTCCTAATCCTGACCGAATTAGTCCAAGACCCAATTGACAATGTTGTAGTACCACTATAGCTCTACAAATTTGCTGTTACTACCTACCGCTAACTCAGGCTAGATTACGAGCTGTGAGGCGATGAAATGGCGCTGTCAGTCATCATCATTGAGTACTGAAACGAAACGTTTCAGAAAACGTTCAGAGTCACCATGGCCGACTGGCTCAGGAGATGATCGCCGCATGGCATGCATGCACTGCCAAAGTCTCCACGTCACGCGGCTGAGCTCTAGAAGAAGGCCAGCGCCTGCCCGACGCACTCGCCTGCTCCATTGCCTCTCTCTCGTCTCCACCGCGTGCAGTGCCGAGCCGCAGCAGCTTCCCCATTTTTGACCGAGTGTCGCCGTCATCATGCACGCTCACCATAGCAAAAATGCGTTGCCTAGCTCGTCAGTAGCTTCGCAGTGATCTCCTCTACCACCTCCACCTCTCAGCCGGGGCGATTGTAGCTTGGTAAGGGCGAAATCGCCATTTCTTCCACCGCCGCCATGGCTGGACCTCGCCGGAGTTGGCGCTCCATGTGGCCAACCGCCACTGTGGCCTTCCCATCCTCTCTCTCTCTCTCTTGCGCTAGGTCCTAGGTGCGATGCTGATGCTCGTAGAGTCGCCCATTAGAGCTGCGACGCCGTCGTCTCGCCGGAGCCGGCCATGCCGTGGCCGTGCGCCGCCATGGCCGTCGCCATTACCAATAGCCGCCGCAATAGCTTCGATTGAGGGCACTGCTAGATGCGCACGGGCGAGGAGAACATCGTAGTACCGTCGGGTTTGCCAGAGAGGCCACCGGCGACGAGTTGCGCCGCCGTCAGTTCTTCAACCCCTGTCTGTCTCACTGACGTGCGGGACCCCATTGTCAGTCACCGTTCGCAGAGGCGGGAGCCTGGCTGGGCCGCATACGCGCGTGTCATGGGCCACCGTGTCTATTCGGGCCGGCCCAGCAGTGGAGTTGATTTTCTTATTTTTGTTTTGTTTTGTTATTTTCATAGATTTGTGTACAATTTCAAAAATATGTATCTCCTAGTTGGTGTAACAACCCGAAAATCCATACACTAAAAATACCAACTGCAAAAAAAATTTTCTTAAAAACTTCCATGTGATGATGAGTGTCATGTATAGAAACCCAACCTAAGAGATGCATTAGGTCTAACCCCAACCTAAGTCAACACATAAGCATGGCATGTCATTTGTTGATTATGTTTATTTAAATTCTAACAAATAAAGTATTGCATACATTGTTAATTCAAAATGTGATTTGGATTTCCATTTAAGTTATGATGTGTTTAACAACTCCAATGAATTTGGTGCACCAATTTTGAATTCAAATTCCAAAACCAAAATTAAATTCAAACAAAGAGAAGAAAAGAAAAACAGAAAAAGAAGAAAAGGGAGGAAGCCTCGCTGTGGCCCTGGCCTGCTCGGCTTCACGGCCCAGCAAGCTAGCCAGCGCGCTGCTCACGCCCGTGCGCCTCACCGTTCGCTTGCTCTCGCTGCCACTTGGCCCCGCATGTCAGCCACCCCTGTCCACTGTGTCGTCTTCCTCCGCCAGCGCCTCAACCGCCTCCAACCAAGCCCCGACAGCGCTGGCAGGGGCGGGCTAGGGGTCACGCCCGGGGCATGGCCCTATCTTTTCCTTGCGCTACGCCCACACAACCTCATGCGAGCCATTAGATGCCACTGAACACGCCTCCACCGCTCGATCGCCGTCCGCCATAGGAGCATGGTGTTCGGCTATAAAAGCCTAGCCTCGGTTGCCCTAGCGCTCTCCCATCGCCCCGCCGCCACTTGGTGGCTGTCCACTGCACGCCCGAGCCAAGAGAGAGAGAGAGCCAGGAGAGCAGAGGGAGAAAAGGAAGAAGAAGGGGGAGTGCCGAAGCCGTGCGACGCCGCTGGTGTCGCCGGAGCAGGAGCCGACGCCACGACGCTGCGCTGCACTGCTTCCGGAGCTACACGGCCTCGACTCTTCACCGCACCACCATCCTATCGACTACGACACCTACGGTGAGCCTCTCGCTGCTGAGACCCCCCTAGCCCCATGGACGCCGTAGCCGAGCACACGCATGCCGCGCCCACGACGCCGCCGCCATGGCGTAGCCACCACCGGCGCACCCAACCACCTCGCTAGACTAGAACGTAGCCGTAGAGCATCATCGTGATGACCGGAGGATAGCCGCGTAGACCAAGTCGACGATAGTCAGCCGCAACCCCTTAGCTAGAGCACCGCCACCACCGGCCAGAGCACCAGACCACTGGCCAGAGCACAGACCACCGGCCAGAGCACCAGACCACCGTGGCTAGTACCGCTGGGAGCGCCTGGTGTCTCATTGACTCACCCATCCTATTCACTGGAGCCACTGGTAACTCACGCGCATGCCGTGACCACCTCACCGGTGCCTGTAGCGCTACTATGTGCCTCGCTGTCGTCACCATGTCGCCGTGGCTGCCGGGAAGTCCCCACCAGCCACCTGGAGACCAGAAGTCCTACCTTGAGCTCTAGACGCCCTCGTAGCGTCCACACGGATCTGAAGGAGCTTACACACCCCACTATGACGCCCCTCCAAGGCCATAGCCCCCACACCGACACCGCCGACATGATCGGAAGGTCGCCGCCATGACCAAAGCCACCGGAGGCCCTGGAGGACCCCTTGACCTGCCCAACATGCCCAATGGAGCATCGTGACGCTCACACGCACCATAGACGTGGCCTGTGCTGCTGCATCCACACCACCCTCGCACGCCGGTTGTGCTAGAGCCGCCGTTCACCGTGGCCAGTGACCTAGGAGGCCCTATCCGTCGCCTTGACCCCACCGTTGCTGTCGCCATGGCACGAGAAGGCTTTACCCCACCTCAATTGGACGCATGAGCCACTACGGGAGCTCGCCGGAGAGCACATCACCGGCGGGAGCACGCCGCGGGAGAAACGGAGGAAATTCCCCTCGCCGGCCACCCGCGCATGAACCCGGTGCTCGTAGACCATGCCCAAGGAAAGAGAGGTGGACTTGGTCCACCATGCACCCTGCCTCAGGTCCATAGACCAGCCCCTCTTGGTCCACCATGAGCCACCAGCTTCACCACACCCGACGACTGGCAGGCGACTCCGCCTCGCCCGACCCCCGAGGGATGGGCTCAGCCTCGTCCGACGGATAAAAGTTTGTCAAGGCTAGAGGAGTGATCGGAGATATTGCTGAGGCCAGTTTGCTGAGGCCAGAAGAGTGATCGGAGAATATGCCGAGACTAGTTTGCCGAGGCTAGAAGAGTGATCGGAGATATTGCCGAGACCAGTTTGCCGAGGCCAGAGGAGTGATCAGAGATATTGCCGAGGCTAGTTTGCCGAGGCTAGATGAGTGATCGGAGAATATGCCGAGGCCAGGTTGCCGAGGCCAGAGGAGTGATCGAATAATATGCCAAGACCAGTTTGCCGAGGCCAGAGGAGTGATTGGAGAATTTGCCGAGGCTAGAGGAGTGATCGGAAAATATGCCGAGGCCAGTTTGCCGAGGCCGGTGAAGTGAACGGAGAATTATGCCGAGCCCAGTAGAGGCCCATGGCCGTGACATGGCTACGTCATAGCACGCCATGTGTCTGGGTCAGCCCAGCCCAGACCGGCCCAACCCAAGCCCACCAGAGCCCATTTGAGACCTGGCTCGTGTTGACCGTTGACTGATCAACATTGACCGTTGACCTAGCCCCACATGTCAGTGGCACAGACACACTGGACCCCACCTGTCAGTACCAGAATCAAGACGATGACATCATGCTGACGCCAGCAAGCCACGTGGACCAACCACAGCGTGACACGTGTCAGCCCAGGATTAAATCAGCCTTTTTCCATTTTCAGAAATGATTTAAACTTCAGAAATTCATAACTAATTCATACGACCTCAGAAAAATATGAAACTAGGACCAAAATTCATCTAAAATCAAGCTCTACGTGATGAACCCATGTTTGAGTGCATTTGGCTCTTTTGAATTTTCATTATTTCTTTGTGCTATTCTATAGACATCGCTAACGCGACTGTAATACGATCGTTTGCAGACTCAGAGGAGAACCGGACGGACAAGGATCGTGAGTACCGTGAGGAGTACGAAGATGACTACACTGAAGGTGCCACATCCCACCCAATCTCGTAGCACCTATTACGCATGGCTAACATAGAGCTGCTATTTGCTTTACTGTTATAATCTCACTATGATAGGACTTGCATGGTAGTATGCTTACTTGATGGCCTTTACCTTGACGCAACCTTACCCCTGCTCACCCGGCTGTTAGGCTAGACACACGCTTGCTGATATATTTCATTGCTTATTACTTCTACTACGCTTATACTACTTTGATGCGTGGTAGAAACTGGTGTTATCTGGACTATGGGGAGAGTGCTGCGTGTGTGACTTGGGTGCATGGAGGGTAAGGGTTGTGTCGACCGAGCTGGAATAACGACGAGCCTAGGGCGAGTCTTGCCATGTGGTGCTACCTGGGCACTTGGATATGGAATACCGGTGGTGGGTAAATGGTAATTGGAGGTGGCCTTGGGTGTGAACCTCGGGGAGGTGGAGCCCAGGGTGGAGGTGCTGTGGTGGCATGGTAATTGGAAACCCTGATGAAGACATTCTGGCTTGGTTATTCCTAAGGACTTACTAGTACTCAGATTCACCGGGAAGCCTTACATCCCACTCGCCCTATATGGTGCAGGATGGTCGGACTACTTAGTAGAGCGATGCCACTACTGCTAGGCGAACGTGTGCAAGGAGGTACGGGGTGCGCGGTTTCCCCCCACACCCTACTGAGACTTTAGGAGGCCTTGTGGACCCAGCTCCTGACATCTGGAGGGCCCTGGCTCTGTCTACAACTCACAGTATCAGCCATCCCAGACTAGACTTGGGATGTTCCAGGGCTGAGAGGTAGGGTGGCATCGTTCTAGGCTAGCAAGCAGCCGGAATCTGCCTAGACGGGGCACTATCGAGGATGGCTATCTTGTGGGTATGTAAAACCTCTGCAGAGTGTTTGGTTGATCGATCGATACATATGCCGACTTGTCGGTTATGGACCTTTCCTGGGTTTCGCTTAAACTAGATAGTGAGACGAGTCATTCTTTTCTCCCGCCTGGAAGTGAGTGTTCGGTCGTAGCCAAGGGCTACGGGCCTTGAGACAGTGCTGAGAGGGAGTTGGCCTGTCGACTGAGCGATGGTATGGTTATGGCATGGAGATGATGTGGGATGGTATGATGGAAATGTGGTGATGGTATGGAGATGGTATTTCGATCCCTGGATCGAAACCTGGCTCTGGAATGGGAATAGGGTGGAATGTGTGTGAGATTGGTGTTAAAACTTGACTATACTTTTACATTTACTTGATATGCTAAATAAATAGGAAACCCCAGCCTTATAGGTTCCTTTTGACTATATCCAACTTGCATCCAATTTTTCACAAAGCAATGCTCATAGGGTTGGGAGTGGCCAGTACAAATCGTACTAATAAATTTTGGCATATAGGTTCTGTCGAGGAGTATAGCTCCGAGGAGTTTGACGGATGAGGGATTTGTGACTACGCTTGAGTTTTGGTGATCTTATCTTCAAGCTGTTCTGATCGAATGCTACTTTTGATTCCGCCAATGCGGCGATGTAATAATTTATGTAATTCCGCACTATTTGCACTCTGATATTATCGTGTATGGATGTGATATGTGACTTGAATTTGGGTAATACGATCTACCACGGTCTTATTACATTTCGACTATGTGGATTTCCCCTCACAGAAATCAGGGTTGTTTCATTTGGTATTAGAGCCATACTTGACCATAGGACGAAACCCTCAGAAATGGACGATAGAATAGGACGTGGACAGCCCTTCTTTCGGTTATATACCGACCCTGCATTTGACTTTTATGCAAGGCTTATCTATTTAATGACCTGCTAACACATGTTCCTTAAAACATGCAGATGTCAACGAACGTTGAATGGTCGCCTCTAGGACCGCTACCTTTGGACCACGCCAAGCTTACCTTTGACCTACGTGAGCTCGGGGGTTTTGCACAGACCCTCTGCCGAGTTCTCGTCATGTTAGGAGTCCTCGACAAGCTTGTCAAGGTCACCTGCACCGGAAAGCTAGCTCAGGAAGGAGGAATCGAAGGACCAGTTGTCACCTTAGCCGAGTTTCCAGCTAGCACTACCCTACCTTCTGTCCTAGCATCCACCGAGTTGACTATAGAGGACACAGTCGAGGAGGGACTGCGAGCTATCTCACACAAGGCACTTCGTAGAGTGATGAGGGACCACTACGAGCACCTAAAGACGACAAAGTTCCATCTACTTCCCTAGGCCCTCGACCTCAGCCTTACCCCTAGTGAGCAGAGTTTCGTAGCCAGCAGAGTTATCCTTATAGAGGAGGACAGATGTCTTCGCGTCTCGGTTATCCACCTATTAGAGCAGGACAGGTACGTGACCCAGCTAGAGCAGAGGAGATGTTAGTACCAGACCCTTCTGTGGGAGCACCAGGAGTGAAACTCATAGGGAGCATAGGAGCAAGCTAGTCTACTTGAGACAGTTGCCAAGATATAGGACGAGCTCAACCATCGTGAAGAAGTCCACAGAGGCGAGGTCGCTGACTTATAGGACAAAGCCGCCGACCTAGGCAATAGGAACTGCTACCTCGACAGCAAGGTCTTGGAGTTGCAGAGAGAGTTGGACGACAAGAAGGCCGAGTTCAACCATAGAGGAGACAGAGAGAGATCTAAGGGGATTGATATGCTAAAAATCCAATCTCGGAACAAGACCATGGCACAGGAGTTGGAGGAGGTCAAAAAGAAGGCCGTTCGCAATCAGGGTCACCTGATTGAGGCACTCAGACAGAACGAGTACCTACAGGACAAGTGTGAGAGGACTGGATAGGCCTAGTAGAAGTCTGATAGGAAGCACCTTAGGGAGATGAAGGGTATGTGGGATCAGCTACCCAAGGAGATTCGCAGCAAGACGAAGCCTAGGATAGAGGAGTTTGAGTTAGCCCCGACTCGCCTCAACCTAGATGCTTGCCCTACCCTACCTGGAACCAAGCCTACTGAGGAGCTCGCTGAGGCCCTGAAGTACGTGTCCCGACTTCACAAGTCTGACGAGGAGATCGAGATCGAGAACAATCGTATTCCAGCTGCGGTGTACGAGTTAGAATAGATGACCCTGCGAGGTCATGAGTCATGTCAGTAGCTTCCGTAAGTTGTACCCCATGATGTACCCCTTATGAGATGTATTATGAGACACTATGCGTAGAACGATTCTCGCACATCTTCAAGTGTAGCTACTAGAGATGATGCTATGTAATAAAACCCATGTAATGAATGTTTTGGATCTTATTGCATCTTTATAAATTTTATTGCTTCTTTGTAATGAGTGTTGGATAGTATAAATGTTTTTCTTTAAATCGTAAAAATCATGTAATCATATGGAATTATAAGCACTTATGGCACAAACACTAAATTCGCTATGACCCGTGTTGCAGATGCTGAACCGCCGTTCTAATCGCCTAATGAATCGAGGACATGCGCCCACCCCTGAACCAGTTGAACCCAATGGAGGGTGTGGTGGCAACAACCGTGGCTGTGGCCGTGGACGTGGAGGGGTACCCTTCAACCTGGAGAATACCCCGCCGCCTGTTGAGGAGAACATTCCTCCACCACCACCACCAAACCTGGCAGAAGTGATGGCACAGCAGACCCAGCTTCTTGCAGCTCTTGTTGAAGGAGCAAACCGTCGCCAGGGAGGTTAGCAGAATGATTTCCAAAGGAAGCTAGAAGGATTTCTGAAGCTAAGGCCACCTACCTATGATGGCATCAACCCTGATCCACTTGTAGCCGATGACTGGCTCAAGGAAATGGAGAAGAAGCTTGACCTCACCACTTTCACCGACGATGAGTGTGTTGGAGCTGCCACACACCAGCTCACAGGTGCAGCACGCGCCTGGTGGGACAGTTTTAGTGATTCCCATGAGGACCCTACCAACATCTCGTGGGGTGAGTTCGCTGAAGCATTCACTGAGTACCACATTCCCAAGGGTATCATGGAGGCCAAAGCTGAGGAGTTCCGCAACATCAAGATGGGAAAGGACAAGGTGACTGAGTACACTACTCATTTCACCAACCTTCTACGCTATGCACCTTCCTATGTTGTGAACTCTGAGAAGGAGAAGCTGTACTACTACCACAAGGGACTTAACCCGCACATCAAGCTGAAGTTTGGCGGTATTGAGAGTAACACATTGCGTGCTCTGGTGGATCATTGCATCCAGATTGAGAAGGACTGTGCTGAAGCTGGAGAGGAGCATAGGGAAAGGAAGCGTAAGCCTAAAGAGTCCTTCCGTGGACATGATTGCAAGAGGTTCCACACAGATGCACCATCTAGGGAGCGCTCTCGCCACAACAGGGATGACAACCCTGGATCGAGTAGGGGTAGTGGAGGCTACACCACCAAATACTCCCGCCCTGCTCAGGATCATTACACCCAGGACCGTTATGCTTAGGACCGCAATACTCAGGATCGTTCCAACTGTCCTCGCTCAGCAAATGAACGCACAGCACAGAACTGCTTTGCACTAAGCACTGGAAACTGGAAGGCACCCGCGCCAACCCCTATAGGCGGTGTTCCTTTCACCTACTTCGCTTGTGGCCAACTAGGTCACAAAGCTGCTGAGTGCCCTCAAAACTTAGCTGCTCAGAAGTCTCAGTTCAAGGGATCAGCTACTCAAGGACGTCTTAACCATTTGGACGCCGAGGAAGCACAAGCTGCCCCTGACATGGTGTACGGTATGTTTTTAGTTAATGGCAACACTGCATCAGTTCTATTCGACTCTGGAGCAACTTGTTCATACATATCATCCAAGTTTGCACGAGAGCATGACCTGCCTGTAATCCCATGTGAAAAGCCTATCATCACCAGCTCACCTTTAGGAGACCTAAAGTGCACCCACATCTATAAGGGAGTGAGTCTTACCATTGAGGGTCTTATCTTTAGAGCCAACCTAACCCTGTTACCTTCCACTAACCTAGATGTTATCTTAGGTATGGATTGGTTAACCATTCACCAAGGTATCATATCATGTTCACCTAGATACGTCCAAGCGACCCACCCATCAGGCCAAGTCATTAGATGTGAACCCTAGTCTAGAAAGTCCACCTCTATCCTATGTGCCCTTAAAGCAAGTTCAGAATCACAAGAAGAGGAAAAGACAGTTCATGATGTGCCTGTGGTCAGAGACTATCTCGATATATTCCCTGAAGAATTACCGGGTATGCCACTAGACCGTGATGTAGAGTTCATCATTGATCTGTTGCCAGGAATAGGACCCATTGCTAAGAGACCCTATCGCATGTCAATTGATGAACTGGCTGAGCTCAAGAAACAGCTTGATGAGCTCATCTCAAAGGGATATATCAGACCTAGTGCTTCACCCTAGGGATCTCCTATTCTGTTTGTTAAGAAGAAGGATGGCTCAATGAGAATGTGCATTGATTACCAGAACTTGAACGCAGTCACCATCAAGAACAAGTACCCCCTGCCAAGGATTGATGATCTACTTGATCAACTTTGAGGTGCCCAGTATTTCTCCAAGATTGACCTCAGATCTGGCTACCATCAGATGCAGATTCGAGAGAGTGACATCCCGAAGACAACTTTCATGACTAGGTATGGATAGTTTGAGTTCACTGTGGTATCCTTCGGACTCACGAATGCGCCCGCATACTTCATGAACATGATGAATAAGGTTTTCATGGATGAACTGGATAAGTTCGTGGTGGTATTCATAGATGACATCCTTGTCTATTCACCCACCATTGAAGAACATGAGCATCATATGAGAACTGTGCTCGAGAAATTAGCCCAACATTAGCTCTACGCAAAGTTCAGCAAATGTGAGTTTTGGCTATAGGAAGTTGCCTTCCTAGGCCATGTACTATCAGCTGAAGGTGTCGTAGTTGACCTAGCCAAGATTGAAGCTGTGAAAGAGTGGGATCAACCCCGTAATGTGACAGAAGTCAGAAGTTTCTTGGGATTGGCTGGATATTATCGCCGATTCATCAAAAACTTCTCCAAGATAGCCCGTCCAATGACCAACCTTCTGAAGAAGACCAAGGAGTTCGAATGGATGCCCAAGTGCGAACAAAGCTTCCAGGAATTGAAACAGAAGCTTACCACAACTCCTATGCTATCATTGCCTGATATCAGCAAAAATTTCGTAGTCTATTATGATGCATCCCATCAAGGACTTGGTTGTGTATTGATGCAAGATGGAAGAGTGATAGCATACACGTCTAGACAGTTGAAAGAACACGAGAACCGTTACCCAACCCATGATCTTGAGTTAGCAGCAGTTGTGCATGCCTTGAAGATCTAGAGGCACTACTTGATAGGCAACAAGTGTGATATCTACATGGATCACAAGAGCTTGAAGTACTTTTTCACTCAAGAAGATTTGAATATGAGGCAACACCGTTGGCTAGAGTTGATCAAGGACTATGACCTAGAAATTCACTATCATCTGGGAAAAGCTAATGTAGTCGCAGATGCTCTTAGTCGCAAGAGCTACTGTCACACTTTGATCACTGAATCCGTACCACCTAAGCTCAAGGAAGAGATTGATGATCTTCAACTTGAGATACTACCGCACGGCTTGTTGAATGAGCTCCGCATACAGTATGATCTCACAGATCGCATCCGTCAAGCTCAGAAAAACTATGAGGAGATCGGACATCTCCATGGTCTGATGAAACTAGCCTACAAGACCAACCACCATGAAGATGAACAAGGAACCATTTGGTTCAAGGATAGAATCTGTGTACCTTCTAATCTAGCCCTACGAGAGGAAATTCTGTCAGAAGCTCATGATTCCAAGTACTGTATTCACCCTGGAGGTTCAAAAATGTATCAAGACTTGAAGAAACACTTCTGGTGGAAGGGCATGAAGATAGACATCGCAGGACATGTGGCACGATGTGACACCTATAATAGAGTCAAGGCTGAACATCAAAGGCCTGTAGGTTTGCTAAAGCCTCTTGACATTCCCGAGTGGAAATGGGAGAACATATCCATGGATTTCATAGTTGGATTGCCCTGTTCACAGAAAGGCAATGATTCCATTTGGGTGATTGTTGATCATTTGATCAAGATCGCTCACTTTGTACTAGTTAAGACCAAGACTAATGCCAAAAAATTAGCAGATCTATATATTGAGCATATTCTCAGGTTGCATGGAGCTCCCTCTAGTATTGTATCTGATCGTGGTCCTCAGTTTGTGTCTCGATTTTGGGAAGCCCTGCACAGGTCCATTGGAACCAAACTTGACTTCAGTACCGCTTATCATCCATAGATAGATGGATAGACTGAACGAGTAAATCAGATCTTAGAAGACATGCTTTGTGCTAGTGTACTGAATTATGGCTCTGATTGGGAGAGATGCTTACCCTATGCGGAATTTTCTTACAACAACAGCTACCAGGCCAGTATCAAGATGTCACCATTTGATGCTCTGTATGGCAGACCTTGTAAAACACCCTTGATGTGGTCCCAACCGGGAGAAAGATCGTTCTTTGACTCTGCCAAGATTCAAGATGCAGAAGAAGGAGTTGCTCAGGTAAGAGAGAATTTGAGAATTGCTCAAAGTCGATACAAGAGCTATGCTGACAAAAGGAGAAGAGAACTTGAGTTCAAGGTGGGAGACTTCGTCTATCTCAAGGTATCCCTGTTATGTGGAACTGTCAGATTCCATGTGAAAGGAAAGCTTGCCCCAAGATTTGTTGGCCCATACAAGATTTGCAAGAGAATTGGAAAGCTCGCCTATGAACTTGAGCTACCTGAGGAATTGATGGGTGTACATCCCGTATTCCATGTCTCACAGCTACGCAAGTGTTTGAGGGTGCCCGATGAAGTAGTTCCAACTGATACACTTGACATTCAAGATACACTTGAGTATAAAGAACATCCTATCAGAATTCTGGACAGAGATACCAAAGAGACCCGAAGCAAAACTATTCCAATGTGCAAGATTCAATGGAGCAATCACACAGAGAGAGAAGCAACATGGGAGAAAGAGTCTGACCTCTGGCTACACTATCCTTATCTTTTTAAAGAGTATGTTACGCTTTAATCTCGGGGACAAGATTCTGTTAAGGGGTAGGACTGTAACAACCCGAAAATCCATACACTAAAAATACCAACTACAAAAAAATTTTCTTAAAAGCTTCCATGTGATGATGAGTGTCATGTATAGAAACCCAACCTAAGAGATGCATTAGGTCTAACCCCAACCAAAGTCAACACATAAGCATGGCATGTCATTTGTTGATTATGTTTATTTAAATTCTAACAAATAAAGTATTGCATACATTGTTAATTCAAAATGTGATTTGGATTTTCATTTAAGTTATGATGTGTTTAACAACTCCAATGAATTTGGTGCACCAATTTTGAATTCAAGTTCCAAAACCAAAATTAAATTCAAACAAAGAGAAGAAAAGAAAAACAGAAAAAGAAGAAAAGGGAGGAAGCCTCGTTGTGGCCCTGGCCTGCTCAGCTTCACGGCCCAGCAAGCCAGCCAGCGCGCTGCTCACGCCCGCGCGCCTCACCGTTCGCTTGCTCTCGCTGCCACTTGGCCCCGCATGTCAGCCACCCCTGTCCATAGTGTTGTCTTCCTCCGCCAACGCCTCAACCGCCTCCGACCAAGCCCCGATAGCGCTGGCAAGGGCGGGCCAGGGGTCACGCCTGGGGCATGGCCCTGTCTTTTCCTTACACCATGCCCACGCAACCTCACGCGAGCCATTGGATGCCACTGAACACGCCTCTACCACTCGATCACCATCCGCCATAGGAGCATGGTGTTCGGCTATAAAAGCCCGGCCTCAGTTGCCCTAGCGCTCTCCCATCGCCCCACCGCCACTTGGTGGCTGTCTACTGCACGCCCAAGCCAAGAGAGAGAGAGAGAGAGAGAGCCAGGAGAGCAGAGGGAGAAAAGGAAGAAGAAGGGGGAGTGCCGAAGCAGTGTGACGCCGCTGGTGTCGCCGGAGCAGGAGCCGATGCCACGATGCTGTGCTGCACTGCTTCCAGAGCTACAAGGCCTTGACTCTTCACCGCACCACCATCCTATCGTCTACGACACCTACGGTGAGCCTCTCACTGTTGAGACCCCCCTAGCCCCATGGACGCCGTAGCCGAGCACACACACGCCGCGCCCACAACGCCGCCGCCATGGCGCAGCCACCACTGGCGCACCTGACCACCTCGCTAGACTAGAACGTAGCCGTAGAGTGTCACCATGATGACCGGAGGATAGCCGCGTAGACCAAGTCGACGATAGTCAGCCGCAGCCCTTTGGCCAGAGCACCAGACCACTAGCCAGAGCACCGCCACCACCGGCTAGAGCACCAGACCACTGGCCAGAGCACCAGACCACCATGGCTAGTACCGCTGGGAGCGCTTGGTGTCTCATTGACTCGCCTGTCCTATTCGCTGGAGCCACTGGTAACTCATGCGCATGCCGTGACCACCTCACCGGTGCCCGTAGCGCTACTACATGCCTCGCCATCGTCACCATGTCGCCGTGGCTGCCGGGAAGTCCCCATCGGCCACCTGGAGACCAGAAGTCCCGCCTTGAGCTCTAGACGCCCTCACAGCGTCCACACGGATCCGAAGGAGCCTACACACCCCACTGTGATGCCCCTCCAAGGCCATAGCCCCCACACCGATGCCGCCGACATGATCAGAAGGCCGCCACCATGACCAAAGCCACCGGAGGCCCTAGAGGACCCCTCGACCTGCCCAACATGCCCGCTGGAGCATCATGATGCTCACGCGCACCATAGACGCGGCCTATGCTGTTGCACCCACACCACCCCCGCACGCCGGTTGTGCTAGAGCCGCCGTTCGCCGTGGCCAGTGACCTAGGAGGCCCTATCCGTCGCCTTGACCCCACCGTTGCAGTCGCCATGGCATGGGAAGGCTTTACCCCACCTCAATTGGACGCCTGAGCCACTACGGGAGCTCACCGGAGAGCACATCACCGGCAGGAGCATGCCGCGGGAGAAACGGAGGAAATTCCCCTCGCCGGCCACCCGCGCATGAACCCGGTGCTCGTAGACCATGCCCGAGGAAAGAGAGGTGGACTTGGTCCACCATGCACCCTGCCTTAGGTCCATAGACCAGCGCCTCTTGGTCCACCAAGAGCCACCAGCTTCACCGCACCCGACGACTGGCGGGCGACTCTGCCTTGCCCGATCCCCAAGGGATGGGCTCAGCCTCGTCTGACGGAAAAAAGTTTGCCGAGGCTAGAGGAGTGATCGGAGATATTGCCGAGGCTAGAAGAGTGATCGGAGAATATGCTGAGACCAGTTTGCCGAGGCTAGAAGAGTGATCGGAGATATTGCCGAGACCAGTTTGCCGAGGCCAGAGGAGTGATCGGAGATATTGCCGAGGCCAGTTTGCCGAGGCTAGAGGAGTGATCGGAGAATATGCCGAGGCCAGTTTGCCGAGGCCAGAGGAGTGATCGGAGAATATGCCGAGACCAGTTTGCCGAGGCCAGAGGAGTGATCGAAGAATTTGCCGAGGCCAGTTTGCCGAGGCTAGAGGAGTGATCGGAAAATATGCCGAGGCCAGTTTACCGAGGCCGGCGAAGTGAATGGAGAATTATGCCGAGCCCAGTAGAGGCCCATGGCCGTGACGTGGCTGCGTCATAGCACGCCATGTGTCTGGGTCAGCCCGGCCTAGACCAGCCCAACCCGAGCCCACCAGAGCCCATTTGAGACCCGGCCCGTGTTGACCATTGACTGATCAACGTTGACCGTTGACCTGGCCCCACATGTCAGTGGCACAGACACACTGGACCCCACCTGTCAGTACTAGAATCAAGACGATGACATCATGCTGACACCAGCAAGCCACGTGGACCAACCACAGCGTGACACGTGTCAGCCCAGGATTAAATCAGCCTTTTTCCATTTTCAGAAATGATTTAAACTTCGAAAATTCATAACTAATTCATACGACCTCAGAAAAATATGAAACTAGGACCAAAATTCATCTAAAATCAAGCTCTACATGATGAACCCATGTTTGAGTGCATTTGGCTCTTTTGAATTTTCATTATTTCTTTGTGCTATTCTATAGATGTCGCTAATGCGACTGTAATGCGATCGTTTGCAGACTCAGAGGAGAACCGGATGGACGAGGATCATGAGTACCGTGAGGAGTATGGAGATGACTGCACTGAAGGTGCCACATCCCACCCAATCTCGTAGCACCTATTACACATGGCTAACATAGAGCTGCTATTTGCTTTACTGTTATAATCTCACTATGATAGGACTTGCATGGTAGTATGCTTACTTGATGGCCTTTACCTTGACGCAACCTTACCCCTGCTCACCCTACTGTTAGGCTAGACACACGCTTGCTGATATATTTCATTGTTTATTACTTCTACTACGCTTATACTACTTTGATGCGTGGTGGAAACTGGTGTTATTTGGACTATGGGGAGAGTGCTGCGTGTGTGACTTGGGTGCGTGGAGGGTAAGGGTTGTGTCGACTGAGCTGGAATAACGACGAGCCTGGGGCGAGTCTTGCCATGTGGTGCTACCTCGGCACTTGGATATGGAATACCTATGGCGGGTAAATGGTAATTGGAGGTGGCCTTAGTGTGAACCTTGGGGAGGTGGAGCCCAAGGTGAAGGTGCTGTGGTGGCACGGTAATTGGAAACCCTGATGAAGACATTCTGGCTTGGTCATCCCTAAGGACTTACTAGTACTCAGATTCACCGGGAAGCCTTACATCCCACTCGCCCTATATGGTGCGGGACGGTCGGACTACTTGGTAGAGCGATGCCACTACTGCTAGGCGAATGTGTGCAAGGAGGTATGGGGTGCGCGGTTTCCTCCCACACCCTACCGAGACTTTAGGAGGCCTTGTGGACCCGGCTCCTGACATCCGGAGGGTCCTGACTCTATCTATGACTCACATTATCAGCCATCCCAGACTAGACTTAGGATGTTCCAGGGCTGAGAGGTAGGGTGGCATCGTTCTAGGCTAGCAAGCGGCCGAAATCTGCCTAGATGGGGCACCGTCGAGGATGGCTATCTTGTGGGTATGTAAAACCTCTGCAGAGTGTTTGGTTGATCGATCGATACATATGCCGACTTGTCGGTTATGGACCTTTCCTGGGTTTCGCTTAAACTAGATAGTGAGATGAGTCATTCTTTTCTCCCCCCTGGAAGTGAGTGTTCGGTCGTAGCCAGGGGCTATGGGCCTTGAGACAGTGCCGAGAGGGAGTTGGCCTGTTGACTGAGCGATGGTATGGTTATGGCATGGAGATGATGTGGGATGGTATGATGGAAATGTGGTGATGGTATGGAGATGGTATTTCGATCCCTGGATTGAAACCTGGCTCTGGAATGGGAATAGGGTGGAATGTGTGTGAGATTGGTGTTAAAACTTGACTATACTTTTACATTTACTTGATATGCTAAATAAATAGGAAACCCCAGCCTTATAGGTTTCTTTTGACTATATCCAACTTGCATCCAATTTCCACAAAGCAATGCTCATAGGGTTGGGAGTGGCCAGTACAAATCGTACTAATAAATTTTGGCATACAGGTTCTGTCGAGGAGTATAGCTCCGAGGAGTTTGACGGATGAGGGATTTGTGCCTACGCTCGAGTTTTGGTGATCTTATCTTCAAGCTGTTCTGATCGAATGCTACTTTTGATTCCGCCAATGCAACGATGTAATAATTTATGTAATTCCGCACTATTTGCACTCTGATATTATCGTGTATGGATGTGATATACGACTAGAATTTGGGTAATATGATCTACCACGGTCTTATTACATTTCGACTCTGTGGATTTCCCCTCACGGAAATCGGGGTTGTTTCAGTTGGTAGATCCAAATGATGTGGTTCCAATTTTGTTGAGTTCATGATAATGTCTAGTTTCTATTAAAAATATAATCTATGCCATGTTCTGTTATGAAAAATGGAGTTGCTAATTATCTCTTTTAATCATGAAGAAAATAGGGGTAATTATATCTTTTTTTATGTACCTCTAAATGGCATGAGATTTTTATGGTGTACTGCTCATATCATGAATAGCTTGTAGTTAAATTTTCATATATTTTGGACACTGTATGAAGGAGATAGAAAATTCTCTTATTTGCATGGATGGAGCTTGTGTGAATTTTCATAATTTTTCTATAGATCCAGTAAGGGTAAAATTTGGTGAGTGCTATTATTATGCTAGAAAGAGGCTAGGAAAAATGTGAAATATGTTGCTTGACACTTTTCATTAGGGTTTCCTAATTATGCTAGAAATAGATATGACACCTGTTATTTTGGGTACAGCAAGTTCTGCTTGCCCAATGGCTTTGAAATTTTTATGGTAGTCTATGTGAAGCATGAGATATCTACTGTAATTTTGTATGTAGATTTTTTTGAGCAGTTTTACTATATATTGCTTTAATCACCTAATTAACTAAATAAATTAGAAAAGGGCATTAAATAATTTATTTAGAAGTTGGCACTATACTTTATGATGTTCCTCTGGTATGTGCAACAAGTTGGTAAACTTGGTTTGGTCCAATTATGCTTTTGCATTATCACTAATTAATTAATTTAGTAAACCTGTCATTTCTGGACAGATTCTATGTTTACCTTAATTCGATTTGGTTAACGTAAGAATCATGCTTTGATGTTTATAAATGAATTATAGATAATTTCATAAGCTTTCCAGAATGTCCTCATGCAAGTCATTTGGATTTGTAGAACTCTTGTTGTGATTGAATTAAGGAACTACCCGTGTGCATATTAAACTTTAACTGTTGTTTTAAGTATGCCTTTACTATTTCTAAGTTTGTGGTAATGTTCCTAGGTGTTAGGCCTTTAACTGAAGATGAGCATCTTTATCTTAGGTTATGCAAGTTAGGTAAGTTGATCTTGTTCTTCAAGTTAAGTTAGATACATGTTTTAAAGTGATTTGAATAGAGCTATTCTTAATCGATAAACGAGTGTCCAGTGAGGTTTCGTTAAACACTTACTGTAATCCATTCATCATGAGCATCATGTCATTCCTTATGCATCCATAATATTTATCTTGTGCATCGGCATGCAATAGGTGTACCGGAAGGAGTGACACTGCTGGAATTCGATGAACCGAGCGAGCAGCAGCAGCCGACACCGGAGGTTCAGGAGGTGCAGCCTTCAGGAGAAGTGCCAGACGAGGTCGCCGTTGAGTGCCCGGATCACCGTCCGTGCAACTTTGTGAAAGGCAAGCCCTGGAGCATATTAAGCCTCCTAATTTATGAAATGCAATTAAAGTATTATTGTTACATATATATTGTTGCATTAAGTTAGGTGTTGGATGCAAACTCTTGCTGCATTGGTTATCCAATCCTTGTCTAGATATTGATACCCTGAATCCTATGTAGCTCAGGTTCGTGTAGTGCTTAGCCCTGCTTAAACACGGTAGAAGTCAGGTAATTTCCTGTCACCTATGAGATATAGGAAGATACATATGGCACGATTGGCTATATTTGCTATCGTGGAAAAGAACCAGTCTTAATTTGAAATGAAGACTGGACGGAGGCTTGCCGGTTTGCAATGACTCCGTCTGTGTCGCTTAAGGACTGAATCTTGGAGCCTTTCCTATTCATGTTGAACACATGCCTCTCTCTTAGTTGGCCGTGTCCGAAGACCGACCACGAAGCCGAGTAGCTCACCTCAAGCCGGGAGTCGATAAGTATAAAGTTCGCCTCGGAAGGGAGCCGTAGGCATGAGTCCAAGGGTAGGTGATTTAAAAGTCTGGATCGTCTTGGCAGAAGGGTAATCCCTGAGAGTGCTGGCGCTGATCGAACCCGCGAATTTGGTTCCTGAGTTGTACCAAAGGTGACCCACGGCTACCCTTGCAAAGTATGCTAGGGTGAGAGTTAGGAATACCCCCTCAGCTAAGTTGTAATTCGATTCGAGTCGCCGTCTCTCCCGGTTAGTGAGAACTTGACGGGCTTATCTCCAAAGTAGATACATTAAATAACATAATGGTTCGGAAATGATGATATGATGATGACAGCCTTATTATACCTGCTATGGTTAATATTGTTTGCTCCTAATAAGTGAGTGCTCTAGTACAGGTGCAAATCTAGTAGACAGGTAAATGATGATAACCTTGATGAGAAGTTTAAATTGGTTACTATATTCATAAGCTCTTTTATGCAACTGTGTCAGCTAGCCCACCTCTTAAGCCTTGCTTGGCCCTTGGTGTCTTTTATTTCTGGTTTTTGATGGGTAAGTCTAGCTGAGTACCTTTTCGTACTCAGGGTTTATCTCCCACCTGTTGCAGATGACCAGTTCTACTTTGGTTGCTGCAAGTATTGCCTTCTCCCGGCTGGGGATGAAGACTAGACCGTTGGGCGCGGTCTCTTCTAGTTCTCGTACCTGATGATGCTTTTGTGGGACATGACTAAGACCTGGCAATGTATTTGAAACTATGAAGTTATGTACTAAACTATGTTGCTTCCGCAAATTCGAACTTGGTTTGTAATATTTTATTTGAACTCTGATGGATGTAATCCGAATGCTACTTGTGAAATGTTGTAACGAATGATGTGTTGTGTTGAATCACTACGGTCTTGGTTTGTATGTCGAGAGTTGGTTGAAATCCTTCGTGATTTCCGGACTACCGGGATTATGGGAGCTTAAGTACAGGAATTTGATCACTTCGGTGATTGTTTTTGTACTTACGTTCTTATGATTTGGTCGGTTCTGTTACATCTGTGGTTTAACTTGCTTGGCATTTTATAATTTCTGGCATTGTCCTACTGCCATGTTTGTTCGTTGATGATTTGAACGTATGCTGCATGGAGGTTTCCCTAACAATGTGCATGGGGTGCCACTAGAGCTTGGCTACCAATAATGAAGACAATATGATGTTTTCTGAATTTCTAGATTTTGTGATGCTCTCATCTGCATGCACCCTAATTGCCATATAAACATAGTCAGTTTGAGTTGTGGCCTGCTTCTTTATTGATTAAATTTCAGTGGAAACTTCATCATTTTTTTTTGTTCTGGGTGATTATTATGAACCTGTATTCGTTTGAAATGCATGTCTAACTTTTCAAGCCAAGTGTTTTTCATATTTTGATCCATGACTAATATGAGGATGCGCTTTAATGAACAGGCACAACACCCAGCCATTTTCCTCAAAATAATGTGAGGATGTGGAGTAAGTGTATATGGATGATATGCCCACTTCTGTAGAAGTTCAAGCATTTCTTATCTTAAGAAGGTAAATTTGCATGGCATTTTACTTTTCCATTTACATTATTATAGATCCAAAAGGGAGAGACTTCAAACCTGACTGCATGTACGGCTTTAGTTGTTTTAGTCGACAACATATCCTAAATTTCTAATCTACCTTCAGTGATTATTGCTCTAGCAAATGTCTGCATTTGGTGTTTTCTCAAGATAACAGGAAACACAAGGTATGAATCTTTGATGTCGTGCATCTCTTTGAGCAGGATATGGCAAGCCTGAAAACAGAAATTCGTAGAAAGAAATAAAATTCTTGGTTCTACTCTTCACAACGATATTCTTTGACTCCACATGTAGCGATAATATTGTTGAAACAGCATTGTTGAAGGTTCTTTCACCAAGTGGAACCATTGAGCTTCATGTAAACATACCAAGCAATATCACCTGATCCAGTTGTTGAGATCTCAGAACAGCCCTCCATACTCTACAAAATGTCCAAAGATAAAAGATAACCGATTTAGAGTTCAACTACACCATTGAGCCAACTACAGGTGAAAAAGTTTCTATTATCTGATTTATGTAGCGATTGTTGTATATTCATATAACAACCAATTTGCATAAAATCTGATATAAAGAAAATGCAGATTTTTAAAGGCAGGATAATAGAATTGAAGCCACCTTTAATTATTTTATTTAAGTTATCACCTGCAAACATATTGCCCATTTTCAGCTCTACTTATCCACTGTTGTTTGAAAATTACTGCAAAAACGTTCCTGCTCCATCTTCCACCACAAGAGGTCTGGCAAACTTGAGGTATGAATCTCTGATAGCATGCATCTCATTGACCGCATCTTGTATCAGTGTTCTCTCTCTAGGTTGTTTTCTCGAGCAGGATACCCCAAGAGCAATGACATGAACCAAACATTTCTCAATTATGTTTCTTGTATTGCTGCCATAGGTGCTAGTGTGCAGCCACATTGTCGTGTCGGCTATCTCCCAGGTTTTATCTGGGAGCGCATCCTCTGAAAACTTATGTAGATCCACTGAGTCTCTAAACATATCATCTGTTGGGCTCCTCCCTGTAAAAATTTCGAGCAGCAATATGCCAGGCTATAAACATCACCAGAAAGTCGTGATGGAAGAACCTTCACCATACTCTGTTATTATGCAAAAGAAATAGGAAGTATTGATCAGCATGCCATATTTATAGAGGGATTTGCAATAAAGACAAAATATTCAAAACATAGCATTTACCAGGAGCAACATAACCAATGGAGCCTCTTATGCCAACTGTGCTATTGGAATTTTGTAGAATTTTACTTTCACTTTCTGAAATGATTCTAGATATGCCAAAATCTCCAACTCGGGGACTCATGTCTTCTTTGAGAAGGATGTTGCTTGGTTTGTGATCACAGTGGATGATTGGTGGCTGGCAATGATTATGAAGATAGTCTAATGCATCCATGATATCAACAGCAACATCTAGCCTTTGTGCAAGGCTGAGAGTATTGTTTAAAGTGGGCATGGTAGATTCTTTATGGAGCCAACGATTCAAGCTACCATTTGACATGAACTCAAAAACCAATGCCAGCTTGAAATCCCGACCTTGTTTATTGATGCTTGAGCAACATGTGATGATCTTCATGAGGCAGCGGTGGCGCACCCTTCTCAGTGCCTCACATTCGGCTACAAAACTTTTAGTAGAACCTGATTGTTCAAGGTCAAAAACCTTTACAGCTACAACAGTTCCCTCAGGTTGAAAAGCACATTTATAGACTGTCCCAAAGCTCCCTTTGCCAAGCAAATTAGCTTCGGAGAATCCATTGGTTCCATTTGATAATGCATGATAAGAAACTTTTCATACTGTTCCTCAACCATTGGTGGTTCGAGTGTGCCCTTCTGCCTTTGTCTTTGCTTCCTGTAGATAAAGTGAACAAGTGAAATACCAATAGCTAATAATAAGAGTGCAAAGGTTGTTGCTATTGCTATTTTAAGATACTTTAGCTTCCCCCTTCTGTTCTTTTTCACAGAATCTGTCTTGCATGGAACTAAATGAAGTTGGGGTATTCCTCCACAAAGCTTGCTATTTCCGTTCATCGACAGGTTAGCCAAATTTTTGAAAATCCCTTCTTTTGGCACTTCCCCTTGCAGATCGTTGAAGGACAAATCCAAGTTTGACAATGATGTCAAGTTCTGTAGAATTGCAGGGATTGGTCCTGACAAACTGTTGTGCGCCAGACACAATTGCTCCAGCCCACTGATACTTGCAATGGCATCTGGAATGCTACTGGAAAACTCATTCATTGACAGGTTGAGTGTAGTTAGAGCCTTGTTTAGATATTTTGGTACGCTTCCGCTAAATAAGTTACTGTCCAACCAAAGTTCTTGCAGCACTGTGCACTTGCCAATACTTTCAGGTATCTGGCCAGACAGCTGGCTTCCTGATAGATTTAGTAGATTAAGATTTTGTAAGCTACGGACCTGGGAGGGAAGAGGTCCTGATAGTGAATTGTATGACAAGTCTAAGTAATAACTGAAAGAAAGTTGAAAAATCTCTCTTGGAATCGAACCGTTCAGGTGGTTCCATGACAAAACAAGGGCAACTAAACTCTTCAACTTCCCAATGCTTGGTGGAACTGGCCCCTCTAGATTGTTATTAAAGGCATTAAGGATAGCTAACTTTGAGAGATTTCCAATAGATGAAGGTATTTGGCCAGACAAGTTATTATTGTACAGATAAATCTCAGTCAAGTTTCCTAGCTTGCCGATGCTATCTGGAATTACTCCGGATATGGAGGCATCATTAGCACTAAGGAATTGAAGGCCCACCAGATTGCCGATGGCCGAAGGGATGCTTCCCCAAATCCCAGTATAGCCAAAGTCGAGGACTTACAGGGTTGTTGAGAGATTCACTCACTACTGGATGTAGGTTCTTTGCCGAGTGCCTGAGGCACTCGGCAAAGCCTTTGCTGAGTGCGGTACTCGGTAAAGAACACACGGTAAAAAATTGATCGGCAAAGCCCTCTTTGCCGAGTGTCTTTTATTGGGCACTCGGCAAAGAAAAGCGACCGTCACGGCGCCGGCCCCGTTGACTTTAAGCATCGTACGTGACAACGTGCACCAAACCTTCTCAAATTTTTATCACATCCTCCACATACGATATCAGGACATCTTGACAAGTTTCATGATTTTTGGACTTCGTTTGCATTTTATAGAATTTAAAAACACTTCGCACGCAAGTTCGCGGTCATGTTTCGTGAACAAGATGTTCGAAATTTCGGGTCCGTTCTTGGATACGGCCTCACACTACACTCAATACCATGAATATTATTTTTTGAATCATTAAATTCCATTATTCGATGCATGTGCAGTTCAAATTTATATTTTCGAAAAAATTCAAGTAAACAAAATAAAGTAACTAAATATAGCAAAAAGCCACAAAAAATTCCCAAATTCTAACGAGGAGTTCTTGGTACTTAAAAAGGGATGCACAAAAAATTTGGAGGCCAAAAACAAAAAAAAAATAAAAATCTTTGCCAAGTGCCGGGGCATGGCACTCAGCAAAGAGGGCCTTTGCCGAGTGCCAACTTATAGGCACTCGGCAAAGAGGGTTTATTATTTTTTTTAGAAATTTACTCTTTGCCAAGTGCCTTCACAGGAGCACTCGGCAAAGAAATTTTAAAAAAAAAGTAATTTTTTTAATTCCTCTCTTTGCCGAGTGCCGAAACAGTGGGCACTCGGCAAGGATATTTCAAAAAAAAATTGAATCTTTGCCGAGCGCCGTGTCAGGGACACTCGGCAAAGTATTTTCCAAAAAAAAAATCTTTGCCGAGTGCCTAACAGCAGGCACTCGGCAAAGAAGGACGTGGCCGAACATCGTTACACGGGGCAGCCTATGCCGAGTGCCGAGCTTTTGCCGAGAGACTGGCACTCGGCAAAGAATTCTTTGCCGAGTGCGGCACTTGGTAAAGAAGGTCTTTGCCGAGTGCTCGATTTTTGACACTCGGCAAAACAGTTTGCACTCGGCAAAGGCTTTGTTTCCCGTAGTGACTAATGAGCTTGGTAGGTGCCCAGTGAAACCGGTGTTGCTGTTGATATCTAATATTTTGAGCTGGCTGCAGTTTGACAAAGAAGTGATAAATTCGCACCCCTCCCCATTGTTAGCTTCTAGTTTGTTGCTGTACAGGTGTAGATGTTGCAGAGCTCGTAGCTTCCCCACCGTGCGAGGCACATATCCACTGAGCATATTCTGCCCGAGGTAGAGTAGTTGGAGCGGCGTGAGGTTGGAGAGTGAAGCAGGGATGGTCCCGGTGAACTGGTTTTCAAAAAAGACAGAGAATTCGCATTCTGGGGAACCTACTGCCAGTATCAGTAGGAATGCTACCACTGAGCATGTTCCACCGAATCTGCAACATTTCCAGGGAAGATAAATTGTATTGTAAAGGGATATCTGGGGGCACGCCAGAGAGGTTGTTGAAGCCGAGATCAAGATACCAAAGTTCCTTGAGGACGCCAAGGCTAGTCGGAATGGTACCCTCGAGTTGGTTCAATGAGAGGTCCAGATAACTCAACGACGTCAAATTAGCCAGCGACACCGGGATCCGTCCCGTAAGGTTGTTGCTGCGCAGGCTGAGCACCTTGAGCTGCTTCAGGTTGTGGCCGAGCTCATGGGGCACGTTGCCGCTGAGATTGTTAGAATCAAAGACCATCTCCATTAGACTAGTGCAAGAGCTCAAGTTGGCCGGGAGCGGGCCAGAGAAGGCATTGTGAGTCAAGTTGAGCGTATGGAGGCGGTGCAGACGACCAAGGCTCGCTGGGATGATCCCGGTGAACCCATTGGAGCTCAGGTCACGAGTCCTCAACGACGATAGGTTTCCAATGGCAGGCGAGAGGACGCCGGCAAGCCCATGGGACGGGAGGCTCAATGCCACAACTCGGCGTCGGCGGTGTGTGCCCCGACACCACACCCCCTTCCAGCTGCAGTACCCACACCAGTGGTACTGCGATTCCACGAAGCAAGCGGGTCGTTGTACCCGCCACTGATCGCCGCTGCCTTGAAGGCTAGCAGCGCGGCCTCCTCCTCGTCGCCTTCTACGGCGGCGGTGAGTGCCGAGATGGTGACCGAGGAGGATAGCACGAGCAGCAGGAGTAGCAATGCAGGAGTAGCCTTGTTCGCTTGAGTTACTTTTTAGTCATGGAATGATGTTTTTCTCTCACAATATATCAGTATAAACGTCAGAATAAGTCAAATTTCAGCATAAGCGAACAGGCACATCGCTGTTTTCTTTCTTTCTTCCCCCTCCATTCCTCAAGACTCAAGAGAACGTGCGCTCTGCGCCTGTCTATGAGCCCACAGCCGTGGCGTAATGTTGAGACGGCCCACGGACCACGATGTAGTTCTGTAGCTAGATCCATCGGTCCAACACTACACCTGCTGTTAAGGTCAATCCCATGCTACACGCTGACGAAATAATTTTTTTGAAAAACGGTTTCCATTTTTTTCCCTTGTTGCTCAGAATCTCAAAAGTCTCTGTCTGTCGAACTTGGAGAATTTTTGTCCCAAAATTTCTGTGCAAGAATCCAGGCATCCTGGGCTGTCTCAAGTACACACTCATTACAAGTTCAGATCATAACGTACGATGGCACGAGCAACGCTTCTTTTTCACGGCTATATGCTTGGTACAGCTTCGCTTGCAAGATCCATATACGATGCGGAATTGGTAGAATAAAAAAAATTAAACATAAGCATTTAACCTAATTTAAATAATAAAAAGTCATCTGAGCCATGCCCGTCGCGTACTCTACTTCCTGGAAAGGTCATAGGACATCATGGGGAGCATGACATTTATCGTCGTGACAAACTGACAGTGCCTAACACCGTGTGTCCTGGTGAAGCAGAAGAGTTTGGTGCAAAAATAAATAAAGGGACAAAATATAATATAAATAATGTTTGGGCAATATTTCTTGTCTATACTTAAGATTTTTTCCACTCTAATTTAGAGTAATCAAGTAGGAATAGTCAAGCAGTTTACACAAATCAAGTAGTACTTAATTTACATATAAGTATCTTCCTGCATACAACCATACAACCTTATATGGAATTATTACAAAACATTATTATTGTTACAAAACCTTATTATTAGTATTCAGTACTAGCGGCTTGCTAGAGCTTTGCATAAAGCAGCCGCCCTATCTCCTTTATATTTACAGCCTCCATGCACAGGAGCACGCGGACATCGCCGCTGCCACCACCGTCATCCGTTGTTCCCTCATCGTTCATCAAGTACACATAGCCGCCGCGGACGGACTCTGCCCGCGACATGAATTGCGGCTTTCCCCACCCAAAATCTGCATCGTACTGTGGCCTACCGAACCAGCTGGTAATATGCAGGTCCGTCAGTGGCAAGGTCCCTCTCAAAGCCGGTCTCTTGTCCATCTCGGCCATCTCGAAGTAGTCGATCGCGGACCGCACCAGCTCGTCATCCATCCGCTCGACGGTGCCCTTGATGCGGGCAGCGATGGATCCCAATGCCGCCGTGCCAATTTCTCCCGCCGCGCCGGTGACGCATAGCCTGAACACCGCGTTGCCGAAGTAGTGGCTTGGGAGGGGTGGCCTCATCCGGCGCCGGAGGTCGGCCGGGAACACGATGCGCACTTCAGATTCCGGTGGAAGCTGGCGCGCAACGCACATGCACTGCCAGATGAGAGCGCTCAGGGCGCAAAAGGTGCTCGTGCCACCGCAGAGGTGCTTCAAGGAGGAGACCTGGTCCCTGGAAATGGTGAAGACTTCGAATGCAAGAGGTCCCTCCGGGTCAGAGAAGATGAGCTTAGGGTGCAATGTCAAGAGTGCGTCGGGGTGGACTGTGGGCGGCGACCGTGCACGGAGTAGGGTGCGGTCGTGGCACGGGAGCTCCACGGCAGCATGGTCACCGTGCTTGGAGAAGGCCGACCATGTCTGAAAAAAGTGGAATGCACTTGAAGCATCTATGGCGACGTGATGGAGAGCTGTTCCTAACGCCACCCCTCCACACTTCAAGAAAGTCACCTGCCATCATAAGCACGCCAATTCATATATAATATGCATAGATGGTTTTCTATTTTCTAAAAATAAAAAATTATGATAAAAAATATAATTAATTCATTTAAAATTGGAGAAATTTAAAACTAGTACCAATTTTCTTATAAAATGTTATGTATCTGTTAGTGTTTTATTTAGAGTTGTTTGGTTCTTATTTTTTTGAAATAAATAATAAACACGACTGCAGGCAATAAAACAATAGTAACATAAATAATTCAGTTCCTAATAATTATATATAGATCATAAATATTAATATAACATTTTCATACTAATTTCATGTTTTTCTGATTTAAAATGTTTTTTGAATTTTAGATAGCAAAACAACTGCTTACTATATTTGTATAAAATAGAAAACCATCTGTGAAACCAACAAGAGGACCCAATTTATGTACTCCCTTTTATAGTTAAATGTTAAAAAGCAGACTACCGTGAAAATCGAAAGTTGAAAAATATTAAAAAGCATGGAAGCAGAGAAAAGTAGCGGACCTGTATGGCCATTATGATGGACGATGGCTCAATACGTGGAACAAACAGTCTCCTCAGCTCTGGCGATGGCTTGAATTGCTTGACGTCATCGACACTGAGATCATCAGCGTGAGCGACAACAAAGAGTGCACCTTCGCCGTTACAGCTGATCTCCATCCTATCGTCATCGTCGTTGACGCCAAGGCGGCCGGCGAGGGGGTAGAAGGCTACCAAGGCCTTGGCCATAGCCTCCTTGAGCCTGGCCACGTTGAAGAAATCAGCAGCAGCAATATCGTTGGAGCTGTACAGGTAGATCGTTGGGGTGTGGCCTTTGTTGGCCTGCACGAGGTCTAAAGAAGAGAGCCAAAGCTCCTTCCTCGGTGCCGGCTCGGTCGGCCTTACAAATGACGACTCTACCAACTGCACCTTGAAATCCATCGATTTCATTTTGTTCTTCTCACACTCACCGATTAAATAGGCCGCAGCACAACCAGCGATGGACGTTAGTACTATCAGAGCAAGGGCAATAATAGAGCCAATTGTTTGGCTTTATTAGAGCCCAGTTATACAGTAGTTGTCTTCTATGTGTCTATAAAAAAAATTCTATTATTATGTGGTATCATGTCTTACTTTCTTTTTTTTTCGATCCTCCTCACATACACTTTTACTTAGACCCACATATGTCTATGCTTCTGCGCCCAACTTATTGCTTGCATGAGAGCCAAGTTCTCATATCTCCCCTCTCTCTTTTCTACATCAGCAAACTAGCTTGGCTATAAATCGATTATTGTAGTTACTCTGTATGTTTGAGATCAGAACATCAACACCGTCATTTCTGAAAATAGTGTGGCTCCCCGTGAAAGAGGCCGCAGATATTATTTGCTAGGAACGAGTCCTGATCAGAGACATGTGCGATTCTGAGAATGGAACCCACACCGACAGCGTGCACATTATTCTATTCTAGAGCATCTGAGAATGGAACCACACCGACAGCGTGCACATTATTCTTTTAGAGACACGGAGATATCATTGCCTTTATTCTAGAGCAGGTGACGCATGACAGCTGGTAATTAGCATCGTCGCCTTTATTCTAGAGCATGTATAAAAAGTACTTCATTATAGAAAAATGTATCTCCGTTTTTTACTCAATTAATCACATGTTCATCTAAATGTATAGAAAGATGCTAATATTTATGATGCGTAATATGAGTTCTGAAACATATTTTTTATAATGTAGTAACTTATTTAAAGATACAAATATTGATACTCCTTTCTATAAAAATAATTAAATTTGAGATATATTGACTAATGCGAGATTTGAGTTAGTTTGGTACTGTTCTGCCTTGCTTCGCTTTGTTTTTTTTATAGAGCAGCCTCTCTAGTGAAGGCAAAGCATTTTGTAAAAAAAGATCAACAAAACGATCTCAAAAAGTATTTTTGAGAATATCTAGTAAAAACTAAAATTTTAGCTTTAGCTCCTAGTTCAATAAACGGTTCCGACTCTTGGTAGCTTTAGGGTATGTACAACCTATAGACGGGGACCGTCGCCTTGAATCTATCATACAACATATAGTGTATCTCATTGTCTACAAGTTGTTTAATGCTCTGCATGTAGCTAAGATTAACTATAAATAAATTTTTGTATATCATTGTGTTGCTATTTGATAGAAAATGTATCAAGCATAAATAAGAGCAACATGATTATTACAATATTTTTTAGAACCACCACTATAATAATTATATTATATATAGTTGCAACGCATTTTGTCTATTTCCCTTTATTTCCATATATAGCATTGCCAGATGCGCTCGATTAGAGCCCTTCTTGAGTTTCTATGTGTTGGCCGAGCTTTAATAGCGGACTTTCTATGAAGTACCTCTACGAAGCATGGATTAGGGTTGTCGCTTGTATGCACTTCAAGTGGGAGCACTATCGTCGCACTTGGATTCTCATTCAAATCCAAAACTTCTCTAATTGATTCCTTCTCATCTTCCACTATCATATTGTCAAGGATAACGCAAGCTTGCATTATGTTGATAACGTCCCCCCTTGCTTCCATAACCTTGCTAGTTGACGAACAATATCAAAGCGTGATTGCAGTACACCAAATGCACAATCGACATCTTTCCTGGCCCTTCTTGCATCAATGCAAATAATTTGTCTTCGACGATTGAGGGGTCGTTACTATCTTCACAAATACTACCCATTCTGGATATATTTTATCGTCAAGATAGTAACCCATGTCATATTGTTTTCCATTTACGTTATAGTGTACCGTAGGAGCTTTCCCTTTTATTGCTTGAATGAACAATGGTGACTTGTTTAGAAAGTTTATGTCGTTCTGAGACCTGGCGGCGGTACCAAAGAAAGCATGCCATATATGTTTTTAGACTTTATTATGCAATCCTTCCTAACATCCTTTTGAAATCTACATCTACTATAGAGAATTGAGCCCATCAAATGGCTCTAAGATTAACTATGGTTCCTCTGAGTTGATACAATAATCAATGATGTGACAAACATATCCCTTAATGGACAATTTCGATGGTGTCATATCAATTTTTGGAATCAGTGTTGTACAAATTTATGTTACATGGAAGCACACTGAATCATATGAGAGAAATGTTGTGAAAACTTGTTTAATGGCGCTTGTGGACAATGGATACTTATTTGCCCTACTTCTCATCCTTCCGATACAAGCTTTACACGAGGGCAGTCCAGATGTGGCAACATTAAGTAAAAGGATTGCTCGGCACAATGAAAATGAGGCAATAAAACCAAAGTGGTGCTAAAAGTGTATACTTATTATTATGTCATGGTTCTCATATTCTTTTTTTTTAGAGGATGGTTCTCATATTCTATTTGTTGATACTATTTACATATTCCGCATCATGATTTCAACTATGCTGCTTGTAGCTTTCAATCAATTCTACATCAAGCCATGAAGCATCTCGGCCACTAATACTTCCACGCCTTCAATAAACAACATTGCATGTGGGTGCATACTCATTTATCGATCAGTTTGAGTAATGTTTATTATGTACTCATTTTAAGATACTTCGAAACTTACTACATGATTTTTTCAAAAGAGCCCCTATGTTCTAATATATTATTACAATACCACTATATATAGTAGTATATAAAATACGTATAACAATATACTATGTATACTTGCATATTTGACATACATACTACCATATATGGTCTATTATGATCATATACTCCAGCTACATACACTCTGTTGGGCTATATACACCATAAATTTGGAGATATATACATGGGAGTAACTACAACTTGAGAGTAGAAAATAATTAATTATAACTTTATGGACTTTGGTTTGTGCTTTATGACACTTGGTTTGCACTGATTTGATCTATAAGTATTATGCATGGTTTTCTAATTATGATATATATTTATTATCGATTCATGCGAAGGAAAAACAAACTCGCTGTAGTTCTGGTATAATCTCGATGGCAATGCGATATACTTTCTCCGTCCACGAAAGAATACAATTCTCATTTTTTTAGGAGCCAAACAGTTTAAATTTTGAGTAATTTATATAAAAAAGCACTAACATTCATGATACAAAATAAGTACCATTAGATTAGTTATAGAATATATTTTTATAATAAATTTATTTGGAGACATATATTATTGTAAACTTGATCACGGTTTCCATAATTGCATTCTTTCGTGGATGGAGAGAGTATATGTGATGCATTACTAATATCAAACGTAACACAGAATTGCCTTACTTTAGCACTGTATTAGGCATAGAATCATACTAATAATAGTCTAATCCTACTAATATTGGGCCTTAATTCTGAGATTCTAAAGTGCTTATTGCGACACACTTTTTGGACACAGAATGATATGCCAGACCATACAACCTTTTTTTTTATTCCGTTAAATTACAGAATCATACCTCCACGGATGGTAGAGGCTGGAGCTTTATTTCCTTGTTAAAAATGACAGAATCATACACAATTACAGGTCTTGCATAGTGTCACAATATGATATGATATGCAACCAAACCAGCAGATCGACCGTCCAGGTCGTCCTTCTTTGTCTCCGGCCTTTTATTATTACAAAACCTCACAAGTCAGGATGTACCGTACCTAGGCCGGTAATCATCGCATGAAGTACCTTGCCTAGCAGGAGCTAGATTTGCATAAAGCAGCCGCTCTGTCTCCTTTATATATACTTACAGCCTCCATGCACACGAGCAAACGGACGCCGCCGCTGCCAGCACCATCGTCATCGTCCATCAAGAACACAACCCCCCGCGGTGGTTCTCTGCCAGCGACATCAACTCTGGCTTCCCCCACCCAAAATCTGCATCGTACTGTGACCTGCCCAACCAGCTGGTAATATGCAGGTCCGTCTGCGGCAAGGTGCCCCTCGGAGGCCGGCTGTCCATCTCGGCCATCTCAAAGTAGTCGATCGCAGAGCGCACTAGCTCGTCATCCATGCGATCGACGGCGCCTCTGATGCGACCAGCGACGGATCCCAACGCCTCCGTGGCAATATCTCGCGCCACGCTCTGGTGACGCCTAGCCAAAACATCGCATTGCCGAAGTAGCGGCCGGCTCGGGAGGGGTGGCCTCATCCTATGCCGGAGGTCAGCCGGGAATGCCAGGCACGCTTCAGAATCAGGTGGGAGCCGACGCGCAAGGCATGTGCACTGCCACACGAGAGCGCTCACGGCGCAGAAGGTGCTCGTGCCACCACCGCAGAGGTGCTTCAAGGAGGCGATCCGGTCCTTGGAAATGGTGAAGACTTGGATCGCAAGAGGTCCTGACGGGTTGAACAAGACGTGCTTAGGGTAGAACGTCGAGAGTGCATCGCACTACCCCATATCAGGACAATACTGTCGGTTCAAAACACCCCATCACTGCTGGATTTTAAACCGGCACAACTATAGTGGCAGTGATAAGGGTTAGCTATCACTGTCGGTATCTACAAACCGGCAGTATTGTTCAACTTCACTGCCAGTCCTTTACACAACCCGGCAAAGTTCAGTTCCGCCAACACTGCCGGTTTATAAGACCACCTGGTAGTGTAACCTCGAACATCACTATCGGTTTGTGTTTTTAGCCAGTAGTGTTGTCGTAACTAGCACTGCCGGTTTGTGACAAGACCCGGCAGTGATGGATAAGCCAACACTGTTGGTTTGTGGCTCAAGCCGGCAGTGCCATCTTAGCCATCACTATCGGTTTGTTGCTAACCGGCACTGATGGTTACGACAACACTGCCGGTTTGTGACAAGACCCGGCAGGGATGGCCAAGATAATGCTACCTGTTTGTGGCTCAAGCCGACAGTCCCATCTTGGCCATCACTGCCGGTTTGTTGCTAACCAACAGTGATGGCCCGTTCGCATTTTATTGTTTTATAATTTATTTTAATTTTTTTGTGGAATCGGGTTTCGCTTTATATACGCTACGTAGACGACTAGTCCATCAATATTAAACATTACAAATATTATGGTTACAGTTCAAATGTTCTTATTAAGATCTCGATCCCTCAAAATAAAAAATAAATTATTCGATAAGATGAAGTATGCTTCTCGGACTTCTTACAATAATCTAGCGAGTCATTCTGGGCCATACTAGTCCTTGAACTTCACGGATTGTGCAATGGAAAATACTCTATCTTTTTCCAATACCTCGGCTAAGATGAATTTTGCCAGCTCCGATTGCAGTGCGACGATCTCCATGTCTAACAGCCTTTCATAGTTATATTTCTTACGCTGTCGTTCAAAAAAGATGATATCCAAAGAGGAATCAGTAAATCATTTTGTTGAATTATTAACAGATATAAATAAAATGGAGATTATACACACTAACTTATCTGCTTCTTTCAATTTCCCGCTGATGTAGCGAAGCATTGCCCACATTACATAAAACCCACATTTATTGTTTTCCGCCGGCTGTTTTAGGTACTTTCCCTCCATTTCGACAACCTTAAATGGGACCTGCGTCCCACCGATATGTCTTCTTTGGACACTGTGCAACATTAAAAGGAGAAACATTAGAAAGCGGTATGTGTGATTAGAAAATAATATGTTATTAGGATCGCTTACTAATTCAGCACAGCCACCAGCGCATCCGGATGATGAAATGGTTTTTTCTTCGAGTCCCACACCTCGATCAGATTTTTAGCAAGAATGACACAAATGAAGACGAAATGGTTGCTGCAATCATAGAATCCTAATTATCGAATAATCTTAACGAAAAAAGAAGCATAACATTAAAAGCCAAGAACACATACTCGCAGTTATAGGCTAGAAGTATGTGAGTTTTGTTCTTTATCTTGAATTTATCAAAAACAGCAATCAATCTCTCTTTCAGGTCTTCCACGTCACATCCATGGAGGCTTAAACATGTCTTCTCATTAACTCGCAAGGGGTTCAAGAAGCCTATGTTATTCCATTTGCTTTTTAGTATGCAAAATTTTGCTATACACCTACATAAAATCATGGGAAGTGCTCAAAAGTTAACAATTTGTGTCTCTAGAAAGTAGTTAATTGTAATATCGTGCATGTAGGGTACTTACATAGTCCACAGCGTCAACATTTGTGAATCAAGAGAGCATTTCTGGTATAGCTGGAACAAGGACTCCCACTCGACATCGAACTTCTCTTCTTCAGGATAATGATAAACATGTGGCGAACGGATAATAACCTCGAAACCAAAGTCCTCCGTCTCTGTTGCTTGAGCCATGTAATATTCATGCAACTGGCACATATATGTTGTTAAATTTTTATACTCGTCATCGGGAACCAAAAGATTGCCCCTTTCATACTTCATTGCCGGTGTTCCCGCCCCTTGTATATCATAATAGATGTTCGCGGCCTCTTCCATAGTTAATTCGGGGTTGTCTTCGACGTACTTCTGTATCTTACTTAAATCTTCATTGTGTATTTCTTCGGCTCTTATTGTAGCGTACTGATTCTGTGTTTGCCTTTTGAATTCGGACTTCAACAAACACAGAGGTAGTGAGGCACAGAGATTGAAGAAACTAACACAATCTTCCTTCGAGACATGTGCTGTAAATTTTTCTTTCATCAAGTTTGTAACGCTGCCACTGAACGACTTTTTTCTTTTTTGTTGGTCCATTTTGGGAGCATTAGCGACCGAATCCAAGGACCTTTTCTGCGACTACGAGGATGCCTTTAATCTTGTTTTGGGCTGAGGTGGAGGAGGAGGAGGATGACGACGAGAATTCTGTTTTCTCGGGGCTGATGAAGACGGAGGAGGAGGAGGAGTCTTCTCTTTTCTCGGGGCTGATAAAGATGGATTCGAACGGGGAGGAATAGAAGGAGACATCTGTCTTCTCGGGGGTGATGGCAAGGGATGAGGAGGGGAGTGATCTCTGTTGGGAGATAGTGAGTGACCATCGCGGGTGGGCGAAGACTCATAGTCGTCCTCATCATCAAAGGACAATTGGTGGTCAAGCTTAGTGAAGCGCTTGCGCCAGGCCACTTGAGAGCCCTTGTTATGACCAAGTTTCGGCCTGTCTTCCGCTGCGGGGTACTCAATATGTATCTTGTCATACTTCTTATCAAGTATTTTGTCAATGGTGATGCAAGGATACCCCTATGGAATTGGGCGGCCATTAATGGTCCTGTCTCCCGTAGGCCAGGCCTGGCCGAGTGTTACCTTATCCTTTGTCCATTCCTAACAGATGTACAACTTGACATTAACAGGTTCAGTGATGTCGTCCACCGGATGAGGCACATTCGCATCTTCTTCGTCGAGCGGGGTCGATCCGCAGCTGCTGCGACCCCTCAACTGTGGGCTAAAGGCAGTAGGAGTAGAATTTTGTGGTACTCCTAACCCATTGGACAACAAAATTTGCTGGACTCGTGCTTCAACAGTCGCCTCAATCCATGCGTCCATTCTGTCTTCCATCTCTTTTAGTCACCTCAAACACTCTGCCTCCTGTTCCGCTCTACCCCTCGAGCGGCTCCGATAAGTGTGAGATTCTTCAGGGAATGCTAGTTTCCAAGGAACAACATCGGTTCCTCTAGTGCGACCAGGGTGCTCCTTGGTTCCGAGTGCTTGGGTGAGCATGTTTTTCTCCCTATTAGAAGTGCAAGTCCCTTGCCTCACCTCCTCAGTTACCTGGGAGATCCTCTGGATGAGTTCGCTCATGGGTGAATTTGTGGAGCCAAAGCTCCCATCCTCGCACGTGGCGTACATTCCTCCCCATATAGTATATTACCAATCTTGACTCCCAATGGGCGGTCTCAACCTGTATATCTTTCTCAGCAAGGCGATCCATCTTTTCAAGTTCTGCTTCAAATTCTGGCATCTTTTTGTCGTAGCCACGAGAGCCGAGATGATGAGGATTCGTCGCTTTCTATGAGTTCTCCTTATTCTTCCTGCTCAGTTTTAAGTACTCCTCGGATAACCTACATTCCTTGAAATCCTACCAGAAGTCCTTCTGCTTGCTAAACTATCCACCATCGAAATCTGGCTCGTTATTTTAGAGGAAAAATGCTTGTACAATGTCCCCTTAAAATTCTTGAAGCATATCCCCATAATTTCTTTTGCTTTTTTCTTGACTACCTCCGTGTCATACTCGGTTGGGAAAGTGAAATACTCTAGGATCTTGATATCCCATATGTAATCCTTCTCACTTTCGAGAACCCTCCATGGGTCATTATCTTTTCTAATCCACTTCCTGTATCTAATCAGGATGAAGTCCCTTACAAGTAACCCAAGGATAGTCTTATATTTGGTCAAAGCTATAGGCGGTGAGAGTGGATCCCTGAATTCATCGAACTCAGTGATGTGCTAGTGTGCATTCCTACCAATAGGAAGCTTTGACATGTCTCGCTTGGATGTGGCCTTCCTGCTACCCGAACCCTCTGGCTCCTCGGCCGGTGGAGGCTCCTGCTGGAGACTCCAAGTAAGCTATGACCCTCTCAATTGATTAGTCACATGGTCATATGTGGCTACATAGTCACATGGTCCAAAGTTACCTGGCCATCTTGGTCATTTTGACCCAGCTCGAGCATGCCGGACGGGGTCCATGGCTGCTCATTCTCACCTTCCTGATTGACACCATCACCGTTTGTTGGATCGTGCGGCTCTCCCGTCCCAGCGATATCAGCCACTTCTTATTGCCAATCTGTTCTTTGGTGATGGGGTAACAGGCGATGATGAGTCATGGCTGTGACATGATCGTGGTTAGTTTTGGCTGCGGACAACTACTAATAGCATATGCAAAAATAAAGAGAACAGAAACTTAGCATCAAGCGGCTTTGATTTAACTGCCATACCCGAATTCCGGTGCATGTTAACCGAGCAACAAATTTTAACAAACTATTACTTCCAATTCACACCACGGTATGAAAACACGCACAATTCATTCCACCACAATCCACTCTCGTATGCAATTGAAGCTCATATGCAAGAAGGAAGGGGGGCAGAGCCCAGGTTGGCCTCGGCTAACCTAACAGGCATTTCATCAAACACATAGCGAGCAGTGAGCCACGCACTCACTGTGGGGGGTGGGGAAGTAGCTGTTCGTGCACTCTTGAAGGCCTCGGCGGTGGGAGTGCAGGCGTGGAGGAAGAGGGGCACGGCCGGCGTCGTGGACGAGGAACGTGGGCACGGACGGCGTGGTGCTCCGGCGTGGGGCGGTGGACGACGTCACGGGCACTGGCGCGGGACTAACGAGGACGCATTGAGGGGATGCACAGGCATCGGCGCCAAAGAAGAGGAGAGCGGGGCTGGAAATGGCGACGCGGGGGGCGGTGGACGGGTGCATGGGGGGCGGTGGTGCCCGTCGGCGCGGGGTGGTGCTCCGGCAACGTGGGGGGAGGGGTTGGCGCGGGTTTGAAATGACTTTGGAAAATTTCACCCCACACCTTGCTTTTATTCCAATGGCTCGTCACTGCCGGTTGCAATGTCTAAACCGACAGTGATGAGGCAACATCACTGCCGGGCCATTCCTGGACCCGATAGTGATGGAGGTGCAGCGGTTACGGGTTATGTAGCATATCTTTTCCCTTTCTTTCGAAATCCTCCGACTGGCGCAGTGGTTAAGACTCAGAACTCTGGTCCCCGAGACCCGAGGGTTGCATAATTTTTTTAAATTTTTTATAACTCACTGCCGGTTTTCAAAACGAACCGACAGTGATAACCAGCATCACTACCGGTTTTTTGAAACCGACAGTGATGTTTATATATATATAAAATCCTTTTATATAATGAATAAATAGAAGCATGTGTATTCCTATGTCGAAATGGCTTAAATTTTTTTGGCAAGCATGTACACCGAAAGTAAGACCCCACACAGGATCTTAGGTTTTTTTGATTAGTTTTTTTATTTATTATATTTTTCTGTGTGCTGAATGAGACAAAAGAGGGTGAATTTCATCTTGGATCCAATAGATTTTTTCATCGACCTCCACAAAATTCTTATCTTTAGGGAACATGAGAGCCTATGTAAAAGTTTAACACCATTTCGGATCTTTTCGTGGGTAGACTCCGTTCAACCTATAATTAATTGGTGACGTCGCGCGGAAATTCAATTATACCTCAGAAAGTAGCAAACCATCTCTAGAAAATCCCAAACTTGGTGTTTCCTTTACCCGTGGCATGTGCAAGCCTAAGAAAAAGTTTGAGACCAATACGACACCAAAATGCATATGAACCACATAAACCTTGATAACATATCTGTATAGTCATGGTTTGATGAAAGGGCTCATGTACCTCTGTGAAGCATGTATACTCCGCCTATGTCAAAATAGCTTGAAATTTTTTTGGTAACCATGTATACCAAAATTAAGGCCCCACACAAGATTTTAGGTTTTTCTATTCATTTTTATTATTATTATATTTTTCTCTATGCTGAATGAGACAAAAGAGGGTGAATTTCATCTTTGACCCACTAGATTTTTTCATCGACCTCTACAAAATTCTGATCCCTAGGGCACATGAGACCCTGTGTAAAAGTTTGGCACCATTCCAGATCTTTTCGAGGGTAGACTCTGTTCAACCTATAATTAATCGGTGATGTCGCATGGAAATTCAATTATACCTCAGAAAGTAGCAAACCATCTCCAGAAAATCCCAAACTTGGTGTTTCCTTCACCCGTGGCACGTGCAAGCCTGAGAATAATTTCGAGACCAATGCGACACCAGAATATAGATTTCTAGTTGCCCAACAAATGTGAGAGTTCGTAGGTGGGTGGGATCGATGTATGTGGCCAGCGATTTGTTTTATATAGGGGGCATGGACATCACTGTCGGTTTTCAGTTACAACCGACAGTGAAAGTGAATTTCACTGCTGGTTTTTAAATAGAACCGACAGTAAAGGACCATGGTAAAAATTTAACAACAACGATATATTTATTTAGATAGAGTATAGAAATACATCAAAAAATAACAAAAATATTAGAAATAAATTACATATACAATAACAAAGACCTTACAAAAAAATTACATATAAAATAACAAAGACCTATTTGCGTACAGGTCAATGTTACAATCAATGTGTATCAACACATTATAATTTAACCACCTCCGTAGCATTCTTCTAGCACCAACTAGGGTCAAACAGCAGCGCCGAGGTGGTCTACGAGCTATATCGGTTGGAGATGGCAAGGTGGCATCGATGAATCCATGCCTCTGCTGTACATGGCCTTTTTCTCGGTACAGTCCAGAGCACACCGGATTCAGCTCGGCACCGCACCGATAAACCAATGCCGCACTGGGACAGGAAATTGCCCAGAGCACACTAGGTCTCTCTAGACATACAGTCCAAAGCGCACCGCAACGGATGGCTTTGTGAACCTCGTGGCGTCTCCAATCTTCGGCATTGCTCTATCTTCAGTAGCATTCTTCTAGTACCTACACCATTTTGGTGGACTACGACGCATAACGATATCTGTACATGGAGGGCTTTCTCCCATAGTGAGGCCATGTATGTGGAAACTAGCAAGCAGAGAACAAACTAGAGAAATAAACAGCTAACAAACAAAGTTGCAAAATAAACACAAGTACTAGCCGTGGAGAGACTCCCTAACAGGGCGCCATTTTATAGGCTAGCTGTCGTGGTAGGTGGGAGCAGTGCTCCTACTGTGGTGATCAGAATGAGCACTGCTGGCCCGTGGAGGGAATATTCTTATCACTATTGGTTTTGATAAAAAACCGGCAGTGATAGGGGTCATTAGTGCCGGTTTTTAGAACCGGTAGTGATTCCATGTATCACTGTCGGTTTTTATGCAAAAACCAACAGTGATAGGCCTGGCAAAGCGGCTGTCGCGGGCTCTGGATTAAAAAAATAAAAAAAAATTGTCCTGCCTGGGTTTCAAACTAAGGGAACGAGAAAGACGGATTAATGGCTTCACCGCTGCGTTAAAGGAGGATTTATGTTAGGAAACGTTTTGTTATCATTTTTATAGTTTAAGTTGAGGTTCATTTAATTCTACAAAATATAAAAAAAGTTTGCCGCACCTAGGATTCGAACCAAGGGCGCGGGCTTCATAATAGCTGGCTTTTACCGCTGCGCTATGATAGGGAGTACATCAAGGTAGGTTTTATTTTTTGTTTTATCCTCTGAATGGGAGTTAATTAATTCAAGGTCCATATTATAGGGCCTTAACCGCTGTGCTAGCATTAGGGATTATGTTAGTTTAGGTTATGTTTTTTCTTTTATCTGTTTAGTGCATGTAAATACATATAATTTATTGTAAAATAATACAAATATTTGTGTCTCGATTATTTAATTCCATGATAATTAATTAATGGTCTATAATTATCAAATAATAGTGTTTCTAAACATCATCTCAATATTTGATTACATAGTCAATTATTTAATTTTAGAGAAGCCCATAGTGTTATGGGCGCCGACATTTGTCCTATAGTATGGTAGGCGCCGACATTGGCCATACTAGAAGAACACGATGGAGCCTACCACATGCATCTGGGCGTCAACAGTATTGTGGGTGTCGACAAACCACATTGTACCCGATGGTGTGGGCAACAAGACTAGGAAGCACACACACACTCTCTCTCACACACTCTCGCTCTCTCTTGTAAAGCTGTCCCCTTCATCTATAAAAGGGATGCGCTCTCTCCAAAAGGGGGATGATTCCAATGATTCACACAGACAACACAAGGATCGATCCTAGGGATGATTTAGACAACTGATTCTGATTCTCTCTGCTTGGCTCTAGAACTTTAAAGCCAGACAGAGCACATGTTCGAACACTTAGCGCACATCGGAGCTTCCATCACTCTTGACCCTTCGGTCTGGAGTTCGACCGGACCTCTCATTCCCCCCATCTTACTCCCTCTCGTTTGTAACCCCACAACAAACTTCGAGCACTTGGGCTCAAGAATAAAGTCACCGACCGACTCAAACAGGACATTAGGCACGTTGCCTAAACCAGTATAAACGCTGTGTCATTGAGTGCTAGGCCACATCCGATCATAATGTAAGGCAAAACTATAAATATTTACGTGTTGGTCACTTTTTGCACCGACAGTGGGCGCCGTCCGTGGGGAAGACGCTGTACGTTCACGCTTTTGGTCATCGGATGGCCCACCTTTCTGATATCTTCGCCATGATGGGCTCAAGCGATTCGATTCGCCTTGGCTCGCTGGAGTTTCCCACGCTCCCACCGGTTGGGACGTGGGTTCCTCCCATCTTCAAGCCATTCCAGACCTTCCTCTTCGGAAGCCTAGACTTCATCACCAACCGGCTTGGCGTGCTTTGCCTCCGCAAGGAGGCACTTGTCCCAGCGCCCATCGGAGGAGGAGTGCCCTCTGTTGGCCCTAAGACGCCCGGCGACCTTGATGACGAGACGCCTGCGCTTCACTCCGAGCCTACGCTAGGCTCAAACCCCACTGTGAGTAACGTACATATTGTTCTTTACTCGCTATTTACTATCTTCCATCGACTCTCTGGAGGGACCGCATTGTCCCTACCAAGACCACCATGCAATCGGTTCCCCTATGGCCTCGCATCCCCCGTGGACGCGTACGCACGGGGGCTCCGAAAAATGCTGACGCCGCCCCCTTTCACATCCAAATTCAAGGGGATGGCGGGCTACGCTCCCACCTCTTTCCATGACCTCACGGATGACGAGGTTGAGAGCGACAGCTCCAGCATCGGTGACATCAATGTACCTAGCCACCCTCTGTCCTAGGAGTGCACTATGGTGGATGCTCCGAGATAGCCGCCGGTGGTAGTGGAGTCTCTATAGACCGACACCCCTTCGGACCCTCACGCGGTGGCCCTGGCATGTGCGTAGGAGCACGGCGAGGAGCTACGACAAAGGCGGTAGAACCAGCCACCACCTACGCCAGTGCTCTTGGCACAGCACGTTGCACCATGCGCACATAACCCAGCGAGCGGTGCTCAGGGTCACGCCCGCCAGATCCAGCGCAACATCATAGATGGGGGGAATGATCCCCCATAGTTTGCTCGGGCTAGCCAGAACATCACCGCTGTGGCAATGCTTCTGTGCGGCCATCCAGAGCCTGTCGACGCTCAGGAGCAGGCGGTCCACCGTAACCTCCGGGCGCTTTTGCAAACCGCTGCCGTTCAATAGGCGGAGAGCTTCACATCGTGACACTAACTCATGGCCTCTCTCCCCACCAGGGGAATGGGGACGCACCAGATGAATTGCTCCATCTGCTCACCACTACAGTCACCAGGTGTAGACCCAGAGGCCACAGCTACACCATGGCCTGACCTGGCGCCGGCTCCACACCGACCCCCTATGTGCGAATGGCTCGAACCGAACCGAGACGCTCACAACATCATCAACAACCAGCATCAAGCTCGGCATGATGATGACATCCATCATGCGGCGGTGAGAGCAGGCGGCACGTGCCTCGACCAGACCATCGAGGGGAGCGGGGAAATGCACCCCAGGCATGGTCGTCGTCCAGACGACCGGAGTCCCAGCCTAGATGGCCTAGGACCATGGGCCTTTAGCCATCGCATCTAGAGAGCGTCATTTCCACAGCGCTTCCGACCGCCTACCAACATTGCCAAATATACTAGGGAGACGAATCCTGGTATATGGCTCGAAGACTTCTGGCTCACCTACCGAGCCGAAGGAGTCGATGATGACCACTTCATCATTCAATACCTCCCCATCTATGTGGGGGAACATGTTCGAGCGTGGCTCGAATTCCTCCTGCATGACAGCATCCGCGACTTGGGGGACCTCAAGAGGATCTTCGTTAGGAATTTCCAGGGGACGTATGTCCGCCCTAGGAACTCCTAGGACCTCAAGAGCTGCCTGTAGGATCCCAATGAGTCCCTACGGGATTACATCCGTAGGTTCTCAAAATGATGCAACTCCCTTCCTGATGTCATCGACACAGACATGATCAATGCATTCCTTTCTAGGACAACATGCGAGTCCCTAATCCACAAGCTTGGCTGTCTAAAGCCCCGAACCATGCGCGACCTGCTCGATGTCGCCACAAACCATGCCTTCGGCGAGGAGGCGGTTGGAGCGGTCTTCAGTGGAGGCCAGGACAAAGGCAAGGCCAAGCACGAGGACCAAGACAAGGGCCCCTCCACACAGAGGGGCAAAAAGAACAAGAAGGATCGGCGCTGACTGGCCAACTCCGCATTGGTCGCCGTGGCCGATCACGTGGGCAAGCAGCTCTAGCAGGGCCAGCCTGATCACTTCGACAAGCTCATGGATAGCCCATGCACCAACCACGCCTACCCCATCAAGCACCTCTGCAAGGACTGTGAGCTCCTCAAGCGCTTCCTACGATAGGTCGGTGGGCCAAAAAAGGAAAGGGCAAGGAGGCAGCAGCCAAGAAAGGAGGCACGGTGGGTAAGGACGGGGATGCCTTTCCCGATCCAGAGGAATGCATCATGATCTTTGGGGGATCTGATGGCATCTACTCCAAGTGCCAGCATAAAGTGCGCTACAGAGTGGCATGCATCGCCAAAACAGCTGTCCCCTCTTTCCTTAGCTGGTCAGAATCTCTGATCACCTTTGATCAGAGGGACCATCCCTCCCACATCGCCAGACCAGGCCGCTACCCGCTCATTGTTGACCCCATCGTCCGCAAGAAGCGCCTCACCATGGTGCTAATGGATGGAGGCAGTGGCTTCAACATCCTCTACGTCGTCACCCTCGATGCCATGTGCATCCCCTGATTTGAGCTTCGCTTAGTGAGCTCTCCCTTCAACGACGTGATCCCAGGGACACAGGCGTACTCGCTCGGGCAGATCGACCTACCTGTCATGTTTGGCGACCGAGCCAACTTCCGCTCAGAGATCCTCACCTTCGAGGTGGTGGACTTCCTAGGGTCCTACCACGCCATCTTGGAGCGCCCATGCTATGCCAAGTTCATGGTGATCCCTAGCTACACCTACCTGAAGCTAAAGATGCCAGGACCGAATGGCATCATCACTATGGGTAGCACCTTTTTGCACGCCTACACATGCAACCACGAGCATTTTGAGCTCACCACTGCCGTCATCAACTCTGTCGAGCTCCCTCAGCTCGAAGAATCATCGACCCCAGCAGTCCTGGACTACAACAAGTCAACCTCCTCGGCTGCCTTCCACCCACTTGAGGAAACAAAGGTGGTGGGGATTGACCCCACTGACCCACCAAGACAGTGCGGATTAGGACCCAGCTCCCGGCCAAATAGGAATGTGAGCTCACCCACTTTCTATGCGCTAATTGTGAAGTCTTCGCATGGAAACCTTCTGACATGCCAGGCATACCATGGGAGGTCACCGAGCACGCTTTACGCTTTGTCTCGGGCTCGAAGCCCACCAAGCAATGCCTACGTCACTTTGATGATGAGAGGCGCTGGGCCATATGCGAGGAGGTCGCTAAACTCCTAGCAGCCGGATTCATCAAAGAGGTATACCACTCTGACTAGCTTGCCAATCCTGTTCTTGTCAAAAAGAAGACCAGAAAATAGAGAATGTGCGTTGATTATACTGGCCTCAACAAAGCGTGTCTGAAGGACCATTTTCCTTTGCCACGCATAGACCAGATAGTCAACTCCACCTCAGGATGCGAAATCCTCTCCTTTCTAGATGCCTACTCAGGCTACCACCAGATCGCGATGAAAGAGTCCGACCAGCTCGTGACTTCATTTATCACCCCATAGGTTCGTACTACTATGTAACCATGCCTTTCGGTTTGAAGAATGCTGGTGCCACCTATCAATGGTGCATGCAGCAATGCTTCGCTGATCAAATTGACCCACTCGACTAGCTTGACCAAGTCATGCGGCCAAAACCAACGATCGCCGTCTATGTTGATGACATAGTGGTCAAAATGGCTCAAGCTTGTGACCTAATTGCGAACTTGGCCACAATGTTTGCAAACCTCTGAAGGTTCAACATTAGATCGAATCCCAAAAAATGTGTTTTCGGGGTTCCGAAGGGGAAGTTGCTTGGATCCATCATGTCTGAACGTGGTATTGAAGCCAACCTCAAAAAAATTACGGTCGTCTCCTACATGGGTCCTATACGCAACGTCAAGGGCGTACAAAGGGTCACCGGATGACTGGCCGCCCCGAGCCGGTTCATCTCCTGGCTAGGCGAACAGGGGATGCCTCTCTACAAGCTTCTCAAAAAGATAGACATGTTTGTCTGGACTGAGGAGGCATACCTGGCTCAAGAAAGCCTCAAAGCATCACTGACGTCGACCCTAATCCTCATCACTCCCGAACGGGGAGAACCCCTCCTCCTCTATGTCACGGCAAGCAACCATATGGTGAGCGCTGCCCTAGTCGTCGAAAGGGAGGAGCCGGGACACCACCTCAAGGTCCAATGACCCATATACTTTGTTGGCGAGGTACTCACCAACACCAAGGTTCGATACCCCCAGGTGTAGAAACTTCTGTACGCAGTGCTGATGGTGACCCGGAAGCTCCTGCACTACTTCACCGACCATGAAGTCACGGTCTTCACTTCATTCCCACTCGGAGACATCGTCTGCAAGCACGACGCCGCGGGCGCCACGGGATGGATCTCCAAGTGGGCACTCGAACTAATGGGCCACGACATCTGGTATGTCCCCCGCACCGCTATTAAGTCTCAAGCTCTCATGGACTTTGTGGACAAATGGACGGACGTCTAGCTCTCAACCCCAGACATCACCCATGAGTACTGGACGATGTACTTCAATGGGTCCGTGATGGCGCCTGGCTCAGAGGCTGGAGTGGTTATGATCTCCCTAGATGGGAATAGGCTCCGCTACATGATCCGCCTCCGTTTTTTGGCCTCAAACAACGCCGTGGAATATGAGGCCCTCATCAACGAACAACGCATCGCCATCGAGCTTGGCGCTACGTGACTCTACATCCACGGTGACTCAGAGTTGGTCATCGACCAAGTCATGAAGGAGTCCTCTTGCAAAAGCCCCCTCATGGCAGCATACTGCTTGGAGGCATGCAAGCTCGAGGACAAATTCCACAGGATTGAACTACATCATGTCCCCCGAACAGACAACGATGCCGCTGATTTTCTTGTGAAATTGGCCGCTAGGCGAGTTCTGTCTCCATATGGGGTCTTCATCAACGACCTTCACAAGCCGTCCACCTGCATCCTGGAAGGTCCGATCCGGACACACTCCAACACCGACCCGGCGCTCAGGGGCTCTAACCCTGGTGCCCCCATGATGACATCACCTGCCGATGTCGCTGTAGTGGCACTCGATCCGACCGACTAGAGAACACCACTGCTCACCTATCTCCTCAAGGAGGTTTTCCCACCTAAAAGAACTAAAGCACGATGGATCGTTCGACGTGCCAAGACGTTCGTCACATTCGGTAACGAACTTTACAAATGAAGTCCGTTGGGAGATCTCATGAAGTGCATCCCTACCAACCAAGGCAAGCAGCTCCTCGAGGTCCATGCTAAAATCTACAGACATCACGTGGCCCAAGGTCACTGGTCAGAAAAGCCTTTTGCCAAGTTTTTTTTCTGGCCCACCGCGCTACAAGATGCAGAGGAGGTCATCCACAGGTGATTGGGATGCCAGTTCTACGCTTGGCAAACTCATTTGCCAGCACAGGAGCTTCAAACCATCCCCATCACCTAGCCGTTCATGGTCTGGGGCCTCAACATGGTAGGATCCCTAAAAAAGGGCCTAGGCGGTTTCACTCACCTACTCGTAGTGGTTGACAAATTCACCAAGTGGATAGAGGCGAAGCCCATCACTAACATTCGCTCAGAAGAGGCGATCAAGTTCTTCCTTGACATGATCTACTGGTTCAGCGTTCCTAACTGTATCATCACTGACCACGTAATGAACTTCACTGGGAAGAGGTTCCTAGACTTCTGTGATGGATACGACATCAGGATCGACTAGGCCTCAGTCGGACACCCATGTACTAACGGTCAGGTCGAACGGGCCAATGGCATGGTCCTCTAAGGACTCAAGCCACGCATTTTTCACCGACTCAATTAGTACGCCGGGTGATGGGTTGCAGAGGTCCCAACGATCCTCTGGAGCCTAAGAACGACCCCAAACTGATCCATAGGGTTCACACCCTTCTTCCTGGCCTATGGAGCTAAAGCAGTGCTGCCCTCCGACCTCGATCATGGCACCCCAAGAGTGAAGGCCTTCGACCGTGAACGAGCCGCGGAGGCTCAGCAAGACACAGTCGACCTACTTGAGGAGGCCTGTGAGTCGACCATCATCTGCTCTGCTTGCTACTAGTAGACTCTCCACGGGTACCACGAAAGGAAAATCAGAGGGAGGATCCTCAAGGTCGAAGACCTCGTACTCCGGAGAACACAATCGACCAAGGAGAAACATAAACTCTCTCCACCATGGGAAGGACCCAATACGGTGACCGAGGTGATCCGACCGGCCGCCTACCAACTAAAGGATCACAATGGCAATGTTCTCACCCACACTTGGAACATCGAACATTTACATCGTTTCTTCCCCTAAAAATTTTGTCTTACCGCTTACTTTCATTCAACGTTTGCTCCTACAAGCACCCTGGCCCGAACACTTTTGGCCTGGGTCGCTTGGGGGCTCCACGAGGGTGCGATACCACCTCTTTTTTACTATCATATAGTAAATACTTTTTTATCTGAATGAAAGGATAGTCCATTCCTTTAAATTACCCTACGTAACTTTATCTTAAACTCCCGACCGATCACACCCCGCCATGACCTACGGTTACGAGCAGCTGAGCCTCGCGGGCCACGCTCGGGTTCTTAAGGTTGTAGCCTATGGGTCAAACGGGCAGGTGCGAAGAAGAAAGGATAAAAACAGAACTATGCTAGGGTAAAAACAAAGAACGGATGGGACATGCTCCCCCTTACGAAGTGATTCCATCACAAAAATGAAACTGATGTATTCATAAATACACAAAAACGTTTACACGGGGGTCCCCCCATGAACTTATCCCTTACACATATTACCTGTTTCAGCATAAAATCAAGATGAAAAGTTTGTAAAACAAATCTACGTCTTGCTACGAACACACAGACTCTAAGATCACAAAAATTAGAGCTAAAACGAAGAAGTTATGAATTAAACAAGATTTCCTTTAGTAAAATAATAGATTAAATCTAACCTCGAATTTTAAAAGTGGAAAACATACCTAACAGTAGTACAAATATGTAGATTACGCAATTACGAATCTAACACAACTTGAACGGATCAAATCAGAGTGAAAACAAAAATTTTATGGCCTAAATAAGACTAGTGGCAAAACTGTAAATAGATGAAAGCGTATTTTAGATCTAACCGAAGAAACTACGTTTTCTGAAAAAGAAAATGTAGTCTAGGAATACGCTTTGGACCATGAGTTTGAACTTAGAAAATTGCAGGGCTCTTTTGCAAAATGGCCGGCCAAATCGGTATGGCGTGATATCGGCCGTTGGATCTAAGATCGACAACGCAGATCAGACAGGAGGGGGAGAGAGACGCCGGCGTGGTCGACGGTGAGCTCCGATGGTGGCGCCATGGCCGCAGACGGTAGTGCACGTAGAACATGACCTATGAGCTATGATTGGACGAACCGCGGGCACCGGGAGAAAGAGAAAGAAACGGCGAACTCACTAAGGCAGTTTACCGTGGTGCGGAGCGAACAAAGGCGGCGCGGTGCACGGCGGCGCGACGTCTCGACTACGGCACTAGGGTTTCGCGGCGGCGCAGCGATGCAGGATGAGACAAAGCTTGCTCTAGGGTTGGTTGGAGGTGGCACGGTGTGGCTGCTATTTATGGCCGGGGAAGACTTGGGGCACACGCCGAATGGAGTCGTGGTGGCTGCTGCAAGGTCCTTGTGTGGTTTTGGTAATTGAGTGACAACCTAGGTGGACTAATTGTGTTTATGTGAGATACACAGGTGATTAGTCCATAGGTACATGTGTGTGAGCAACATATACCATGAAGAAGAAAATGGCTCGGAGATGTTGCAAAGCTCACACATGTGATGATGGAGGAGCTCGTTGCACATGAGACATGACATGGAGTCATGTGATCAAGGTGGAGAAGATCAAAACATGACTTGGCTTGATGGACCGGTTGCAAGCGTGAAGGGCAAGTCGAAGGCTTTGGAGCAATGGACCGCGTGGTGGTGAAGCTTGAGCAACACTTGGCACCGATGGACGAAGGCAACGGTGAAAAGCAAGTGAAGTCAAGATCAATGAGACAATATGATCACATGATGGTATGAAGTTGATCATATCATAGCTGAAGGTATTGGTGCATGTGTTGCATCGACATTGGAGGAAATGGAATGGAATGCGCAAGACAAAGATATAACCTAGGGCATTTTATTTCACCGGTCATAGGTGTGTAGAGAAGTTGATGACCGGTGTTGACACCAAAATTTGGTAAGCTTACTCTGGAAAAGAAGAGATCGGCCGATGATGTTGAAATTAAGAAAAATCTCCTAATCAAGGTATATTTACGAGTCGGCCGAGGAATATTCTTTAAAATATTTGGAGATACATGACATCGGGGAGTTTCTCATCGACCCAAATATATTCTTTGATATATTTTGAGGTGCATCACGTATGACTTGCTTGGTAGCTGGAGGTTCTGAAACATGGGAGGACATCGGTTATGGACAATGGAGTTGGAGTCCAGGTAGGATACTTGCTGGTTTCATGCACTTGGGATATGCCAGGCTGTGCAATGGATTGGTTCCGTACAGGCCAGGCTAGGAAGGAGTCCAGCATATTCATCAATTGAAAAGGGAACAGGTCTCCAAATTCCATGCATATCACGTTAATTACCTAAATCTTGATGGTGTACGTGCATGAAGAAAAGGAAAGCCAGCCATATTGAGAGTTGGCTTGTACGTGCGTAAAGAAGATTGAAGGAAGCCCGGGATAAACATAGCGTCTAGGTGCATATCAACAATAAAGCAAGCCAAGACACTATCATATACGTGTATGTGTATATATTGGCTAGCTTGATGTCACATTCGTATACAAATCACGTGCATGCAAGATCAGATGTTAAAGGAATATGGAAGCAGATGGAAGGCAAGTACAAGGAGAATAATCTTACGTGCAACTTATTTGCCTGGGAGAGAAAATCAAGAAATATACTGTGGAAGATTTGGAAATATTATGTCCCGTTTGCTTAACGAACAAGGACACGTATATCATGTATGTGCATGTACATGGCCGGCTAGGTTTCATATTCATATACATGCTCGGCAAGGTGTTTGCATAGAGGATCTTTGCCGGTTGAATTAAACAAGAGAAGACACGTCGGCCAAAGAAAACTTTATTAGCAAGAACTCTACAAAAAGGGAAATAGAGTCATTATATCTTAAATATTTTCCTTTGTTTTAGATATATCTTGTTAGACAAGTCCCTTCAGGACTCTTATCCACCCGGGGTATAAATATAAACCTTCGACCATTGTAATAGACATCCAATCAATCAATACAAGTTACTTTTTTTCAGCTCCGTGCCAACCCTTAGGAGTAGGAGTAGAGTAGATCTCGGCGAGTTCTTCAACAAGTAGGGCTACATCGGTCCGGCCGACCTCCGGCTTGTCTGTAAGTACCGTCATGGCTTATACTTTGGTTTGTACGGCTGCATCGGTTAAGTTCGACCTCCACTGCGAGCTCTAGTATAAGCTAGTTATCGACCCTTGTCTAGTTCAAGTACGGCTGCATCGATCGGTCGACCTCCACTGCTCGAATTAGATTAAGGTCAAGCTATCGGCTCTACCTAAGGGTGACGTCCTTCGGGTAGATTCATTAAGTTACCGATCTTGCTGATATTTTTGCTGTCAATAGTTTTTTTCAACAACATCAACCTGTCCGATCAAGATCGAACTAGATCGGCCTCGTATCCTTTTAGTCATTCATTTATTTTGCCATATTGCGATGGTTCTTATTCTAAACGACGGATTACGTTTCATCCGCTGTCCTACTTCGATCTTGATCATGCATAGTACGCGGTCAAGGCATGTTTTATCTTAAGGAGGTTTACTAGCTAATTGAATTTGGTCTATAGCTCGCTATTATGGATGTATCGATCCGGTCGACCCCCACTATTAGTACTTTAGATCGAAGGACGTTGGCTGGTAGATTTGCTTTCGACCAAGCATGACCCTAGCTGTTTGCTATGCCTGCATCGGCTAAATAGCCGATCGTCCGCACTTTAACGCTCATAGTGTGTTTTCATGATCCTGTTAAATATGAGTAGATCTGTTTTCTTTAAAGATTGAATCTGTTATCTTTATTATGGCTATCATCGATCCAGTCGAACCCCACTGTTAATGATGATATGTTAGATTTGAGGAGTTGATAGATCGACTCGTGTTGAATAGTCGATTGTTCACATGCTATAATCCTTTTTCGACCTGAATCGGCTCTTTAGCCGATTCGTCTGCGCTTTCACAGATATAGCATGTCTTTCAGAAAACCTGTCAAGGTATGTATGGTTTTACGAATTCTTTGGCTTTAGTTTGTTGTTATCATCATAGCTACATCGATCCGGTCAAACCTCACTATTGATGACAGCAGATTAGATTCAGAGCGCTTGTAGACCTGTTCGTACTAGACAGTCCATTTGTTCGCATATTATATCCTTTCTCGATTAAACTGATAGGCTCAATGCTTCATACTGGTTATATTTTGCCTAGCTGATGATTTTACTTACATTTGTGTGCATTATACTCGTCATCATAAAATCAATCACAACCCGCAAAGTGTTACAGTCTTTAACAGTCGATTTTCTTCTCGTATCGGCTATTCGATCGATTTTCCCGTCTGGCTGTTAGCCCACTGAATCACTGGGCACTCACCAGCATTGCCGACCACGACTAACGTTGTCTGACCACACACTATGACTAGAGGTAGAATAACGATAGTTCATGGTCGACATCACTAGTGCGTGCTTGGCATCATTAGTGAGTGGTCGGATATCTCCGTGATCTAGTGGGCCAACACTGGCGGCTCCCAAAGCGGCATACTTGGAACTGTCTAGGCAAAAATCGGCATGTTCCACATTAAATTACTGATAAACTTTCTCTCCTTGTCAATTGTAGGTCAAATTGACTGGCGAGCCTTGGGAGGAATTCGTAGGGTCGACTGGTCCTGTGTTGAAGCCAAGCAGATCTCCAGCCTTGCTCCGTCAAGCAGATCCTTCTAGCTTGCTGTGTGCCTCGGCGCATCGATATGTTTTTGCGCCGACAACCGGGTTTAGGATAGATGGCCATACTATCAAGAGGGGCAAACTTGTTTGCATATCGGTCATCTAGTGCCACTCGAGTGATCTAACTTTGCATCGTCGCTAGGATCGAGTGGCGTGGCAAGTTGAGTGGCTAATCCTTTAGAAAATAATTGTGAAAATGCTAACACACATACACATGGTGGTGTTGACATATTTGCAAAGGAGAAGAAGTTGATGAAGAAAAGGAGTTGAATGCGCTGGTCACGGGGTGACTGGACGCGTCCGACATGAGGACCGGACGCGTCCGGTATCTTCCCGACGTGACCGAACGCGTCCGATATCTATACCGAACGCGTCCGATATTCTGGCCAGGCGCAGGCAGAGCTGCCGATGTGATCGGACTCTAGCTCAGTGGAGTGATTAGACACTAAAGAGTTACTATTCAGCGTCAGGTCAAAGTGATATAGCCTGATACAGGATTGCAGAGAGCGACCGGACGCGTCCGGTTGCCACACCGAACGCGTCCGGTATGAACCAGCAAGTCTCGGGTTTTCAGCAAAATAATTCATCGGACACTAGGAGCATCCGGTCGGCCCAAAGCGGCTCTAGGAGCTCTCTGAACTCGACCGGACACTGCATCTCCCACGTCTGGTCCGGTCCGGTCGTAGTTGAGCGGCTCTCGGAGCCCTCTAGACTCGACCGAACGTAGCCCCTCCTGCGTCTAGTCGGTCACACCGGACGTGTCCGATCGCAGTTGGGCAGCAACGGCTATTTGGTTTGAATGGGACACATGGCGGTCAAGCAGTGATCGGACGCAGCGACCGGACGCGTCCGGTGCACAATACCTGCGCGTCCGGTCGTCCCGAAAAATGCCTAGTGAAGGGGTAACGGCCAATTTAGCCCGTGGGGCTATAAATAGAAGGTGGTCTCGGCCATGGTTGTGATTGAGCACCTTGGGGGACTTTGTGTCCATGCTTGAGAGTGCTTAGGAGCCCTCCATCTCACACATGCTTGATAGTGTTCATCCGATCGAGTGAGTGAGCGATTCTAGTGCGATTGCATCGTTAGGTTGCATCGAGTGGCACTAGGTGGTCGTCTTGCAAGCCGGTGGTGCTTGTTACTCTTGGAGGTTGCCACCTCTTAGATGGCTTGGTGGTGGTTTCCGTCGAAGCCCACAAGAAGCTTGTGCGGTGCTCTAGAGAAGTGCTTTGTGAGTGGCATTGTGCTTGCCCCGTGGGAGCCGCGAAGAGCAACTCTAGTAGAGCGAGACGCGAAGGGCGACAAGTGGTCTAGTCGGGTCAAGTGCTAGAGCTTGTGGTAAGCACTCCACGTGGGAGAGTGTGACTTGTGGGTCACCACTAGTAAGAGGACCGGCGGCAACCTTAGAGCTTGTCTCAATGGGGACTAGCGTGTTGGCAAGCACGTGAACCTCAGGATAAAAATCACCTTGTCATCCTTGTCTTCCCGTTGGTTTGCATCCTTGTTACACAAGCTTGTATTTACTTCATTTACATTATGCTTGTGTAGTTGCTCTTGTAATTAGTTAGCTTGTGTAGCTCACTAGTTACCTTCTAGCTTGTGTAGCATAGAAGTAGCTTTGTTGCATGACTAATTCAGTTTGAGTAACCTTGTTAGTCACATTGCTTAGTTTGTGTAGCTAAGTAATTTGTGCTCTATAATTTGGCTTGTGTAGCCTTGTTATTGATCATTGCTAGGGAGCTTAGGAGCTTTGTGCTTTTGCTTACTAGAATTGTGTAGGAGTTTCCCGGTGTGTAAAATACTAGTGGCATAGGTTTGTGTGACCTTGCTCCTAGAATTGGATAGGTGAGCTCTAGCTAGCCCGGCACCTTTGCTGTCTAATTAGGATCTTTATAGAGTACTTATGAACTTCGATAGAGGGGTGTAGTCTTGGCTAGACCGATTGTTTTAATTCCGCATTTGTTTCGGTTAGCCGGCGCGATTAAATTTAGAAAGGACTATTCACCCCCCCTCTAGTCCGCCATCTTGACTCTACAGCTGCGGAGTCGAGGCGGCGGAGTCCGACGTGGGTACGATTCCAAGTTGAAGATAACACTGACATGCGGGACCCACCGGTCAGCGAGACCAAGCGGAGAGAGAGGGAAACGACGCGGGCGACGCTGGGCCGCTGTGGGAGAGAGGAAGCAGGCCGTGCGGATGAAGGACTAGGCCGCGGCGGAGAAAACAAAAACTAGAGCGGGCCAGAAGAAGGAGAGGAAGAATTCTCTTTTTTTCAATTTCATTTTCAAATCCAAATTAAAACCAAATTTAAAAATTTTTTGCAAATTTTGATCAAACCCAAGTATCACAAAATTAAGTATGCATCAGCATGAATGCATAAACATGTGGCTAGACCTTATATTTGATTTTAACTTTAACAAAATTGTTATTTTTCTAAATTTAAATGCTCACAAAATGCATAATAAATCAAATTCTCCTATTTTGAAATCATGCAAATTTTAGAATGTTACACATACTTATTCAAGAAAATTATTTGAATAGGTTTGTGTAAAATCGTTTCTATAATTTTTTTATAAAGTATAATTGACCTCCTTGAACTACGGTGGAAGTTTGATTTATTTTCATCGTAGTTGACGTCTCGCCACATAGGGCGACTGATGTAGCGCCATGTCACCCATGACCACTTTTAAAGTTGCATCGAGAGGTAAATTTAATGGTTTTAAAAAGTTGAAAAAAAAAATCGAACGTGTTGTTCGGCTAATGGTTTCTGCGACTGATAAGCTGACGGGTGCTATTTTGTTGTGATAAAAAGATATTGTACCATGGTTAATAAGCAGAACTGATAAGTTCAAGTGAACAAGGCGTAAAAGTTTAATTTCCTAATTGAGAAAAGTAAATCAGCTTCGTACGATAGCCAAAATTTTGGAGGCCTTTCGGCCCGCATTCGTCGTGTTGTGGATGCCATCATTGCAGCCCACATATGTATATTACAGTATTTCCTTTACCGGATTCTATCTCCTCTCAAGTCCAGATCTCCCAGCCCATCGCCTCGCCGGTCGCCGCCACGGCACCATCCGTCAAGAACTACTTCAGTCCTTCATCGACGACGTCTTCCGGAAGCTCGCGGAGGAGGCAGCCGGGATCCCGTCGCGTCCGCTCCGCTCCTGGAGAGCTCGCAAAAGCACGCTATCTCCAAGCGCACCTCCATATGTTCGCGTACTCTATTCCTCTTAGTTGCCTGTTTCCTCCCTCCGGTACTTTTAGCAGTAGGGTGGTGTTTCCAGTGGTGCCTCAGCTTGTACTATACTCCTATCTGATAGCACAAATGGCAGTAGTGAACGGAAACGGAAACTGATGGATGATGGTTTGTGTGTAGACTGTAGTTAGGTCCCTGGTTGACTTTTGGACCATCAATCTGGGACAGTATGCTATTTCTGTTGGACTAATGATTGTGGTGAATAGAGGATTGGTTATTGCTCATGTGTGAAATGATTGCTATGTGCGTGGTAACTCTGACTCGTACATGCATTGAGTGTTTTCAACTGTGAAATTCCTGTAGTGCATCAAAATAGGAAATCTTTGCACTAATTATGGTTGATTTGTGCTATATGCCACTGCTGTGGAGCTTCAAACATTGCATGACTAAATGTGCAAACTGTTTTTTTTTTGAAAGAACAGGAGGTGCAAGAAGCCCCTACTGAAAAATGTGCAAACTGTGCATAAGTGTTGCCTTTTAGTTTTCACTCTAATCTAATGGAAAGAAGTGCAGATCTGAGCATGTATGGCTTTATTCATATCAGGTAATATATTACACATCTGCAGCATATCCTGTTCTACCTCCAGATGTGATCATTGCTCTTGCAAATGACTGCAATTCATGTGCTCTCAAGCTAGCAGGAAAACATGTGGTATGAATCTCTGATTGCGTGCATCTCTACTACTGCATCTCTCATCGGGGTTCGTTCCTTTGGATGTTGCTTTGAGCAGGATATGGCAAGTCTGAAAACAGAAACCAAGCAGTCCTTAACTCTGCTCCGTATAATGCTATCCGTTGACTCTAAATGCAGCTAGAGTGTCGAATCTACGATATCCAAGATCCTTTGGCTAAGCCCACGCTCGGCGTACTTGTGCAGATCCAACGTGTCTCCGAACATGTCATCTGTGGGGCTCCTTCCAGTAAACATCTCAAGCAATAATATGCCGAGGCTGTAGACATCACCAGTAGTTGAGACCGCAGAGCCTTCACCATACTCTACAAAATTTGCAAACATATCAGATCATAAAGTTCATTTGTAGCATGGAGAAAATTACAAGGAAACAACAAAAGAATTTCAGTTACCTGGAGCAACATAACCAATGGAGCCTCTTATTCCAATTGTGCTATTTGAATTTTGCAAGATTTTACTTGCACTTTCTAGAAGAATCCGCGATATGCCGAAGTCTCCAACTCGGGCACTCATGTCTTCTGCAAGAAGAATGTTGCTTGGCTTGAGATCGCAGTGAGCGATTGGTGGCTCACAGTGATAATGAAGATAATCCAAAGCATCCATGATATTTGTGGCAATGTTTAGCCTTTGTTCTCGGCTTAGAGTATTCCTCGGAGTGAGCATGTCAGATTTTGGATGAAGCCAATCATTTAAGCTGCCATTTGACATGAACTAAAAAATTAGTGCCTTGAACTCTTGACCTTGGTGGTTAATGCTTGAGCAGCATGTGATGATTTTCACAAGACAACGATGATGCACCCTTCGCAGTGCCTCACATTCTGTCACAAAAGTTCTAGTAGATCCTGGTTGCTGAAGGTTGAAGACTTTCACAGCAGCAGTAGTTTCGTCATCAGCAAAAGTGCATTTATAGACTTCCCCAAAGCTTCCTTTACCAAGCAGACTGGCCTCAGAAAATCCATTGGTTCCATTAGCTAGTGCGTGATAAGAAACTCTTTCATATTGTTCCTCGATTACTGGTGATAGGATTGGGCTATGGTTTCCTCTAGACTTCTTTTTGATAAACTGAACGATTGCAATAATGAAAGTTAAGAACACAAGTGCACCAGTTGTTGCCAGAGCTAGTATTATATAATGCTTCAAGTGCCATTTTCTGTTCTTTTTTATAGAACTTGTTTGGCATGGATATAAATGAAGTTGAGGTAATCCACCACAAAGCTCATTATTTCCAGTGATTGAAAATTTAGTCAAATATCTGAAAATCCCCTCTTTTGGCACTTCTCCTTGCAGATTGTTGAAGGACAGATCCAATTCTGACAACAAAATCAAATTCTGCAGACTTGTAGGGATTGTGCCTGACAAGTTATTGTATGCCAGATTCAGTTCTCCAAGGTTATGTATACCACCAATGGCATCAGGAATAGCACCGTACAGTTTATTCAAGGACAGATTAAGTGTACTCAGGCCCTTTATTTTGTTCAGAGATTGAGGTATGCTCCCCACAAATGAGTTATGGTCCAACCAAAGCCCTTGCAGAACGGCACAATCCCCGATGCTATCGAGTATTTCACCCGACAATTGGTTTCCTGACAGAACTAGGTTATTAAGATTTGCAAAGATGCCAACTTGAGAAGAAAGGGTTCCTGATAACGAGTTGTGTGATAGGTTTATGTAAATAGAGATTACTGGTAGTTTGAAAATGTCTATTGGAATCGAACCGTTGAGGCGGTTGTATGACAGATCAAGGGATATCAGATTCTTCATTGTCCCTATGGTTGCTGGAATTGATCCCTCCAGGTTTGCATGGTATGCATCAAGGATAGTTAACTTTGAGAGATTTCCAATAGATGGAGGTATTCTGCCTGACAAATCAGTGTTGAACAAACCTAGCTTAACCAAGTTTGCCAACTTGCCAATGCTCTCTGGAATGACTCCAGATATGAACGTGTCTACCACACTGAAGACATTGAGGTTAGCCAAATTACTGATGGCTGCGGGGATGCTTCCTGAAATTCCATTTTGGTCAAAGCGGAGAAATTGCATGGTTGCCGATAGATTCCCTATTGAATCTGGCAGCTGCCCGGTGAGCCGGTTGCTATACATACTCAATTGCAGGAGCTGGCTGCAGCTTGACAAAGAGGTGACAAATTCCCACCCTTTACTGTCATCTGCTTCCAGGCTGTTGGTAGCCAAGTTTGCATATTCCAGTGCCTGAAGCTTTCCTAGCGTGGGAGGCACATATCCGGTGAGGCTATTATCTGTGAGATCGAGGAATATGAGAGTAGTGAGATTAGAGAGCGACGCAGGAATGTCTCCGGTAAAGTGGTTTGCTGCCAGGTTAAGATATCGTATGCTAGGGAACCTCCTGCCAATGTAGGCTGGAATGTCTCCACGGAACACGTTCCCCTGAATCTACGACACACGCATCGAAGAAAGGTTGTACATGGACTGTGGTGCTGTAAAGTAATACGCTGCTCTCTCATCTCTAAACGCGCGATAGGGGCAGGCGCTAAAAGGGCTCCCTACTGCTGCATTATAGCCGCGGTAGGGATAGGTACCGAAAGGCTCCCGTGCCGTACTGTAGCCATAGCAGGGGCAGACGTCAAAGTCAGCCCTGCCGTCACATCTAGTCACTGTAACAGCATGGCAGCCTAGCATGTCTATGTACTAGGACTGCAGCTCAGAAAAGTGAGCGAATTCAGTTTTGCCATCTCCTCTGTAGAGCACCGGCCAACGCTGGTGCTTGTGCTGTGCTTGTGCGTTCTGTTCTCCCTTCTTTTTTCTACCTCTAGCCATAGTGTGTGGTTGGCAACACAGGTGAGCGGTCGGCTCACCCGTATGGGAGATCCCGGGGCCAACAAGTGGTATCGGAGCCGTACGAGCGCCATTGCCGGACTAACCGTTGGCGATGACGGACGGTTCGGAGATGGGCGACAGCAGTGGCGCTGCTGTGGCCGCCCAGTGACGATAGGAGGTCGTCGTGCGCACGGTGCGGGAGGTCAGCAGTACCAGTTGATCGACGCTGACTCGCACCAACTATGGCGAGTGTGCGGTGACCATGAAGGTCAAGCTCAGAGCCCGATGGCTTTGGAATGCCATTGACAAGGGCACCGACAACGAAGAATACGATATGTCAGCGTTGTAGGCTATCCTCGCTACTGTGCCAGCGGAGTACAGAGAGCCGTTGGGGGCGAAGAACTCTGCTAAAAAGGCGTGGGAGGCCATTGCAGCGATGCGCGTTGGCTCCGACCGCGCAAAGAAGGCGACGGCCCAGCTGCTAAAGCAGGAGTATGCCAACCTCAAGTTCAAGGATGGTGAGTCGGTGGAGGACTTCTCCCTCCGCCTACAGTCGCTCATCAGCAAGCTGAGGAGCCACGGCGTCACCATCGACGAAGAAGAGGCGATCTCCAAGCACCTCCACTCCGTGCTACTAAAGTACATTGAGATCACTCTCTCCATAGAGACGATGCTGGACTTATCCACCCTCACCATTGAGGATATGATAGGCCGTCTGTGGGCAGTGGACGAGCGTATGGAGTAGGCCACAGCAATGACAGACAGTGGCAAGCTGCTGCTGACAGAGGAGGAGTGGGCTCCCTGGATGAAGGAGAAGAAGTCCGGGGAAGCCTCCTCCAGCCGTGGTGGCGATGGCAAGCGCCGCGGCAAGGCTTCTTCGAAGAAGAAGAAGAAGAAGAAGAAGAAGAAGAAGAAGAAGGTCGACCCCAACGCCTGCCGGCGCTGCGGAAAAACGGGCCATTAGGCAAAGGAGTGCCCCAATCGCAAGTAGGAGAAGAAGTCTGAGGCTCATTTAGCGTAGGCTGATGAGGCCACTCTCCTGATGACGACATTATGTGCACTGCACGACATTGAGGCGAAGGAGAAGGAAGAGGTGATGGCGGTGGAAGGGCACGGCAAGGCTCTGAAGGCTGTCAACCTCGATGAACCGCACGCCCAAGTCCACCTCGGACGTGTGGGCTACGAATAGAAGCAACGGTGGTACCTAGACTCCAGCGCCAGCAACCACATGACGGGCTCCAAGGCAGCCTTCTTTGAGCTAGACGGCAACATGACCGGCACGGTAAAGTTCGGTGACGACTCAAGGGTGGCGATTTGAGGGCGCGACACCATCATCTTTCGGTGCTAGAACGGCGAGCACCATGCGCTGACGGATGTATATTATATCCTGCAGCTGCGTTCAAGTATCATCAGCATTGGCTAGCTGGATGAGCGCGGCAGCGAGGTACTGATCAAGGACGGCGTCCTCAGGATCAGGGACCAGGAGCAGCACCTTCTTGCCAAGGTGAAGAGGTCCTAAAACCGGCTGTACCTACTCGACTTGAAGGTGGAGCAGTCGGTGTGCCTGGCAGCACGGCACACCGAGGAGCCATGGCTGTGGCATGCCCGGTTCGGCCATCTCAGCTTCGACGCGCTCCGTCGGCTAGAGAAGATGGTCCGAGGGCTGCCCCACATCAAGCACGCAGGCGAGCTGTGTAACAGCTGCCTGGCCAAGAAGTAGAGGAGGCTACCGTTCCCAAAGATGGTCAAGTATCACGCAGCGGACGCTCTCGAGCTCGTCCACGGTGATCTCTATGTGCCAATCACGCTAGCCACAAACGGTGGTCGGTGGTACTTCCTACTGCTCGTGGATGATTGCAGTCGCAATATGTGGCTGTAACTTCTGACAAGCAAGGATGAGGCGGCGAAGGCGATCAAGAAGTTCAAGGCGCCCGCGGAGGCGAAGAGCGGCAAGAAGCTACGCGTGCTGTGGACTGATCGCGGTGGCGAATTCACTTCGGTGGAGTTCGCTGCGTACTGCCGGATCAGGGTGTGGTGTGACACCATACCGCGCCGTACTCGCCACAACAGAATGGTGTGGTGGAGCGGCGGAACTAGACGGTGATCGACATGGCTCGATCCATGATGAAGGCCAAGAGCATGCCGGCAAGGTTCTGGGGTGAGGCGGTGACCACGACGGTGTTCATCCTCAACCGCGTGCCCACAAAGGCCCTGAAGGGCGTGACGCCGTTTGAAGCTTGGTATGGGAGCAAGCCGAGCGTGTCTTTCCTCCGGACATTCGGCTACATCGGCCACATCAGGAAGACGAAGCCGGTCCTCACCAAGCTAGAGGACAGGAGCACACCGATGGTGCTCCTCGGCTACGAGGAAGGTACCAAGGCGTACCGTCTTTATGACCCATGCAGAGGTGACGTGGTTGTCTCATGCGATGTCATGTTCGACGAGAGGGTGGCCTGGGACTAGGATAGTGTGGGCATAGGGGAAGCTGGCGACTTCACCAGCACCTTCATCGTCGAGCACTTGGTCATCCACGGTGGTAGAGACGCTGGAGAGGAGGTGTTGACCACACCAGCAATAGAGCCGAGTACTTCTAGGGCAGTGCCAAGCACTCCGAGAGGGGTGCCGAGCACTCTAGGAGTGGTGTCGAGCGGTCCTACAGTGGTACTGACCACTCTAGGACAGGTGCCGAACGCTCCCATAACGGAGCCGAGAGGTCTTGCAGTGGTGTCGACCACTCCAAGACTGGTGCCGAGCACTTCTGCAGTGTGCCAGCCACTCTAGGAGTGGTGACGAGTGGTCTAGGAGTAGTGCCGAGCACTACAGCCAGGGTGCTGAGCACTCTAGGTGCTGTGCCGACCACTTCGGTGAAACAGGGGACTCCATCGACACCGATCGAGTTTGCCTCACCTCCAAGCGACATCACAGAGTTCGTGGATGCTTTCCACGACGGTGAGGAGGTGCGGTTCCGCAGGCTGGACGACATCATCGGTGGCATAGGGTCCTTAGGACTGGCGGGTCGGCTGCTTAATGACCCAGAGCTGCTTCTCGTTAGTGCAGAGGGACCATCCACATTCACGTTGGCCGAGCGCGATGTAGATCGGCGACGAACGATACTGGAGGAGATGAAGGCGATCGAGGAAAATGAGACTTGGGAGCTCGTCGATCCACCTCCAAGATGACGTCCGATCGGCCTAAAGTGGGTGTACAAGGTCAAGCGGGACGAGCGCGGCGCCAATAAGAGGAATCTATTTAAGTTCAGTTCCGGTTAGCCCTACTAGTTATGGATTGGATTAGTTGCCAATAAGAGGAATCTATTTACTAGGAAAAAGTAGCGCTGAGAGTTCGGTGGAAGGGGAAACCATTCCTGTATGGAGCCAGCCTCCCTTAAAGGAATGTCTATATGGGGTCACCACTCTTTTTAGTAGAAGACTGAGTGGGAAGCAGCGGAAGACGAAGCCAATCGATAAGGAAAGGTGTAGTGAAAGTCCTATAGGCTCGTTCAGATGGCTAAATTCATATTGAAGTAAGAAGGGAGAGATGCCAATAATAATACCAAATGGGGGTCGGCTACGAAGATTTTTCTCTAGACTCCAGAGGCTAGGTAATAATAGAAAGATAAAGAGAAGTGGGCGGGCATGAGGTATCATAGGAATCTTCATGTTCAAATGTGAATGAAAGCTTTAATCACATCCGGATTTTCTAATCCTTACTTTCGGAGAGTGGATCTATCCAATTAGAATCCCCCATCCGTCCTACTCGTAATACAATAGCAATAGTAAAGACAAGACGGAGACTTTTGAAAAGAAAAAGAGAAGTTGTGGTACTTTCATCATGACAACCAGATCCTTGATCATCTGCATTCCCTTCCTTAAGTTCAAAGTGCAGGGTGATACATCTAAGAGAAAGAGATTCTTCCATCTAACATACTCTCTTGCTTGTCTGAATCCTGCCCAAAAGAAGATGCTTTTCTAGTTCTGGTTCTGGGTCCTAAACTACTATCTTTCCTAGTCCGAGGCATATGACTTTATTATGAGAATCGCTATCAATCCTAGTCAAAGGGTTATCCTTTTTGCCACCACCTCGTGGTCCATCTCTGGAGGGATGAGTGATTGAAGGGTTCGGGTAACCCAATGTGTCCTTGCTTGTTTCTAATAACCCAGTTAGCATATCTTTCCGAGTTTAGGGTTTCTTCCGGTAACCATACCTCCCCTACTTTTGTTTTGGTGACTAACGTAGGCATGTTACGAACGATAACTGACGCTCGAGCATCTTCTTTTCGAAGGACGGACTCCTATCTATTCGTGAGCGCCATTTCATTGATTGTAAAAAGGTAGCATGGTAGCAGCCGAGAACCAGTAGCCGATTGACGGAAGTGAGGGTTATTGCTAAACAGCTATCTTTCCTATTCCTAATTCGCACAACCTTGCCAACGAGAAAGACCACCCATGGAGCCCTTCATTGATCTCGTTCTTCGGCGGCAGGTGGAAAACATGAACGGATTGACAACCGAACGAAAAGACTACTTCTATTGATTGCTTCCATCTTTCTAAACCCTATCTTGACTAGTTCCGGGGATTGACGGAGTATCTGCAAAGATTCGATTAATCTTATCGTGATCCTAGCATCTGGTTGTGACCACCCTATCTTTGCTTGGTTGCCTAGTTCCAGGTCTGGGTTCGGCCCAGCGCATCTGGTTTCCTGCCTAGTTTCAATAACAGTACCGTACCTGCTTTCGTTTTCTACGGTGGGTTCGACATCCGTTACGGTCGTTCATTCTATTCAAAAAATCTCCGTTCCAAAACCGTACATGAGGTTTTCATCTCATACGGCTTCTCCCTTCTATACATAGTACTAAGCGAAAAATCTATAGAATAAAAAATAGAATTTGTCCCATCTCATTATGGACCGAAGGGGGCTGGTATTTTTCCAAGAAATCTCTAGCCAACCTTCCCCCAAGAGGTTTTTCTTAACACCAATGAATTCTATTAATGCTAGAGGAAAACGATAGCTCCAAGAATTTCTTTGCTCTCAACACCTCCTATTTAGAGGAATTAGCCACTTCAACGACCTTTGATGGTTATAAGGGTATCCAAAGTACAAACCTCATGGTTGTTTGTTATCCCAACCATTCTTCCTAACCCTGATACCAATCAGGAAATGGCTAATTTCTAACAAAGTTTTTCTCTTGTTGATTCCTATTTTGTGGTGTAGTGCTTTTCTCCCCTATGTTGCCTATTGGTACTAGTAGAGTCGGATTGGCCTGTAATACAGAACCTATCCTATAGGTGTAACCTTTTGCTCAGCAAAAGGAACCCAAGTCCAGCTCCATCCTTGCATGCCTACTAATCCAAACCGCACTTGACCAAGTCTGTTCTGGACTCCAAACAGATACGTGTACATGTCCTCCTTCATGCACTCCATATCACTCAACTTGGCCCTTTGTTTAATCCCCAAACAGACCAAGTCACAGCCGTACATTGCTCATGCATCCAATCCGAACTGGCCGTCCAAACCAGCTACGTGCCCACCTGCACGTCTACCGGCACCACGTGCAAGTGTAGCACCTTGCACCTTGCACCTTGCCGATGCACCATCTCGCACATCTGCAGCTATTCACGTATGCATGCACATCTCTTGTGCCCACGTGTCATAGCTGCCAATCATCATCACGCCATAGCCCGTACATCTCCCGTGTATGTCTCACGGAGTGATCGTCTTGTCTTCACGTACATTGTTCTCTAGCCCGAACGTCCCCCATGACATCCTTGACCAATAGGACCTCAGTTCCTCCCTAGACTTAGTCCCGAAACCTCAGTTCCTCCCTGAACCTAGTTCTAGTCCATCATCGACCACGTTTTGCCTCAAGCAACACCTGCATATGAACAAACACGCAAACTGCGTCCGAGCCCAAGTCCTCGACTTGACTCAAGTCAATCCACACAACACCTCACACAAGCATGTCATGCAACAATACCAAATCCACTACACTACCACAAGTGTATCCAATCATCATGCTATAACAAGCATAAGTAAGTAACACATGCATGTCACCCTATGCCATAATTCAAATCACTTTGCAATGCCAATTTCATATCAAACCAAATTTTCATCACATGATGTCACAATCTCCCCCTTGATGAAAACATTGGCAACACCATATAGATAATGAACATTGGCATTCACATCCGTTAAATTGTTCTTTTAATAGAAGGCAAAGTGAAAACCAAAAGATCATCTCAAAAGATCCAAAAAAATAAATCAACTCTCCCCCTTTCTTATTTCACAAAATCACCCATGTGAATATGCAACGTGTAAAACTCTGTCCCCCTTTGACAATGGATTCATCAAGAACACAAAAGAAAGCAAAAAGTTGTTCTTTTCAGTTTATCATTTTTTATAATGAGCAACATAAATAATTCACATATGAACAAATTCTCATGCAGGCCATGCTATAAAATAGTTGCACCTCACATCCATACATATACAATGTAATTTAAGCACAACTAAAAATCAAGTACTATTAACGATTTATTACATGTCATGGTCTCCCTTTCTCATCTACCTTAATACTTGAAAACATTGATTTTTGTGCACTTCATTGGTGCTTGAAAAGCTGATTTATTGATGATTGCAACAAAATATAAATTGCAAGGAATTATATGCACCATCAGCCTTACTTTTCAACCAAGCCAAGCCTATGTCACTTTTAGACAATTAGAAGCTTAAGGACAAGGTTTTGGTCATACACAACTTCTTCCAAGTTCATATCAAAGTGCAATGATAAGCAGTCGCGCGAAGAATAAGTGCGATAATGCATATTTCCTTGATCTTTCACATAATTCTTTTTGCATATAGCATTGATATTCATTCAGCATTTTTTAGAGCAAGATCAAAGAAACCAAGAAAGTTCAACCATGACAAGATTTAATTCAAGTTCTCATTCCATTTAAATAGTCATGAGGAAAAAACTACACCGCACATGCAAGATATGAAGTTGCAATTGTCTTGTAGAATAAACATGGCCTCAAATGTCATATCTGTCTCAAATATAATGCTCATTACTTTTCCAAAGTTTTCTGATTTTCTTAAACAAGAACCACACACAAAAAAACAAAGAAAAATGTATTTTTTAAAACACAAGCTCCCCCTCAAAATAACCATTGTCTCAAAGAGCCAAAACGATTCAAAGTCCTCCCCATAAGCAAAAGAAAGAGAATTTTCACCAAAAATCCACATGCTCCCCCTCAAGTGAATAACCAATGAAATCAAGAGAGACATGATGAGATACATGTGTTTGAGTTATCATGGTATACTCAATTAAGCACAACATGAATCATGATCAAAGCATGTAAAGCATGATATATAATATAACATCGAACATGCTAGGGGGTGCATCTTCGTATATGAACAAGCATCTCAACTCATACCACAAAAATATTTATCTGAATGTAAGGGTATGAGTGTAGAATAGCTCACAATGTTTTTTATGATCCTTTAAAAGCCATCTCAAAAATGAAGAAAACAATCCACGTCTTGATCACATCAAGCAAAAGACCAAGATCCATTAAACTCATGTTCTCCATCCTGCATATGAAAAACCTACATAGCACTACAAGATGTCGAGGCCTCTGTTCTGGGGTTAGTTATAAAACATTTATTAGGAATCCAGTACTGCGACACACGACTAAAAGCACGTGTAGGCATAACACAAGTATTCTTATGGAAAAATTCAGATTTAGATTTACTTGTGTTTGTATCAACACAAGGTGTTTGCTTCACCCTATGCACAAAGAATGGTGACACAACCTCACGTGGAACAAATTGTGCTCTTCTAAAATTAGACGTAGCCTTAGCCCTTTCTTTCCTTTGTTGTTTAGATAGTCTAAAGCAAAAATCTACTAGATGTCCATCTTTACCACAATGAGTGCAAGCGTACTTAACTTTATGTTTAACTTGGGAAGTAGAAGCAACATTTGCATTCACTTGACTAGTAGAAGACATAATACCGGCAGATTTAAAAATGATCTTTTTAGGTTCAATAGCTGTCTCAAATTTTCCACTACCAAGAGGTTTAACAATAGTTGGTGCATGAGTCTTAGAATGAGCATAAGGATCAAAACATAAACCAGTTTTATGTGTGCTAGTCTTTTGTTCCAAAATTTGATTCAAAATTTTAGTTCCCATCTTCCCTTGCAAGTAATCAATACGTTTCAAAAGGGTAGCACAATTTTCACATGAATCATTCTTAGATTTATCCTTTTTACCACAATTAGAGCATGAAAGAACCTCATGAATAGAAAAATTATCTTTTAGTTGTGCTATTTTAACATCAGCATCTTTCAACTTCAACTTAAGCAATTCACATTTATCACAAGAAGTTGGTTCCATAGCAACACAAACATGTTTCTCATTTTTGTATTTTTTAGCCTCAAGTTGCTCTAAAGTAGAAGCATGCACATTCATTGAAGTAAGCTCAGCATACACACATTCACAAGATTTTCAAGAATCATCATCAGGAATCAATGTTTTAAGTCTTGCAATTTCAGCATGTAAAGACTCAATCAAAACATCATGTTTCTTAATCCTTTTATTTCTTTTCTCTACTAAAGCACCAAGTTTTTCAACAGCACAAGCTAAATCATCATAAGAAGGTTCTGATTCGTTACCTTCACTGTCGCTATCAATGTCACTGTTGATGGAACTTTTATTACTTGCAATTAGACATAAACCAATTAATTTTTTCTTACCTTGGGGAGTATCATGCTCGCGGTCCGTGTCCACATCACTAAGATTCACTTGATCAAGAGCTGAAAGAACATGATGCACCACCTTGCGGTTCAGGTAGCTCTTCTTCTTGTTGTTCCTTAATGTGTGCATCTTCTTGTCACTTGTGTCAATGTGGCAGAACCGCCCAATTTAACATAATCCCAAATGTACTTGTCAGCCATTTGACACTAAGTACACAAGAGTCCAAGTTAAACCCGGTAGTCTGTCGAGCCCACCTGAAGGGAGAACTCGAATAACCATGTTTTCATCAGGATCATAAATAAGTGAATAAAGCTTACAACATTTTTAACCATTTCATACATCACAATGTTACATAAAATCAGAGTTATTACAAAATAGATTTCATAAAAATAGTGAAAGAAAGGTCATTTTATACAAACACAGCGGAATTTTAATAGTTTTGAATATTGAAGTAGAAGTAGAGATTTAAGAATAAGATGCTACGATAGCAGCGGTAGAGGAAGCCTCGCTAAGCCCACCAGGAGATATCCACACATAGCAATAGTTAGCTCCACCATCCACCTATTACTTGCAATAGGGGAATAAAACCCTGAGTACACAATGTACTCCGCAAGACTTACCCGACTAGGCGGAAGTAGTCTCTCGACTCTTAAGGATATGCAGGGGGCTATTTGGCTAGCTATTTAGTGGTTTTGTAGAGAAGTATTACTAATAGTGCATCCTTAATTATATTCAAAGTTTTAGCAGTCACATCAAGTTTGTTACTTAACCATTCTAGGCAAGCACCTGAACTACTTTCAAGCTTGTGGTAAGCAATCAAAGCATATTTCATTACCCAGCAATAACCGTATCATCATCTCTATGTTCCAGTTGCATTAACTACTATGGCAGTGATACAACAAGTGGTATCCATATCCGAGGAGGGCGGTGATTGCAATTGATGTACATCCAGGTGGGCAATCCCAAACACACGCCCGTACTTTTAGAAGGAGCAAGTACAAGGTTGTTGTTCCCATCGTACAGCCAAGCCCCAAAATGACCTGACCACCCTCGGGGAACCCACCCTATGAGGCCCGCCCTATGAACCAACGACGGGTTTCCCCCTCATAAGTTTTACCATGGACATTCCCCGTCCCCAAAATAACCACTAGAATGGCCAGAGAAACACTTCGGTGAACGTTTTGTGCACCTTAGTTGTAAGACAATACTTAGCTTCACGGTCAACCATAACTTAAGCCCCTGTTATGTGTTTGGTACCTTCAAACTTGCCACAACACTACCAACGGTATGGTCCTTAATCGACACAGGAGAGACTAATGCAACCAGAGCCTCGCTCTGTTGCTATAACTAACCACATCCAAACCAAAAGTCCATAATCCCGCCCGGTCTCCAATTATTATCCAACATCTCAAGTCCATGTGATAGTAGTAACAGAATAGCCATGACCTATCTCTCGCGAGTGACAGTCCATCACCCGACTTCTACCGTAGGTCCTATAGCATGTCATACTACATGATTCCAATCATACTAGTAGGACTCATATGATAGAATACTTATGCAGGTGGGTTTCAAGCAACTCCTGCAACTTAATGCACAACAACATAATAATACGTGCTTAACAAATAGGGGTTATGCACCGGGGCTTGCCTAGGTAACTTATTCACACTAAGTTAGTTGGCTCCATCTTCAACATGATCAGCCATCATCTTCAGGCTGGTCACCGTTACACTAACTTCCCGTTAGACACCAACATCCTTCAGAAGATCCATCAATTCTTCACCGTTCCTAAATGATATGCATGAATGCAATGCATGCTTAAGTCAAACAAGCATATCACAGAGAGTACAACACAAAAAGGGCAAGCAACACATCGACGTGGATAAACTAGGGTAACTAAATGTTGGAGGTTCGGCTCTCATCCTCTCCTAGCGACTTACTTGGTAGTTACTATTATCAACCTAACACAAGTGAGCAAAACAACCATTTGCATTTTAAACATACAAGTGAAAGCTTATCATAACATGCCAAGCACACTTCTACTTACTAAACATACTTTGCCTAGTCATCATTTAAAACAAGTATAGAAAACGTATATTAACCCTAATCTAAACACCTAACATATATAAAATCTTAAATGATTATAACCAAGGAATAAAAAGGTGGCACACCAAACATCTCTTTTGGACATGAAAAATTTATGGGTGATACATCTTAAATAAACACAACTACTGCATAAATTTTATAATTTCTGGATAATCAGATTATTTACTAGCATTTAATTAAGAATTAATGGTAATAAAAGCACGCGACACATGATAAATCAATAACTCAGTAATTAAACACCCATTGGACAAGAATTTTTTACCACAGCATAAACATGCAACAACCTACCATAAAAATTTTACAGCAATTGGATTCATATAACAACATATATGAATTTAGCATTAAAAAGCATAGGAAAAAATTTAGAGCAATATTTTTCTACTAAAACATACAAGATTATACATCTACTGCATAGAGCTAGCCACAAGGATTCCAACACATCTTCATTTTCCTTTTACCTACTTTTCTATGATTTACTATGAATTTTTAAACTTTTAGCCGAATTATACTAAAAAGAAAAAGAAAAACCATAAAAGACAAACACTTTTCACCGAGGCCCTGAGCGTTTCTTGAATCAACCCGCACTCTAATAATACTATTCATGTGAGTCACGAGATATACATTGGGAACACTGGAAAAGCTTCTATTTAAGCGTGAGGTCCTTCTCTTCTTCTTCCTCATCTTCACTGAGCAGAGGACGGCCTTTGCCGACCCGACTTCTGGCCACAGAGGGCTAGGCGGCGGCGATGGACCGGGTGGAGGGGTGCGTGGGCCCCATAGAGACCTGGGTCTGTCTGCGGTCTCGCTGGAGGCGGCCCGAGGCGGTCCAGCCATGGACGCCGGCGGCCAGCGGCAGGCGGCAGTGGTGCTGCGGGGCGTGGCGGCCGGCGAGGATGGTCTGCGCGGCACTGGGTGTCCATGGAGCACCCGTGGCTAGGCACCGCCCGCGCCGGGTAGGGCGCCGAGGCTTGGCCGCGTGCGTGCAGCGTGGCGGCGGCCCAAGCAGGGGCCGCGGCGGCTCCTGGCAACGCGGGCTGCGGCAAGCATGCGTGGGGCACAGCGAGGAGCGAGGCAGAGGTGGGGGCGAGATCAACTCGGCCTGTGACCGAGTGCACGACGGCGCTCGAGCTCAGCTCCGAGCTCGGCCATGGTGGTGCTTGCGTTCTATGAGCAGGGAGCAGGGAAGGGAGCTGAGCGAGAGAAGAGGGTATGCGCGTGAGACTAGGCCCCTCGGCCGTCCTTGTAGGCGCGCGGGAGTGGCGCTCGTGCACGGCAGCGTGGCGTGGGGGAGGGGCAGCGCGGCATGGGCGGCCATGGGTGCCCTTGTGCACGCACAGGCGCGGCGAGGACAGAGCAAGGTGTGGCGACAGCAGTGGCCATGTGCCCCACTTTGAACCCCCAGATCAGCATATTCCAAAAAGATTCGGGCCTAGGTGCTTGAACAAAATATTTTCACAATGCAAAGGACTCCAACTTTGTTTAACGGACCAAGGCTATTAGCACTATGGATTAGGAGATAAGAAACGCCAAAGATTGCAATGTCAGTGGACTTCCGACACTTCGAAAAGTTTCTCTTAATGAATCAGCATTTTATTGAAACTTTGAAGCACTAATTAATCTATCAATCAATCAAACTAGGCACAAACAAGTACTCTACCATGAAGAACACAACTTATACTAGGTTCCTTATACAAACATATTTTATAGTTTCTATATAAAATAATTATTTATTTATCCTCCAAAAAGCTATTGAGCAATTAACACCAATTAGGGTTTTTGACATTTTTAATTATTTTCTCCACATTTTTCCAACATGAACCCTAAATAACTTTTGTTCGCAAGTCTATTTAGAGATGTTTAAGCACACAAATCAAGGTTGTTTGACATCACCCATCTTGACTATATTCACAAAGGTGATTTAAACAAACTTGCATCGTATCATTTCATACAAGAATTTATCACCAAGCATAGAAAACTCATTTATTAGGTTTTATTAGGCCTTAAACTATTGTTAAACATGTACCTAACAGTGCGGTGTTATAGTCAATTTCTTCTTCCTCGTCCTCCTCGCCCGTTGCAATTCTTGCTAAATACTTTGGGCACTTAGGATGAATATGTTTGAGCGAGCCACGCTCCAAACATCTTTGGGAATCTCCACTTTTTCTTTTTCTTGTTCTCACATTCTGCAAAGCTTGATCAAAACATGTAGAGAAGTGTGCTAATTCTTCTTCGGGGAGTTGCTCTAGCTGTTCATCGATTAGTGAAGACAAGAATGGTAATACAAAGCTCGGTGAAGATGATTCATTATTAGACATGCTATGTTGAGAGGCCAAAGCAATTGATTTATTAGAATTCTTTCTAGCAAAAACATCTAATTCATGAGTTTTCAATTTAGAATAGAGAACATCTAAAGTAAGCGTACTCATGACAGGAGATTCTCTAATAGATGTAACTTTCATCTCCCAAATAGACATATCTAAAGCTCCAAGTAATTGACGTGCATTTTCAGCATCAGTGTAAGTAACATTAATAGCACGTAGATTACTAAGAATTTTATTGAAGCGAGCAAAGAATTCATCTAGTGATTCACCGGGTTTCATCTCAAAACACATGTAATCTTTTTTGTACATATCTTGACCTACCTCTTTAATTGTAGATGAACCCTCCTGATAATCACAAAGTGCTTTCCATACCTGATAAGCGGATTTGAGATGCACAACACGATCAAAGTCACTCTTTCCAAGCCCTTGAATAATAAAGTTCCTCGCCTTGCTGTTAGCTTTCACTTGTGTCATGTTTGTCACTGTCACAGCATCGTTCTCGGGCACCTCATAAGGCTTGTAGACCTTCTCCCAAATAGAAAAGCCTTGCGCTTGAATATAAGACTCCATCTTCGTTTTTCATAACTGAAAATCAACACCATCGAAAACAAAAGGTTTTGTCGAATACCTATCCGTCGACATGTTTTCTAATCACCGGTTAAGATCAATTAGAAAAACAACTCTGGCTCCGGTACCACTTGTAGGATCGATTCACTCTAAGATAGGCAATCAGAGTGAGGTGAATGATTGCGGAAGCCAAAATTAATGTTAAAACCTTCCCTAAATACAAAACCAATTTAAGTCTCGTTTTCAACCAGATAAATCAATGAAACTTCTCAGATCACAAGCTTGATGCTCTAGCATTATTTAGATAGATTAAATCAAGTCTAAACTTCCAACCAATAAAACAATCTAAAACCGAAAGCAGGGCATGTAAAAGAGCTGAGCAAAGGAACAAGATTACCAACAAGTCAATATGATAGAATTGAACTTCATTACTCTGATATGTTCACAAGATGCAACTTACAAGCATCCTCAAAAGGATTCTCCACAAAATCCCTAAACACTAAAACAGCCGCCGGCTAAACCCTTTTGCCTGCGCTGCCTCCTCAAAGCCGACGTCGCACACGCACACCTTAGCTCGCGACTCGACCTGTCTCTATTTATATCCACCTGAGACGCACACTGCCAACTCGGTCATGCAAGGCAACATAGCCACAGCCTTGATCTCCTTTTACTTGGCCAAAACGCCCAGCAAAAGGAACCCAAGTCCAGCTCCATCCTTGCATGCCTACTAAGCCAAACCGCACTTGACCAAGTCTGTTCTGGACTCCAAACAGATACGTGTACATGTCCTCCTTCATGCACTCCGTATCACTCAACTTGGCCCTTTGTTTAATCCCCAAACAGACCAAGTCACAGCCGTACATTGCTCATGCATCCAATCCGAACTGGCCGTCCAAACCAGCTACGTGCCCACCAGCACGTCTACCGGCACCACGTGCAAGTGTAGCACCTTGCACCTTGCCGATGCACTATCTCGCACATCTGCAGCTATTCACGTATGCATGCACATCACCTGTGCCCACGTGTCATAGCTGCCAATCATCATCACGCCATAGCCCGTACATCTCCCGTGTATGTCTCACGGAGTGATCGTCTTGTCTTCACGTACATTGTTCTCTAGCCCGAACGTCCCCCATGACATCCTTGACCAATAGGACCTCAGTTCCTCCCTAGACTTAGTCCCGAAACCTCAGTTCCTCCCAGAACCTAGTTCTAGTCCGTCATCGACCACGTTCCGCCTCAAGCAATACCTACATATGAACAAACACGCAAACTGCGTCTGAGCCCAAGTCCTCGACTTGACTCAAGTCAATCCGCACAACACCTCATGCAACAATACCAAATCCACTACACTACCACAAGTGGATCCAATCATCATGCTATAACAAGCATAAGTAAGTAACACATGCATGTCACCCTATGCCATAAATCAAATCACTTTGCAATGCCAATTTCATATCAAACCATTTTTTCATCACATGATCTCACACAAAAGATTCCTCAACAGATCATTCATCGAATCAGTTAATTAGTAAGTTAGCTAGAGAGGTCAGAGTCCACCGAGCGACACGGTGAAGAGAAGAATCACCCAATCTTGAACACATTTTGGATTCCAAGATGCATCAAGCAATGGTACGGAGTTCAATTCCAAAACATTTTGGAACATATGACGATTGTTGAATAAATCTCCAAGCTACAAATCATCTAGGTGACCGTTTAACAAGTTGTGTGTTCCACAAATACATTTAATAATATTATATATAGATAGTTAGATTGATAGGGATTGCAGTTATTTTGGAAAAAAACTGCACATGTGTTACAAACTAAATAATGTAAAAGTTACCGATATTTGTAGTTTTTATTTAATAGTACTGGCCCAAATTTGTCTTACAATATTTTTGTGTGGCGTGAGAGAGTATTATTTACTCCCCTTAAATCATCTTCCAACAACTCCAAAGCAATTCTCTTAATCTCAAACCCTAAATTTTAAAGACACCATATAAGCAATATGGACCCACGATCGATTTCATTGATAATAACATCATCAGTAAGAATATTGGTAATGCCTGGATAACTCGTTCTAATAATAACTACTAGGAATAATGCATTGAGTCGAACATAACATGCATGGATTAACACGAATGCATATACTAGTTAAAGAATCATAAAAGACACTATCCCAGATCTGGACATCACTGCCGGTTCAAAAACCCACTTCACTGCCGGATTTTGAACCGACAGTGGCATACCGGCAGTGATGGGGGTTGACATCACTGCCGGTCCTTAAAAACCGACACTGATCTATAGGAAACAGTGTCGGTTCCTGGCTCCACCCGGCAGTATCCAGTTGAACAACACTGCCGGTTTGTAGTCCCAACCGACAGTGACGGTTGCTTCAAGAGTGTCAGTTCTTGGCTCAAGCCAGTAGTGTTGAGCAAGCCTACACTGTCGGTTCTTGGATCAAACCGGCAGTGTTGTAGTAAATATCAGTGTCGGTTCGTGGATCAAACCGGCAGTGTTGTAGTAAATATCAGTGTCGGTTCATGGTTCAAGCCAGCAGTGTTGAGCAAGCCTACACTGTCACCTGCAGTGCCTTCAATGGACCGTAGGCTAGCTCCCATATCTCCTCTATAAAACCATAGTATATCGCCTGCGTTGCCGTTTTCGTCGTGAGCATCAAGACAAACACCACAATTTTGGTATGTGCTCTTTTCATCTTGCTTTTTTGTGTAAAATGTGAATCCATTAATCTCATACCCTTGGTACTTAAGATATGTACTCGAAGGTCCCTTGGCTAAGGCATCCAGTTGATTACCCAACTTTATTCCAAGCAAGCGACGTTGCAACCAGCTGACAAATTCCTCCTTATGTTTTTTATCCAGCCAAGCCTGTGACTTGCTCGGATACAGAGTTTGCAGCGATTGCCTGTGCTCGTCAATGTATGGCATCACACCCTTGGCTTGTTGGAGAACAGCGAACTGTGCCTATCTGAAAGAAACAAGGTCGTCTACTATAACAGATTTCTCCCCGATCGTTCCTTTGCCACGTAGTCTTCCCTCGTGACGAGATTTTCAAACTCCGACCCTTTTGATGTCCAGATAATATGTGCAGAACTCAATGGCCTCCTCCGTTGACCATCCTTCAACCATGCCCCCTTCTGGCTTGAATCTGTTCCTAACATACCTCCTGAAAACTTCCATCAATCTTTCGAAAGGGAACATCTGATGCAGGTACATTGGGCCAAGGGCTCAAATTTGGTCAACAAGATGAATGAGCAGATGCAATGAGATATCAAAGTAAGTCGGCGGGAAATACATCTCAAGCCTAACAAGAGTTTCGGCTATGTCCCGCTGCAGCTGCTCTAGCGTGGACACATCAATGAACTTTTTTGAGATCGCGTTGAAGAACGAGCAAAGCTTTATGATTGGGCCTAGACCTTTGGGGGAGGATACCACGTAGGGCAATAGGGAGCAGCTGAATCATAATGACATGATAGTCATGGGCCTTTATAGGGCCATAGTTGAACTTGAGTTCTCTCATGTTCACTAGCCTCTTTGGGTTCGCACAGTAGCCCATTGGGACTTTGAGTTCATTGAAGAAAGAAATAAGCGCACACTTTTCTTCCTTCTTCAATATCCATGACACAAGTGGAAGTTTGAACTGGCCATTCTCTAGCTCCACGGGATGCAGCTCCTTCCTGATTCCCAAGTGTTGCATGTCCAAGCGTGTGGCTAGTGAATCCTTCGATGTTCCCCTGGTGTCCATCAAGGTGTTAAGAGTGTTAGCACACACGTTTTTAGTGATGTGCATGGGATCAAGACAGTGGCGTACACTAAAAAATGGCCAGTAAGGTAGTTTCCAGAAAACCAATTTTTTCTTCCAAACGCTCCCATCAGGCGCTGCTACTACATTGTCCCCCTTCCTAAGGACAACCTCCAGTTTGTTGAGTTCTCAAAGTATTGCAGGCCCGTCTCGATATTTTGGAGCTAAGTGTTTCTCAATAGTACCGTTGAAATCTTTTCTGTTCTTGTGGTAAGGGTGATCCTTAGGTAGAAACCTACGGTGTCCCATATAAACTATCTTTGAGTTATTTGGCAGATTTACCGCACCGGTGTCGTCCAAGCACTCGACACATCCAATATAGCCTTTTGTCTTCTCTCTAGACAACGAACCTCGACCTGGCAGGTCGGTGATTGTAGCGACAAGTACTCCCTTGATCGTGACATGTTCCTTTTTGTACTCGTCCCAAACATCCGACACACCCTTTTTAAACATCTCCACTAGTTCATCGATCACTGGTTCCAGAAACACATCGATGTCATTCCCAGGTTGTCTTGGCCCTTGGATCAGTAGTGGCATCTAGATGTACGACCGCTTCATATAGACCTAATGTGGAAGGTTGTATATACAGAGCATCACTGGCCAGGTGCTATGATTGCTTCTAACCTGGTCGAAAGGATTCATCCCATCTGTGCTCAAAGCAAACCAAAGGTGCCTTACCTCTCCACCGATGTCCTTATAGAACATAATATTGATAGTCCTCCAGTCATGTCCATCGGTGGGGTGCCTCATCATTGTATCTTTCTTATGCTCTTCGCTATGCCAGTGCAACAGCTTGGTTGACTTTGCACATGCAAACAACCTATGCACCCGGGGAGCTATAGGGAAATACCAAACGACCTTTACGGGACCTTCTTTGGTCTTGGTACCCTCATCTGATGGCCCTTTCTTGTACCGTGGAGCTTCACACTTGGGGCACTTGTCCAAGTCTTTATATTTTTCTCCACGGTACAATATGCAATTATTGGAACACGCGTGGATTTTTTCAACCTCGAGGCCGATGGGGCAGATCATTTGCTTGGCTAAGTATGTCTTTTCTGGCAACTCGTTTTTTTCTAGGAGCATTTTCCTTATTATACCTAACAACTGATCGAAGCCTTTATCACTCAATCCGTTTGTCGATTTGAACTCTAACAGCATGATGTCGGCTTCCAGTTTACTCATTGGACAATTCCTATATAATGGTGTTTTGCCATCTTATCTCATTTTCTCTAGTTTCTCAGTTGTCTTTCACTAAGACATCCGGTTTCTACATTACGTAGCAGCTGAGAAATACCATCGTTATCTTCGGTGTCGTCAGCTAGCGTGTTCCTAAACACATTATTAACTGTGGCCATAGGTTCCGTGTTGACACCGGGTTCCTCGTCAGCATCGTGGATGGCTTCGTCAGGCATGTCCACATCATCATCGTTTTCCTGTAGAACATTCACACCAACCTCGCCATGCATAGTCCATATCGTATAGTTTCGCATGAACCCCCTGGTAATCAAGTGCGATCGTATAGACTCAATTTGACAAAAGTTCCTATGATTCTTGCAATCTTTGCATGGGCAGAAGACAGGGTTCCCATTCACAGCATGGGCTTTGGCATCGGTGATAAACTGGCTGACGCCATGCATGTACCGCTTGTCCGTTCGGGACAGATGCATCCACTCTCGATCCATCTTTGCACAAAAAAATACTAAGACAGTAATTACAAAGAATTAATAAGAAATTGAGCTTCATGAACAACAATTGTAGCTCGAAAGTACCATTTTTGAAAAACATTATTGTACACTAATTATTGAAAAATTGAAATTGGTAGCCTCGGTCCTGTAAATTGAAAATCGTAGTAAAAAACAATTATTGCACAATATTGAAGAACAACTATTCTACTGTACTTCTAAGAACTAATTATAGCATCACATACTAACAATGATGATCTTGACCACCATAGAATAATTAGCTAGGAATTTAAATGTGTTCATGGACACCAACCTTTTGGACGATGGATTCGCCATAATTTAAGCCTTGCACAAATGTCCAATTGGAAAAGTGCTCTCTAGAATGAGAAAGAACTAGAATGAGAACCAAGCAATGTAGCTATCAAAACGAAGCTAATTAAGCAATAAAATCAAAGGAGTGGATGTTTGTTACTAACCTTGAAGCAAAAAAGATTAAGCCATTCTTCAAAATTTAAGCACTAGCTTCATGGTGAAGAGCAGCCGCAACAATAGAGGGAAGGGTCCAAACGCGCGCCTCTATTCTCGGGATGGAAGAGAGGAGGAAGGAGAGGACGGCTGCAGCCTTTTTGTGTTGTAGGCTTATCACCGTCGGTTCTTGGCTAGAACCGACAGTGATAGAGACCAATCACTATTGGCTCTTGGCTTAAACCGGCAGTGATGAGGGCCCGCCAAAACACTGCCGGTTCAAGCCACAAACCGGCAGTGATGTGGTCCTTCACTGTCGGTTTTAGCCTAGCTCCAATTATTTTTTTATTTTCAAGCTCATAACCGGCGATGAGGTACATCACTGCCGATTCTCACAAATCCGACAGTGATGATGCCGGCAGTGATGTGCAAATCTGACATAGTGAGATGTCGTTACTTCTGACAGATCATGGTACACTCAGGGTCGAATTCGAAATCCTCGTCGTCCGCAACATAGAGGACAAAGTGATCCATATACTTGCTGTGACAATCAACCTCCTCTGATCCTCCGGGGTAGATGCTCTCGTACTGAGGTAGCAGACGACTTGGAATATCCATGGTGTAGTTGGAGAGGAGTTGTGTTACCGTGAACGGAGGCAAGCCGCAGACCCAAGCAGTATCCATGTCCATAGTCTCCGAGACCAATGTGAACCTTAAAGATCTCACGATGCAGTACAGGACCATCATCTACGTACCGTGGCCAGTTGGAAGTAGGCGCAGTTTGCCTCAATTGTTGGGAACCTACGTGCGTCAACAGCAAAGCACCTGGCGCCTAGGAACAAGGCTAGGCTACCGATGCTCGTGACCCGCTCCATCGCATTGCCAGCGTCGTCAATCTTGAAGACATCAATGCCAGCGCCACGGTTCCGCAACAAGACCACCAGCATATCCCCGGCGGCGGCGGCGGCCTCCCAAGAGTTAAACTTGTCCTCCCAAGAGTTAGAAACTAGCACCCTGTCCAGCACACATAATATTGGAGTTTGCTTATTTGACCATGTATCTCTGCTTCCTGTCCTGTGTAGTTCTCTCAAGGCTGTAGTATTGATCATGTCATTGAATGCATCCATCAGATTGGTATTAACATTCCCAGATGATTTCTCCTCAACTTTCCTGTCATGTGGGGCCACGCCTGTACAAGGAAACGGTGCGCCCGGGATGGCCGCAGAGCCACTGAGGATCTGGGCACGGTCACCATGCAGGCAGGTGCGCCAGCTGAAGATATGGGCGTGATCTCCAGGCATGCAGGTCAGGAAGAAATGGCAAGTGGCTAGAAGGAAATAATAGCCGATCAAGGCCTTATAATTAGGAGCAATTAGCTCCAATTTGTAGTGCCGAATGGCCTATATATGAGAATAATCAGGATGAATAAGAATCAAGCAAGAATTATTACCTAATCTATCTTCTTCTTCCTCCAAACCGACTGGAGCTGAGGGGCAAAACCTCGCCTAGCTACCATGGGTCGCGGCTACGAACTCCGTAGCCGGGGTCCTGCTAGTCTTGGACATGACGTCCTTGACAACCTGGTATCACGATCCAGGCCTTCCTCGCCTAGCCGATCATTCATCGAATCAGAATCAAGGGATTATGATCTGAGCCTAGTCTTGGGGCAGTAAGTACAGAAGCAAGGTTAAACTTGTCCTCCCAAGAGTTAGAAACTAGCACCCTGTCCAGCACACATATCTGAGCCTAGTCTTGGTGTTCGCTGGTCTGAACCGTTCAGCCAGCCGGCTGGTTTCAGTCACGTGGTACTGTTCATCAATTCAGCCGAACAGTGTTTTTCTCTCACAGCAAACCAGCCGAAACAGTGTTTTTCAGCCAAGTTTCAGACCAGCAAACGGGGGTTTGCTTATTTGACCATGTATCTCTGCTTCCTGTCCTGTGTAGTTCTTTCAAGGCTGTAGTATTGATCATGTCATTGAATGCATCCATCAGATTGGTATTAACATTCCCAGATGATTTCTCCTCAACTTTCCTATCATGTGGGGCCACGCCTATACAAGGAAACGGTGCGCCCGGGATGGCCACAGAGCCACTGAGGATCTGGGCGCGGTCACCATGCAGGCAGGCGCGCCAACTGAAGATATGGGCGTGATCTCCAGGCATGCAGGTCAGGAAGAAATGGCAAGTGGCTAGAAGGAAATAATAGCCGATCAAGGCCTTAGAATTAGGAGCAATTAGCTCCAATTTATAGTGCCGAATGGCCTATATATGAGAATAATCAGGATGAATAAGAATCAAGCAAGAATTATTACCTAATCTCTCTTCTTCTTCCTCCAAACCGACTGGAGCTGAGGGCAAAACCTCGCCTAGCTACCACGGGTCGCGGCTACGAACTCCGTAGCCGGGGTCCTGCTAGTCTTGGACCTGACGTCCTTGACAACCTGGTATCATGATCTCACACAAAAGATTCCTCAACAGATCATTCATCGAATCAGTTAATTAGTAAGTTAGCTAGAGAGGTCACAGTCCAGCGACACGGTGAAGAGAGAAGAATCACCCAATCTTGAAAACATTTTGGATTCCAAGATGCATCAAGCAATGGTACGGAGTTTAATTCCAAAACATTTCGGAACATATGACGATTGTTGAATAAATCTCCAAACTGCAAATCATCTAGGTGACTGTTTAACAAGTTGTGTGTTCCACAAATACATTTAGTAATATTATATATAGATAGTTAGATTGATAGGGATTGCAGTTATTTTGGAAAAAAAAACTGCACATGTGTTACAAACTAAATAATGTAAAAGTTACCGATATTTGTAGTTTTTATTTAATAGTATTGACCCAAATTTGTCTTACAATATTTTTGTGTGGCGTGAGAGAGTATTATTTTCTCCGCTTAAATCATCTTCCAACAACTCCAAAGCAATTCTCTTAATCTCAAACCCTAAATTTTAAAGACACCATATAAGAAATATGGACCCACGATCGATTTCATCGATAATAACATCATCAGTAAGAATATTGGTAATGCCAGGATAACTCATTCTAATAATAACTACTAGGAATAATGCATTGAGTCGAACATAACATGCATGGTTTAACACGAATGCATATACTAGTTAAAGAATCATAAAAGATGTCGTTACGTCTGACAGATCATGGTACTCAGGGTCGAATTCGAAATCCTCGTCGTCCGCAACATAGAGGACAAAGTGATCCATATACTTGCTGTGACAATCAACCTCCTCTGATCCTCCAGGGTAGATGCTCTCACTACCGGAGGCGGTTTCTTTGCCGAGTGCCTCATATACTTGCTGTGACAATCAACCTCCTCTGATCCTCCAGGGTAGATGCTCTCACTACCGGAGGCGGTTTCTTTGCCGAGTGCCTGAGGCACTCGGCAAAGACCAATATACACTCGGTAAAGCCTTTGCCGAGTGTTACACTCAGCAAAGTGCACTCGGTAAATAGTTTATCGGTAAAGATCTCTCTGCCGAGTGTACTTTATCAAGCACTCAGTAAAAGCTTTGCCGAGTGTCAGTAGCCGTGACGGCGAGCGCCACCGTGATGACGGCTTTGCCGAGTGTCAAGGTCAAACACTCAGCAAAGGTACCTGATTTGCCGAGCGCCATTGACTTAGACACTCGGCAAAGGTGGCCACTTTGCCGAGTGTCGCCGACAAGACACTCGGCAAAGGTGTAGTTGGAGAGGAGTTGTGTTACCGTGAACGGAGGCAAGCCGCAGACCCAAGCAGTATCCATGTCCATAGTCTCCGAGACCAATGTGAACCTTAAAGATCTCACGATGCAGTACAGGACCTTCATCATATACCGTGGCCAGTTGGAAGTAGGCGCAGTTTGCCTCAATTGTTGGGAACCTACGTGCGTCAACAGCGAAGCACCTGGCGCCTAGGAACAAGGCTAGGCTACCGATGCTCGTGATCCTCTCCATCGCATTGCCAGCGTCGTCAATCTTGAAGACATCAATGACAGCGCCACGGTTCCGCAACAAGACCACCAGCATCCCCGGCGGCGGCGGCGGCCTCCACCACGTAACAACGGCACCTCCAGTGCTCGTCGGATATAAGGCGGTCGAAGGTCGTCATGTTGGCATCAGGACCATCATCTTCACGCACTACTATAGAATGGACTTGTTGTCCTGGACGGTAACGGCCTTTAGTCCCGGTTACCGCGCCGGGACAACGATCCTGGGACAACGATCCTGGGACTAAAGGTGCCACCTTTAGTTCCGGGTCATCGAGCCGGGACTAAAGAGGGACCTTTAGTCCCGGTTGGTGTTACCAACCGGGACTAAAGGCTCTCCACCGAGCAAACGTGGCCGCACCCTTTAGTCCCGGTTGGTAACCCCAACCGGGACTAAAGGTTCCTTTTCTTTTTCTTTTTTTTTGTTTAATTTGTTTTCAGTTCAGTTACACGTATTTGTTTAATATATAATATGTTTTTATGTACGTATTCTACGCTGCTAATATAAATACACGCACGCATATAATTACATCTAATTCTCATCTCGAGCATTATTATATTCGAATAAAGTATGAACCTATATATATTATAGATATATATATATATATATACAACACTTTCATAATCTTGTTCTCGAAAATAATGATATCAATAAACATTTAATTTACATCATTTATTTCTTAGGATTAAAGTAGAACTCGCCGTTGGGATTTAGCACTTTTTCTAGAAGATATCCTGCTATTGACTCTTGAACTGCTTTCAGATGGTCTTTTTGCATGACCCTTCGTTTCAACCATTCAGTCTTGCATTTGAAATAAAAGAAAAAATATTAATACATATATATATATTCATTTAAAAATAAATAAAAAATTGATATATACGTACTCTGAGGACATCTTTAGGAGTTCTTCTTATGTGCGCAGTGATAAATTCACAAACGTAGTATCCATACAAGTTATTACCTGGTTCCTGCCGCAAACACCACTGTACAAGAAGAAGATTATTCTTATCATCTCACACGTAAATTAAAGTACGATATAGTAATTAAACACGTGAGGAAGTGTATATAGTACAATTTACTGGTATTTCAACTACATTAAATGGTGCCTTGCAATCCTTGCGATGTTGCCGAATAAACTCTTTCCAAACCCTGTGCGACCAATAATGTACGATCGTTAATAAATTATGACAAAGTCTATTCAATAATAGTTGTACGCGAGAGATCAAAATTACCCCTGGATAATATCTATTATATCTTGGTATAGTGCCCGCTATTTTCTCAATGAGTCAAAGATTATTAACCAACTTGAGTTTAACTCAATAACAATGAGTATCCAGTGAAACCTGCATTGGTTTATACACACACGTACATGCATATAAGTTGTATTGATATTACATAAAATGTGTAGACTACATTATTATTAACACTTACTCAAAGTTGTACGGGAAAAGTATTGTTGTTTTGTCGTGCTGCTTCACGAAGAACATCATGATATTCTCCTGTGCTTCAGATACCCACCGCTCCTTGACAATAATACCGGTTTTGAATACGATATAAGGATCAATGAAGCCAACACTGGTGTCTTGAATTCTTTGGAGCTCTGACATCTAGAATCTGTATATAAATATAAGTTACATGTAAGGATAATTATATACACGTACGCATGGAAGTGAGTTTATTAAATAAAAGTAAGAATCACTTACAAACAAAAGGAGCTAATGATTGATTTGTCCAGAGCGTCCAAGTGGAATAGTTGATGCAATTCTTCGAAACTAATATGTAAGATGTCATCGCCACGGAAGTAATGATGGTCTCTAAATCTGACAAAGATCCACTGCTCACCCCTGCCACACGCCTGCATGTACCACTTGTTGAGCAAGTACATTTGCGTACCCAATTCATTCAGAGCCGCAGGGTTGTACAGACTTTTGCCATATTTATAAGTCTTCCAGGTATCAACTTCCAGGTTCTGGATTGGAGCTTTGCCCGTCAATTGATCCAAGGTTAAACCAGTATCTTTAAAAAAAGCATTAAGGGCTTGAACCGACACTTCTCCAGAGTTGTCTGGTCGATAGACTTCTATATTGGAACCATATTCATTAGCAACAACAATATTTTGCATTGGTTGCTTTTATTGTCCGAGCTGTGGGACATCCTTCCCTGATGCTCTTTTCCTTTTCTTATCTGCATCATGTGACTTCACGAAGGAGCGGTCATAGTCTGATAGTGGCGAAGGCTTACGAAGTTCAATCATCTTTTTCTTGTGAGCATCGACCTTCTGCCTCAGCACCTCTTGTGGTAGGTAAAAGTATGGCTTCTCCTTAAGCTTCGCTTGACTCTTGTTTTTGGTATCTATAAAAAAATCTTTCACTTTTTTGTCTTCTTCAGCTGCTATTTGCTCATTAGTCTTTTCAGGAAGTATTTCTTGAGAAATAACTCTTTTTCTCGGGGTCTTCTTTGCCATCGGGATCTTAGACGTCTTTGTAGTGCGTCGCTGTGGAGGGGGTGGGGGCGGTGTTGGAGACCGGCGTGGAGGCGATGTGGCCGGTGTTGGTGGAGACTGGCGTGGAGGCGTTGGAGATCGTTGTGGAGGCGGTGGGGCCAGTGTAGGAGTTGGAGATCGTTATGGAGGCGATGGGGCCGGTGTAGGAGTTGGCAATCGCCGTGGGGATGAAGTCGTCTCGCCCCCCGCGACGCTGTGATGAGATGGGGAATGAATGATTAGGCTAGGCTAGGGGGAGACCCTGCTACAAAAACAAGTTGTGTGTCAATTATTTTTGAAGCCAATAGAAAATTAATGGAAAATAATATTTTATTCACTTTCATTCGTACCTAGGGTGAGGTAGGGGAAGCGGTGGCGCCCCAGGAATGATGATGAAGCGTTTGTGCCATTGAATAAATGTGTTCTCTGCTTCTCCTAGTGTCTTCTCCCCATCACCGCCTTCAATGTCAAGAGGAACATTACTGTAACCTTTGAGCACTCTATCGACCGAGACGCTAGCATATCCAGGTTGAATAACTAACCTATGAATTCTTGGTGTCTTCGTTCGGTCTATTGGAGATACAACCCCGATAGCCACCATGATTGATGCATTATTACCATCTGGAATGTGCAGCTCACATGTTGTTAGAGGCTCGGTAATGTCATCAACAGGGAAGCGCAACCCAGCGTCGTCTTGAATAACTAGCAGCTCCGTAGAAGCACAACTATTTTTTATCTGACCAACGGGGCTAATGGTGACTCCTGGCGTTGATTGCGATTGCATTTGACTCATTGCTAGCTGCACTTGCCTCTTGATCTCCTCCTGCATTCTTGCCTCAAGAGATTTTTCTCGTTCACGTGATTCAAGCAATGCTTGTCATGACTCATCAACAAATTGCTCTAATGCACGGATTCGTTCTGCCTCCTCATCCTTCTTTCTCTGGCGACTTCTGTAGGTATCCTTGTCTACTGGGAATGTGTGTAGCCACGGAACCACCCTATAGCCTCTTGTTCGACCACCGTGTTCGGGATTCTCTAGGGCATATGTTAATTCATCCTTCTCTCTGTTGGGCTTGAAAACACCACTATCAGCTTCTTCCCTAGCATGAGCTAGTCTCTGTGTTGCTCTCTCAATTTTTTGGCCAAAAATTAGCTTGCCAGTGTCTAGGTCTAGGCTTCCCCCATGAGCGTAGAACCAATTCTTCGCGCGTTGAGGCCAGTTCTTCTCTATTGTTTCAGGTATGATTCCCTTGGCAGTAATCTCTGCTTCTAGGTTCTGCCACTTGGGAATAGCACTCCTAGAACCACCTGATCCCATGCGATGATGGTATTGCTTCTGTCGGGTATTCTACCAATTCCTCATCACACGTTCCTCACTGTCTTGAGATATCTTGTATTCTACGAAGGCATCCCAATGGGACTCCAACTTGACAAACGCCTTAGCATTGAAATTCGGCGTAGCATTCTTCAAGATAAACTTTTTATACAATGTCTTCTTCCAACTCTAGAACAATGTTGTTATCTTCTTCATTGTCCAATCCCTCACTAGCTCCTTCAAAGCATCATCTGCTTGTAATGTGAAATGCTGAGTGATATCTCTCCAAGCTAGGTTTTTGTCACGATCAGATACAAAACTAACATTAGGAGCGGATATCTTCTGCTTCCATTCACGAGCACTAACTGGGATCCTATCCCTTACAATGAACCCACATTGATTGACATATGTCTGAGCATGTGGTCCCAAAGGTTTGCCGGTGTCGGTGTCGAATTCTGATATTATGAAACGGCCCTCTAATGGCTTTTTTGGCCCTCGGACTTTTCTACTTTTGTCGGTGGTTGATGTAGATCCAGAGACCGGCTACATGAGTAGAAACATAATGATTAACAACAAATATACGTACCCTTGCATCTATAAGAGATGATAGATAATCGAATATACCTCGCCAGTATTTTCTTGTGCGACAATTTATTGATCTTCAACCACCGGCATATTCAGGATATCCTCATAATCAGCAAAGTACTGACTCGTGTCATCTACATCCATATTGGTACCGGTGTTGATAATATCCGCCATTATGTCATCACTCAAGTTATCATCCGGAGCAACCATTTGTATCTTCAAGATAACACATAGATAGAATTACTATGGTACATAACATAAGTACATGTGATAACACATATAGAATTACTAAATCCAATTAAATATAATAAGACATAATATTTCATAAGGATAAACAATAATAAGGTATAGGCTTTGGAATCGAATCAAAAACACTTTCGATCCAAAAACATGAAAATAAGTACATGTATATATATACACATAGAATGATACAATATATTTTCTCTCTCTCTCTCTCAACACATAGAAATAAATGCATATGTCTATATCTCTAGATATGCATGTGATACACATAGAATGTCTCTCTAAATACAATTTTCTCTCTCTCTCAACACATGAAAATAAGTACATGTATATATACATATAGAAATAATTAAGTACATATGTATACATATAGAATCTCTCTCTAGATATAATATATAGAGAGATAGAATATATAATTATTAAATCCAATTAAATAAATCTAACATGAAATTAGATAAACTAGTAATAGATAATACATTTTAATCTAACATATATCAAAAACTATAATAAAAACTATCTAAAAAAACTATCTAAATAAAATACTAATTAAATTTTAATACATTTAATCTAATATATCAAAAACTATCTAAAAATAACTAAAAAACTAACAATAAACTACTAATTAAAATTTAATACATTTTAATCTAACATACAGCCGAGACTTTGTAAAAAAAATCTAAAAAACATGGCCGATCGAGAGCATGCAGCAGATCAAGCAGAGTACTCGACGGAGGCCGTACGGTGGGCGCGCAGGAAGCGTCGGCGACGGAGGGTGGGGTCGGGTGCGGTGGCGGAGACGGGATGCGGCATTGCGGGCCGGGAGAATGGCGCGGCCGGGCGGGGGTAGACGGCGACGGCGCGACAGAGACGAGCTCGACGACGGCGGATGGCGCGGCTGGGTGGGGCTGAGCGACGGAGGCGAGATCGAAGATGAACAGAATAGACGTTCGATATATATAGGCCGGGACCCTTTAGTCCCGGCTGGTAACACTAGCCGGGACTAAAGGTATTTTTGGGTGGGCACCGAAATTGCCGCCCACCCTTTAGTCCCGGTTCTTGGTCTGGGTCGGGACAGAAGGCCTGAAAATTTTGGCAACCCGCCAACGTAATTGGAAAGGCCTGGGATTTTGATTTTGTTTAATACTAGGTTAATCAATTAATTCCATAACAACTTCAATACTTTGCAATATTTATTTTAAAAAATACTATTGATTAACTAATTATTTATTATAAATAGGAAAATTTTGTAACCTAAAGTTTTTAATTTCTTTTATGAATATAGAATATAAATGTTACTAATACTAAGTATTTTGTTAATGCAAAAATATATTTGTAACTTAAAATTAATAAAACTAATATTATTCGATAGGAAATTTATTATCACATTATTGTAACGTCAATGTTTCAATTTTGTCTCGGTTTTTAACCAAAATTGACAGGAAATTTTTGTTGAACCTATAAAAATAAAGAAAATATAGTATTTTTTGTTTTACAACTTTTTCAAATGAAAAAATGGCCTATATAAGGATTGTATATATTGATGAGCTTAACAAACTTGGTATTCAAAACTTTTCAATTTGAGACAATCTAGGGTTCCGAAAACTAGTTTGTAGGCGTTGAAATTTAAAAATCATAAATTTGAACCATCCAAACTTTCTCCAATGGAAAGTTGACCAAAACAACAATTGTAGATCTTTTTGAGTTTAACAAACTTGGTATTTAAAACTTTTCAATTTGAAGTCATTTAGAGTTTATAATACTAGAGTCAAAGTGTTGTTTTTTCATTTGACAAAATTTGACTTGGTCAAACTTGCTCAAATGAGACACTAAATGACCTCAGATGAAAAAACTCTAAATACCAAGTTTGATCATCTCAGCAAGATCTACAATTGTTACATAGCTCATTTTCCCATTTGAGAAATTTTTATCAAACACTAGTCACAACTTCTTGAATCTCATATAGACTTTCTAAAACTATGTCACACACTTGTGAAATTTGAACTACATTTTGTTCAAGCTTTCTCAAATGAAAAAATGGCCTATATAAGGATTGTAGATATTGATGAGCTTAACAAACTTGGTATTCAAAACTTTTTAATTTGAGACAATCTAGGGTCCCAAAAACTAGTTTGTAGACGTCGAAATTTAAAAATCATAAATTTGAACCGTCCAAACTTTCTCAAATGGAAAGTTGACCAAAACAACAATTGTAGATCTTTTTGAGTTTAACAAACTTGGTCAAACTTGCTCAAATGAGACACTAAATGACCTCAGATAAAAAAACAATTATGAAGTCATAACATATTACATAATATCCGTCTCTAAAACATAATATATTAAACATGCATCGTTGTATCATGCGGGCACAACAGTGAATTTCTTCTTGACGTATGACCCTTGGTTATAATCTTGTTGTAACCATAGAGTGTCTTCATCATTTAACATGATGATTGGATCTTTCTTCACTATGAAGGGTGGGATTCGGACATTTCTTTCATAATCTTCAGACATGTCTGACTTGTCTTCAATTCCCACTATATTTATTTTCCCAGAAAGAACTATGTGGCGCTTTGGCTCATTGATCATTGAGTTGATGTCTTCGTTTTTTCCTCTCTTTGATTTTGTAGACATGTCTTTCACATAGAACACCTGACTCACATCGGCAGTAAGGACGAATGGTTCGTCTTTGTACCCAATATGTTGAGGTCCACTGTTGTCATTCCATACTCTTTGTCGACTGTTACCCCTCCTCCGGCCAGCTTCACCCATTGGCACTGAAACAAAGGGACTTTAAAATTAGGTGCGTAGTCTAGTTCCCATATATCTTCTATGCGGCCATAATATGTTTGTATATTCCCATTTGGATCTGTGCCATCTATGCGAACACCACTATTTTGATTGGTGCTCCTTTTATCTTAGGCAACTGTGTAAAATGTATTCCCATTTATCTCGTACCCTTGGTACATGAGGATATGCCATGATGGTTGCCTAGCCAATAAATACAGTTGCTCATCAGTATTGTCATCGCCTTGACATTCTTTTTGCAACCAACCACTGAAACTTTTCATGTGCTGATGCCTAATCTAAGCTTCAGTCTTTCCTGGAAACTTGGATCGTAAGAACTCCTTATGTATCTCGATGTACGGATGCACCAATGATGAGTTCTAAAGAACTGTGTAGTGTGCTTTATTGAAATAATCGTCTTCCATGCCAATATATGTTTTCTTCCCTAAAGTTCCTTTACCACTGAGTCTCCCCTCGTGTCGCGATTCGGGAACGCCAATCGGGGCAAGGTCAGGAATAAAGTCAACACAGAACTCAATGACCTCCTCTGTTCCATAGCCCTAGGCGATGCTTCCTTCAGACTTAGAATGGACTTTCACATATTTCTTCAAGACTCCCATAAACCTCTCGAAGGGGAACATGTTATGTAAGAACACAGGTCCAAGAATACTAATCTCCTTCACCAAATGAACTAGGAGGTGTGTCATGATATTAAAGAAGGATGGAGGGAACACCAACTCAAAGCTGACAAGACATTGAACCACATCATTCTATAGAGTAGCTAGTTCCACTGGATTGATTGTCTTCTGAGAAATTGCATTGAGGAATACACATAGCTTCACGGTGGCTAGACGTACATGTGGAGGTAGAATTCCTCTTAAAGCAACTGGAAGCAATTGCGTCATAAGCACGTGGCAGTCGTGGGACTTTAAGTTTAGGAATTTCTTATTTGGCACATTTATTATACCCTTTATATTAGAAGAGAATCTCGATGGGACCTTGATGCTGCTTAGACATTCGAACATGCTGTCCCTCTCTTCTTTGCTAAGCGTGTAGCTAGCAGGACTTAAGTAATGACGTCCATCATCTGTCTTCTTTGGATGAAGGTTGTCTAGTTCTTTCATGCCCTGCAAGTCCTGGCGTGCTTTAAGTGAATCCTTTGGCTTCCCGTACACACCCATGAATCCTAATAGGTTCACATAAAGATTCTTTGTCAGGTGCATCACGTCGATTGCGTTGCGAACCTCTAGGACTTGCCAATAGGGTAGCTCCCAAAAAATAGACTTCTTCTTCCACATGGGTGCGTGCCCCTTAGCATCTTTGGGAACAGATTCGCTGCCTTGTCCCTTTCCAAATACTACTTTCACATCCTTAACCATTGCGAGTACATCTTCCCCGGTTCGGTTATGAGGCTTCTTCCGATGGTCTGGCTTACATTTAAAATGCTTACCTTTCTTTCTTACTTGGTGATTCAAAGGAAGGAATCGACGATGGCCAAGGTACACGACCTTTCGACATCTTTTCAAATATATACTGTCAAGGTCATCAAAATAATATGTGCATGCATTATATCCTTTGTTTGTCTGACCTGAAAGATTACTTAAAGCAGGTCAATCATTGATTGTTACGAACAACATTGCTCGTAGGTCAAAGTGTTCTTGTTTGTACTCATCCCAGACACGTACACCTAGTTTGTTCCATAAAACTAGAAGTTCTTCAACTAATGGCTTCAGATAGACATCAATATCGTTGCCAGGTTGCCTCGGACCTTGGATGAGGATCGGCATCATAATGAACTTCCGCTTCATGCATAACCATGGAGGAAGGTTGTAGATACATAGAGTAACTGGCCAAGTGCTATGACTAGTGCTCTGCTCCCCAAAAGGATTCATACCATCTGTACTTAAGATGAACCTTAAGTTTCTAGCCTCATTTGCAAACTCTGGAAATTCCCTGTCTATCGCTCTTCACTAGGACCCATCAGCTGGGTGTCTCAGCATATTGTCTACCTTACGGTCTTCTTTATGCCACCGTAACAACTTTGCATGGTCTTTATTTCTGAACAAACATTTTAAGCGTGGTATTATAGGAGCATACCACATAACCTTGGTAGGGATTTTCTTTCTAGGACGTTGTTCACCCTCGACATCACCAGGATCATCGCGCCTAATCTTATACCGCGATGCTTTACATACCGGGCATTCATCCAAATTCTCGTATTCATTGCCATGGTATAGGATGCAGTCATTAGGACATGCATGTATCTTCTGGATTTTTAATCCCAATGGGCAGACAACCTTTTTTGCTTCGTACGTAGTGGTGGGCAATTCATTTGGCTTTGGAAGCATCTTCTTTATGAGGTTCAATAAATTCCCAAATGCCTTGTCGGATATACCATTCTTTGCCTTCCACTGTAGCAATTCCAGTGTTGTACCCAGCTTTTTTTTACCCCTCTTCGACCGTCGGATATAGCAACTTTCTATGATCCTCAAGCATGCGCTCGAACTTAACTTTCTCTTTTTCACTTTCTAATTCTTGTTGTGCATCACGAATGGCATCGCCAAGAGCATCACCGAGATCATCTTCTACCGCTACCTCTTCTTCATCTTCCTCCATTGTAGTATCATCAAAGGCACCATACTGAGCAATAATGTCATCAATGTCTAAATCTTCTCCTTCACCTTCTTCCATCATTACCCCGCTTTCTCCATGCTTAGTCCAACATATATAGTTTGACATGAAACCTGACTTAAGCAAATATGAATGAAGACTCATTGAGCTTGAATATTCCTTTAAATTCTTACATAGGGCACATGGACAGCACATGAAACCATCCCGCTTATTTGCCTCGGCCACACCTAAGAAATAGTGCAAGCCCTCAATAAAGTCTTGGGAGCGGCGATCGACATTGTACATCCAATGGCGTGACATAATCTGTATTACACGATAAATTATAAAAACCTTGAACATAATTAAGTATTTTATTACACAACATAAATGACACATACACGGTTGATTAATTAACTAAGCCTGGCTACAACGTAAGCAATCCTAACTATCACTAAACAAACTAAAACTACAATGCACTTCAGTAACATAATTATTTCGTGATCGTACGCAACTAAAACAGATAAATCGTTCTTCTGTTGAATATCAATAAGCTTCTCCTGCTGGCTCACTGACTCATCAGCAGCAGCCGCTACCTCAAGCGCACCCAAATTCTGCACGTATGTAGCATAATCTTCCTCCCAGTACCAACCATCGCATCCATTGCCCTCCCACTGAATTTAAAGCCAAAAAATATTTAGTCAAATAGCCATAATTATAAAATGCGTAATAAACTCACATCGCGATCCGGGCACTTGTAGAAAACACGACCCTTGTTGGGTCCCTGTCTCTTGACTCGGTACTTCATCATAATCTTCTGCTTACACTTGCCGCAGATAATGAGAGGGAGTTCTGGCCTCAGTCGTTTTGTAACCGAACGAGAGGCCGAGGATCCGGTACCAGTTGTCATCTACTTTCTATACTTATTTTTATAAACTAGTGTAAATTTCATATTTTCTAAAATGGTATATTTAAATAAAACTAGTACGGATTTCACATGTTTCAATAAATAACCATCCGTACTAGTTGACCTTGCTTACGTGATCATCTCGGCCAGCATTTCTCCACCGGACGGCACCGTACTTGGCCAAGGAAGAGCTCTGATTCTACGAGAAAGGGAACACGGTCTTCCACGACCGTTGCCGCTCTTCCTCGTAGAATCAAAGTTCCTCCTTGACGTCCGTTACCGCTCGGCAGAGAACATGTTGGCCGAGCTGAACACGGTCCGCAAGTTCAACTAGTACGGATTTTTTATAATTTTTTAACTATTTACTAAGTTTTTCATTTCATGGAAAATTTAATTCAAAAAAGGCATGATTTCTAAGTAGTTCATTTCATGAAAAAAATAATTCTAAGTGACCTGCTCGATATCGGCGAGCTCACGGACATTTAGGTTGCCGAGGATAGTAACATTTGTAGATAACATTTATAGGTCTGAAGTTATCAAATATCCATTAAATTATAGCTCAAAAACATGTTTCAATAAATAACCATCCGTACTAGTTGACCTTGCTTACGTGATCAACTCGGCAAGCATTTCTCCACCGGACGGCACCGTACTTGGCCAAGGAAGAGCTCCGATTCTACGAGAAAGGGAACACGGTCTTCCACGACCGTTGCCGCTCTCCCTCGTAGAATCAAAGCTCCTCCTTGACGTCCGTTACCGCTCAGCGGAGAACATGCTCGCTGACCTGAACACGGTCCGCAAGTTCAACTAGTACGGATTTTCTACAATTTTCTAAGTTTTTCATTTCATGAAAAATTTAATTCTAAAAAATAAAAGGCATGATTTCTAAGTATTTCATTTCATGGAAAAAATAATTCTAAGTGACTTGCTCGATATCGGCGAGCTCGTGGGCGTTTAGGTTGCCGATGATAGTAACATTTGTAGATGACATTTGTAGGTCTGAAGTTATCAAATATCCATCAAATTATAGCTCAAAAACATGTTTAAATAAATAACCATCCGTACTAGTTGACCTTGCTTATGTGATTATCTCGGCGAGCATTTCTCCACCGGACGGCACCGTACTTGGCCAAGAAAGAGCTCCGATTCTATGAGAAAGGGAACACGGTCTTCCACGACCGTTGTCGCTCTCCCTCGTAGAATCAAAGCTCCTCCTTGACGTCCGTTACCGCTCGGCAGAGAACATGCTCGCCGAGATGAACACGGTCCACAAGTTCAACTAGTACGGATTTTCTATAATTTTCTAACTATTTTCTAAGTTTTTCATTTCATGGAAAATTTAATTCTAAGATCACGTAAGCCACCGGGGACGAGGATGGCGCGTGCTCTAGCGAGGACGAGCGAGGCGTGATTTTGATGAACTAATTTAACTTTTGTTTATCCAAACATATATGCAAATCATCATGTGATTTTGAGCTAAAAATGACATATAAAATCATAATAAAGTCCAACATATAAAGTTACACATGCATCTAAATCGCAAAATGAGATAAGTTACTGATAAAACATAAGAGGATTAAGTTTGTTACCTCCAAAATCGAAGAGCAACACCAATGGAGGGGAAGAGAGCAAGAACAACAGCAAGCTGAAGAACAGAGGCAGTGAGTTTGAATGGAATAGCTCGGGCTCGGTGAGGAAGAAATGAGCTGAATTATAGGCCGGAATGATTAGTCCCGGTTAGGGGTCCAAACCGGAATTAAAGATTAATCTTTATTCCCGGGGCATCACCCAAACCAGAACTAAAAGCTTTAGTCCCGGTTGGTAATACCAGCCGGGACTAAAGGTCCCTGCCCCGCGGACTTTAGTCCCGACTAGTATTACCAACCGGGACTAAAGGGTCCTTTAATCCCGGGAGAAAAAAAAAATGTCAAGGCTAATGCTAAATTGGGACATCGTTCTAAAGTCTGTTCTCTAGTGACGGCGAACAGCGGCGGCGGCGGCGATCTTGGCCGCGGCGATCTGGGGCAGCCTGCTTGCGGGACACATCTGGCACGTCTCGGCAGAGAAAGACTCGCTCTCGGGGTCTGCCCAGTACACCCTGTTCGACGCGACGGAAGCCAAGAAGAGAGTAGTGGGCGAAGACGACGAACCAACCACGACGGCAGCGAGAGTCGTCCCTGGCCGCCAGAATGAGGAGGCCGCCGGTGGTTCTTGCGACGAGGTCGTAGCGGCCGCCGCGGCCGAGGAACGGCAGGCTCCTGCGGAGGAAGCGGCCGGTGGCGGCGTTGACGAAGAGCCGCGTGTCCACGTCTCGGCGGGATGAGGAGGAGGACTCGCGTTCGTCCAGCATGACCCACCGGGTGGGGCGGAAGCGGGGGTCGAGCTGGTTCGTCTTGGGGTCGGTGGTGGCGGAACACCAGCGGCTGCAGACGACGCGTAGGTCCATGTAGAAGTCCAGGTCGTTGCTGGACAGGAGGCAGTCGCCGACGCGGTTGATGAGGTCCACCGGAAGGGAGGACCAACACTGCGCCGCCATTGCCTCGGTCCCCATGGCCTGCAGGTGCACCGGCCGGAACTTGGAGGATGGAGGAGGATTCAGGGATCGGACTTGTGCTTTTTCTTGTGTTGATTGATTGATGATGAAGAAGGCGAGCAGAGCAGGGATCGGAGTGCTGCCAAGGGGCTTATATATACAGCGAGCAGGGAGGTGCACAGCCGCAGCGCACGCACCACGGCACGAGCGGCAGTATAACTGTATCATCATCATATCGCAAATGAGTCTACCCTCCATCAATCAAGTGCGGAACCACACCATGAATCAAACCTGTCTCATTAGCTTTGGATAGCATGGTGGAGAGTGCATCAGCCACCAAGTTAAATAATAATAGAGATAATGGGTCACCTTGTCCGACGCCTTTATAACTTCTGAAGAAATCACCTCTCTCACCATTTATATTTCTCGAACGTGCCGTATAGCACGTATTTCATTAAGAGGAAGTAGACAACACCGAACCAAACAACAAACGGCTCAACACTAGGTAACCAAAGGTTTCCCACGCGAGGAGAAAGAAGAAAAACAGAAGCGAAAAAACTAAAGAAAACTACGATAAAGCCCGGCTAGTACCACAAGAGGGACTAAAAGCAACAACAGGCTAAGCTACAGCGAGCTAGTAAACTAGGCCATGGGCAACGATTGGACGACCTAGAACGGGTACCCAGAGGTAGGCTAAACCTCGAGTTCAACCCCCTCCACTAGCTGGATGCCGTCAATCGCGCAGCCAGCCGGGAAGAGCATCCTAATTGCCTCGCGCTTGGACTCCGAGAGAGGCTCGTCAAAAACGGCCATGTACTTATCGAAATCGCCCTCCGCATCGGCTTGCGACGCCTGATCCTGCTGGTGGAGTCCCCATTTTGCCATCAGCACGTTCTGGGCTTGCACGGTCGGGTTGGAGGCTCTGCATCTGCTCTTGGCCGCAAGCCTCCCGCTATGACGTGGCGGTGAGGATGTGCATTCAACCGCACGACGCCTCCTAGGAACACGGAGACGTGGAGGTTCGACCAAGATCGGCTCCGTGATAGTAGAGGAAAGCTGCGACCGTAGATACTGCGAGATGTCACTCGGTGACACCGGAGCTGGCGCCACAGCCGCCGCCGCGCCCATGGGCGACAAGACCATAGGCGGGGAAGTAACTCTGGACGGCGTCCTCGCATGGTCCGAGTGCTCCTCGTCTGAAGAAGCGGCCGAGCGAGATGGGCCAGCACAAAGCTGCGCCGGAAGGAGCGACCCTCCAGCTGGGACGCCCACCCCCGAGGGCTCCTCCAAGACGGCCAACTACGGGTCGAACCTGCTGGGGGCGATGTAGGCTACAAACTCCTCGAGCATCGGGTCATCCGTGGCGTCGCGAACAGGGAGCACGTCGTGATGCCAAACCAACAGTGTCAACGGGTCAACCCAAGGAAGGCACGTCCCGCTGGCCGGCACGACGAGGTCGGCCGTAGCGTCGGTGGAGGGGGCGTTGGTGTCTTCCTGTGGCCATCTTCGGCGCCTCTCGCGTCGGCGCCGACGGCCTCGGCCAACAGGCGTACCGGCAGACGGCACAAGCACAGCCCCACCCGACTCCGTCGGACCGACGAGGGCAGGTGGCTGCAGTCGACGACCAGCCTGTGCGCCCAAGCGATGACGCTGTCGGCTCCCACCGGCGACCTCTGGAGCAGGAACTATTCACGGACGCTTACAGGCACGGGCCAGATGGCACAACCCATTGCAGCGTAGGCACCGGCATGGGAGGCGGCATGTCGCCACGCGGTGTTTCCTGGACAGGCAATTGAGACACCGGCCCCGGAGCTGCCGCTGCCACCCCTCACGTACGACACCCAGGCACTGCAGCTGCCACCCCTCAGCGTCTAGAGCTGAGACGCGGTGACGCGTCCCCAGCCATTGGTGCGCAGGCACGCGCAGGGTCGCTGGGTCCGACTGATCCGATGTCGCCTGGGCTCCTCGGCCACCCGATCGATTGTGGGCCTTGCGCCGCATCCGACGGCGGTGCTGGCGCTGACGGCGTCGGCGATGACGCCACGGGCGGCGTACCCTCGTCGCTCCACCATCGCCGTCCATTGGGGCCACAGCAGCAGCGGCAGCGTCGATCGCGCCTGGTGCCGCAACATCCAGCGGACAGGCCGGAGCAGTTGGGGTAGCAGTTAGCGCCCGGCGAGCGGCCTCCAAGTACGACGAAGGAGAGCAATCGTCGACCAAGACGTCGGAGAGTAGATCTTCATCCTCGTCGGCCCACCGACGGAGCTTTGACCTCCCCATCGAGCCGCGTTCCGGGTGGAAAGGAAGGGCCAAGGGGGAAAGGCCGCTAGCCACGCGTGGGGACGATGAGGAGGGCACCGGCCGGCAAAGTTGGACGTCCTTCTGACCTGGGGCAGGCTGGGAGAGGGTGGGCGCTAGACCCGGAGCGGGCGCCGGCGTAGGGCGGTGGATGCCAAACCCGGAGCAGGCGCCGCCGCAGCTGCCGCCCGCGTGCGAGCCATGCTCGGACGGAGGCGCTGGTGACCCGAGCGGAGAACGGGTAGGAGCAACGGAGGCTCTGAACTAGCCGAAACCTGGGAGAGGGGTGGAGAGTGACCTACCAAAGGATAGATCGGGCGATGGTGGTGTCGAATCTGGGTGCTGATGGGGAGGAGCGGCTGGGGAAGGAGCGGATCTGGGCGGATTGGGTTGTGGCGGCTCAGGGAGGACGGAGGAGAGGGACGGGTCGGGGGGGGGGGGTCAGGGTCGTCCATGGTCAGCGCCTCTCTTCTGCAATTGTATCCTCATGTGCCCCACCATTTATATCAATACAAACTCTACCACCTTTTACAGCTTGGATCATCCAAAGAATCCATTTTTCTGAAAATCCTTTTCTTTGTAAGACCTCTTCTAGAAAAGTCCAACTTGCTTTGTCGTAAGCTTTCTCAAAATCAAGTTTCAAGATAACTCCAGATTTCTTGGTAACTCTAAGCTCATGTAGCACTTCCTGTAAAATTATCACACCCTCTAAAATATTCCTTCCTGGGATAAAAGCAGTTTGGTATTTGCTGACAACTTTATCCACCGCTGTAGTCAGTCTGATAGTCAGAACTTTTGTGATGATTTTGTAAATCACATTCAGCAAACATATTGGTCTAAATTGTTTAATGTTGGTGGCAGGTTTCACTTTTGGCAGCAAGATAATTACACCATAATTCAATCTCCAGAGGTCCAGCTGCCCCTCACGAAGCTTATCCAACATCTCTTTGATATCATCTCTAATAATAGGCCAAAAGGCTTTAAAGAACTATATACTGAATCCATCAAGACCTGGTGCTGTGTTGTTCTTCATTTCTTTCAATGCAAAGTCTAACTTCTCAAGACTAAAAGGTCAGGTAAGCCATTCATTTTCTTCCAGAGAAATCTGTTGAGATATAGGCCATATACCAGGATCTAAGTGCATGTCTGCTACCTCAACTCTACCAAAAAGCTGCTTGGAGTAGTCAGTAATGTGTTCTCTAAGAATCTGGGGTTCAACTAAGCTCTGCCCCTTATATTCTAGCGAAGAGATGTGCATTTTCCTCTTTCTTTCATTGGCACATTTATGAAAATATCCTGTATTTGAGTCTCCCTCCAGAATCCATTTCTCACCTCCCCTTCTCTGCCAATGCAGTTTCTCATCCTTTAGCAGATTCTGATATTTCAATTCCAAATCATATCTCTCCTCCCATTCTGAGTGCAAAAGGTCTCTGATCTCACTTGTCTCATCCAGAACTGCAAGTCTCTGCAATAATTCCTGTTTAAACTTTTTCTGAGCACTGTCTACATTTTGTCCCCAACCCTTTATAGCTCTTCTTAGTTTACCAGAAACAATGTGCCAGTGATCAAGGATATCATACTTATATCTCTCAGGCCATTTACTCTTAACCCAGTCTTGGAAACCAACTTGATGTAACCACTGTGAATTAAATCTGAAACAATGTTGTTTAAGACTTAACCCTTCTCTAGTATCCACAATCAAGGGATTATGATCTGAGCCTAGTCTTGGGACAATAAGTGCAGAAGCAAGGTTAAACTTGTCCTCCCAAAGAGTTGGAAACTAGCACCCTTTCCAGCACACATAATATTGGAGGAGTTTGCTTATTTGACCATGTATCTCTGCTTCCTGTCCTGCAGCTTGCCGAGGAGCTCCTCCAGCAATATGGTCGACATTTAACCTGGCTCTAGATACCAATTGTTGGCTTCGCCCAGGAACACACACGCACGCCAACGCTCTTGCCGAGAGGTAGAACAAGCACAATAGACACTATTTTTCGGCGACGAACACCGCGGCGACAAACTCGCTTGTATCTTAGCTATTTCTTATTCACTGGACTTGGCAATTGAATACTGAGGAGCATAGGGGCTACATATAGGCCATGGAGCTTGCCTCCATGCCGGCCCTCGCGCCATGATTCACAGGACCCGCGCAGCAACACCGTGAGCCACTTGCTCATCCGGACAATGCGGCTTCTACCATGCAAATCGGTGCCATGCACATCACTACTCCAACTAGACTCGGTCTCGGCCATTGCATGTCATCCAGGAGGCACACACGGCACTGCCATCCAAGAGACACGCACGACTCCATCCTAACCCAAAAATAGCCAGACATGCACACAACCACTACGACGCGAGACACATGCACACGCCATGGACACTACGTGTAGTGGTTTATTTCTAACACTGAGTTCTGAATGCAACGGGCCGAGCAGAGCAGCTTTGCCCAGTGAGGCTAGACCTGGGCCGAGCCCAGCAGTGTTCTGTGTACAAAGCGTCAAAGCGAACGCGTCAGCTGTCTGCTGCCGCAGTCGACCCTACTTCGCGGCTGTGACGTCCCTATCCTCTACCGACGACGTCCTCCCTCCCATCCATGCCCATGGCTGGCCGTTGCTATCCTTTCACCGGTGGCCCATCCCCACCCATCCGGGCCAGTGGACATTGGATGTAGAGGTGAGCACTTAGCACCCGCCACCAAAGAGGAAAATATGCTAATTTGGTCATCAAACATCCACTGGTAAGACCAATACAACTCATATTTATTTCCTCTGATTTGGTTGCCTAGTAGGAAGCTGAAGACAAATTGGGTGAGTTAATCCCCTCTCACATTCCAGTTGTTTGATTTTCCATGGTTGCATTTGCACATGCATTGAACATTGTTCAGATCGATTTCATCATCACCAATTTTAATTATATCTTTGCAGCAACTCAAACACAAAAACATCTTAAAGCCACAGCCAAGACAGCATGCTCATTTACCCACAAGCTCATTTCCATGTTTTGAATTTGAGTTAAGGAAAAGCCGTACTATAAAGGGGATATAATGCACAAGCTTTAATGTGCAACCAAGTGCTCATTTACCCACAAAATATCCTTAAGGCCACAGCCAAGACAGCAAGCTTTACAATCCTATCTTTTGTGCTGCCTGGCAGGTGAGGCACTGCCGCACCTGAAGAGAGGCACTGCCATAGTGCGGCACTGCCACACTTGAGGAGTGGCACTGCTAGGACTCAAGTGACCGTTGGGGCTAGGGGGTATTTATACCCTTCCTCTTCCTCCTCAACGGCTCTCTTGAACCTCCTACTCATTCTAGCTTGTCCAAAATAGAAAAGAGCTGCTCTCTCTCCCTCACTCACCACTGGAGCCCCTCAAGCTTCTTCCTTTGATTCCCTTCTAAATCCAAGAGAGTTTGAGCCTCCAAACTGCATTAGAGAGCAGCCCCAACTGTCCTTCATCTCCTAGAGCACTTGGTTCGCATTCGAACTGGTGGATTGTGTTTGTTACTCTTGGAGCTTGCCAACTTGTGTGACAGCCCTGGGAGGTTTGTAATCACCCTAACCATCTAGTGAAATCACCCCTTATCTCAAGAGTTCATTCTCTTGACTTGAGAACGAGGATAAGGATGAAAGAGACCAAAGCCTTTGTGGCTACCTCAACAACGTGGACATAGGCAAGCCTAAGTGGCGAGCTGAACCATGAGATAAATCGGTGTCTCACTTGTGTTCATATGATTTGCATTGCTATACTTGTATTTGTGGTGATTCTAGGATTTGATCCCGATCTACTTGCTCGTGCACTTCTGTAGCAGAATCGTCCAAAATAACACACTTACGGAGGTGTTTGTCTTCCACTATGCACTAAGCACCCCAAGAGCGAGCTGCATCGGGCGGATTCCATCAAGCACACTCCAAGGGAGAGCAAGAATAATCCACATTTTTCCTCCGAATCCAATAATGAGAATGAGTTTACATTACTTAGTCCGTTTCATACATTCAGAGGTCTTAGAAATACATTATTACAGGACCAAATTCAGAATACAGAAATTTAACAGCGGAATGAACAGAAACATCTATCGATAAAATACAAGGATTCGTCTGTGTCCACCAGTAGAATCCTTCACACAACGGCTACTCCTCAAGAAGTACCTGCAACAGGGGTAAATAAACCCTGAGTACACAATGTACTCGCAAGACTTATCCGACTAGTGAAAATAATTTCCCGACTTCAAGAAATATGATAAGCTTTATGGTTTGCTGGGTTTCCTTTTTACAGAAAGCAATACTAATAGTGCATCCTTATGTATGTTTATTTTTAGCAGTCATGATTATTACTTTATCTAGCCATTCTATGTAAGCACATGTTCTACTTTCAAGCAGGAGTTGAGCAAACAGTTCTATTTTACCACCTTTCATCTTTTAGTTCTTACTACGATGCTAAAGTGTAGACAAGCCGTACCGGATCGCCGGCGATTCACGAATCAATATGCCCAGCTGGGTACCCCGAAACACACGTCCTACTTGTACCCCAGGCACAAGCAAGACCAACCCACCACTCTCCTATCACGGAGGCTAGGTACTCGTCCAAACTTGGACTCCAAGCCCCTGCTCCTGAGTCCCGGACTCAGTGTGGTGCTTAGATCTCCACCATCCCTGCCTCCAATCAGCCGGTCGAGAAAGAGCCAGAACCCACGACAAGAGAGCAACAAGCCTTCCCTGTGCCCATACACAAGTATGTGCTCGGGATAATAAGTCTGTGACTTGCCTAGAGTCCATTCCAACGGTCAGTCCTTAACCGACACAAACAGGGAAACCGTGTAACCAGGCTATGCCCCGTTGGCCACAGGACACAACCTCTTACATCCACCAATACCCAAACCATATTTCTGCCCTATCTCCATTTTTCCTTTCACCATTTTTACCAGGAGTGATAATAATAATCACCTATTGTGAGTAACGGTAGGTTACTCACGCTACCGAAATCCTGAGCATAGCAACTACTCGACCTATTCTAGTAGGACTCATAGGTAGGTATATCTATGCAGGTAGTTTCCATAAAATGCCTATAACGTAAATACACATCATATATATATATATATATATATATATATATATATATATATATATATATATATATATATATATATATTCAGTGATCATTCAAAATAAGGGTTATGCACCGGAGCTTGCCTTGGGCAGGTGGGGTGTCAACAAAGTTAGCAACTGATGCCTCCAGGGCTCCCTCCTGAACGAGAATTTCCTCCTCGTACTTTTCAATGATCTCATCGTACTCCTGTTCGTCCGCAGTCACGAACTCTACCAACTCGTTATCTACATGCATGAAATGATGATGCAACACATAGTAATATGGCAACAACAACTTCTTAGAATAAGAATACATCTATCAACTACTAAGCTTGCTCTACCGACTAAGACGCTAAGTTGCCTATCATTTCCACTAAACAAGCATGAAACAATTCATATATTTACTTAGAAACTAAAGGCATTCTTACTCTTAATACCGATTTACTATATATATACTAAAACTAGGAGTACAAGCTACCATATTTATCAACATATTCTAATGCTACAAAAATTACAGCGAGCACATAATAATCTAATGATCTTACTATAAAATTTTTAGAGCTAGCACTTCTGCCAATTTGCTACAAAAATTCCTACAAATATTAGGCTAAATAATGATAAGTGTTCCTAAACGAATTAATGATTCTACCATTATCACAGACAACTATAAACTAACTAAACCAACAGGTAAATAACATTTTTGTGATCCTAACAAATTTTGTTACATTATTTTTGAACACCTACAGAATTTACTATAATTTTCTAAAGATTAGCTCAAAACTAAATTGAATAAACATTTACTAATCCTTGGAAAAAGGAAAACCGAAATCCATCTACGCGGCCCACGAGCGAGCGATGCGGCCCACGCAGACGCAGCGCGCGCGCACGTTTGATCCACCGGCGCATCCCACATGGACGCGGCCCAACCGCGTGACGACGGCCCACAACGGGGAGGTCCGCGCATGCCGGTACATTTGCTAAAACGTCCTTGAACTACCGGTGATTCACCCCGAGGTCTATAGTACTATTCCCACAGTCAGCGTTTAAGCAAACTAACCCTCGAAACAAACTATCTTCACCATGGCTAAGTCCTTGGACAACCGCGCGCGCACCGATGCGGCGGCGATGGCACTTGGCGGTCACACCGGCCAGCCTAGCCCCTCCTCACCCCAATAGTGAGCCGATGCTCACCTAGATATGAACATGAAGCGGTGGGTGGTGAAGCAGTGAACGGAGACGCGGTCTGGAGCTCTCTCCACGGCGGCGGACTCCTCCCTGCGGTGGCGGCCATGTTCCCATGAGCCAAGGCACAAATGACATGAACGAACTTAGAATGGGCGTCAGCAACTCACTCAGAACCTACCAGACATGGTGACTTGACCGGGGATGGACCGGGTGAGTTCGGCCACGCGCACACGGCAAGCCTCGCGACGGACAGCGATGGTGCGACCATGTCAGCGGCGCCAAGAAGGCAGTGATGGTGAAAATGGGGTGCACACGGGATGGAGGGGAATAGGGTGAAGACACAGTGTCAAGTAATTGATTGGAGGTGGACGGTGCAAGGTGAATTGGACGGGCGCTGCCGTTCGGTCTTAAGATGGTCGACGATGGGGAATCTCCAAATTGAAGCTCGACACGGTATGGCTACAGCAGTGGACGAGCTTGGCGCGTAGCTAGGTTCCCAATTGCGCTTCTAGCGTGCGCAATTGCTCGGATTGGTCTGGCGCTGCGAGCTAGCCTTGGCGCGGCACAGTGACGTTGACGCGATGCCATTAAAGGCGGAGGTGACTGGGGGCATAGAGTGGTGCACGCCACTCAAAAGAAATGGACAAGGGCACACAGGGAAGGTTACACGTGCGCATACGAGTAAGCATGGCTCGTGCGGCCGTAGGGCCTTAATTGGCAAGCCGATGGCGACACGGCCATGTGCCGGTGCAGTAGGTGCGCGTAGCAACGGCAGTGGTGACACGACGTAAGCGGTGGGTGCACGCGATATGATGATGCGACGTAGAGGAACGTGCGCTTGCTGCCGATGGCGGCTATGGCCATGCGATGCCACGGCACCTGTGCGTACGATGACAGCACCTGGTGGAGCAGAGCCTACACAGCATGACGTGGCGGCCCTAGGGCACCAATAGTGACGCCAGCGGCAGCGTGCATCACGATGGAGGGGAGGGCCTGCTGTCAGCCAGGGCTGTCGGCCACCGTAGCGAACTGAGCTCAGCCAAGCATGCGTGCTCGCTTGCACGACTGGTGCGTCGACGATGGCATAGGAGCAATGGTGACCGCGCCCATGCAAAAAAACCGACCAGGAACTTCAAGCACACGATTTTTAAAGCGTTCAAAAAAGCCCAATACGTTGATCTAATCGCCAAACCACCTATACAATTCCTAAGAGGTCATATTAAGCTACTAAAACAAGTCATGAAGCCACCTCACTACTTAATCCAATTCTCCTACAAAAAATATCAAACATAGCTTTGTCAAACCACTTTTCAGACTTACGAAATCGACTAAGTCTTGATCGGATTCGGGTCAAATTCGATTTCCAAGCTATTAGGTATGCCAGCAGTGAATTCCTTTCTCAATTGCAGGTATTTCATCGCCATCTAGAAAGTTCATACTTCCAACTCTACTAAAGTTCCGTATATACATTCTATAGTGTTTTCGTTCAATAAAAATTCACGAACATCCGTACTTGATAATTTTATACTTCACGAACGACCTTTCGTTAAGCATTTCCGTTGGTTGTTTTAAGTTACGTACATTGATTTACACCCTATATTACATACATTTACACATAACTATGGTGCTATGCAATGTTTTAGCAAATGATTGTACAGTGTAACACCGAGGGTGTTACAAATCTACCCCCCTAAAACAAAATCTTGCCCCGAGATTTCATGTGGGAAAAGATATGAGAAATACATTTCAATGTAAACAACTACCTCAGTGACCAGAGAGAAGATGGGGATAATGCTCTAGTATGTAACTTTCTTGCTCCCATGTTGCTTCATCCTCTAAGTGGTTTTGCCACTGAACCTTGTAGAACTTCACCATACTGATTCTGGTTACTCGTTCTTTTTCGTCCAGGATCTTGACAGGATGCTCATTATACGTCAAGTCAGGCTAGAGGGGAAGTCCTTCAATTTCCATAGCTTCATCAGGTACCCACAAACATTTCTTCAACTAAGATACGTGGAACACATTGTGTACTACCGATAAAATATCTGGAAGTTGGAGACGATAAGCAATTGGGCTACACTCCTTCAAAACCTTGTAAGGACCCATATATCGAGGGGCTAGCTTGCCCTAAACACCAAACCGATGCACCCCTCTCATAGGAGACACCTTTAGGTACACATAATCCCCAACTGCAAACTACAAAGGCCTTCTTTGATTGTCCGCATAAGCTTTCTGTTGGCTCTGAGCTGCCCTCAAATGACTCTGAATAACACTGACTTGCTCTCGAGCTTCTTTAATGAAGTCAGGCCCAAAATATCCATGGTCTCCCACTTCAACTCAGTTAAGTGGTGTCTTATATTTCTTTCCATATAGAGCTTCAAAGGGTGCCATACGAATGCTTTCTTCATAGCTATTGTTGTAAGAAAACTTAGCTAATTTCAAACATTTATCCCACTTCTCAGGAAAAGAGATGGCACAAGCTCTTAGCATATCTTCAAGTACCTGGTTTATCCTTTCTGTTTGACCGTCAGTCTGTGGATGATAGGCTAAATTGTGAAGAAGACTAGTACCAAGACACTCCTAGAGTTGCTCCAAAAAATGGGAGACAAAGACGGACCCTCTATCAGAGATGATAGTTAGAGGAACCCCATGCAAGGTCATAATCCGGTCTAAATACAACTCAGCATACTTTCTAGCTGAATATCTGGAATCCACTGGGAGAAAATGAGCTAATTTGGTAAGGCGATCCACAATGACCTAAATAGAGTTATAGCCCTTGGATGTGTGGGGTAAACCCACAATGAAATCCATGGAAATATCTTTCCATTTCCAAACAGGAATGGGCAAAGGCTGCAAATATCTTAGGGTACGCATGTGATCTGCCTTAACTCTCCAACAGGTGTCGCACTCCGTGACGTACTTGGTCATATCTTGTTTCATATTGGACCACCAATACAAGTAGCGCAAATTATGGTACATCTTGTTACCGCTAGGATGAATAGACAACTTCAAATGATGAGCTTCATTTAAAATCTCCCTTCTAAGCTCCTCATTTAATGGAACCACCAATCTGTTCTTGTACCTCACTACCCCTTGCTCATCAATACTGAACTAAGGACCACGCCCTTCGGCAATTAGTTTCTTGATGTGAGGAATTTCTATAGTGTCTTGCCTTTGCTCTATAATAATCTGCTCATGTAATTCTGAGACTAAGGCAATGTGAGCCAGCCCTCAGCATGGTTGAGAGACAAAGGTGTTTCTTCAACCTAATATGACTTTCGGCTCAAAGCATCAGCTACCACATTAGCTTTGTCGGGGTGGTAGTGTACCTCCAAGTTATAATCCTTGATTAATTCCAACCATCTCCTTTGCCTCATGTTTAGCTCAGACTGGGTGAAAATATATTTAAGGCTCTTATGATCTGTAAAAATGTGTACTTTGCTTCCTAATAGATAGTGCCTCCAATTTTTTAGAGCATGCACCATAGCATCCAGCTCTAAATCATGGGTGGGGTAATTCACCTTGTGCTTTTTCAGTTGGCGTGAAGCATAAGCTATCACACGCCCATCCTGCATAAGCACACATCCCAATCCCATCTTCGAGGCATCACAATATACATCAAAAGGTCTTTCAATATCTGGTTGGGCCAAGGCAGGAGCAGTGGTAAGAAAGTTCTTCAAAGCTTGGAAGGCTTCTTCACAAGCCGGACTCCATACAAACTTAGCATCTTTCTAGAGTAGCTTAGTCATCGATTGGGCTATTTTGGAGAAATCCAAAATGAAGCGCCAATAGTATCCAGCAAGACCAAGGAACTGGCGAATCTAGTGCACTGACTTAGGAGACTTCCAATTTAGCACATCTTGCACCTTGTTTGGATCTACAGAGATGCCATCAGGAGTCAGAACATGTCCCAAAAACTGCACTTGATCTAACCAAAACTCACACTTGCTGAGTTTGGCATATAGCTTGTGTTCCCTCAATCAAGTCAGTACTATCCAAAGGTGTTGGGCATGCTCTTCCTTATTTTTGGAATATATTAAGATATCATCAATGAATACCAACACAAACTTGTCCAACTCCGGCATAAAGACTGAGTTCATGAGATACATGAAAAATGCAGGAGCATTGGTAAGACCAAAAGACATGACTAGGTATTCATACAGCCCATACCTAGTGGAAAAGGCTGTCTTTGGTATATCTTGTGGTCTAATCTTAATTTGATGATAGCCTAAACAGAGATCAATCTTGGAGAACACCTTGGCACCAGCTAGTTGATCGAACAAAGTATCAATAAGAGGTAAAAGATGCTTGTTCTTAATGGTTACCGCATTGCGAGGGCGGTAATCAACACACATCCAAAGAGTGTCATCCTTCTTCACAAAAATGGCTGGACAACCCCATGGTGAAGAGCTAGGACAAATGAATCTCTTTTCCAACAACTCTTCTAATTATTTTTTCATTTCAGCCAATTCCTTCGGGGCCATGTGGTACGAGCGTCGGGAGATAGGAGCAATGTCAGGCTCTAACTCAATGGAGAACTCCACATCTCTATCTGGTGGCAACCTAGGTAGATCTTTAGAAAAGACATCCGAGAACTCACATACCATAGGAATAGAGGCAAGATCAAGAGAAGCTTCAGCATGAGCACCAATAGGTAAGGCTAGATCTAAGGGCATAAGAAGAAACATCCTATCCTCAGAAGAAGGAAACCATAACTCAACAACTCTCTGCTTCAGATCCAAAACTACCCCATATACCCGCAACTAGTTCATTCCTAGAATTGCATCAATGCCTTGTCCAGGTAGCACCATGAACTGGAGACGGTAAGTGTGAGTGGCTAACACTAAGCCCACTATGTCTGTCTGAGTATTAACGCACAACTGCGCACCTGGAGTACTGATTCTATAGGCAAAAGGTATAGCCATAAGAGGTATATTGTGTTGGTGTGCAAATCCCATGCTCATGAATGAATGTGATGCGCTAGAATCAAACAACACATAAGCTAGATGGGAATCAATGGTGAACATACCAGCCATCACCGGTTCATTTTGCAATATTTCCCTAGCCTCCATGAAATTAACCTGTCCAAATCGTCTCACTAGCACTTTCTTCTTTATAACTATCCGCTTGATTAGGCGGGAGTTAGCTGAGGGCTGAGATGATTGTGTAGGCTGGTTTTGCGGACACTGCTAGGCATAGTGGCCTTCCTTGCCACACTTGAAACAAGCACCAGGCTTATTCCCCTATCCCAGACGAGGTGGGACCTACTGTCCTTGGGGCTACTGATGTTGCACCTACTGAGTAGGTGCACGATACTGAGTGGAAGGTGCCTGAAAGGTCTGCTGAGGCTGTCAAAACGAATGCCCACCCAAAGACTGATAGGGCACCCGCCTGACAACCTATACCTTCTATGCTTGGGGGTGACTAGAAGACCCAGTAGCCACTCGCATGTGCTTCCATTCTGCCTGAGAGTCACGCTGCAATCCCTCTATGGCAATAGCAGCGTTCATCATTGCCCCAAAGGTCTAATAGTTTCCTGTATATAACTCCTTCTGCAAGATGCAAGAGAGGCCGCGGTAAAAACGGTCTCTCTTCTTCTCATCTATATCAACATGAGTCCCAGCATACTATGACAAGTGGTTGAACTTGTTGACATAGTCCATCAAGGACATGCTTCCTTGTCGAAGGTCCAGAAACTCTATCAACTTCCTGTTTAGAACACCAGCAGGAATATAATACTCTCTGAAGGCCACAGTGAACTCCTACCAGGTCACACGGTGATCCATCGGCTACATGGCATTAAATGTGTCCCACCATGCACTAGCAGATCTCAACAGCTATTGCGCTACAAAGCGCACTTCTATCCATTAGTTGCGGTGAGCAGTAGAAACTTTTGCTCTAGAATTCGAAGCTAATGCTCCGCATCTAGAGGCTCAGCCGTTGGCGTGAACGTCGGTGGGTGCGTCTTTAAGAAATCCTGATAAGAGCAGGGTCCCTCAGGACCACGAGCACCACCCCCATTCCCACCATTTCCACCGTGGCCTCCACGGGCAAAGCTATCGATAGCCTATGCCAACAGCTCCATGGCACGGGCTGACTCGCGACGAGTAGCCAACATCTCCACATGCATCATCGAAGGTGGCAGTGGCGGTGGCAGAGGAGGAGGAGCTAGTAGTTGGGCCTCATGGCTCTTCCCGTTGTCGTTCCCATTGCCCCGGCCACTTTCACCTTGGTCTTTGCCAAGACCATGGCCCGCTCCGGCACTGGTGCTCCCACGACCGAACCTCAAGTTCATCTAAAAATAGGTAGAAACCAACCCTTTAGGACAACCCTCTAGATCAGGAATAAGAGATTAGAGAAATGATAAGACATTTATTGAAGCATTCTTTTAGTTATCCTATCAATTCACTAATCCAATTATACATGTAGGGGAGTTTAGTTTAACAAGATTCTCTTATCATGATGTATGCATTGGCCTATATGTTCACTCAAGCCGGAATATAGGGGCATTCATAAAATTTTTAGCACATCACACACTCACTTTCCATATGCTAAATGATTTCTTATGTAATATAAGTCAGTGTACCTACAGAAAACTGATTAGATAATACCAGTGCCACTATCCTAGATAGACCATATTGCAAGGGCTTATACTTATTTACATAATTTATAGCATCCTACTTTTCACAAAACTTTTGTTGGTCAAATTTTAGGTTTTGAAAAAGGGTGATGAAACTCATGGACTCATTATTGACTCAGGTACCAACTATGGTAGAACCGCCCAAAATAAAGCACTTACGGAGGTGTTTGTCTTCCACTAGGCACTAAGCACCCCGAGAGCGAGCTGCATCGGGCGGATTCCGTCGAGCACACTCCAAGGGAGAGCCCAAATAATCCACATTTTTTTTCCTCAAGATCCAATAATGAGAATGAGTTTACATTACTTAGTCCATTTCATATATCTAGAGGTCCTAGAAATACATTATTACAGGACCAAATTCAAAGTGCAAAAATTTAACAGCGGAATGAAAAGAAACATCTATCGATAAAATACAAGGATCCATCTGTGCCCACCAGAAGAATCCTTTACACAACGGCTACTCCTCAAGAAGTACCTACAATAGGGGTAAATAAACCCTGAGTACACAATATACTCGCAAGACTTATCCGACTAGTGGGAGTAATTTCCTGACTCCAAGAACTATGATAAGCTTTATGGTTTGCTGGGTTTCCTTTTTGTAGAAAGCAATACTAATAGTGCATCCTTATGTATGTTTATTTTTAGCAGTCATGATTATTACTTTATCTAGCCATTCTATGTAAGCACCTGTTCTACTTTCAAGCAGGAGTTGAGCAAACAGTTTTATTTCACCACCTTTTATCTTTCAGTTCTTACAACGATGCTAGAGTGTAGACAAGTCGTACCGGATCACCGGCGATTCGTGAATCAATGTGCCTAGCTGGGTACCCCAAAACACACACCCCGCTTGTACCCTAGGCATAAGTAGGACCAACCCACCACTCTCCTGTCATGGGGTCCAGGTCCCTGTCCAAACTTGGACTCTAAGCCCCCGCTCCTAAGTCCTAGACTTAGTGCGGTGCTTAGACCTCCACCATCCCCACCTCCAATCAGCTGGTCCAGAAAGAGCCGAAACCCATGACAAGAGAGCAACAAGCCTTCCATGTGCCCATACACAAGTATGTGCTCGAGATAATAAGTCTATGACTTGCCTAGAGTCCATTGCAATGGCCGGTCCTTAACCAATACATATAGGGAAACAATGTAACCAGGCTATGCCCTATTGGCCGCAGGACACAACATCTTACACCCACCAATACCCAAACCATATCCCTACCCGGTCTCCATTTTTCCTTTTACCATTTTTACCATGAGTGATAATAATAATCACCTATTGTGAGTAACGGCAGGTTACTCATGCTACCGCAATCCTGAACATAGCAACTACTCGACCTATTCTAGTAGGACTCATAGGTAGGTATATCTATGTAGGTAGTTTCCATAAAATGCCTGTAACGTAAATGCACATCATATATATATTCAGTGATCATTCAAAATAAGGGTTATGCATCGGGGCTTGCCTTGGGCAGGCAGTGTGTCAACAAAGTCGGCAGCTGATGCCTCCAAGGTTCCCTCTTGATTGAGAATTTCCTCCTCGTACTCTTCAATGATCTCCTTGTACTCCTATTCGCCCACAGGCAGGAACTCTACCAACTCATTATCTACATGCATAAAATAATGATGCAACACTTAGTAATACGACAACAACAACTTCTTAAAATTAGAATACATCTATCAACTACTAAGCTAGCTCTACTGACTAAGACGCTAAGTTACCTATCATTTCCACTAAACAAGCATGAAACATTTCGTATATTAACTTAGCAACTAAAGGCATTCTTACTCTTAATGCTTCAAAAACCAGGAGTACTAGCTACCATATTTATCAACCTATTCTAATGCTACAAAAATTACAGTGAACACATAATAATCCAATGAACCTACTATAAATTTTTTTAGAGCTAGCACTTCTACCAATTGGCTACAAAAATTCCTACAAATATTAGGCTAAATAATGCTAAGTGTTCCTAAATGAATTAATGATTCTATCATTATCATAGACAACTATAAACTAACTATACCAACAAGTAGATAACATTTTTGTGAACCTAACAAATTTTGTTACACTATTTTTAGACACCTACAGAATTTACTATAATTTTCCAAAGATTAGCTCAAAACTAAACTGAATAAACATTTACTAATCCCTAGAAAAAGGAAAACCAAAATCCATTCGTGCGACCCACGAGCGAGCGATGCAGCCCACGCACGCGCAGCGTGCGCACGCACGATCCACTGGCGTAGCCCACGCGGACGTGGCCCAACCACACGATGATGGCCCACGACGGGGAGGCCCACACGCGTCGATATATTTGCTAAAATGTCCTCGAACTACCGGTGATTCACCCCAAGGTCTGCAATACTATTCCCAAAGTCAGCGTTTAAGCAAACTAACCCTTGGAACAAACTATCTTTACCATGGCTATGTCGTCGAGCACCCGCGCATGCACCGGCGCGGCGGCGACGGCACTGGGTGGTCACGCTAGCCAACCAAGCCCCTTCCCGCCCCCAATAGCGAGTCGATGCTCACCTAGATACGAACACGAAGCGGTGGGCGGTGAAGCGGTGAACGGAGATGCGGTCCTAAGCTCTCTCCATGGCGGTGGACTCCTCCTTGCGGCGGTGGCCATGTTCCCATGAGCCAAGGCATAAACGACATGAACGAACTCAAGAATGGGCATCGGCAACTCACCCAGAACCTACCAGACATGGTGACTTGACCAGGGACGGACAAGGTGAGTCCAGCCACACGCGCACGGCAAGCCTCGCGTTGGACAGCGGTGGCATGACCATGTCAGCGGTGCCGGGATGGCAGTGGCGGTGAAAATGGGGTGCGCATGGGATGGAGGGGAATAGGGCAAAGACACAGTGTTAAGTAATTGAATGGTGGTGGACGGTGTAAGGCAAATTGGACGGGCACTGCTGTTCGGTCTTAAGATGGCCGACAGCGGGGAATCTCCAAATTGAAGGTCGGCACTGTGTGGCTGCAGCAGTGGGCAAGCTTGGCGCGTAGCTAGGTTCTCAATTGCGCTTTCGGCGTGCGCAATTGCTCGGATTGGACCAACGCTGCGAGCTAGCCTTGGCGTGGCTCAGTGACGCCAGCGTGATGCCATTAAAGGTGGAGGTGACTGGGGGCACAGAGTGGTGCACGCCACTCAAAAGAAACGAACAAGGGCACACAGGGAAGGTTACACGTGCGCATACAAGTCAGCATAGCTCATGCAGCCGTAGCGCCTTAATTGGCAAGCTGTGAGTGACATGGCCATGTGCCGTTGCAGCATGCGCGCATAGCAATGGCAGTGGCGATGCGACGCAAGCGGTGGGTGCACGCGATGTGACGACGCGACACAGAGGAGTGTGTGCTTGCTGGCGATGGCGGCTATGGCCATGCGATGCCATAGCACCCGCGTGGACGATGACGGCACTTGGCGGAGCAGAGCCTGCACAGCATGATGCGGTGGCCCTAGGGCACCAACAGCGACGCCAGCGGCAGCGTGCATCATGATGGAGAGGAGGGCCCACTGGCAGCCAGGGCTGTCGACCACCATAGCCAGCCGAGCCCAGCCAAGCACGCGCGCTCACTCACGCGGCCGGTGCACCAACGATGGCACATGAGCAATGGTGACCGCGCCCATGTGAAAAAACCGGCCAGGAACGTCAAGCGCATGATTTTTAAAGCGTTCGAAAAAACCCAAAACATTGATATAATCGCCAAACCACCTATGCAATTCCTAAGAGGGCATATTAAGCTACTAAAACAAGTCATGAACCCACCTCACTACTTAATCCAATTCTCCCACAAAAAATATCAAATATAGCTTTGTCAAACCACTTTTTAGACTTACGAAATCAACTAAGTCTTGATCGGATTCGCGTCAAATTCAATTTCTAAGCTATTAGGTATGCTAGGTAGTGAATTCCTTTCTCGACCGCAGGTATTTCATCGCCATCTACAAAGTTCATACTTCCAACTCTACTAAAGTTCTGTATATACGATCTATAGTGTTTTTGTTCAATAAAAATTCATGAACATCTGTACTTGATAATTTTATACTTCACGAACGACCTTTCGTTAAGCATTTCTGTTGGTCGTTTTAAGTTACGTACATTGATTTACACCCTATATTACATACATTTATAGATAAATATGATTCTATGTAGTGTTTTAGCAAAAGATTGTACAGTGTAACACCGAGGGTGTTACAACTTCCGCCAACATCTTGGTGGTGGAATAGGCTCTACACTACCCTAGGAACATCAATAATTTGCTTGATCTACTTTTTCTTGGGTAGTGTTTGAATTGTAGTTCGAGCTTGTCTGCAGGAGCAGCAGTGCCGCACTTTAGTGAGGTAGTGCCGTAGTGCGGCAGTGCTACACCTTGGGAGTAGCAGTGCTGCACCTAGAATTTAATTTCCACTACGAGTTTGTTTTAAATGGTCCTATTCACCCCCCTCTAGGTGACATCAAGGTCCTTTCAATTGGTATCAAAGAGAGGTTCTCAATTTAGGGCTTAACCGCCTTGAGAGACAATGTCGACAAGTGTGGAGGTATCTCTAGAACTTCTACTTTTAGATGGTTCAAATTATGCATCTTGGTCTGCTAGTGTGCTTGATGTTTTTAGGGCCATGGGTCCTCATATTGAGCGGATTGTAGATGTAAGCATTTCACCTCCAAGTGATGATTTGGCCATCTTATCTAAAGAGGAAGTGAAATGCTTACAAAACAATGCTCAAGCTACTAATGTCTTATTTAGTGCTTTGAGTGAAGATGTTTTTGATGCCGTTATATTTGGAGATGGTGAACCACTTGATGATGCTCATATCATTTGGACCACGCTCAAAGAAAGATATGGCAAGTCCAAATATGATGAGAAGACACTCTCATTGAAGGAACCAATTGAGGAGTTGCTCAACTTCACCAACAAATCAAGAGCCTCAAGTGATTCTCCCAAAAGACCTAAGTGATCATGCCACATCCACTTCCTCACCAACATATGACCTAACGAAAGGTAATGTAATAGTTGGTGAGAACAATGTTTTACATGTGGTACTTCTACTTCCTCTTGTTCTTGTGAGACTAACATTTTGAAGGACGAAGAAGATTGTGATCGATGGAGGCCAAATGATGAATCCACCTCACCAAGAGCTCAACTCTCTATGCCACTCCTCATTTGGGTCTCATGGCAAAGAAAGAGAAGAATGTGGCAAGTGAGAGTGAGAGTGAAGGTGAAAGTGAAAGTGAGAGTGAGAGTGAAGATGAAAGTGATGGTGCTCAAGCTCATAGAGAAAATTCAAGAGCAAGAAGAAACACTTCATGAGCAAGAAGAGTTTCTCATCAATAAGATTAAATGCTTTGTTGAAATTGACCAAAAAGCATGAAAAGATTAAGTGCTCTCATGCTAGTTTGGTTGAAAGGTATGAGAACTTGTCAATTAAGCAAACTCGTATTATTAACTCTCTATCTTGTGTTGCCAAATTAGAAGATGAGAATTATGCGCTCAAGGACAAGATGGAAAGGCTCACTAGCAAGAATGAGATCTTAGAAGATCATGATGAGCTTTTGTGCTCTCATGAGAAGCTTATGGATTCTCATCTCATGCTAGAAATTGCTCATGAGGTTGTGGTAACAACGGTAAAATCATACCAACCTCACACTCACAAGTGCACATGTACACAAGTTCCATATATTTTAACATGTGCTAACAATTGTTGCTCTCAAGCAAGCCAACCTTCCGTTGAGCATGTAATTGTAGAAATTTGTGATAATTCCATTATAAAAGAAAATGAAGAGCTCAAGGAAGAAGTTGAGAGGTTAAAAAGGGACTTGATTCAATTAAAGGGAAAGTGCAATGCTCAACCTTCTCAAGATAACCATGAAGACATGGTGAAGAAGCTTGAGAAGGGATCAACCGAAGCATGCATCAAGCCCCATCAAGAAGGACACAAGTCCAACAGTGCCAAAGTCAAGGGGAAATTTGAAGAAGTGCAATCTGTCCACAATGTAGCAGTTCAGCTCAAGGCTGTAGAGGTTCCAGGGTGCGGCAGTGTCGCATCCTATTGTGACAGTGCCACACCTGGGTAGAACAGCAAAGCCCTCAGGGCCACCAAGGTGCAACTTCAACCAAAGAAGACTCTCATCACTTGCTTCAGGTGCAAGAAGGAGGGTCACCATGTAAGAGATTGCTCCTTGAAGAAAGAAAACAAAGGCATGAGTAAGATTCAAGAGAAGAAGAAGATGGCTCATGTCAAGTGCCTCAAGTGTTCTAACATGGGACACTATGCCTCTGTGTGTTTCAACAAGGTTGATGACCAAGCAACACTTCCCAACAAGAAGATAAGAAGAAGTAAGAGGAAGTGTTATGGATGCAATGAGAAGGGTCATAAAATTGCATCATATCCCTCCATGAAGGATGAAGGCTTGGCATCATCAAGAAAGAGGCTCATCGACAAAGTAGCAAACAAGAAGCAAGATAAGAAGATGTCTTACAAGATCAAACACCGTATTTGCTATACTTGTCGAGGAAAGGGACATCTAAGTATGGATTGTTCCATGGGTAACACTCCTAAGCTCAACTCATCATTTGATTCAAATTTGCTTAGGAGGCCCAAAAATAACGCTTGTGCTAGAAAGGTGATTTATTCACCACGTGCTAGCATAAAGGTCATTTGGGTGCCTAAGTCTCTTGTGACTAACCTTAATGGACCCAACATAGTTTGGGTACCAAGTTGTGCTTGATGAGTGTTGTAGGTGGTATGAAGCTTTGGGGTGCTTGAGCAAGTTAATTGAAAATATCATCTCAAGCTATCAATCTTATTCCTATTGTCTATTTTCTTAAGATTGACCAAAGGACAACTTGATGGATATATTTCTAACTTCATACTCACCTCTGTAACTAGTACCTAACCCTTACTAGCTAGCCACTTGACTTGTGTAGTCTCTAGTAGTTCACAAATATGTGTGTGTTTGTGAATTGTTAAGAGTGGCTAGAGTATTTCAAGTTTAATGAATCTTTTGCCATATGATGCTTTTAATAGCTCCCTAGTAGAGCAAGATCTTATTCATTTTGTAGGTATGAGGAACCACCTTGCAAGGCAATCAAGCTAATGGCTATTGGTGATATTAGACCACAAGAAATCTAGGCCACTACAGAGATGGATCCTCAAGTTGTAGTTGCTCCAAAACCAGTTGATGCAGCATCTGCGGTAGTGTCGCACCTCTGAGCGATAGTGCCACACAGCAACAAGAAGCAGCAGTTGACAACAGTCTAATTCAAGGACAAAACCTACAACCCATCTTTGAGAAAGAAGATGAAACTTAAATGGAAGGTCAACTCAAGATCAATCTCTAGTGCCACAACCAAGAGCTCACCAAAACATTGAAAAGGAGTGTATGATTGGAATTGAATTGATCATCCACACCAAGTAACATACATGACTTGGGTTTTCTTTGTGGACTTCAAACCTAGAATTTCAGCAAAGCCAAGAATAAAGAATCAAACTCAGGTAGAGGCACTTATCACTCACAGTTCAAGAACTCTCTACTTGATGGAATCTTGTCTTATGGTAGATTGCCAAATTCTCATTCTTATCTTATGTCCATCTACATGTTCTAATGATTGTAAGTATTTCTTGGCATAGTTCAATTTGATTACTCTATTGTTGCCATGACCTAGACATAGAGTGAAATCTCAAGTTCTTAAATGAATAAATTGCTATGTGAGGAATTCAAATACTTAGAGCACTTACCAAAGGGGAAGTTACTCTATGACTAGTGTTGTGAGACTAATCTTTCTAAGTGATTTGTGTAGTCTCACTAAATGAGAATGTGTTTCTAAAATGGAGTGTGCTATCATAGGAAGATCATCAATACAAAACTATGTGATGTGCTCTCTCTCTAGTTAATTTGGAATTGATTCATATCTTTTAGCCACTCACCATAATATGGCTTAAATCTATCCGTTTGGACTTAATTGACCAACCATGAACATTTACATTTCCATTCCACTCAAAAGAATGTGCATGGGGGTTTAAGGGAGATTTAGTCCATGTTATGAGGTTTCTCTATTTTAGTAACCCATTTGTCTTACACACATAAAAGGTTACTAAATAAGAAACTAGTGCTTGTGTTACTAATGCCCTCTTGTGTTGAGCTTATCTATAGAAAATCAAAAAAAAGAGGTTGTGCTTGTTTAACTAAATAAATCACAAGCCCATGGTTACTCTTCACTTGAAGAAAGATGAGGTTGCTAGAGGCCAAAGAGACCAAATTTTTAGTTTGGATAAAATCAAGTTTGAGGTTGAGTTGGATAAGCTATATTAGAAGAATTCACAAGACTACAAGTATCAATAAGAGAACTGAATTGAAATAACATCTTGTGAGTACTCTCAACCAAATTCACCTTAAGATTGGACAAGAAGAACAGATGAATAGGGAATTATCAAATCTGTCCAGAAAATTGAAATTCTGAATTGGCTGTCTTCAAACATGGATTTGGAAGTTCAAATACTGATAAATTGGCCTAAAACTTTGTGAACATGCTATACACACCTAGTACTTGTTGCTATATAGTTGGCATGAAGATTGGTTTAGAAGAACATCAGTTTTGAGTTGAATTCTGTCAGCTTCAGCAATGCTATTTTTAGACTCTAGCAGTTGTGATAGAAAATTAATTTGGCTGATCAAATGGAGTCCAAATGAGCTAAAATTTTCACATCAGTTAGAGGATTCATGGGTGCACATCTCAGCCAAATTTCATGCATATTGGACTAGTGTTCTGAAGGATATGAATTTTTCTCCAAGGAAGACAGAATCTGAAAACTCATTGGATTGCATTGTAACAACAAGATTAAGTTGGCTCTCAAGTTGGTCATGAAGAATCAGTAAAAATGATAAGCATCAGTTTGGTCTAAAGGAGTTACAATGAAAGAGAAAGACTCACACAAGGGTCCAAAGAGTTGCAATCAAAATACAAGAAGCAACAAGTAACTGCAATCGATTGGAACTTGAAGAAATCAGTTGCAGGCTTTCAGAAACAGTAGCTGAGATAAATTGAAACTAGTTGACTTCAGCAATTACTAGTAGAAATGAGTTACAATCAGTTAGAATTATTTGAAATCAATTGAAAGCAACTAGAATCAACTGAAACTAATTGGACTACAAGTAGTTTAAAGGAGTTTGAATCAGTTGGAGTATAGTGTAAACTTCTCCCTTGACATCATAATTATTGATGTGCATGAGTGTACTTTGTGTACTCTTGTATGCACAAATTGAGGGGGAGTTAAGCCTATATCTTGTGGGACTAATGGTTTCTTTCAAAGTTAATATTCAGTAGTCTCACACACATTGGAAAAAGAAGAACATCAAAGGAGGATGGATGGTTCCAATGGAATCCTTGGGTGCTCCAAAGGTTATTCTAGGAGGTCTTGGTCTTTATAAACCAAGTGCTCCTGGTTTATTGTTGAATGCCCCAATCCATCCCATTGATCACCTAGGATCTAATCAACAAAGAGTGGTAACTCCTAGTTCACTATTTGCAAAATTCATGAATTTTACCTTTGCTTTCTGTGTGAGTTGCTTTAGGTAAAGAAAGAACTAGGAATCAAATATGGATCTTGGATGATCATAAGAGCTCTAATTCACCATGAGTCATCAAGTGAAGAACTATGGCTATCCAAATCATCAAGTCTCACTTATGATGGTCATATCAATGTGGTGATCTATCTACCATGGTGGTGGTATGTTTTCTTGGCATAATTTCAATTGTTGCAAATTTATCATGCCTTGACCAAGATATAAGATGAACTCCTCTTGACTCTTAAACCGATTCAAGTGCACTTCATAAAGTAATTCGAGTACTTGATGCACATATTAAGGGGGAGCCCATTCTATGTCTTGTGTCTTTTGAGACTAATCTTTTCTTCTAGTGAATTTATGTAGTCTCTTGGTGAGGATGAGTTTCTCATAGGTATGCTACATTGACTCAATCTAAATTAGTAAAGTTATCTCTCATATTCATTGGATTGCAATTTTATCTCTTGTGTAGCTACTCTCCATAATATAGCTTAAATTTCCTTGTTTGGACTTAATTGACCAAAAGTGCATATGTTATTGCCTTCCACATATATATGTATGCACTATCAAAAGAGGGGAATTTAGTCTATGTTATGAGGTTTTGCAATTAGTGATCTACATACCTTCCACATCCAAAATGATCACTAGCTGTGAAACTCTAGCTTGTGCAATTTAATGCTATCTCTTGTCTTTATGAGCATTTCCTAGGTGACATTATGAGATACAAGAGTCCATTCCAATTGGCATCAACTTGTGAAGACTCTCCTTCAAGTGGTGTCAAAACTGTGAAGATCATATTTTAATTGGTATTGGTGGATAATCTTTCAATTCGGTATATCAAGAAATATGTCTTCAGTTGATATCTCAAAATGACAAGAAGAGCTAGCAATGGGCTTTAAAATGAGATCAAGCACAAGTTTGTGAAATCTTCATGAAGGTCATGATTAAAAGAGATGGGCACAAATGAAATCTTTTTGCATTATGCCAAGCCCATCAAAGCACTAAATCCAAAATATCATGATCACGATGGAGATTATGAGGCTTAGAACAAAGGTATATCGCTCCATAAACTCTTGTACTACCTTTGTGCATCTAGGCCCTTACATGCTAGTGTGTGCATGTGTATGCAATACTTTGAGTCACACCATGAGTTTGTTCTTATGGTGGCGATTAGAAAATTATTTAGATATTTGGTTGATATCTGTTATGGTGACGGCATGAGTTAGTCTCATATTAAAAGTGTCATCTAAGTGAGGTATGAGCCAAATATGCTGGCTTCTCAAGAATCTTGACTTAACACGATGCATACTTTGTTTGGTAGAAAACTCAGGAGAGAAATCCTATATGCTGAACTTTTACCTACCTCTTGCCCTCATTTGTCTATCATTGTTTCCTCCTTTTGGTGGAGAGATCCTTTTTGGAGACTAATGCCAAAGGGGGAGAAATATTGGGAGAGAGTGTAAGGGAAAGAGATTGATATGAGGATTTAAAGGGGTAAAAGGGAGGCATATAAGATTTTTCAATTTTTATTGTGTGGTGTATGCAAGGATAGTTTAAATTGATGCTCTTGATAAGGACCATATATGCTAATGTGTGATGTTCATGCCTTGAATGATATGTTGTTTATTTTCTCTGACTGCCACTATGCGGCAATGTCATGCTCACTCATGGAAGTGTCGCACATGGCAGGTTCAGAAACTTCTTGAGTGCATGAACTGCCATGAGCATCGTGTTTATCATGATGGCACCTTGCACCCCATGGATGCTAAGATATAGAAGAGTTCCCACACTTTATCTTGAATATGTGCATTTGGCATTTGAGGCCAAAATTTGAATTCCTTTCAATGCACACATTTAGGGGGAGCTCACTATATCATAGGATTCAAAATCTTATTATTTATCAATCACTTGTAAGCTTTAATTGTGTTGTCATCAATCACCAAAAAGGGGAGATTGTAAGTGCATCTAGCCCTTTAGTGGGTTTTGGTGAATTGAATGACAACACCATTAAAGGTCTAAAAAGTTTGCTAAGTGTTGAACAGCTAGGACCCAAGCATCTTGTATCCGTTGAGCAACACCATCTTGAGCTTGGTCAAGCAGTTGAACATGTAGCTGGTCAATAGGAGTAGGCGTCTGACCAGTTTAACTGGGAGCTGAGCTGTTGAATCAAGCATCCAACCAGTTGAACTGGTAGCCGAGCTATTGAATCAAGAATCCGACCAGTTGAACTGGTAGCTGAGCTGTTGAATCGAGCATCCGACCAGTTGAACTGGTAGCCGAGATGTTGAATCGAGCATCTGACCAGTTGAACTGGTAGCTGAGCTGTTGAATCGAGCATCCGACCAGTTTAACTGGGAGTGAAATTGATTTTATTGCATACACTTGTGGATTGTGGAATATGAAGTGTATATAGGTTCAACAAGAAGGCAAACTTGATGATATTCCACATAATGTTCAAATCAAGGCAAAAATTGTGTATTGTTATGTTGGAAGATCAAGGAAACAATATAGTTCAAGAGAAAGACAACAATGCAAATGGAGTTGATAAAATGGCTTCTATGTTGAGGAATATTATAGTATCATGAGAAAGCAAGCATATTTGGCAAACGTTAAAAGAGACATGAGTTGATGATTTTGGATTGGTCTCAATAATGACATGCTTTGCATGAACAAGAAGAGTTTAATAGTGGATTAGCTTTGATCAAGGATTGAAGGATGAGTCAAGAATGCATAAGTGAAGAAATACCAAGCAAAGGTTTAAATAACAAAGGACACAACTCATATTGGATATAAGTCGATCTCTGTGTTGGTTTGGTTGTATGGATAAAGATTTGGAAAATCACTTTGCATTGCTTTGATCAAGCTAGAAGTATGAAGATATATATTCAAGTGAGTATTAGGAGTGTTAAACCAAGATGAAGAGGATATAAGGAATCATGAATTGGCTTGACCATATTTATGTTGATTCATATATATCTTTATGTGAATCAAACTAAAGCTTGATTGATCTCAACATTCATATCTAGAAGATATTCAAGCAAGGATCATACTATTGAAGAAATGGTTTTTCAATGAATGTTTAATATGATGTGACTTGTGTATGGCTTGATAAGGTGAAGATAGCAAGGAAAGGGCTTCGAGAGACTAAGCGAAGGCAAAGGGCAAGCGATGGCTTGAGGACCGAGGTACCATGGCTAAGGTGAAGAAGAGAGTACTTGCATTGAGTCGAGGAACAAATCAAGCGATAAGGAATCATATTGTGTTGAGGATCAAATCATTAGTAGAAGTGACTTGAAGCCATGAGGTGAACTCATATGTATGAAAATGGTTCAAGTCACATGCTCAAGATATGTTTGCTCAAAGAAATAAGACAAAGATGTTTGCAAAGCCTTTATGAAGTGATATTGAGAAAGAGGATAATACATGCGATGGTGGAAACCCCCAATTATAAAAGGATGTAGTGACCAACTGAAACGTGTTTAAATTCTTTGATGTTTTGAATTTAAGTTAAGGAAAAGCCATACTATAAAGGGGATACAATGCACAAGCTTTAATGTGCAACCAAATGCTCATTTACCCACCAAATATCCTTAAAGCCTCAGCCAAGACAGCAAGCTTTGCAATCTTATCTTTTATGCTGCCTAGCAGGTGATGCATTACCGCACCTGAAGAGAGGCACTGCCGCACTTGAGGAGTGGCACTGCCACGACTCAATTGACCGTTGGGGCCGGGGGGTATTTATACCCTTTCTCTTCCTCCCCAATGGCTCTCTTGAACCTCCTACTCATTTCGGCTCGTCTAAAACAGAAAAGAGCTGTTCTCTCTCCCTCACTCACCATTAGAGCCCCTCAAGCTTCTTCCGTTGATTTTCTTCCAAATCCAAGAGAGTTTGAGTCTCCAAACTACATTAGAGCGCAGCCCCAACTGTCCTTCATCTCCTAGAGCACTTGGTTCGCGTTTAAACCGGTGGATTGTGTTTGTTACTCTTGGAGCTTGCTCCTAGCCGGCAAGAGCGTTGCCCGTGGAGCTTGACAACTTGTGTGGCAACCCCAGGAGGTTTGTAATCACCCTAATCATATAGTGAAATCACCCCTCATCTCAAGAGTTTATTCTCTTGACTTGAGAACGAGGATAAGGTTGAAAGAGACCAAAGCCTTTATGGCTACCTCAACAATGTGGACATAGGCAAGCCTTAGTGGAGAGCTAAACCATGGGATAAACTGGTGTGTCACTTGTGTTCATGTGATTTGCATTGCTATACTTGTATTGTGGTGATTCTAGGGTTTGATCCCGATCTACTTGCTCGTGCACTTCTGCCAACATCTTGGTGGTAGAATAGACTCTACACTACCCTAGAAACATCAATAATTTGCTCGATCTACTTTTTCTTGGACATTTTTTGAATTATAGTTTGAGCTTGTCTGTAGGAGCAGCAGTACCGTACTTTAGTGAGGTAGTGCCGCAGTGAGACAGTGCCGCAGTGCGGCAATGTTGCACCTTAGGAGCAGCAGTGCTGCATCTAGAATTTAATTTCCGCTGCGAGTTTGTTTTAAATAGGCCTATTCACCCCCTCTAGGCGACATCAAGGTCCTTTCAACTCTTCCCAGGCGTCTGTCTCACAATACCTAACGACAGATCAAGCCTAGCAATCAAGCGACACAACTCAGATCTAGCAACATCAGGTTTATAGTCCCAGTTATACACAGAACCATCAGGATTGTAAGCAAGCCTAGACTGAACCCTAGCACATTGATCAGTTTTCTGCCTACAAGATTTTGGGTGCCTCTTCAAGTGGCCAGTGCCGGCATTAGATCTAGCAGACAAGGTTTTCTTACACATTTTATAGGTAGCTTTAGTGCAAATCTTCCTACCATTCACAGTCTCATATATCTCATCAAAATCAGCCCACATAGGTGATTTACGCTTACCAACATTAGAGTTACCAGCAACAGATGGAGTAGAGCTGTTGGAGTTGGAGCCCAGCGGGTTCCTAGTCGCCGTCGCCCCTTCACCACCGTCGTCGTCTAGATCAATCGGAGTCGGAGCAGCAGAGCCTCTACCAACATCGATACCAAACAACGCAGTAGCATCTCCTTCGGTGTCGTCGTCGTCCTCATGGGCTAGGCCTGCCGCGATCAAGTCATCGTTGCTGGTGAGCGGCTAGATGATATCGTCATCAGCAGCCGCCATGGCGGACGGCTCTCCAGCAAAGTTCCTCAACGGTGCGAGGGGCCGCCTTGGTCGCTCTATGCCACAGCTAGAGGACGACGCATCGGCTACCAACCTACGCAAAGAGATGGAAGAGGATGAAAAGATCACATCAGAATACATCAATGGAAGAAGATAAAAGAGGAGGGTTAGGGTTAGGGTTAGGGTTTTACCTGCGCAATCGGAGCCCGGTGCCGGAGAAGACGACGGCCACCCAGAGAAGACGACACACCGGTTAGCAAGGATGGCGAGCGGCGGAGGAGGGACAGACGGGGACAACGAACTCACATAATCACCGAGATCTAAAGGGAAGATAGGGAGATGGAGAAGGAAGAGGCAAAGAGGGAGGGGATCAGGGGAGGTCGTCGGCGACAGGCGGTTCGAGGTCACCGGAGTCAGGGCCGGCGAGGTCGGACGCCAGCAGAAGAGACGGCGAGGCGTCGACCATCGAGCGGTCGAGGCGAGAGCGGCGAGACGGTGGGGGAGGAAATGATTTAGGGTTAGAGTTGAGGAGAGAGAGCGTCGCGGCTGTCGCTTATATACGCGGGAGCTGAGGTGTTGTGGGGCTGGACTGCTTCGCCGCTAGGGGGAGGTCTCAGGCCGCTGCCGGGCCAACCCCTATAAACCGGGCCGGGCCGTGCCAGCTCGCAGGCCTGAGTAGCGGCCCAGCCTAGGCCCGCACACTACCGGGCCGGGCCAGCCTGGGCCCGCACACTACCGGGCCTGCTCTTGCTTGGGTTGAGCTAAATTTACAGGCTACGTGCCACGCCGTCGGGCCTCGGGCGCATGGACATTTATAACCGCAGATAAAGGTGGTGTGACCGCAGAGGGCCATGACGAAGCCGCGCTGTTCCAAGTGAACACTCAAAAAGAACCCAAAACCACTCGCTGCATACCCATCCATACGACCATACCCAATAAGCAGTGGAGCAAAAAGAGGAATAGGCATGGCGATGCGCTCGGCCTCGGCGAGCTCACTGCTGTTGCCGCTGCTGCTGTCCGCCTCCGTTTCCATCTCGATTCTCGTGGCCGCACAAGCCGCCGGCGACGAGGCCGCACTGCTGGAGTTCAAGGCCGCCGCCGTGATCAGCGGCGGTCATGGTGATGACCCGCATGCTTCGTGGAACAGTAGCAGCGTTGGCGGCTTCTGCAGCTGGGAGGGGGTCAGGTGCGGGGCTAGGCGTCGGCGAGTGGTGGCGCTGAGCCTGCCCGTCTATGGGCTCGCTGGCACCCTGTCGCCGGCCATTGGGAACCTCACTTTCCTGCGAGTGCTGAACCTGACCTTCAACTGGTTCCAGGGAACATCCCTGCAAGCATCGGCCGCCTAGTACGCCTCAAGACCCTCGACCTGAGCTACAACAAGCTCAACGGAGAACTGCTTGCCAACCTCAGCTCCTGTGTCAGCTTACTGTTCTTGACACTCAGCAACAACCACCTCCATGGTCGTATTCCTGTCGAGCTCGGCCACAGGCTCACAGACCTTCAGAAGCTCTGGCTGGGAAACAACAGCTTCTCCGGCAATATCCCGGCATCACTAGCCAACATGTCGGCTCTGTACTCTCTCGATCTAACTACAAACCACTTCAAAGGCCCCGTACCACCTGAACTCGGCAGCATTGGAGGCCTGCGCTTCCTCTATCTCTACGAAAATAAGCTCTCAGGTGTGCTTCCACACTCTCTTTACAACTTGTCTAGGCTACAAGTTTTCTCCATTGATTCAAACTCCCTGTCTGGAACTATTCCCAGTAATATTGGCGATAGGCTCCCCAGCATCAGAACTCTGAACTTTGGTTACAACAAGTTCCATGGAACTATCCCACCCTCACTCTCCAACATCTCTGCTCTCACGTTTCTGCAACTCGCGCTAAACAGTTTTAGTGGGCGCGTTCCTCCTACTCTGGGGAGATTGAAAGGTCTCGTTACCCTAAACTTGTCCGACAACAAGCTAGAATCAAGTGACAGGGAGGGGTGGGAATTCATGAAGATGTTAGCAAACTGTAGCCAGCTTCGGACCCTGTATATTGACAATAACTTCTTCAGTGGACAACTTCCTAGTTCAGTTGCAAACCTGTCCACAACTCTCTGGAATCTTTTCTTAGGAAACAATAGGATTTCTGGGTTTATTCCATCTGACATAGGTAATTTGGTTGGTCTGCAAGTACTTGCGATTATGAATATTCCCATATCCGGAGGGATTCCAGAGAGCATTGGTAGGCTTCAAAACATGGCCGCTTTATACCTTTACAACACCAGCTTGTCAGGCCTTATACCAACGTCACTGGGAAATCTTACACAGTTGAATACACTTGCTTTATACAATGACAACTTGGAGGGTCCAATTCCAGCAAGCTTGGGGAACTTGAAGAACCTGTTTATTCTTGATCTCTCAGCGCAGAAACTGAATGGTTCAGTCCCCAGAGAGGTTTTCAAACTTCCTGCACTTTCCTACATCCTAAATTTGTCACAGAATTCGTTGTCTGGGCCACTTCCTACTGGAGTTGGTTGCCTGGCAAACCTTAACGCATTGTTTCTGTCAGGAAACCAGTTGTCTGGCAACATACCTGATAGTATTGGAAACTGCAAATCTTTGGAATTGCTGTTGCTGGATCAGAACTCGTTTGAAGGCAGGGTGCCTCAATCTTTGGAGAATTTAAAAGGTCTTTCTGTTCTCAACATGACAAGCCGTACTTTTTCAGCCAACGAATAGTATTTTTCTCTCACAACAAATCAGCCAACAGTACTTTCAGCCATGGTTTATCAGCCAAGCGAACAGGGCGATGTCTGGGAGTATTCCAGATGCCCTTTGTAGTATTGGCGGCATACAAGAATTGTATCTAGCACACAACTTGTCTGGATTGATCCCCACATGTCTTCAGAATTTGACATCATTGTCAAAATTAAATCTGTCCTTTAATAATTTACATGGTGAAGTGCCAGAAAAGGGTATTTTTGAAAATAGAATGAACCTGTCCGTTCAAGGGAATGATGGCCTTTGTGGTGGAACACCTCAGCTTCCTTTAGCTCCATGCTCCATGTTTGCTTCAGAAAAGAAGAAAAGGCATTTTTCGAAGTCCCTTATGATTACCCTAACATCAATCAGTGTGCTTGTAGCTTTAGTTGATCCACTCGAAGCTCAGAAAAAGGCATGAAACTCAACTCACATCCACAACTGAGGAACAGTATGAAAGAGTTTCTTATCATGCATTGTCAAATGGGACCAATGGATTTTCTGAGGCCAGTTTGCTTGGACAAGGAAGCTATGGCATGGTTTATAAATGTACTTTACATGATCAGGGCACTACAGTAGCTGTAAAGGTGTTTAACACACAGCAGACTCGGACTATTAGAAGTTTTGTGGCTGAATGTGAGGCACTGCGAAGGGTGCGTCGCCGTTGTCTTATAAAGATCATCACTTGCTGCTCAAGCATCACTCACCAGGGTGAAGAGTTCAAGGCACTAGTTTTTGAGTTCATGCCAAATGGTAACCTGAAGGGGTGGCTTCACCCTGAATCTGACACACTTGCTCAAACAAATACTTTTAGCCTTGAACAAAGGCTACAGGTTGCTGTCAATATCTTCGATGCTTTGGACTATCTTCACAATCACTGTCAGCCATCAATCATTCATTGTGATCTCAAGCCAAGCAACATCCTTCTTGCAGAAAACATGAGTGCCCGAGTTGGAGACTTCTGCATATCAAGAATCCTTCCAGACAATGCTATAGTAGAACCCTGCAAAATTCAAGTAGCACAACTGGAATAAGAGGCACCATCGGTTATGTTGCTCCAGGTAATTGAAATAGTTATTTTTTACTTGTACATTATTCCTAGTTCTTGTATGAACACGGCATGTTGACTTTTTTTTGTTGCAATCATAGAGCACGGTGAAGGTCCTTTTGTCTCAACACATGGTGATGTTTATAGCCTCGGTATATTGCTGCTCGAGATGTTTACTGGAAGGAGCCCAACAGATGAGATATTCAATGACTCGTCAGATTTGCACAAGTTTTCAGAGAATACTCTTCCAGAGAGAATATGGGAGATAGTTGATCCGACAATCTGGATGCACATAGATGCTAACAATAGAACTACAAGAAGTGGAATTCAGAAATGCTTGGTTTCTGTTATTGCTCTTGGAATATCCTGCTCAAAGAAACAACCTAGAGATCGGATCCTGATACAGGATGCAGCTATTGAGATGCTTGCCATTAGAGATTTTTACCTTAAATTTTCGGGATATCATTTGGTGGATCACAAAGGAGTAGCAATAGTTCACGGCGATTCTCCACAATAGTGAATACGTAGGACATGAAATGGGCAAGATACCTGTAGGTTATCACTTACCTGAAATAATTGAAGATGTACTTGAAGTTTCAGCTCTATAACTATTCCCTGTCTTTTTTTGATACATGCAGGTATAAAGGACATTCAGAAAATGTGTCAAATAGACTGGATCAATAATTTTACCAAATGCCTGTATGACAAATTTTGTAGAGAATTTAGTAAGATGTATGAATCAAAGTGTAACGACCCAACATGCATTCTTGAGAATCATCCTCATCATGATCATTGCATCATGTAAATTATATTTTTGCAAAACTATTTTTCAACAGTTATTAAGTCTGGCACTATTGTGCAATTGATGGTGGTCCAGATCGATATGGCCACTGGACAGTCCAGCAACTGCAGCGCCAACCTGAGAGTCGTTTCCAGACGGGGATTTTTTTATTTTTAATCCTTTTTATTTAATATTTTAATAATAATTGCTCCATTTTTTTTAGATCTAACCCGCTGGCACGACCAGATAACGTTGTCGCGCCACATGCAACGGCGCAGCAACATCCGTCATGTTAGACGGTGTTCAGACATGAAAAACGTTGTCACGCCACTCCCGCTGGCGTGACAGTATTGTTCTGTCGCACCACCGAGAGTGGCATGACAAGACCAAATTTTTGAAAAATCATAACTCTTTGATACGACATCGGATGAAGATGAAATTTACATGAAAATTGTAGCTCTCGATTAGATCTACAACTTTATAGTTTCAAGTTTTTTCATTTAAGGGCGTTAAGATGCTCAAAAAATAATATAAAATTTCAGGAGCATAATAACCGCGTACTAGTATTTGTCGTATTAGAAAAATAATATTGTTTCTGTATGTTGTCAACTGAAGATAATTTTTACATGAAAGTTGTAGCTCTCAATGAGATCTACAACTTTGTAGTTTTGAGTTTTAACATTTGGAGTCGTTAAGATGCTCAAAAAAATAATATAAAATTTTAGAAAAATAATAACCGCGTGCTAGTACTTGTCACATTAGAAAAATAATATATTTTGTCAAATAAAGATATTTTTACATGAAAGTTGTAGCTCTAAATGAGATCTACAACTTTATAGTTTTGAGTTTTAACATTTGGAGTCGTTAAGATGTTTAAAAAAATAATATAAAATTTTAGTAGCATAATAATCGCGTAATAGCGCTGGTCGCATTAGAAAAATAATATCATTTTTGTATCGTGTCAAATGAAGGTACTTTTTTTTTATCAAAATTGGAGCTTCGAACGAGATCTACAACTTTTATTTAAAAAGTTGTTTTATGTGACATCAAATAAGAAATATACGATTTTTCTAAAATGATAAGTTTTGATACACGGTTAATATGCTGCTAAAAATTTATATTAGTTATTGGAGTATTTTAACGACCTCAAATATGAAAATTCAAAACTATAAACTTGTAAATCTCGTTGAGGGCTACAACTTTGATATAAAATATATCTTAATTTGACACCATATAAAAAATATATTATTTTTTAAATGCAGTAAGCGCTGGTACATGATTATTATGATTATTATGATGCTAAAATTTTATATTAATTTTTTGAGCGTCTTAACGTCCTCAAATGAAAAAACTCAAAACTAGAAAGTTGTAGATCTCGTCGAGATCTATAATTTTCATGTAAAAATTATCTTCATCTAACGTCGTATTGAAGAGTTATGTTTTTTCAAAAATTTAGTCTTGTCTATTGTTACGCCACAAGGAGTGGCGCGACAAGCTTTTCCATGTCAGAAACGCCATCCAACGTAGCAAATGTTGCCACGCTACATGCGTTGGTGCGACAACGTTGGTCACGCCGCTACCAAAAGGGTTAGATCTAAAAATATTTTTTGAAGGGGGTTATTATTAAAATATTGATTAAAAAATGATTAAAAATAAAAATTCTCCACGGTCCAACAAAGACGTGGACAATCCGCCGGGACACGAAACCTTCACAGTTGAGCTGTCCAACTGTCCTCTTCTTTGGTTCAACCCATCAGCCCAATGTGGCTACACAGCACGACTCAACAAAAGTTCTCGGTGACTCCCGGAGCGAAGGGCCCATTGCCTCGCCGCAGAGGGGATTTTTAAAAAAAAATACGTAAAAGATTTACGCATCTAAGGTACAAATGTTTGATATAACAACGTGCTTCTGCGAGCACTCTAGGATGTATATAGGATTACAGCCGTGGGCTAGACATCTTAGCGTATACATACAGATTTCGATATTACACAAACGAGACTAATGGACGGTGACACAGCCTAGGAAGAAGGCTTACGCTTTTGCTGCTGCCAGCACGACTCATTCCCAACACTATGGAAGAGGGGATTTTGAGAGGGGGCACTGCACATCGCCCATCGCCTCGCCACCACAGGGCCACCTGTCAAGAACTCCTTCTGTCCTTCATCGACGACGTCTTCCAAAAGGGCCTCGTCCAATCCGCTCCGCGCCAGGAGAGCTGGTAAAAGCATGCTATCTCCGTGCGCACCTCCATATCTGCATCCTCTATTCCTCTTACTTGCATGTTCCCTCCATCGGCTACTTCTAGGAGTAGGGTGGCGTTTCCACTTTACAGTGGTGCTTCCTACTCCTATCTATTAGCATAAGTGGCAGTAGTGAACGGAAACAGAAACTTATTGATGATGGTTTCTGGATAGACTGTAGTTAGTTCCCTAGTTGACTTTTGCACCATCAACTGGGATAGTAGGCGATTTCTGTTGGACTAATGATTGTTGTGAAGAAATGGAACAGAGGATTGGTTATTGCTCAGGTTGTGAAATGATTGCTATGGGTGATTGCTATGTGCGTGGTAACCAACTCCGTAACTCGTACATGCATTGCTTGTTTCCAACTGTGAAATTCCTGTAGTGCATCAAAATAGGAAATCTTTGCACCAACTATGGTTGATGTGCGGTATGCCACTGCTGTGGAGCTTCAAACATTGCATGTGTAAATGTGCAAATTGTGCATAAGTGTTGCCTTTTAGTTTTCACTCTAATCTAATGGAAAGAAGTACAGATCTGACACTACGTAAAAATAATTTTTAGCAACGATTCGAATTTTTTGTAGGGACGGCTAGTGATGGAGCTGCCCCTACAGTGGCGTGCTCGGGTGCTCAGACACCAGCCGCCCCTACAAATAAAAAGCAGGGGCGGCTTGTGTTACGAGCCGCCCCTACAAATAGGGTCTTATTTGTAGGAGCGACTCAATCACCAGCCGCCCCTGGAAATGCTATTTGTAGGGGCGGCTGGTGATTGAGTCGCCCCTACAAATGCCCCCGTATATATAGCTCCGATTTGTAGGGATGGCTCAATCACCAGTCACCCCTACAAATGACCCACATATAAAACAGATGCTGCACCTTTTTTCTCCTTGGGTCACTCACTCCAACCCGTGAAAGAAAGGTGGGGAGACCTTGGGCACCTCCCAAAAATTACTTTACTAAGGAGGGAAGGTTTTGCTATCAAATCCTTTGGTGGAGAGGTTGAAGAAGGTAATAAAATGCTATTCCACACTTTTTTTAAAAGTTTTAATGGTCGGTTAGTGAGTAATTAGAGTTTTGTTTTTCTCTCTCTTCTATGGTGCTTGAGCTACTTATGAAGCAAATTAGATCTAAGTTTTAATTGTACTAGGATAAATTAGGGAGCGGAACAATATCATACCCTTATTTAGTCCATGTTTCTTGATTTTAGTGGATAATTAGTTAGTTTTATGGATATTTCATGTGCATGTGGATCTAGATCTAGGGTTTGGTTTTTTTATTAATTTCATTTTTGTAAATTTATGTTTGATGAAATTGGACTAGGGTTTGTATGAAAGATATTGGGTAAAGTATAATTGTTGCTAATTATTGTCTTTGAAATTATTTATTGTAATCAATAAATATGTATTTTAATTATTTATGGATAAATGGGCCATAAATTAATTTTCCTCTACCATGGTGTGTTTGTATGCTTCATGTAATTATATTAGATTTATATTCATATATATCTGAAGTATATACAATTATTCTCAAGTAATTATTAATTTGTTTCATTTTTATATATATCTGAATAAGTAGTCCTTTAATGTTTGTTTTGTTGTTGTTGTCAAAGATAGAGTACAGGAACTCTTGGATGTATGGTTCGTTAAGGTTTAAGGCAGGTTTCCGTGAAGAGATGGATAAATTTATTGAAGCCGCAAAGAAGCATGCAACGACATTAAAAGAGAATAAGGGTACAATTATTTGCCCCTATAAAGATTGCAAGAACCGTATAGTATGGACAGATGTGACTATCATCAGATCACATTGATTATGCGAGGATTTGTTGAGGACTACACAGTGTGGATTCATCATGGTGAAACGATTATTATTAACGACGAGGATGAGGAGGAATACGACGACAAAACCATAGAATCCCTGTCCCAATATTCAGCAGAACTTGATGCACGAATGGATTTCGAGTTTGGCAATGAATAAAGTGGTGATACTGGTGGTAGGGATGGTAACGACGAAGGTGGTGTCAATAATGATGGTGGAGCACGTGTCAGGGATGAAGATGATTTGGAGGACAAGATTCGAGCCCTTGGACCAGAGATTTTAATAAATAGCCCAAAAGGTCTAGAAAATTTGGAAAGGATGACAAAAGCATCGAAGGAGACTGTGTATGGTGTTGAAAAGGGTTGTCCGACACATTGGACATTGCTACGTTTTGAGCTTGAGCTGCTCATCCTGAAGGCTAAGTATGGCTAGTCAGACTGTAATTTCAATGATCTATTGCATATCCTGTCATGTGTGCTGCCACAACCAAACTTAGTTCCCGCCAACACATACCAAGCGAAGAAGGTCATAAGTCCATTGACAATGGGGGTTAAAAAAATCCATGCATGCCCCAACCACTGTATACTTTTTTGTGGCGAAATGTTCAAGTCACTGGATAAATGTCCTCGGTGTGGGGCCAGCCGATACAAGAACAATGACCTTTACGGTGGGGACAAAGCCTCCACAGGGAAAAAGAGAAATAAGAAGGGTACAAAAAAGGTGGTACACGAATCTCAGCCCCTAGAGGACACTCCATTAGGCAACGATGCTGTCGGGTACCTTAGAATGGGGTACCCCAAGCAAAACATCAAATGGGTTGCCCAAGTCCCATCTAAAAAAATAATAATAAAAGCAAAAAGGTAAGTCGTGGGCCCCTCCCCGTCGCGATCGGGCCCATTGGTCCTCCTCCTCCTCGCCTCGAGCCCCGAGAAGGAGGTCTCGGCATCCGGGCAAGGCTCCCCAGGGAAGGCCTCGGCAGGGAACGCCGTCTCCACCTCGCCCGAGGCTCTCCGCAGAAGGCCTCGGCAGGAGGCGCGTTCTTCGTATCGCGCGAGGCCTTCCGCGCGAGGCCTCGGCAAGGAGCCTAATCTCCGTCTCGCGCGAGGCCGCGTTCTCCGTATCGCGCGAGGCCTCTCGCGCGAGGCCTCGGCAAGGAGCATTCTCCGTATCGCTCGAGGCCGGCTCGTCCACGGTCCCTCGCCCCCCGCCTTGGCCGACCCTCCCGACAGCGCGTCACGTCTCATTAATACTTTCAACCACTCCCGCAATCTCAGCCGGACAACAGCTCAACGTCACAGAATGACCGACGCGACTCGAAGTCGCATCAGCGCCATACCGACCAGGATAGGGCACGGCGGGGATTACCGGCCACTGTGTCCCAACACTATGCCCACGATCAGCGCCTGGGACAGGGTATGACGGGGGTTACCGGCCACTGTGTCCTACCACTGTGCCCACGACCCGCCGCCCGCTCGAGGCCTCAGCACTGTACACCAGGGCCTCGGCAGTCTCGGGGTTCGTGCCTGCCGAGACCCGCCACCGTAGTACAAGCCTCGGCACCGACCAGGCCTCAGCCTCGCGCACAATCTGTCCACCGTGGCTTGCACGTTCGCCGCCATGTCTGCTCCGAGACACTCCCTGGGCTCCCACGACGCACAGGACCTGATGTGACGACCACGCCGCCCCTTTACTCCCAGGACGGACTACTCCGACGGCCATGCCGCCACAGGAACAGGCCACAGGGTTCGGACATGCCGCCCTTGTTGGCACGATGCCGCACAGTAATACATGTACTGTCCCTGCCCTCCCTTCAACTATAAAAGGAGAGGACTAGGGCCACTTAGGGGGGACCGAAAAAACACACACGCACACATTCCAGCCGCTTGAGAGCAACATCTCAGACGGTCTACACGACACCCTGCCGAGACCTGGGACTAGTTCCCTCTCTCCCTTAGCTTGTAACCCCCTACTACGAGCACTTCAGTGCAAGGAATACAAGTTCGATCTCTCAGACTGGACGTAGGGCACCGATTGCCTGAACCAGTATAAACCTTGTGTCTCTTTGCATCACCATCCGGAATCGGGAGCACGCAGAACAAATTCACTAGTTGGTTGAGGACCCCCCGGTCCGAAACACTGACAGTTGGCGCACCAGGTAGGGGAGCTCTGCGTGCCGATTTCGTCATCCCAGCAGGTTCCGGATGGCAGACCCCGTACGACCATTGCGTCTTGGCACTGTAGTTTGGTTCGGGAGCCTAGAGTTCATGTCTCTAGGGCATGAGTACGACATGGTACTCCTCACTCCCCGAGCCCCACCATCCGCCAATGAAGTTACACATCGGCAGCCCAGGCGCAGGCGGCGCCCGGGCGGCCGCTCTCGCCGCGCTCGCCAGGCACGACACGAGCGAGGCGACCCCGACGCTATGCGAACCCGGGGCGCCACGCCACTTCCCGCCGATACCCTACGACCAGCTGTTGGTACGGGGTCCCTGGCTGGGGACCTATCTGGCCTGAGCCTGGATAAAGGGAAAACGCCGGTGGCTTGCGATGGTGCCCAGTCGTCAAGCTCCACTCCACCACTCCCTGGAGAACTGACCCCGGCGGAGCAAAATCTGGCGATGGCACCATCCCCATACCCCTTTGGGTTGAGAAATGCCGTCGTTTCTTACGCCTACACCTACGCTGCCGCTCGTGAGGATCCCTCAGAGCGCTGCCAGCGCTTCGGTCTCGACCTAAGCACCCACGCCGACTCCTCGGATGAGGACGAGGCATGGCCCGGAGTGGATTTCTCCGGGCTCCACGACCCTAGGACTTTGCGCCAGTTCTTGGCCGCAAGCGATTACTGCTTCGGTCACTTCGACTCCGATGACGAAGGCACTTACGACCCTACTCGCGAGTGTTTTCACGTCGGGCTCGGGATGCCGAGGGTAGGCAAAGAGGATGAGGGAACAGGTAGCCGCTCCCCACTTCGTCCAGGGGCGGGCACCGTCACGTCCCCACGCAATGTCCTGCCGGCCGCACGAAATGAGAACGTCGCTCTTGCACGACCTCAGCGCCCAGACCTAGAGCAGCTCCATGAGCTCCAGGCCAAGGTCGAGCAAGACCAGCTCCTTCTGTAGCAGCTTCGAGACTCTCTCGAACAGGAACAGCGAGGCCGCGGCGAAGGCGGGGGAGCCCGACGAAGAGCCCACGATGTGCATCACCGCATCCATGACAACAAAGGGAGCGAGCAACCCCCAGTCTTCAATCGCACCAGCCAGAACGTCACGGCTGTGGCAATGCTAGTCCGCGCAATGCCCGAGCCTTCTACCATGGAGGGGCGGCGGGTCTGCGGTGAGCTTCGCGATCTCCTAGAGACCGCTGCGGTTCAGCAGGCCGAGAGTTCCGCCTCCCGACGGCGTGGGGGCACCTCGAACCTTCTCACGGCACCGCCTCGGTAGGACAGGGAAGCCCCGGCTCATCCCGAGCCTGACTGAGCGCCAATAGCCCATAGGGTCCCCGTGCTTCTAGACCGCCTCGGCAATCGACGCGAGGTGCAGGGAGACCATGAGGTGGTCAGCAGGCGACGACGCCACGACAACGAGGGGCCCGCTCGGGGCTACCACCCACACTGAGGCGGTCGCTACGACAGCGGTGAAGACCGTAGTCCTTCCCCTGAGCCGCCAGGCCCTCGGGTCTTCAGCAGGGCCATCCGCGCTGCTCCTTTCCCCGCCCGGTTCCGACAGCCGGCCAATCTCACGAAGTACAGTGGCGAGACCAACCCGGAGCTCTAGCTCGCCGATTACCGCCTGGCCTGCCAGCTAGGTGGCGCGGACGATGACCTGCTCATCATCCGCAATCTCCCTTTGCTCTTGTCAGACTCGGCACGAGCCTGGCTCGAGCATCTCCCTCCCTCACAAATGCATGACTGGCGCGACTTGGTTAGGATCTTCATCGGGAACTTCCCGGGCACATACGTGCGCCCTAGGAATTCCTGGGATCTCAAGAGCTATCGCCAGAAGCCGGACGAGTCTCTTCGAGACTTCATCTGGTGCTTCTCCAAACAATGCACCGAGCTACCTAGCATCGGCAACTCGGAGATCGTCCAGGCTTTCCTCTCCGGCACCACTTGTCGGGACTTGGTCCGAGAGTTAGGTCGCAATGTCCCGCGCTCTGCTGCTGCGCTCCTCGACATCGCCACCAGCTTCGCCTCAGGGGAAGAGGCCGTCGGAGCCATCTTCCCCGACGCCGACACCAAGGGTAAGCGGAGGGAAGAGGCCCTCGAGGCCTCAGCCTCCCACCTCCCTAAGAAAAAGAAAAAGGGGCGCCTAGGGAGGCAGGAGGTACTGGAAGCTGATCTGGTCGTGACCACAGAGCACAAGAATCCCCGAGGCCCCAAAGGCCCTAGGCCCTTCGACGACATGCTCAAGAAACCCTGCCCTTACCACCAGGGCCTGGTCAGGCACGCTCTCGAGGATTGCACCATGCTGCGGCGCTACTACACCAGGCTCGGGCTCCCCGACGACGACGCCAAGCAGAAGGGCACCGCCGGTCGGGACGAAGATAAGGACGATGGGTTCCCCGAGGTATGCAACGCTTTCATGATCTTCGGTGGGCCCTCGGCATGCCTTACGGCGTGGCAGCGCAAGAGGGAACGCCGAGAAGTCTTCTCAGTCAAGGTGGCCACCCCCCAGTACCTCGACTAGTCTCAAGAGGCGATCACCTTCGATCGAGGTGACCACCCCGACCGTATTCCGAACCCCGGGCAGTACCCACTGGTCGTCGACCCGATCATCGGCAACACCCGACTCTCCAAGGTGTTGATGGACGGAGGCAGCGGCCTCAACATCCTCTACGCCAACACCATGGAGCTCTTGGAGATCGACCGGTCGAAACTATGAGGCGACGTCGCACCCTTCCACGGCATCGTGCTAGGAAAGCGCACGCAACCCCTCGGGCGCATTGACCTTCCTGTCTGCTTCGGCACCCCTTCCAACTATCGCAAGGAAGTCCTCACCTTCGAGGTAGTCGGGTTCGAGGGAGCCTACCATGCCATTCTAGGGTGACCGTGCTACGCCAAGTTCATGGCAGTGCCCAACTATACCTATCTCAAGCTCAAGATGCCAGGCCCTAATGGTGTCATCACAATCGAGTCCACGTACGAACATGCGTACGACTGTGATGTCGAGTGCATCGAGTACGCCGAGGCTCTTGCAGAGGCCGAGACCCTCATCGCCCACCTCAACCAACTTAGTGGCGAGGTGCCTGACTCCAAGCGTCATGCAGGGGCGTTCGAGCCCGCTGAAACCATCAAACTCATCCCGGTCGACCCCGCCTGCCCCGACGACCGGGCGTTGAGGATCAGCGCCACCCTCGACATCAAATAGGAAGCCGTGCTCGTCGACTTTCTCCATGCGAACGCCGACATATTCGCATGGAGTCCCTCGAACATGCCGGGCATACCAAGGGAAGTCGCCGAGCACGCCCTGGACATCCGGGCTGGATCTAGACCGGCAAGGCAACGCCTGCACCGCTTCGATGAAGAAAAGCGCAGGGCCATAGGAGAGGAGGTATATAAACTCTTGGTGGCCGGATTCATCAAGGAAGTATCCCACCTAGAGTGGTTGGCTAACCCCATTTTAGTCAAGAAGAAAAATGGGAAATAGAGAATGTGTGTAGACTACACCGGTCTGAACAAAGCCTCTCCAAAGGTCCCCTTCCCATTATCTCGAATCGATCAAATCGTTGATTCCACCGCAGGGTGCGAGACCCTATCTTTCCTCGATGCGTACTCTGGTTACCATCAGATCAAGATGAAAGAGTCCGACCAGCTCGCGACTTCTTTCATCACACCGTTTGGCATGTACTGCTACGTGACGATGCCCTTTGGCCTCAGAAACGCAGGAGCCACGTACCAGCGGTGCATGACCCAGGTCTTTGGCGACAACATCGGGCAGACCGTCGAGGCCTACGTAGACGACATCGTGGTCAAAACTAGAAAGGCTGAGAATCTCGTGAATGACTTGAGGGTAACCTTCAAATGCCTTAGAGAGAAGGGCATCAAGCTCAACCCGAGAAGTGTGTGTTCAGGGTCCCCCGAGGCATGCTCTTGGGATTCATAGTCTCAGAACGCGGCATTGAGGCCAACCCAGAGAAGGTCTCGGCTATAACCAGCATGGGACCAATCAGAGACCTCAAGGGAGTGCAGAGGGTCATGGGATGCCTCGTGGCCCTGAGCCGCTTCATCTCGCGCCTCGGCGAGAAAGGTTTGCCTCTGTACCGACTCTTGAGAAAGTCCGAGCATTTTTCTTGGACCCTCGAGGCCGAGGAAGCCCTCAACAGACTCAAAAGGCTACTCACCAATCCTCCTGTTGTGATACCCCCGGCCATGGACGAGGACTGGATAAATGTCCTCGGTGTGGGGCCAGCCGATACAAGAACAATGACCTTTACGGTGGGGACAAAGCCTCCACAGGGAAAAAGAGAAATAAGAAGGGTACAAAAAAGGTGGTACACGAATCTCAGCCCCTAGAGGACACTCCATTAGGCAACGATGCTGTCGGGTACCTTAGAATGGGGTACCCCAAGCAAAACATCAAATGGGTTGCCCAAGTCCCATCTAAAAAAATAATAATAAAAGCAAAAAGGTAAGTCGTGGGCCCCTCCCCGTCGCGATCGGGCCCATTGGTCCTCCTCCTCCTCGCCTCGAGCCCCGAGAAGGAGGTCTCGGCATCCGGGCAAGGCTCCCCAGGGAAGGCCTCGGCAGGGAACGCCGTCTCCACCTCGCCCGAGGCTCTCCGCAGAAGGCCTCGGCAGGAGGCGCGTTCTTCGTATCGCGCGAGGCCTTCCGCGCGAGGCCTCGGCAAGGAGCCTAATCTCCGTCTCGCGCGAGGCCGCGTTCTCCGTATCGCGCGAGGCCTCTCGCGCGAGGCCTCGGCAAGGAGCATTCTCCGTATCGCTCGAGGCCGGCTCGTCCACGGTCCCTCGCCCCCCGCCTTGGCCGACCCTCCCGACAGCGCGTCACGTCTCATTAATACTTTCAACCACTCCCGCAATCTCAGCCGGACAACAGCTCAACGTCACAGAATGACCGACGCGACTCGAAGTCGCATCAGCGCCATACCGACCAGGATAGGGCACGGCGGGGATTACCGGCCACTGTGTCCCAACACTATGCCCACGATCAGCGCCTGGGACAGGGTATGACGGGGGTTACCGGCCACTGTGTCCTACCACTGTGCCCACGACCCGCCGCCCGCTCGAGGCCTCAGCACTGTACACCAGGGCCTCGGCAGTCTCGGGGTTCGTGCCTGCCGAGACCCGCCACCGTAGTACAAGCCTCGGCACCGACCAGGCCTCAGCCTCGCGCACAATCTGTCCACCGTGGCTTGCACGTTCGCCGCCATGTCTGCTCCGAGACACTCCCTGGGCTCCCACGACGCACAGGACCTGATGTGACGACCACGCCGCCCCTTTACTCCCAGGACGGACTACTCCGACGGCCATGCCGCCACAGGAACAGGCCACAGGGTTCGGACATGCCGCCCTTGTTGGCACGATGCCGCACAGTAATACATGTACTGTCCCTGCCCTCCCTTCAACTATAAAAGGAGAGGACTAGGGCCACTTAGGGGGGACCGAAAAAACACACACGCACACATTCCAGCCGCTTGAGAGCAACATCTCAGACGGTCTACACGACACCCTGCCGAGACCTGGGACTAGTTCCCTCTCTCCCTTAGCTTGTAACCCCCTACTACGAGCACTTCAGTGCAAGGAATACAAGTTCGATCTCTCAGACTGGACGTAGGGCACCGATTGCCTGAACCAGTATAAACCTTGTGTCTCTTTGCATCACCATCCGGAATCGGGAGCACGCAGAACAAATTCACTAGTTGGTTGAGGACCCCCCGGTCCGAAACACTGACAGTTGGCGCACCAGGTAGGGGAGCTCTGCGTGCCGATTTCGTCATCCCAGCAGGTTCCGGATGGCAGACCCCGTACGACCATTGCGTCTTGGCACTGTAGTTTGGTTCGGGAGCCTAGAGTTCATGTCTCTAGGGCATGAGTACGACATGGTACTCCTCACTCCCCGAGCCCCACCATCCGCCAATGAAGTTACACATCGGCAGCCCAGGCGCAGGCGGCGCCCGGGCGGCCGCTCTCGCCGCGCTCGCCAGGCACGACACGAGCGAGGCGACCCCGACGCTATGCGAACCCGGGGCGCCACGCCACTTCCCGCCGATACCCTACGACCAGCTGTTGGTACGGGGTCCCTGGCTGGGGACCTATCTGGCCTGAGCCTGGATAAAGGGAAAACGCCGGTGGCTTGCGATGGTGCCCAGTCGTCAAGCTCCACTCCACCACTCCCTGGAGAACTGACCCCGGCGGAGCAAAATCTGGCGATGGCACCATCCCCATACCCCTTTGGGTTGAGAAATGCCGTCGTTTCTTACGCCTACACCTACGCTGCCGCTCGTGAGGATCCCTCAGAGCGCTGCCAGCGCTTCGGTCTCGACCTAAGCACCCACGCCGACTCCTCGGATGAGGACGAGGCATGGCCCGGAGTGGATTTCTCCGGGCTCCACGACCCTAGGACTTTGCGCCAGTTCTTGGCCGCAAGCGATTACTGCTTCGGTCACTTCGACTCCGATGACGAAGGCACTTACGACCCTACTCGCGAGTGTTTTCACGTCGGGCTCGGGATGCCGAGGGTAGGCAAAGAGGATGAGGGAACAGGTAGCCGCTCCCCACTTCGTCCAGGGGCGGGCACCGTCACGTCCCCACGCAATGTCCTGCCGGCCGCACGAAATGAGAACGTCGCTCTTGCACGACCTCAGCGCCCAGACCTAGAGCAGCTCCATGAGCTCCAGGCCAAGGTCGAGCAAGACCAGCTCCTTCTGTAGCAGCTTCGAGACTCTCTCGAACAGGAACAGCGAGGCCGCGGCGAAGGCGGGGGAGCCCGACGAAGAGCCCACGATGTGCATCACCGCATCCATGACAACAAAGGGAGCGAGCAACCCCCAGTCTTCAATCGCACCAGCCAGAACGTCACGGCTGTGGCAATGCTAGTCCGCGCAATGCCCGAGCCTTCTACCATGGAGGGGCGGCGGGTCTGCGGTGAGCTTCGCGATCTCCTAGAGACCGCTGCGGTTCAGCAGGCCGAGAGTTCCGCCTCCCGACGGCGTGGGGGCACCTCGAACCTTCTCACGGCACCGCCTCGGTAGGACAGGGAAGCCCCGGCTCATCCCGAGCCTGACTGAGCGCCAATAGCCCATAGGGTCCCCGTGCTTCTAGACCGCCTCGGCAATCGACGCGAGGTGCAGGGAGACCATGAGGTGGTCAGCAGGCGACGACGCCACGACAACGAGGGGCCCGCTCGGGGCTACCACCCACACTGAGGCGGTCGCTACGACAGCGGTGAAGACCGTAGTCCTTCCCCTGAGCCGCCAGGCCCTCGGGTCTTCAGCAGGGCCATCCGCGCTGCTCCTTTCCCCGCCCGGTTCCGACAGCCGGCCAATCTCACGAAGTACAGTGGCGAGACCAACCCGGAGCTCTAGCTCGCCGATTACCGCCTGGCCTGCCAGCTAGGTGGCGCGGACGATGACCTGCTCATCATCCGCAATCTCCCTTTGCTCTTGTCAGACTCGGCACGAGCCTGGCTCGAGCATCTCCCTCCCTCACAAATGCATGACTGGCGCGACTTGGTTAGGATCTTCATCGGGAACTTCCCGGGCACATACGTGCGCCCTAGGAATTCCTGGGATCTCAAGAGCTATCGCCAGAAGCCGGACGAGTCTCTTCGAGACTTCATCTGGTGCTTCTCCAAACAATGCACCGAGCTACCTAGCATCGGCAACTCGGAGATCGTCCAGGCTTTCCTCTCCGGCACCACTTGTCGGGACTTGGTCCGAGAGTTAGGTCGCAATGTCCCGCGCTCTGCTGCTGCGCTCCTCGACATCGCCACCAGCTTCGCCTCAGGGGAAGAGGCCGTCGGAGCCATCTTCCCCGACGCCGACACCAAGGGTAAGCGGAGGGAAGAGGCCCTCGAGGCCTCAGCCTCCCACCTCCCTAAGAAAAAGAAAAAGGGGCGCCTAGGGAGGCAGGAGGTACTGGAAGCTGATCTGGTCGTGACCACAGAGCACAAGAATCCCCGAGGCCCCAAAGGCCCTAGGCCCTTCGACGACATGCTCAAGAAACCCTGCCCTTACCACCAGGGCCTGGTCAGGCACGCTCTCGAGGATTGCACCATGCTGCGGCGCTACTACACCAGGCTCGGGCTCCCCGACGACGACGCCAAGCAGAAGGGCACCGCCGGTCGGGACGAAGATAAGGACGATGGGTTCCCCGAGGTATGCAACGCTTTCATGATCTTCGGTGGGCCCTCGGCATGCCTTACGGCGTGGCAGCGCAAGAGGGAACGCCGAGAAGTCTTCTCAGTCAAGGTGGCCACCCCCCAGTACCTCGACTAGTCTCAAGAGGCGATCACCTTCGATCGAGGTGACCACCCCGACCGTATTCCGAACCCCGGGCAGTACCCACTGGTCGTCGACCCGATCATCGGCAACACCCGACTCTCCAAGGTGTTGATGGACGGAGGCAGCGGCCTCAACATCCTCTACGCCAACACCATGGAGCTCTTGGAGATCGACCGGTCGAAACTATGAGGCGACGTCGCACCCTTCCACGGCATCGTGCTAGGAAAGCGCACGCAACCCCTCGGGCGCATTGACCTTCCTGTCTGCTTCGGCACCCCTTCCAACTATCGCAAGGAAGTCCTCACCTTCGAGGTAGTCGGGTTCGAGGGAGCCTACCATGCCATTCTAGGGTGACCGTGCTACGCCAAGTTCATGGCAGTGCCCAACTATACCTATCTCAAGCTCAAGATGCCAGGCCCTAATGGTGTCATCACAATCGAGTCCACGTACGAACATGCGTACGACTGTGATGTCGAGTGCATCGAGTACGCCGAGGCTCTTGCAGAGGCCGAGACCCTCATCGCCCACCTCAACCAACTTAGTGGCGAGGTGCCTGACTCCAAGCGTCATGCAGGGGCGTTCGAGCCCGCTGAAACCATCAAACTCATCCCGGTCGACCCCGCCTGCCCCGACGACCGGGCGTTGAGGATCAGCGCCACCCTCGACATCAAATAGGAAGCCGTGCTCGTCGACTTTCTCCATGCGAACGCCGACATATTCGCATGGAGTCCCTCGAACATGCCGGGCATACCAAGGGAAGTCGCCGAGCACGCCCTGGACATCCGGGCTGGATCTAGACCGGCAAGGCAACGCCTGCACCGCTTCGATGAAGAAAAGCGCAGGGCCATAGGAGAGGAGGTATATAAACTCTTGGTGGCCGGATTCATCAAGGAAGTATCCCACCTAGAGTGGTTGGCTAACCCCATTTTAGTCAAGAAGAAAAATGGGAAATAGAGAATGTGTGTAGACTACACCGGTCTGAACAAAGCCTCTCCAAAGGTCCCCTTCCCATTATCTCGAATCGATCAAATCGTTGATTCCACCGCAGGGTGCGAGACCCTATCTTTCCTCGATGCGTACTCTGGTTACCATCAGATCAAGATGAAAGAGTCCGACCAGCTCGCGACTTCTTTCATCACACCGTTTGGCATGTACTGCTACGTGACGATGCCCTTTGGCCTCAGAAACGCAGGAGCCACGTACCAGCGGTGCATGACCCAGGTCTTTGGCGACAACATCGGGCAGACCGTCGAGGCCTACGTAGACGACATCGTGGTCAAAACTAGAAAGGCTGAGAATCTCGTGAATGACTTGAGGGTAACCTTCAAATGCCTTAGAGAGAAGGGCATCAAGCTCAACCCGAGAAGTGTGTGTTCAGGGTCCCCCGAGGCATGCTCTTGGGATTCATAGTCTCAGAACGCGGCATTGAGGCCAACCCAGAGAAGGTCTCGGCTATAACCAGCATGGGACCAATCAGAGACCTCAAGGGAGTGCAGAGGGTCATGGGATGCCTCGTGGCCCTGAGCCGCTTCATCTCGCGCCTCGGCGAGAAAGGTTTGCCTCTGTACCGACTCTTGAGAAAGTCCGAGCATTTTTCTTGGACCCTCGAGGCCGAGGAAGCCCTCAACAGACTCAAAAGGCTACTCACCAATCCTCCTGTTGTGATACCCCCGGCCATGGACGAGGCCCTCTTACTCTACGTCGCCGCAACAACCCAAGTGGTCAGCGCCGCCGTAGTAGTAGAGAGGCAGGAAGAAGGGCATACTCTGCCTACCCAGCGACCTATCTATTTCATCAGTGAGGTGCTCTCTGAGACCAAAGCACGCTACCCCCACATCCAGAAGCTAGTCTACGCCGTGGTCCTGGCTCGGCGCAAACTGCGCCACTACTTTGAGTCACACCCAGTGACTGTGGTATCATCCTTCCCCCTAGGCGAGATAGTTCATAACCGGGAGGCCTTAGGCAGGATAGCCAAGTGGGCTGTCGAGCTTATGGGGGAAACCTTGACCTTTGCGCCTCGAAAAGCGATCAAGTCTCAGGTCTTGGCCGATTTCGTGGCTGAATGGATAGATACTCAACTGCCACCTGCTCAGATTTAGACGGAGTGCTGGACCCTGTACTTCGACAGATCCCTGATGAAGACCGGGGCAGGCGCGGGTCTGCTCTTCATTTCGCCCCTCAGAGTACACATGCGCTACATGGTGCGGCTCCACTTCGCCGCCTCCAACAACATGGCCGAATACAAGGGCCTCATCAATGGCTTGCAGGTCGCCATCGAGCTTGGAGCACGGCGCCTCGACATCTGAGGCGACTCGCGGCTCGTCATAGACCAAGTGATGAAGGAGTCAAACTGCCTCGACCCTGAAATGGAGGCTTACTGCAAGATGGTGCGACACCTAGAAGATAAGTTCGACGGCCTCGAACTAAATCACGTCGCGCGAAAGTACAACGAGGCCGCCAACGAGCTGGCAAAGATGGCCTCGGCATGGGCCCCGGTCCCCCCAAACGTCTTCGCCAGAGACCTCCACAAACCTTCCATCGGCTGCACCTCGACAGCAGAGGAGGGCCCACCTGGGGCACCCATGGCAAAGCCCGACGCCCCCTCGACTGCCGAGACACCCTCGACCGAGCCCGAGGTCATGGAAGTCAGCACCAAGCCTTCGCAGACTAATCAGGACGCGGATTGGCGAGTCCCGTTCCTCGATTGGCTTGATCGGGGGGAGCTTCCCGATGACCGAACTGAAGCACGACGGCTTCCGCGCCGAGCCAAGACCTACGCCCTCTACAATGGTGAATTATACAGGCGACGTCCCTCAGGTGTCCTTCAACGATGCATCAGTTCCGAGGCGGGCCAAGCCCTGCTTTGGGACTTACACACAGGCGCCTGCGGGCACCATGCGGCGCCTCGGACGCTCGTAGGGAACGCTTTTCGCCAAGGGTTCTACTGGTCGACGGCGGTCGCCGACGCTACCAAGCTAGTACGCTCCTGCGAAGGACGCCAGTACTACGCTCGACAGACACATCTCCTGGCCCTAGCCTTGCAAACCATCCCCATCACATGGCCGTTCGCCGTGTGGGGGCTCGACATGGTCGGGCCTCTGCAAAAGGCCCCCGGGGGCTACACCCACCTACTGGTATCAATCGACAAGTTCTCCAAATGGATCGAGGCCCGTCCGATCAATCGAATCAAATCCGAGCAGGCAGTGCTGTTCTTCACTGACATTATCCACCGATTTGGGATCCCCAACACCATCATCACCGACAATGGGACGTAGTTCACCGGCAAAAAGTTCCTGACGTTTTGCGACGACCACCACATTCGTGTGGCCTGGTCGGCCATAGGACACCCAAGGACCAATGGCCAAGTAGAGCGTGCCAACGGCATGATCCTACAAGGCCTCAAGCCAAGAATTCACAACCGGTTGAAAAAGTTTGGCAAGAAATGGCTCGCCAAGCTCCCATCGGTCATCTGGAGCCTGAGGAACACTCTGAGCCGAGCCACGGGGTTCACGCCTTTCTTCCTAGTCTATGGGGCTGAGGCCATCCTCCCCACCGACCTAGAATATGGTTCCCCAAGGCTGCAAGCCTATAACGAACAAAGCAACCGCACAACCCGAGAGGACGCCCTCGATCAGCTGGAGGAAGCCCGAGACATCGCGCTACTACACTCGGCCAAGTATCAGCAGAGCCTGCGGCGCTATCAGGCCCGACGCGTATGAGGCCGAGACCTAAAGGTAGGAGACCTGGTGCTGAGGCTAGCACAGAGCAACAAGGGTCGCCACAAGCTGACCCCGCCATGGGAAGGACCGTACATCATCGCCCAAGTCCTGAAGCCCGGGACCTACAAGCTGGCCAATGAGAAGGGCGAAATCTTCACCAATGCTTGGAACATAGAACAGCTACGTCGCTTTTATCCCTAAATTTCCAAGCATTGTATATGTCGTTTCTCGAAATGCAATTAAAAAGCGTTCTTTAGTTGGTCTTTATTTTTTGAGAAACCCCTCGAGCCCACCGTAGGTCTCGACAGTACAATAAACACAATAAGGGAGACACGGCTCTGCCTTGGCAGAACCAAGCCTCCCTCGGGGGCTAGATGGGGGACTTCCCCTAGGTCCCACGCACTATTTTTTAGTTGCTTTTCGAAAAAATTCCTACGCCAAGTCTCTAGCAGGCTCTGACGAATCATTTGTAGAGACTCCTTAGACCAAGGTCTGTTTCCTAAGCAAGAGGCCAGTTGAGTCGTGAGACGGCCTATGCCCCCGGGCTACGGCACTCCCTCAATACCTCTCGCTCAAGGGACGGCTTAGGCCCCAAAGGCGTGTTTTGCAAACAAAATCTGATCAGGAGCAGCAGAGGGCAAAGGCTCGGAAACATGAGAAAAACAACTAAGAAACACAAATACGTCAGAAATAAAGGCCTCGACGGCCACAAACATTATGGTACAAAAATAACCCCTATTCTATCTTTACATAGCCCCGGGGGCCCAGATCAAGGCTCAGGGCCTCCAGCGCCAGCAGATGGTAGGGGAGGAACCACCTCCTCTTCAAAGAGCGTCGCCAGCGCTGTGCCAGGGCCTTCCGCCGCCTCCAGCAGCTTCGTGACCACCGCGTGGGCCTCCTCGTCATCATCAGGCAGAACATAGCCATCACTGATGGCCAGGAGGTCGACGCCAAGGTAGTGAGAGGAGAAGACGGCCATCGCCCGCTTGACACCCGTGTGCAGCGCCCCTCGGAGCCGCTCGCGCATCTGGCTGCTCAGCGCAATCAAGCGGCTCCCAAGGGAGCTGCCCGACTGAACCCCCTCGACTTCCAGGGCCTCACAGGCGGAAAGGGCAGCACACTTTAGCGCCTCGTGCTCCCTGATCTCGGTCTCGAGCACCGTCTGCACCGCGCTAGAAGCCTCGGCAGCCCGAATGATCTCCGCCTCTAACTCTGCACCATGGAAAATGGAATGAGGTCGAGCTAGAGAAAAAACAACCTAAGTTAGGGATGGAAGCCCACGGAGCTCACCCTTGGCCTTCAGCTCCCAGCGTCGGGTCTCGGCTTGACAGGCCTCGGCTTTCTCCTTCAACTGCTGGGCCTCGACTCGAGAGGCCTTGGCCGCCCTGGAAGCTTCACTCCCCAGCTCTGCGTCATACAAGGAAGTTAGGGAGCAAGCATAAGGGAAAGAAAACAAAACAAGGGGACTCAAACTCACCCTCGACCATCCCCCTCAAAACCACAGCCTCGATTCGTGAGGCCTCAACCGCAGCAAGGGCCTCGTTCAGAGCGCCTTTGGTTAGCCGGTGCGCACTCTCCTCTGCCCCCAGCTGCCCGGTGAGGGCCTTGCTCGAGGCCGTCGCTTCTTCAGCCCGGGATCTGAAGGCATCCCGATCACTGACGGTGCGGGTAAGCTCCTCCTCCAGCTCCTTGATCCACGCCGCCAAGGGGGCGAGCTGTGTCTGGGCGGTGGCTGCCTCGACCTTCACATTGGCACAGCAAAGGCGGAGGTCTTCCACCTCCATGCTTCGGGCCGACAGAAGCTCGTTAGCATCGGCAAGAAGGCCCCTCTGCCTCTGAAGCTGGTCCCAGATTCCCCTCTCCCACCAAAGGAAGACCGACTTCCTAAGGGACCGGGTCTCGAGCTCCTGAGGAAGCAGAGCAAAGGTCGTCGATTGCAACAAAACCAAGGAAAGAACAACGTCGTGCGAGAAAGGGAAAACACGGACCTGGGCGACTCCGGGCAGTTCGTCGACCACCACGGACAGCGCCGTCCGTAGCGACCGCTCCGCTAGCTCGTGGTACTGCTCGAAGGTACTCTAGCACCTACCCTCGGCCGTGTCCTCGAGGGCGAACAGAGGCTCCCCCTCAAGGTCATCCCGGCTCCGCCACAGTACCCGTGGGTGATCCCACCCGTGGGGCTCGGGTCGCACCCGCACGAGGGCCGAGCTTCCCTCATCTAAGAGCGGCACCGGCTGCTCCACGACATCGGCCTCCTCAGCGCCGACCACCTCCCGCGCCTGGGAAGTATCGTCGGAGGAGATCGGATAGACCTCCGTCTCCCGGGCACTCTCCCGCAACAACAGTAGGCCCTGAGCCAAGGGCACGGCCGAGGCCTCCGCCGCCTACATCTCCACCTCCTGCACAGACGGCCTCGCTGCCGTCACGACGGCCATGGTGACCTCGGGGGCTCCGGCCTCTACAATCACGGCCTCGGCGGTCTCGGGGGCTCCGGCCTCCGTCATTATGGCCTCGGCAGACACAGAAGCGCCGGCCGCGGACACTGCGATCTCAGCGGTCATGGGCGCCGGGGCCCCCATCGCCTCAGCCCTAGAGGCCCCGGGAGCCTCGGCAACAAAGGGCACGATGGCCCCATCTGACCATTTAGGGGCCGCCTCGGCAACCCTTCCCTGGGCAGCCGGTTCCTGTGGGTTGACCCTCGCTGACGCCGCGCCGCGCTGGATGGCGGCTTGTGCCTCCGCCACCCAGTGGGCAGAGGAGCCGGGGCTCGCCTTAAGCGCTTTAAGAGGCGCCAAGGGGAGGTCGTCCGCAGGCCGCTTCCGACTAAAGAAAATCAACCTATAGGGTCAGCACGAGACCAAAAAAGCGAATGGAAGACACCATAACCCCGCCAAAAACACACTTACTTTGAACGGGGCAGCCCCAGCTTCGCCACAGCAAACCTCCTCCGCAACGGCGGAGGCGGCGGCAGTGGCGTCGCATCCGTATCCATCGGCGCTGGACGGTCCTCGGCGGACCCCGGCGCCCCTTCGACCCTCGGCGGGGCCGGCGGCGCCGCCTCCACCGCCACCGGCTCTGCCGCAACCACCGAGCTTATAGGGCTGACGGCGCGTTTGCCTAACGCCCACGCCTCGGGCGTGTCGGCCTTGGCCCCGAAGGGGGCCACCACCGGCCCCGAGTCCGCTTCCTCTCCCCTTCCCGGGGGTGCCGGGCTACTTACCGACGCCTCGGGCGCCACCTCCTCGATGTCTGGAAGGTGGTCTAGGGGGCCTCGCCCCCCCTCGCCCTTGTCATTCCCGTTCGAGGCCTCCGTCGACAACGATGTCGATGGGGATTCCTCCAACGGGAGACCATCCTTCCGTTGCTGACGGCGGTGCTTATCCAATGCCTCGCGCGCAAGGATATGCTTCATGCGCTTCGCCGCCTTAGCATCCTTCCGCTTCTTCTACGCGTCGGTGTGAGCGCGGTTGATCGCTCGCTGCCCCACGTCCTCGGGAATGGGCGGCGGGGAGGAGCGCACGTCCCTCATCCCCTAAAGAAACGACAAACGTGCATAAGGAAACAAAGGATAAAGGGAGATCGAGGAGGTTCAGAGGCTACAGCGGCGCTTGACTTACCAGCGAAAGGAACCCCCGCGACGGACGCATCGCGAAGGGGGTCAAGTTGCCACCCCTCAACTTCACATCTACCGTCTCCCCCACCCGACGGTGAATTTCCTCATCGGAGAGGGCAGAGGAAGACATCCGGGTGCCCTCGACGGGCTCACCCGGCCTCATCTCGAATAGCCGCCACCGCCGAGCCATCAGCGGCAGCACCCTCCAGCGGTGGAAGGCGGCCACGATCACAGCGACGGTGAGGCCATGGTTCCGCAGCCTCGCCAGCCCCTCCAGGAGCGGCTCCAGCTTGGGCTGGTCGACCTTCGGGACACCCCACTTCCATTTCTCCGGGCAACTCCCCACGATCCACCCGGTATAAGGGGGAAGTCCTCCGTCGTCGTTGCGGAGGTAAAACCAACTCGTGTACCACCGGCGGTTGGAGGACGCGAGTTGGGCCGGGATGTAGAGATGCAGGCGGTCCTAACGCACTTGGAGGGTGCAGCCTCCGGCCCTCGATGCCTTCCTCTTGCCCGACGTGCCCGTCGGCTTGGTAGTATGCCCCACCCGGAACAGGTGGAGCCACAAATCCCAATGGGGAGCGATCCCCAAATACCCCTCGTAGACGGCAACAAAGATAGCCGCCTGAGCGATGGAGTTAGGATTAAAATTGTGGAGCTCCACGCCGTAGTAATACATGAGCGCCCGCATGAACCGGCCCGCCGGAACGCTAAGGCCGCGCTCGTGGAAGGAGACGAAGCTCACGACGTAGTCGTCGCGGGGCCTTGGCTCCAGCTCGCCGTATGGAGCAATCCACTCCGGCCTACTAGAGTCTGTCACCGGGCGGAGGAGTCCACCGTCGACAAGCGACTGGAGCATCTCCTCAGTGACATCCGACGGATCCCAAGGATCCGCCTCGACAACAACGACGTTGCCGGCCATGGATGCGACGGAGGAATCGGGCGTGGCGGTGAGTTTTTCTCTCTCCCTCCACGCTCTTGCTTTTTTCTTGCTTTCCCCCTAGGCTCGCTCTTCTCTCCTCTTCTTCCCGGCACCCGCGGCTCTGGCGACGGCTCGACAGAGGTGGCAGGCAAGGTAAGATAGGGAGGGGCGAGACTCTTTAGGTATTTATGCAGGGGGGAGGTGAAACGAATGGGCGATGAAATCGGGGAGGTTTTCCTCGTCCGGCGCAGTTAACCACGAGCCGATTTCGGCGGCCTACGCGCCCATGTCTCCCGCATTAAATGCGAGGACAGTTACGTCCTGTCCATCACGTCACGCTCGACCACTACGGCAGCAGGCGTCGTTTCGCCTCCCCATGAAACCACCTCAAAAGGCGCGCCCCCCCGCGGCCGAGCCGATAGGGAAGATATTTCCCACGGCCTGTTCCTTTCACAGGAAGGAACCGGGCTTTGAGCCTATTACGATCTAGGGGTTCGAAGGCTGGACCCCAAAGGGTTTCGATAGCCGCCCCAGGATAACAGAGTCAGGGGTGACTGCGGGCGAGCCTGTACGAGGCCGAGACCCAAATGAGCAAAACGCTTGGGACGCCCAAAGTCGTGTCCGAGACCGGCAGGAAAGTATCCGAATGGGATCCCACCGTAGGGAGGCACCGAGCCACCAAGGCCCAACGAACGGCCTCGGCACCCACTAGAGAAATCCGCTGGTACTCTTGGAGTGTGTCTCTGGACCGCTAGCCGTCCCCTAATGAACAGGGTTTGGACCTCCACTCGGACTACCCGATAACAGCTCACCGGAAGTGCCACCGCTCGTGCCCATCGAGGGTACAAAGGCACATTCCACCCCTCCTTCCGAGCGAAAAGGAAGCGCGAGGGTCGCATAAAAAGTCAGGGGAACCCCCGACGGCCTTCTTGCCCTATGCAGAGGCTAGGGGGCTCCTCCTGCAAATATGCTGAGACCTCACGACCCGGGCTCGCGCCCAAAGAGGCCTCGGCAAACAAACCCTCATGCGCGAGGGGCGTATAAAAAGTCAGGAGAACTCCCGACGGCCCTCTCACGCAGAGGCTAGGGGCTCTTCCTGCAACCTCGCCGAGACCAGAATGGGCTTGGCAAACTCACCCTTCGTCCGAACAAAAAGGACACATGAAGACCAGGTGAAAGGGCGAGAACACCCAAGACAAAGACAAACAGTCCAAAACCGCGCTAGAAGTTTCACTACAAACACGATAAAAGGGCGCCGAGCCCGTTACGGTCCAGGGGTTCGAAGGCTGGGCCTCCAAAAGGTTTCGATAGCCGCCCCAGGGCAACAGAGTTAGGGACGACATCGGGGCAAGCCTACGAATGGCCCAGACCCAAGCGAACGGTCGCTCGGGGCGTCCTAAGTCGTGTCTGAGACCGGCGGGGAAGTATCCGAATGGGATCCCACCATAGGGAGGCACCGAGCCACCAAGGCCCGCGAACGGCCTCGGCACCCACTAGAGAAACCCCCCGGTACTCTTGGAGTGTGTCCCTGGACCACTAGCCATCCCCCAGCGAATGGGGCTCGGGCCTCCACTCGGACTACCCGCTAACAGCTCACCGGAAGTGTCCACGCTCGTGCCCATCGAGGGTAGCCAGGCACATTCCACCCCTCCTTCCAAGCGAAAGGAAGCATGAGGATCATACCCAAAGTCAGGGGACCCCTGACGAACCTCTCGCTCTACGCATAGGCTAGAGGCCTTTTTTCCTGCAGCCTCGCCGAGACCCCCGCAACCCGAACTTGCGCTTGGGGGCTTGGCAAATGCAATAAGAACTACTCGTTCACACACGGAAATGAAGAAAGCCCCTGGAGGAGTAACTCCACTCCCCCAGGGGCTCGGGGGCTACTGTCGGGTACCTTAGAATGGGGTACCCCAAGCAAAACATCAAATGGGTTGCCCAACTCCCATCTAAAAAAATAATAATAAAAGCAAAAAGGTAAGTCGTGGGCCCCTCCCCGTCGCGATCAGGCCCACTGGGTCCTCCTCCTCCTCGCCTTGAGCCTCGAGAAGGAGGTCTCGGCATCCGGGCAAGGCTCCCCAGGGAAGGCCTCGGTAGGGAACGTCGTCTCCGCCTCGCCCGAGGCTCTCGCAGAAGGCCTCGGCAGGAGGCGCGTTCTTCGTATCGCGTGAGGCCTTCCATGCGAGGCCTCGGCAAGGAGCCTAATCTCTGTCTCATGCGAGGCCGCGTTCTCCGTATCGCGCGAGGCCTCTCGCGTGAGGCCTCGGCAAGGAGCATTCTCCATATCGCTCGAGGTTGGCTCATCCGTGGTCCCTCGCCCCCCGCCTCGGCCGACCCTCCCGACAGCGCGTCATGTCTCATTAATACTTTCAACCACTCCCGCAATCTCAGCCGGACAACAGCTCAACGTCACAGAATGACCGACGCGACCCAAAGTCGCATCAGCGCCATACCGACCAGGATAGGGCACGGCGGGGATTACCGGCCACTGTGTCCCAACACTATGCCCACGATCAGCGCCTGGGACAGGGTATGACGGGGGTTACCGGCCACTGTGTCCTACCACTGTGCCCACGACCCGCCGCCCGCTCGAGGCCTCAGCACTGTACACCAGGGCCTCGGTAGTCTCGGGGTTCGTGCCTGCCGAGACCCCCCACCACAGTACAAGCCTTGGCACCGACCAGGCCTTAGCCTCGCGCACAATCTGTCCACCGTGGCTTGCACGTTCGCTGCCATGTCTGCTCCGAGACACTCCCTGGGCTCCCACGACGCACAGGACCTGATGTGACGACCACGCCGCCCCTTTACTCCCAGGACGGACTGCTCCGACGGCCACGCCGCCACAGGAATAGGCCACAGGGTTCGGACATGCCGCCCCTGTTGGCACGATGCCACACAGTAATACATGTACTGTCCCTGCCCTCCCTTCAACTATAAAAGGAGAGGACTAGGGCCACTTAGGGGGGACCGAAAAAACACACATGCACACATTCCAGCCGCTTGAGAGCAACGTCTCAGATGGTCTACACGACACCCTGCCGAGACCTGGGACTAGTTCCCTCTCTCCCTTAGCTTGTAACCCCCTACTACGAGCACTTCGGTGCAAGGAATATAAGTTCGATCTCTCAGACTGGACGTAGGGCACCGATTGCCTGAACCAGTATAAACCTTGTGTCTCTTTGCATCACCATCCGAAATCGGGAGCACGCAGAACAAATTCACTAGTTGGTTGAGGACCCCCCGGTCTGAAACACCGACAGATGCAAAGCAGAGAAGAATTCCTGCCTTGATAATGTGGTACCTGCCAGTGACCGACCGCTTGAGACGTATCTTCCTAAACCCTAAAGAAGCCGCACTCATGACATGTTGGGATGATGATAAGATTGCACACCTAGCTGATTGTAGTCAGTGGCAAAGGTTTGATGAGAAGCACAAAGAATTCAGCGAGACCCAAGGAATGTACGGTTTGGCTTGAGCACCGATGGAATGAATCCCTTTAATGAGAGGATGAGCGACCACAGCACATGGCCAGCGATCTTGACCATGTACAACATCCCAACATGGTTGTGTCAGAAGAGAAAGTACATTTTCCTTACTATTTTTATTTCTTGCCCTAAACAACCAGGCATTGATATAGACGTGTTCCTCAAGCATTTGATGCAAGAAATAGAGAGGCTATGGAGGCATGGGGAGCAGATGTACGATGCATTCCGAAAGGAGGACTTTATATGTAGAGCAATAATATTTGTTACTACCAATGATTACCCCGCGTTGTTTGCTTTGTTTGGATAGATCAAAGGAAAGATGGGATGCTTGGTTTGCTTAGATGGTACTACATGGGTGTACCTGGATGCATCCAAGAAGATAGTTTACCTAAGGAATAGACGTTTCTTAAAGACAAGTCACAAGTACCGTAGCAAATTATTCTTTAGATTTTATGACAACGCCCCAGAGATTGAACCCCCTCCAGAGAGACGTCATAATGGAGAACACGTGTATAGAATGGTGAAAAACATATGCGTCATCTATGGAAAGAAGAATCCGGATGAGACGAATAGAGATAGAAGCACACCTCCTGTTGAAGGTGATGAGTACAGGCCCGATCTTCCGAGAGGTAGCCGGTAAGTTCGATTTGTGGAGATCTCGACGTTGGCGATCCAGCTTCAAATCAAACACGATTCGAACCCTGCAACCATTACACCACTACTCCATTGGTTATCAACCAAGCACAACTTGATTGGCCTCGCCAAGAAGGCTTTTCCTGCAAGCAAATCGAAGAGCACAAGCAAGAAGGTAAAACACGCAATCTGAAATTGCAAATATGAATGACATGAATATCAATAGAGGGTTCAAGAACTCGGTTCCAAAGGACTAATCGACACAGTGGAGGAGATCAAGAACGGGGGCCCTGGATCACTGTAAAAGGATTTGTCACCACAGTTACAATGAACGATTCAGTTCCTCGATGGAAAACTAAACTCTAAACAAAACCCAATTGTGTAGCAGCGGCGGCGGCTATGTTTATAGTCTAAGACTCGACCTAGGGTTGGGGACGGCCAGGGGTTGGGCGCCCACAACTTGGGCTTAAGGCCCGACACGATACATGGCCAAGTTGGCCCAAATAGGTGACGCAGCACCTTGCCATGGTCACACAGAATGATCCACGGACCTTCTGGAGCTGGGACCAGATCCAAAACGACGGCATCGTCGTCCCCTTTCCAACGCATCCAAGAACGGCCCGTTTCGATGTCGTATGAGGAAGTTATGACCGAAACAGTGACGACGTGTCTGCTGAATCCGAGGACGACGTGGCAGCTGAGTTGGAAATGAATTGCAACTTGGGGAAGACCATGGCGCCAGTGTGTCCAGCGTGGCGATGTCCTCATCATCCTCCCCTTCTCGAATTGGAGTCGTCCTCGACTCCATCTTCGCGATGTCCTCATTATCCCCTCCTTGTAGAATTGGAGTCGTCCTCGACTCCATCCCATCATCAACGAACTCCTGCAAAAGGTTAGTGACAGCAGGCAATGCACCAGACATAAAAGGTTGACAAAACATAGTATAACATGGTGCATCAGGATTATCACATAACTCAGCAGTAGCAGGAGTTGTAGCAAGAAAAGCACCTCCTTTTAACTTAATCCCATTATTTTTAGCAATGTCTGTTGGAGGTTTATTTTTGATCTCATTAGCATGTTTAATAATATCCGTAGGAGACAAAGGCAGCAATGTAATTTTCTTGTCCTTATGTATGATAGTGTATGTATTAGTTCTACCATGGTGTAAAGCATCATTATCAAATTCCCATGGGCGACCTAACAAAATGGAACAAGCTTGTATAGGGACAACATCAAAATCAGCAGTATCATGATAAGAGCCTGTGAAAAAGCTAATGCGTGCTGATTTAGTTACCTTAGTCTTACCACTATTATTGAACCATTGAAGTTTATATGGATACGAATGTTGTCGTGTGGTCAAGCCAAGCTTGTCAACCAAATCTGAACTCACCAAGTTGTTGCAACTCCCGCTATCAATGATAGTGAGAACACGACAACCCTGCACAATGAGATACATGTGGAACAAATTGTGGCATTGGATCTTCATCTCTTCTTCATGACCCACATGTGTACTCAACACACGCTGCACAAGAAGGCTAGGGTAGTCCACGGCAGCAACCACGGAGTCAATGGTGATGGCCTCCTTGTCTTGGCTTCGACTTGTTGTTTGGGAACGGTGGATGGGATAGCGGCGGAAAACAAAATCACAGCAACGGGCGATTGAACTACGACCACAAACACAATCCTAAACCAGCAACAAGACTCGACCATGGACACAAACTCAACAACACAAATCTGAAACGAAATTGCAAAGGCACAAAGGGCGACAGGACAGCAGAAATTGAAATATTTTTGGGCTTTTTGTGGACTCTAGGTAATGAACAAATATGAATCTAAGGCAAACGAGATTATACCTCGCGGTAAACCTGAAATATCTGATACCAATTGATGAGTACAGGCCCGATCTTCCGAGAGGTAGCCGGTAAGTTTGATTTGTGGAGATCTCGACGTTGGCGATCCGGCTTCAAATCAGACATGATTCGAACCCTGCAACCGTTACACCACTGCTCCGTTGGTTATCAACCAAGCACAACTTGATTGACCTCGCCAAGAAGGCTTTTCCTGCAAGTGAATCGAAGAGCACAAGCAAGAAGGTAAAACATGCAATCTGAAATTGCAAATATGAATGACGTGAATATCAATAGAGGGTTCAAGAACTCGGTTCCAAAGGACTAATCGACACAGTGGAGGAGATCAAGAATGGGGGCCCTGGATCACTGTAAAAGGATTTGTCACTATAGTTACAATGAACGATTCAGTTCCTCGATGGAAAACTAAACTCTAAACAAAACCTAATTGTGTAGCAGCGGCGGCGGCTGTGTTTATAGTCTAAGACTTGACCTAGGGTTGGGGACGGCCAGGGGTTGGGCGCCCACAACTTGGGCTTAAGGCCCGACACGATACATGGCCAAGTTGGCCCAAATAGGTGACGCAGCACCTTGCCGTGGTCACACAGAATGATCCACGGACCTTCTGGAGCTGGGACCAGATCTAAAACGACGGCATCATCGTCCCCTTTCCAACGCATCCAAGAATGGCCCGTTTCGATGTCGTATGAGGAAGTTATGACCAAAACAGTGACGACATGTCTGCTGAATCCGAGGACGACGTGGCAGCTGAGTTGGAAACGAATTGCAACTTGGGGAAGACCATGGCGCCAGTGTGTCCAGCGTGGCGATGTCCTCATCAGAAGGCGTACCTTTCAAGAAACAATCGATCTTCTTTAAGTATCTGCCTTATTGGCCAGACTTGGAGGTTCCCTATGCCATTGATGCTATGCACGTGCAGAAGAATGTCTTTGAGAGTCTCATTACTACCTTGATGGACACAGACAAGTCAAAGGATAGTCTGAAAGCACGGAAAGACATGGTGCAGCTAAACGTGATGCCACAGCTTCACCCAGTACCTGAGGCTAACGGAAAATATACTCTCCCCACGGCGTTCTTCAACCTAACACTAGACGAGAAGAGAGCTATATGCACTTTCCTGGGGGGATCAAAGTCCCGACTGGGTTTTCAGCAAATGTTAAGAAGCTAGTGTCGATGAAGGACTTGTCAATAACACACTGCAAGGCTCACGATTGCCATGTGATGCTGACAGTGTTTCTACCTATTGCAATCAGGGTTATAAAGCCAGTGTTCTTGAAAATGGCCATCACCCGCATGTGCTACTTCTTTTCGAAGATCTCACAGAAGACGATTGGCAAGCAAGAGCTGAGTGACCTACATAAATTTGTGGTGGAGACACAAAACCAACTGGAGATGTGTTTACCTCCTACTTTTTTTGATATAATGCCACATCTCATGATTCACATGGTTCATCAGATACAAGCGCTGGGCCCTTGCTACTTGCATGAAATGTGGTCCTACGAGCGGTTCATGTCGGTTCTAAGTCGATACATGCATAATCGAGCATACCCAGAGGGCTTCATGATAGAGGGTTACAGTACTGAAGAAGTCATCGAGTGCTGTCAAAAGTACCTAAAAGTACATAAAGGGATTGGTAAACCTGATTCTCATCACAAGGGTAGGCTGGCTGGGAAGGGCACCAGTGTAGAAAAGTGTTCATCGACCATGATTACAAAGAGGTGAGTCGGGCGCATTACAGTGTCTTGTAGAGTACACAACTGATGCAACCGTACATTGATGAACACTTGGCTATCATTATGGCAGAGAGAAATGGCCGTTCGGATGATTGGGTCATGAAACAACATAAGCAATGACTAACTACATGGTTGAAGGACCAAAATATACCGCCTATAGAAACCACAGACTCTATTACCATTAGTAGATTGGCAGAGGGGCCATCGAGACAAGTGACATCTTGGAATGCTTATGACATCAATGGGTATACGTACTATACCCACGCAAAGGATAGTAAATATGTGAACCAAAACAGCGGCGTTCGAATAGAGGCTCTCGATGGATTGGGGCGAAAGATCCAATACTTTGGCATCATTGAAGAGATATGGGAACTTGACTATGGAAGGGATATAACGGTGGCCCTGTTTTGATGCCACTGGATCAAACAACACCAACTGAATGAGATCGGATTGATAGTCCTGGACCTCGAGAATCTAGGCTACCAAGATGACCCTTGGGTGCTCGCTTCACGTGTCGCACAAGTTTTCTATATGTCTGACCCACAAAGTAACCTCCCCCCGAAGAAGAAGACAAAGCACGTGATTGCCTCCGAAAAACAGCACATTATTGAAGTTGATGGCGTGGACGATGTTGAAGCTTACAATAACTACGATGAGATGCCGCTATTCATAGACTTTCCTAATAAGATCAGTGTTGTGGAACAGAACCTCCCCAAAGATATATTGCCATGGGAATGAAAAGGTGTCAAGGGGAAAGTCATTACAGCGAGCTAGCTAGTTGTTGAACGTGAAGTGTTTATGTAAGTGTGTGTTTGTAAGACTTCATTTATGGATGCATGTGAGACTATATATTTATGTACGTGTGTAAGACTACATATTTTTGTATGTGTGTGAGACTATATTTATGCATGTGTGTGAGACAACCCTTTGCAACATCTAGATTACTCTATTTGAACATCCACTCTATTACTACTAAAACTTTATGAAATCACTTAACACTTTATGAAATGAAGAAATGACCAAAATAAAAGTAGGAGATCTTGACGAGTTATACAACTTTTATATTCATCACCTTTACAGCTAAAATCATTTAGTGTTTAAAAATCAAGTTTGAAACTAAAATGATAGAGCATGATTTTAGAAAAATTTAGGAAAAAACCATCACATTTGGAGTTAGTATGAGGGAGAAAAACTAGTTACAAGTTTCTGTCACAGATTAAAAAGAGAAATCACACTTGTTCATCATTGATCATCATGAACAGTTGTGCTTTTACTTTTTAATCTCTGGGTAAAATTTGTAACTAGTTTTTCTTCCTCATACTAACTCCAAATGTGATGACTTTTTTTCCTAAAATTTTCTAAAATCTTGCCCTATCAAGTTAGTGTGTTGATTTGGTCATTCTTTTCATTTGACAAAGTTTGAGCACTTTAAATTTTTAAATTTAAAAAATGACAAATTCGAACGAGATTTGCAACCATTAAATGATTTCAGCTGAAAAAGTGATGAATACCAAAGTTGTATAACTCATCAAGATCTACAACTTTTATTTTGATTATTTCTTCATCTGATAAAGTGATATTAAACATTGTTCACAAATCAATATGTTTCTCGTATAGTTCAGGAAACTATGAGTCATATGTGAATTTATGAACAATGTTTACTAATACTTTGTCACATGAAGAAGTGACCAAAATAAAAGTTGTAGATAGTGATGAGTTCAACAACTTTTATGTTCACGACTTTTATTATTGAAATCATTTAAGGTTTTAAAATCTTGTTTGAAGTTGCTAAATATTGAAATTCAAAATTTCAACTGTTCAAATTTGGTCAAATGAAAATATGATCAAAATAAAAGTTGTACATATTGATGATTTCTACAACTTTGGTATTCATGAGTTTTTCATCTGAAATCATTTACTCTTTCAAAATATTATTTCAAGTTGAAATTGTTTGAATTTCAAAATTTGAATCGTTCAAACAAAGTCACATGACAAGATGACCAAAATAAAAGTTGTACATGTTGATGAGTTATACAACTTTTATGTTTACAATATTTCCATTTTATTTCATTTAATGTCATAAAATTGTAGTCGAAGTTTTAAAATTCAAATTTTTAATTTTTGTTTTTTTTGTTTTCTATATTGTTTTGACTACAATTGTTTATATATATATTTCTTCATATATAGAATAATACAAAATATTATATTTGTGCATATACACAATTTTTTTATATTACTTTGTGTTTTTATGATATAAAAATATAGAATTTATAATTTTAAAAAATAGAAAATATTTGTAGGGGCGGTTGGATCAGGAACTGCCCCTAAAAATGCATTTGTAGGGGCGACTAGATCAGAAACCGCCCCTACAACCCCTACAAATAGTAGTGAGTATAAATAGGAAGAAGCGCACGGGAGTCATCATCTGGGCGCTGTCTTCTTCCTCCGACGCCTAGGGTTTCCGCCGCCGGTCCCGTGCCCGCCCACACCAGCCCCTGGCGCTCGGTGTCCCGCACCCAGCCCCCGGCGCCCGCCCCCGCGTGCCAACCCCCGGCGTCCTGCGCCCAGCCCCCGGTGCCCGCCCCCGCGCGCCGACCCCCGGCGTCCCGCGCCCGGCCCCCGACGCCCGCCCCCACGCGCCGACCCCTGGTGTCCCGCGCCCGGCCCCCGGCGCCCGCCCCCGCATGCCGACCCTCGGTGTCCCACCCCCGCACCCCGGTGTCCCGCCCCCACATGCCAGTGCACATCGTCCATCTGGACCGGTAAGTGTCAGATCTCTGCTTGCTCTACGAACTCTGCTTGCTCTATGAAGTACAATCTTTGGTTGCTCTATGAACTCTGGTAGCTAGGTTCCATTTCCCAACGGCAGTGATTCTTAGCTTCTCATTTCTGGTGGTCATTCTAGCATTTATGCATTAACAATGTTATTATTAGTGTATTTTGGGAATAGCAATTTTGTAGGGCCATTGTGGCTTGAATCCATCGCTGGTTTAACCTGGCATCGGTGATGACGTGATGTAGATCCGTTTTCTGTATATTTTGTACACTGATGGCCCCTTCAATGTCCTTAATCATCTCCTATAGCAAAGTTTGATGGGTTTAGTCTTTGTTTTGTTGGGTAATTTTCATTTATGTTGGAAAGCTAAAATTTAACCAGTATATGCATTCGGTGGCATTGACCCAAACTCCTTATTAGCTGCAACTGGCCATATTTGACACCTTATTAGTATCAGCTAGTAGCATGTGTCTTGACATTAGTTGGATCAAACTTGTTACCAAAGTGGCAAACAGCTAGCAGTGCCACTAGTAGATAAATGGCTACTTTTTTATGTTCTTGATGACTTGTGGAGGATTAATTGGTTGTCCATGCTAGTTTCTTTGTGATTTGGTTCACATGATAAAAATTCTATAAAAAAGGTTTATCATAATTGTGAAACCTATAGGGAGGATCTCTACAGGATGCCTCTGCAAAACCTCAACCATGGTCAGCAACTGAAGCCTTACCTAAATTATCTGTGCTCCTAGCTAATTTTCTGTTATGTTGACATGCCTAAATTTCATCATAAGTGAAAAAAACTTCTTGTGGCAAAGAGGGTGGACTGTGTCCTTTAGAATAAATAACTGTATCTAACCACACATGGATTGTTGGGTGTGAGATAGCAGCTCATCAGTAGAATTAAACTCTTAATATGTATATGAGCATTGGCATAGATGAAGTTAATTGATTGTTGAGGTCTTTTAGGACATGTGGATGATCTAAGCCATTGCCTGTATGTTGTTTTAGTCATGTTGAACATCTCCAACAACTTTCCTTTCCCCAAATCCATAAAACTGGTTATTGGGGAATCCCCTTTAACATCGAGGAATTAAAGGATGGTTGCTCCACCAGTTACCAGTTCCCCTTTAGTCATGTTGACACAGATGGAAAATATAGCACATGATGTAGTAGATTGGTTTGTGAATCTTTTTCTAAGAAGTCCTACTAATATATAAAACTCCTTTCTTTACACTTTCTTTTTTGTAGCACTTGAAGATACCTTGATATCAGTCTGGCTATAGCAGACCATGTATGTCTATCTATAGCATCAGTAATGAATTATAGATAAAATAGGACTCATTTCTTTTTTACATTGATGCCGATCTAGCTATAGCATACCATACATGTATCCCTAGCATTAGCAAAAATAAATTGTAGATGAAATATAAATGTTTTAGTTTAGTTTTAAGCATATCTTTTTTTGTTCAAAAAGAAGTATATAGTTTTTTGGCCTATATATTTTTAGCCCTTTATAAAGACATTTATGGCATTAATCTAGCTATAGACCATGCAGTTCTATCACTAGTGATATGGTTTGGCTTGTGAAGTCTCCATATATAGGTATGTCAGTATGTGTAAGTTTGTATGAATTGAATATACTAGGTCTGCAACCATATACAAACATATTAGGAGTCCTACTTATTTAAAGACTTCTTTTTGCACTGCCATTTTTATATAGATACAACTTGGAGACATTATGACATAATTACATCCAGCCATTTTTATATAGATAGAAGACATTATGACATCACTACATCTAGCTATAGCCGCAGACCTGTATGTCTATCTCTACTGGCAGTGACTTATCTAGCAGCCCAAAAATAAAGGTACTCCAACATATAATATCTACCTTGTGCTGATATTACTTTCAGAAGGTACTATGCTGTGGTCTTAACTCAAAACTGAAACTAGTGTGCTGAAACGTATCTTGTAATTCTTAATGAACTTACTATGTTTTCCTAAATACCTATGTTTTCCCAGGATGACACTGTTTTTATCTTGTAATTCTTAATTAACTGGTGCTTATAGCTGATTATTTTGGATACAACTGTTTGTATATACTACTACTACTATACTAAACTACTACTACTACTACTCTACTCTACTGAACTACTACTACTCTACTTGCTACTGCTAGCTACTCCTACTAGCTGGCTGCTACTCTACTCTCTTCCCTAGCTGTTGGCTGCTACTCTTAACTACTGGCTGCTACACTTCTCTACTCCTCCTCTACTCTACTCCTCTACTAAGTTACCAGATTTTGATCTGTAGGGGTCTTACAACCATGTGGCAGCAGTCAACTATTTTTTGGTTATTTTTCCTATCCTCTATATTTGGGAAGCAGCTGCTGCTTTTTTTTACATATTTTTCTCTCTATGTTTTGCTAAGCAGTTGTTGCTTTTTTGCCAAATCTCCCATCTCCTCTCCTCTCCTTTATTTTGCCGATGATGAAATTGTCCAAGTCCATACATTATATGGAATATGAGCTGATGATCAAGAACTTGTGAGGAACTTGGCATCATTAGCAGCCGCCTCTACATTACCTTCTCCTCTCTTCTCTGTTATGATGCCTTGATGCTCCAAGTTCAAGATCAGATGATGATTGACATGTTTCTGAGGCCTCTACTACTGCTACTACTTGTTTTTTTATATATTGTTGTTTTATAGGACTACTTTGGTTTATAGACCTTTTTGATTTCTTATACCTTCTCGCGTACCTAAAGCACACTTTCTTGCATCTATTAGAACAAAGCGCGAAATAATGTCGCGGACACCAAACAGTGCAGCCCAATGCCCCGAGCCTAATGAGCAGCCAACCCTTGAGGAGCAAGCACTAGAGGACCAGCTTACTTAGGAACAGTTCAATAACAAGGTAGAAAAGGATCTAGAAGTGATGCTTACTCAGGAGGAATGTGACGAGGAGGAAGGCCCCGAAGGAGAGGCTGCTGAAGGCGAAGAAGAATAGGATGATGATGATGACTCGAAAGAGGGATATGAAAGTTCCGAGGATCCTTTCCCACATGAAGCCAGAAGGAGGCCAACGGAGAAAAATTTAGACAATGATTTTGACCCGAACGAGGAGGTAGGGAAAAAGCCTTAGCTTGTAAATTTTGCTAAATCTTTGGCTGTGTTACCTCTACTAACACTTTGACATGTCGTATATACAGGTCCCTCCTGAAACTCAAAAAAGACAACGTCGACATCCGCGACATCTCGCTGGACAAGACGGAGTAGAGGAAAGGAGAGCAGAGGCAACAGCCACAGAGACGGATCACGATGCCTCTGCTCCACAAACTCAAGACACAACCACGACTACCAAGCCTAAGAGGAAATGAGGGGATAGAAAAGGAAATCTATATCTAGATAAGGCATGTTATGTGATAACGGAGGTCGGGCCAGCAGGGGAGATCCTTGAGCCGAAGAAATTAAGAGGAAAATTCTGTAATGTGATCGGAGCCCTAGTAAGAGATAAATTGAACCCAGCAATCCCTAACTGGAAAGAGGTAGCAGAGAACACAAAGAATGCACTATGGGATGGGCAGCTGAAGGTCAATTTTAGATTTTCGGAGGGTAAGCACGAATTGGTAAAAAAATGCTATCAGGATGATGGGAGTCATTCCGACGTTGGAGGTCAGAGTTCAATACGAAGTATATCTAAAAGGGGTTAACTCCCTTCAACGAGTTTGGTAAAATAACTCCTAGTCAATGGGAGGAGCTCGTGGCTCAGAAGACTTCACTGGAGGCATTTAAGCTCAGTGCCCGTAACACCGAGCTGGCGAAGAGGAACAAACACCACCATCATCTAGGCCCCAGTGGCTACTATGCCAAGGAAGAGCAATTTAGGAAGATAGACGAAGAGGCCACAGCTGCTGGAAATATCGATGTGATGAATTTGAAGTTACGCTCAAGGAACTGGATATATGCGAGGAGTATAGAATCATCCGACAGTAATCTTAAGTTTGATAAGCCAAAGACCTAAGAGGCGGTATCAAGGATACTGAAATATGCTGAAGACAAGGAGAAGTGCTCATTCAATCCTTCTAGAGAGAGGGACGAGCTTAGCCTTGGCTTAGGAAACAAGGAGCACACAGGCCGCACCAGGGGGCTAGAGAAAAGGACGACCTGAAAGCAAGGATTCGAAGAGGACAGGCACATGTACAAGAAATATGGCCGAGACCGGGAGACTAGTCTTGAGCTCCAAGTGAAGGCTCTAGTTGCGAAGGCGCTGGAGGAGCAAGGACTATCTACGGAGACACGGATATTAGTGACACCGCCGAGAGAACTGGCATTAGTTGGTAGCCCTCTGAAAGTTCCTAGCAGCCAAGGTTCCACTGCAGCCACAACCCCAGTCGATCGCATACAAGAACCAACTAGTTGCACCTTGGTGTTTCTCAGCGGCCGATAGAACACTGTGATGGATGTGGCAACAGGTGTGGCACATCCTCCCGGTGGCTTACACCACAATAATAAGATACCACCAGACTACACTAGGGTCGAGGTGAATATAGTGAAGCCCGAGTTCATGTAGTGGAGGATAGACTACGCAACTCCTGAGGGGCTGGTGTTACTCGGAGACGTTATGGGGCAGTTCATCCTCTGGCATAAATGGGACATTATATTGACTACTTCTTCACTGCCTCCCCCTCTTCCAAATTTGGAGCGAGTTGTTGAGGTCAGAGAGATATTTTCACCGTCTCGTGACCTCCACATTCCTGAGATGCCACATTCTTCTCCGCCTCCTAGCGAGCATGTGCCTGATGAGATGCCACAACCTTCTCTAGCTCGTACCGAGCAAGTGTATGATGAGATGCCACAATCTTCTCAACACGCACAGCCGATACATGGACAACGAGTGCCTCCTGAAGGTGATGCACAAGGAGACGAGGACGTGCCTGAATGGGAACTTCGAAAGAAGATTCCAATCAACATAAGGCCAATTTATGTTCCGATCAAAGACGTCTCGTCGGTGTCCAAGTGGTATTCCCATGACCAGTTCAAGCCTAAGAACCAAGTTAAAAAAAGTCCCATCACGGGGTTCTGAGGATGCCGTAACTAGCAAACTCCACCAAATTGCAAAGCAGTATCCAAATGTTGGTGACATCAAATGATCAAAGGATTGCCCGAAAACATATGAAAGAGGCAAGCCCTTCCTACCAAACTGGGACATCCAGCGCCTACCACTTGGAATGAGAAAGTTCCATGATTGGTACTTGCGTGTTCTCCCAATAAGCATAGATATCATACAAGCATGCTTCCCTGCCGGCACATTTGGAAGCCCAGCTGGGAAAATTGTCTTTAACTTCAATGACATGCACACATGCTTTCATTTAGGAGAAATGAAGATGAATCTAATTCGCACGTGGTGCCTGTAAGTCCTTGTCCTCCCGATATGATATGAATGTAATCTTTGAATTTTGTTGTAACTAACCCACGTCGTGATTTGTAGAATGCAAGTGCACATTGTCAAACAAATGCCAAGTATGAAAGCCGGGTATGTAGACCCTCAAGCTATAGCCCAAACAAATTTTAATTACCCTAAACGGTGGACACTGGATGCCAAAGAGCTAGCTGCTGCAAAGACATTTCGGAAGAAAGAGCGCATCCGTACGGCGAAACTAAGGAAAGAGTCCCTTAAGGTTGCGGCATACATTGCCCTGGCTTTCAAAAATCTACAACAACACTCTACTATATGGCTACCATACAACTTCAAGTAAGTTCAACTCTATACTTAAAGCTTTGTTCGATATATTTTATTCGATGCAAAAGAGCTTATCTAGTTCTATGATTAAATCCATGCAGCAACCACTGGAATTGTATAGCCGTCGATGTCGAGAGGAGCATGGCATGGGTCTTTAATTCATTAGATAAGGACCCGGCGACATACAAAGACTTCATATCGATTCTCAAGACGTATACATATCGACAATCCTCATTAGCTTATATGTTTGTATACATACTTAACGTTCACTTTTGGATACTAACAAGTTGTATTTGTTAAAATAATTCGAACAGGGCATTTAGATTCTATGTCACTAATCATCATGGAAGGCATGATCCAGCAAGGAAAAGCTGGCTATAAAAACACTATGTGTGGTAAGTGTAACTTACTTCTTCAGTACTCCGTTACATTGCTGTCAAAAGTATTACTTAATATTTTTATATGCAAAACACACAGTGCCCCAAGCAGAGGCCTGGGAGTGTACATTGTGGATACTATATATATTCTATGATGAGTAACACCGGTGCCTACAGGAGACACCCCTTAAGGGTAAGTTTGAACCTCTTCACCGGTAGTATAAAAACTTCGTACATGGTATGAAATATTAAACCGAAACTTGTTATCTTGTAGTGGAGAGAAGAGAAAGGAATGAAAAGAGACCCATACAAGGATGACCAACTCTTAGAGCTCGTCGGCGATCTTTGCAACTTCATATTGCACCAGATTGTACACGTCAGAGACGCCTACCATGACCGAGAGTCTGAGTTAGGTACACATCCTTAGTACCAACACCTTCGTGAGACTGAAAGGCTAGCTCTAGGACGTTGATAACAATATGTATGGAATTTGTATATTTAATGATGGATTGTATATATTCTTGTGAATTGGACTTGTAATTGTAGTTTATAGAATACTCTTGTGCTTGTAGTCGCGGTCACGGGGCGTTCGGCAACGCGAACGCGGTTCGGAACGTTGGTCGCGGGGCGTTCGGCAACGCGAACACGGTTCGGAACGTCGGTCGTGGGACGTTCGGCAACACGATTTTGAATTGTAAATTTAAATTTTTTTGGCGGAAAAACGTACTGTAGGGGCGGTTCTAGATTCAACCGCCCCTACAAATACCTGTTTATAGGGGCGGCTGGTACTACAGCAGCCCCTACAAATCGATTTGTAAGGGCGGCATGGGAACCGCCCCTACAAATGCATGATTTGTAGAGACCTTTGCGTAGGGACGGCTGGGCAAACCGCCCCTACAAAAGGTTACTAGCCGCCCCTAGAAATGTTTTTTTTAGTAGTGTGAGCATGTATGGCTTTATTCATTTTTGGTAACATATTACATCTGTTGGAATGGAACCGTTGAGGCGGTTGTATGTCAAGATCAAGGGATATCAGATTCTTCATTGTCCCTATGGTTGCTGGAATATTGATCCCTACAGGTTTGCATGGTATGCATCAAGGATAGTTAACTTTGAGAGATTTCCAATCGATGGAGGTATTCCGCCTGACAAATCAGTGTTGAACAACGACCTAGCATAACCATTTGTCACAAAAAAAAAAAACACCTAGCATAACCAAGTTTGCCAACATGCCAATGCTTAATGCTCCCTGGAATGACTCCAGATACGATCGTGTTTGCCACACTGGACTTGAAAATTAAGATCCATCCATAGTGAGATGAGAAAGAGATGAAAAGCACCCGAAACCTTCCCAAATTTGAGAGAGACAGGAGAGTTGCGTGTACCAAAAGGGATTGCACGGATATGTTTTTAGAATAAAATAATTTCTTTATTCCGATAACTAGAAAAGTTTGCATACAATCCTTTTTTTATTGAAAATCAACTTTCAGTTTCAGCCTATGGCTAGAACACGTTGACCAAAAGCAATAAAGGAATGGAGAGTGAGCGCTAAGCGGCTAAGCCTATTATTAGAAGACAGACGGCCATCTGTGTCGTGTTTTCAAAAAAAAAATATACGACTTGGTCAACGTGTTTAAAAGTACAAACGATTGTTCTTCTTCTTTTTTCTCAACCGCAACCCTTGTATATAAATAAAAATTAAACTAATGCTTTGTTTAGATCCTCCACCAAAACTTTACACCATATCCCATCGAATTTTTAGATACATACATGAGTATTAAATATAGATTAAAAGAATAACTAATTATATAGATTGCGACTACTTTGCGAGACGAATCTTTTAAGCCTAATTAGTCCATGATTTGATAATAAAGTGTTATAGTAACACATGTGCTAATGATGGGTTAGTTAGGCTTAATAAATTCATCTCGTGGTTTACTGACGGATTCTGTAATTTATTTTTTTATTAGTACTAAACACCTCATGCGACACTCCATATAACATCCGATGTGACACCCAATATCCCCAAACACAGCTTTAGAGCATGTATAATAAGGTATTTAAGTCGGCGAGATGAGCTCCACGTCAACGGTAAGAATGCCACGTTAGGAGAGAGGGTGCCACGTCGCCGGCTGAATCACAGATTACGAGACAAAAAGGCTACCTTGCAGCTGGTTGCTGGCTGGGAGCTACCGCTGTACTCGGCTGCAACTGCAAAACATTAATTACTCGTCTTCCATCCAACTTATTATATGAGTAGACGGTATGACATGGCACATGCATTTAGCCGTCAGCAGGCGAAATCATTAGCCTTGCTCTTATAGAGAAGGGAGGCAGCTGGCGCGCACAACCACCGCCATGATTCGCCTGTGCCCACCCACGAAGCTGTTGGCAAGTCAACATCATCTATTGCTCCCTTGTCCAAAAAAAAGAAAAAAAAGAGAGAAAGAAAACATCATCTATTTTTTGCGTACCACTCCCACCTCCACATAGCCACATTCGTACGTACTCGGTACTCCTATTTTAAATGAAAGCCGGGAAACACTGGACGACACAGGGCCACAAGGCAGCCATCACGATGGCCCCGTCCTCGCTTCCCCACCTCCTCTTCCTCCTTGCCTTGACGTCGTCCGTCGCCGTCCTCGCTGCCGCCGCCGCCGGCAGCGAAGGCGACCACCACGGCCTGACACACATCCACCTGTACGTGCACGAGACGTACACCGGGGCGAAAGCGACGGCCACCGCCGTGCTGCAGTCCCCGCTGGGCGCCAACTCGTCGTTCGGGAGCATGGGCGTGGTGGACGACGAGATACGCGTCGGCCCGGACCGGTCGTCGCAGCTCGTGGGGCGGTACCAGGGCGTCTTCTTCGGCACGAGCCTGGAGCTGGGCAAGGGCTACCTGACGTCCATCACGCTGGTGTTCACCGCCGGCGAGTACGGCGGGAGCACGCTGTCCGTGCAGGGCCCCCTGCTCGGGTTCACCGGCACCATCGAGCGCGCCGTGGTCGGCGGCACCGGCAAGTTCAGGCTCGCGCGCGGGTACATGCTCTTCAAGATGATAAGCAAGCCGACGCCGGAGACGGACGTCAACGAGATCAACCTGTTCGTGCTCATGCACCCTGCAGGCAAATACTAGCACACACCTTGAGACTTGAGTGAGTAGTGTGGGCTAGTGGCTACCGCATTATTGGGCAGTGGGTGAAGTCTCTATGTCCAATCAACATCAGAGCATACTGTTTTCGACGACGTGAAGTACATCCAACTGTTTCAGATTTGTTTGTCTTGATGAAACCCAGTAAACACGCAATTTCCTTGTCCTCTGAAAAAAGATTTCCTTGGCCTAAATTGAGGTGTTCTGTTTCTTGGGCAGAGTCAATCATCAACCTTTGCTTATTCCTGTTGGGCTTCCTTCTCTCTTTGTTCTTCCTAATCCAATGATGAACTGTATAGGGTCAGCAGATACACCTTCAGTTCTCCACCGATCCGTCATCTCTCTACACCTTCAGCTTAAAAAAATTATAGCAGCCAATCAAGCAACTAGTTTGCCAAATCCAAATATGAAAACCTGGTAATGCGCAACTTCACCAGCGTACAATGGTACAAGTAGTTTTTTTTTTCGAGAACGCACTTAGCACATGTTTCCACAATGGTACAAGAAGCAAGTATAACAAATAATAATTGTGTTGATTTCATCATTGTCATAGGCTCATAGCTATGAATGAAGGTTCTAAACCGTACAATGATTTAGTTCAGAACTGGGCCTCCTGCTTTGCTGCTTCTATGATTTTGAACATCAGAAACTTAATCAGAATAAGAGGATTCGGCGGCTTGCTTGCTTCTCTTCCAGATCTCCGTCCAGCTAGCTGGCAACCATGAGGTACGCGTCTCTGATCGCACACATCTCCACAGCAGCATCCCCCATCGCCATTCGCTCTCTTGGCTGCTGCTTTGAGCAGGAGACGCCGAGCCGGATCACTGAAACCAAGCACTCCTCGCTCCGGCTTCTAATTTTGGCAGCATCAGCAGTATCTTTTGCCTTAGCTTCTTCATGCAGCCAGATTACTGGATCGGCTATCTCCGAGGCCCCTTTGGGAAGAGCGGCTTCGGCGAACCTATGAAGGTCCAACGAGTCTTTGAACATGTCGTCAGTAGGGTTCCTCCCGGTGAACATCTCAAGCAACAGTATGCCAAGGCTGTAGACATCCCCAAGAGTTGAGACAGATCGACCCTCGCCATACTCTGCAGTGTCATTCAAATTTCGGACATTAGTTTATTTCGTCGATGGATTCAGTACACATGCAGAGGCAGCTAGACATGACAGAATGGAAGTTAGAGACCGAAGGTAACATTGTGAGTAGGAACTTCTGTTACCTGGAGCGACATAACCAATGGAGCCCCTCAGTCCAGTGAAGCTGACTGAATTTAGCAGGGTTTTACTAGTGCCATCAGAAAGGATTTTCGATATGCCGAAATCTCCAACCCGGGCACTCATATCCTCTGCAAGGAGGATGTTACTTGGCTTGAGGTCGCAATGGACTACCAGTGGCTGACACTGATTGTGAAGATATTCTAGAGCATCCATGATGTCTACAGCAATGTCTAGTCTCTGAGCTAGGCTGAGCGTATTACTCAGAGTGTGTACTTTAGATACTGGATGCAGCCAATCATTTAGACTACCGTTCGGCATGAACTCAAAAGCCAGTGCCTTGAATTCTTCACCTTGATGATTGATGCTTGAACAACAGGTGATGATCTTTATGAGACAACGGTGACGTACCCTTCGCAGTGCCTCGCACTCAGCCACGAAACTTCTAGTGGACCCAGACTGTCGTATGTCAAACACCTTTACAGCTGTGGTGATACCTGATCATGTAAAGTGCATTTATAAACAGCACCATAGCTTCCTAGTCCGAGCAAATTAGCCTCTGAGAAACCACCAGTTCCATTTGACAATGCTTGATAAGAAACCCTTTCGTACTGTTCATCAATTAGTGTGGAAACGAGTTGGCTTGCCTTTCTTTGTCTGAACCTCTTGTGGATCAAATGAATAAGAGCAACTAGTATACCTAAGAATACAAGTGCGCCAATTGATATTAGGGTGGCCATAAGGGATCTTGACACTTGTCTTTTGTTATCCACAGCAGCCATGGAGCATGGAGCTATATGTAGTTGAGGCGCTCCGCCACAAAGCTCATCATTTCCGTGAATCGACAAGGACGTTGCATTTGCAAAAACACACCCTTTTTGCACTTCACCTTGGAGATCATTGAAGGACAAATCCAATTTCGACAATAGTGTCAGGTTCTGTAGAACTGCTGGAATCAAACCTGAAAAGTTGTTGTGTGCTAAATACAACTGTTGCAGGTTGCCAATACTAGCAAGGACATCAGGAATACTACCAGAGAGCTTATTCATGGTCAGGTTCAGTAAGGCGAGACCTTTTAAGTTCTTCAGAGATTGAGGTATGATTCCCTCAAATGAGTTCTGATCCAGCAGCAGCCGTTCCAGTGAAATGCAATTTCCAATACTGTCAGGTATGCTGCTTGACAACTGGTTTCCTGATAGAATGAGTTGGTTAAGGTTTGCCAAGCTACCAACTTCAACTGGGAGTGGCCCAGACAATGCATTGTATGATAAGTCTAAGTACCAAGAAAGCTGAGGAAATTTTAGCACCTCTTTGGGAACTGAACCATTGAGTCGATTTGTTGACAGATCAAAGACAAATACATTCTTCAAGTTTCCCAGGCTCCTTGGAATGGGCCCCTCTAGATTGCCATAGTATGCATAAAGCCTGTTCAGCTGTGTAAGATTTCCTAGTGATGGAGGTATGAGGCCTGACAAGCTAGTGTTGTAAAGGCCCAACTCAACCAAGTTTTCTAGCCTACCAATGCTCTCCGGGATCGCTCCAAATATGGAGTTATTTGCCATCTCAAGTAATTTCAGACCAACCAAATTGCCGATGTCCGATGGAATAGCTCCAGAAATCCTATTGTCTCCCAGATAAAGAGTTTCGAGAGTCGTCGATAGGTTGGCGATTGAACCGGGCACTTTACCACTGAAAGAGTTGTTGCCAAGAATCAGATTCTGAAGCTGGCCGCAGTTCGTCAGGGAAGTGATGAACTCCCACCCTTGACTGTCGTTGGCTTGTAGCCTGTTGTCACCCAAGTCCAGGACAGTGAGACCTTGCAACTTCCCCAGAGCAGGAGGCACATGTCCAATAAATCCATTTCCTGCGAGGCCAAGTTCTATGAGAGCAGAGAGGTTGGAGACCGAAGGTGGGATAGCTCCACTGAACCGGTTGTAAGAGAAGCTAAGGGTTTCTATGCCAGGGAACCTGTCGCCAATATCAGCAGGGATAGTTCCAGACAGCATGTTGAATTCTACCCCGAAGTTCTTCAGCGATGACAGATTGTACAGGGACTGTGGAAGCACACCCGATAGGCTGTTCCAAAAGAGGAAAAGGGTCTGGAGGCCTCCAATGCTGCCAAGCTCATGTGGTACCGGACCCTCGAGTTGGTTGTGTGTCAGATCAAGGTAGTCCAGGGATGAAAGGTTACCTAGTGATCCTGGGATGGCGCCCGTCAGGCTGTTGTTGGCCAATAAGAGCCCCCGAAGATGCGTGAGCTTGTTGCCGAGCTCGACAGGGATGCGCCCATGGATTTGGTTGCTGCTGAGGCTCAACAGCAGTAAGCTGACGCAGGAGCTGAGGTTGGCGGGCAGCGTGCCGGAGAACGCATTGTAGCTCAGGTCCAGCACCTGCAGACGCGCTAGGCGGCCAATGCTCTCCGGGATCTCCCCCTGGAACCAGTTGGAGCTCAGGTTCAGCGTCCGCAGGAACGTGAGGTTCCCGATGGCCGGGGAGAGCGCGCTGGCGAGCCCGTAGGAGGGCAGGCTCAGCGACACCACCTGACCGCCGCCGCTGCACGCCACGCCTTCCCATCTGCAGACACCGGTGCTGGCGTTCCAGGAGGCCACCACACCGGAGCTGCTGCTGCCAGCGAGCTCAGCCTTGAAAGCGAGCAGAGAACTGGCCTCGTCGCTGGCACTGCCGTGCGTTCCCCAGGAGGCCATTGCAATCATGACGAAGGTGGCGGCGCGCAGCAATCTCATGACACGCATTGCCATGGTGGTGCTGGGCTGGAGCGTAGCCAAGAGCTGGCTGAGCCTTGCCTTATGTTTATCCAAAAATAGAAAGGGGCCAAGCCTTTCTTGGTCAGAGTCAGAGCATGGGAGCGAGCAACTTGCTGTATTTTTTTAATCCTGATGGATGCGTGCTAATGCATGCAGCATGCAAATCCATCGCATCTGATTCGTGATCTGGTGAGACGTCGCTGCACGCTGCTTCCTTCAATCTTTGACTTTCACGTGTCCTTTCCAAGTTTGTTTTGGGCTTTGCCAGTTTCTGGGGATTTTTTCAACTAGATTAGAAACATGTTCCAACCTGTGGAGCATTAGCAATTAGCAAACATGTTATGTTCCTAATCTGAGACAAACCTTTGATTCAGTTATATTCACAGAATTACCCAATTCTGCTCTAGCAATTATTCCTTCTGTTCAAAAATCTGCAAACAGATGAAGTAATTTCTAACATAAGGATATCTAAAACTCAACAATGAAAAGAAAATACAGTCAACAAAAAGCAAAGAGAAGTAGCTGGTAGTCGGTAGTCCAGAGGCAGCAAATTAGCAAAAGACAATAATAGATTTACCTGAGAATAGATTAGGACTGGCAGCGTGGAAGTGACCAAACACAACTGTGACAGTACTAGATGAGTTCCTGAGTAGCCAGGCAACGTATGATCTATAAATTTAACAGAAGAAAACGGAGGTACAAGTTAAGCAGAGGTATGCCAAAAATGAAGTGATTGTACCATCAGTTCAGTTTGTAACTGTTTGCCAGCCGTTTGAAACCAGCAGTACTAATTCAGCGTTTTCCAACTTCTATGGAAGATATAAAACATAATTTTATCCATAGTTTACTTATCCATATGTTGGCAACAACTAGACAGCACACATAACAGATGAACAAGCAAATAATTTCACATGCCCCTCAGAGTACAAGCATGTAAAACAGTACTTGAAATTGTACTAATAATCAGACAAGCATACTCTAATATTGCAAGTCTGACAGAAAACCTTTTAATAATGTCAATGATTATTTGCTGATGAGTGATGATCTCCTTTAGCCCAAGATGTGACCCTTGTGAATTTTGGTATGGACACTGACACTGACATACAAGATACAGGACATTGTGATGTGTGTCATGTGCCCATTAAAAATGAATTCCCAGCATCCTCTGTTTATAGCATAGAAGCAAGATGCCAATGAAGAGTGAACTATTTATGAACATGGGATAGTACTGACCGTGGAACCAGTTTTAGATTATTCCGTATCAATTATCATACTTACTTACTTAGAGACTTGTCATCTGCGACAGCCCCATATTTCTTCATACATATAGCTTTCACCAGTATCTTGGTTCTTGGTTCTGAAATCATCCTGCACGACATCATCAGTGTCTAATATAGCAGACTCATTGAGCTTTCCTTGGGAGTCAAGTTCATGAACTGTAATAGCAAATAGTCGTTGATCTGGACCTGAAGCACTCCTCCCCATTTCATACCCACTGGGAAGAAAATACCTTATCCTTGTCCTTGAAGCTCATTTTTTCCCACCCCCACTGGGTTCTCCATCCCCCTTTACAAGCATCAAAATGGCAATAGCAACATCATGATTTATATCAACACAATAAGACTTCAAGATACTAAAGATGGACATCAATTGACCATGACATATTAAATAGAATCAAAGGTGGCTCAACATTTCATATAATGTTTTTTTATATGATATAAGATACGCACAGATCCAATGTCATATTTAACCACATCCCAAGTATGGGGATTAATAACAACTTCCATGAAACAGTGGACAGGGTCATTGCCATCCCTAGTAAGAGGTTGGTCTCTAACCAGCTTGATGACAGTGCTCTGTCATAAGCCATATGAGAGTTGTAAACTCACCACCTATGCTAAGCTGTTTAGCATGCGACTCCCTGCTGCATCGGTTGGCCACATAGACTAGAATATCTGTCCACACATCTAAGACTATTCGCAATAAGTCCTTCTCTTTGCCCTCCCTCTTGAGCAGTTTTTCCGCTAGACTGATCCCAAATCTTACACGAGATTTAATGCCAAATTCGTCCAGCTTAGGCTGGTGATCGAGTAGTCTCTTGGCAAGTTGCTCTCTTCGGTGGCTCCGAGAATCAGAGTTGGGGCCACCACCATGTAATTCCACGACCATTGTATAGACGATGTAAATCCAGCTTGCTGAACTGAGAGTGGGGGAAGTTTTTTCTGTCCGTTGGTATAACTTGATCTGAGCAAGGCCAGGTAGCATAGCAGGCGTTCAACAAGGAGGAACATCAAGTAGTGGGAGATTGTTTTGATTGCCCCTACAACACTCTGTGTCCTTGGTCCTCAACTTCCCCAATTTTACGAGGAGGATATCAGTGGCAATGTGCCAGATGACGATGGCCTCTTGGACCTCAGCACCATGTTGTGCCTCGCCAACCTTAAAATCATGGTGCTTTAGTGCGACCTGGCCTCAGTTCTTCCTAATCACCCCCAGTGTGTTTATTGAACCTTCTTCGTTGATGAAATTTATATAATCCACCACATGTTCCTTGACTGTGTCTGGGATGTTAACAGTCCAAACGCTGGAGCCTAGCATCCTAGCCCATATGACGCGAAGAGGTCGGGTTGTGCCCCAACGGATGCACATGTCCAACATGCTGCACTTCCCCATGGTACCATGCCACCTCCTTGATAATCTGAAGTAGCCAGCAATTCTTGTAATGTAGGCTAGCCGGTGAAGGGAAACGATTACACGACGAAGCTGGTCCCAACTTCCCGAGCACAAGGCTGCATGCCGAAGGCCACTCCATTGCGTGGAGCATAGAAAGGCAAATGTCCAGGTGGAGAATAGGGCTCCCAACAGCGATACCATCTCCAGAAGCAAGGCACCACCGAACAAGGCATAAGTGATAACAACATCGACCCTGTTGTACCCAGCTTTGATACTGAACCAGAACAGCAGAAGCAAGATTGATACTGTGAGCACTGACACGATACGGATGCAATAGCCAAACCAGATGTGGACCATAGCTGCTTTGGTGTAGAGAATGTCGTGCATAAGAGATAGCTCTATCTCCAATTCTCCATCAACGTCCACTTGTACTTGGTGTCTTGTTTTTTGAAGCCTTCAAGGACTCGACCAAGACCAAGACCAACATGGTTACTTCTAATATTTGAACCTTCATCATTAACTGAAGAATCAACCATGGCAGACTTGCTAACATGGAACAGGGCATGAACATGCCGTTTGAAGAATTCTTCTTCTTGGGTAGTATCCCCCTTGAATCCACATGGACGGGTCTCATACTCGAGGAAAAAATTGCACTTGGCCAGTGCCACTGTCTTCACTGATTCCCGGATGATGCTGAAGCTGGCGTGCCTGAGAGACCGCCTTGTTTAGTTGGCGAAATTTTTGACGAAATAGTACTGTAGCACTTTCGTTATTATTTAGCAATTAGTGTCCAATCATAGTCTAATTAGGCTTAAAAGATTCGTCTCGTGAATTTTGTCTAAACTGTGTAATTAGTTTTATTTTTTATTTATATTTAATGCTTTATGCATGCGTCCAAAGATTCGATGCGACGAGGAATCTTGAAAATTTTGCAAAATGGAAGGGAACTAAACAGCACCCATGTCCTCTCCCAGGACTTGACAGCTCCAACACCCATCATAAAGGCAGTGCCCATCATGAACAGGGTCCCGTGGTCGGAGATACACCACACAAACTAACCATATCTTGCATGTTACGTCAAAAATAAATTTTACTACTGTTGTAACCAGGGAATCAGCAAATCATATATCAGCTTTGTTTGGTACAGCTTATCAGGGAAGCGCTTTCTAGATAAGCTGCGCAAATAGAGTAAAAGTGGCGATCAAAATAAGCTGGTCTGATTCAGCTTCTATTTTTTAGTACAAATGAGGGTCCGTTTGGTTGGGCTTTTGGCTTTGGCTTTTTGCCCCAAAAGCCAAAAGCTCAATCAAAGGGATTGCTTTTGGAGGCTGCTTTTTCAGAAGCAGCTGTTTTTTCATAGTATATTTTTGAAAGCTGGTTTGACTTTACTTTTAGCTTTTGGCTTTCTGCTTTTCGAAATTGGTGGAATAAAAAGCTCTTCCATAGTTGTTTCAAGAGAGATAAAGATACAAGGTATATTTTATACTTGTTTAACCAAATAGCTTTCAGCTTTTCTACAGCTCACAGCCCACAGCAGCTTTCCCACAGCTCACAGCCCACAGCAGCTTTTTCCCACAGCCACAGCTCAACCAAACACACCCTGAGAGTGGTGAGAGTGAGAATAAGCGTGGCTAAAATAAGCTGTAAAAAAGCATACCGTTTGGCTGTTAATTTCAGCTTATTTTGACCATAAGTAGCTTATAAGCTGTACCAAATAGGCCCATCGTCAGGAAGGGAACTTATTCATGCGAAACCATATAATCCAGCAGTTACCCAATTAAGGACACTGCCCATATTGTCATCATCAGTTGCCGCTAACTAATCTGCGGTCGAGTCATATTGTTCACCTGTCTGTCAAAGTGTCAAAGGTGGAGAGCATGACGATGTCGAGGAATAATCTAGGGCCAGTTTGGATGTTAAATTTTTTGGCAAAACGCTACTGTAGCGTTTTCGTTGTTATTTGACAATTAGTGTCCAATCATAGTGTAATTAGACTTAAAAGATTTGTCTCGTGGATTTCGTCTAAACTGTGTAATTAGTTTTATTTTTTATTTATATTTAATGCTTCATGCATGCGTCTAAAGATTTAATGTGACGAGGAATCTTAAAAATTTTAGCATTTTGGGGTGCAACTAAACAGGGCACTAGTGTTGTCACCGTTCAGTGGCACGTCTGAAGATTCAATAGTCAATCAGGCTGAATAGTTGTCGTCTGATTGTAACTGATATAATTCTATAAATTGCAATCTTTGTCAATAATAATGAATTCCTGCAAGAAACCTGTAGGCATGAACTATTACAGGAACAATTAAGAGACGTAGATAGAAATTCTACAAACATGTCCTACACAGAACTGGAACGGGCAAGTAACAAGTCCAAGTTGACAATGACTAGAAGCAAATTGACAGACTGCAGCCAGTACTAATTAAATATGCCACAGCCAGAGAAAATATGAATCAAGCGAAAAAAGGAGTTAATAAGCAAAAGATGCCCAATGCAAATTTATATTTACATGCTACAATAACTCATGCACTAACACAGTTCTAAAATCAATATATAAATGCCTACCGAACACTTCAGGTTTTTTGACTTACAGAGCTAGATATTCTTAATTGGGTTGTATGTACACTGCTAAACAAGTGGAGCCCCCATCATGACTATGTCCCTTCACCTCCTTTTCAATGGCTTCGTCCAGCCCACTGCCTCAGCCGGGATCGCTGCAAACCAGCATTTGGGTATCTGGGTATAGCCATGAAATTAATTTGGGTATCTGGGTATAGCCATCAAATTCATTGATATGTACAAGAGTATGTATTAAAAAATAATTTCATGTGTTATGTATCAAGAAAATCACTTTAGCAATTGTGTAGCCCCACTACAAAATTAGTTGAGTGGATCATAATGTTACTGGGCATTTGGGTATTTGTGTCTGTGGGGTATGGCCCTCGGTATTCACAAAGACAAGACATGGGCCGCACCATCAGAGGTGGTTCAGCCCACAAAATCAAGGCGTGCACAGCGCTGCTCGACGTGCACCGTAAGATATTGTATAGTACCAAATAGGCTACTTTCCTTGTAACCCTACACCTCCAGAGTATATAAGGAGAGGCAGGGGTCCACTAGTGGACACGATCCATATATCTCAATGTAATACATCAGAACACATGATATAGGTATTACGTCATACTAACGGCCGAACCTGTCTAAATCTTATGTCTTGGTGCTTGTATTACCATCTCGCTCCTGATCTCGCTCACCTCTACGACAAATCTACCATCGTGGGATACCCCTCGGTGGACTGCCGAGCATCTTTTGTCGACAGTTGGCGCGCCAGGTAGGGGAGTGCGTGCTGTTTCCTTATCGAACAAGATGGCTTTTTTCCGCAGGCTCTTCGTCCCTTCCGTAGCCCGGCCAGATTTTCACGGTCGGATCGATCTTCTGGATCATCAACGCTGACGGAGTTGGAGAGCTCCTCGAGCCGGTGCAGATCGTTTCTGCGTCGATCACCCCCGCGTTTGCAACTGCAGATCTGATCTTGGAACCACTTCCGAGGTCACCTTCATCAACGACTCGTCACCCGCTTCCTCGCTACCAGAGGGGGCAGATCAACAATGACGATCTGATCGAATCCATCGATCAGGTCGGTCCGAAGCTCGCCGATTGCCTCTTCGTTGCCGAATCGGCCCTGGATACTTTGGTTCAGCACCGACCACCCTCCGATCCAGATCTATCGGAGGCTGCTCGGAAAACTCCAGGAGTTGCGGCTCTGCCCTTCGGGTTCACCAACGCCGCCGCCGCTTACCAACATGCCCTGAGGGGTAGATTCGCCGACCAGGTTAAAGACGTCCATCCTCTCGCCGACCAGATAGCGCCATACGTCGCCGACCAGACATTCTGTCTAAAGTTAAGTCACGCTTTAATATTCTTCTAAATATTCTCCAATCTCCGTATATCGCCATAATGTTTCTCCAAGCTGTTTTCTCCATGTTTGCTCTCCAAACGATTTTCTGAACCCCCGAACAGTCATGTTGATGCTCGGACGCCTCTAGAGACGACCCTGTCTTCGGCTCCTCCCTACACGTGCTACGGGCTCCGCGCTCTGTGTTATGGGTGGTCGGTAGCGGCTCCTTGGTCACACCTGTTCCTCCTACACGTGCACGGGCTCCGCGCTCTGCGTTATGGTTAATGGGCTAGCTAGGGCTGGAGACTCAGCTACACACTAACTAGTCGGACGATTTATATTAAATATAAATACATCTTCACACCAACTAATTGCTGAGCTACTTACGTTATTTCATCGCTATTGCTGATTTTTCTCTAGAGTTCATATATTTGTACATCATGTACTACCCGTTCTACATATTTGTATTGCAGGATCATCGTCCAGGTGATAGGATCACCTAGTGCTCGGACTTCACCACCGATCAACTGGTAGGACCGCTTGGTCTATGGACTCCATCGCCGACCAGTTGATCGGACTGTTCACCGGTCGCTTCTACTCAATGCTCACTTCGCCACCGATCAGTTGACTAGACTGTTCGTCGCTCATGCTTCATCGCCAGATACGTCGGTTACTCAACGGTGCTCGGATTCTTCATGCTCGAAGACTAAGTGGGCACACTTCACCTTGCGGACGTCGCTAGCGATGTCGGGACTCCTCGCTCCTCGGTGCTCGGACGTCGCCAGCGACGCCGGGGACTCCTCGCTCCTCCGTGCTCGGTCGTCGCCAACGACGCCGGGGACTCCTCGCTCCTCCGTGCTCGGACATCGCCAGCGACGCCGGAGACTCCTTGCTCCTCGGTGCTCGGTCGTCGCCAGCGACGCTGAGGACTCCTCGCTCCTTGGTGCTCGGTCGTCGCCAGCGACACCGAGGACTCCTCGCTCCTCGGTGCTCGGACTTCGCCAGTGACGCCGGGGACTCCTCGCTCCTCAGTGCTCAGATATCGCTAGCGACGTCGGGGACTCCTCGCTCCTCGGTGCTCGTATATCACCAGCGACGCTAGGAACTCCTCGCTCCTCAGTGCTTGGTCGTCGCTAACAACGCCGGGGACTCCTCGCTCCACGGTGCTCGGACATCGCCAGTGACGCCGGGGATTCCTCCCTCCTCGGTGCTCGGACATCACCAGCGACGCCGGGGACTCCTCGCTCCTCGGTGCCCCGTCATCGCCAGTGACGTCGGGGACTCCTCGCTCCTCGGTGCTCGGTCATCGCCAGCGACGTCGGAGACTCCTCGCTCCTCGGTGCTCGGACATCGCCAGCGACGCCGAGGACTCCTCGCTCTAAGGTGCTCGGTCATCGCCAGCGACTCCGGGGACTCCTCGCTCCTCGATGCTCGGACATCACCAGCGACGCTAGGGACTCCTCGCTCTTCGGCGCTCGGATATCGCTAGCGACGTCGGGGACTCCTCGATGCTCCCTTGGTCATCGGATCTTGCTACGTCTCATCGGTGTGCTATCAAGCTGCTCCATGCTGTTCGGATCAGGGTGCTGATCTTGTGCAGCACGTCTGGGGTCTTGATACGCGCATGTCGGACGACGTCGGCAAAGCTTTCAGACTTCTTTTTCTTTGACCCTGCTACAAGATTCATTCTTCATCTTCCAGTAGGCTCGGGGACTAAGTGGGCACACTTCACCTTGCGGTGAATATGCTTGTTCTCATCTCGAGGCTACGCCTAGGGACTGGCTGCCTACTCGACTGGTCTTCTACTTTCTGACCCTGACACCACGTGACTACGTCACCTATTGTCAGGCTCGGGGACTAGTTGTGGGGATATGACCCCCGGTATCCACAAGACAAGACATGGGCCTCACCATCAGAGGTGGCCCAACCCACAAGATCAAGGCGTGCACAGCGCTGCTCGACGTGCATCGCAAGATATTGTATAGTACTAAATTGGCTACTTTACTTGTAACCCTACCCCTCCAGAGTATATAAGGAGAGGCAGGGGTCCCCTAGTGGACACGATCCATACATCTCAATGCAATACATCAGAACACATGATATAGGTATTACGTCATACTGACGGCCGAACCTGTCTAAATCTTGTGTCTTGGTGCTTGTATTACCATCTCGCTCCTGATCTCGCTCACCTCTACGACAAATCTATCATCGTGGGATACCCCTCGGTGGACTGCCGAGCATCTTTTGTCGACAGTGTTAGTGTCCTGAATGTTGACGAAGTCTTTAGAGGTTACAGAATGAGGTTACTAAGCTGATTATCATTATCATTTTGCAAGGAATAAAGGTGATGAAGTCTTAATTTTCCATTGATATGTGCGTCAGAAAATGCATGTAACTCTATGCTGCATTGCTGCAAGTCTGTCTTGGTTGTACTAGAGGAAATTCTTCCTTTGATATTAATTGATAAGAGTCCGAGGTTCTTTGAGTGCCAAAGTGGACCTCCTCCCTTTTGAATCCATTGGCAACATTCTTTTGCACATAAGCATACAAGGAAAGAGGATTGAGAGGATACTCACTCACCTTGACGGTCGGGGCGCCTTAGTCTGCACAGAGGAGCCAAGAGTGAGCGGAGGTGCGGGGTCGGAGCCGATGGGGACGGAAGCTGAGATGAGTGCAGGCCGGAGGCAGCGGTACGGCCGTGCGTGGCTATGGTCGACGCCCAGGAGCAATCGCCGGTCGCCGCTGGCGGAGAACTGGTGAGGGTGGCATCTCTGACTCGATTCGGCGCCCTCCTAGCGCCAGGGGGCGGAGGGTGGAGACGCCGCAGGCGGTCGACTCCCGATCCAGTCGAAACTCGATAGTAGGGATGAAAACGGATCGGATACGGACGGATATCACAGATATTACATTTGTTTTCATATTTTTGTCCGGATTCGGATTCGAATACGGATAGTGTCAACTATGTCGGATATGATACGATTGGATATCGACATCATAAATATGCGATTTGAGTATTCGGATACGGATACGGTATCGGATGTTGGATATCCGGACTCGGATATGGACAGATCTCAACCCCTCTAAACGGATTCGGTTTCGAATACGGTCGAAAAATATCCGTACCGTTTTCATCCCTACTCGATAGCGGCAGTTGGGTTTGCCGCATGCCTGATTCTGGCTGGGAGACTGGGAAGGCCGGGGACGGGGAAGACCATTGCCGGTGGCTCGGCGCTTGGAGAGTGCTGCGGCAGTCGGGTGATGCCGGCCGAGAGCGCGCTCCAAGAGCCTTTTGGTGCTTTTTTTTAATTACTGGATAAATGTTGCAGAAAAAATGGAATTTGAATTCTATTTCAAATTATTGTTTATAATGCACGACAATTTTAATAAACTATAAATGGCTTTTATTGAAACCTTTCATAGAATCAAGTAATGCAACTTTTAAAACTAAATTACTCCTCTCTTTAGTGACATGCTAAGTCGAAGCTCGTCACCCCATGTTGACCGGCAACAACGTGGGCTAGTGGCAACAGGACAGCGAGCAGCTAGTGGTGATCTTCACGGGGTGCAGGGCGGGATCTAGTACGAGTACTGACATGCCTTCATGGCTCTCGGCTGTCGCGTGGTGGCCATCGACATCCGTGACCAAGTCACGGCCTTGCACGCCACGTGCCTGGCGAAGACGCCGGCGTCCGTGGCCTTCCTCGTCATGCTGCGCCAGCACGTTGCGGACAACGGCGCCGACGCTGGCGGCGGAGGTGACGTCGAGCTGGAGCGCCTCTGTGGACGGCGTGCCAGCGAGGTCAGCGACCAGGCCGAGGTGATGCCCTCGCTGAAGTAGCTATTGCTGTTGTCGACGTAGTAGACGCTGTCCTCGTCCTCCCGGCGCCAGGGAAAGCAGAGTAGTAGCCGGTCGTCTCCGTGGCGCTGCGCTGGGCATGCTTGGGCAAAGCATAGCTGCCATGGAATGAATCTGTGTCGGAAAAGCAATTAGGGATAGGAACGATGGAATGACCTAAGCAACAATTCGAATAAAAGAGTTGTTCACAATGGTAATGTCAGAGTAAGGAAGAAGGCGAGAGAGCAGAGTACCATCAGTGGAGCTCATGTGAGAGGTAGTGCATGTGTCCATCATCCATAGACTAGGCTGCTGAAACTAGCGCTAGTTTAGTGCTGCAACTAGAGCAAATGGATCCCATGTGTTTAGAGGTGCTAAAACCTTTGAGGGAGACATTGTCATGTGGACCTAGGGAAGATGGCCCGACAATCCAAGCAAGGGAGCTCGCTACGTAGAGGCTTTAGACTGTCCTAGCCATGGGTTGCCTTGTAGATTCGACCATGGGCTACCAGCACTAGCATGCGAGGTGTGGGGGGAGGTGTCATGCTGCTACTGTTCATGGTTGCACCAGTTACGGCACCCTGTTGTTGTGCCAAGGTGTTGCCATGGGACGTGTTGCTAGTGCTAGATGCTCCTAACGACACTCCCAATGATCGATGCTGAAGAAGTGCGATAGATCATACAATAAGTAGTAGCGGAGGAACACCCGACAAGAAATAATGCTATTTCATAGGAGACTTTCCTTTCATTGGCCAATCGGAGTTCCTTGAGGGCTAGGATATACTACGAGTAGTACCGAAGGTCGGCAGTGGTAGGTGTTGCAAATATATATGTCGATCGTGTTGAAGAAGCACTTATTGATGCCATGCAGAAGAACTCATTGTGGGTTGGAGATGGTGTGGTCAACGTCCAATAGAGAATGGGTGAGGATCTTCACGTGTTGACACTACTCAGACATAGGGAGATCGCCTTGAGTCATGAAGTGGAATTCGTGACTCAAGAAAATCATCGGTGGTTCCTTGTTTGCTTGGGAAAGGTTCTCAATGGTTGTCCACAGGGCACTTGGTTTTGATTCGGCTCCATAGCAGGATCAAGGACGTTGGGGGTGATAAAGCCATAGAGCTAACTTTGCACATTGTGATTGTTCATCTCCCAAACAGGGTTGGTTGGCAATGGTGTTGTAGTGCCATTTGATGTGCTTGAGTAGTCAAAAATTACCACACATGGAACATAAGAAAGTGGACCATTTGGCAACGTTGGGATTCTTTTCTTAGATTCTAGGGTGATGGACACAAGTGATTTGGTGAACACAATGACTATCTCGCTGGCCATGGAAATGCTATTAAGCTAAGATATAGCACTGGATGTAGAGGATGAGGAAGACATCCTGCCAGGACTAAGGAATCATGCATGCGCAGAGGGGGTCGGAGGGGTGGCATATCATAGGGATGGATTGGGACAGCATAGATATAGTAGCGTGCACGGGAGCATGGATGCACATAGATGAGCAAAGGATTGGTGGACTTCTACTCTTGGATCCTAAAACAGATGAAAGTGGAGGTGGATCGCATAGAGGAATGGGGTTTGCACGAGTAGATATCATGACCATGGAGGAATGGGGTTTGCGCGAGTAGATATCATGACCATGGAAACTATGGTGTGGAAGGAGCGCACGTGAGCAAAGGAAAGACAACGACACTAGAGTTAGGGCAGTGTGAGGAGTCAGAGAGAGACCTAGGCTCGTGGTACCATGTAGAAAATAGGAAAACACCTTGCACCCCTAAGATTGTGTGATCTTTCATTATATATAGCCAATTACGACTTGTGTTACAAGAAGAATACAATACAAGTCATATTCAAACTCTCTCTCTAACACGCACATAAGAGAAAAAATCACCGATGATCCTTCAACTCATTATGCATTCCCATTAGGTCCCATTCACATATAAGAGCACAATGTTAGGAATTAGTTAAAAATTAATTTATTTTAAGTTTTATTTGAGGCCATAAATAAAACACATAAGTACCATAACTTTCTGCCTTCCTTAAGCCTATGGCAGGACTCAGCCAACATCAGACCAAATGAAACACATGCATATATCTTATTTACTCTTTGGGGATGAATGGCCCCTAATCATAATCTTGAATTGTGTCTAAATGTTCAGCGGAGACAATATCGGGGGGGGGGGCACATTTGTCAGACAAAAGTTTGGTACATATACAAGCCTCTATTAAACAACCTTTGCACTGTATAAAGGCGGGTACATTGGTAAGTAAAATGGATTATCATAAACAACAAAGTCAAAAGAGTAAAGCTATGATAAGCATGTACGATGGTATGGAGTATTTCCAAACATAGTAGTGTATGATGGAAGCTAGGCACACTCATTAAATATGGAGATTCCACCTTCAGAGACAAGTACCATGACCGTTGAAACACACCATGCATCCAAAGTGGAAAAAGTTCATGCTCTGGATTGCATTTCAAATAATTGTTAGAATGAAACAAAATATCAGTTAGAACTAGAATGGACACAAGAATTTAAAGTAACACATTTAGGTACCTTAAATCCAAATGTCATTAGTTGTAGGTGCTAGAATCCCTCTTCCAATATGGCCTAGGATTTGTAGATTTGATCCACCTTTCATGCATGGCAATGAATGGAACATAACCTTTATCATCAATCAATGATCAATAGTCTAGAAATCCCATTGGATGGCGAGGTTATTACCAGGAACAACATTAGGTTCTCCATATTAGGTAGAGAGATGTCAAGGTGAGCATACTCCCTATTTGAAATGAGGGCCAAAATGTGCATAGCCCTAACCGGAGAAAATATGTTCTAAAGAGGAACTCATACAACGAAGCCTACTAGACTCTAGTTCTTGAACAACGGGAAGGTGGCCTTCATCCTCCTTGAGATGGCATGGTTGATTAGGTGAAGTAGTTGGATAGATTATTGGAGATGGAACATTATCTTCAACAATGGTGGATTGGAAATGTAACGATGAGCTCCTTGAGATTCCCCATGTGTCGATAGAATATTGTCAACAGTCCTCCGAGGGGTATCCCATGAAGGTAGATTGATCGGCAGAGATGCGTGTAATCGAGAACAAGAAGGCAACAAAGACACACGAGTTAGACAGGTTTAGGCCATCAGTATGACGTAATCCCTACTCCTATGGTATGTTGGATTGTATTGGCTACCGTATGATATTACGTGAGTTCAGAGAGGGTCCTTGCCCGCCTTATATAGTTCGGGGGTAGGGTTACAAGTTGGTTAGATCTAGGAGATAACCGGAAAGTAATAACAGATTACAGAAATCATAGGATCATATGTATCCTAATAGATCTCGTAGTATCTTCAAGATATCTTCCTGGTGTCTTGCGGGAGACGCCAAGCAGCGTCGTGCCCCGCAAGGCTTCATCTTGTGGGCTGGGCCGCCCCTAGGGGCGCAGCCCATGTGGTCCATCATGGGTATCTAGGGTTGTACCCCCCATAGCTAGTCCCCGAGCGCCTTGCATCCGTTGTGCAACACCGTCTTGAGCTTGTCCGAGCAGGTGCGAATAAAGCCAAGCAGTCAAACTCATGGTCCGACCAATGTGATGAGTTGCCGAGCAGTTGTGAGCCGTCGCCAAGCAGCGTGAACCATCGCTGAGCAGCGTGAGCCATCGCCGAGCAGTGTGAACCGTCGCCGAGTAGTGTGAACCATCGCCGAGTAGTGTACCCAAGTTAGGCTTACCATAAGGATGTAAGGAGCTCAAGTTCGAAATAAAAAATCTCCTCGGAGTGGACCAAGTGTGCCCACTTAGAGTCTGACCATGAGAAAGGGAGATAGTCTTCTTTAGCTTTGGGAGGCGCGGAGTCTTCCAGATTAAAACAAACACACTCACCGCGAGGTAAAGTGTGCCCACTTAGTCCCCAAGCCTGACAGTAGGTGACGTAGTCACGTGGTGCCAGGGTCCAAAGTAAAGAAAAGCACAAGACCAGCTGAGCAGGCAGCCAGTCCCCGGGTGTAGCCCCAAAATGAGAAAAGCACATTCACCGCGAGGTGAAGTCTGCCCACTTAGTCCCCGAGCCTAACAGTAGGTGATGTGGTCACATGGTGCCAGGGTCAGAAACAGTCAAAAGAAGAAAGTCCCCAGTGTAGTGAGGAACCAAGTCGTATTGATAACGCAGTCCCCGAGCCACAAGTGGAAATCTTGGAGAAAACAAATCGTGGAGAAAAAACTGGAGTAAGGGCTATACAGTAGTAATTACTGAGCCGTAACAGATGGCGGAGAAGTCGGTGAATATTCGATGTGTAGTAACAAATTGCGGTGATAAATGGGTGATACGGACTGCAGTTGCGCGAAAGCCCAGGTAACGGCCCACCACGCTGTTTTGGAGAATGCGGAGAGGTGCAAATCATGGAGCGGTTTCCCAAAAACCCTCGAATGCGAAAGGTGGGGGGAGTGCTATATAACTGTGTCGCCGCACCCCATGCTCCCAGCTTTGCCACTTTGCCATTTCGTCTTCCTTCTTAGCCCTCGCATTTCTAGATTCATACGCACTTCCGCCGCCAATCCCAAACCAGATCTGAGAGATGGCGCTGAAGAAGGGAGCTGGAAACCCAAAGATGGCGGCCAGCCACGACAATGAGTGGGTGCTGTCGGTCATGGGGGAGGCGGAGATCAATAGGATGATGGAAGCGGGCGTTCTCTCGGACCATGTCACCACCGGATGCTGACCAGCGAGCGGTGAGCCCTTCCCAATGCCCCATACCGATGAAGCTGTAGTTTTTGAGGATTATTTCTGGCGTGGGTTAGGTTTTCCCGTCCATCCTTTCTTGAGGGATCTGCTAGAGTTCTGGAGAATTAGTCTATGCAACCTCCACCCAAACACCATTTTGCACTTCTCCATCTTTATCCACTTCTGTGAGGCATATCTCGGAGTTCTTCCCCACTTCAACCTCTTCTGTCATCTATTCTGGCTGAAGAAGAAGGGTGGCAGCGGTTCGAAGGTGGTCGACGACGTTTATCTTCAACTCCACGATGGAATGATGGGCGAGTACATCACTGTACTGCTGAACACCTCACTAAAGGGGTGGAACACCAGGTGGTTCTACATGAAGCAGAGCCACCCCACCATCCGCTACGACGTCAACCACGTTCCGGAGAACTAGAGGAGCTAGTCAGAGAAGCCGAGTAGCACCGACATAGAGCAGGTGAGGGAGCTCCTCGACCTAATAAATGGCGTGAAGATGAACATCGGACTGGTGGTGATGAGCTTCATAGTGCGCCGCGTCCAGCCCTGCAAGGAGAGGGCCCACACAGGCTATGACTTCAAGGGAGACAACGATAGCACCCGAGAGAGTAGGGGGAGGCTGACGAAGGATGAAGTGCTAGAGCGGGCCACAGAGCTATTCGCTCCAAATGCCTCATTCAGTGTGTCAAAGTAGACAAGGGCCTTCAACTGTATGAATCTGCCTCCTCAGGTAAACATCCCAATTGTTTTGTTCCTGATGCTTTTTATCCTTTACCGTTGCCGAGCAGTGAACTGATGCACTCATGGAAAGATCCATTCGCAGGAACTAGCAGTGTACTTCTTGGGCGTGCCGAGGGGTGACTGGCCACAGGCGGTAGATGCTCGGCCACTAGCTCAGCCTGAGGAGGGTGCCATCAGCGCATCGTTGGAATTCAGAGGCATCGACACTGGTCGGATGGAGAGTACTCCCCAGTGTCAGAGAAAGTCCGGGGAAGAGGGCAGCGGCAGATGAGCTGGCCCGAAAGAAGAGGAAGATGGCAGGTGCCGTTCCCCGCAAGCCGGGCCGCATATCTCTTGGTGGTGACCAGACCACTCGGACGTGGAGTGTGGTGATGTCCGAGTGGTCGGATGATGACAAGGCTCCAGTAGCTCCTCCTCTGAGCACTGAAGTGCCTCCACGCAACACGCGCGTGGAGGAGCGATCGAAGGGAGGGAAGGGAGTCCCCGAGTAGCCGACGAAGGGAGTCCTGAAGCGGCAGGCAGAGGAGAGGCCGATGGTGGAGACCGTGAGACCTCCACCCCAAGGCACAGGAGTCGATCCCAGGGCCGCGCCTGGGGGCTTGGGTAGGCAGCGCTGGTTTAGAAAAGTGTACCGGCAGGCCAACACGTAAGTATCCTTACCTTAGAGTTATTTTGCTGTCAGATCCTTATCACGGTGCTATTGACGAGCTAATCTGATGTAGAGCGAGGCGTACGGAGGAGTTGAAACCGTCTGCCTAGACCGGCGAGCAGCTAGGGGCTGGTCTCGGCGTAGAGGCGACGCCGGTAGATCCCATCCTAGAGTCTCTAGGTGCTTGGTAGCCTACGGAGGAGTCAAACGCCCCTGCTGATGGACTTGGGGCAGCGAACGGTTGGCACCGACGGCAGACGGGTCAGCGGCGGTGCCTGGGGCTATGGCGGTAGCCGCCAAGTCTTTGGAGGTGGACGCTAGAGTTGCTGATGATGCACCAGAGTTTGCAGCGAATAAGCCAGTGGTGCCCGAGGAGTAGACAACGCTCCCTCAGGCATAGGAGCACATGGTCGAACACGTTGTCCGGCCACCAAGCCCCTAATGGTGCCGCCAGCTGTGGAGGAGGAGGACAAGGTGGAAGAGATCAAACATGAGGAATCATGACCCCAAGCTGTCTGAATCCTCTACAAGCAAGGCGATGAAGTGGTGGTCGTTGAGGAGGAGGACACCACCAGGGATTTTAGGAGACTAGAGTCTACCCTGTCGACGGTGGTGAAGTAGATCAAGGTTAGCATTGCGTCATCAATGTTCATCTTTAACGTTGGAGATTAGAGTTCTTCATAGTCTTGGTGCTATTGCAGGGGATAGCTCGGACTGCCGAACAGTGGCACTAGCTGATCAAGAGGATGGAGCCCCTTGCCGAAGAAAACGCGAAGCTGAAGGAGGCGATGAAACTTATGGAGAAGAACGTCTAGAGGGCCTAGCGCGAGCGAGATCTTGCTGAGTCTCAAGCGCATGATCTGGAATACCAGAAGGGGGCTCTATCCGAGCAGCTAGCGACTGTGTTCGAGCAGTTGTGGGGCTGGTCCGAGCAGCTAGCCACCATCTCCGAGTAGCTAATGAGTGTTTTGGAGCAGCTGGAGCGGAAATCCGAGCAGCTCTGAAACGTCTTTGAGCAGAGAAAAGGCATGGCATATCGGTGACTTTGCTTTGCATTGTTGAATAGTCATGTTGTTGTTGATGAGTGTTGTGCTTGTAGAGCAAGATGCGGAGCACGGCCAGCTGCGCCAAATCATCGGGCAACTCCAGGAGGAGAAGAAAGCGACTGGGTGAGCGGAGAAGCTGGCCAAGGAGCTAAAAGGTGAGTACTTTGTGGTCGGGGTTACTAGTGGAGTAATTTCTTTGGTTGACAGATCCTTGTGATGCCTGCAGTGTACCATCGAAGGACCAAGGCACAGTTCGATGTGTTGGAGTAGGAGGCCAGAACCTAGAGGGGCAAGCTCGATGCCGTAGTTGCTGGAGTCAAGCCGGTGCTCGACTGTGTCGACCTTGAGGTGGCTCCTTAGCTCGACGGTAGGCCGTCGTGTCCAGACACCATCATTGATAGGTGCAAGGCAGCGTGGGAGAACTTCAAAAGCTTCAACCGTGACACCACCGTCACTGCTGTTACACACGCCCTAGCGGTGGTCTGGTCCCACTACCCTGCCATTGACCTTCAAGCGATGGGGGCTAGGTTCGCCAGAGGGACGAGCACGACAGAGCATCAGCAGCTGGAAGATGAGGTCGAAGACGTGGCGAAGATACTGGCCAGCAACATCGACCTGTTTGGTGAGATGGACGGCGATGGCGGAGCCCAATGATCTGCTCGAAGAATATTCTGTAATAACTAGAGAGGGTAGTTAAAACGCGCAAGAGCGCAGATAAACATTTATGGATATGTATAAATGTTATAAAGTGACAAGTGCATGTTTATGCAGTTTGCTAGTATTGCGGTGAAAAAATCATTGTAGTGTTAACCCTAACGCAGTTAGTTCGTTACTGAACTCTTGGCCTTGGCTAGCCCATAGTCCATAACATCGAGCGCGGAGCCCATGCACATATAGGAGGAACAGGCGTGACCGAGGAACCACAGTCGACCACCCATAATGTAGAGCGCAGAGCCCGTAGCACGTGTAGGGAGAGATCGGAGACTGGGTCTTCTCCATAGAGAACAGAGCAGAATAGGTGTTGCTCAGCGGTTGACGAAATAACTTGGAGATATACGTAGTATAAGTAGCGTCCGAGCAGTTAGTTCTTTACTAGGCTCCTGGCCTCGGCTAGCCCATAGTCCATAATGTCGAGTGCAGAGCCCGTGCACGTCTAGGAGGAACAGGCGTGACCAAGGAATCGCAGCCGACCATCCATAACATAGAGCATGGAGCTCGTAGCACATGTAGGAGAGATCAGAGACTAGGTCTTCTCCATAGAGAAGAAAACCGAATGTGTGCTGCTCGGCGGTTGGCGAAGTATCTTGAAGATATGGAGAAACGCGCCAGAGCATTTATGGAGATCACGTATTGGAGTTTATTAAGGAGTAGCTTAGAGCTGGCGACCGCAAATGGAGATTAAATCATAATGGAGAAATAATGGAGACAAATTATGGCGACCAAAACTTCATTCATTGTGGAGTGAAGAATACATATCTAGAGCATTTCAAGGATAGAAACATATAAGGTGCTCGATGTGCCATGAATTGGGGACATCGAGTCTGTCCAAGTCGCATAGCCGGTAAGACCCTGGTCGAGTAACCTCCTTAACCACATAGGGCCCTTCCTAGGGGGAGGACAGCTTGTGCATCCCTTCGGTTTTCTGTTTTCTATGGAGAACAAGGTCACCGACAGCAAATGAATGACCTTTGATGTTGTGGTTGTAGTATCTCCGCAAGCCTTCTAGATATTTGGCTGTGCGGACGTAGGTGATCAGGTGTTCTTCCTCGGCCCTGTCGACGTCCTTTATCCGAATAGCTATGGCTTGCTCTTCATTATAATATTCCACCCTAGGCGATTGGAAGGCAATGTTCGCTGGTAGTATGGCTTTTGAGCCGTAGACCAAGAAATATGGAGACACACCGGTGCTGCGGCTAGCTTGAGTGCACAGTCCCTAGACCACAGCTGGTAGCTCTTTGAGCCATCTGCCCAGATGCTTTTCTTCTTTCTGATATAGCCTCTTTTTGAGGGCATCAAGGATCATGCCGTTCGCCCGTTCGACCTAGCCGTTGGCTCTAGGATGGGTGATGGAGACGTATTTGACGGAGATGCATCGGTCTTCGCAGAAGTCCCAAAAATGATGGCCAGTGAATGTAGTTTCGAGGTCGGTGATAATGTTGTTCGGGAGACCGAATCTGTGGATGATATCTTCGAAGAGCTCAAGTGCTTTCTTTGCGGTAGCCGAAACAAGCGGTTTGTATTCGATCCACTTGGAGAACTTGTCGATGGCAATGTACATGTACCGGAAACCACCTGGCGCAGGCTTGAAAGGCCCGATCATGTCTAGTCCCTAGTATGCAAAAGGCCAGGAAGGTAGGATGGTCTGCAGTTCTTGTGCCGGCACGTGGATTTGCTTGGCGAAAAATTGACATTCTTCACAATGTCAGAACAAGGTCTTCTGCATCAGAGATGGCTGTGGGCCTATAAAAACCAACTCGTAAAGCTTTGCCGACCAGGTTTCTTGAGGCTGCGTGGTTGCCGTAGGAACCAGAGTGAATTTTGAGAAGTAGTTTCACTCCCTCTTCTTGGGTGATGCATTTCTACAGTATCCCTTCCTTGACACTTTTCCTCATCAAGTTCCCGTCCACTAGCACGTAATGCTTGCTTCGTCGGATTAGGTGTTCGGTTTTAGTCTTGTTGGTGGGTACGTCGGAGCTGGTGAGGTACTTGATGAGTTGTTCCCTCCAATCGGCGGCCGACGAAGGTACTGTAAGTACCAGCTGCTCGGTGGGGGGAATTTCTTGCACTTCTTTCTCTTCCTTAATAGACGATGTAAAGAGGTCTAGAACGAAAACCCTAGGCGGAATCGTAGCGCGAGAAGAGCCTACCTTAGATAGGTGGTCGGCGAGCTAATTTTGATCTCGTACCACGTGGTGGTACTCGATACCGTAGAACTTCCCTTCGAATTTCCTAATTTTAGCGCAATATACGTCCATCTTCTCACTGGAGCAGGACCAGTCTTTGTTGAGCTAGTTGATGACCAGTGTGGAGTCCCCGTATACCACGAGGCATTTGACGCCGAGCTCAATGGCTATATGGAGTCCATGGAGACACGCTTCATATTTGGCGGCATTGTTGGAGGCCAAAAAATGTATTCGGAGAACGTATCGGAGTTTATCCTTGGTCGACGTAGTGAACAGAATGCCAACATCAGCACCGTTAATGTTGAGGGCACCGTCGAAGTACATCACCTAGTGCTCGGGGCAAGTAGCGGGGATGGGCTCTTGGATCTCGGTCCACTCAGTAACAAAGTCAGCGAGCGCCTATGACATGATAGTAGGCCTGCTTCTAAATTCGATGGGGTAAGTGTTGAGCTCAACAACCCACTTGATGATGCGGCCATTGGCCTCTTTATTGTGGAGAATGTCCCCCAGAGGGAACTCGGTGACCACAACGATCTTGTAATGCTCGAAGTAATGGCGGAGCTTGTGTGACGTGATCAGAATAGCGTATAGCAGTTTCTGAACTTGAGGATAACGAGTTTTGGGCTCATTAAGGACCTTGCTGATGAAGTAGACCGGACATTGCACCTTGTAGGCCTACCCGGCCTCCTCGCGTTCGACGACGATAGCTGTGCTAACGACGCACGAAGTGGCGGCGATGTAGATCAGTAGAGTTTCGTCTGGTCAAGGCTCCATCATGATCGGAGGCTTCGTTAAAAACAACTTGAGCTACTCAAAAGCTGTATCTACCTTCTCCAACTAGGAGAACCACTTAGAGGCCTTGAGGAGTTTGAAGAACGGTAGTCCCTTTTCACTGAGGCGCAATATAGAGCGGCTGAGAGCAGCCATGCAACCTGTAAGCTTCTGTATATCCTTTACGGATGTTGGTCGTTTCATGTTGGTGATGGCGGAGACCTTGTTGGGGTTGGGTTCGATGTTGCTGGCGCTGACGATGTAGCCCAGGAGTATGCCGGATGGAACTCTAAAGATGCACTTTGAATGGTTCAACTTTCATCTGTACCATTTTAGGTTGGCGAATGTTTCCTCGTGTTCGGCGATAAGATTGTCGACGGTCTTGGACTTGACGACCACATCATCGATGTAAGCTTTGACATTGCGGCCTATCTGTTGATCAAGGCACATCTGGATGGCCCTTAGGTAGGTTGCCCCAGCATTCTTGAGTCTGAAGGACATGGTGGTATAGCAGTACGCACCAAAAGGTGTGATGAACGACGTCTTGATTTGGTCATCTTTCTTGAGGGAAATCTAGTGATAGGCGGAGTAATAATTGAGGAAGGAGAGCAGTTCACAGCAGGCAGTGGAGTCTACAACCTTATCTATCTGAGGCTGATCGAAAGGGTCTTTAGGGCAGTGTTTGTTGAGATCAGTGTAATCAACGCACATTCTCCATTCCTTATTCTTTTTTTGAACAAGAACAGGGTTCGCTAACCACTCAAGATGATACACTTCTTTTATAAATCAGGTAGCTAGGAGCCATTTTATTTCTACCCTAATAGCCTCCTTCTTGTCTGGCGTGAATTGTCAGAGTTTCTGCTTGATCGGTTTGGCGGTCGGTAAGACATTCAAGGAGTGCTCGATCTTCTCCCATGGTACCCCTGGCATGTCTGCAGGTTTCCAAGCAAACACGTTGGCCTTGTCACATAGGAAGAAGATGAGCGCGCTTTCCTATTTGGGGTCGAGGTGAGCCCCAATCTTCACAGTCTTGGAGGAGTCATCGAGGCTGAGGCTGACCTCCTTGGTTTCTTTGGACTTGGCGGAGGCGCGAGGAGACTCCAATGATGGGATCTCCGGGTTGTCGGTAGGCACCGTCTTGGCGTCGGTGACCACACTAGCCATCTGGATGGAGAGGTTGCTGGCTTCGGCGAGGGCAAGACTCTCTGTCTTGCAGGTGTAGGTGATGGAGAGGTTGGCCCGTAGGGCCAGGACTCTTTGCAGGACTCAGCACCAGATAAGCGTAGTGTGGTACAGCCATGAACTTAGCTAGAGCTAGCTGACCAAGTATGGGGGGTAGGCGGTGTTGAAGTCGGCAACGTAGAAGTTGATGTGTTTGACACGGTAGTTGCTAGCCGTGCCGAACTGTACTGGTAGTATGATCTCTCCAAGCGATTTGGATGCCCTGCCAGGTAACACACCCCAGAAGGAGGAGTCGGAGGGTGTAAGATCTCCTATCCCAAGGCCCAGCTCCATTAGGGCTCCAACGAAGAGGAGGTTCAGAGCACTCCCATCGTCGACGAGCACTTTTCTGAAAAGCACTTTCTGGATGGTTGCGTCAAGGACAAGGGGGAAACACCCTATGTAAGGGATGTCCACCCACTGATCGGCCCTGCTGAAGGTGATGGGGACCTCGGACTAGGGGCGATAGCTGGGGTTGGCAACGGCGTCTTCTGCATTGACGGCGAGCACTCGGCGGGCGGTGAGCTTCTGATCTCTTCTATTTTTGGCGGTGGCAAGGCCTCCAAAGATGGTGGCAACCACCTTGTAGTGATCCTAGAAGGCATTGTTGTTGCCCCCAGGTGGTCGGCGGTCTCTGGCTCCATCATTGTTGTCGTCGTCCGGCTTTTTGGCCTAGAACTCCTTAGCCAAGCCTAGGCAGTCCTTCATCTTATGCTTGGCGTTTTTATGGAGAGGGCACGAACCTTTGAGGATCTTCTTATACTACTCATCATAGTTGCGCTTGACACGAGGTTCATCAATGGCAGTGACAATGTGGTCTGGTCGGCGGCGATGATATTGACTAGATCTAGATCCTTTTGGCCGATCACGACCGCTATCCCGATGGTGACTGCGGTCGTCATAGCGGCGGTCGCTATGGCATCGGTCGTCGGGTCGCTCGTCGTTGCATCGAGTTGGGCGATGAGTGCCTATGTCCTTGTTGAAGTGCACTTTGGCTTCTTTGGCGTCGGCATACTGGTTGGCAGTCGTAATCATCTCGCCAATCTCTATGGGTGGCTTACGGTTGAACTTTGAGCGGAGGTTATGGTGATGGAGTCCTTGAACGAAAGCAGTGATGACCTCGGCTTCCATGATATTGGGAATAGAATTCCTCATCTCAAAAAAGCATCTGGTGTAGCTACGGAGGAGCTCAGATGACTTCTGGTAGATGCGGTTCAGATCATGCTTGGTGCCCGGCCGAGTACACGTAGCCATGTAGTTGTTGGTAAAAACCTTCTTCAACTCTTCCTAGGATCCGATGGAGTCCAGGGCGAGGCTTGTGAACCAGTTCATCGTAGTTGGCGTAAGCATAATGGAAAGATAGTTCGCCATGACGCTGGTATCTCCCCCGGTGGCGCACACAGCAGTGGCATAGGCTTGTAGCCACTGTGTGGGGTTCATCCGTCCTTCATAGGGCTCAACCCCAGTGATTTTAAAACCAAGGGGCCACTGAAGTGTTCGGAGTGCCCTCGTGAATGCTAGGGGCCCTTCGGGATTGTCGTCGTCATGATCTACGGCGTTGCCGATGTTGAGTGGCTGGAGGGCTGAGTCTAGATCACTGAATTCTTGCTCATATTCTTGACGGCAACGTACTTCTTCTTCATGGCGACCAAAACGGCGCTCGTCGATATGTCATCACGCGTCTTGGAGATTGTTAAGGTGTACCCAGACATCTTGTTCGACCTCCTGGTCATGCTGGTGAGGGTGTTCAATGCGGTTGCCCCTAGCTCCCCCTGGAGGGGTTGTCCATCATCGCGGTGCTAGTTGGCAAAATGACTTTGGCTGGGGTGGCGATTGGATCTCAGCGCAGCTGATCGGCTAATCAAGCTCGTGGAGTATGAAGATCTCTGATCTTGGCGGATCTCGTTGATGTAGCAGTGCGTCGCTTTAAGCATGGTGGCAAGCTTGGCGACCTTCGGTGTCTGCGGAAGCTGGGCGAGCTCATTGGTGGCCATGGCCAAGTTGGCGCTTGGGGTCTTGTAGATGTCGTGGTCGTCAACACGGATAAACTCATCATCAAGGTTGCAGTGGAGTTGGTGTGGCCTTCCTTGTGAGTCAAGCTAAGCCTCGGCTAGCACAAGGGTAGCCTCATTTGCTCGGCGCTGCGCACGGTTGACGTTCCTATTGACGCGGGCAGCGCGGTCCTCCTTGGTTTCCCCTTCCCGCGGGGGGCTATCGACGCTGACATTGAAGATTGCGCCTCCACAGAAAGGAGGGAAGGGAGGTTGCTCGGTGGTGGTTTTGGCGATAGTCTCTATAGAGCCCTGGGACTCAGAGTCTAGATTCTCCTACAGGATGGTTTAGAGGGATGCTCCGGGGCATCGGCCGATGTGTAGCATGTTGATAGCCGATGGGAGCTGGTCGGCGATTTGGTCAGCGGGAGGATGGACAACTCCAACCTGGTTGGCGAATTTGCCCCTTAGGGCATCTTGGTAGGTAGCGACGACATTGGTGAGCCCAAAGGGTAGGGCCATAACCCTTGAAGTTTCCTCTGATAGATCTGAACTGGAGGGTGGTCGACGATGAACCAGAGTGGTCAGAGCCAATTCCGTGATGGAGAGGCAACCGACGAGCTTCTAGCCAACCTGATCGATGGATGCGATCATATCATCGTTGTTGATTTGCCTCCTCTGGTAGCGGGGGAGCGGGCAACGAATTGTCAGCAAAGATGACCTCAGAGGGGGTTTCGAGATTGGATCTGTAGTCACAGGTGTTGGGGTGATCGACGCAGTATTGATCTGCACCGGCTCGAAGAGCTCTCCGACTCCGTCAGCATTGATGATCCACGAGATCGATACGACCATGAAGATCTGGCCAGGTTGTGGGAGGGACGAAGAGCTTGCAGAACGTACCATCTTGTTCGATATGGAAACAGCATGCACACACCTACCTAGCGTGCCAACTGTCGATAGAATATCATCGACAGTCCTCCGAGGGGTATCCCACGAAGGTAGATTGATCGGCAGAGATGCGTGTAATCGAGAACAAGAAGGCAACAGAGACACATGAGTTAGATAGGTTTAGGCCGTCAGTATGACATAATACCCTACTCCTGTGGTCTGTTGGATTGTATTGGCTATCATATGATATTGCGTGAGTTCGGAGGGGGTTCCTGCCCGCCTTATATAGTCCGGGGGCAGGGTTACAAGTCGGTTAGATCTAGGAGATAACCGGAAAGTAATAACAGATTACAGGAATCATAGGATCATACGTATCCTAACAGATCTCGTAGTATCTTCAGGATATCTTCTCGGTGTCTTGCGGGAGACGCCGAGCAGCGTCGTGCCCCGCAAGGCTTCATCTTGTGGGCTGGGCCACCCCTGGGGGCGCAGCCCATGTGGTCCGCCGTGGGTATCCGAGGTTGTACCCCCCACACCATGTCAAGATAATTGCAATTGCAAATCCGACACCAAATCCCAATCCAGCAAAAAGGAATAGTACAATGTCTATTGATACCTTCTTTGACTGATGTAGAACCATATCTGGTGTCATATTGTTACATGCTTTGGACACTTGAAACCCACACAGATCAATATTTCCTAAAAATGAGAGATCGGAGAATGTCAAGAAGTGGGAAGACTCAGGTATTCTTCCCTGCAGTTTGTTGTAGGATAGATTCAACACTGAAAGAAAGTCCAATGATGCCAACTCCCATGGGATCTCTCCAGAAAGTTCATTTGAAGACAAGTCTAGTGACTCAAGTTGATGTAGCATGCCAAGCTGAGATGGTATCGGTCCAATGAGGGCATTATGTGACATATTTAGCCCACCAAGTAGAACAAGGTCCCCAATTGACTCAGGAATAGTGCCATAGAATTCATTATTAGAAACATCAATGATGACAATGGTCCTCAATATTTTAGAAAAACTAATATCAGATCCTTTGTATGTGATGGCAGTGGTGAACTGGTATGTTTGGCCAAGTAGATCATATTGATTTTCCATGACCAACGTCTCATTGACATCTTTAGTCATCATGGATCCCATTGACGTAAACCACTTGTTTCGCAATAATCCAGAGAAATTGTTTGAAGCCAAGTCAATAATTCGAAGTTTTCCAAACTCACAACTATTTTGATATTCTGAAATAGATGGCCCCACATCTCCAATGAACCTGTTGGACTTTAGAACAAGGACTTGAAGTTTAGGAAGCATACTCATCCAACATGGAAATGTATCATTAATAAGATTCTTCCCAATATCAAAAACCTCCAAGTCTTTGCAAGCAACTAGAGATCTAGGTAATTGTCCTTCAATCTGATTATCACTAAAGTCTAATGCCTCAAATGCACAATCTTGCTTCAGGCTATTTGGTAATCTTCCATGAAGTTGATTTCCTTTCAAATTTAATACATTGAGGCGACTCATATCCTCCATTAAACAAGAAGGGATGGAGCCAATCAAATCATTATTGGAGAGATCAAGGAGCATAAGGCTTGTTGCTTCACAGATTGATTGTGGAATTTCTCTAGACAACTTGTTTCCATGAGCCATGAGTAGGGAAATACTACTTAAGTGAGAACCAAAATTGAATGGCATGGATGAGAATTGGTTGTTTGAGCAATCAAATAGTTGGTTCTGCGGTCCTGGTATAGGTATAGGCCCATCAAATCGGTTATAACTGATATCGATAACAAACATATTAGCAAAAATGATAGGGCCATATCCAATACCACTACTAAATTGGTTGTGTGATATGTTCATCAAGATGAGAGAGTTGATCCAATTATCCCATGCCCACTGTGGTAGAGGGCCATGGATGTGATTGTTTGAAAGGTCAAGAACTTCAACAGAATACATGTGCTTCAAGGTATTAGGGAGCTTGGATATGTTACAAGATGCTAGACATAGAGTATCAAAGTTTTGGATGGATGCCCATGAAGAATTGTATTCTCCATCTACTACGGAAAGCTTGTTGTTTGAAAGATTCAGTATGACTAGGTTGGGCATTTTGAAGAATGAGTTGAGTTGGATGGTACCACTGAAACTATTGGAATGTAAATTTACGATGCCTAATTGAGTAAGATTAAATAGATGTGGAGGAATTTGACCAGAAAAATTACATGCATACAATTTCAATTTAATTAGGTTCTTGAGGTTACTTATGAAGGAAGGTACTTGACCAGATAACCCACAGTTCGAGAACTGTAGAGTTTCCAGAGAAGTCAAATTTGCAACCCAAGATGGTATTTCTCCTACTATACCAGCCCCAGAAACCTGTAGTGATGTTAATGATCTGAGCTCACCAATTGAAGTGGGAAGCTGCTCCTGGTGAAAGTCAGCTGCTGCAATACCTAATTTCTTCAAGGATTTGAGATTACTTATTGAACTCGGAATGGGACCAGAGAAGTTTGTGTTGCTAAAAACCAGTTCCTTCATAATACTATATGATGAGAAATTGGGAAGTAGACCAGATACCTTGGAATTATAACTAACATCAACAGCCGTTAAGTTTATGTTCTGGAAGATCCTCATCGGGAACCGTCCTTCGAGGCGATTATAGGCAAGCTTAAGAACACTGAGGGAAGGTAAGTCAGCAAAGGACTCTGGAATTTGGCCATAGACTTTGTTATAGTTTAGGTTGATCATGGTCAGTGAGCGAATGCTGGACAACGATTCACAAATTGGAGCATCGATGTGTGTGTTTGGTAGGCTAAGAACCTGAAGCTGTGGAGTGGAATTAGCAAAGGCACTGCACCATGTTGCCCCGTTGCCGGATAAGTCGACATTGCCTAGATAAAGCTCCTTGAGGTTGCTAAGGTTAGCGACGAATGATCCAATGTCTGGCTCTACGATGGGCCACCTTCCTTCGCCGAGTGGCAGGAAATAGTCATTGTCACCTTCAACAAGATAAATCCAGTTGGTGAAGTCCAGGGATACCAGCTTGTTGAGCCGCCGTATCCCGTGCGGTATGTTGCCTATGAAGTCGGTGTAGGAGAGGTTGAGGTAGGTGAGCTCGGTGAGCAGCTCAAACCCAACAACCGGGAGCTCCGACTCGTTGAAGCTGTTGAAGGAGAGGTCCAGGTACCTCAGGGAGGTGAGCTCAAAAAGCGCCGGGTGGAGGCCGGCGCTCTGCAGCCCGCATTCCGCGAGGTTGAGGGTGGTGACGCGGCCGTCAGCGGTAGCGCAGGCGACGCCCTCCCAGCGGCAGCAGTCCGTGCCGGGCCGCCACGACGCGAGGGTGCATGTGGAGTCGGTGGTGGTGGTGGTGGAGAAGGAACGCCGCAGCCGGAGCAGCGCCGCGGACTGGTCCGGCCGGCACAGAACGGCTGCTGCTGGTGGTATGGTAGTTTGGTTGCTGTAGGTGGCGAGGGAGTGCGAGAGCTGATGTTGGATCCCAAGGAACAAGTGAACGAGCAAGTGCAGGTACATCAGGAGCTGCTGGCGGTGGCTGTTAATGGAGACCATCATCATGCTGACTGCTGAGAACTTGGGACTGATTCGTCTAGCTCGGTCGTTGCCCACGCTCTGGGCCTCTGGCCTCGTATTTATATTTATATGAAAGCACAGACTAGGTCTCAACCAACAATAAGTATATCCGTAAACTGCATTGCACCAATTTTTTCGTCAGGCTACCTAACCCAAAAATTATATGAAAGCGGCGGCTAACTAGTTGTAGTATATGATTTTTTTTATATATATATAACTTCACTAGATAGTGCCTATATGTCTATAGAAAATGAGAAACTAAATGACACCTTCATTTTTCCATCAACTCGTCAGGCTACCTAACCCAAAAATTATATGAAAGCGGCGGCTTACTAGTTGTAGTATATGATATATATATATATATATATATATATATATATATATATATATATATATATATATATATATATAACTTCACTAGATAGTGCCTATATGTCTATAGAAAATGAACAAGTGAACGAGCAAGTGCAGGTACAGCAGGAGCTGCTGGCGGTGGCTGGTAATGGAGACCATCATCGTGCTGACTGCTGATGAGAACTTGGGACTGATTCGTCTAGCTCGGTCGTTGCCCACGCTCTGGGCCTCTGGCCTCGTATTTATATTTATATCGAGCGACACGGACACGGCACACGCAAGTCACCCACACACTTGTCTGGTGACGTTTTCAGAAACAGAAAGATATATAATACGTGGACAGCTACGCGTTCACGAATCTAATTAACCGCCTTTGCACGCAAGTAATAATAACTACGGTACAACAACTAGAGGCACTTTCAGGGCATATTCGTGGTGACCCCTGACTCGTGACCAAGTCCTGAATCCTGATGCCGTGATGCGGCCGGCCGGCCGGCCGGTCTCGATCAGTCGCGGTTGGTAGGACGTACTCTCAGTACAGGTGGGTGTTTTGACTATATATACAGTGTAAAATAATAACTCTTCTGTTTTCCGTCAAGAGCACGCGTCTACACGCTAGACAGCATTACGCCACAAAGTAATTTGTAATCCCCGAAATAGTATTGAACTTGAACCATTTTTGTCAGGCTCTGTGGCGGCCGGACCGTAGCCCAAAAACTAAGTGCCGGGTAAGTAGCTATAGTATATGAGTTTTTTTTATCATATATATAACTTCACTAGATACCGCCTATACGTGTTTATTGAGAACGAGAGAACTGATCGATGATGCTACCTTATGCACTCGTTTCGGCCCAACGTAGGTCTGCCCCTGGTGAGGCTAGCTTACCTGAGTGTGCCTTTAATGACGATTTTTTAGATGATCAAAAAAATATTAATTCCAGATCCAAATTAATTAACACCTTCATGGAAGGGACATCAGAGATAACGAATATTACAAGCACAGACTAGGTCTCAACCAACAAGTATATCCGTAAACTGCATTGCACCAATTTTTTCGTCAGGCTACCTAACCCAAAAATTATATGAAAGCGGCGGCTAACTAGTTGTAGTATATGATTTTTTTTTATATATAACTTCACTAGATAGTGCCTATATGTCTATAGAAAATGAGAAACTAAATGACACCTTCATTTTTCCATGAACTCGTTTTCGCACAACGACGTAGGTCTGCCCATGGCGTGATGGTAGCTTATCTGAGCAAGCATGTCTTTAATGATGATTTTGTAGATAGTAGAAAAAATATTTTAGTTTCGAACCTCCTCGTGGAAGGGGCATCACACCGTGATTATTACAAGCATAGAAGGTCTTAACTAACAAAAAAAAATGATATTCTTTACTGATAAAGAAAACAAAAGGCCATCCATATGAGCCGCCAAGAAGCCCATTGCTCTTTGGCTCTACTAGCCGACGACATGACTTGCCCATTTCCTCCTTTTGGTCATTGTGGTCATTGATGCGCTATAATAGAGCCTAAAACCGAATGCAATGCATTATCCTGAATAGAGCCCCAAAGAAACTTTTTTGTTCATTGTTGTTAAACACAATTTCATTTTTTGTGAGCTAGATATCCCAACAAAACACTGTTATGCTCTTGTCAATTAATAACAGAAATTATTTGTAGTTTCATCATCGTTTTTTTAGGGAATTGTAGTTTTGTTGTCACCATGTTTATACCAGTTGTTGAACATATGCTCTCTTTATTTTGTAATGGAAGTACTCACAACACAATATATACAACACGCCGTAAACATTTGGGATAATAACATTAAAAAAACAGGTGATAGATAATCTCTTTTTTACTACAAAAGCATCACTTCTTACTACCATTCGGGCTTTTTTACCTAGTTTGTCCTTAGTGCGAATGACTCCCTTTTTTAGATACCACAAAAAATCTTAGTCGTTTTCAATGCAATCTTCAAATGGAAAATTTCTTGCATAACCTTAATTCATTTATTGGCAAGATATTTACATACTGATTTAATTGAAAGTGTTCCATCACCGTGCAATTTCTACACAGATGGATCTAGATCCTCCATTAGGTTAATATTCACGACTCTTGTGCAATATTAATATTGTTCCAATCAGAAAGTTTATTCCCAACTAATGCCCTTCCGAAAGGTACTTGAGAGAATCTGAACTTAGCACTTCCACAATTGTTGCTTGTTTCCTTGGGACCCTAAGCATTTATTTTCTGAAAACCTAATATGGTTGCCACTTTTTAGGTTGTTTCTTTTCTCGCTACAAACAATGTACAGTATAATTTAATGCTTGGGGCCCTAAGCATTTATCTTCCCAAAACCTAATATGGTTGCCACTTTTTAGGTTGAACCTTCCTAGGTTTAGGAATTTGTAACTCCCATTAGGCTTGACCGAAAGCGTGAATCTCCTGCTCTTACTTACTTGAGTTAAAGTTTCCTTCTTGATAATACTGATGTTTGGGAGGGTCTAAAGAAGCCATTTTACTAAATGTTTCGCCAAAAGGTTTTAGTTTCACCAGGGAAGTTATTTCTCTAGCTAGACTAGAGGAGCCGGAGAGGTGCACATAGGAGCTAGCAAAGATAGTCGTGCAAAGTAATTTTGTTCACATAGAAGATGGCTTCCGTTTTGTGGTTCGTTTTCTGCTGAAGTTTTAATATATATATGATCGATGACATTCTGCATCCATGGTTGATGTGGTGGCTAGAATAATTTTATTCCTTAATTAAGATAACATATTTATCGCAACACAAGAGTAGTAGTTTGTACGTCTCAATCATGAAAGTTTCTCTCGATCGATCCATTCATGAAAGCAGGTGCAATATAATAGCTTGTTATAACGACCAACAGCTGAGTGGGACGAGGTGAAGGAGAAAAAAAGAGGAGATCGAGTACCTCTTGGCGCTCCTACACGTATGAACAACCAATATCGTCGATCTATTGCCAGCAGCCGGGGACGGTGATCGGGACGGTGTGAATTGTCAGCAGCCGGCCCAACCAATATCGTCGATCTATTGCTACCATTTTCTCGTTGCACTGTGAGAAGCGAAAGCTGACATGTTGGCATGTCGCGGACCCGTGCGGTGCATGCATGGATCCTTTTGAGAAAAGCGTCATGGATTTCGAAAAAAATAGTGGATTACGCTCGTCGCGACGGTATCATTGGCCACGCTACGTACGTTCCAAATCGCAGGTCGTTTTAGTTTTGTTCTACTCCTATGGGATCGATTCACATTATAAAAGACAATCAGGCAGGTAGTGTGGTGATTGGGGACCATCCCACTAAGCACAAAACCAATTTTAAGAAGCCTCTTTACTTTTAGAACGTCCACCAGACCGTAAGTCCGCTTCTTGGAGACGGGTCCTTTCCCATCTCCTCCTATTGGTACTAACTACTGATGTTGCCAGGTGAAAAAAAACCGTTCTCTTGTGGGACTAACCTTCACTACTACAGAATGGACTTGTTGTCCCGAGCGGTAACAGCCTTTAGTCCCGGTTACCGCGCCGGGACAACGATCCCGGGACTAAAGGTGGAACCTTCAGTCCCGGGTCATCGAGCAGGACTAAAGAGGGACCTTTAGTCCCGGTTGGTAACACCAACCGGGACTAAAGGCCCTCCAGCCGAGCAAACCTGGCGCACCCTTTAGTCCCGGTTGGTAACACCAACCGGGACTAACGGTTCACCCTTTAGTCCCGGTTGGTAACCCAACCGGGACTAAAGGTTCCTTTTCTTTTTCTTTTTTTTTGTTTAATTTGTTTTCAGTTCAGTTACACGTATTTGTTTAATATATAATATGTTTTTATGTACGTATTCTACGCTGCTAATATAAATACACGCATGCGTATAATTACATCTAATTCTCATCTTGAGCATTATTATATTCGAATAAAGTATGAAACTATATATATTATAGATATATATATATATATGTATATATACAACACTTTCATAATCTTGTTCTCGAAAATAACGATATCAATAAACATTTAATTTACATCATTTATTCCTTAGGATCAAAGTAGAACTCGCCGTTGGGATTTAGCACTTTTTCTAGAAGATATCCTGCTATTGACTCTTGAACTGCTTTCAGATGGTCTTTTTGCATGACCCTTCGTTTCAACCATTCAGTCTTGCATTTGAAATAAAAGGAAAAGTATTAATACACATATATGTATATATATTCATTTAAAAATAAATAAAAATTGATATATACGTACTCTGAGGACATCTTCAGGAGTTCTTCTTATGTGCGCAGTGATAAATTCACAAACGTAGTATCCACACAAGTTATTACCTGGTTCCTGCCGCAAACACCACTGTACGAGAAGAAGATTATTCTCATCATCTCACACGTAAATTGAAGTACGATATAGTAATTAAACACGTGGGGAAGTGTATATAGTACAACTTACTGGTATTTCAACTACATTAAGTGGTGCCTTGCAATCCTTGCGATGTTGCCGAATAAACTCTTTCCAAACCCTGTGCGACCAATAATGTACGATCGTTAATAAATTATGGCAAAGTCTATTCAATAATAGTTGTGCGCGAGAGATCGAAATTACCCCTGGATAATGTCTATCATATCTTGGTATAGTGCCCGTTCTTTTCTCAACGAGTCAAAGATTAGTAACCGACTTGAGTTTAACTCAATGACAATGAGTATCCAGTGAAAACTGCATTGGTTTATACACACACGTACATGCATATAAGTTGTATTGATATTACATAAAATGTGTAGACTACATTATTATTAACACTTACTCAAAGTTGTACGGGAAAAGTATTGTTGTCTTGTCGTGCTGCTTCACGAAGAACATCATGATATTCTCCTGTGCTTCAGATACCCATCGCTCCTTGACAATAATACCGGTTTTGAATACGATATAAGGATCAATGAAGCCAACACTGGTGTCTTGTATTCTTTGGAGCTCTGACATCTGGAATCTGTATATAAATATAAGTTACATGTGAGGATAATTATATACACGTACGCATGGAAGTGAGTTTATTAAATAAAAGTAAGAATCACTTACAAACAAAAGGAGCTAATGATTGATTTGTCCAGAGCGTCCATGTGGTATAGTTGATGCAATTCTTCGAAACTAATATGTAAGATGTCATCGCCACGGAAGTAATGATGGTCTCTAAATCTGACAAAGATCCACTGCTCACCCCTGCCACACGCCTGCATGTACCACTTGTTGAGCAAGTACATTTGCGTACCCAATTCATTCAGAGCCGCAGGGTTGTACAGACTTTTGCCATATTTATAAGTCTTCCAGGTATCAACTTCCAGGTTCTGGATTGGAGCTTTGCCCGTCAATTGATCCAAGGTTAAACCAGTATCTTGAAAAAAAGCATTAAGGGCTTGAACCGACACTTCTCCAGAGTTGTCTGGTCGATAGACTTCTATGTTGGAACCATATTGATTAGCAACAACAAGATTTTGCATTGGTTGCTTCTGTTGTCCGAGCTGTGGGACATCCTTCCCTGATGCTCTTTTCCTTTTCTTATCTGCATCATGTGACTTCACGAGGGAGCGGTCATAGTCTGATAGTGGCGAAGGCTTACGAAGTTCAATCATCTTTTTCTTGTGAGCATCGACCTTCTGCCTCAGCACCTCTCGTGGTAGGTAAAAGTACGGCTTCTCCTTAAGCTTCGCTTGACTCTTCTTTTTGGTATCTATAAAAAAATCTTTCACTTTTTTGTCTTCTTCAGCTGCTATTTGCTCATCAGTCTTTTCAGAAAGTATTTCTTGAGAAATAACTCTTTTTCTCGGGGTCTTCTTTGCCGCCGGGACCTTAGACGTCTTTGTAGTGCGTCGCTGTGGAGGGGGTGGGGGCGGTGTTGGAGACCGGCGTGGAGGCGATGTGGCCGGTGTTGGTGGAGACCGGCGTGGAGGCGTTGGAGATCGTTGTGGAGGCGGTGGGGCCGGTGTAGGAGTTGGAGATCGTTGTGGAGGCGATGGGGCCGGTGTAGGAGTTGGCGATCGCCGTGGGGATGAAGTCGTCTCGCCCCCCGCGACGCTGTGATGAGATGGGGAATGAATGATTAGGCTAGGCTGGGGGGAGACCCTGCTACAAAAACAAGTTGTGTGTCAATTATTTTTTAAGCCAATAGAAAATTAATGGAAAATAATATTTCATTCACTTTCATTCGTACCTAGGGTGAGGTAGGGGAAGCGGTGGCGCCCCAGGAATGATGATGAAGCGTTTGCGCCATTGAATAAATGTCTTCTCTGCTTCTCCTAGTGTCTTCTCCCCATCACCGCCTTCAATGTCAAGAGGAACATTGCTGTAACCTTTGAGCACTCTATCGACCGAGACGCTAGCATATCCAGGTTGAATAACTGACCCATGGATTCTTGGTGTCTTCGTTCGGTCTATTGGAGATACAACCCCGACAGCCACCATGATTGATGCATTATTACCATCTGGAATGTGCAGCTCACATGTTGTTAGAGGCTCGGTAATGTCATCAACAGGGAAGCGCAACCCAGCGTCGTCTTGAATAACTGGCAGCTCCGTAGAAGCACAACTGCTTTTCATCTGACCAACGGGGCTAATGGTGACTCCCGGCGTTGATTGCGATTGCATTTGACTCATTGCTAGCTGCACTTGCCTCTTGATCTCCTCCTGCATTCTTGCCTCAAGAGATTTTTCTCGTTCACGTGATTCAAGCAATGCTTGTCGTGACTCATCAACAAATTGCTCCAATGCACGGATTCGTTCTGCCTCCTCATCCTTCTTTCTCTGGCGGCTTCTGTAGGTATCCTTGTCTGCTGGGAATGCGTGTAGCCACGGAACCGCCCCATAGCCTCTTGTTCGACCACCGTGTTCGGGATTCTCTAGGGCATATGTCAATTCATCCTTCTCTCTGTTGGGCTTGAAAACACCACTATCAGCTTCTTCCCTAGCACGAGCTAGTCTCTGTGTTGCTCTCTCAATTTTTTGGCCGAAAATTAGCTTGCCAGTGTCTGGGTCTAGGCTTCCCCCATGAGCGTAGAACCAATTCTTCGCGCGTTGAGGCCAGTTCTTCTCTATTGTTTCAGGTATGATTCCCTTGGCAGTAATCTCTGCTTCTAGGTTCTGCCACTTGGGAATAGCACTCTTATAACCACCTGATCCCATGCGATGATGGTATTGCTTCTGTCGGGCATTCTGCCGATTCCTCATCACACGTTCCTCACTGTCTTGGGATGTCTTGTATTCTACGAAGGCATCCCAATGGGACTCCAACTTGACAAACGCCTTAGCATTGAAATTCGGCGTAGCATTCTTCAAGATAAACTTTTTATACAATGTCTTCTTCCAACTCTGGAACAATGTTGCCATCTTCTTCATTGTCCAATCCCTCACTAGCTCCTTCAAAGCATCATCTGCTTGTAATGTGAAATGCTGAGTGATATCTCTCCAAGCTAGGTTCTTGTCACGATCAGATACAAAACTAACATTAGGAGCGGATATCTTCTGCTTCCATTCACGAGCACTAACTGGGATCCTATCCCTTACAACGAACCCACATTGATTGACATATGTCTGAGCATGTGGTCCCAATGGTTTGCCGGTGTCGGTGTCGAATTCTGATATTATGAAACGGCCCTCTAATGGCTTTTTTGGCCCTCGGACTTTCCTACTTTTGTCGGTGGTTGATGTAGATCCAGAGACCGGCTACATGAGTAGAAACACAACGATTAACAACAAATATACGTACGCATGCATCTATAAGAGATGATAGATAATCGAATATACCTCGCCAGTATTTTCTTGCGCGACAATTTGTTGATCTTCAACCACCGGCATATTCAGGATATCCTCATAATCAGCAAAGTACTGACTCGTGTCATCTACATCCACATTGGTGCCGGCGTTGATAATATCCGCCATTATGTCATCACTCAAGTTATCATCCGGAGCAGCCATTTGTATCTTCAAGATAACACATAGATAGAATTACTATGGTACATAACATAAGTACATGTGATAACACATATAGAATTACTAAATCCAATTAAATATAATAACACATAATATTTCATCAACATGGAAATAAGTACATGTATATATATACACATAGAATGATACAATATATTTTCTCTCTCTCTCAACACATAGAAATAAGTGCATATGTCTATATCTCTAGATATGCATGTGATACACATAGAATGTCTCTCTAGATACAATTTTCTCTCTCTCTCAACACATGAAAATAAGTACATGTATATATACATATAGAAATAATTAAGTACATATGTATACATATAGAATCTCTCTCTAGATATAATATATATAGAGAGATAGAATATATAATTACTAAATCCAATTAAATAAATCTAACATGAAATTAGATAAACTAGTAATAGATAATACATTTTAATCTAACATATATCAAAAACTATAATAAAAAACTATCTAAAAAACTATCTAAATAAAATACTAATTAAATTTTAATACATTTAAATCTAATATATCAAAAACTATCTAAAAATAACTAAAAAACTAACAATAAACTACTAATTAAAATTTAATACATTTTAATCTAACATACAGCCGAGACTTTGTAAAAAAAATCTAAAAAACATGGCCGATCGAGAGCAGCAGATCAAGATCGAGTTCGACGGAGGCCGTACGGCGTGGGCGCGCGGGAAGCGTCGGCGACGGAGGGTGGGGTCGGGTGCGGCGGCGGAGACGGGATGCGGCGATGCGGGCCTGGAGAATGGCGCGGCCGGGCGGGGGTAGACGACGACGGCGGCGCGGCAGAGACGAGCTCGACGACGGCGGATGGCGCGGCCAGGCGGGGCTGAGCGACGGAGGCGAGATCGAAGATGAACAGAACAGACGTTCGATATATATAGCCCGCGACCCTTTAGTCCCGGCTGGTAACACCAGCCGGGACTAAAGGACATTTAGTCCCGGCTGGTAATACCAACCGGGACTAAAGGTCCAACCCTTTAGTCCCGGTTGGTCTTACCAGCCGGGACTAAATGTCCTGTTAGTCCAGCTGGGACTAAAGGTATTTTTTGGCGGGCACCGAAATTGCCGCCCACCCTTTAGTCCCGGTTCTTGGTCTGGGCCGGGACTGAAGCCCTGAAAAATTTTGCCAACCCGCCAGCGTAATTGGAAAGGCCTGGGATTTTGATTTTGTTTAATACTAGGTTAATCAATTAATTCCATAGCAACTTCAATACTTTGCAATATTTATTTTAAAAAATACTATTAATTAACTAATTATTTATTGTAAATAGGAAAATTTTGTAACCTAAAGTTTTTAATTTCTTTTATGAATATAGAATATAAATGTTACTAATACTAAGTATTTTGTTAATGCAAAAATATATTTGTAACTTAAAATTAATAAAACTAATATTATTCGATAGGAAATTTATTATCACATTATTGTAACGTCAATGTTTCAATTTTTTCTCGGTTTTTGACCAAAATTGACAGGAATTTTTTGTTGAACCTATAAAAATAGAGAAAATATAGTATTTTTTGTTCTACAACTTTTTCAAATGAAAAAATGGCCTATATAAGGATTGTATATATTGATGAGCTTAACAAACTCGGTATTCAAAACTTTTCAATTTGAGACAATCTAGGGTTCCGAAAACTAGTTTGTAGGCGTCGAAATTTAAAAATCACAAATTTGAACCGTCCAAACTTTCTCAAATGGAAAGTTGACCAAAACAACAATTGTAGATCTTTTTGAGTTTAACAAACTTGGTATTCAAAACTTTTCAATTTGAAGTCATTTAGAGTTCATAATACTAGAGTCAAAGTGTTGTTTTTTTATTTGACCAAATTTGACTTGGTCAAACTTGCTCAAATGAGACACTAAATGACCTCAGATGAAAAAACTCTGAATACCAAGTTTGATCATCTCAGCAAGATCTACAATTGTTACATAGCTCATTTTCCCATTTGAGAAATTTTTATCAAACACTAGTCACAACTTCTTGAATCTCATATATACTTTCTAAAACTATGTCACACACTTGTGAAATTTGAACTACATTTTGTTCAAGCTTTCTCAAATGAAAAAATGGCCTATATAAGGATTGTATATATTGATGAGCTTAACAAACTCGGTATTCAAAACTTTTCAATTTGAGACAATCTAGGGTCCCGAAAACTAGTTTGTAGGCGTCGAAATTTAAAAATCACAAATTTGAACCAGTCCAAACTTTCTCAAATGGAAAGTTGACCAAAACAACAATTGTAGATCTTTTTTAGTTTAACAAACTTGGTATTCAAAACTTTTCAATTTGAAGTCATTTAGAGTTCATAATACTAGAGTCAAAGTGTTGTTTTTTTATTTGACCAAATTTGACTTGGTCAAACTTGCTCAAATGAGACACTAAATGACCTCAGATGAAAAAACTTTGAATACCAAGTTTGATCATCTCAGCAAGATCTACAATTGTTACATAGCTATTTTCCCATTTGAGAAATTTTTATCAAACACTAGTCACAACTTCTTGAATCTCATATATACTTTCTAAAACTATGTCACACACTTGTGAAATTTGAACTACATTTTGTTCAAGCTTTCTCAAATGAAAAAATGGCCTATATAAGGATTGTATATATTGATGAGCTTAACAAACTCGGTATTCAAAACTTTTCAATTTGAGACAATCTAGGGTCCCGAAAACTAGTTTGTAGGCGTCGAAATTTAAAAATCACAAATTTGAACCAGTCCAAACTTTCTCAAATGGAAAGTTGACCAAAACAACAATTGTAGATCTTTTTGAGTTTAACAAACTTGGTATTCAAAACTTTTCAGTTTGAAGTCATTTAGAGTTCATAATACTAGAGTCAAAGTGTTGTTTTTTTATTTGACCAAATTTGACTTGGTCAAACTTGCTCAAATGAGACACTAAATGACCTCAGATGAAAAAACTTTGAATACCAAGTTTGATCATCTCAGCAAGATCTACAATTGTGAAGTCATAACATATTACATAATATCCGTCTCTAAAACATAATATATTAAACATGCATCGTTGTATCATGCGGGCACAATAGTGAATTTCTTCTTGACGTATGACCCTTGGTTATGATCTTGTCGTAACCATGGAGTGTCTTCATCATTTAACATGATGCTTGGATCTTTCTTCACTATGAAGGGTGGAATTCGACATTTCTTTCGTAATCTTCTGACATGTCTGACTTGTCTTCAATTCCCACTATATTTATTTTCCCAGAAAGAATTATGTGGCAGCTTTGGCTCATTGATCATTGAGTTGATGTCTTCGTTTTTTCCTCTCTTTGATTTTGTAGACATGTCTTTCACATAGAACACCTGACTCACATCGGCAGCAAGGACGAATGGTTCCTCTTTGTACCCAATATTGTTGAGGTCCACTGTTGTCATTCCATACTCTTTGTCGACTGTTACCCCTCCTCCGGTCAGCTTCACCCATTGGCACCGGAACAAAGGGACTTTAAAATTAGGTGCGTAGTCTAGTTCCCATATCTCTTCTATGCGGCCATAATATGTTTGTATATTCCCATTTGGATCTGTTCCATCTATGCGAACACCACTATTTTGATTGGTGCTCCTTTTATCTTGGGCAACTGTGTAAAATATATTCCCATTTATCTCGTACCCTTGGTACGTGAGGATATGCCACGATGGCTGCCTAGCCAACAAATACAGTTGCTCATCAATATTGTCATCGCCTTGACATTCTTTTCGCAACCAACCACTGAAACTTTCCATGTGCTGACGCCTAATCCAAGCTTCAGTCTTCCCTGGAAATTTGGATCGTAAGAACTCCTTATGTATCTCGATGTACGGATGCACCAATGACGAGTTCTGAAGAACTTATGTAGTGTGCTTTATTGAAATAATCGTCTTCCATGCCGATATATGTTTTCTTCCCTAAAGTTCCTTTACCACTGAGTCGCCCCTCGTGTCGTGATTCGGGAACGCCAATCGGGGCAAGGTCAGGAATAAAGTCAACACAGAACTCAATGACCTCCTCTGTTCCATAGCCCTGGGCGATGCTTCCTTCAGGCTTAGAACGGACTTTCACATATTTCTTCAAGACTCCCATAAACCTCTCGAAGGGGAACATGTTATGTAAGAACACAGGTCCAAGAATACTAATCTCCTTCACTAAATGAACTAGGATGTGTGTCATGATATTAAAGAAGGATGGAGGGAACACCAACTCAAAGCTGACAAGACATTGAACCACATCATTCTGTAGAGTAGCTAGTTCCACTGGATTGATTGCCTTCTGAGAAATTGCATTGAGGAATGCACATAGCTTCACGGTGGCTAGACGTACATGTGGAGGTAGAATTCCTCTTAAAGCAACTGGAAGCAATTGCGTCATAAGCACATGGCAGTCATGGGACTTTAAGTTTAGGAATTTCTTATCTGGCACATTTATTATACCCTTTATATTGGAGGAGAATCCCGATGGGACCTTGATGCTGCTTAGACATTCAAACATGCTGTCCCTCTCTTCTTTGCTAAGCGTGTAGCTAGCAGGACTTAAGTAATGATGTCCATCATCTGTCTTCTCTGGATGAAGGTTGTTTCGTTCTTTCATGCCCTACAAGTCCTGGCGTGTTTCAAGTGAATCCTTTGGCTTCCCGTACACATCCATGAATCCTAACAGGTTCACACAAAGATTCTTTATCAGGTGCATCACGTCGATTGCGTTGCGGACCTCTAGGACTTGCCAATAGGGTAGCTCCCAAAAGATGGACTTCTTCCACATGGGTGCGTGTCCCTTAGCATCTTTGGGAACAGATTCACTGCCTTGTCCCTTTCTAAATACTACTTTCACATCCTTGACCATTGCGAGTACATCTTCTCCGGTTCGGTTATGAGGCTTCTTCCGATGGTCTGGCTTACCTTTAAAATGCTTTCCTTTCTTTCTTACTTGGTGATTCAATGAAGGAATCGACGATGGCCAAGGTACATGACCTTTGACATCTTTTCAAATATATACTATCAAGGTCATCAAAACAATGTGTGCATGCATTATATCCTTTGTTTGTCTGACCTGAAAGATTACTTAAAGCAGACCAATCATTGATTGTTACGAACAACATTGCTCGTAGGTCAAAGTGTTCTTGTTTGTACTCATCCTAGACATGTACACCTGGTTTGTTCCATAAAACTAGAAGTTCTTCAACTAATGGCTTCAGATAGACATCAATATCGTTGCCAAGGTTGCCTCGAACCTTGGATGAGGATCGGCATCATAATGAACTTCCGCTTCATGCATAACCATGGAGGAAAGGTTGTAGATACATAGAGTAACTGGCCAAGTGCTATGACTAGTGCTCTGCTCTCCAAAAGGATTTATACCATCTGTACTTAAGGCGAACCTTAAGTTTCTAGCCTCATTGCAAACTCTGGAAATTCCCTGTCTATCGCTCTCCACTGGGACCCATCAGCTGGGTGTCTCAGCATATTGTCTACCTTACGGTCTTCTTTATACCACCGCAATAACTTTGCATGGTCTTTATTTCTAAACAAATGTTTTAAGCATGGTATTATAGGAGCATACCACATAACCTTGGCAGGGATTTTCTTTCTAGGACATTGTTCACCCTCGACGTCACTAGGATCATCGCACCTGATCTTATACCGTGATGCTTTACATACCGGGCATTCATCCAAATTCTCGTATTCATTGCTATGGTAGAGGATGCAGTCATTAGGACATGCATGTATCTTCTGGATTTTTAATCCCAATGGGCAGACAACCTTTTTTGCTTCGTACGTAGTGGTGGGCAATTCATTTGGCTTCGAAAGCATCTTCTTTATGAGGTTCAATAAATTCCCAAATGCCTTGTCGGATATACCATTCTTTGCCTTCCACTGTAGTAATTCCAGTGTTATACCCAGCTTTTTTTGCCCCTCTTCGGCCGTCGGGTATAGCAACTTCCTATGATCCTCAAGCATGCGCTCGAACTTAACTTTCTCTTTTTCACTTTCCCATTCTTGTTGTGCATCACGAATGGCATCGCCAATAGCATCACCGAAATCATCTTCTACCGCTACCTCTTCTTCATCTCCCCCCATTGTAGTATCATCAAAGGCACCATACTGAGCAATAATGTCATCAATGTCTAAAGCTTCTCCTTCACCTTCTTCCATCATGACCCCGCTTTCTCCATGCTTAGTCCAACATATATAGTTTGACATGAAACCTGACTTAAGCAAATGTGAATGAAGACTCATTGAGCTTGAATATTCCTTTAAATTCTTACATAGGGCACATGGACAGCACATGAAACCATCCCGCTTATTTGCCTCGGCCACACCTAAGAAATAGTACAAGCCCTCAATAAAGTCTTGGGAGCGGCGATCGGCATTGTACATCTAATAGCGTGACATAATCTGTATTACACGACAAATTATGAAAACCTTGAACATAATTTAGTATTTTATTACACAACATAAATGACACACACACGGTTGATTAATTAACTAAGTCTGGCTATAACGTAAGCAATCCCAACTATCACTAAACAAACTAAAACTACAATGCACTTCAGTAACATAATTATTTCGTGATCATACGCAACTAAAACAGATAAATCATTCTTCTGTTGAATATCAATAAGCTTTTCCTGCTGGCTCACTGCCTCATCAGCAGCAGCCGCTACCTCAAGCGCACCCAAATTCTGCACGTATGTAGCATAATCTTCCTCCCAGTACCAACTATCGCATCCATTGTCCTCCCACTGTAATTAAAGCCAAAAAATATTTAGTCAAAAATATTCAAGAAAAGCAGGTCAATTAGCCATAATTATAAAATGCGTAAGAAACTCACATCGCGATCCGGGCACTTGTAGAAAACACGACCCTTGTTGGGTCCCTGTCTCTTGACTCGGTACTCTATCACAATCTTCTGCTTACACTTGCCGTAGATAATGAGAGGGAGTTCTGGCCTCAGTCGTTTCGTAACCGAACGAGAGGCCGATGATCCGGTACCAGTTGTCATCTACTTTCTATACTTATTTTTGCAAACTAGTGTAAATTTCATATTTTCTAAAATGATATATTTAAACAAAACTAGTACGGATTTCACATGTTTCAATAAATAATTATCCGTACTAGTTAACCTTGCTTACGTAATTATCTCGGTCAGCATTTTCTCCACCGGACGGCACCATACTTGGCCAAGGAAGAGCTCCGATTCTACGAGAAAGAGAACACGGTCTTCCACGACCGTTGCCGCTCTCCCTCGTAGCATCAAAGTTTCTCCTTGACGTCCGTTACCGCTCGGCAGAGAACATGTTGGCCGAGCTGAACACGGTCCACAAGTTCAACTAGTACGGATTTTCTATAATTTTCTAACTATTTACTAAGTTTTTTATTTCATGGAAAATTTAATTCTAAAAAAAGGCATGATTTCTAAGTAGTTCATTTCATGGAAAAAATAATTCTAAGTGACCTGCTCGATATCGGCGAGCTCGCGGACGTTTAGGTTGCCGAGGATAATAACATTTGTAGATGACATTTGTAGGTCTGAAGTTATCAAATATCCATCAAATTATAGCTCAAAAACATGTTTCAATAAATAACCATCCGTACTAGTTGACCTTGCTTACGTGATCAACTCGGCGAGCATTTCTCCACCGGACGGCACCGTACTTGGCCAAGGAAGAGCTCCGATTCTACGAGAAAAGGAACACGGTCTTCCACGACCGTTGCCGCTCTCCCTCGTAGAATCAAAGCTCCTCCTTGACGTCCGTTACCGCTCGGCAGAGAACATGCTCGTCGACTTGAACACGGTCCGCAAGTTCAACTAGTACGAATTTTCTACAATTTTCTAACTATTTTCTAAGTTTTTCATTTCATGAAAAATTTAATTCTAAAAAATAAAAGGCGTGATTTCTAAGTAGTTCATTTCATGGAAAAAATAATTCTAAGTGACCTGCTCGATATCGGCGAGCTCGCGGACGTTTAGGTTGTCGAGGATAGTAACATTTGTAGATGATATTTGTAGGTCTGAAGTTATCAAATATCCATCAAATTATAGCTCAAAAACATGTTTCAATAAATAACCATTCGTACTAGTTGACCTTGCTTACGTGATCAACTCGGCGAGCATTTCTCCACCGGACGGCACCGTACTTGGCCAAGGAAGAGCTCCGATTCTACGAGAAAGGGAACATGGTCTTCCACGACCGTTGCCGCTCTCCCTCGTAGAATCAAAGCTCCTCCTTGACATCCGTTACCGCTCGGCAGAGAACATGCTCGCCGACTTGAACACGGTCCGCAAGTTCAACTAGTACGAATTTTCTATAATTTTCTAACTATTTTCTAAGTTTTTCATTTCATGGAAAATTTAATTCTAAAAAATAAAAGGCATGATTTCTAAGTAGTTCATTTCATGGAAAAAATAATTCTAAGTGACCTGCTCGATATCGGCGAGCTCGCGGACGTTTAGGTTGTCGAGGATAGTAACATTTGTAGATGACATTTGTAGGTCTGAAGTTATCAAATATCCATCAAATTATAGCTCAAAAACATGTTTCAATAAATAACCATCCGTACTAGTTGACCTTGCTTACATGATCAACTTGGCGAGCATTTCTCCACCGGACGGCACCGTACTTGGCCAAGGAAGAGCTCCGATTCTACGAGAAAGGGAACACGGTCTTCCACGACCGTTGCCGCTCTCCCTCGTAGAATCAAAGCTCCTCCTTGATGTCTGTTACCGCTCGGTAGAGAACATGCTCACCGAGCTGAACACGGTCCGCAAGTTCAACTAGTACGGATTTTCTACAATTTTCTAAGTTTACATATAAAATCATAATAAAGTCCAACATATAAAGTTACACATGCATCTACATCGCAAAATGAGATAAGCTACTGATAAAACATAAGAGGATTAAGTTTGTTACCTCCAAAATCGAAGAGCAACACCAATGGATGGGGAGAGAGCAAGAACAACAGCAAGCTGAAGAACAGAGGCAGTGAGTTTGAATGGAATGGCTCGGGCTCGGGGAGAAAGAAATGAGCTGAATTATAGGTCGGGATTATTAGTCCCGGTTAGGGGTCCAAACTAGGACTAAAGATTAATCTTTATTCCCGGGGCATCACCCAAATCGGGACTAAAAGCTTTAGTCCCGGCTGGTATTACCAACCGGGACTAAAGGTAATACCAGCCGGGACTAAAGATCCCTGCCCCGCGGACGACCGTTGGGCAGGGACCTTTAGTCCCGGTTGGTATTACCAACCGGGACTAAAGGGTCCTTTAGTCTCGGGGGCAAAAAATGCCGAGGCTAATGCTAAATTGGGACATCGTTCTAAAGTCTGTTCTGTAGTAGTGCTTGTCGGCGCTTTTTAGCGTCGTTTCCTCCTTAGAGGCATTGCTAGGCTTTCTACTTCCGCGGTTGCTCCTTTGGCGTCTGGCCATGGTGGTGGCCCAAGCTATGCTATTTGGTGGCGCCCCGACAGGTCGTCGTGTTTCTTCAGTCCTTGTTAGTTGTTATTTGAGTTGTTAGTTGGGTCAATTCGACCAAGTTGGAGCAAGTAGTGGCGTGTGTTTTTATAGTTGTTCGGTTGTTGTACCAAAGTTGTATAGGACACACTAGTAGAGAACAGACCTTTCATCCGAGGCCAAAATGGGCTCTAGTCCCGGCATTTTTTGCGCCCAGGCCTAAAGAGACCTTTAGTCCCGGTTGGTGTCTCCAACCGGGACTAAAGGTCCCTGCCCAACGGCTACTGCTCTCGGCACAGTGGTAGGGGACCTTTAGTCCCGATTAGAGACACCAACCGGGATTAAAGGTGGACCTTTACTCTCGATTGGAGCCACCAACCGGGACTAAAAGTCCTCCAACCTTTAGTCTCGGTTGGTAACACCAATCGGGACTAAAGGGTGACCTTTTAGTCCGAGTTGGTATTATGAACCGGGACTAAAGGTCTCCCACCCGAGACTAAAGGTCCCTCATGGGTCAATTTAAAAGTAGGAGCGCAGAGGACTATGTCACATGTGGTGTGCAGTTGAGTTGGTAAGGAATCTATGCGTGATGATAGAGGTCTTGTGTTCGAATCCCACACAGCGCAAGCGAGGGTCTCAAGAAATTCGTTTATTTTTTCTACTGAGGAGGGAGCTTTACTCCCGGTTATTGACCCGGGACTAAAGGGAAGCACCCTTTAGTCCCGGATTCTTACTCCCGGTTGGGAAACCGGGATTAAAAGGGGTTCCCAACCGGGAGTAGAGCCGGTCTCTCTACCAGTGACAAGTGTCTGCTCAGTCTTCAGGCGGCACATGATGTCATCGGAGAGTCTATAACAACAGTAATGTGGTAACACAAATAAATAGCAATTCAATATGAGACATTATACATAAACTTAAGTTGCTATTCTTAGGTTTCGGTTAGTTTTTCGGTTTTGGTTAACTATATGCCCACCTCTAGTTTTTTTACTAAGCTTTTAGGCCTTGTCTGGATTATATATATACGTTGTCCTAGCCACCGACATCATATTTTACAGCGCGACAAGCTTTGCGTCGACGTCATTGTTGAAGGCAATTATTGACCTTGACACTGACGCCCGTGCCAGCGTTCCCACCATGACTGATTCAAACGTTGATATCCTCGATTTTTTTAGCGGTACAAATCTGCTACCAATTTAGTTTACACTGCAATGATATGCATTATTGTCATCAAGCTAGTAGATCTACGACAATATAAAATGCCTTGTGCGGTATATATGTATCTACAGATAACTACCCTACGCAGCAAGCTGAAGTAGATTATTTGGCATCAATTATTTAAATCATGCAGTAGGTTAAGTTTGAATTTGAATTTCAGCCTCCGAGTTTAGACTATCTATATTTAATATTCCATACATATGTTCAAATATTCGATGGGACAACGTCTAGAATTTAGGAGGTGAAACCAAACACCCCTTAATATAGAAGGCAATAATGCATGGCCGTGCATCCCTGCAGGAAATATATAAACAAAGCAACTCGAAGGCTTCTCCCACAAGCTTACACAACTACTGTCGGCCAGAAGTCAAGTCGTCAACACGTCACGGCATCGGCCAACCGCTCACGCTCTCATGCACGCGGTCGTGCTCTTCGTTTCGGCCTAAACAATCGTGGATTATTACTGCTGACTGATTTAATGTGAGAGAAAAATACTGTTCTAACTTATAATCCACCATCATTTACGACCAAACGAACAGGCCGCTAGCTCCGTCCTGCTGAATCCAACGTTGCAGCTACCTCCGTCCTGCTGAATCCAACGTTGCAATAAGCCGCTGCTCGGACGCGCGCGAGCACCTTGCGTCGTGCAATCCATGTTGACAGTTGACACCCCTTCACGCAGCATCCACCGAGTACCATCCGCCATCGATCTCGCAGCCTTCTCCTTTGTATCCTTCTCATCGCGACGACGCCCACAGTGCCGCACGCATGGCGGCGCCGTTCTAGGCTTGCAGCCGCAACCAGCAACACGCCTGGGCCTGGCTAGAATCGCACGGGCCAAGGACATTGTAAGCTGACATTTAGTGAGCCGGCCCATGTTTATAGATGAGAGCCTGTTAAAATTTTCCACACGCCTAACATTGGTCTTGCTGCGTCACCTTACTTCATTACTCACCCCAACGCAAAGAATCTAATTCTCATTTTTCAATGAGCAATCGATTTCAAATTTGATCAAATATGTATTAAAAATAATATTATTTAGTATTATTAAATCAATCATGAAATATGTTTTTACAACAAATATATTTGGAAATACAAACGTAGGATATTATTTTCTACCAACCTATTCAAACTAAAAAATGTTTGATTTATTCAAAATCTAGGATTACACTCTTTTAGGCCATGATTATACTTCTCCACATATTTAGCTAGCAAAAATGATATATGTGATCTAACATGTGAAGTCCCCCAAATTGGTGGTGAATTAGGCATGAGAATATTCTTTGATTGTTATCCAAATCTGTACCTATCCATCAATGCCATGGAAAATTATATGTTTCTTCCTCTTAATGAAAAATGCCTGCTCTCAAAAAGAAATTTTTTTATAGGTTTCTTCGATACAATTGATTCCTAATTTTCTATTCCTAACGTGCCATCATTGTTATTTACATATAAACCATGTCGAAACATGACCACCTTTTTAACATAATGCGCATTTTACCCCTTTACAATCTTATCTTAAGCTGCCAGCCACAAGTCTTTTCATTCTCCTCCAAATCGGTCACATTCTTGTATAGATGACCAAATGGGTGGGACGACCCTATTAGCTGCATGCTCGTGTCGTGTTTGCCCATGGGTTGTGCCATTAGCCAAGACAAGACTCTACTACAGTTTAGCCGGGCCGGGTCGAGATCGACCTGATGACATGCTAAGGCCGCGCGTGCCAAGCTGCACCACCATGCCACCGTCGTGCTCGAGATGCGCCACCACGTGGGCATTGTCATGCCACAACGTCGTCACGTCCCTAATCCGTAGCACCGTCGTCGCGTTCTTGCTCCACCACGCGTCATGGCGCACGCGCCCCTGTGTTGTCGCTACTACAGCAAACGTTGGGCACAGGGACGTGGCCCAGCACCACCATGCCGCGAAGACAAGGGCCAGGGCCTCGCAATATTTCTCTCCACACGCTGTTCGGGGCCACCCGCCATCGTCGCCTCAAAGTGCTAGCCGAGGTCGTGTACCGCCCTCGTGCCGAACGGGGACGAGGCTACGTCGCTTCTCTGCATGCGTCGAAAATACAAGAGAAGGTAGAGAGAGAGAGGATAAGAAGTGGCAGCGGTAGTGGAAATGACAGGCTAGAGTAGAATGAAGGCATGTTCGCTTATCTTATAATTCATTTTTTTTCAGCTTGTTTTTTCAGTTGGAACAGTGTTTTTCTCTCACAACAAATCAGCCGGAACAATGTTTCAGCTTGTTTTTTCAGCGAAGCGAACGGGTCCGAAGACAGGTTAGGATTAGGTTATAATTGCTTCAGGGCAACACTTTGTGCTAGAGGAGTGGTCCGGACATGATCCTATAGTCGAGCTGTGCCGACAGGGGCGGGGCTTCCTAGTTCAAAAAAAAAAATGGGCCATGACCCCCTCTCAAACACAATTTGCACTAAGTACACACCGCATAGTTACATATGCCTTGTTCGTTTGGCTGATAAGTCATGACTGAAAGTACTGTTGGCTGATTTATTGTGAGAGAAAAATATTGTTCGTTGGCTGAAAAAATATGGCTTATAAGCGAGCGAATAGGGCGATAGACGGATCCCTCTTGTGATTTCTTATTAGTCAAGCTCTGCCTCTGCGTGCGGGCCCGGGCCCGGGCCCGATGACCATCAGGTCGGGTCGGGCCGTGCCTAGATAAGGCCGAAACATCAGGTCATGGGCTGTGCTAACGACCGTGGGCCATGGGCCTTATGGCTATCTAGATTGCACAAGTCTGTGCCGGACCACACGAGTGAGGAGCGCAGGCTCAGGGTGGCAGGACTAGCTGGCCATTGACGAGGGAGAGCCGGAGAGGAGAGGAGAGGGGCTTGACGCTTGGGGGAGGTAGGAGACAAGCGCCACGTAGGGCAGCAACAAGCAAAGGTAGGGTTTAGGCCGGGTGCGCGCGCTCTCACTCTCTCTCTCGCGTGGCGCAGCGCCGCAGCTGGGCGACCGCCGTTGCAGACCTATGGCAGGCGCCCAGGTCTAGCCTCGTCGGTTCCTTCGCCAGGTCTTCCTCGGGCCGGGGACGAGCACCCACCAGGTATGCGCATCCCTTCTCTTCCCTTCCTGTTGTGCGAAACCGAGCACGCGAACCCTAACTTAACCTATATGGGTATTTGTATATTCGGATCTGATCTAATTGCAAGTGTATTTATGTATTATTATGCGTACCAGCTGCGATTATTTTGGCGAAAAATATGGACCGTACATTTGTACATCTGGACACCCATGTACTTTACTGGGTCCGCCCCTGACCCTGAACTCATCATCTTCCTGTGTTACAATTTATTAAGTTTGTTAGGATTTGTTGGAAAGGGCATCCTTGGAGTTTCAGTAAGAAATGGAGATGGTGAAGCAGTTTCCTTCTTCATGAAATGAAATGCTCCCATGTTGTGTTATGTCTTGCATCAATCTTTTTCATGGTTTGTTTTGGTATCATAGGAGGTTAGGTCATGCTGTTAATGCCATATCAATGGAATTCTTAAATAGAACTGCACAATATTATTGGGATATGATTGGATTTGCCGGTTACCACTTTTTTGAGAAAAAGAAAGTAGTTCTGAGGTTGCTTTGCAAGCTCTAGTAGTCTAGTTTGAAGCTCTGTTTGATCACATCATAGAGGCTACTTTATGCCATTTTGACTCATATGTACTCCTCCAGTCACAAATAAGTGATATTTTTGGGCTGTGTGCAAAGAACCAATCTAAACTTGGACAGCAGATCATTCATAATATATCACAACAAGAATCAGTGGTCAAAGTTGTGTATTCAGGACAGTGCCGATGTCTATAGCATCACTTAGTTTTGACCGAAGGGAGTAATACTATGACAAATATCATAGGCTGTATTCATGAACAATAACAGAGCCTTTGAAAACCCGCAAATATTTCTTCAGTAATTTCTAGGCCTGTACAGATTTTATGTGGTACGTTAGACTTCCCTTCTTAATATTCGGTATATTTAAGTTGTAGTACAAACCTGATTTTCTTCTTTAGCCAAGCATGGCAGGATGTTGTACATATTAAAACAAGAATTTATTTATGATAAGTTTTTGCACATGTTGGATTTGTTTGTTACCAAAATATTCTTAGAATTGAGTTTTCAGATGATTCAATGTTTGCAGTAGTGTTAATCTATTGTAGTCCAGCAGTTATATTCCTTCCAGTTTTACAATGTTCTAATGGATTGAATTCACAATCCAGGTTAGAAGGTATACATTCGTCTTCATATTGTATTTGACTGAAAAGATTGGGCCTACGCATGGGGGCTCCAAAACAGAGGTGGACTTCTGAGGAAGAGGCTGCTCTTAGAGCTGGAGTAGCGAGACATGGAGTTGGAAATTGGCGTATGATATTGAATGATCCAGAACTTAGCTCCACATTGCGCTACCGCTCGAATGTTGACCTAAAGGTTAAAACTATTCACTCGATTCCTTTTTTTACGTAAGTTTGCTTTAGTGAAGGGACTGCCATATTTGGGTATTCCTTGAAATCATGTGTCTTTTGGTTTTTAAATTTCCAGATTCATCTTCAATCTTAATGCTCATATGTTCTTTTCTATTAATCACTACTTAGGACAAATGGCGCAACATGAATGTAATTGTCACTTCATCGAGTGCTCGTGACAGGGGGAGAACTTCCACGAGGAGAACCCGAGCTGCTCCTAAGAATAATGATCACTCGTTGGCATTGAGCACAGTTACTTCTGATGTTGATGATGAGATTGTTGATGTAAATCCTATTCCTATAGCATCAGTGCCTGTTGAAGCGTGGAATACTTCAAATTCAAAGAAATCTCACTCAAGGTGATTGCATATGCATAAATGTAATAATACATAATTGTGCCGTTTAACTTTTTTTCCTCTCTTTGTTATCTCAATAGAAAACTAGATAGACTGGAGTCTTCACTTAGTTTAATGGCTTTAATGCAGGCTAGACAATATTATAATGGAGGCTATAAAGAACTTGAATGAGCCTACAGGGTCACACAGAACTACTATTGCTAATTACATAGAGGTGTGCATTCTTCTCTTGTTTTTGTTTCTTTCTAGGACTTATAGACTTATAATATGCTTTATGGTCTGTCTACATTTCCATTTTCCTTTACTTTTGAATGTCAACATTATTTGCCTTTTTGTTTGTATTTAGTCAGCCAAAGCTTTTTATACACAAGATATCTTGTTAATAGTAAATTTATTGTTTTTATTTTGACAAAAGTGTATAAGAAATCTACTAGGTGGCACTACCCAGCCGTCATGAACTCATGATTTTGCCCAAGTTGGCAGGTTGCCTGCCTATGCAGTGATGGCTGGTGCCACCCATATCTGTTGCAAGGATCATTACTCCTAAACACCTAAATAAATAGTGAACACCGTTTCATACAGAAACAGAACTTCAGTACACCTGATTTGACTGTATAAAAATGATATATCACAGATATCAAATATTAGAATCCAATAAAAAAAAGCATGTCTAGCTACATTAGATTTCGTCCTTTTGTTGGTCAAAAGTTAGCTATTGCACTATGTCTTCTTGCAGAGTTCTGATTTCATTTTGAAATCATCATGTTCTTTCTTATTAGCTAATAAAAATTCTTGGCCAACTGGGTCATGGTCTATGTGCACAATCAGGTTCTTACCCTGGTTTTATGTAGGAGCAATATTGGCCACCTAGTGATTTTGATCACTTATTGTCTGCAAAACTGAAGGATTTAGCTACCAGTGGGAAATTGTTAAAGGTAAATATGATTTTTGTAGCTCTCTACATCATTTTATGCTATGAGAAATAAAGTTAATTCAAAGATGAAACTACTAGGTGATACCACGTGAGTAAATTCAATTAATGTTATCACCAAAAAAACCTCTTCTTGGGGGAAAGTTCTCCCCCAAGGCACTGCATTAAGGAGAAACCGTAATTACAGGGTCAAGAAGGCCATGAAGGCTGACTGCCCAGGATGCAACTGTGTATATCTCTGAAAGCAGTTACACAGTGAGGGACCTTTTGTGAAAACCAGGGTTCAAACCCTGGTCCTATGGCACCACAACTGGGTGGCCACTGGCCAACCACCACACTAGTGCATTCTCATGATATCATCTAATGAAGTAGTCCTAGATAAGTAAAATCTGTGCATAACACCATCAGAAGCCTAGTTTTCATCCAACTGGAACAACTCATATGCCATATTTGTGAATACAAGTATATGAAGGTTTATCATGACACATATGTTTGGCCATAAAGCATGTGCTCTGAGAAGGTGCACACGCATAGGCTTGTTCAGTCATGCACCATACTCTACTATCTGTCTATTATTACAGTGCCAAACATGTTTATCAGTATTAGCAAGCACTGATTTCTTGTTTAGTGATGCACAATACTCCACTGTTAGTCTATTACATAATGATTTCTTGTTTAATTTCATGTAGAATCCTTGTTAGACTGCAGGTTTCCGGCTGATCTTACTTTAAATGCTATTTTCAGCACAACTCAATTTGTGGGCTTTATGGTGTCCATGAGCCAATGAGCCATCTTTCATTGCTGAATGTTCATATTTTGATCCAATCAGAAGTTGCATGTTCTCAAATTGAAGAACCTTGAGCTTTTCAGCATGACCAGTGGAAGTTTGCAGGTGAATCGGAAGTACAGGATAGCACCTAGTTCACCACGCTTAGAGAGCCGAAGCCCCAAGATGATGCTGCTGGAAGACGTGCAAGGAGAACCCTTGAAATTAGGGAGTGATGCTAGTAGAACCCTCACGAGATCCCAAGTTGATGCTGAATTGGTTCGTATGGCAACTATGACTGCTGAGGCAGCTGCGGCTGCCGCTGCTCATGCAGTTGCAGAGGCAGAGGCTATCATGGCAGAAGCTGAAGCAGCTGCTAGGGAAGCAGAGGCTGCAGAAGCAGAGGCCCGAGCTGCACAGGCCTTCGCTGAAGCAGCAGTTTTGACACTGAAGAACAGAAATGCTGCGAAACTGGTATAGCTCTAGTCCATGAATCTTTTAGATATGCCCTCTTGTCCTTTCACATGTAGAATCCAGTTCCGTAGCCCCTTACGCAACTGATTGGTTACTAAAAGAACCTGAAATCAGAAGTTATCATGAACCCGCTGGCTTATTCACCAAAGATTATGATTTCCAAAGGTAATTATGCCATGGCATAGGGAAAAGCATTCATTTGAACCTACTTTTGAAAAACAGAGTATGCGGGAAGCAGAATCAAACTGCTTTTGAGAAGTAAGAAACAACCAATGGAATCTGCGGCTCTACCGAATTCTGACTCCTTGATGTTCATGTGCAGATGGCCCAAGCTTGATGCTACTCGGAACTGTTGCGTTCCAGCGGTGCTGCAGGGGCAGGCCACCTATGCATGTAGTTCATGTTAAACTGTTGTTCAGGTAAACACAGCTGTCCCTGTAGCCGTATAAAGTTGTGTTATTGGATCCATGTGGGTTCCAACACACCAACAGCGATGCCGGCAGCTTGGTTGTATTCCCCCATTGGGACACCATTTTCAGAACTCGGTGCCGTGGGTAAACTCAACATCAACATGCCTGTTTTCGCTGATTCTGAGCACGAGCGCGTGGACTGTACCAACAGCATTTGCATCGCTGCATGTGTTTGGACCTATCATGAAATAGGCAGTCTGGGGAGATAGCGATAGCATGGTCGGAGCTCTGCCATTCTGTCCTGCAACTGCAAGAGGAGCTCTCCTAGGGCTAGGAAGAATACTGGTCCACATGCAGTCTGACGACTGTGCGTCTCTTTGTAGTTTGGATTGGACTTTGGTTGGCTTGTTGGTGTGCCGCCGATACGGCCATATGCGTCGGCGTTTACCCTCCATAGAGGGAACACGCTTGTCAAACCTAGCGAAGATAACTAGAAACTCTTTATATATAAAAAGCAAACAAACTAGAAACTGTGTTTGGCAATTGGTCTAGGCAATTGGGAGGCGAAATGATTGCTTGATCAGGATCGGTTGGCAATCGAGAATAGCTAAATATCAGAATAGGAAGTGATGACAAGCTAATTCCTTAATTTTAGACTTGTGCCAAGTGTGTGGACATTTAAATTTCCATTTCATTAAAAAAATACTATATACATAGATGTACTCATGGGCCCCTCGTGGCATGGGCCCTGGCCGTCGCACCGGCTGCTGCCCAGCTACAGGTAGATATATGTTGCCTTTTGTGTTTATAATATGTGCGAGGCTGACGGACTGGTGTTGGATGGCAGAAAAATCAAGAGAAAACCGTGTCGGAACCTAACGATGGAACTGTGCGTGTGCGATCATCCTGTGCGTGATGCTTTCTTACCCGTGCGACACGGTAAGTCGGTACCTAACGATGCGCGGCAGTACATAGGACCGTTTAGGGCCTGTTTGATTTCTTCCTCGAAACTTTAGATGTTTAAAATTTAGAGCTGATTATAAAGCTTCAAACAAGTGATCTAAAATTAGATCTAAATTTTAGCCCACCTCCTCCAGAGCTCTCACCTTTCTCAACCGCCTGTTTCCTAGATTCTACACCCTTCATAATCTCTCTCTACTACATGTTAGCCTCCTAAGCTTGTTTCTGACCTTGACCATTCTGCCTAGGTGCTTGTTGTTGGCGCCCTCTTCACCTCGGTATCCACCCTCTCTTGGATGTCCCTCAAACTGCCTGTTGAAGCCTGGTGGTGGATGCTATGGCGGATGCTGCATGTGGGGTTGATCGGGTAAGAACTAAGAAGCCATATGGCAGCGGCGGCGGCTAATTGAAGAAGTGTGGTGGGGGTTGTGGCGGCGGATACTGAGGGTATTGATTCCACCGTCCGCCTCCACCTCCCCATCTCTCCCAATCTTCATCTGGACTGTGCGGCCTTGGTCCGCGTCCTCGACCTCTTCCCGCCATGGATTCCTTCACGATCCTAGTGAAGCTCTTCTTCTTACCCTTTCCCCAAACCTCTTCCGCGAAAATTCAACTTCGAAGGTGGTTGAATCCAAATATCTCCATCGCTCACGGGGTAGCAATCATTGATATTGAAGGATTTTGAGCTCCAAATGTCCTTCTGGATCCACACTAAAATGCGCTTGGAGCTAACCCTAACCTCTGGCTTGGACTCAGGGATGAACTAGAGTTGCCCCCAAAAGCTTTGGATCTCCTCCCCCCCTTCGACCGGGTTGCGGTTCCTAGATCTGTTCTCTCTCCCACCTCCAGTCCGACTTCGATAAATCCATGGCAGACAGCGCGCCACCTGCCTCTCTTCCCGACCTCCACGCCACTCTATTCCTTTGGTGTCTCTTACCAGCAGGCCTCTCCTCCTGGTTTCGAAATCCAGGAGACGCGGGGGAGTCCCGTGCTTTCTCACTGGAGATTCCTGGAGGCTGGGGGCCACGTCACCTCGGCGTCGCCGTCCCCGCCTTCTCTTCGGTGTCGCCCTCTGTCGTACTCATTTTTATTACATGAAAATTCAGTTGATACAAGCCGATTTCCCCACCACCATTCTTCGCCTTGTAATTGAAGCTTCCACGAATGTACCTCAGCTTCGCATTGTAAGCGATGACGACTACTTTATATATTTATGACTGAGTGCTCTATATGAACAAGACATGTATGACCTAGGTAAAGACTTAGAGAAACTCCAAGAGACTCTCTATATCATTCCTAAATGCTAAGAATAGAGTTTTTTGTGAAAAATTACTCTTCAATAGCTTCTCTAAATGATTATCCAAATATAGCCATCTTCTATTTTGGATTTTTCGCTAGCCAAAAATAGAAGACGAGAATGAGTCTCTAGAGTGAGCACGACATATAGAAAAACTTATGGAGAGTGAAAAGATATATAAATCGATTTTTATGCAAATGACTCTCCAAATGATAATTTAGAGAGTGAGATTTTGAAAGGCTCTCGGAGATGCTCTTGCTCTGTAACCCATGTCTCGTCTACGCTCGATCCAGGGAATCCGTTGGCATGGCCTCATGGTTGTGACTGCTTTGACTGGTAAGTAAGTTGCAATCAGAGAGCCGATTGGCCGAGCAGCATGGCGCCAGGGCCCATGGTACCGACGCTGCTTTGACTGCTAAATGATCGGTAAACGTAAATCAGAAGAGCTACGCTGATGTATAAAACTGGGGCACGGTGGAATCCTCCCTCTACACTAGGCATACTCCCCTCTGCCCCCACCCACCCACCCACTGCACGGTAGGTAGTGCACACATGCCCTCCACAATGGCTTTTCATGAGCTGCCGGTGTTGCTCCTCCAGCTGCTACAAATAATACAGCTCGTAGTCGTCCTAGCCTTATGCTCGCTTGTACCTCCAGGCGCAGGCGGTGGTGCGTACACCAACCACACGACGATCACCGCATCGGTGCTTCCATGCCTTCCCGACCAGGCCTTAGCGTTGCTCCAGCTGAAGCAGTCCTTCTCCGTCACCAATTACTCCACCATGCCCTTCCGATCGTGGAGGCCCGGCACCGACTGCTGCGGATGGGAGGGCGTCCACTGCGACCACTCCAACGACGGGCGCGTGACATCTCTCGACCTGGGCGACTACGGCTTATTGAGTGGCGGGCTCAGCCCTGCGCTTTTCAAGCTGACCTCACTCAGGTATCTCAACCTTGGTGGCAACTGCTTCAACGGGTCTCAACTCCCAGCTGCTGGGTTCGAGCGTTTAACTGAGCTCACCCACCTCAACCTCTCTAGTTCCAGCTTTTCAGGGGAGATACCAACTGGTATCGGAAGTCTAAGGAATTTGGTCTCCCTCGATCTCTCTGCTGCTTTCGATATCCTTGACCTAGCCGATGATGGTTACAGTTTCAATTATGCTGGGAATAGGCTTGTAGAGCCAAACCTTGCAAGATTGATTGCGAACCTTAGTAGTTTGCTGGAGCTCCGTGCTGGCTTTGTGAACTTGTCAAATAACCCTGCGATGGAGTGGTGCAATGCCCTTGCCAATTATACTCCGAATCTTCAAGTTCTTAGCTTACCGTTTTGCCATCTGCATGGGCCAATCAGTGCTTCACTGTCTCGCTTGAGCTCGCTCGTTCTAATTGACCTACGCAAAAATCATTTGGATGGTCCTATTCCCCAGTTCTTTGCCAACTTCTCCTTTCTGGAAGTACTCCAGCTCAGCCGTAATCATCATGAAGGGTGGGTCTCCCCGAAAATATTTGAACAAAAGAAATTAAGAACGGTTGATCTTAGCAACAATATCGAAATATCTGGCATTTTACCAAATTTCTCTGCTGATAGCCGATTAAAGAATCTGCTTCTTGGTAACACCAACTTCTCTGGTACAATTCCGAGTTCCATCAGCAATCTCCAACACTTGAAGAAGTTAGCCCTTGGTGGTCGAGGGTTTTCCGGGGAGATACCCTCATCGATGGGTCAGCTCACGTCCTTAAAACTATTAGAGGTCTCTGGATTCGGGCTAGTAGGGCCAGTACCAGCATGGGTGACTAATTTAACTTCTTTGTTGGTTCTCCAGTTCTCAAATTGTGGTTTATCAGGGCCAATACCTTCTTTCATCGGCAATTTTCCAAAATTGAGAAAACTAGCACTCTTCAGATGCAATTTTTTGGGGGAAATACCTCAACATATTTCAAATTTAACGCACTTGAACATGCTCTTGCTTTATTCAAATAATTTGGTTGGTACAGTGCAACTCACTCCATTTTGGAAACTACCAAAGCTATTTGATTTGAATCTCTCAAACAATCTACTAAATGTGGTACCAGAAGACCAAGACAACTCTTCATTGGCATCCCTCCCCCCAATAAAGTATTTGGGTTTAGCTTCTTGTAACATATCTGAATTCCCAAATGACTTGAGAAATCTGGACCAGATTCATGGGCTGGACATTTCAAACAACTACATAAACGGGGCTGTGCCCCAATGGGTATGGGAGAAATGGTCCTCTTTTAGCTTTTTGAACCTTTCACATAACAATTTTACGAGCATGGGTTATGATTACCCTATTCTTCCTATATACGTCCAGTATTTTGATCTCAGTTTCAACAATTTCCAAGGGGCAATACCTTTACCACAGGAAGCAAATTGGATGCTGGATTACTCAAGCAACCAATTCTCAACTATCCCATCTAATTTTGGCACTTTCATCGTTGATACTGCATCTTTCAAAGCCTCTGGAAACAAACTCTCTGGAGAAATTCTAGCGCCGATATGCACTGCATGGAGACTGAATCTCCTTGATCTCTCTTACAATAATTTGAATGGATCAATCCCTACCTGCTTAATGGAGGACCTCAATAGTCTACAAGTGTTAAATTTGGCGGGAAATCAACTTCACGGGGAGTTGCCACATAGCATGAAAGAAGAATGTTCACTCCAGGAATTAGATTTTGGTAGCAACAAGATTGAAGGGAAAATACCTAGATCTCTGGTGGCTTGCCAATGGTTAGAGATATTTGACATCGGAAACAACCAGATTAGTGACTCTTTTCCATGTTGGATGAGTAAACTTCCTAACCTTCAAGTCCTTGTGTTGAAGTCTAACAATTTTACTGGGCACCTGGGACTGGGACCCTCTGTTGCAGAAGATAGGAGCAATTGTGATTTCTTGGAACTTCGAGTTGTCGATTTAGCCTCAAACAACCTTTATGGTACACTGCCAGAAGAGTGGTTTAGCAATTTGAAGTCCATGACGGCCAGTTCTTCTAACGAGACATTTATTGTGGAAAATCCATATCCTCATGGACAGGCATACCAATTTACTGTTGAGGTCACACACAAAGGGTACGACATTGCATTCTCAAATAATTTAGTGGCCCTTGTATTTATTGATGTCTCAAGTAACCTGTTCCATGGAGACATCCCGAAGTCAATAGGTGATCTTGTCTATCTCTCAGAATTGAACATGTCACATAATGCCTTGACAGGCGCCATACCCAACCAACTTGGCCGTTTGAACCAGCTTGAGTCATTGGATCTCTCGTCAAATGAGCTTTCAGGGGTGATCCCGCAAGAGCTAGCATCACTGGACTTCCTCACAACATTAAATCTATCTAACAATATGCTAGTGGGGAGAATACCAGAGTCAATTCATTTCGGCACATTCACGAATGACTCATTTCTTGGAAATGACGGTTTGTGCGGGCCTCCGTTGTCAAAAGGGTGCAGCAATGGTTCGAATATTGTCCTGCATCCACTGAATAAGAAACCTGATGTCATACTATTCCTCTTCACAGGATTAGGATTTGGTGTTGGGTTTGCATTTGTAATCGTGGTGACATGGGGAATATGCATTAGAAAATGATACTGAGAGACATCCCCTCTCAATCATGATGTATTGAATTTTAATCTTCTTTATGGAGATAAATGTGCCATGAATATGTATGGTAAGCAGGGGCTATGTTATGCTACTGTCTCAAACAGATCAGCTATAAGAAAATCAGAGTTTTTCTCTGGTGTTCCCTTTCTAGAGAACCTTGTGAATCTTTTTAGCGATGGTGCTTAGCAAGTATTTCATTAAGAGAAATAGAGGAGCTTTACTATGGTACTCCCAAATAACTATGGACCGTCGATCTAAGAGACTAAATAACATATTACTTTCTCGAAAAATAATTTTTTATATATTATTTTATTTGGAAAGAGGCAAAATATCTTGTAATTAGTCTCTATTAGCCAAATTACTGAAACACTTATCCTTGCGTGATGGCCACATGCATACAGTGTTGTACCATTCACGTTAACAACTTTGGAAAAAAACATTTATGTACTCCAAGTTTTGAAACTTTGTACTACAACATTTGAAACTTTATACTCTTAGGCGTCAGACTTTACAATCACGAAAATTGTTCAAAACATATCCAATATGGATCAACTTTTATAGATCTCATCATATTGAACGTAATAATGCAAACGGAATTAAAAATATATGTTTGACAAAAAAATTATCACATTTTTAAGTTTATGTACAGCATGCATATTTCACAAAAACATATCTGACACAAAGTGCACGTGCCGTCCTCCTCTCTCCAGCATACACCCTCCACGCTCAGTCCCCGCTCTCCCCTTGCGCCACGCGTGCGCTACTACAAGGCGCAGCAGGCGCGCCAAATAGTATTTGGGGGTCCTCACACTATTTTCTATACCATGTGTACTCCACCAATGTCCTCACATCCTTTCCTATACCATGTGTGTGATCAGGATTCACGACCTATTTAATACAAGTTGGAATAACGTGTATTCAGCGATGGTATAAAATCCGATTCCAATACGCGTTAAGTGACGATATGGAATTCGTTTCCAAAATGTATTGGAAAATGATAAACGGTGAATAGATCTCGCAGCTGCAAATCGTGCATATGTGATCGTGCAATAAGATGTACGTTCTGTTTCAACACATGATTAGTATATTTCCTAATCTATATACCTAATATTAAAGACAAAAAATGATTCTTCTATCTGTTTTTCACTTCTCCCAATACCCTAGCACACCTGTTTGTCCTATTTATGAACTAAACTTATGACCCATACTCATATAAGTGAGAAAAATATTTGTCTAGGCATGGCATGGAGTTTGATTTCAAGATATATTGAAATAGAGGATGCGGTACGGAGTTCGATTTCAAGACGTATTAGAACTTGATAACTGCATAATAAATCTCTGATTCTCATGTCAACTAGATGATCACACAACAAGGTGTACAATCTGTTATGGATATGTTTGTTAGCTATTATTATGTATGAAAACTCTCTGAGGTGAGTTGTTGTCGTGCATATATCACTACTAGAAATTTTATTTATAGAGGCGGCTAGGATACCTCTATAGAGACAGGTGTCTCGACCACCTCTGCTTTTCTGTCTCTAGAAATCAAGGCTTTTTACTCTATAAATCGGATTTCTAGAGGCAGTTTGGAATAGGAGGCGCCTCTAGAAATTGTTGTGCAGAAATTAAAAAAAATCAGGCCCAAAAATAGCATTTTGTTTTTATCCCGGGAGACCCCCCGGCAGCCACATGCGCGTGCCGTCACAAGTCATATGATTTTTCGTGCGAAAAAAGCGTTGCGCGACCGGCCTAGCGCATTCCTTCCCTAACCACCCTGCCCATTACACACTTTTGTCTATTTGGGATATTCATCATCCTCATTTTATCTTCATCCGATTTTAAAATGACTATTCGAGACTAAACGATTTCAAATGAAAACTTTGTCAACTACAAAGTTGTATAACTTTTCGAGACTACAACTTTGGTTTTGGTCATTTCTTCATCCGAGGTCGTTTAAAAATTTTGGAATTTCAAATGTGTTAAATTCAAACATAATTTTTCATGCATAGATGATTTCAAATGAAAAAGTTATCAACTACAAAGTTATATAACTTTTCAAGATCTACAACTTTTGTTTTGGTCATTTCTTCATCTGATGTTGTTTGAAAAATTCAAATTTCAAAGTGATAACTTCAAGCATAGTTTTCCAATGAATAGATGATTTCAAATGAAAAAGTTGTCAACTTCGAAGTTGCATAACTTTTTGAGACTATAACTTTTGTTTTCGTTGTTTCTCCATCTGAGGTCGTTTGAAAAAAAAAACAAATTTTAAATATGAGAATTTCAAACGTAGTTTTCCATGAATAGATGTTTTCTAATGAAAAAAGTTGTCAACTATAAATTGTATAACTTTGTGAAATCTACATCTTTTTCATTGGTCGTTTCTCCATCCAAGATCGTTTAAAAATTTGAATTTTACTATGCAACTCATATTTTTAGAGTCGGCTGGAATTGATTTCTAGAGGCAACGGGAAATAGAGCCACCTTTAGAAATCGATTTTCAAAGGGAGCTGGGAATATATCCGTCTTTGGAAATAGGGGCATTTGTAGAGGCGGTTGGGAACAACATATGCTCTACATATGCATTTCTAGAGGCGGTTTGGAGCCACAATTGAGGCGGCTGTAAATTGACCCGCCTGTGAAAAAAAGCTCCCGTCGCTGAAAATCGATTTTGTAGTAGTGTATATCATGCTGTAAAACTTGATGCGGTCACGCTGCGCTGCCTTAAGCATGTACCACAACCTTGCCATCAATGAGAAGTGGAGGAGCTTAAGACATACTAAAGGTGGCTATATCTTTATGGTCTTTGATATTCTTTCAAAGTAAATTATCATTATAAGGCTTAAATATTAATATCCTCTTGAGGTTTAGCATTGCTTCCTTATCCTTTAAGCAATGTGGTGCAAGTTTCTAATGACTATTTATACCATCGTAGTACTTAAAAGAAAAGAGTGTACTCTATGACCTAATCTTTCATTTTTAAAGTAAAGAAAAAGAGTAAATAAAAGGACACAACAGGCACATGAGCCTCAACTTAATTTAAGGATAAAAACGTTGTAATAACTAATAGGATTAAAAATTGAAAAAAAAATTAGATCCATGAAGAGGTTAAGTTTTTAACAAGATAAGTAACTGATTAGTTTACCATAACTGAATAGACATCACATAATATATATTATGCCTATTATGTGAGAAAATAAACAAAGAAAAATATACCATTCAATATATGCAATTTTTATTAGTCAGCAATATTAAATAATAATTAATGCTTCTGTCTCCTAAAATTGTATAGCTTGTGTGAGAGCATTGGTTGATGGACTAGTTTACTTCAAATATAATGTTTGCTATACAATGTTTATTAAGATATGGAAAGTACTATCCACTGGCAATAAAACTTATCACTGTATCTCAACGCAGATAATGAAATAATAGAAGGATTTGGGAGATAATGCTGATGAACAACGGTCCTGTTATACCCATCTATATCCCCATCCTGATCACTTGACAAACGGCCAGCTTATAACAGTTTCATGAGCTGTTGTGAGCTTTTTTTTTTTCTGTCAAACACTCATTTCCAAAACAGCTTCATAGGTGAAGTTGTTTTTCTCCTCCTCTCACAAAGACACGATGAATAGCTTATCCCAGCTTCATCTCACATATTATCCTCATTGTATTCCTTGTTCCATCATGTGAAGCTGTTTTACCAAACACTTGCTCCAAAATAGCTCAACTTTAATAAAAAAACTGCTTATGAAGCTATTTTACAAAAAAAAAAACACCTTATATATTTAAGTTTAGCTGTGTCAATCGGGCCTTATTACCCCAGCTCAGGTTGCTGTTAAGCCAGTGGGGTACTACTGCGTGAATTATTGGGTCTCCGGCGACTTGGACTTGGATCGCGCGGCAGATAGTAATAATGGTATAACAAGTTGTGACTTGGATGGTATTGTGAGTCAAATCATTTTGACAGCAAAATATTTGAACTGGTCCACAACCACTAATTTGTTTTATCGTGTATGGTTCAGAGCAACCGAAGAATCTAACGCCATTGGAGTGGATCGGCAGACCACACGCTCCTGCTCCTGCTCCTGTTCTACTAATCCACAAAAGCTGCAGCCGTGATCAACAACACCACAGCCCCTTCTCTCCAAGATCACCACAGCCCCTTCCGGTCAAGCTCTTGCAAATAAATTTTATTCTCTCCCATGAAAAATCTGAAGGTGTATATGGAGACAACCAATCATGTGGTGACTCTGGACCCCATCAGTCCCTGTCACAAAGCCTTGCCTCTATGTAACGTCCCGACCCGGGAAGACGGCTAAAGCCCACTCTACACGTTGAATGAACCATACCTGCTAATCAATTCTCTTGCGCTTTCGTCATCGCTTCGCACAAAAGGATCGATCCGGAGTTAACAGCCTCCCAAGTCCATGCTTTTAACTTGCTCGGTTCTCCTCCAACTTCCGCGAGCTACAGTACCCTGAAACTACAGTGTCGTGAATTCGGTGCGGCCCAACTTGGCCCAATGGGCTGGGTCTCACACTCTCCATTCTCCAACCCAAGAAAACAATCGACAACCAAGAAAAAAATTTGGGGCACGTATAATCAAGATGAACTCACCTGAAATTTGAGGTAGCTGGAGTCTGAGGAACCATGTTGGACAGCTTCAGAACGCAGCTTGCAGTTCCTTCTTCCCTGGAAATTTGGTCTGTGCACAATGACCATATCTTCAGAAATAGACCTGTCTCACTTCTGCGATGCAAGCAAATTTTCAAGGATGAGTTTGCAGGGGTTATCCTCTGGGCAAAGCAAGCACTCCGACCTTCACTTAGTTCATGGCTAGACAATTATGCGTGATCTTCCTTTTTTTGTGTCCTTTGTTTCGTGAACCTGTATTTGTACCCTTTTGTTTGTGTGTTTAATAAATCCCAGTAGGGGAAACCCCTCCTGTTTTCCTCAAAAAAAAAAAGTTGAACCTATCTTACAACAAGCTGGAAGGAAGAGTACCGGAATCACCTCATTTCATGACATTTTTCAATGACTCATTTTGGGGAAATGATGGTTTGTGTGGGCCTCCGCTGTCAAAAGAATGCAACAACACAACACCAGCAACTGTGATGGTGCCACATCATTCCGAGAAGAAATCTGTAGATATTATGCTATTCCTCTTTGTCAGACTAGGATTTGGTGTTAGGTTTGCCATTGCAGTAGTTGCAATGTCTTGGGGATTTCCCACTACAAAACGATTTTGAGAAGGCAGGAAGCCTTGTTATTAATTATGTATCGATCTCAAATAAATTTCATGTACGAGGGTCACTTTTTTTATTTGCTTGCAATAATCATTGTATTCCTGGGAACCGTTATTGCCACTGCTATCACTACGGGAAACAGGGACTTTGCCGAGTGCCTACGGCACTCGGCAAAGGCCTAAAAACACTCGGCAAAGGCTTTGCCGAGCGCTGCGCTCAGCAAAGGCCACTCGGAGAAAAAAAAAATCGGCAAAGCCTTCTTTGCCGATTTTCATTTATCAGGCACCCGGCAAAGCCTTTGCCGAGTGTCTACCAGACACTCGGCAAAGAAAAGTAGCCGTTAACGGTGACGGTTGCTTTGCCGAGTGTCTCACGTACGACACTCGGCAAAGAATTTATATAATTTTTTCCCCGAAAGTGTTTGCCGAGTGTCGGCTCTCGGCAAAAAAAAAATATATATTTTTTTAAAAAGTCTCTTTGCCGAGTGTCTGCAGGGACACTCGGCAAAGCCTTCCCCTTTGCCGAGTGTCGTGTCCTGACACTCGACAAAGAGCCCAGCTTTGCCGAGTGTCTTTGCCATTACACTCGGCAAAGCTGGGAAATCTGGTTTTTTCATGCAGTTTTTGCCAGCTTTGCCGAGTGCAATGGCCGTTGCACTCGGCAAAGAGGTCTTTGCCGAGTGTGACACTCGGCAAAGCGTCTATAATTGCCTATTTTTTTTCTTGTTTTTACATTCCAACACTTCCATCACACATTCAAACAGAAAATTTCACAGATATTCATCACATTCTTCAAATCCATGACATTCATCACACATCCATCCCATTATCACACATTCATCACTTACATATCACAAACACCATTTATAAATCACAAACATAAGTGTCTGAATATATCACATCGAAATTCACAAGTTCAAAAGTTGTTCATCATCTAACATCCAGTTTATTACCACAATTCCATGAACATGGACAAGTTCAAACTCATTACCAAATACGCCTTTGATCGGGCGGTGACTGATACGGATCCTGACGATTAGGCGGATTATTGGAACCCGCCGACTGAGGCTGCACAAAGGAGTATATATTCTATGTGTTAGACATGTACTTGGCTAGCCAATTAGAAATTAGTTGCATGTAAGAGACTACAATTAACTTTCATACTCACAGGTGTAAGTCCATCACTGGGTGAGGCTGCAGGTGGAGGTGGTGGAGCGAGCAGCTCAGGTGGCACAGCAAGACCCGTATGTTGCCCAAGGCTTTGAAGAAAGCCCGTGATGCTCGACAACCGATTCTCATAGGTCTCTGTGATGCCCGTCAACCTACTCTCATAGGTCTGACACTGGGACATCAGCTACGCCTGCAGCTCTTGACGCTGCCGAGCTTCTTCTTCGAGCCGGGCCTACAATATTTTACTCCAATGTTTCAGTAATGCATAGCTAATTACGGTGTGTAAAAGTCAATATACAATGAGTCAAACTGAAATTACCTCGAGGACGTCGGCCCGCTGTTGTGCAACGGTCGGCCGTGTGCGTATGGCCGGGCTCTCGCTCGTGCTCCGGGCTCGGATCGTGGAGAGGTCGGGGACAGCGGTGGAGTCGATTGTGCCATCGGCAATCCACATGTGGCCGTGCTTCTTCCCTCCTCCCAACCTCATGACGAGCTCCGTATCAATCTCCTGCGTGCACGGGTCGAAGTCTGGCCCATGGACTGACCTTGCCGCCGACGTGTACTCGCTGATGCGGGTGTGGACGCTCGGGTTCGTGTACTCCTGAGGCCCATCCTCTAGGCTGAAGGAGACGTCGGACGTCGCCTTTCCCTTGTGGGACATGCACCATGCCTGGAAGTCCGAGCACTCCTGGCCTTGATGTGCCGCCCTCTACGAGAAAGACATCAAGAAGATTAGAAATCAGTCATAATTGAGCATCAGAATAGATAAATGAATTCGTGTACCCATGCGTCTCTGTATCCAGCGAGGTTGCGGCTACCTTGATGGTGTGCTGGTCCTTGCATCTCCAAACGCCGTTCCCTTGCAGCGTTGTGCGTCGAGGCATACCCCTCCGTAAACCAGTTGTCCACGATCTTCTACCACGCCTCGGGATACGATCCGCACCACCCGGGAATCATCTGCATGTCATCCGGTAATTGACATATAAGATGATCGAATTAAACCTACTTATTCTCAAAACGAATCAATCTGGATGTTCTCATGTACCTCAATGTACTGCTCCAGGGTCAGGTCCATGGTTCTGGCGTCGGCCTTTTTGACCCTCTGTCCAAGCTTCGACCCGTAGTAGGTGACAATGGCCTGGATCTTCGCCTCGTGAATCATGTCGACGACGAGCTTTTTGCAGGCTTTGGTCGCCACTTGATCCTTCCAGCCCTCAAATCCCTCCTCGCATTTGAAATAAGCCTGCGGAGAAACACAATATTTGTATGGATATTTTTAAAGAAAAAGTTCAATGAAAGAAGCAATGCTATGCGAGGAGACTTATCCAGAACTCCCCAATGACCCATGCTGCCTTGTTGGGGTACGACTCCGTATCAGCGGCGATGGCGTAGTGGTCAAACAAACAGGCCGCCAACGTGTTGTTATTGTACGTGACGACGCCGTGGTAGTGTTGTGATGTGTACAGGCCCGATCTTCCGAGAGGTAGTCGGTAAGTTCGATTTGTGGAGATCTCGACGTTGGCGATCCGGCTTCAAATCAGACACGATTCGAACCCTGCAACCGTTACACCACTGCTCCGTTGGTTATCAACCAAGCACAACTTGATTGACCTCGCCAAGAAGGCTTTTCCTGCAAGCGAATCGAAGAGCACAAGCAAGAAGGTAAAACACGCAATCTGAAATTGCAAATATGAATGACGCGAATATCAATAGAGGGTTCAAGAACTCGGTTCCAAAGGACTAATCGACACAGTGGAGGAGATCAAGAACGGGGGCCCTGGATCACTGCAAAAGGATTTGTCACCACAGTTACAATGAACGATTCAGTTTCTCGATGGAAAACTAAACTCTAAACAAAACCCAATTGTGTAGCAGCGGCGGCGGCTGTGTTTATAGTCTAAGACTCGACCTAGGGTTGGGGACGGCCAGGGGTTGGGCGCCCACAACTTGGGCTTAAGGCCCGACACGATACATGGCCAAGTTGGCCCAAATAGGTGACGCAGCACCTTGCCGTGGTCACACAGAATGATCCACGGACCTTCTGGAGCTGGGACCAGATCCAAAACGACGGCGTCGTCGTCCCCTTTCCAACGCATCCAAGAACGGCCCGTTTCGATGTCGTATGAGGAAGTTATGACCGAAACAGTGACGACGTGTCTGCTGAATCCGAGGACGACGTGGCAGCTGAGTTGGAAACGAATTGCAACTTGGGGAAGACCATGGCGTCGATGTGTCCAGCGTGGCGATGTCCTCATCATGTTGCCTGCACAGAAGACCCAGAATGCCATTGGGGGTGCGTGCACCAGCACCGGACACAACCACCCAGTTCCTGCACATGTGATTAAGAAAAATTAGCAGTTCATCTTTGTTTGAACTTATCATATGAAGTAGGGGCAAATAAAATGTCAAGTTTACTTACTTTTGCCCTTCAGGGCGAATCACTGGGCGGCGGTGAGGAAGCGGAAAAGCAGGGAGGCTCGCGGGACCTCGTAGGTACACCCTCGGAGCAGAGGAAGAGGAACCCGTGCCTCCTGCCAATGCCTCCTGCTCGTCGAAGGGCGCCTCCTCCTCCTCCTCCTCATGCGCCCTCTCCACGGGCGTCACCGGCTGCGCCTCCTCCTCCTCCTCCTCATGCGCCCTCTCCACGGGCATCACCGGCTCCGCCTCCTCCGACACCTGGAGACGTGCCGGGGGCCTCCTGCTCCTCGGGTTCCTCCTCCTCCTCATGTCCGACCCCTCGGCCTCCTCCCCCGCTTGGTAAAGCGACCTGACGGGCCTGTGGCGCCCACCTGCCATCTTTGTTGAATCACCTGAAAAAAAAGAAAAGTATTACATGTATTAGAAATAATATTCATGCTTACAAAACACTTAATTAGAAATAGATGCAAAATGATAATCAACTTTAGTATTACATTTATTAGAAATAATCGTCATTATTTGGATTAGCTGGATCATAGGTCTCATCATCGCTATCAACATTGTCGAAATCATCAACACTAATTGAAGGAGGAATGTTGTCTTCATTGTCATTGCCTAAACGTAATCGCTCAAGCATTTGTAGGTCATCCACATTTTGGACCTCATCTCCAACATCCTCATCATCAACCCTTTCATTGTCTACTTCCATTTCTATCGCTTCGGTTAAGTCTATCACAAAGCTTCCTTGTAGCCCCTCTTCTTGAAAGAACTCTCCCTCATATGTGCTTGGATTGAAGTTGTAATCTTCATCGTTTGGGGCAGGTAGTTTACCATGTGGTGATACCTTGTGCACAATAGCCCAACCCTTAAGCTCTTCGTCTTGGCACGCGTATGGCATATAATACACCTGGTAGGCCTGTTGAGCCACAATATAGACATCTTTTCCTGGGTAGACAGAATCTGGTTGAATCTCCACTAGCCCAAGATTAGGGGTTCGTCTCGTTGCTCTAGGATCAAACCAGTGGCATTTGAATATGACAGGATTAAGAGCTTTGGAACCATGAAATGAAAGTTCATAGATTTCCTCAATTCTTCCATAATATTGGACCTCATCAGTGCCTGGTGTTAAAACTCCGCTATTTGTGGTCTTTCGATTGGGCCGACTCTGCTCGTAGCATGTTGTTTGAAAGCGATATCCATTCACGTCGTAGCCGTTAAATGACTTGACCCTAATGGCACAGCCATTTGCAACCTGTCTTAACTCGTCACTTATAGTAACATCAGTTTGGGCCTTCCGTTTGAACCAAGAAATGAAATCGGGCCTCCCTGGTCCCGCACCCTTTGAAAGAAAGGTATCAGTTTCCTACGGGGTTAGATCACTTCGTCCTTGCTAGGTTTGATGAGTGAATTCCCTGTACCAAAGAGAAATAAGGGGGATGCGAAATAGTGTGACGGCGTATCAAAACAAGGGGGTTGAGAACTTACCCAATGAACGGCTGCACCTCGACAAGGTTGGTCAACACATACAGCATGATACTGCGCTTCCGAGCTGCCCTTGGAAAAGGCTGAGCTTCGATTCATTTTCGCCAGCATTGTAACGAGGGGGTGGATTATGCACGCTAGGAAGGAGGTTCGGTTTGTAGTATTTCTGTGTGAAGGTTCCCACCTCCTCCCTAATGGTTTCCTCTGCAATGGAAGCCTCAATTTTGGCCTTATTTCTACATTTTGTTCGAATAGTCTTCAGACATCTCTCGATTGGATAGCACCACCGGGCCTGCATGGGCCCCCCCATACGTGCCTCATAGGGGAGGTGCACAATCAAATGCTGCATCGGCAAGAAGAAGCCAGGTGGAAAGATCTTCTCCAACTTACAGACCAACACATGTGCCGCTTTTTCCAAGTCACGAACGACGGACCAGTCAAGCTCCTTTGCACAAAGCTAGCGAAAGAAATAGCTCAACTCTGCAAGCACTTGCCATATATGATCAGGGACATAGCCTCAAACCATCGCTGGAAGAAGCCGCTCAATCCAGATGTGGAAGTCATGACTCTTCATCCCGTTGACTCGCAGAGTGCCTAAGTTGACTCCCCTCCTCAGATTCGTTGCATACCCATCAGGGAACATTAGCGTTTGGATCCATTGAAGTACTTCCCTCCTCTAAGCCCTGGTCAAGACAAAATCGACCTTAGGTTGCCTCCATGTCTTGTTGCCTCTAGGAGGCTGCATCTCTTGCTTTGGTCTATCACATAACGTTGCCAGGTCCACTCTAGCCTTAGTGTTGTCCTTAGACTTTTTAGTGTCCATGAGTGTTCCCCAAAGTGCCTTGGCGACATTCTTCTCGGTGTGCATTACATCGATGTTATGTGGCAGAAGAAGGTCATCGAAATAGGGGAGCCTCGTCAAGCCTGACTTATGTGTCCACATATGTTGCTCACCATATCCCACAAACCCACCATCTGGAGCGGACACGAGAGCATCTATCTACGCATGAACCTCGGCACCAGTCATCATCTGCGGTGGAGGGTCTGTCACTATGACACCTTTCGTAAAGTTCTTGATGTCTTGTCTGAATGAATGCTCAGAAGGGAGGAATTGCCGATGTGCGTCGAACGATAAATACTTGCCACCCTTCCGTAACCAGATGAACCTCAAAGCTTCCTTGCATACTGGGCATGGGAGCTTCCCGTGAACACACCAACCGCTGAATAACCCATACACCAAGAAGTCATGCATGGAGTACTGGTACCCAACGTGCATTTTGAAGCTTGTCTTTGTAGCTCTGTCGTATGTCCATACCCCTACCTCCCAAGCATAGATCAATTCATCAATCACCGGCTCCATGAACACACCCATATTACTCCCCGGGTGTCCAGGAATTATCAACGACAAGAATATGTTATGTCATTCAAAGGAGACACCGGGGGGGAGATTGAGGGGGATAACGAACATGGGCCAACATGTGTATGGGGCAGCCATCATTCCATAAGGATTGAACCCATCTGTTGCCAACGCAACACGTACATTACGAGCCTCTCTAGCTTTTTCACGATATATGTCATCGAAGTGTTTCCATGCTTCACCATCGGCTGGATGCACCATCTTCTCCGGACTGTACCGTTTTCCATTTTTGTGCCATGTCATCTGTTTCGTGGATTCCTCGTTCATGAATAGCCATTGGATCCTCGATAGGAACGGAAGGCGTCGTACGATCTTCACTGGGACTGTCGTCTGACTCTTCTGACCATCACCAGAGTCTGTCTCCAGGTACCTAGATGATTCACACTTTGGACAGTACTTTGCGTCCACATGTTCTTTCCAGAATAGGACGCATCCCTTCGGTCAAGCATGTATCTGCTCATACGACATCTTAAGTGCCCGAAGGAGCTTCTGTGAATCGTACATGCTCTTTGGCAGAATGTGGCCCTCCGAAAGCAGGGTGCCAATCACGATCAACATCTTATCGAAGCCGTCTCGACTGATGTTTAACTCGGACTTCAATGCCATCAAGCGTCCAATGGCGTCAAGTTCAGACACCGAGGACCGATCATAAAGGGGCTTCTGAGCAGAGTTCATCATCTCGTAGAAAGCCTTTGTGGCTGCCTCCATCTCCTCCTTCTCGCGTTCGTCAACGCCAAGTGCTTGGTGAACATCATCTAACAAGTCTGGTACACTGGCATCATCATCAAAAGCTTCGACGCGTGGTCTCACCACCTCCTCTCTCATACGATGGGCTTCACCATGGTAGATCCACCGGGTGTAGCCCAGCATATATCCATTCTTCACAAGATGTTTACCCATGTCGACCCTGTTTATCCTTCTCCTGTTTGCACATTTGGAGCAGGGACACGGCTCTAGCAGATGTGATGACGAAGCCTTGCCAAATGCCTTGTTCAAAAAAGCCTCAGTCTTGCGAAACCATTCATCTATGTACTCCATTTGACTTTTCCAGCCCGTGTACATCCACTGACGGTCATCCATCCTCTAAAATGCCAGTGAGTAATGCAACCATCAACTACATCTACACGACTTTCATACTGTCTAATAGGTGAGGATAGGTCCTAATCCCACCCGCGGATGCGTAGATGAGGTTAGTTACCATGGTCTGCTCCTATCCCAGACATAATTTCGGTAGCACCTCCCCGCTGTTCTCCCAATACACGTCCTGGCAGGGAGAGTGTGTATTCGGAGAACAACGGGGACGGTAATGCCGAAACCCTGTCTCAGATCGGAGCGGACCATGGAAACTAAACTCATCTACGCATCCATGGGCTGTCCAAATAACGTGGACAATCTGAAAAAGATACGGCCGTAGATATGCAAAGATATGCATACCACCAACCGTATCTCTTTCGGATGGGAAACGCCTAACTTGGTTACGCGATCTACGACCAAGGTACGCAAAAGAGGGGTTATACCTAGGGTGTCGGTGGAGTCAGGCTAGCGGGGCGGTGGTGAGTCGGTGCAGTGGCAAGGCGACGCGGTGCAGGCAGACCCGCAACGCCGAGGAAGACGATCGGTGTAGCCAAGGTGCTCCGGCTCCGCTCAGACAGCTCCTTCACCTGCATGAAAAACAAATAGATTTGGGTCAATTCTAAATTTTGGTAGCACCTCCCCTGCACGGGGAGGTTTCCAAAACCTGCAAAAAACAACGGCACGAAGGTCGATAATCACAACGGCTCGAAGGCCGACAATCACAACGGCTCGAAGGCCGACAATCACAACGGCTCGAAGACCGACAATCACAACGACTCAAAGGCCGACAATCATAATGGCACATCATTATACCTTGGCAGCAGAGGCGTCGACGAGATGGGAACACGGGGAAGATGGCGCTGGGAACGGAACGGGAAGGCAACCTCCTCTTTCCTCTCCTCCCGGCCTCCTCCTTCTGCACCGGTCATTCGGTGGGGCGTGTCGGGGCGGGGAGCGGCGGGGTAGCGACCGACAGGGCCTGGTGCGGCGCTCTTTGCCGGTCGCGGCGGCGGAAAGCAGGGCCAGACACGGCGCGGCGCAAATCGGCGGCGGGGAGGGTCGGGGCGGGGCTTGATGCCGGCGTCGGGGCAGTGCGCGCGTGCAGCGGCGGCGCGGGGCGGGGCGCCGGGGCAGCGCGCGCGTGCAGCGGCGGCGCGGGGCGGGGCGCCGGGGCAGCGCGCGCGGGCGACGCGGGCGCGCGCGGGTGACGCGGGCGCGCGCGGGGCGGGGCGCCGGGGCAGCGCGCGCGGGCGCGGCGGCGGCGCGGATTGCGCAGGCAGCGCGCGCGGGCATCGGGGCAGCGCGGGGCGGGGCGCCGGGGCAGCGCTCTCGGGCGCGGCGACGCCGCGGGCGCACGCGGGCGGCACGGGCGCGGGCGGCAGGCGGCGCTGGCGCGGGCGGCGGTGCGTAGGCGGCGGGGAGCGGTTGGGGATAGGGTTTGGCCGGGGTGGGCCGGCCGGGGCCCATTTTGATGTTAGGTCCTTTGCCGAGTGCCACGGGCCGGCACTCGGCAAAGCTGCTTTTTTATTTTTTGTTTATTTTCTTTGCCGAGTGCCAGGTATGGCACTCGGCAAAGGAAATTTTTTTATTTTTTTATTTTTGCTGCCAGATTTTTTCTTTAGGGTTTCTACAGTGATTTAAAGTACATGTTAAAATTTGGTTGAATTTTGTGACTTTTTACTATACTTTTAGAATTATTTTTCTTTTGTTGATTTATTTCGCAAAAAGCAAGTTTGAACTGCAGGTGCATCGAATAATGAAATCTAATCATTCGAAAAATGATTGTCATGCTAGTGAGTGTGTTTTGAGGCCGTATCCAGGAACTTGCGGGATATTTTTCACATCTTGTTAACGAAACATGAGGACAAAGTTGCGGCCAAAGTGTTTTTAAATTGTATAAAATTCAAACGAATTCAGAAAATCACGAAACTTGTGGATGCATCGTTATATATCATGTGGAGCCTATGGTAAAAATTTGGAAAAGTTTCGTGCACGTTGTCACATACGGTGCTTAGAAACCAGGACATCTCCACATGTGATAACGTAGAGAGAGAAGCGTAGAGAGAGAAGCGGAGGAAGCGAAATGACCCTAGGGTTTCCGATCGGAGGCCGCGGCTGTGGTTTTGTTCGCGCGAAATTGACACGCAGCCGTCGATCTCCATTGGACGGCTCAGATCGAGCGGGCTGGCTTTTAGCCTAGGCGGGTGCGCGCGCCAGGCCGAATTCCCGGCCCAGGCCCAGGTTGCGGCCTGGGCGCGGGGGAGAGCGCGGGAAGCGCCCACGCAGGCGTGGGCCGTGGGCTGCCTTGCTGTTTTGGGCCGAAAGAACAGTACAGAAAAGAATGAGTTTTTCCTTTTTACTATTTCCAGCAAATATTTATTTCTGGAAAATGAAAAATAGCTCAAAAAGAAAAATAGAAAAAGTAATTTTTCCCTGTGGGTAAAATTCAAGAAATTGAGTGAAAGTTTTTCCGCTGCTAAAGAAGTTGTTTATTCTCCAGTTATTTTGAATCAATGTGATATTTAATTGGAGAAAAAGAGAGTTTTTTCCGCTGCTAAAGAAGTTGTTTATTCTCCAGTTATTTTGAATCAATGTGATATTTAATTGGAGAAAAAGAGAGTTTTTTCCGCTGCTAAAGAAATAGTTGATTCTCCAGTTATTTTGAACCAATGTGGTATTTAATTGGAGAAAAGGAGTTTTGACATAGATTATGATGTGGTTATTTTCTGACCAACGTTGTTAATAACAATATCATAATTTTAATAATTTATGCATTAATTCTACTTCTGCCCAACGGTGATGTAGAATTAGTGTATAAGAAAAGTTGATAATTTTAATGATTTATGCATTAATTCTACTTCTGCCCAACGGTGATGTAGAATTAGTGCATGAGAATAGTTATAAAAGTTAATGATTTATGTATTAATTCTATTTTTGCCCAACGGTGATGTAGAATTAGTGTGTAAGAATAGTTGTGAAAGTTAAAGATTTATGCATTAATTATATTTCTGCCCAACGGTGATGTAGAATTAGTGTATAAGAATAATTGTATGTTTTGATTTTAACCAACGTTGGAATCAAGGCATGCAAATGGTGTTATTTTTATGTTAAGAAAAGTTTTGACCTGATTTTCATCTTGTCTAAGGTGGACTGGGTAGTCACCTCACCATGTTCCACTGAGATTGTGGCACCGGTGAGGGAGACAAAAAGAGAATGATGCCACTTGGGCAACTAAAAGGGATTTTGAATCCCAAAAGATATCCTATGGCTTTTGAGCATAGGAAGTGGGTCACTGCAAATAAGAAATGTTTGGCTGTGATAAAGAATATGATTGAACCTGCAATTGTGGGCTCAATCCCAGAATGTGACACGGTCACCGAGTACCTCGATAGAATAAAGAGTCAGTTCACTAGCTCTTCAAAGACATATGCCACTTAGCTGATAAAGCAGCTGGTCACAGAGTGTTAATCTAGAAAAGGTGGCATAAGAGAGCTCACGATGCGTTGTTGAAATTATGGCACTGTCGTTTAGGCCATATTTCGAGGGGGAGAATAGAAAGACAAGTTAAGAATGATATTCTTCCTCCATTAGAGCTCTTAGATTAAGAGCAATGCAGAGAATGCATAAAAAGAAAGTATGTAAAGAAAGATGACAAATGAAGCACAGGAATTTTACAGATTATCCACACTGACATATGTGGTCGGTTTTTCTGTAAAGAGTGTGGATGGTTATGATTCGTTCATAACATTCACAGATGATTACTCCCATTATGGCTATATTTATCCAATCAAAGAAAGAAAAGATGTATTGGATAAATTTAAGATATTAAAGATTAAGATAGTCAGATCTGACCGTGGAGGAGTACTACGGTCAGCATACCCTAAAAGAATGGCATAGTAGCCCAGTATTCTGCACCGAGCGAACCTCAGCAGAATAGAGTAACTAAAAGAATCAATCGTACCCTGATGGATATGGTGGGCAGTATGATAAGATACTCCACCTTATAGTTGAGCCTATGAATGGAGGCGTTAAAAACCCCATTCATACTCTCAAAAGAGTACCAAGTAAGTCGGTGTCCAAAACACCGTATGAGTTGTGGACAGAAAGAATGCTCTCACTAAACCACTTGCGTATGTGTGGGGGAGCCCTGCTGAGGCTAAAGTATTTAACCCAAACATTGGGAAGTTATATCCCAAAATAGTAAGTTGCCATTTGTTTGGCTACATAGAAAAGTCAAAAGTTTTTCGTTTCTACTGTCCAGAGAGACATACAAAGTTTGTGGAAACGAGACACGTTGTTTTCCTAGAGGATGAAAAGATGAGGGGGAGTATGGTAGCTCAAGAAATTGTCCTTGAAGTGAAGCGGGTGTATGCGCCCACTCCAATGATTCATGAGCTATTTTTCTCACTACCTGCTGTAGCTGCACTAAAAAGTCTAAGGACAGTGGTGAAATTGAAAGGAAATCAACTTCATGGAAGATTACCAAATAGCCTGAAGCAAGATTTTTCTCACTCCAATGGCAGTGGTGAAGTTGAAAGGAAATCAACTTCATGGAAGATTACCAAATAGCCTGAAGCAAGATTGTGCATTTGAGGCATTAGACTTTAGTGATAATCAGATTGAAGGACAATTACCTAGATCTCTAGTTGCTTGCAAAGACTTGGAGGTTTTTGATATTGGGAAGAATCTTATTAATGATACATTTCCATGTTGGATGAGTACGCTTCCTAAACTTCAAGTCCTTGTTCTAAAGTCCAACAGGTTCATTGGAGATGTGGGGCCATCTATTTCAAAACATCAAAATAGTTGTGAGTTTGGAAAACTTTGAATTATTGACTTGGCTTCAAACAATTTCTCTAGATTATTGTGAAACAAGTGGTTTACGTCAATGGGATCCATGATGACTAAAGATGTCAATGAGATGTTGCTCATGGAAAATCAATATGATCTACTTGGCCAAACATACCAGTTCACCACTGCCATCACATACAAAGGATCTGATATTAGTTTTTCTAAAATATTGAGGACCATTTTCATCATTGATGTTTCTAATAATGAATTCTATGGCACTATTCCTGAGTCAATTGGGGACCTTGTTCTACTTGGTGGGCTAAATATGTCACATAATGCCCTCATTGGACCGATACCATCTCAGCTTGGCATGCTACATCAACTTGAGTCACTAGACTTGTCTTCAAATGAACTTTCTGGAGAGATCCCATGGGAGTTGGCATCATTGGACTTTCTTTTAGTGTTGAATCTATCCTACAACAAACTGTAAGGAAGAATACCTGAGTCTTCCCACTTCTTGACATTCTCCGATCTCTCATTTTTAGGAAATATTGATCTGTGTGGGTTTCAAGTGTCCAAAGCATGTAACAACATGACACTAGATATGGTTCTACATCAGTCAAAGAAGGTATCAATAGACATTGTACTATTCCTTTTTGCTGGATTGGGATTTGGTGTCGGATTTGCAATTGCAATTATCTTGACATGGGGAATCTCAAGGAGCTCATCGTTACATTCCTAATCCACCATTGTTGAAGATAATGTTCCATCTCCAGTAATCTGTCCAACTACTTCACCTAATCAACCATGCCATCTCAAGGAGGATGAAGGCCACCTTCCCATTGTTCAAGAACTAGAGTCTAGTAGGCTTCGTTGTATGAGTTCCTCTTCAGAACATATTTTCTCTGGTTAGGGCTATGCACATTTTGGCCCTTATTTCAAATAGGGAGTATGCTCACCTTGACATCTCTCTACCTAATATGGAGAACCTGATGTTGTTCCTGGTAATAACCTCGCCATCCAATGGGATTTCTAGACTATTGATTGTTGATTGATGATAAGGGTTATGTTCCATTCATTGCCATGCATGAAACGTGGATCAAATCTACAAATCCTAGGCCATATTGGAAGAGGGATTCTAGCACCTACAATTAATGACATTTGGATTTAAGGTACCTAAATGTGTTACTTTAAATTCTTGTGTCCATTCTAGTTCTAACTGATATTTTGTTTCATTCTAACAATTATTTGAAATGCAATCCAGAGCATGAACTTTTTCCACTTTGGATGCATGGTGTGTTTCAACGGTCATGGTACTTGTCTCTGAAGGTGGAATCTCCATCTCCATATTTAATGAGTGTGCCTAGTTTCCATCATACACTACTATGTTTGGAAATACCCCATACCATCGTACATGCTTATCATAGCTTTACTCTTTTGACTTTGTTGTTTATGATAATCCATTTTACTTACCAATGTGCCCACCTTTATACAGTCCAAAGGTTGTTTAATACAGGCTTGTATATGTACCAAACTTTTGTCTGACAAATGTACCCCCCCCCAATATTGTCTCCGCTGAACATTTAGACACAATTCAAGATTATGATTAGGGGCAAAAGAATGTTGCCAATGGATTCAAAAGGGAGGAGCTCCACTGCCCTAACTCTAGTGTCGTTATCTTTCCTTTGCTCACGTGCGCTCCTTCCACCCCATAGTTTCAATGGTCATGATATCTACTCGCGCAAACCCCATTCCTCCATGGTCATGATATCTACTCGCGCAAACGCCATTCCTCTATGTGGTCCACCTCCACTTTCATCTGTTTTAGGATCCAAGAGTAGAAGTCCACCAATCCTTTGCTCATCTATGTGCATCCATGCTCCCGTGCACACTACTATATCTATGCTATCCCAATCCATCCCTATGATATGCCACCCCTCCAACCCCCTCTGCGCATGCATGATTCCTTAGTCCTGGCAGGATGTCTTCCTCATCCTCTACATCCAGTGCTATATCTTAGCTTAATAGCATTTCCATGGCCAGCGAGATAGTCATCGTGTTCACCAAATCACTTGTGTCCATCACCCTACAATCTAAGAATCCCAACGTTGCCAAATGGTCCACTTTCTTATGTTCCATGTGTGGTAATTTTTGACTACTCAAGCACATCAAATGGCACTACAACACCATTGCCAACCAACCCTGTTTGGGAGATGAACAATCACATTGTGCAAAGTTAGCTCTATGGCTTTGTCACCCCCGACGTCCTTGATCCTGCTATGGAGCCGAATCAAAACCAAGTGCCCTGTGGACAACCATTGAGAACCTTTCCCAAGCAAACAAGGAACCACCGACAATTTTCTTGAGTCACGAATTCCACTTCACGACTCAAGGCGATCTCCCTATGTCTGAGTACTGTCAACACGTGAAGATCCTCACCCATTCTCTATTGGACGTTGACCACACCATCTCCAACCCACAATGAGTTATTCTGCATGGCATCAATAAGTGCTTCTTCAACACGATCGACATATATATTTCCAACACCATACCACTGCCGACCTTCAGTACTACTCGTAGTATATCCTAGCCCTCAAGGAACTCCGATTGGCCAATGAAAGGAAAGTCTCCTATGAAATAGCATTATTTCTTGTCGGGTGTTCCTCCACTACTACTTATTGTATGATCTATCGCACTTCTTCAGCATCGATCATCGGGAGTCACTACGGGATACAGTTGCTTTGCCGAGTGCCAGGGGCACTCGGCAAAGGCCCAAAGACACTCGGCAAACACTTTGCCGAGTGTAACACTCGGCATACAACACACGACATTATTTTGTCGGCAAATAGTAGTTTGCCAAGTGTTTTTTATCGCGCACTCGGCAAATAGTTTGCTGAGTGTCAATAAACACTCAGCAAAAAGAAACTCTCGGCACAAAAATGATAACGGGATGGCACGGTGACGGCGATTTTGCCGAGTGCACGATGGAAAAACACTCGGTAAAGTTTCTCAAGTTTACCGAGTGTCAAGCCCAAAACACTCGGCAAAGTTTGTAAACTTTGCCGAGTGTCATCTCCAAAACACTCGGTAAAATGCTAAAGTTTGCCGAGTGGAAGACCAAAACACTCGGTAAAGGTTATAAAGTTTGCCGAGTGTCAAGACCAAAGCACTCGGCAACGTTTACACACTTTGTCGAGTGTCACGCCCAATACACTCGGCAAACAAGCGCGCAACGGGCATATTTTATGGTCACTTTGCCGAGTGTCCATTTGAATACACTCGGTAAAGACAAAACACTCGGCAAAAAAGGTTCTCAGAATAACAAAAATTGGTTTCTTCGCCGAGTGTTTTGGCTCGACACTCGGTAAAGCGTCTCTTTGCCGAGTGTTACACTCGGCAAAGTGACCAATATCCCCCTTTTTTACTAATCTGTCCCGTATAACGGACCCCTCTCAATTCACAATAAACCATCACAATTCACAATAAAGGTCACAAGCATAATTATATGTCACAGACATAATTGTATTTCACAGGCATAATAAACCATCATCACAATTTACAAACCATCGTCACAATTCACAGTAAACCATCATCACAAGTCACAACTAAGTCACAATAAGCCACAAAGGCAAATGCAATCACTGCGGAGGCCCTTGGTACCACTGCGACAAATCCGAGTCTTGAGACTGATTATTTGATGCCGCTGATTGATTCTGCACAAAAGAGAAGAGATTGAATGTGTAAGCTGCAGATATAAAAAACTCACTGCAGTCAGCTCATAACAGTTTTTTTTAATGAAAGTCTGCTCCTAACATTTGTACAGAGCTGTCACAGCTTACTGATGATGGTAGTCAGTTGTCACTTAAGCTCAAGGTACTATCAGCACAGCCACTTAAGCTCAAGGTGGTAGTCAGTTGTCACGCCTCGCCTTGATAACTATGAGAGTGTACTTTTGTTACTGCAGTTTTTATGTAGCTGCATCTCTATAATGATAAGCAGGGATGGGATGTAGCATATAAGTGTTATAAGTGTTCTGATCTACTGCTAGCTGTTTACTACTTTATTCACACCCTACGCTCAAGGACCAATGATGAATTAATTCTGCATCTGTATTTCTCCATGCATCAACGCATATTTCAACAAGAAACAGGTATGGGAAATGTTGTTCACTCTCCATGTAGAGATGCGGATGAAAGATCCGGTTCAATGCTTCATTTTGTTCATGATCCAGAGAAAGTAGAGATGGCATGTAGCAACCTTTTCACATAAATATTCAGAAATAGTGACCCCATATTGCCCAAGACAAAATGCAATAAACCATGACCAACATATGCTCTGCTGACACAGAAATGGAGTAGAATCGCATAAACTCTTGTAGAACCTATAAGCTACTGTAGCACTGCATAGTAATCATTGAAACGAAGGATTTATGATATCTTATCGTACAAATAAGATTTTGTTGAAATGGGGAACTTCGAAAACCATATCACAGTGTTGTAATCCTAGCCATTTATCAACTGCTTGCCAGTACATCCATCTAATTTTGGTTTGCAACACATAATAACTGTACTGCGAAGGCGGTCACTGATAGTAACTCCAAATCCCTACCGTTTCATCCTTGTCAAATTCCACATTAAAATTTTCATCATTTTCTGTTCTCCTTGCCACAGCAAATTTCTGAATCGGAACTTGCTGTACTTCTCGGGTTTTCTCATAAGGAGGAAGTGAAGCTAATAGAAGTAGACCAAACAAACTCGCTAATAGCAGGAAAAAAAACAGAGAATGCCGAGAGCGAAAACATCTCACTGTGTACAGCAGCCTGCTTATCATTGGTCTTGAGACTCATTATTTTTCTACATTATGCCATATATGAGTTCTTAACTGAACCCGGTGCTAGTTATTATGAAAATTCTTAGCTAAAGGCAATGTCAGTTTAAACATGTATAAATTAAGTTCTTTCAGGTTTGATAGTCTTGTTTTGGTACATAAAAAACATGTATAAAAACTTACTACCACGTTGATGGTACATAAAAAGCAAGTTAACTGAGAGTTGGGAGCTATCAAAAAGTTGTTAACTGAGAGTATTATCAGTATTATCAAAAAGCAAGTTAACTGAGAGTATATATATATAGTGTATTCTATACTACATATGCATGAGTATGTATGTATGTAGTAAAAATCATCAACTTGCAAGGTAACCATCCATCTAATATCTTGGCATAAAAAATAATAATAAATAGATCTAACATAAGGTGTCAAGTGACTCACAGGAGTAGTTGTGGGTGGCTGAGGTAGAGGGAATAGCACCGGTGGCGGTGGCAAAGCTTGACCCATACTCGATGCAAAATTCTGCATGTATTGGAACATTTGGTCCATCCTCAACCGATTTTCTTCCTCTATCCTCTGCATTCTCCGCCGTTGTTCTTCCTCCATGTTATGCCGCTCGGCCGCCATCTTCGCCTCCATCTCCGCCATCCTCGCCTCCATCTCCTCCCGTTGCTTCATTTCTACTTCCACCCGAGCCTATAACATTTCATCCCAATGTTACAATGCAAAGTTAAAGTACGTAACAATCAACGAATGATGAATAAATAAGAAATAACCTGGAGAGCCTCCATCTGGTACTGTGTAGCGGTTGGCCGAGGGCGTATCGCCGGGCTCGCGCTCGTGCTTCTTGCTCGGATCTGGGAGAGAGTGGGAGTAGAGGCCGTGTCGATTGTACTGTCGCCAATCCAGTACTGGCCATGCTTCTTGCCTCCTCCCACCCTCATCACGATTTCTCCATCAAGATCCTGGGTACTCGGATCGAACTGTGGCCCATGAACCTGCCTTGCCATCGCTATGTACTCACTGACGCGACTGTGGATGCTAGGATCGTTGTACGCTTCGGGCGGGTCCTCCAAGTTGAAGTCGATGCTTGCCGTCGTCCTTACCCTTTTTGGACAGAACCCATGCCTTGAACTGGGAGCAAGGCTGGCCATCATGTGACGACGACTGGCAAAAATGCAAAATGATTAGAAATTATGCAGAATTAAGTGTTAGAATAAAGAAATGAATTCGCGTACCCATTTTTCCCTATATTTGTCGAGGCTCAGGCTGCCTTGATGGTATGATGCCCGTGGCATCAGCAAACGCCGGTCCCGGCAAGCGGTGTGCGTCTCCACCCACCCAGGCTCCAACCACTTGTCCACCATGTATTCCCAGCACTAGGAATGCTGGGCGCACCAGTACGGAGGCACCTACGTGATCAAGTGTATGACATATGAAAAAAATGAAATTAAGCGTAATTAATCTCATAAAAAGTAAGTATTAATGTTCTATATGTACCTGCAAGAATTGTTCCCGGGTCAGGTTCATTGTTCTTACCTCTTCTTTTTTAACCTTCATCTGTCTGTGTTGAGCATAGTAGTCGATGATGGCCTGGACGCGCGCCTCGTAGTGCATGTCCTTCATGAGCTTCTTGGTGGCTTCTTCAGTGATGGAGGCCGCCTTGGCCTCGTACCCCTCCTGGCATCTGTAGAAGTCCTGCATATAGACGCGATGTATACAGTCATTACTCCAAGAATGTCCAGTGAATGTGATGTATTGAGCAATGTAGTGCGAGGAATACTTACCCACAGCTCACCCTTCACCCGCTCCGCCTTGTTGGGGAATACCCTGCCGTCACGATCAGCGGCGTCGAGGGCGGTGATGTAGTGGTCCCACGTGTAGGCCGGCTGCAGCTCTTTGCGCAACTGCACTAAGCCAGGGAAGTTTAGCCTGCACAAAAGGCCAAGGATGCCATTGACCTTGCGGTTGTGATCACCCCCACTGACCTGAATCCAACCCCTGCCCAAGTGATTAAGATAAATTATTAGTTTCCATTGTAATTTTCAACATATCAAATGAAAAATTATTGAGAACATCTAAAGTTACTTACTTTTTCCCAGAGGGTCGAATCATCGGGCGTCTCAAGAGGTATCGGTCGCCTCGGGAGGGTCAAGGGACCTTGCAACCAGACCTCGGGACCCACTACCTCCTCCTCCACCTGCTCCTCCTATACCTCCTCCTCGTCACCAGAGGCGTGCGCGGAAGGTACCTCCTCCTCGTCACTAGAGGCGTGCGCGGAAGGTAGCTCCTCAGACTATGACGAGGGAGCTACAGGCGACGGGGGCCTCGCCCCTTTACCCTTCCCTTTACCCTTTCGCTTACCCTTCCCTCCACCCTTGCCTCGACCCCTCCCTGAAGCTGACCCTGAAGCTCCGCTCTTTCTGTAAAGCGCCGTGATCTTCCTCGTACCGCCCACCATTGTTCAATCACCTACAATTAAAAAGAGTAAACCAATCAGCACAGATAAACAAAACATACTTAGAAAGTTATGACAAATAATAAATAAATTAGTACAGCTCATACATGTATTAGAAATAATCATCATGATCGGGATTAGCTGGATCATAAGTCTCATCATCACTATCACGCGTGTCGATATAATCATCATGATCGGGAATGTCGTCATCACTATCATTTCCTAAATGTAATCGCTAAAGTAATTCTAAGTCCTTCACATTCTGAACCTCGTCTCCAGCGTCCTCGTCAGCAACCCTTTCATTGTCTACTTCCATTCCGATCGCTTCGGTTAAGTCTATCTCAAAACTCCCTTCGAGCCCATCTTCTTGGAAGAACTCTCCGTCATATGTGTTGGGGTCTATGTTGTAATCTTCATTGTTTGGTACAGGTAGTTTACCGTGTGGCGATACCTTGTACACAACATCCCAACCCTTAAGACGGTCGTCGGTTTGGCACGGGTATGAGAGATAATAAACTTGCATGGCCTGTTGAGCCACAATATAGACATCGTCTCCTAGTAAGACGGATGATTGTCGAATTTCGACTAGCCCAAGATTAGGGGTCCGTCTCACTACTGATGGATCAAACCAATGGCATTTGAATATGACTGGATTAACAGGTTTGCAACCATGAAACATGAGTTCGTATATTTCTTCAATTCTTCCGTAGTACTCGACCCCATCTAATCCTGGCGTAAAAACTCCGGTATTTGTGGTTCTTCGATTGGGCCGACTCTGCTCGTGGCTTGTTGTGTGAAAGCGATAGCCATTCACGTCATAACCGGTAAACGACTTGACCCTATAGGCATAGCCATCGGCAACCTGTCTCAACTCGGCACTCATAGACGCATCAGTTTGGCCCTGCAAGTTCAAGCAGGTTGGTTTGTTATATTATTTGCATGTACGAGCAACTTGTAATGTCAAACTAAGTACGAGCTAAATTGGACTGTACCTTCTGTTTGAACCAAAAAATGAAATCGGGCATTCCATTTCCCGCACCCTCTCTGAGAAGGGTCTCAACTTCCTGCGGGGTAGGCTCCCTTGATTCACACCAGAATTGACGATGAAATTCCCTGTACCAACGAGAAACATGGGAGTTGGACATAGAATAGTGACTACTTGAGAACAAGTTTGTTGAGAACTTACAGCATGTATGGCTCCACTTCGGATAGGTTGATCAACACATACAGCATGATAGTGCGCCACTCTTCATGTTTCAAGGTCTTGTTGGTCGCACCACTTGCACTTCCGAGTTGCCCTCGGAAAAGGCTAAGGCTCGATTCATCTTCGTCGGCATTGTAATGAGGGGGTGGATTATGCACGCTAGGAAGGTTGTCAGCATAGTATTTTGTTGTGAAGTTTGACACCTCCTCCAGAATACATGCCTCTACAATGGATGCTTCAATTTTGCATTTATTTTTACATTTAGTTCGAAGAACCTTTTGACATCTCTCAATTGAATAGCACCAACGGCCCTGCATAGGCCCCCCCATTCGTGCTTCATACGGGAGGTGCAGAATCATATGCTGCATTGGATTGAAGAAGTCGGGTGGAAAAATCTTCTCCAACTTACAGAGCAACACAGGCGCCATTCTTTCCATTTCTGCAACCATGGTACGAGATAACTCCTTGGCACAAAGCTGGCGGAAGAAATTGCTCAACTCCGCTAGCACCTGCCAGACATGCTCAGGGACATAGCCTCGAACCATCACCGGAAGTAGGCGCTCAAGCCATATGTGGTAATCATGACTCTTGAGCCCGTTGATTCGCATAGTAGCTAAGTTCACTCCCCTCTTCAGATTCGCTACATACCCATTAGGGAACATTAACGTTTGGAACCATTCTAGTACCTCCCTCCTTTGGGCCCTCGTCAGGACGAAATCGGCCTTAGGCTTTCTCCATAACTTGCCGGCTCTGGGAGGCGCCATGTTCAGCTTTGGTCTGTCGCATAACCTCGCTTGATCCACTCTAGCCTTAACGTTATCCTTTGTCTTATCAGGAATGTCCAAGATTGTACCAAAAATTGCCTCGGTGATGTTCTTTTCAGAGTGCATTACATCAATGTTATGTGGAAGAAGAAGATCATCAAAATAGGGGAGGTTCCACAAGCACGACTTCTGAGTCCAGGCATGTTGCTCACCATATCCCACAAAACCACCTTCTTGTTTATTGACCTCGAGAGCATCTAACTAAGCACGAACCGCGGCTCCTGTCATCATCTACGGTGCAAGGTCTTTAACTACGACACCTTTCGTAAAGTTCTTGATGTCTAGTCTGAATGGATGGTCAGGAGGGAGGAATTATCGATGTTTGTCGAACGAAGAATACTTGCCACCCATCGTCAACCAAATGAACATCAGAGAAGCCTTGCATACCAGGCATGGGAACCTCCCGTGAACACACCAGCAGCAGAAAATCCCATATGCCAGCAAGTCATGTAGGGAGTACTGGTACCAAACATGCATCTTGAAGTTTGTCTTTGTAGCTCGGTCGTATGTCTATACTCCTTCCTCCCAAGCACGGACCAAATCATCAATCAGAGGCTCCATCTACACACTCATATTATTCCCCGGGTGTTCTGGAATTATCAACGACAAGAATATGTTCTATCGTTGAAAGAGGGCGTCAGGGGGGAGATTGAGGAGGATAACGAACATGGGCCAACAGGTGTAGGGGGCAGCCGCCATTCCATAAGGATTGAACCCATCTGTTGCCAGCGCAACACGTACATTACGAGCCTCTAGAGCTTTCTCACGATGAATCTCATCAAACCTTGTCTAGGCTTCACCATCAGATGGGTGTACCATCTTCTCAGGATTGTATCGACGTCCATTTTTGTGCCATGTCATCTGTTTCGCGGATTCCTCAGTCATGTAAAGCCATTGGATCCTCGGTATGAAAGGAAGGTACCATAAGATCTTCACAGGGATTGCGAGCTGCCTCTTCTGACCATCACCAGAGTCTACCTCCAGGAACCTAGATGATTCGCACTTCACACAGTACTTTTCTTCCACATACTCTTTCCTAAATAAGATGCACCCCTTCGGACAAGCATGTATATGCTCGTATGGCATCTTAAGTGCACGAAGGAGTTTCTGTGCCTCATACATGCTCTTTGGCAAGATGTGACCATCTGGGAGCAGGCTGCCAACAACTGTGAGCATAACATCGAAGGCGTCTCGACTCAAGCTAAACTGGTACTTCACGGCCATTAGGCGTGCAATGGCATCCAGTTGAGAAACCTTGGAATGCCTGTGAAGGGGTTGTTGTGCCGCAGACAACATGTCATAATACGCCTTTGCGGTAGCCTCTGGCTCCTCCTCCCTACATCCTTCATCGAAGTGTGCTTCATGATAGTCATTTAACATGTCTCCTACCCCGGCATCCCCATCATATTCCTCGATGCGTTGTCTCACGACCTCGTCTCTCCCACGATCTGCTTCACCATGGTAGATCCACCTGGTATAGTCTGTCGTAAATCCAGTCTTACAAAGATGTTTACCCATGACCACCTTGGTTTGTCGACGCGTGTTTGCACATTTGCTGCAGGGACACCAAGTAATATTAGCCCCTTTAACCCTTGCAAATGCCCGTTCCAAGAAAGCATCGGTCTTGTCAATCCATTCAGCGGTCAATGAAGTATGACTAGAGCGGCCCGTGTACATCCACTCACGGTCATCCATCCTCTAGCATATCAGCGAGTAATATAAAAAATCACGTTGCATCTACACGTTCATATACTATCTAATAGGTGAAGATAGGTCCTAATCCCACCCGAGGATGTATAGATGGGGTTAGTTTCCATCTCTACTCCTATCCGAGACAGAATTTCGGCAACACCTCCCCATTGTTCTCCAAATACACGTCCTGGAAGGGAGATTGTGTATCCGGAGAACAACAGGGAGATGATGCCGAAACTCTATCATGGATCGGAGTAGAGCATGGAAACTAACTGCATCTACACATCCTCGGGCTGTCCAAAAAACATGGATAATTCGAAACAGATACGGTTATAGATATGCAAAGATCTGCATATTTCCAACCGTATCTCTTTCGAACGGGAGACGTCTAGCTAGGTTACGTGATATACGAACATGATACAGAAAGAAGGGTCTTTTATGCCTCACCTTGCTGTCCTGCAAAGTGACGAGTTGAGGATGTTGCAATAGCCTCTCCTGCAATAAAAGGAATATAATAGTGTCAAATCTAAATTTCGGCAGCATCTCAATGGTTTCCAAAACCTGCAACAAATAAAATGGCACGATGGCCGACAACCACATACACTCGGCAACAAACGGCATGATGGCAGACAACCACATACACATCTTGTACCTTGCAAAACGACGGCAAGTTGTGGGGGGCGCGGGAGGGCAAGGCGGAACTAGGAGGCAGGGCGGGGCAAGGAGCGGCGGCAAAAACCTGCAAGTTGAAGATAATAGAGAGCCAAATGCATCGGTTCAGTAAGTGTATAGCGAGATCATTAAAAGAATGGCAATCATTAAAAAAATGCTGGATAAAAAATATCACGGCAATCTGGTAAACAGTAAACGAACTGATCCTGAAACCACCTGTGCATAAACTCCCTATACTACTCTTCCATTGTTTCATAAGAAACTTTCAGCTTCTGTAACTGATACTTCCTCTAGTCAGTAGAACCTGGTGTTTCAGAGACCATATACTCCCCCCGTCCATGAATATTAGGAGTCACTAGTAGAGAACAGACCTTTGATCCTCGGCCAAAATGGGCTCTAGTCCCGGAATTTTTTGCCCCCGGGACTAGAAATACCTTTAGTCCCGGTTGGTGGCTCCAACCGGGACTAAAGGTCCCTGCCCAACGGCTACTGCGCCAGACAGAGGTGGCAGGGACCTTTAGTCCCGGTTGGAGCCACCAACCGGGACTAAAGGTATACTTTTACTCTCGGTTTGTGGCTCCAACCGGGAGTAAAGGTCTACTCCCGGGTCGTGGCTGCGCCCGGGGTTGGAAAGTTACCTTTAGTCCCGATTGGATCTATCAACCGGGACTAAATGTTCTCCCTTTATAAATCGGCCGTCTCCTCCTTCCTCCCCGAGCCCGAGCTCAGCACATTTTGAAGCTCACTGCAGTAGTGTTCTTGCTTCCTCCCTCCCTCCATTGTTCCTCCATCCATTCTTCGATTCCTCCGTCGATTCTTCAGTTGTAAAGGTTACCAATCTCATACTCTCATTTTTTACCATTTTCTTATGCCATTTTATTCACTATATATATTTATGGTTCTTTATTGTGGTTTTTTTTTCATTTGTAAGCAATTTGAGCTCAAAATCACTTTAAGCTTGCATATTTACATGAAAGAAGGTTAAAGTATATATAAATATAAAGTTAGAAAATAGTTAGAAAATTATAGCAAATCCTTACTAGTTGAACTTGCGGACCGTGTTCAGGTCGGCGAGGATGTTCTCTGCCGAGCGGTAACGGACGTCAAGGAGGAGCTTTGATTCTACGAGGGAGAGCGATAACGGTCGTGGAAGACCGTGTTCCCTTCCTCGTAGAATCGGAGCTCTTCCTTGACCAAGTACGGTGCCGTCCGGTGGAGAAATCCTCGCCGAGCTGATCACGTAAGCAAGGTCAACTAGTACGGATGGTTATTTATTCACATGTCCCGATATCGTCGTAGTAGTCTGTCAATCACCGTACCTAAACGTAGTATATATAAATAAAAACTTAGAAAATAGTTAGAAAATTATAGAAAATCCGTACTAGTTGAACTTGCGGACCGTGTTCAGCTCGGCAAGCATGTTCTCTGTCGAGCGGTAACGGACATCAAGGAGGAGCTTTGATTCTACGAGGGAGAGCGACAACGGTCGTGGGAGACCGTGTTCCCTTCCTCATAGAATCGGAGCTCTTCCTTGACCAAGTACGGTGCTGTCCGGTGGAGAAATGCTCGCCGAGATGATCACGTAAGCAAGGTCAACTAGTACGGATGGTTATTTATTCACACGTCCCGATATCGTCGTAGTAGTCTGTTATGTGTGTACATTCCCATTCTTCTGTTAATTTGCGGAAATATCATATGAATTACTTACCTGCCGCAGTAAAAGACGAGAACACAATGACCATTAAAAATATCATTGTTTAGAGATCTAGATAATTTTATAGTTTGTTAATTTTATTTGTTTATAAAAGAAGAAATTTATAGTGTATTAAAAAATGAGTATAGAGAGTAGATGGCAACTGCTTCCGGGTCCTCGGCCTCTCATGGGTTTCTAAAGCGACTTAGGCCGGGCCTTCCTCTCATTCCATGCGGCAAGTGTCGTGATGAGATGAAGATTGTGATGGAGTACCGAGTGAAGAAGGAGGGTCCCAACAAGGATCGTATCTTCTACAAGTGTCCGGATCGCAATGTGAGTTATTTTATCGTATTTAATGATTATGGTTAGTTTATACCTATTTTCATGATGGTTGTGATTAAAGTTCTAGTTTTTTGTTTTAATTTCAGTGGGATGGCAGTGGACGATGTTCAGGCTTCTACTGGGAGGAAGAGTATGTTGAACTCGTGCAAAAATATCTTGCACAACAGGCAGATACGGCGGCTAATGAGGCAGTGATCCAGTCGAAGAAGCCCAAAGATGTTGCACAATCGGGGGATCTGTCTGTTTTAGTTGAGATTGGTCGCGAAATCCTTGTGCTCCTGAAATGTATTTTAGCTTTAGTTCTTTTAGTGGTAGTTGGGATTGTCTACATTGTAGCGATGCTTTCATAAATTTGTATCTTTTGTGGTGGCACGCATGTTGTATAAATAATTAATTATGATCTAGGTTTTAATATGATATTTATGTCATGTAATGCAGATGAGCCGTCATTGGATGTATAATGCTGATCGCCGCTCACAAGAGTTCATTGACGGCGTGCATTCTTTATTACGTGCGGCCGAGACAAACAAACGCGACGGTTTCATGTGCTGCCCATGTGCCATATGTAAGAATACGGTGGAATATCCTTGCTCAAGGACTCTTCATTCACACTTGTTCAAGTCGGGTTTCATGCCAAACTATATTTGTTGGACAAAGCACGGAGAAACCGGTGTTGTAATGGAAGAAGATGAAGAAGAACAATGGGACGACAATGATATTATTCCTGATGGTGCGTGCTTCAATGATACTGCAATGGGAGAAGCTGAAGAAGAGGTAGTCGCAGAAGATGAGCCGGCTGATGATCTTTGTCAGGTCATTCGTGATGCACAAAGAGAATGTGAAAGTGAAAAGGAGAAGATCAAGTTCGAGCGGATGCTAGAAGATCACAAGAAATTGTTGTACCCAACTTGTGATGCAGGGCAGAAAAAGTTGGGAACCACACTAGAATTGCTGCAATGGAAGGCAAAGAATGGTGTATCTGACAAGGGATTTGGAGAGTTACTAAAAATCCAAAAGAAGATGCTTCCGAAGTACAATGAATTGCCCGCCACTACCTACGAAGCAAAACAAGTTGTCTGTCCTATGGGGCTAGAAATAGAGAAGATACATGCATGTCCTAATGACTGCATCCTATACCGTGGCAAAGAGTACGAGAAATTGGATGCATGCCCGGTATGCCATGCGTCGCGGTATAAGATCAGGCGAGATGACCCTGGTGATGTTGAGGGCGAACGTCCACGTAAGAAAATCCCTGCCAAGGTTATGTAGTATGCTCCTATAATACCACGCTTGAAACGTCTGTTCAGAAACAAAGAACATGCAAAATTGTTACGATGGCACAAAGAAGACCGTAAGGTAGACAATATGTTGAGACACCCTGCTGATGGGTCCCAGTGGAGAGCAATCGATAGAGAATTCCCGGAGTTTGCAAATGACGCAAGAAACTTAAGGTTTGCTTTAAGTACAGATGGTATCAATCCTTTTGGAGAGCAGAACAGTAGTCATAGCACTTGGCCTGTTACTCTAAGTATCTACAACATTCCTCCTTGGTTATGCATGAAGCGGAAGTTCATTATGATGCCTGTGCTCATCCAAGGCCCGAAGCAACCTGGCAATGACATCGATGTGTACCTGAGACCACTTATTGATGAACTTCTCATTTTGTGGAATAAAGAAGGTGTACGTGTGTGGGATGAGTACAAACAGGAACACTTTGATCTGCGAGCATTGTTGTTCGTAACAATCAATGATTGGCCTGCTCTAAGTAATCTTTCAGGACAGTCAAACAAGGGATATAATGCATGCACACACTGCTTCGGTGATATTAGAGGTGTATTCTTGAAAAAATGTCGAAAGGTCATGTACCTTGGCCATCGTCGATTTCTTCCTGCAAATCACCCCGTAAGAAAGAAAGGTAAGCATTTTAAAGGGAAAGCAGACCACCTGACCAAGCCTCGCAACCGAACCGGTGAGGATGTACTCGATATGGTCAATGATGTGAAAGTCGTCTTTGGAAAAGGACATGGAAGCCAACCTATTCCGAAAGACGCTAACGGTCACGCACCCATGTGGAAGAAAAAGTCCATATTTTGGGACCTACCCTATTGGCAAGTCCTGGAGGTCCGTAGCTCGATCGACGTGATGCACCTGACGAAGAATCTTTGTGTGAACCTGCTAGGCTTTATGGGTGTGTATGGAAAGCCTAAGGACACATTTGAAGCACGACAGGACCTGCGTTGTTTGAGAGAAAGAGACAACTTGCATCCAGAGAAGACAGATGATGGACGCCATTACTTACGTCCTGCTAGCTACACTCTAAGCAAAGAGGAGAAGGAAATCATGTTTGAATGCTTAAACAACATCAAGGTACCATCTGGATTCTCCTCGAATATAAAGGGTATTATAAATGTGACAGAGAAGAAATTCTGTAACTTAAAGTCCCATGACTGTCACGTTCTCATGACGCAATTACTTCCAGTTGCATTAAGAGGAATTCTACCTCCAAATGTACGTCTAGCCACCGTAAAGCTATGTGCATTCCTCAATGCAATTTCTCAGAAGGCAATTGATCCAACTGATCTAGCTAAACTACAGAATGATGTGGTTCAATGTCTCGTCAGCTTTGAGTTAGTGTTCCCTCCTTCCTTCTTTGATATTATGACACACCTCCTAGTTCACCTAGTCAAGGAGATTTTCACTCTCGGTCCTGTGTTCCTACACAACATGTTCCCCTTAGAGAGATTCATGGGAGTCCTAAAGAAATATGTTCACAACCGTGCTCGCCCAGAAGGAAGCATCGCCAAGGGCTATGGAACAGAAGAGGTCATTGAGTTCTGTGTTGACTTTATTCCCGACCTTGACTCGATTGGTGTTCCTGAATCGAGACATGAGGGGAGACTAAGCGGAAAGGGGACACTAGGGAGGAAAACATATATTGGTACGGATGATGATTATTTCAATAAAGCGCACTACACAGTTCTACAGAACTCCTCTTTGGTAGATCCGTATATTGAGACACACAAGGATCTCTTACGATCCGAGTTTCCAGGCAAGACTGAAGCTTGGATTACGCATAAGCACATGGAAACTTTCGGCGGTTGGTTGCGAAAAAAATGTCAAGGTGATGAGAGCATCCATGAGCAACTGTATTTATTGGCTATGCAACCATCATGGCATATCGTCACATACAAAGGGTACGAGATAAATGGGAACATATTCTACACAGTAGCCCAAGATAAAAGGAGTACCAACCAAAACAGTGGTGTCCGCATAGATGCCACAGACCCGAATGGGAATAAGCAGACATATTATGGACGCATAGATGAAATATGGGAACTAGAATATGCACCTACTTTGAAGATCCCATTGTTCAAGTGCCAATGGGTCAAGGTGACCGGAGGCGGAGTAACAGTAGACAACGAGTATGGAATGACAACAGTAGACCTTAGTAATATTGGGTACAAAGACGAACCATTCGTCCTTGCCAAGGATGTGAATCAGGTGTTCTATGTCAATGATATGTCTACCAAACCAAAAAGAGGGAAAAATGATAATGACTCAACCAAAGAGCCAAAGCGCCACATAGTTCTTTCAGGGAAAAGAGTCATCGTGGGAATTGAGGACAAGTCGGACATGTCAGAAGAATATGAAAAGGATGACCGAATTCCGCCCTTCAAAGTGAACAAAGACCCTAGCATCTTGGTAAATGATGAGGACACTCCATGGTTACGAAGCGATCATAACCAAGGGACATACGTAAAGAAGAAGTTCACTGCTGTGCCCACTTGATGATATAGTGATTTAATATAGTGTGTGTTTGAGATATTATGTAATAATTGTGAATTCAGATGTTTATTATGTCATATTTCAAATTAAATCAATGTTTGATTTGGTGGGATTTCTCTCTCAAAAAGGTAAATTAGGATACTGAGTGATGAAAAATTAAAATATTAACGTTAAAATGATGTGAAAACAAATTTCCTGTCCAAAACCAATAATTTTAATAATTTTAATTAAACACTACATTTTTGCATTAACGAAATAATAAATATTAGTTACATTATGTTTTATAATTCTAACAAAAAATAAAAAAAGTTAGGTTATCGATTTTTCCTATGTGCAATAAACAAAAATAAAATTCATATTTTTAACAAAATAATTTTATGCCTTTTATTTAATTTACTATGTATTTAATAAAAACTATTGCATTTCTATTGTATTTAACAAGACTATTGCTTAAAACAGGCGGGAAACGAAACTGCAGGCCACCTTTACTCCCGGGTGGGAAGCCCACCCGGGAGTAAAGGTGGGCTGCAGTTTCGTGGCCCGCCAAAAAAAGCCTTTACTCCCGGTGCGTGTTACCAACCGGGAGTAAAGGTATACCTTTACTCCCGGTTGGTAACACGCACCGGGAGTAAAGGAACCTTTACTCCCGGTTGGTAATACGCACCGGGAGTAAAGGGTTTTTACTCCCGGTTGGTGGCTGGCACCGGGAGTAATTCTCCTCTGCTATATAACCTCCAGCGCCTGGCAGATCGATCTGCTCGTCTTCTTCCTCGTCGAACACCGCCGCCCGGCCTCTTCTTCGACCTCGCGCCGCGTCCGTTCGCCTTCCGTGACACCGGCGCCGCCGTCTTCTTCCTCGTGCGGCCTCCACCGCGCGCGCCCGTGCCCCTCCTCCGCGCTTGCCCGTGGCCCTCCACCGCGCCCTCCTCCGCGCCCGAGGCCCTCCACCGCGCGTTGCCCCACCGCGCCGGCCCGAGGCCCTCCAATACGTACACTGCCGAGCTTCGAGGTGATATATTCGTCGATCTCTTTGTACATTCGTCCGAGCCCTCCACTGCCGAGTTATAGATCACGTCGAAAACTACAACTTTGGTGTAAGCCATGTCAACGGTCGAGGTCGATTGAAAATTCCAAATTTTGAATCACAAAATCTATAGAAACTAAAAATGAATATTTGGAACTCTAAATGATTTTAAATAAAAATATATCTTAAGGCAAGTTTTGAATATTTGGAACTCTAAATGACAAGTATAATTAAGGATCACCAATGAAATTACTTTAGAAATTAATTAGATCGATGTAAATCCATGGCTTGTATAATAAACACGCTATATATTATTTGGAAACAACGCTACGAACCATCCGCTAATGATCCAGCCCATCAACCGCCATATATTCATCACTATATGATATGCCATTATTTCAAGATGCAGTTTCAATAGAAGAATTTTTTCTATCTTCATAGATCAATGTTTGTTAACGAAATTTTATCCAAATATATTCATGTAGGGTCTTTTTTTTGAAGGATTTGTTGTAGGATATATAATGGTCAAATAGGAACTCAATTTTGATACCCAGTTTATAAACTAAGCGTTTTTTAGTTTATCAAAAATATCACATGTTTCTTCATTTGTGAACTTTGAATATACAGATATAATATATTAATGTTGCTAAAGTAATATGAGCATTACATATTTTTTTCCGGGAAGACTATCTTCAAACTTTATATCATAGCATCAGAGATCGCCTGTAGAAGAAGAAAATAAATTCTTATCATTTCGGAAATAGTAATGGTTATATGAGCAATAAGACACGTATACTTACATTTCATAATGGCTTATACTTATATTATTAACATAGAATTTTCTCATATGATGAATGACTACATGGTTGATCACATGGTACATAGGATCACAACATCACGCACCGACACCGCCCCGGCCCGCCTCACGTCGTCGTCGTCGTCAGCACGCCAGCCCGCCTCACGTCATCGTCGTCAGCACACCGGCCACCGCGCCGACACGTATATATACGTCATTTGTATTCATATGCATTTCGTCCATGCGTTTCTATGTATACGGCGGAGCACCGCCGCCCTCGTTCACCCATGTGTACAGACATATATACGGCGGAGTGGAGCACCGCCACTCTTGTCACACCGCCCTTTCTCGTGCCCTAATTCGCCCTAGTACCGACGTAGTTCGTCCTAGTGTGGCGAATTGCGTCCGTGATCGAGGGGCAAGATTTAATAATGCATATTGTTTGTAGATTTTACGCATGTAATAAGCAAAGATTTGACGTACTATATATTGGTTTTGTTTTTTGAAGCTAGATGGCCGACCCGAGAAATATGGATGAGGAGGAGTTGATGATGAATTTGATCAACACTGGCACTCAAGTTGCCAGCGATGATGGTGCTAAAAATAACGTGCAAGAGGATGTAGATGACGGGAGTCAGTACTTAGCTCTTGAACAAAATGAGCAACAACATATTGGCCAAGTATATATTTTTTATTATTAGCTATATATATATATTATCATATGTCTTATGTGTGCTCATGACATTAAAAATAATGTTTATGTTTTGTAGCCCTCTGGATCGACATCAACAACTACAACGAAGAGTAAAAATGTTCGAGGTCCCAAAAAGCCATTGGAGGGTCGCTTCATCATCTCGGAGTTCAATGTGGATACAGGAGAACCGGGGGGGCCGAATAAAATGAAATTTGTGCACCACTGTGGTTACCTTGTACGGGACCGGCTCCCGATTAGTACCCGTGAATGGAAGAAGAAGACCAATGCTCCTCATATCAGTTTTGTCTCCGATCGTGACAAGGCGTTAATTTGGAATGATGTCTTGGTACATTTCACGCTCCAAACAGATGATTATGATGATATAATAGATGGTGATGAATTGAAGGAGCGAGTTAGGGATTGGGCAATGAAGAAGATGGCCACCCAGTTTCAGACTTGGAAGAAACACCTATACACGACGTATGTCAAGAAGAACATAGCACCAGATTTTACTGTCCCAGGCCCGATCTCAAAGCAGAGGCCCTATTGGGATGAGTTTGTACAGTACAAGACTTCAGAAGAGGGTGTGAGTCGGGTGATAAAGAACCAACGTAATGCCCAACAGAAGACATACCACCATACCTTGGGATCAGGTGGCTACCCGACTGCCATTAAGAAGTGGAACAAAATGGAAGCAGACCTTCTTGCCAAGGGTATCAGACCAGAATCACTCGAGTGGGGAGAACGTGCAAAGAATTGGTTTTTCGCTCATGGGGGAACACTAGACCAGGAGACAGGGAAGTGCGTTTATGGCGCAAGACTGCAAGAAGCAGCAGAAAGATTGTTTTATGCTCAGAGAGCTGCTGCTAGTGGTGAGTTCAGGCCCAACAGAGAGAAGGATGAGCTGACATACGCCATCGGGACTATTGAACATGGTGGCCGAACTAGAGGCAAAGGAAGTGTCTCGTGGGAGCATGGATTCCCTCAGGACAGACCTTCCTACAGAAGTCGCCAGAGAAAGAAGGAAGAAGAGGCACACCGGCTCCAGAGGTTGGAGGAAGCGGTGCGTGAAGCACAGGAGCGGGAAAAAAACCTTGAAGCGAGAATGCAGGAGGAAATCAAAAGGCAAGTGCAAATAGCAGTGAGTGCAAGCAAGCAGGCATCAGAGCCAGGAATCAACATTAGCCAATCTGTTCAGTTGAAAAGCAGCTGCGCTTCCACGGAGATACCAAATCAAGGGGACACAGGACTGCGCTTCCCTGTGGATGACGTCACTGAACCTTGTACAACGTGTGAGCTACACATTCCGAAGGAGAATTCCACAATCAAGGTGGCTATCGGTCTTGTTAATCCTATCGACCGAACCAAGACACCAAGGATTCATGGGAATATAATCCAAGAAGGATATGCCACCATCTCGGTAGATAAAGCTGAAAAAGGTTTTAGTGATTTGCCTCTTGACATTCCTGGAGGTGATGGCGAGAAGACTCTAGGAGAAGCGGAGAAGACATTCATTCTATGGCGCAAGCGCTACATCATCATTCCAGGGATGTCGGCTCCACCTCCTTCTGAACTACCTCACCATAGGTACGTGCGGATGAAAACACTACATCATTAATTTGTATTGGCTTAAATAATTAACAATCTGCTCATAATAATATGTCATTCCTTTTTTTGTAGCAGATCCTCCCCCAACCTAAATCCAATTGTTCAATCGCCAGATCATCATAGTGCTCTGTACGATGACATTGTGTTGGAAGACGAGGCTGCATCCACACCCTCTCCAAGGAGGTCTCCAACGCCACAGCCGCCACCTCCAAGGAGGTCTCCAACGCCGCTGCCAACACCTCCAAGGAGGTCTCCAACGCCTCCCCCGCCCCCGCCTACCAAGAAGCCTAGCAAGAGGCCAGCCCCTCAAACGAAGAATCAGTCCCCGCCTGCAAAGAAAGCCACCGTGAAACCAAGGGCTATTCCCAAAATAATATCTGAAGAGAAGGAAGAAGGAACTGATGCATATAAAAAAGACATGTCTAGATTCTATGACAAACTTAAAATGAATCAAGAAGCAAGGAGAAACCCAGAGAAACCGTACTTCTTCGTAGCTCCGGATATTTTAAGAAAAAAGGTGACTTCTTACTAGCATCAACAGCGGGAATCTCGTAAGCCGTCCAAATCAACGTTATCAGACTATGACCGCACTCTCACCAAGTCAATTGAGGCGGCACAGAAAAAGAAGCGGGCAGGGAAAGGAGTTGCCCAACTCGGACAACAAGCGCACCAATCAATCCCCCCGCTAGTTGTTGGTAATGAATATGGTTCGAATTTAGGATTAATGCATCAGGCAAACATACCTCCGGATGTCGATTTGGATCACCTTGGTGAATTTCTTGATGAGACTGGTCTCGACCTTTACCAGATGTTTGGTGATGGAAAAATTGAGAGTGCGGCGGAGGTTGATATTTGGAAGAAAAAATTTGTACTAGGCCAGAGTCTATACAACCCTCAAGCCTTATCTGATCTGGGGACGCAAATGTACCTGCTAAACAAGTGGTACATGCAGGCGTCTACCAGTGGAGACTTCTGCGTTGGTGTCAGAATTAGAGACGAACATTGGTTCCGTGGCGATGATGTTATGTATGTTGACTTTGCAGAATTTCATCAACTATGCCACCTTACCTCTCTGGACAAAGTTATCATTAGCTGCTATTGCCTGTAAGTAATAATTCTTTCGATCTATTATTAAACTCATCATATGTGTGCATATGCATATAAATTATCCTAACAAGTACTATATATATGCAGATTTACAATGACAGAGCTCAGAAAGGAAGGCTGCAATGAAATTGGTTTTGTTGATCCCCATATAGTATTCAAAGACCCAATTACTCCAATGACTAATTGGAAGTCTGAGTCAGAGAGTAACATCATAAACTTCTTAGTGAACCAACGCCACAAGAAGGATATACTCTTTCCCTATAACTTCAAGTGAGTGTTAATCATGTCGATCATAGCCTTAATGGCTCATATGTTGATTCTAGTTAATTAATGAGTGTTATGCGTTATATCCTATAAACACATGCAGCAATCACTGGATATTGATGGACATCGATCTGGTGAAAAGTCACTTGATAATCTATGACTCGATGAGAAAACCACAACAAGACTACCAAGATATGATAGATATTATCCAGAGGTAATTTCGGGATCTCTAGCAACTATATATACACACAAACATGATGATTAACTATATCTGATGACGTGGCAAATTTTTTATTGGGCAGTGTTTGGAAAACCTTTATTGAGAAGCAACACATGGAAAAATGCAAAGCGCCACTGAATGTAATCCCATTGAAAGTAAGTCCCCTGAATCGCATCATCTTTATTAATTAAACATATAGCTTTCACCGGATCACCAGATTGGATGACAAATCTTTTTCTCGTAAAGTGGTGTCTGAGGCAGGAACAGGGGAACAACTACTGTGGTTACTATGTTTGCAAGTTTATCAAGGTGCTCTCCCAAAGAACTCCTACAGAGAGACTCAAAGTACGTTAAAAATACACTATATATTCATTTAATTATTATTATTGATTGTGTTACTATGTCTTTATATATATATATATATATGTACATATATTAATTTATTTTCCTTTAATTCAAACATGTAGACTCGATGGTTGGAGGAAAAGGTCATACGGCAAGACCAAATCAAAGCAATTCAAGAGTCTATAGCCGGATTTTTTAATGAGCAGGTCATCGATTCCAAGGGCGAGTTCTACTTCGACCCAACACTGCCATTGAAGCCAAGCTAGAGGATGAGAAGAAACTTGTTATGTCACAACAACTATAATGCAATCTTTTGTAATATATGCATATGAAATAATATAATGTAAAATACACATATGCATGCATGCATGTAAATATATATATGATGCATGCATATATATATATATATATATATATATATATATATATATATATATATATATATATATATTTCTATGCTTGAATTGTGTGATTTAATACGTTCATTGTGCTTGAACCGAAACATACTATATGCGCATATAAATGTATAATTAGCAGCGTACAATACGACTTCGAAAACCTATTTTGAAAAGAAAACAAAAAAATGAAAAGAAAAGAAAAAAGAAAAAAACCTTTAGTCCCGGTTCGTATTACCAACCGGGACTAAAGGTGCCGGCCATCGTGGCATGTCAGGAGGCACCTTTAGTCCCGGTTGGTGTTACCCACCGGGACTAAAGGTCCTCCTTTAGTCCCGGTTCCTGACCCGGGACTAAAGGACCCCCCCTTTAGTCCCGGATGCTTGCTCCCGGGTGGGGAACCGGGACTAGAGGGGGTTCCCCACCGGGAGTAAAGCTCGGTTCTCTACCAGTGAGTACTTTGACGAGAGAGAAGTCAATATTATCTTAGATGCACTTTTGAATACAAATCTACTTATGCAAGTTTTATGCCCTAAACTTGCATATAATTTGACTAATTGTTGGTCAAAATTTGTAAAATACGACTTTTCTCCTTTAAAAAAACTCTTATCAATCCTGGACAGAGGTACACTAGTTGCAGTTCACTTTTGTTGTCGGAAATGACAGCTCCAGACCGGAGGGAGTAATTTCCAGGCTTGGTTCAATAACATATTGGCCAAGGTAAAAGCCGAACTAATTAATAGTTCATTTTAAAAATATATGACGTTTAGGATAGGCTAATTAGTTTGAACTCAATAGGTTGTCCCAAACGTCATATATTTATAGACGGAGGGACACTTGTGCTAAGAAATTAAACAAAAAGAAAACAAGAATGGCAATCGTTTGCTGTTGTATGATTCTACAACCTGAATGGAATGCATGATGACTGTACTCACAGAGTATAATATTGTTGATACAGGATAGGAACTAGAATATACAGTTGCAGACTAGCAGTCTTCCAGATATGCATCATTTCAACTTGACCTTGCCATCAGTTAAAAAGAACACGACAGTACAGAAGCACAACACGCTTTATTGCCGGATTAACTTAAGAATCAAGCTACAACACTAAGCATACACCAACGTAAAAAGAAAAGAAACAAGGACTATTGAGGAATGACCACCTAAATTTCATCTGAAAAGAAAATTAGTAGATTGATGGATAAAATTCTGCAACAAACTCAAAATCACATATAGAAAGATCTATTTGCAGGCAATTGGAAAAACCTACTACATTCGTAGATTGATGTTTAAATTCAGAATAAAGCAAACAAATATGATTAGAACATATTTGAATCTAAGCAGTCCACTACAGAACATTCAGAGCAAAGCAAACAGACTGCAGACGCAGATCCAGTAAAGAACATGGGTGTGCACATGTATGCATGATAATCTTTGGAAGGAATCGAAGTTAGCAGGCATAATACATGTGCGCACAGCAGGAAGGGAAGAGAAGGGGTTGGCACACCTGGTTGTTCTCCTCACCGCCGGAGAAGTGCGGCGACGTGGCGGGAACGGCGTCGGTGTGTCGCGGTGGCGGCGGCCTAGCGAGGTCGTCCGACGGCTTCGCAATCACGGGCGGGGCGGGGCGCCGGGGGCGGGACGCGCCGGGGGCGGGGCGGGGCACCGAGGGCGGGCGGCGCTGGGGACGGGACGCGCCGGGGACGGGGCGGGGCGCCGAGGGCGGGCGGCGCTGGGGGCGGGAAGCGCCGGGCCGGGAGGCGCCGGGGGCGGGGCAGCGATGCCGCGCCGGTGGCGGGGCGCGGTGGGGCGGGGAGGCGGTGGGGCGCGGCGGGGCGCGGCGGGGCGCGGTGGGGCTGGGGTTGGCGGCGTGTGGTTGTGTGCGGTGCGGCGTGTTGTGTGTGCGAGGGTGCTAACCGGTGGGTTTTTTTTGAAGGAGTATGCCGAGTGCCAAGATCTGGGGCACTCGGCATTATTATTTTTAATGTTTCATTACGGCCTGATACTATGCAGTGGGGCCGGTCGACGGAGTTGCCGAGTGTCCCCTATATGACACTCGGCAACTGTTCTTTTCGCCGAGTGTCCGGTACAAAACACTCGGCAAAATAAATCGATATTTCATGCTCCACCATCTTCCTTCTTCATAGCGTGTTCTACTAAATTTGTTACGATATAATTTAAAAATACCTTGTCAAATTCACTCAACAATGCATATTTGATTTTTCTACGAATATTAATCCATTATTTCATGCAGTTATAGCTCAAATTCAATATATATCAATTAAAATTCTATAATTGCAGTTAATAAATTAAAATTATCAAACGGATCTGAAAAATTACCAAAATTTGACGTGAACCAATCTATATTGTGTATTGCCTATACAAAAAGTTTTGAAGTCAAACCCCGATTCGACCGTCACTTTGACTCCAAATCTTATCGGATCCTTCTAAACGCTACGATTCTGGTACGGAGATGCTTCTGTTTGTAAAGGTCATACGTGACAAATTATGCGAAACCTTCTCAATTTTTTTTCACAGTCTCCACGTATGATATCAGGAGATCTTGACAAATCTCGTCATTTTCAGACTTCGTTTGCTTTTTTTAGAATTTAAAAATCATTCGGCCACACGTTCGTGGACGTGTTTCCTAAATAAAATGTTCGAAAATTCTTTTCATTTCCCGAGTAAGGCCCCAAAATGGACTCAATAACATGAATATGATTTCTCCACTCAATTTATTCCATTATTTGTATCACTTGCAGTTCAAATTTGACTTAAACCAAAAAATTCCTCTAAATGCAATAAATTACTTAAATATAGCAAACAAATGGAGAAATATATCAAATTTTAACATGTAGTACCACATGTTGTATGTGGAGAATAGAAAAAGGTTGGAGGGCAGGAGAGAAAAAAAAATTATTTTTTTGCTGAGTGCCACTAAAAAACACTCGACAACAACATTACTTTGCCGAGTGTAAACAAAAAACACTCGGCAAAAATATTAGTTTGCCGAGTGTCAAGAAAAAACACACGGCATACCTTGTCTTTGCCGAGTGTCTCTAACGGGCACTCGGCAAAGTTCTAACGGCAGGGCGGCGCACCCAACGGCCGTCAGATGGCCGCCGCACGCCCAGCGCACGTGACTCCATTTTGCCGAGTGTCCGTGTTTGCCGAGAGTTTTTTTTGTATTTTGCCGAGTGTTTTATATTAGGCACTCGACAAAATTTGCTTTTGCCGAGTGCTATGTGTTTGCCGAGTGTTTCATTAAATACACTCGGTAAAGTGGATGTTTGCCGAGTGCCCGATGAAATGCACTCGGCAAACCCTCAGGCACTCGACAATTCTACTGTTTCCGGTAGTGAGTGTCGTTAGGAGCATCTAGCACTAGCAACACGTCCCATGGCAACACCTTGTTGCAACAACAGGGTGCCGTAACTGGTGCAACCATGAACAGTAGCAGCATGACACCTCCCCCCACACCTCGCATGCTAGTGCTGGTAGCCCATGGCCCATGGGTCTGTTACAGCAGCCCGTGGTCGAATCTACAAGGCAACCCATGGCTAGGACAGTCTGAAGCCTCTACGTAGCGAGCTCCCTTGCTTGGATTGTCGGGCCATCTTCCCTAGGTTCACATGACAATGTCTCCCTCAAAGGTTTTAGCACCTCTAAACACATGGGATCCGTTTGCTCTAGTTGCAGCACTAAACTAGCTCTAGTTTCAGCAGCCTAGTCTATGGATGATGGACACATGCACTACCTCTCACATGAGCTCCACTGATGGTACTCTGCTCTCTCGCCTTCTTCCTTACTCTGACATTACCATTGTGAACAACTCTTTTATTCGAATTGTTGCTTAGGTCATTCCATCGTTCCTATCCCTAATTGCTTTTCCGACACAGATTCATTCCATGGCAGCTATGCTTTGCCCAAGCATGCCCAGCGCAGCGCCACGGAGACGACCGGCTACTACTCTGCTTTGCCTGGAGCTGGGAGGACGAGGACAGCGTCTACTACGTCGACAACAGCAATAGCTACTTCAGCAAGGGCATCACCTCGGCCTGGTCGCTGACCTCGCTGGCACGCCGTCCATAGAGGCGCTCCAGCTCGACGTCACCTCCGCCGCCAGCGTCGGCGCCGCAGTCCGCGACGTGCTGGCGCGACATGACGAGGAAGGCCACGGACGTCGGCGTCTTCGCCAGGCACGTGGCGCGCAAGGCCGTGACTCGGTCACGGATGTCGATGGCCACCACGCGACAGCCGAGAGCCATGAAGGCATGTCAGTACTCATCATTAGGGATGAAAACGGATCGGATTAGGACGGATATCACCGATATTACATTTGTTTTCATATTTCTGTCCGGATTCGGATTCGAATACGGATAGTGTCAACTATGTCGGATAGGATACGATTGGATATCGACATCATAAATATGCGATTTGAGTATTCGGATACGGATACGGTATCGGATGTTGAATATCCGGACTCGAATACGGACAGATTCAACTCCTGGATTCGGTTTCGAATACGGTCAGAAAATATCTGTACCGTTTTCATCCCTACTCGTCATAGATCCCGTCCTGCACCCTGTGAAGATCACCACTAGCTGCTTGCTGTCCTGCTGCCACAAGCCCACGTTGTTGCCGGTCAACATGGGGTGACAAGCTTCGACTTAGCATATCACTAAAGAGAAGAGTAATTTAGTTTTGAAAGTTGCATTACTTGATTCTACGAAAGGTGTCAATAAAAGCCATTTATAGTTTATTAAAATTGCCATGCATTATAAACAATAATTTGAAATTGAATTCAAATTCCATTTTTTCTGCAACATTTATCCAGTAATTAAAAAAAAAGCACCAAAAGGCTCTTGGAGCGCGCTCTCGGCCGGCATCACCCGACTGCCGCAGCACTCTCCAAGCGCCGAGCCACCGGCAATGGTCTTCCCCGTCCCCGGCCTTCCCAGGCTCCCAGCCAGAATCAGGCATGCGTCAAACCCAACTGCCGCTATCGAGTTTCGACGGGATCGGGAGTCGACCGCCTGCGGCGTCTCCACCCTCCGCCCCCTGGTGCTTGGAGGGCGCCAGATCGAGTCAGCGATGCCACCCTCACCAGTTCTCCGCCAGCGGCGACCGCCGATTGCTCCTGGGCGTCGATCGTAGCCTCGCACGGCCGTACCGCTGCCTCCGCCCTGCACTCATCTCAGCTTCCGTCCCCATCGGCTCCGACCCCGCACCTCCGCTCACTCTTGGGCTCTTGGCTCCTCTGTGCAGACTAAGGCGCCCCGACCGTCAAGGTGAGTGAGTATCCTCTCAATCCTCTTTCCTTGTATGCTTATGTGCAAAAGAATGTTGCCAATGGATTCAAAAGGGAGGAGCTCCACTGCCCTAACTCTGGTGTCGTTATCTTTCCTTTGCTCACGTGCGCTCCTTCCACCCCATAGTTTCCATGGTCATGATATCTACTCGCGCAAACCCCATTCCTCCATGGTCATGATATCTACTCGTGCAAACGCCATTCCTCTATGTGATCCACCTCCACTTTCATCTGTTTTAGGATCCAAGAGTAGAAGTCCACCAATCCTTTGCTCATCTATGTGCATCCATGCTCCCGTGCACGCTACTATATCTATGCTGTCCCAATCCATCCCTATGATATGCCACCCCTCCGACCCCCTCTGCGCATGCATGATTCCTTAGTCCTGGCAGGATGTCTTCCTCATCCTCTACATCCAGTGCTATATCTTAGCTTAATAGCATTTCCATGGCCAGCGAGATAGTCATCGTGTTCACCAAATCACTTGTGTCCATCACCCTAGAATCTAAGAATCCCAACGTTGCCAAATGGTCCACTTTCTTATGTTCCATGTGTGGTAATTTTTGACTACTCAAGCACATCAAATGGCACTACAACACCATTGCCAACCAACCCTGTTTGGGAGATGAACAATCACAATGTGCAAAGTTAGCTCTATGGCTTTATCACCCCCAACGTCCTTGATCCTGCTATGGAGCCGAATCAAAACCAAGTGCCCTGTGGACAACCATTGAGAACCTTTCCCAAGCAAACAAGGAACCACCGATGATTTTCTTGAGCCACGAATTCCACTTCATGACTCAAGGCGATCTCCCTATGTCTGAGTACTGTCAACAAGTGAAGATCCTCACCCATTCTCTATTGGACGTTGACCACACCATCTCCAACCCACAATGAGTTCTTCTGCATGGCATCAATAAGTGCTTCTTCAACACGATCGACATATATATTTCCAACACCATACCACTGCCGACCTTCAGTACTACTCGTAGTATATCCTAGCCCTCAAGGAACTCCGATTGGCCAATGAAAGGAAAGTCTCCTATGAAATAGCATTATTTCTTGTCGGGTGTTCCTCCACTGCTACTTATTGTATGATCTATCGCACTTCTTCAGCATTGATCATCGGGAGTGTCGTTAGGAGCATCTAGCACTAGCAACACGTCCCATGGCAACACCTTGGCTCAACAACAGGGTGCCGTAACTGGTGCAACCGTGAACAGTAGCAGCATGACACCTCCCCCCACACCTCGCATGCTAGTGCTGGTAGCCCATGGCCCATGGGTCTGTTACAGCAGCCCGTGGTCGAATCTACAAGGCAACCCATGGCTAGGACAGTCTGAAGCCTCTACGTAGCGAGCTCCCTTGCTTGGATTGTCGGGCCATCTTCCCTAGGTCCACATGACAATGTCTCCCTCAAAGGTTTTAGCACCTCTAAACACATGGGATCCATTTGCTCTAGTTGCAGCACTAAACTAGCTCTAGTTTCAGCAGCCTAGTCTATGGATGATGGACACATGCACTACCTCTCACATGAGCTCCACTGATGGTACTCTGCTCTCTCGCCTTCTTCCTTACTCTGACATTACCATTGTGAACAACTCTTTTATTCGAATTGTTGCTTAGATCATTCCATCGTTCCTATCCCTAATTGCTTTTCCGACACAGATTCATTCCATGGCAGCTATGCTTTGCCCAAGCATGCCCAGCGTAGCGCCATGGAGACGACCGGCTACTACTCTGCTTTGCCTGGCGTCGGGAGGACGAGGACGGCGTCTACTACGTCGACAATAGCAATAGCTACTTTAGCGAGGGCATCACCTTGGCCTGGTCGCTGACCTCGCTGGCACGCCGTCCACAGAGGTGCTCCAGCTCGACGTCACCTCCGCCGCCAGCGTCGGCGCCGCCGTCCGCGACGTGCTGGCGTGGCATGACGAGGAAGGCCATGGACGCCGGCGTCTTCGCCAGGCACGTGGCGCGCAAGGCCGTGACTCGGTCACGGATGTCGATGGCCACCACGCGACAGCCGAGAGCCATGAAGGCATGTCAGTACTCGTATTAGATCCCGCCCTGCACCCCGTGAAGATCACCACTAGCTGCTTGTTCTCCTGCTGCCACTAGCCCACGTTGTTGCCGGTCAACATGGGGTGACAAGCTTCGACATAGCATGTCACTAAAGAGAAGAGTAATTTAGTTCTGAAAGTTGCATTACTTGATTCTACGAAAGGTTTCAATAAAAGCCATTTATAGTTTATTAAAATTGTCGTGCGTTATAAACAATAATTTGAAATTGAATTCAAATTCCATTTTTTTTCTGCAACATTTATCCAGTAATTTAAAAAAAAGCACCAAAAGGCTCTTGGAGCGCGCTCTCGGCCGGCATCACCCGACCGCCGAGCCACCGGCAATGGTCTTCCCCGTCCCCGGCCTTCCCAGGCTCCCAGCCAGAATCAGGCATGCGGCAAACCCAACTGCCGCTATCGAGTTTCGACTGGATCGGGAGTTGAGTCAGAGATGCCACCCTGGCGCTAGGAGGGCGCCGAATCGAGTCAGAGATGCCACCCTCACCAGTTCTCCGCCAGCGGCGACCGCCGATTGCTCCTGGGCGTCGACCGTAGCCACGCACGGCCGTACCGCTGCCTCCGGCCTGCACTCATCTCAGCTTCCGTCCCCATCGGCTCCGACCCCGCACCTCCGCTCACTCTTGGCTCCTCTGTGCAGACTAAAGCGCCCCGACCGTCAAGGTGAGTGAGTATCCTCTCAATCCTCTTTCCTTGTATGCTTATGTGCAATAGAATGTTGCCAATGGATTCAAAAGGGAGGAGCTCCACTTTGGCACTCAAAGAACCTCGGACTCTTATCAATTAATATCAAAGGAAGAATTTCCTCTAGTACAACCAAGACAGACTTGCAGCAATGCAGCGTAGAGTTACATGCATTTTCTGATGCACATATCAATGGAAAATTAAGACTTCATCACCTTTATTCCTTGCAAAATGATAATGATAATCAGCTTAGTAACCTCATTCTGTAACCTCTAAAGACTTCGTCAACATTCAGGACAGTGACACAAATACCCAAATGCCCAGTAACATTATGATCCACTCAACTAATTTTGTACTGAGGCTACACAATTGCTAAAGTGATTTTTTTGATACATAACACGTGAAATTATTTTTTTAATACATACTCTTGTCAGATACCCAAATTAATTTGATGGCTATACCCAGATACCCAAATGCTGGTTTGTAGCGATCCCGGCTGAGGCACTGGGCTGGACGAAGCCATTGAAAAGGAGGTGAAGGGACATAGTCATGATGGTGGCTCCACTTGTTTAGCAGTGTACATGCAACCCAATTAAGAATATCTAGCTCTGTAAGACTGTCTCCAACGGAGACACCCAAACGCATTTTCGGTGCTGCACAGTACTTTGCATACCCGGAATCATCCTCCAACAGATGACCCATTCAAATGACCCATTTTGGGTCCGACGCCATTCGGAACGCAAAAAAGCGTCGTCCACGCGAGACGACGCAAAAATCTTGCGGCCGTAGTGGTGGGCCCGCGGACGAGACGGCGGGCGGAGACGGCGGCCTGGAGCGGGGAAGACGGCAGTGGAGGAGCCGCGCTCGCCGCGACCGCCGGCTGTGGAGGAGCCGTGACCGCCGCGACCGCGACTGGAGGAGTGGAGGCGCCGCGACCGCCCAGATCCACGCCTCCTGCGGAGGCGCTCCAGAGCCGGATCCCGCTGGGGCGGGCTCGATGGAGCTGCCGCTGGAGGTGGTGGCCGTGGCGCAGGGGCCCGGCGCCATCGACGGCGTGGACGGGGAGGACGTCCCCAGGGGCGCTCCCGCGCCGGAGGTGGCAGCACCGGCTGTGGTGGCGGTGCCCGACGTCGTCGTTGTTGGGCGCGTGGAGGGCCGCGGGGACGGGGGCGCTCCAGCGCCGGAGGTTGCTGCGGAGGTGGGGTGCACCATCGTCGGCTTGCTGCTCGACAGGCCGCCTCCCATTTGGGGCTCGGCGCCTCCGTTGGAGAGCTCAAGTTATGCGTACCTCCCTTTTTTACTGTGCGTTACCTAGACTGTCGAATGCGTCGCACGTTTGGGTTCCCGTCGTTGGAGTCAGTCTAAGTCAAAAAACCTGAAGTGTTCGGTAGGCATTTATATATTGATTTTAGAACTGCGTTAGTGCATGAGTTATTGTAGCATGTAAATATAAATTTGCATTGGGCATCTTTTTCTTATTAACTCCTTTTTTTGCTTGATTCATATTTTCTCTGGCTGTGGCATATTTAATTAGTACTGGCTGCAGTCTGTCAATTTGCTTCTAGTCATTGTCAACTTGGACTTGTTACTTGCCCGTTCCAGTTCTGTGTAGCCGTGTAGGACATGTTTGTAGAATTTCTATCTACGTCTCTTAATTGTTCCTGTAATAGTTCATGCCTACAGGTTTCTTGCAGGAATTCATTATTATTGACAAAGATTGCAATTTATAGAATTATATCAGTTACAATCAGACGACAACTATTCAGTCTGATTGACTACTGAATCTTCAGACGTGCCACTGAACGGTGACAACACTAGCTTATTCCTCGACATCGTCGTGCTCTCCACCTTTGACAGACAGGTGAACAATATGACTCGACCGCAGATTAGTTAGCGGCAACTGATGATGACAATATGGGCAGTGTCCTTAATTGGGTAACTGCTGGATTATATGGTTTCGCATGAATAAGTTCCCTTCGTGACGATGGACCTGTTTGGTACAGCTTATAAGCTGCTTACGGCCAAAATAAGTTGAAACCAACAGCCAAACGGTATGCTTTTTTACAGCTTAATTTAGCCACGCTTATTTTCACTCTCACCACTCTCATTTGTACTAAAAAGCAGAAGCTGAATCAGATCAGCTTATTTTGACTGATACTTTTACTCTATTTGTGCAGCTTATCTAGGAAGCGCTTCCCTGATAAGCTGTATCAAACAAGACCGATATATGATTTGCTGATTCCCTGGTTACAACAGTAGTAAAATTTATTTTTGATGTAACATGCAAGATATGGTTAGTTTGTGTGGTGTATCTCCGACCACGGGACCCTGTTCGTGATGGGCACTGCCTTTATGATGGGTGTTGGAGCTGTCAAGTTCTGGGAGAGGACATGGTCTCTCAGGCACGCCAGCTTCAGCATCATCCGGGAATCAGTGAAGACAGTGGCACTGGCCAAGTGCAATTTTTTCCTCGAGTATGAGACCCGTCCATGTGGATTCAAGGGGGATACTGCCCAAGAAGAAGAATTCTTCAAACGGCATGTTCATGCCCTGTTCCATGTTAGCAAGTCTGCCATGGTTGATTCTTCAGTTAATGATGAAGGTTCAAATATTAGAAGTAACCATGGTGGTCTTGGTCTTGGTCGAGTCCTTGAAGGCTTCAAAAAACAAGACACCAAGTACAAGTGGACGTTGATGGAGAATTGGAGATAGAGCTATCTCTTATGCACGACATTCTCTACACCAAAGCAGCTATGGTCCACATCTGGTTTGGCTATTGCATCCGTATCGTGTCAGTGCTCACAGTATCAACCTTGCTTCTGCTGTTCTGGTTCAGTATCAAAGCTGGGTACAACAGGTCGACGTTGTTATCACTTATGCCTTGTTCGGTGGTGCCTTGCTTCTGGAGATGATATCGCTGTTGGGAGCCCTATTCTCCACCTGGACATTTGCCTTTCTATGCTCCACGCAATGGAGTGGCCTTCGGCATGCAGCCTTGTGCTCGGGAAGGTGGGACCAGCTTCGTCGTGTAATCGTTTCCCTTCACCGGCTAGCCTACATTACAAGAATTGCTGGCTACTTCAGATTATCAAGGAGGTGGCATGGTACCATGGGGAAGTGCAGCATGTTGGACATGTGCATCCGTTGGGGCACAACCCGACCTCTTCGCGGCATATGGGCTAGGATGCTAGGCTCCATCGTTTGGACTGTTAACATCCCAGACACAGTCAAGGAACATGTGGTGGATTATATAAATTTCATCAACGAAGGAGGTTCAATAAACACACTGGGGGTGATTAGGAAGAACTGAGGCCAGGTCGCACTAAAGCACCATGATTTTAAGGTTGGCGAGGCACAACATGGTGCTTAGGTCCAAGAGGCCATCGTCATCTGGCACATTGCCACTGATATCCTCCTTGTAAAATTGGGGAAGTTGAGGACCAAGGACACAGAGTGTTGTAGGGGCAATCAAAACAATCTCCCACTACTTGATGTTCCTCCATGTTGAACGCCTGCTATGCTACCTGGCCTTGCTCAGATCAAGTTATACCAACGGACAGAAAAAAACTTCCTCCACTCTCAGTTCAGCAAGCTGGATTTACATCGTCTATACAATGGTCGTGGAATTACATGGTGGTGACCCCAACTCTGATTCTCGGAGCCACCGAAGAGAGCAACATGCCAAGAGACTACTCGATCACCAGCCTAAGTTGGACGAATTTGGCATTAAATCTCGTGTAAGATTTGGGATCAGTCTAGCGGAAAAACTGCTCAAGAGGGAGGGCAAAGAGAAGGACTTATTGCGAATAGTCTTAGATGTGTGGACAGATATTCTAGTCTATGTGGCCAACCGATGCAGCAGGGAGTCGCATGCTAAACAGCTTAGCATAGGTGGTGAGTTTACAACTCTCATATGGCTTATGACAGAGCACTGTCATCAAGCTGGTTAGAGACCAACCTCTTACTAGGGATGGCAATGGCCCTGTCCACTGTTTCATGGCAGTTGTTATTAATCCCCATACTTGGGATGTGGTTAAATATGACATTGGATCTGTGCGTATCTTATATCATATAAAAAAACATTATATGAAATGTTGAGCCACCTTTGATTCTATTTAATATGTCATGGTCAATTGATGTCCATCTTTAGTATCTTGAAGTCTTATTGTGTTGATATAAATCATGATGTTGCTATTGCCATTTTGATGCTTGTAAAGGGGGATGGAGAACCCAGTGGGTATCCATTCGATTTGTATGGGTGGGGGTGGGGAAAAATGAGCTTCAAGGACAAGGATAAGGTATTTTCTTCCCAATGGGTATGAAATGGGGAGGAGTGCTTCAGGTCCAGATCAACGACCATTTGCTATTACAGTTCATGAACTTGACTCCCAAGGAAAGCTCAATGAGTCTGCTATATTAGACACTGATGATGTCGTGCAGGATGATTTCAGAACCAAGAACCAAGATACTGGTGAAAGCTATATGTATGAAGAAATATGGGGCTGTCGCAGATGACAAGTCTCTAAGTAAGTAAGTATGATAATTGATACGGAATAATCTAAAACTGGTTCCACGGTCAGTACTATCCCATGTTCATAAATAGTTCACTCTTCATTGGCATCTTGCATCTATGCTATAAACAGAGGATGCTGGGAATTCATTTTTAATGGGCACATGACACATCACAATGTCCTGTATCTTGTATGTCAGTGTCAGTGTCCATACCAAAATTCACAAGGGTCACATCTGGGGCTAAAGGAGATCATCACTCATCAGCAAATAATCATTGACATTATTAAAAGGTTTTCTGTCAGACTTGCAATATTAGAGTATGCTTGTCTGATTATTAGTACAATTTCAAGTACTGTTTTACATGCTTGTACTCTGAGGGGCATGTGAAATTATTTGCTTGTTCATCTGTTATGTGTGCTGTCTAGTTGTTGCCAACATATGGACAAGTAAACTATGGATAAAATTATGTTTTATATCTTCCATAGAAGTTGGAAAACGCTGAATTAGTACTGCTGGTTTCAAACGGCTGGCAAACAGTTACAAACTGAACTGATGGTACAATCACTTCATTTTTGGCATACCTCTGCTTAACTTGTACCTCCGTTTTCTTCTGTTAAATTTATAGATCATACGTTGCCTGGCTACTCAGGAACTCATCTAGTACTGTCATAGTTGTGTTTGGTCACTTCCACGCTGCCAGTCCTAATCTATTCTCAGGTAAATCTATTATTGTCTTTTGCTAATTTGCTGCCTCTGGACTACCGGCTACCGGCTACTTCTCTTTGCTTTTTGTTGACTGTATTTTCTTTTCATTGTTGAGTTTTAGATATCCTTATGTTAGAAATTACTTCATCTGTTTGCAGATTTTTGAACAGAAGGAATAATTGCTAGAGCAGAATTGGGTAATTCTGTGAATATAACTGAATCAAAGGTTTTTCTCAGATTAGGAACAGAACATGTTTGCTAATTGCTAATGCTCCACAGGTTGGAACATGTTTCTAATCTAGTTGAAAAAATCCCCAGAAACTGGCAAAGCCCAAAACAAACTTGGAAAGGACACGTGAAAGTCAAAGATTGAAGGAAGCAGCGTGCAGCGACGTCTCACCAGATCACGAATCAGATGCGATGGATTTGCATGCTGCATGCATTAGCACGCATCCATCAGGATTAAAAAGATACAGCAAGTTGCTCGCTCCCATGCTCTGACTCTGACCAAGAAAGGCTTGGCCCCTTTCTATTTTTGGATAAACATAAGGCAAGGCTCAGCCAGCTCTTGGCTACGCTCCAGCCCAGCACCACCATGGCAATGCGTGTCATGAGATTGCTGCGCGCCGCCACCTTCGTCATGATTGCAATGGCCTCCAGGGGAACGCACGGCAGTGCCAGCGACGAGGCCAGTTCTCTGCTCGCTTTCAAGGCTGAGCTCGCTGGCAGCAGCAGTTCCGGTGTGCTGGCCTCCTGGAACGCCAGCACCGGCGTCTGCAGATGGGAAGGCGTGGCGTGCAGCGGCGGCGGCCAGGTGGTGTCGCTGAGCCTGCCCTCCTACGGGCTCGCCGGCGCGCTCTCCCCGGCCATCGGGAACCTCACGTTCCTGCGGACGCTGAACCTGAGCTCCAACTGGTTCCAGGGGGAGATCCCGGAGAGCATTGGCCGCCTAGCGCGTCTGCAGGCGCTGGACCTGAGCTACAATGCGTTCTCCGGCACGCTGCCCGCCAACCTCAGCTCCTGCGTCTGTTGTTTTTCATTCAGTTTGTTCAGTCCAGGTTTAGTGTTTTCAGTTCTTAGCAAATAATGGACCCGGTTCGATCGGGTGCGTCTTGTACAGGCCAGACGCACGCTCAGTTCATGCAGCGGCTCTCCTTCTTTGTAGCTGTAGTGGTGGTGACCGCGTCCGTGGTTTCGTTCGTGGGATGGCACGGACAAGTCGGAGACCGCGGCTTGCGCGTCGCGTCGAAGCCTGCATGCTCCGAGTCGTGGGATGGCGCGACAATGGTGGGGGCGTGGAGGTTTCATCGTCAAGGCCATATCGGAGGGGATACTTTCTATTTAAGTTTGCAATAGAGTCATGAAAAAGCTGCTCGGTTGCGGCACCAAAATCAGTGTTTTGTGTGCTTTGTGTTCCACTGCGTTCGCGTGCGTGAGAGTTCAGCTCAGGAGCTGTTCATCTTCCTCATCTCCGGCGATAGGCGCCGGCGATCAGGGGACCACAATTGGTATCAGAGCGCCAGGTTCCGTCGGTGGACGCGCGACCGTGCGATTGCTGTTGCCTTCATGGATCGACGGAGGAACCGCTCGTCCTCGCCGCGACGCGGGAGTCACGGCACGGGCAGTTCGGGCAGCGGCGGCGATGGCGATCGCGGCCTGGTGATCCACCGGGTCGTGCGTGAGGAGACCGGGAAACACAAGTATCCCCTTCTCACCAAAACCAACTACTACTCATGGGCGGCGCTCATGAAACTCAAGCTCCAGGCGCGGAGTTTGTGGGAGGCCGTGAATGTCGGCACGGCGGACTTCGTCGACGATCGGAACGCGCTGGAGGCGATCACGCTGGGGCTTCCGGAGGAGCTACACGGCAGCATGGCCAGCAAGGCCACTGCGAAGGCGGCGTGGGATGCGATCAAGAAGATGCACCTCGGCGTCGACCGTGTACGCCAGGCGAAGGCCAACACGCTCCGGCGCCAGTTCCAAGATCTCAGGTTCAAGGATGGGGAGACGGTGGACGAATTCGGCGTCCGCATCGCTGATCTCGCGAATCAGCTCGAGGTTCTTGGCGCCGCGTACCCGGAGCCAGAAGTAATCCGCAAGTTTCTGCAGGCCACACCGCCAAGGTACGCGCAGATTGTGATGGCTATCGAGACCCTGCTCGATCTCGATCAGATCTCTGTGGAGGAATTGATCGGGAGGCTCAAGGCGGCCGAGGAGCGCTATGGCCTCACCAGCGGCGGAGGCGGAGCCACGGCGAGGCTCAACCTCACCGAGGATGAGCTCGTGGCCAAGGTGATGTCGCGGCTGCAGATCACCGGCGAGGGCGCGTTAGGAGGCGGACGCCCACCGGCTTCAAACCAGCGACACGGCCGTGGTGGCGGCCCGCCCCAGGGTCGCAGGAGCGCAGGAGGCTCCAAGCAATCCACTGGCGGCGACGGCAAGAAGGGCAAGCGGCGTCTCTGAAAGTGCATCTAGCCCTTTAGTGGGTTTTGGATGATTGAATGACAACGTGATTAAAGGACTAACCCGTTTGCTAAGTGTGAACAGGTAATAGGTTATCTCACAGGCACTTAATGAAAGCCAAAATGATGTGTTGTTGTATAAACAATCTAGTTTAAGCACAAGACAACAATGCAAATGGAATTCATGTGAAGGCTTATTTCTTGTGGGATTTCCATGTATTATGTGAAAGCAAGCTCGTGATTATTAGTTAATGAGACATGAGGGATTGCATATGGAATGATCTCATATTTGAAGCTTGCTAAATAAAAATGAAAAAGATAACAATACATATGAATGGATGATTCAACAACAAGATGTGACTTGATGGCTTGAAATGGTGAAGATAGCAAGGAAATGCTTCGAGGTACTAAGCAAGGGTGAAGGGCAAGCGACGGCTTGGCGGCCGAAGAACCTAGCTAGGGTGAAGAAGAAAGTACTTGCATTTAGTTGAGGTACTAATCAAGCTAAGATGGTCATATTGATGTGAAGAATCAAATCTATAATGAAGTATTTGATGGAAGTGACTTGATACATTTGGGATTATTCAAACTTAATGAATGGAATCAAGTCACATGCTCAAGATGGCTATGCTCAAGTGAAAAGATCAACATCAACATGTTAGCACCCTTACTTGATGAAGATTGGAAGGGACGGCATCAATTCAAAAAGAACAACTCAAGTGGTACAAATTCATATTCCCATTTATCTTGAGTTTAATAGGTATGCCGTACTATTAAGAGGGATGCATCATGTTGATAGATAATGTTTCATAAGTGCTCAAGCCAACCCATGTGAGTTTTGAGAATTTGAGCGACAAAAGAGCTGACTGATTCGTTGCTGGTCTGGCAATACCGGACGCGTCCGGTATTCGTACCGGACGTGTCCGGTATTTGTCCAGCAACTGTAAAATTATTGTTCTCGGGTTGGTTAGTCGGGAGTTCCGATGTAGGTCGGGAGTTCCGACGGTCGGGAGTCCCGGCATGGGTCGGGAGTCCCGACGTGTCGCATTTCGACCGACTTGGAGGGTTCACTGTCCTGGTCATACCGGACGTGTCCGGTATTCATACCGGACGTGTCCGGTATGGATGACCAGAAGCCAACGGCTAGTTTTCAAAAGCCGTGAGGGTCGGGAGTTCCGACGTAAGTCGGGAGTTCCGATGGTCGGGAGTTCTGACATATGTCGGGAGTTCCGACACCTCACTAACTTTAACTCAGTTACATGTTTTTCAAAATTACTGAGGGTCGGGGGTTCCGACTTGTGTCAGGAGTTCCGACGGTCGGAAGTCCCGGCGTTCTTCGGGAGTTCCGACGCCTCACAACTTCACTGTAACTTAGTTACCGTTGGTGCAGTATGAGTCATACCGGACGTGTCCGGTATGCTTACCGGACGTGTCCGGTATTGCAACGGCTATAAAACGGCTAGTTTTTCAAGGGGGCTATAAATACCCCCAAGCCTCCACCTTTGGAGGCTGCTGATTCTGCTGAGATAGACACACGTTTTTGAGCCTTGCCAACTCTCCTAAACCCTCTCTTAGTGAGTGTGTGATCCAAATTGCAAAATCAATTTGTGGGTTAAGAGAGAATTTGAAAAAGAGAGCAAGCCACCACTTGAGCACTTGTGCATATTGTCAATCTCGTGATTTGCATTTGTTACTCTTGGACTCTTCGGTCCTAGACGGCTAGGCGTCGCCGGAGAGCAACCGAGAGATTGTGGTTGCTTCGGAAAGTTTGTAACGGTCGATTCCGCTGCCTCGGAATCAAATTAGTGGAAGGAGGAAAAGGAGTTGGAAAAGACTCCGGCTAGAGTGACCTTCGTGGTACCCTCTAGGGCTAACCTTCGCTGGGTCGCCCGCAGCCCCCTCAACGGAGAGTAGGACTCGAACGAGTCCGAACTTCGGTAAAACAAATATCGTGTCTAAATTCGTATTTCATTTGATATTTGTGTTGCTCTAGCTATTCTGCAGGTTCTCTGTGTATTTTGTCATCTCCATTAGGTGCCTGCAGTTTGGTTTGAAGATAGAAATCAAAAGGAGCAAGTTCGGAGCCGATCTGCAGAAATCGTGTATACCGGACACGTCCGGTATTTCCTGCCTGCACTGAAAATATTTATTCTGTGTTCTAACTTGGTGTTACAGGGTTGTAGCTTCTAGATATATTCTTTATACCTTGTTTACTTTGTGGCTAACTTGTGAGGGGTGGTAGTACTCTTAATTTGGAGTTTCCATTTTGGAAACTCCCCTTTCTAATTGTTTCCGCATTTAAAGGTGTTAATTTTCAGAAACGCTTATTCACCCCCCTCTAGGCGGCATCCTAGGTCCTTTCAATTGGTATCAGAGCAAGGTTCTCACCTAAAGCTTCACCGCCGTGAGAAAAGGATGTCGACGCCTATCGAGTTGGAGCCGGTGCTTCTCCAAAATAATGGTTCAAACTTTCTACCTTGGTCAATTAATGTACTCAATGCTTTTAGAGATATTAGTCCTCTTGTTGAGCATATTGTGGATACAAGCATACCTCTTCCTATAGTTGATTGGAGCAACTACAAAAATTTGTCAAAAGAGGAAGAGATATGCGTGCAACTCAATGCTCAAGCTATTAATGTCATTTTGAGTACATTAAGTGTAGAGGTTCAAGATGAGGCAATATTCAATGGACAACCACCTTCGGAGAGTGCTCATCTCATTTGGACTAGACTTTTTGATTTAAATGGAAAATCCAAATGTGATGATGCACTTGAGATCGAGTCAATGGAAAGTATGTCCATTGTGTCTTCATACAGCGAAGAAGCCTCACAAGACCTCAAGAGTGCCGAGCCGGAGCAAGAAGTGCAAGCAGCGCATGACCTGCTGTCTGCCTGCATATACCGGACGTGTCCGGTATGCCTGCCGAACGTGTCCGGTATGCCTGCCGGACGTGTCCGGTATGGCCGAGGCAGCAGACCAGCAAGCAGCTGTTTGCGACGATGCTCAAGCCCGATGGCAACCAAGTGATGAGTCAATCTCAGTATCTCATGATACTCATCACTTGTGTCTCATGGCCAAGAAAAGCAAGAAGAAGAGTAACAAGAAAGATCAAGAAAAGGAGAAGGCTCAAGTGGATGATCAAGATAAGAGTGATATTGAAGTTGAAGACAACTACAACCTTGATCATCTCAACCATAAAGACAAGTTCATCATCATGAAGATAGTTGAAAAGAATGATGAGCTTGAAGAAGAGATTGAGAAGCAAGAGCAATCGCTTCAAAATCAAGAAAAGTTTCTCATTTCCAAATTGCAAGAGCTAAAGGCAATAAATGAGAGGTATGAAAAATTGTCAATTGAGCATGCTTTAGTTACTAACTCCTCTTCTAGTGTTTCACAACTAGAGAAGGAAAACTTTGAGCTCAAGGCAAGGCTAGATGAACTATCAAGCAAGTATAATGAGCTACAAGCAAATTATGTTCATCTAAAGTGCTCTCATGAGGAAGTAGTAGAATCAAGCATCATGCTTGAGGTGGCTCATGAGGTTGTGATTACATCGGTAAAATTCTCTCAACCTCTCATACATCCGCTCACTAGTACACCATCTCAATTAAATATTTCTTGTACTAATGAATGTGCTACTCAAGCAAGCCAATCTTCGATTGAGCTAAATCTTATAGAAAACATAGAGCTCAAAGAAGAAGTGCAAAGCTTAAAGAAAGATGTGATTCGGTTGAAGGGTAAGGAGAAAGCACAACCTTCTCAAGATAACCGTGATAACATGGTGAAGAAGCTTGAGAAGGGTTCAAACCTTGCTTCCTCCAAAGCCCAACAAAAGAATCACATCTCAAGCAAGACCAACACAACCAAGAGCAAGAAACATGGAAAAAGGATGTGCTATGGTTGTGGATTGTATGGACATGAGTGGGCTATGTGTCCACACAAGAGTTGGGCCGACAAGGTTGAAGCTGCAAATCAAAAGGCTTCTACCAAGAAATGCCCAATGTACAAAGAGGCAAGAAAGAAAGCCCAAGTTGCAACAAGAAGATGCTATGGGTGCAATGAGATGGGCCACAAGGTTGATAGATGTCCATACAAGCAAAGCAAGCATAGAGCACACAAAGGCCGCATATGCTATGCTTGTAGAAGAAAGGGGCATCTAAGCTATGAATGCCCAAATGGTAAAACTCCTAAGCCAAATACATTTGTTTATAATGATATGCTTAGGAAGACCACAAATGGAGTTAGCACTAGTAAGGTGATGTGTTCACCACAAACTAACGCTAAAGCCATTTGGGTGCCTAAGCACTTGTTGACTAACTTAAAAGGACCCAACAAGAGTTGGGTACCAAAGTGTGCTTAGGTTAATGATGTAGGTACTTGGTGATGAGATGAAGGTTTCGGGGTGGTTGAGCAAGCAATTTGACTATATTCACTCAATCTATCAACCAATTCTTATCTTAATCCCTTATATGGTTGACCCAAAGATAATTCAATGAACATCTCATATATTTCATCCTCACCATTGGTAACAAGTACCTAAACCTTTTAGGATAGCCACCTTGTTCATTTCATGTTCTATAGTTCACAAATAGGTACATTTGTGAAATAATGAAAGTGGCTAGTTAATTTCACTTGAGATTTATCATGTTTGCCATATGATGCTTTTATTAGCTCTCTAGTAGAGTAACTTATTTGTTGAGATGCAAGTATACAATAAATAGATATTACAGTTAAAACAAAGAATCACAAGCAGCAACTTAATTGGTTCTGTCTTTCACCTATCGGACGTGTCCGGTATTACTATCGGACGTGTCCGGTATGGCCAGGGACAGAAAGTCAGTGTTTCCGTTCTGTGTATTCCGGACGTGTCCGGTATACTACCGGACATGTCTGGTATTGCATGGACCAGAACACTAATTGTTTTCCAACTGAGTATTCGATCCATAATTTTTTTTATATATCCCTAACTTACTCAGAAGCTTGTGTTTTATCAAATCTAAGTGGATTGTGAGCATCTCTTAAACTCACTTTTAACTATGGCAATCTTATTTGGTTTATGGTCAAAATGAAAATTGGCTCTCAATTTCTTATTAGAATAAAAGTGCTTGTTGAAAGTCATTCAAAATACTTGAAGCACTTATTTAGGGGGAGCTAAATTTCCATTTTGCACCATTGTGGACTAACAAATTTATCTAGCACTCTTTGTAGTCCTTTGGATGAAAAATTGAATTTGTATCAAGCATGATTACTTGGCAATCAAGGTCAACATAAAGATTATCATGCCATGTGTCTTCTTAGTGGTATTCTTGTGGGCTCAAGGCAAAGGTATGTTTTTACATACATGTATTGTAAGTGCATCTAAGGCCCTTTACATGTTAGAATGTACATTTGTGTGACATAGGAGAGATGTTTTTCAAAACCCATAACTAGCATATGTAGGTGGTGTGAATTTGAAAAACTATTTGAATCTTGGTCTTTGCGACCTAGCCCTGTCATGTGGTGATTATAGCTCTCCTTGATTGTTTGATCTGCTAATCACACATGACATGGTCTTCCTAAGTCCACAATCTACTTTGTCTCACTTTATCTCTCTCAAGCAAGCAAATTATTGATTATGCCATATATTTGGAAGAGAGAAAATAAATTGATGGCATTCGATAAGCAAAGTGATAGTACTCGGCTTGGATCAAGATCATACACCTTTTTGGACTGAGCAACAACAGAGAAAGGGATTGGAAGAGACAAAACACATTTTGGAATAATTTGGGCCAGCCCATGAATACCGGACGTGTCCGGTATTCTCCCGAACGTGTCCGGTATGAGCGGGACTATAAAAACAGAGCATACCCCTTCGGCCCAAACAGACTTGCCTCCTCCAAACCAACCAGACGACACCCTTCTTCTCACCTAGGGCGACCAAGGATTTCACCAAGGAAAAGAGCGAGAGGGAGATTGCATTGGAGAAGGCTTGGTTCAAGGATTGAAGGCCTGTGGATTTGGATTTCACATCGCTCTCTCTTCTCTCCTCTCAAGGTACCCTGATCACGGACCTCGTCCGATCTATTTGGTCAATACATGATTTGAAAATTCCTTCGATCAATATGCTGCATTGGTGCTGGACGGGGGAGCACCAGAGGCTGGGGGGTGTCTACTACATCCCCAGGCTCACGGCGAACATCATCAGCCTTGGGCAACTGGACGAGGACAAGTACAAGGTGCTAATCGAGGACGGCGTCCTACGGATCTGGGATCAGCGACGTCGACTCCTGGCAAAGGTGCTGCGTTCGGAAAACCGCCTCTACATCCTCGTCGGCAACATCAGTACTCCGGTATGCCTCGCGGCGCACGCGGACGACGTGGCCTGGAAGTGGCATGCAAGGTATGGCCATCTCGGCTTCCAGGGCCTAAAACTGCTATCGAGGAAGGACATGGTGCGAGGACTCCCACAGATCGATCACATCGAGCAAATCTGTGAGAGCTGCCTCGCTGGGAAGCAACGTCGACAGCCGTTCCCGGCGGCGAGCAAGTACCGCACCACCAGATCGCTGGAGCTCATGCACGCAGATCTGTGCGGGCCTATCACTCCGACTACACCGGGCAGGAAGCGCCTGTTCCTGCTCATCGTGGACGACAGGAGCCGGTATATGTGGCTTGTCCTGCTGGCGAGCAAGGACCAGGCCATGGAGGCGATCGTCCGACTGCAGGTGAGGCTGGAGAATGAGTCAGGCAAGAAGCTGGGCACGCTGCGCACAGATCGTGGTGGGGAGTTCACGGCGCAGGTGTTCGAGGAGCACTGCGCCGATCATGGCGTGCAACACCACCTCACCACGCCGTACACGCCTCAGCAAAACGGCATGGTGGAGAGGCGGAACCAGTCAGTGCTCGGGATGGCGCGGAGCATGATGAAGGGCATGAACGTGCCAGGCTATTTTTGGGGGGAGGCGGTCTGCACCGCCGTCTTCATCCTGAACCGGTCGCCGATGCGGAGTGTAGATGGGAAGACGCCCTATGAGGTCTGGTATGGTACTAAGCCAGCCATGCATTTCTTCCGCACTTTCGGTTGCACAGCACACGTGAAGGTTGCCGGCGGTCACCTGCGCAAGCTGGACGACCACAGTACTCCCATGGTGTTCATCGGCTATGAGCCGGGGTCCAAGGCGTACAAGTTCTATAACCCGAGCACACAGCGCATTTGCATCTCGCGCGATGCAGTGTTCGAAGAAGGTAGGCCCTGGAGCTGGGAAGCTGCTGCTGCCCACGCGCCAAGCACCGAGGCAGGGGAGCCGTTCACGGTGGAGTATGTGACGTTGTCCGTTCTGGGCGGCGGACATGAACCACAGTCGCCAGCAGGCACGGAGTCTGCCTCGCCGGGACCCTCGATGCCAACAGTGGGTATCGCGGCATCGCCTGCGACACCAGTACAGGGCGCTACACCACACATCACGCCTTCACCAAGAGCATCACCGGGCGTGGAGTTCGTCTCTCCACCCTCAGGGGAGCCGGTGCTGGACGACGACGCCGACGACGCGCCGCTACGGTTCCGCGCCGTGGACAACGTCCTCGGCAACGCTCCAGTCCTGGGAGAAGCTGCATGTGAGTTTGGGGGGGAGCTGCTTCTCACCATCGACGGAGAACCATCCACGTTCGAAGAGGCACGTGGTGATGAGGCGTGGCAGAAGGCCATGATGGACGAGCTCAGTTCCATCGAGGAGAACAAGACCTAGACTCTAGTCGACCTCCCACCTGGACACCGGGCCATTGGGCTCAAATGGGTGTTCAAAATCAAGCGCGACGAGCAAGGGGCGATCGTGAAGCACATGGCGCGCTTGGTGGCCAAGGGCTATGTCCAGAAGCCCGGCATCGACTATGAGGAGGCGTTCACCCCAGTGGCGAGGATGGAGTCGGTGAGAATGTTGCTCGCCGTAGCTGCTCAGGAGGGTTGGCTTGTTCATCACATGGATGTCAAGTCAGCGTTCCTAAATGGGGATCTCACGGAGGAGGTCTACATTCAACAACCGCCGGGGTTCACTGCAGCCGGCCACAAGAACAAGGTGCTGCGCCTTAAGAAGGCTCTCTACGGGCTCCGTCAGGCCCCAAGGGCGTGGAACCAGAAGTTGGATGCTAGCCTATGTGATCTCGGCTTCACGCGGTGCACTAGTGAGCACGGCATGTATACCCGCGGCACGGGGCAATCTCGGGTGGTGGTCGGTGTCTACGTTGATGACCTGATCATCACCAGAGCCAAGGCGGGTGGAGTCGAGGAGTTCAAGGCGGAGATGCTGCGCTTGTTCAGGATGAGCGACCTTGGGTTGCTGTCCTATTACTTGGGCATCGAGGTGAGGCAATCCAAGGTTGCCATCACGCTCGGGCAAGCGGCATATGCCTGTAAGTTGCTGCAGAAGGCGAACATGGCCGGTTGCAACTCTTGCAGCACTCCAATGGAAGCTCGCCTGAAGCTTTCGAAGGAGGGAACGACGGCGTTGGTCGACGCCACCGAGTACAGAAGCATGGTGGGGAGTCTCAGGTACTTGGTTCACACTCGCCCGGACATCTCGTTCGCGGTGGGCTTTGTGAGTCGTTTCATGGAGAAGCCGAGGCAGGAGCACATGGCGGCGGTCAAGCACTTGATTCGGTACATAGCCGGGACAATTGAGTACGGCATCATCTACCCCAAGCTGTCCAACGGCGACAACAGGCTGATCGGCTACAGTGATAGCGACCTGGGGGGGATACAGATGACAGGAAGAGCACGACGGGCATCATCTTCTTCCTGGGACAGAAGGCGGTGGCCTGGCAGTCCCAGAAACAGCCGGTGGTGGCGCTCTCATCCTGCGAGGCGGAATACATTGCCGGTGCTGGAGCAGCATGCCAGGCGGTGTGGCTCACGAGGCTCCTGAAGGATGTCACCGGCGACGATCCTCAGACGCCTCAACTGAAGATGGACAACATGTCGGCAATCGCACTCAGCAAGAACCCAGTGCTGCATGATCGAAGTAAGCATATTGATACAAAATTCCATTTTATTCGTGAATGCATCGGCAAAGGGAGTATCTCGCTGGAGTTCGCGAGCTCTCAGGAGCAGCTGGCCGATCTGATGACGAAGGCGCTTAGGCGTTCAAGGTTCTGCGAGCTTCGTGAGATGATTGGCGTAGTCAATCTGGGCTGAACGAAACTTCATTCAGGGGGAGATTGTTGTTTTTCATTCAGTTTGTTCAGTCCAGGTTTAGTGTTTTCAGTTCTTAGCAAATAATGGACCCGGTTCGATCGGGTGCGTCTTGTACAGGCCAGACGCATGCTCAGTTCATGCAGCGGCTCTCCTTCTTTGTAGCTGTAGTGGTGGTGACCGCGTCCGTGGTTTCGTTCGTGGGATGGCACGGACAAGTCGGAGACCGCGGCTTGCGCGTCGCGTCGAAGCCTGCATGCTCCGAGTCGTGGGATGGCGCGACAATGGTGGGGGCATGGAGGTTTCATCGTCAAGGCCAAATCGGCCTGTGTACTTTCTATTTAAGTTTGCAATAGAGTCATGAAAAAGCTGCTCGGTTGCGGCACCAAAATCAGTGTTTTGTGTGCTTTGTGTTCCACTGCGTTCGCGTGCGTGAGAGTTCAGCTCAGGAGCTGTTCATCTTCCTCATCTCCGGCGATAGGCGCCGGCGATCAGGGGACCACAGCGTCAGCTTACTGCTGTTGAGCCTCAGCAGCAACCAAATCCATGGGCGCATCCCTGTCGAGCTCGGCAACAAGCTCACGCATCTTCGGGGGCTCTTATTGGCCAACAACAGCCTGACGGGCGCCATCCCAGGATCACTAGGTAACCTTTCATCCCTGGACTACCTTGATCTGACAGACAACCAACTCGAGGGTCCGGTACCACATGAGCTTGGCAGCATTGGAGGCCTCCAGACCCTTTTCCTCTTTGGGAACAGCCTATTGGGTGTGCTTCCACAGTCCCTGTACAATCTGTCATCGCTGAAGAACTTCGGGGTAGAATTCAACATGCTGTCTGGAACTATCCCTGCTGATATTGGCGACAGGTTCCCTGGCATAGAAACCCTTAGCTTCTCTTACAACCGGTTCAGTGGAGCTATCCCACCTTCGGTCTCCAACCTCTCTGCTCTCATAGAACTTGGCCTCGCAGGAAATGGATTTATTGGACATGTGCCTCCTGCTCTGGGGAAGTTGCAAGGTCTCACTGTCCTGGACTTGGGTGACAACAGGCTACAAGCCAACGACAGTCAAGGGTGGGAGTTCATCACCTTCCTGACGAACTGCAGCCAGCTTCAGAATCTGATTCTTGGCAACAACTCTTTCAGTGGTAAAGTGCCCGGTTCAATCGCCAACCTATCGACGACTCTCGAAACTCTTTATCTGGGAGACAATAGGATTTCTGGAGCTATTCCATCGGACATCGGCAATTTGGTTGGTCTGAAATTACTTGAGATGGCAAATAACTCCATATTTGGAGCGATCCCGGAGAGCATTGGTAGGCTAGAAAACTTGGTTGAGTTGGGCCTTTACAACACTAGCTTGTCAGGCCTCATACCTCCATCACTAGGAAATCTTACACAGCTGAACAGGCTTTATGCATACTATGGCAATCTAGAGGGGCCCTGTTGTAACACGGCCTCCGAGAGTGGCGGAGACCTACGCGGCCAGCAGTTCGCAAAGACGTCTCCGACCAACTACCTAAGCAAAGGCCTAGCTACCACGCCTCTAGACCTAGAAAAATGACGGTTTCTCAGACTGCTTGCAGGACGCTGCCGGTGACCCTGGCGCAGCCTCTGCCCGGTTAGCTCGTAGGCGTCTCCGGGCGGAGAGGGCGGAGGCCGCCCCGCTGCAAGGCTAATCAAGTGCCAATGTTACCTACGTGTGTGTGCAGGTAACCAGAGGAAGGCGCTCATGGACGGCGCAGGTGCGCCGGTTCGGCCTCCGCTCATAGGGGCAGAGACCCAAGCAGGAGGACGGCAATACTGGGCGTCGGGGGTCTGCGGCCTCGGCGTCCCAGGGGCGGAGACCGATGGCGGAGGCCTAAAGGACCTTCGCCGAATCCTGAGGCCTGATGGGGCGAAGACCGACGGCGGAGGTCCAAAGGCCCATCGCCGAATCCTGAGGCCTGATGGGCCGGCTGATCGCGCAGGCCCAGTACCTGAGGGCGGCATGATAAGATTACCCCCGAGAGGAAAGGCGAGTAGTGGAATATTCCGAGAATATACTGTAGCAGTCGAAGGGTACTATTGTAAACTCTGTAAAAGTGGTAGTTGAGCCCTATAAATAGGGAACACTTATAACAGTACCGAGAGGTTGGTGAATGTATCAATGAAACCACAGCATTACGTGTCATTCCCTTACACGCCCACTTGCAGTGCCAACCCTTCCAAAGCTTCCGCCCGATTACTGCATTCATCGGGCGGAGGCCCCTACCACTTCCTCACCGTCTGAGACCGCAAGTCTCAACATTGGCGCCCACCGTGGTTTGGCCAAGGCAAACCAACGATGGCAGGGAAAAGAAAAACCACAACCAAGCAGCAACGACCACGGGTCAGAGAGGAAGGCCTAGGCGCACCACTCGTAGCACCTACGCAACCTCATCAGCGGAGGATGACACCAGAGCAGATGCCCAAGGTCAACCACCGGAACCCCAAGATCCAGAGATTCAAGATCCGGAGGCCCAACCAAATTCAGGCACAACACTCGAGCAAGAACTGCAACAGCTGCAAGCACAGTTCCAAAGAGCGCAACAAGAAAGGGACAGAATGGCAGCAGCATTCACAGCTAATCAGCAAGCTACTCAAGCGTCAGCACAAGCAGCAGAAATAAGGCAGCAGTTGGTAGTCCTACATGCTGAGATGCTAAGTATGCAGCATGCAGTACCAGCGTCAACCTCCGCAATCCCAGCCTCCGCAGCAACACCAACTGCAACCATACCTCCGCCAGTGATCAGCCCGACCACGATGCCATCTCAGGTGATGCGGAGGCCTATCGATCCCAAGTCCCCACTCTCTGAAGGCATACAACAATCGCCATGGCCAACGACGTACAAGCCAATCACACTACCAAAGTTCAACGGAAAGACAGACCCCCATCAGTTTATTATGAGTTACGAGGCAGCAGTAGCCTCCGCCGGCGGAGACGACGCCGTCCTGGCAAAGTCATTTGTTATTGCTGCCGAAGGTGACGCATTGGCTTGGTATTCCATGCTCAAACCAAGCACGGTCTATTCTTGGGAAAACCTCCGGGACAAGATATTGGCAAATTTCAAGGGGCTAACAGCATAGTCGCTGACATCCACAGATCTGTTCCAGTGCAAGCAAATGCAGGGAGAGACACTAAATGACTACTTCCGAAAATTCGTGCAACTAAAGGCGAAGGCACCAGACATCCCAGACGAGATCGCCATTGAAGCAGCGATCAAAGGCCTCCGAATCGGGCCGTTTGCAGCACACCTAGCAAGAAAGAAACCAACTTCCATACAGCAGTTGTATGACGAGTTCGAGAAATACTGCAGATCAGACAATGACCTACGGAAAAGGCTGGAGGAGCAGGGTCAAAACAGACAGCAAAACAGCAGCAAAAACTCCCAGAAGAGCTATACGAACCAGAATGCATCAAATCAGAAACCAGGCCAGGGGCAAGTGCTAAGCATCGAGGGTCAACCTTACCCCGAACAAGGGCAACTGGCAGCGCCAACAGGGCCAGAGACCCAGACCAGGAACCAAGGTCGGTAAGGTTACCAAGGCAAAAACTGTAACAAAAACCACAAGCAGAAACAACGCAGGCCATATTGCGTTTTTCACGGCAAAAGCATAGGGCACAGCACCAAAGATTGTCCAGAGACAAAAGAGACACAGGAAAGGATGAAGAACAAGCAGATTGCCCAAACTTTGACACAGCAGAGCGCAAGAGAGGTCAACACCACCTACACAACTGGCCACCAGCAGTACTGCCCAATGTACCCAGCGCTAAACGCAAACCAAATACATCCCTCCAAACTGGCCTCTGCCTATTACCCAAACTTCCTACTAGCATGGCGGTCAGCGCCTTCGCAGCAGCCTCCGGCGGGTAACTACAGGTCGGAGGCAAGCCTGACCTACATAAACCCAAAACCTCCCCACATAACCTACCTCGAAACAAACCAACCGCCACAAAACCAAAGCAGGTTCGAGCATCCACCGCAACAGCAGCACATGCAGCAACTGCCTCCGCCGCCACCTCACAACCAACCCCCAACACCAAAAAATGAGCCAAACCCAGAAAACCAAGTCAACCCTCATGGAGCACTACCAACAATAGGCATGATACTACCAATCGCCGGAGGATCATCAATGGAGTTTCAAATGAAAAAGCAGAAAAAGGATCACCTCCGCCTGGTAAACAACGTAGCAGTCCAAGGCCCAGCAAAATACACAGATTGGTCCAGAGTCCCAATCACCTTCACAGAAGAAGATCTCCAGCTAGAAAGCTACCCTCACACAGACGTAATGGTAATCAAGACAAACATAGCAGCATGGGAGATAAGCAGAGTGTTGATTGACACTGGCAGTTCAGCAGACATCATCTTTGCAAATACCTTTGACCAAATGAAGCTCAGTAGGAATCAACTACAGCCCTCTGAATCCCCTTTGATAGGATTCAGAGGCAAGCAGATACAAGCACTAGGAAAGATATCACTCCCAGTGTCGTTTGGAACCCAAGCAAATGCTAGAACCGAATACATAACCTTCGACGTCGTCGATCTATATTACCCATACAATGCCATCTTGGGCAGAGGATTCACAACCAAATTCAACGCAACCCTGCATATGGCCTACCTGTGCATGAAAATACCAGCACTCCATGGTATTATCACAGTCCGAGGCAGCCATAAAGAAGCAAGAAACATAGAAAAAGCAATCTACAGAGCCTAAAGAAACATCAATGCAGTCGAGTCGGCAGACAAAGAACTAGAGCCTCCGGATATGCCCAGAGGAAAAACAAATATGGCAGGTCAAGAAGAGACAAAGGTGACCCCTCTAGAAAAGGAGTTACCAGACAGAAAAGTAACAATCAGCTCAGAATTGAGCAAAGCAGAGGAGGAAGAGCTCATGGAAACTCTAGTAAAAAAACAAAGACATCTTCGCCTAGTCAGCCTCTGACCTCCAGGGAGTCAGCAGGGACATCATACAGCATGAACTGGATATCAATGAAAACATGAGGCCAAGAAAGCAGAAACAGAGAAAAATGTCGGAGGACAGAATCCTGGCAGCAAAGGCGGAGGTGCAAAGATTGCTAGATGCAAAAGTCATCAGGGAAGTCAAGTATTCAGAATGACTTGCAAATGTAGTACTGGTACCAAAGAAGAATGGCAAAATGAGAATGTGCATAGATTTCACAGATCTGAACAAAGCTTGCAAAAAAGACCCTTTCCCATTGCCAAGAATAGATGCCTCCATCGACAAGGCAGCCAGATGCCAGAGGTTTTCTCTCCTCGACTGTTTCTCTGGGTATCACCAAATCTGGATGAAAAAAGAAGACAAAGATAACACAAGTTTCACCACTCCATTCGGGACATATTGCTACACCAGAATGCCGGAGGGCCTAAAAAATGCCGGAGCAACCTTTGCCAGAATGACAAAGGAAGTTTTGGGCTCATAACTAGATAGAAACATCATAGCCTACATCGACGACATAGTGGTCATGAGCAAGAACAAGGATGATCATGTCTCCGACTTACAAGAGACCTTCGCCAACCTCAGGACAGCTGGCCTCCGCCTCAACCTAGAAAAATGTATATTTGGAGTCACAAAAGGGAAGATGCTCGGATACATCATAAGCAGCGAAGGCATCAAAGCGAACCCAGACAAAAACAGAGCAATAATGACAATGGCAGAACCCAAAAACAAGAAATAAGTGCAAAAGCTGATGGGAAGAATAGCAGCGCTCAACAGATTCATCTCAAAATCAGCAGAACGCAGCCTACCCTTCTTCCAAGCCCTGAGGGGTGGAGACAACTTCGAGTGGGGGTCCAAGCAGTCGGAGGCATTTCATAACTTGAAAGAGTATCTGGCAAACTCACTAGTGGTCTCCGTCCTAGAATCGGACAGCCACCTATTGCTATATGTGGCGGCCTCCGACCATGCAGTCAGCGTAGTCTTAGTTCACGAGCTGGAAAAAGAATCAAGCAAAACTCAAAAGCCAGTTTATTTTATCTCAGAAGCACTGTACGGAGCCAAGCTAAACTACACTGAGGTAGAAAAAGTTGCCTACGCAGTGTTGATGGCATCAAGAAAACTAAAGCAGTATTTCCAAGCCCACGAAATCTCAGTTCCAACATCGCTGCCACTGCAAGACTTGCTCAGAAACAAAGAAGCCTCTGGCAGAATAGGCAAATGGGCTATAGAGCTATCATAGTTTGGTATCTCGTATGTCCCCAGAATAGCAATCAAATCACAAGCACTAGCTGATTTTGTAGCAGATTGGACACCTCCGATAGAGCCCAAGGTACAACCAACCACTCAAGCCTGGATAGCATTCACGGATGGAGCCTAGGGCCAAGCCGGAGTAGGAGCCTCCGCCGTCCTAACGGCACCCTCCAGCGTCAGACTGAAATACGCAGCAAGGCTAGAGTTCAAATCAACAAACAACATAGCAGAATATGAAGGCCTGATCCTAGCACTCAGTAAAGCAAAGGCCATAGGGCAAAAACATTGACAGTTAAAACAGATTCTCAAGTGGTTACTGGCCAAGTAGAGAAAGAATACACAGCAAGAGAGCCAGAACTCATCAAATACCTATCCGTTGTCAGAAATTTGGAGCGGAGATTCGAGGGCTTCACCCTGAAGCACATCCCAAGATCAGAAAATGTAGAGGCAGATGAACTAGCAAAAGCTGCGGCAAACAACCTGCCACTGCCACCAAACACTTTTTACCAGATCCTGAAGTCTCCGACAACTACAGAGACATCTAAGGCACCTAAGCCCATACTACACCTACAAAATGAAGATTGGAGAAAGGAGATAACAGAATTCTTAGAAGGAAAAACCACCGAAGAAGATGAAGCAAAAGCAGCAAGAATACAGGCCAGGGCAAGAAATTACACAATCATAGATGGTGTACTATACAAGAAAGGAGTAGTCCAGCCTCTCCTCAAATGCATATCGCAGAGCGAAGGCATAGAGTTGCTTCAAGAAATACACTTAGGAATTTGCGGGTCGCACATTAGCTCTAGAGCATTATCAGCAAAGGCAATAAGGCAAGGCTTTTATTGGCCAACACACATACAAGATGCAGAGCAGACAGTCAGAACATGCAAAGCATGCCAAACATTCTCTCCTGGGCAGTCAAAACCATCATCGGAGACCCAGCTTATACCTCCGACATGGCCGCTACAAAGATGCGGTATGGACCTGGTCGGCCCATTACCACCATCCCAAGCAGGAAATAGATTCACAGTAGTGGCAGTAGAATATTTTACAAGATGGATAGAAGCAAAGCCGCTGGTGAAGATAACCTCAGAAACTATCAGAAAATTCTTCTGGCCAAACATCATTTGCAGATTGGGTGTACCGAGGATTCTGATAGTAGACAATGGAAAATAATTCGATTCAGAGAACTTCAAAGAATTCTGCAAAAGTATTGGGACAAAACTAGCCTTCGCCTCAGTATACCACCCAGAGTCCAATGGTGCTGTGGAAAGAGCAAACATAATAGTGTTTTCAGCAATATCAAAAACATTGCTGGGCCTACGCAAAGGAAAATGGGTAGATGAATTACCCAGAGTGATTTGGTCACATAATCCATCTATCTCAAGAACAACAGGATTCACACCATTCAAACTGCTTTATGGAGAAGAGGCCATGATGCCAGAAGAAATCAAGCACGAAAGCCTCCGCACAACGAGACAGCTAATGTTGCAAGATGAAGAATATGCAAAAGAAACAATAGAAGCCATAAGACTGGAAGCAGTCGAAAACATTGCAAAATATCAGTCCCAAACCAAGAAGTGGAGAGACTCTCAGGTGGTAAGAAAAGACAAAAAACACGGAGACCTTGTACTCAGAAGAAAACCCAACACATAACTTGTTGGCAAACTGCAACCGAAATGGGAAGGCCCATACACAGCAATGGCAGCAGGCCGCCCTGGCTCTTTCCACTTGACCGACAGCGAAGGTGTCACGACAACCCACACCTGGAATATTGATAGCCTCTGCAGATACTACATCTAGGCAATGTACCAAAGGGCAACCTCCGCAAATAATAAGCGGAGGCCCCTCCGTTCATTTACCTTTCAGCTCTTTTTTCTTCAACCCAAAAAATGTAAAAGAGCAAGTACTCTTTTCCTCACAGGGGAACTCTAAGCAGAGGTGTGGTTTTTAACGAGGTAGGCTCAATGTAAAAATCCTCTAGAAGTATAAAGAGGTAATTCCCCAAAAGAACACTTGAAAAGTCCAAAACCGAAAGCGACCAGCTCTGGCGCCGCAATATTCGGTGAACAAAAATAAGCACAGGTCCTTTCAAAGCGCCGGCCACAGGCATTGGCAATTTGAAACGACCTCTATGGCCAAATAGGCCTTCGACCTTTACAAAGACCTGTCCAGAGTCGGGCATCAAGGCAGAAACCACCTTGGCCAAACAGGCCTTCGACCTTGACAAAGACCTGTCCAAATTTAGGCATCAAGGCAGAAACCACCTTGGCCAAATAGGCCTCCGACCCTTGACAAAGACCTGACCAGATTCAGGCATCAAGGCAAAAACAACCTTGGCCAAATAGGCCTCCGACCTTGATGAAGACCTGAACAAATTCAGGCATCAAGGCAAAAACAACCTCGGCCAAACAGGCCTCCGACCTTAACGATCAAGAAAGTGAACCTGTTTTGTATTCCATAAAACATCAAGTAGCATTCTTACAGGACACAAACTTACAATAAAATCCAAACTATTGTGGCGGAGGTCCACGCTAAGCAAGCGCGCGAGTAAACCTAGCGCGCTCGTCGTCTATGTCAAACTTAACTGACTCAAACACATCGCACGCAACGCTGCGGGGAAAGGCTGAACGCCAATACTCCCAAAGCTCTTCGCTCACATAAATACCGTCGTTGTAGAGAGTCAAAGGCGTAACATCTTGCGCAGGCTCCCGATTTGGAACCTACGCAAGATTAAAATTTTCCACAAAATCATTCAGAACAAAAGAAACTTTATTTACAAGAGTCCAACTGGACTACAATATACAAGTCAAAACAGCTAAGTCCTACAAAGAGCCTAGACCTCCGACATCCCGGCCACAGCAGAAGTCCCTGGAACGGAGCTCGCATCAACTGTGGGCGGGGACAGCGCCTGCGGCCTCCGACCATCACCACCGCCGATCGTAGCGCCCACCGGAGCGCCAGCGGTGGCGGAGGCATCGCCCGCGGTCGACGAGAGCGGAAATGGTGGAGGCCTGCCCATAAGACTCTTCTGTGCATCCTGTAGCACAGGCTAAAATATCAGGGGCACAGGCAATGAAAGCTTTCGTAGCTTCGCAAAAAGCAATGAGAAAAAAATAGCGGCTACAAAGACTAGAAATACCTTCGCCCTCTTTTCCTCCGCCAATTTCCGGGCAGCAGGTCTCCCAAATGGAGCCCAAAAGTATCCAATGAAATTTCTCAAAGATTTTCGCAAACCAAGAGAAGTCTCACCAAGCTCCTCCGGACCCGGCAGCGCTCCCTCCGGAATACTTTCGGTATGTGTACACCCGCCGCGCACCAAAAGCTTGGCGTAATTCGCTACTCCCGCTAGCGCCCCATAGTCCGTGCAGCCATTGATCAGACCGGGGAGCTTCGCAAGGTGATGCTTTAGCCAGGAGGCGAGGGCGTAGACGCTGTCTTCCTCCGGAGGAGCGGAGGTTTCGCCTCTGAACTCGGCGACGATGGCCCGGTAATGGCCAACGGTTGCAGCAAGGACCCCCTTGACCGAGTCCAAACGCCTCGTCGTCAAAGACAGCTGCTCCCCCACCGCAGCTGCGGATTCCTTCTTAGAGGCCAGCTCTCGCCGGAGACCCTCGGCCAACTCATTCACCCTGCGGGCCTGCTCGGCGGACAAAGCTTCTACATCCTGGGCCTTGGCGAGATCGGCCCTCAAAGCCTCCTTTTCTTGTTCCTTCTCCGCCAGAGAAAGGCGGAGAGCTGCAAGGGAGTTGGCCAAACCCCCTTTTTCATCTTCCAGGCGCTTGTTCTCCGCCTTGAGCGCTTCAATCGTAGTATCTCGATCGGAGACCTCGCGAGTGCAGCGCTCTTCCATAACAATGGCCGTGTGATACCCCTGCGATCAGAAAGAAGAAGACCAAGGCGATCAGCAATAGAAACAAAAACAAGTCTAAAGGCGAACATACACCAAAAAAGGCAAACCGCCGAAGACGCACCAAGCTCTGGTGTTCTAGATGAACATGGAGAAGTTGGAAGAAATCCATGTCCCTCAGACGCTGTTTGAAAACGATCTATTCAAAGAAGAACAAACAAACACAAAACCATAAGGTGAGAAAAGCAAATCTCACAATACATACACCAACTGCCAGAGACCACCTCCGACGTCTCCAAGAACCCCAAGATAGCACTCTTCCCAACCTGAGATAGAAGTGTCGGAGGAGCCTGCGTAGCAAAAAAATAACAACAACAACAACTCAGGTCAAAGGGCCGATCAGAAATAGGCAATAACAACAGGCCAAAAGACGAGTAAGATAAAAACACTCTATACTCACTCGGACCCGGCGCCATCGGCCCCGGCTGCCCCGGACCAAACCTGATGCTGACAGCGGCCGCTCGCTCCTCCGGGGTGAGGAGTCCAGCCATGACATCACCTACAAAGCAACAAGCACACGGTATTAGCACTTGGTAGAACACATAAACAAATAAACCGAGCGAAGACAGTAAACACAAAAATGTGCGCCAAACAAACTTACTCATAAAAAGCCTAGGCTGGGCCGCCTGCCGAGCCCCTTGGGTAGAAGTCTCCGCCATATCATGCGGCGAAGGCCCAAAGGGCCGGCTCTCCTCAGCCAGCGGGCGGAGGGCTCGAAGAAGACTGAGCCGCCGGGGCCTGCTCAGCAAGCACGGCCTCCGGCTGCCCGACGTCGGCCGCTGGCGCGGGGGAAGGCGCAACAACAGCGGGAGACGAAGGAGCATGCTGCAAGACGACCTCCACACCCTCTTCAGAACTTGAATACAACCCACCAAAAATGTCGGGCATAGGATCAGCGGCGCTAGCCTCCGGCTGTTCGGCGACACTCGTAGCACCGTGCAAGGAGCACGCTGGAGCAGCGCTGGCCTCTGGACGCTTCGCACCGCTCACAGCGCCGCGCACAGGGCACACCGGAGCTCCAGGAGAGCCGCGATCCCCGCCGCTCGCGACCCGCACGTCCACCGATGGGACGGAGGAGCTCTGAACATCTTCACTGTCGGCGGAGGCAACGCCAGCACTACCGGCCGAAGACGCGACCGCCGCGATCACCAGAGCAACGCTCTTCTTCTTCTTTTTCGCAGGCGCCTGAGCAACAGCGGCGCCCTTCCTCTTCTTGGACTCGGCCTCCGCAGTAACATTCTTCGCGAAGGCCTTTTTCTTCTTCTTCTCAATCGAAGCCAGGACCTCGACGGGAACCTCGCGCTCCCGGTAGACGACCCCGAGCTCCTCAAAAACTCGATTAAGCCGCGGCATGGTGCCTGCCACGGCTCTCTGAGACATGTACTCACGCTTGGAAATTTTGCCAACCAACCCGACGGTGGCCTCCTCAACGTCGGCAACGAAGCTGTCCTCGGTCACCCCCTCCCCTAAAGACCGGCCAAAGCGGGGGAAAGGAATCCCGGCCTCCGGCCCAAAAACAGGAACCTTCGCCTTTTCCATCCGAAAGGCTGGTTTGTCTCTACCCAGGGGCTAGTAGTTGGAGGCCATAATCTCCTCCACCAGGTCATGGCCCTCGGAGTAGCGGCACACGGCTGCAAAAGCCCGGTCGCAAGCCTTCCTCGCCGGAGACATCTCCTCCGGCGGATCCACGCGCGTATGCGGCGCCATCTCCTCCATTCTTGAAGTCAATGGATACTCCACGACCTCCACACCATCCTCGGTAGTGCCGCGGACCCCGTAGGTCTTCACGTAAAACCACTGCTCAAGCCAGCCGCGGTCCCACTTGCCCTTCTGACAAAAAGAAATCTCTAGGCGGTCTACGCCTTGGTTCCTCTTCGACATAAAGGTGCAACTACCATATTGGTAGGTCACCTCCACCTCCTTGCCCTCCCGCACCTCCTTCTTCTTCTTCGGCTGCTTCTGCAGCTCGTAGTAAGCGCAGAAGGTGTCCGCATCTGGCTCGGCGCCATAAGAAACACACGCCCAGCAGAATTTGCTGAGCGTGAGGAAGGCAGTAGGAGTCAGATGATGGAGCTGGACATTGAAGGTCTCCAACACCCGGCGGAGGAAGGGGATGTAAGGAAGGCGGAGGCCGCAGGTGAAGAAGTCCCGAAACACCACCGCATATCCCTCCTCCGGTTCCGGAACAGTCTGGCCAGGCGGAGGGATTTTTACCCTCGAAGAAGGAAAATACGATTCCTTCAACATCTCCGCGACCGCCTCTTCAGTAATGGAGGAGGGGCCAAAATCCCATGACTTTATCGCCATGTCTATGGAATCCGCAGCGATCAGGTCTCCGACGGACGCGGAGACACTCCCCAAATCCTCCTCCACTAGCTTTTCAAATTCCAACGCGGAGGCGGAGGCAAGCATGCACTCCTCAAAGCGTGCACTCCAGCCGGCGGCCCTAACGCCGAGAAGGTGGCGATAGGGTTCGAAGAAGGCGGGCTGGCGAGTATGGGCGGAGGCGGAAAAGAAAGCCACCGCGGCGGCAGCCTAGGCGGAAGACGCAAGCGGAAAGACGGAACGCGCGAAGGCAGCTCAGGCGAAAGCGAAGAGAGCAGAGAGCGATTTCTCAGAGGCAAGGAAAGCGAATGAGCAGTGCGGGGGAGGACCCCGCCACCAACCCCGCCCTTATATAGGCCGCGGGCGGGCGGTTCGGCTCCCACCGTACAACGGTCATCTCCGGAGAATTCGCCTACCGCCCAACGGTCATCTCCAGAGAAGTTGCAAGGTATACGATGGAAAGCAATACAGTGTAAACGGCCACAGCGTAGGACAACGGCTAGTTTTGCAGCCTAACGGCTACTATGACAAGACCAGCGGCCACGCCAGAGCGGGCCAGGGGGGAACCTGCGGGGATCGGTCGGAGACGTGACTACGCGCAGTCTTCGCCCCCGCGGACGTCCTTGCTTAGGGCGTTTTGAGCTCACGACACGCTCGGGCGGACCATGGTCTCAAAAGTGGGGCCCTGTAGTAACACGGCCTCCGAGAGTGGCGGAGACCTACGCGGCCAGCAGTTCGCAAAGACGTCTCCGACCAACTACCTAAGCAAAGGCCCAGCTACCACGCCTCCAGACCCAGAAAGATGACGGTTTCTCAGACTGCTTGCAGGACGCTGCCGGTGACCCTGGCGCAGCCTCCACCCGGTTAGCTCGTAGGCGTCTCCGGGCGGAGGGGGCGGAGGGCGCCCCGCTGCAAGGCTAATCAAGTGCCAACGTTACCTACGTGTGTGTGCAGGTAACCAGAGGAAGGCGCTCGTGGACGGCGCGGGCGCGCCGGTTCGGCCTCCGCTCTTGGGGGCAGAGACCCAAGCAGGAGGACGGCAATACTGGGCGTCGGGGGTCTGCGGCCTCGGCGTCCCAGGGGCGGAGACGATGGCGGAGGCCTAAAGGCCCTTCGCCGAATCCTGAGGCCTGATGGGGCGGAGACCGACGGCGGAGGTCCAAAGGCCCATCGCCGAATCCTGAGGCCTGATGGGCCGGCTGATCGTGCAGGCCCAGTACCTGAGGGCGGCATGACAAGATTACCCCCGAGAGGAAAGGCGAGTAGTGGAATATTCCGAGAATGTACTGTAGCAGTTGAAGGGTACTATTGTAAACTCTGTAAAAGTGGTAGTTGAGCCCTATAAATAGGGAACACTTATAACAGTACCGAGAGGTTGGTGATTGTATCAATGAAACCACAGCATTACGTGTCATTCCCTTACACGCCCACTTGCAGTGCCAACCCTTCCAAAGCTTCCGCCCGATTACTGCATTCATCGGGCGGAGGCCCCTACCACTTCCTCACCGTCTGAGACCGCAAGTCTCAACAGGCCCATTCCAAGGAGCCTGGGAAACTTGAAGAATGTATTTGTCTTTGATCTGTCAACAAATCGACTCAATGGTTCAGTTCCCAAAGAGGTGCTAAAACTTCCTCAGCTTTCTTGGTACTTAGACTTATCATACAATGCATTGTCTAGGCCACTCCCAGTTGAAGTTGGTAGCTTGGCAAACCTTAACCAACTGATTCTATCAGGAAACCAGTTGTCAAGCAGCATACCTGATAGTATTGGAAATTGCATTTCACTGGAACGGCTGCTGCTGAATCAGAACTCATTTGAGGGAATCATACCTCAATCTCTGAAGAACTTAAAAGGTCTCGCCTTACTGAACCTGACCATGAATAAGCTGTCTGGTAGTATTCCTGATGCCCTTGCTAGTATTGGCAACCTGCAACAGTTGTATTTAGCACACAACAACTTTTCAGGTTTGATTCCAGCAGTTCTACAGAACCTGACACTATTGTCGAAATTGGATTTGTCCTTCAATGATCTCCAAGGTGAAGTGCAAAAAGGGTGTGTTTTTGCAAATGCAACGTCACGTTCAGCGACGGCAGCGGCGAACGCACGGCAGTGCCAGCGACGAGGCCAGTTCTCTGCTCGCTTTCAAGGCTGAGCTCGCTGGCAGCAGCAGCTCCGGTGTGCTGGCCTCCTGGAACGCCAGCACCGGTGTCTGCAGATGGGAAGGCGTGGCGTGCAGCGGCGGCGGTCAGGTGGTGTCGCTGAGCCTGCCCTCCTACGGGCTCGCCGGCGCGCTCTCCCCGGCCATCGGGAACCTCACGTTCCTGCGGACGCTGAACCTGAGCTCCAACTGGTTCCAGGGGGAGATCCCGGAGAGCATTGGCCGCCTAGCGCGTCTGCAGGTGTTGGACTGAGCTACAATGCGTTCTCCGGCACGCTGCCCGCCAACCTCAGCTCCTGCGTCAGCTTACTGCTGTTGAGCCTCAGCAGCAACCAAATCCATGGGCGCATCCCTGTCGAGCTCGGCAACAAGCTCACGCATCTTCGGGGGCTCTTATTGGCCAACAACAGCCTGACGGGCGCCATCCCAGGATCACTAGGTAACCTTTCATCCCTGGACTACCTTGATCTGACACACAACCAACTCGAGGGTCCGGTACCACATGAGCTTGGCAGCATTGGAGGCCTCCAGACCCTTTTCCTCTTTGGGAACAGCCTATAGGGTGTGCTTCCACAGTCCCTGTACAATCTGTCATCGCTGAAGAACTTCGGGGTAGAATTCAACATGCTGTCTGGAACTATCCCTGCTGATATTGGCGACAGGTTCCCTGGCATAGAAACCCTTAGCTTCTCTTACAACCGGTTCAGTGGAGCTATCCCACCTTCGGTCTCCAACCTCTCTGCTCTCATAGAACTTGGCCTCGCAGGAAATGGATTTATTGGACATGTGCCTCCTGCTCTGGGGAAGTTGCAAGGTCTCACTGTCCTGGACTTGGGTCACAACAGGCTACAAGCCAACGACAGTCAAGGGTGGGAGTTCATCACTTCCCTGACGAACTGCGGCCAGCTTCAGAATCTGATTCTTGGCAACAACTCTTTCAGTGGTAAAGTGCCCGGTTCAATCGCCAACCTATCGACGACTCTCGAAACGCTTTATCTGGGAGACAATAGGATTTCTGGAGCTATTCCATCGGACATCGGCAATTTGGTTGGTCTGAAATTACTTGAGATGGAAAATAACTCCATATTTGGAGCGATCCCGGAGAGCATTGGTAGGCTAGAAAACTTGGTTGAGTTGGGCCTTTACAACACTAGCTTGTCAGGCCTCATACCTCCATCACTAGGAAATCTTACACAGCTGAACAGGCTTTATGCATACTATGGCAATCTAGAGGGGCCCATTCCAAGGAGCCTGGGAAACTTGAAGAATGTATTTGTCTTTGATCTGTCAACAAATCGACTCAATGGTTCAGTTCCCAAAGAGGTGCTAAAATTTCCTCAGCTTTCTTGGTACTTAGACTTATCATACAATGCATTGTCTGGGCCACTCCCAGTTGAAGTTGGTAGCTTGGCAAACCTTAACCAACTCATTCTATCAGGAAACCAGTTGTCAAGCAGCATACCTGACAGTATTGGAAATTGCATTTCACTGGAACGGCTGCTGCTGGATCAGAACTCATTTGAGGGAATCATACCTCAATCTCTGAAGAACTTAAAAGGTCTCGCCTTACTGAACCTGACCATGAATAAGCTCTCTGGTAGTATTCCTGATGCCCTTGCTAGTATTGGCAACCTGCAACAGTTGTATTTAGCACACAACAACTTTTCAGGTTTGATTCCAGCAGTTCTACAGAACCTGACACTATTGTCGAAATTGGATTTGTCCTTCAATGATCTCCAAGGTGAAGTGCAAAAAGGGTGTGTTTTTGCAAATGCAACGTCCTTGTCGATTCACGGAAATGATGAGCTTTGTGGCGGAGCGCCTCAACTACATATAGCTCCATGCTCCATGGCTGCTGTGGATAACAAAAGACAAGTGTCAAGATCCCTTATGGCCACCCTAATATCAATTGGCGCACTTGTATTCTTAGGTATACTAGTTGCTCTTATTCATTTGATCCACAAGAGGTTCAGACAAAGAAAGGCAAGCCAACTCGTTTCCACACTAATTGATGAACAGTACGAAAGGGTTTCTTATCAAGCATTGTCAAATGGAACTGGTGGTTTCTCAGAGGCTAATTTGCTCGGACTAGGAAGCTATGGTGCTGTTTATAAATGCACTTTACATGATCAGGTATTACCACAGCTGTAAAGGTGTTTAACATACGACAGTCTGGGTCCACTAGAAGTTTCGTGGCTGAGTTTTTGAGTTCAAGCATATAGCACTGCGAAGGGTACGTCACCGTTGTCTCATAAAGATCATCACCTGTTGTTCAAGCATCAATCATCAAGGTGAAGAATTCAAGGCACTGGTTTTTTAGTTCATGCCGAACGGTAGTCTAAATGATTGGCTGCATCCAGTATCTAAAGTACACACTCTGAGTAATACGCTCAGCCTAGCTCAGAGACTAGACATTGCTGTAGACATCATGGATGCTCTAGAATATCTTCACAATCAGTGTCAGCCACCGGTAGTCCATTGCGACCTCAAGCCAAGTAACATCCTCCTTGCAGAGGATATGAGTGCCCGGGTTAGAGATTTCGGCATATCGAAAATCCTTTCTGATGGCACTAGTAAAACCCTGCTAAATTCAGTCAGCTTCACTGGACTGAGGGGCTCCAATTGGTTATGTCGCTCCAGGTAACAGAAGTTCCTACTCACAATGTTACCTTCGGTCTCTAACTTCCATTCTGTCATGTCTAGCTGCCTCTGCATGTGTACTGAATCCATCGACGAAATAAACTAATGTCCGAAATTTGAATGACACTGCAGAGTATGGCGAGGGTCGATCTGTCTCAACTCTTGGGGATGTCTACAGCCTTGGCATACTGTTGCTTGAGATGTTCACCGGGAGGAGCCCTACTGACGACATGTTCAAAGACTCGTTGGACCTTCATAGGTTCGCCGAAGCCGCTCTTCCCAAAGGAGCCTCGGAGATAGCCGATCCAGTAATCTGGCTGCATGAAGAAGCTAAGGCAAAAGATACTGCTGATGCTGCCAAAATTAGAAGCCAGAGCGAGGAGTGCTTGGTTTCAGTGATCCGGCTCGGCGTCTCCTGCTCAAAGCAGCAGCCAAGAGAGCGAATGGCGATGCGGGATGCTGCTGTGGAGATGCGTGCGATCAGAGACGCGTACCTCATGGTTGCCAGCTAGCTGGACGGAGATCTGGAAGAGAAGCAAGCAAGCCGCCGAATCCTCTTATTCTGATTAAGTTTCTGATGTTCAAAATCATAGAAGCAGCAAAGCAGGAGGCCCAGTTCTGAACTAAATCATTGTACGGTTTAGAACCTTCATTCATAGCTATGAGCCTATGACAATGATGAAATCAACACAAATATTATTTGTTATACTCGTACCATTGTGGAAACATGTGCTAAGTGCGTTCTCGAAAAAAAAAACTTCTTGTACCATTGTACGCTGGTGAAGTTGCGCATTACCAGGTTTTCATATTTGGATTTGGCAAACTAGTTGCTTGATTGGCTGCTATAATTTTTTTTAAGCTGAAGGTGTAGAGAGATGACGGATCGGTGGAGAGCTGAAGGTGTATCTGCTGACCCTATGCAGTTCATCATTGGATTAGGAAGAACAAAGAGATAAGGAAGCCCAACAGGAATAAGCAAAGGTTGATGATTGACTGTGCCCAAGAAACAGAACACCTCAATTTAGGCCAAGGAAATCTTTTTTCAGAGGACAAGGAAATTGCGTGTTTACTGGGTTTCATCAAGACAAACAAATCTGAAACAGTTGGATGTACTTCACGTCGTCGAAAACAGTATGCTCTGATGTTGATTGGACATAGACACTTCACCCACTGCCCAGTAATGCGGTAGCCACTAGCCCACACCACTCACTCAAGTCTCAAGGTGTGTGCTAGTATTTGCCAGCAGGGTGCATGAGCACGAACAGGTTGATCTCGTTGACGTCCGTCTCCGGCGTCGGCTTGCTTATCATCTTGAAGAGCATGTACCCGCGCGCGAGCCTGAACTTGCCGGTGCCGCCGACCACGGCGCGCTCGATGGTGCCGGTGAACCCGAGCAGGGGGCCCTGCACGGACAGCGTGCTCCCGCCGTACTCGCCGGCGGTGAACACCAGCGTGATGGACGTCAGGTAGCCCTTGCCCAGCTCCAGGCTCGTGCCGAAGAAGACGCCCTGGTACCGCCCCACGAGCTGCGACGACCGGTCCGGGACGACGCGTATCTCGTCGTCCACCACGCCCATGCTCCCGAACGACGAGTTGGCGCCCAGCGGGGACTGCAGCACGGCGGTGGCCGTCGCGTTCGCCCCGGTGTACGTCTCGTGCACGTAAAGGTGGATGTGCGTCAGGCCGTGGTGGTCGCCTTCGCTGCCGGCGGCGGCGGCAGCGAGGACGGCGACGGACGACGTCAAGGCAAGGAGGAAGAGGAGGTGGGGAAGCGAGGACGGGGCCATCGTGATGGCTGCCTTGTGGCCCTGTGTCGTCCAGTGTTTCCCGGCTTTCGTTTAAAATAGGAGTACGTTATGGTGAAAATTTTCGTATTTTGGTCTCTTTTGAAAACAATTTCTAGAAAAATACCAACGCCAAAACAATTTCTGAAAATAGATCATTTTTAGACGTCTTAGCACATGACGCCGAGATATGAGGCTCGGCGTCGTGTCACTCCACGCCGAGGTACTGCCACGTCACGGGAGACCGGGGTCGTCGTCGACACGTTGGCGCGTGGGTCCGAGACGTCGGTGTCGTGTCAGCCGACGCCAAGTACCCAACATCGGCGCGGTCGGACTCAGCGCCGAGCTCTGGCCCCATCCGGAGCGCGGCCCAGGCGGCCCAACAAAGAACGGTGGCCCAGAAGCTCGGCGTTGGGTCACTTAACGCCGAGCCTCCAGACCTCGGCGTGTCCCGACTCAACGCCGAGGTCTGGACCCTTTAGGCCGCGCCGAGGCCCCTTCTTCTTCTTCCCTCCCCTCCTCCATTCCCCCACGGCTCCCAAATCCCCCACGGCCCCTACGAAACTCTAACCTCCAAAATCGACCCCCGGTGTCCGGATCTCGTCTCCCGAAGCTTCCTCGAGGTAATGGTCCCTCCCCTCCTCCATTCTATCCGCGTAGATGTGCTTACATTGTCCCTAATCATTTGGAATCATGGTTGTTTGGTGATTTGGTATATTTGTGTTTGCATTTGCAAAATGTATGGCTTAGGATGATTGAGTGCATTGTTGTTTAACTGTTATATGTGATAAACATGTTAGGTTAGTTTGGTTTCTAGTTATTTTGGTCATTAGGGTTATTTGTTTATTGTAGGTGTCATTAGGGTTAGTTATTTGTTGGTCATTAGGGTTACTATGTATTTTATTAATTTGTTGGTCATTACATTTCAATTTGTTATGACCAAGGCGTTTTCTTCGTAACGTTAGGATGCCAAGGCGTGGTAAAGCTCGTATTCCAAGGTAATTCCAATGTTTATTCATTATCTGTGCAACAAATAGAAAACCCTAGGTTTAGGTTTGGTTCTCCGTTAATATGACTAAATTCTTTCAATTGTAGCTATGGTCGCCAGAGGGCAAATCCCTACGACCTAAAGCCTCTCCCTGAAGGTGTTCCTCGACCAATGTGCTTTTGTGGTGATCCTTGCAAGGTAGACATCTCTGAAGATGAGGAAACATATAGGCAGAGGTACTGGATATGTCCCAATTATGCATGGGAACCAACAAAGCAACAACGCCGTGCATCGTTTGTGAGGAATTTTTATTTTGTTAATTAATTTTCTTGTGATATTAAGTATTGCTTATTTATTTGTTTTGTAACAATTTGTTTTTCTTGCAGACCGTTCCACCACTGTGTGACTTTGAGCAGTGGATTGACACTGAGATCAAGGAGTCGGACAAGCAGCGTCTAGAAGGCCTGAAGGAGTGGGATGCGGAGGTTAAGGAGAGGTTTGAGCAGAGACGCAGACTGGAGGCTATAGAAAAGGAGCATAAGGAAAAGGAGGAAAGGAGGCGTGTTGCTGCGTACCGGGCGGAGAGGGAGAAGAAGATTGAGCGTGTGCGCCGAGCGAAGGCGGCGATGGAGGAGAATCCCGATGCCGAGAGGAAGGGAAAGTGGCCTCGTTGCACTCAGTAGGTATTTGGTTCATTCACGAGCGATGTCGTGTAGCCCTGGACTTTTTTTACTATGTTGTAATGCACTCTGCTTTTATTTCAGAAGAACTTATTCCCTGGAATTTTTTTATTATGTTGTAATGCACTATGATTTTATTTCAGATGGTCTTATGCCATGTACTTCGTTAACTATCCGAAGACTGTAGTGGTACTGTTTGTATCACTGAAAAGACTACTTGTGTTGTTGCAGTCACTGAAAGGGCTACAAGTACTGTTGCAGACACTGAAAGGGGTACTAGTCTATTTGAAAACTCACTGAAAAGCCTAGATTCATTTACTGTTGTATCTGTAGACGCAATGAATTAATATCAGAGTGATGTACTGCATTTAGATGTAGTGACAAAACACAGGTGTAGCCTTTTCAGATGAAATGACCAGTCATGGTTGTAGGCTTTTCAGATGAAGCATCTAGCCTTTTCAGATTCAATAAATGAGTAGGCACACATGTTTTTTGTCACGTAGCATTCATGGTGAACCTGCCTTCATATCTATATATAGTGCTCCATGTCTTGCTCCACATCCACACAACTTGTTTTCTGGTTTAGTTTTAGCAAATGTCGAGCGCAGGTTCCTCGAGTGGAAAGGGTTTAGGTGGAGGGAGAGGAAAGGGGGTGAGGAAGGGACCTCCGATTGTGTGGGAGGATTCTCTGGGTCCTGATTCTTTTGAAGAAGCAATAGAGGAATTTCCTTTGGAGAAGAAGAGTGACTTCACCCGTGAGAGACCTCTTAGATCATACGATAAGCGCATTGAAGATTGGCCAAAATGCCGCCACGGTTTGGATTGCGTTGTGCAGATGTACAACGACTATGACGGTGGAGGCCGTCGTTTCTTCAGATGCCCGCGAGGATTTGTATTGCCTTTGAACTCTCTCCTTTTTTAGATTTGCATGTAGTTTCTAGTAGTACTTATTGGTAGATGGGTTTTCAGGATTCAAGCTGTCCAGATAACTGTGGCTTCACTAGATGGGTCGACCCTCCTCCTATCTATCCCCATCACCTCTTAGTGGGACGCAAAAAATAGATGATGTTTCCTTTATCTTTTTTTTCTTTTTTTTTTGAACAAGGGAGCAATATGTTGACTTGCCAACAGCTTCGTGGGTGGGCACATGCGAATCATGGTGGTGGTTGTACGCGCCAGCTGCCTCCCTTCGTGGGTGGGGCACATGCGAATCATGGCGGTGGTTGTGCGCGCCAGCTGCCTCCCTTTTCTATACAACTTCGTTTAGGCCCCGTTTGGTTTCCATAAGTTAGGTGATTTAGGGTGTGTTTGATTGAGTTGTGGCTGTGGGAAAAAACTGCTATGGACTGTGAGCTGTAGAAAAGCTGTTGTGGGTTGTGAGCTGTAGAAAAGCTGAAAGCTGTTTGGTTAAACAAGTATAAAATACACCTTCTATCTTTATCTCTCTTGAAACAACTATGGAAGAGCTTTTTATTCCACCAATTTCGAAAAGCAGAAAGCCAAAAGCCAAAAGCATGGTTAAACCAGCTTTCAAAAATGTACTACGAAAAAGCAGCTGCTTCTGAAAAGACAGCCTCCAAAAGCAGCCCATTTGGTTGGGCTTTTGGCTTTTGGGGCCAAAAGCCCAACCAAACGGACCCTTATTAAGTCAGGTGACTGAAAACCAGTGACTTATAAGTCATACATGTTTGGTTGTAGATGACTTATAAGCTCATGCCTGTTAAGTGAAAAGTGTGGGCCCCACGCGGAAAAGGGTGGCTTATAAGTTTTAAGCAGGGGTGAACCAGCTTATTTCTTATAAGCAGGGGTGACTTATAAGTTGATGGTGTTTGACAAAATCAGTCACTTATTTCACTTTTTAACTTATAAGTAAGTGACTTATTTAGAACCAAACAGACCCTTAGATCCACGATGTAAGAGCTATCTCCAAGAGTTTTCTAAATCCTCTTCTAATTCTTGGTTTTTAGCAAGATGAGAAAAAATCTTTCTTCAATAACTCCTAATACATCCTCCTAATCTTTTAGCACTTCGAAAAAACTCATCCAATCCGCTTAAAGTTATGCGTCGTAGACATCGCGCCTATTGTAGCCTCCCGCGCGGTCTCCCGTCTTGGCGCGGTCTTTTGGGGCGGACGTTCCCCTTCGCGCGCAAAGCATAGGGTCGCTGCCGCCGTCTACTGGAGAGGAGTTCGTCGCCACTGTCGTTGTGTGGAAAGGAGAGCAGTCCGGAACCATGGCGGTTACGCCGCTCTGCACGGCAGAGGCGGCGGAGGGCCACGACTCGTAGATCCGGACCCCATCTGAAAGAGCTCTGAAAGGCGTCAACAGCGTTCTCGGTCGCGTGGCCTGTGCGCTCGCCCTTGCAGCTGGCTCTTTTGGCAGCGCCGACGGCTGCCGTCACCAATGTTTTTTTAGGCGCTAGGCTGTTTCTAGGCGGTGACCCATCACCTAGGCAGGCCTAGGCGTTTTGACATTTTTTTATCTCAGCATATATAACTAAATAAATTATATAAATATAGTTGCCGAGTGAATTTTATAAAAAGAGAGAAGGTCCAATAGACATACCTTAGTTGATAGAAAAGCGATGTTCATGCTTAGTTCATAGTTGATAGTTGATACAATACAAATGTGATGTCCTGCAGCAATACAAGTGGAGAACAGACCATATCAGTAGTTAAATATAAATGGACAGCAGACCATATGAACAATACAAGTTATACAAAAATAGGAAAGAGCAGGTTAGGTACTTATCTTAATGATCTTAGCCCTTTCCTATCCATCAGACATTATCAGCAGCAAATGATAGCCATTTGAAACAACAAACATGTAGGGATAACAGTAGCAGCAAAGAAAATTAAATGGTACAGAACAACACATAATTCAGTTCTTAAAATACAGAACACAGGCACACAGACTGCACTACTGCAGGAGTTCCAAGTTCATAAGTTAAAGATACAATTAAAAGATAAACATGACATGATAAAAGCCCCACTGCCATATCTTCTTCAATAGGGTTCCATATATTCATCCTCATCTTCATCAAACTCTTCTTCTTCGGAGTCAAATTCTTCTCCTTCATAAAGCTGCATCACTCTTGCACTTCTACGCAGCTCAAGTTGTTGGTCTGCTCCTACTGCTTCTCCAATAACAGACCAAGTTATCCCTGTACCTTCCATCTCCTCATCTTCCTCATCTCTATAGACAACTATTGCACAATCATCTCCATCCTCGTACAGAAAACCTTGAGCTTCAGTTGTCTCACTAGACAAGAGAACATCAGTGGTTTTCTTTGACGCTATCCTTTCTTTCTTATTAAGCAACTTGGAGTTGAATTGAATAAAGACCAATTTGTTGAGTCGGGTTGTAGTAAGCCTATTTCTCTTCTTGGTGTGTATCTACAAATTAAACATGAGAGCATATAACTATTTTCATTCCTGTAAGTTTACTGCTGAAATCTAGACAGTAGATAGGGACTAACCATTTCAAATGTACTCTAATTTCTTTCACAACTAGAAGAGCTTGATGTCAGAGATAGGATCCTTGTTGCCAACTTCTGTAAAGCGGGCGTTTCAGTTCCATACAACCGCCACCAAGATGCTGAAATAAATGAGCAAAAACTATATAACAGCCATGTAATAGCACTGGATAACAAAAAGTTGCAATAAGGTGTATAGCAATAACATGTAATTATTAACTTTGATGCGGTTGCAGTTCAACCTGCAATATGTTGGTGTGTGTGTGTTTTGGCTTGCTAGATGAAATAATGGCTTTGTTGTTATATCATGTCGCCATGAATTCCCTGTTTTGTTGATCAATGTAATGTATGATACATGCAGAATCTTAGTGTGGCCTACCGTCTGCGAGGTACTCTCTTTTTTTAAGTCTTAACTAGCTAATCACTTGTTTCATTGCATTTAGTTTTGTACTGTTACTACTCTATGAAGTTACTTAGACCATGAGTGTGCTTACAGATTATGCAACTCATGTATTTAGAAGCTAGCATAGTGAGTTACTTTTTCATAGGCCACTTAAATAGTTAACAGCCATGGCAATCAAGGATAGATGCCGAGGTACTTTTTCATAGGCCACTTAAATAGTTAACTAGCCTCTTGATAATGATAATGATAGCAGCAACTCTATAACAGCCATGTAATATGAGTTACCTGGGTTGTACTCAAATTTTTCACAAGTCTTTGCAAGCTTCTTGTTAAATGGTCCTTCTCTATTATGAAACTTGTCTAGTTTAGTGTTGACAGCCTGATCTTGCTTGTCCTCATCATGATGATAAAAAGTCTCTACACAGCTCATAAAACCTACTGTTATTGTGGCATCATCAAAGATTGATGGGTTGCCATAGCTGTAGTATGGATTCAGCAGATAGGCAGTCAAATGCAATGGAGAATCAAGTCTTCCTTTCATCTTCTTGTCAATAATAGCAATAACTTCGTTGTAGCGGGACTGAACATTGCCATAGGCTTCCTTGATCTCTCTCTTTGCCTTTAGTAGTTCTCCATATATGAAACCCATTGATGGCTTCACATCCTCATCAACCAAATGAAGAACTTTGACCAATGGCTCAAAAACACTCAAACACAGCTTCACATCCTTCCAAAAGGTTGGGCTCAATATTGTTGCTGTTGCATCTTTTCCCTTTTTTGACTTCACATCCTTCAATGTGTCCCACCTATTATGAACCACCATCTTTCTTAGTTGGTCCTTCTTCTCTAGTATGCTGTTCAAAGTGAGAAAAGCTGGAGCAAACCTAGTCACTCCTGGCCTTATTATCTCTCTCCCCTCTATGAAGTGTGTCAAGCACTCTAATGTTCTTGTGTGCCCATAGACAAATATGGTTAATGCCTTTGCTTGGTCAATCACCTTCTTGAACCGTGGCATGTTGCCAATTCCTTGGAGCATCAAATTGATTGTGTGAGTTGCACAAGAGGTCCAAAAGATGTTTGGTCTCTTCTCAAGCAATAGCTTCTTTGCTCCCATGTTGTTAGAAGCATTGTCTGTCACTACTTGCACCACATCATCCGGACCAATGTCTTCAATTGCTTTGTCCACTAGTTCAAATATGACTTCACTTGTGTGTGACACATCTGACATCTCTTTTGAGCTGATAAAACTGGATCCATCAGCACAGTTAGTGCACAGGTTCATTATACTTCTCCTCTTCCTATCTGACCAAGCATCAGTCATAACAGAGCACCCATTCTGCACCTTCTCAGCCTCACGTTCTTGTAGCAAACTCTTGGTTCTTGCATATTCTTCATCTAGCAAACTCTCTCGCAGATCACGCAGAGATGGAGGTTTAAGTCCAGAACCAAACTGTCCAATTGCTTCACACATTTGCTTGAACTCATCATCGTCACAAGCATTGAATGGTATGGCTACATATGATACAAAAAAGTGTAATTAACTAATTAGTGTGTAGTTCAGGCATGTATTCAAATTTGAAATGTAAAACAGAAATGCATAATATTAAATTACCATGTGTATATGCCCATCTTGCAATATATTTATGCACCTCATGTGTTCTTTGTTTCCAAAGTTCCTTGTTCAGCTTCTGTTGCTTCAAAGACTCAGATTTTGTTGCTTTAGGATCAATAGCACGTGTCCACTTATCAATGGGTCCTAATTTGTGAGGCTCTGAACTTCCAACACAAGTCACTTCATCATCCTCTGTTCCAACCCGAGAAACATTCATGTCTTCTCTAAGCTCTAGTTCACGAACAGCCTGCTCCTTCCTCTTCCTTTTTGAATCTTCTAGTGATTTCTTGCACTTGTCTTTAGCCTCCTGTGTGCTCTTCCTGCATTTCTTCGCATTTGTTCCAACATTGGCCACATGTTCCTTCAACCGATGGACCCCTCCTTGGCTCCGATGACCACAGAATTTGCACTCCACCTTGTCCTTGTTGTTTGCATCCACTAGAAACCCATACTCCCATCCAACATCATCTGAATTCCTTTTCAGGACATTCACCTCCTCCCGAGATGTAACACCAGTTTCAATTTGAGGAGCACATTGTTGGATCGACATTCTACATGAAGAGCAACAGAGGCATGTGAAATTAATCCTGCTGCACTACTTATAAATTTAGATAAAAAGCCACTGAGTATTTCATTCCCCTTCTCATGAAAACTAATCCAGCAGTATACATGTAGAGGGAAAACATGGGAAAAAAAAAGGAAGGAAGATAACTTGTACTTCTAAGATTGATAACCAGATCATGGTAGCACACCAAGTTCAGCTAAACACTCTCGTCATTTATACAGATCAGCCGAGCAGAGGAGAGCACAGCACAGCCGAGCAGAGGAGTAAGCAGAGGAGTACAGCACAGCCAAGCAGAGGAGAGAGGAGCAGGGGGCGGGCGGACCTCACGTCCTCACCTTACCTTGGGGTTCCCGAGCGGCGGGGTGAGGGGCAGCGAGGAGATCACCAGCAGTGGTGGCCCGGCGAGGAGGGGGCTCACGGGACCTCTAGGGGCGGCGGCGGGCTGGCGGACTAGGGTGCACAGGAGCTCCAGGGGCGGCGCGGGAAGGCCTGCACGGAGGGAGAAGATGGCCGGTTATCTCTCTGTCTCTCTCTAATCCTCTCTAGCACCGGCGCGCGGGGCTCTTTTCCTTCCCGCGCGACCGCTTCCTTTCCCGCGCAGACGCCTGCTCGCGCGCGCGCTCCCGCCTGCTCCCGCCCGCCAAAACGCGCACGCGCTCCCGCCGCCTAGGCCCCGCGGAACTCCGCGGAGGCGCGCCCAGCGCCTAGAGGTGCGCCTCACCCCCTAGGCCCCGCGGGAAGGCTCCGCCTTGCGCCTGGGCGCGCCTAGGCGAGCGCGGAAACGCGCCTTGTTTTTCATTGGCCGTCACGGTGCGTGGACGGCGGCGTTGGCGGCCCTGCGGTTGCTGAATGTACCTGTGTTCTGTGAATTTGGTTTGTTCGTCTGATGCTAGCTTGTCTTGGTGGCCGGCAGCCAGCAGCTTTATTTGCATTGGATAGTTGCCTGCTGCTTGATACTGTGCTACTGATTGCCTGCATGCAACTGTGCTTTGCTGATGAGTACATGGCCGACAAATACTGCTGCTCTGCTGGTCATACTGGATGATCGGCGGCCTGTGGCTGGGAAGTGCTGGCGGCCTGCTGGGAGTTGACCACAGCCGCCTCCGATGTGGCCACGGCCTGCTGGGAGGAGGCCAACTCAGGTTGAGAGGTGCAGGGCTACGGCAACACGAAAGGAGGCGGCGGCGACGGATGTATGCGCGATCACGAACGGTTCCCCGCGGGAAAAAAAGTAACGCAAACAAAATTCAAGTGGAACCAAAATTTTATTTTTTTAGAAGTGAAATATTATGAACTTTTTTTTTTTTAGATAAAGGATAGAAACTATCCGGCTTCATCTACCCGTGGGTAGAATCAGACCAAATTATTACAGCATCAAAAAATAAAGAAAGAAATTGACCGAAGAAAATACATCCCCAACAAGGAGCTCGAGTAGTCCTACGTGACCTCTGACTTCCACCGTGATGTCAATTCCACAGAATAAGATCACCAACGTCAAGACGAAGCCGTCAAACACGTTTGTCAGACCTAATAAAGGTACTGAAAACGTTGGACACCGACCACCATTGAAGACTGGATGCTTGTTCCTTGGCAACAGCACGAAGCACTTGGTGTAAACCACCAAACGCCGAGCTGTTACGCCAACGAATGCCGCCTCCGCCTTGAGCTGAACACCGAACAGGGTAACCACACGGGAAAACTGCCCGGCCTTGGCGATCAAGAACTTCGACGACGCGCCTGCGCCATCGCCGCCGGCCCGGAGAAACCAGGCTAGGTTTTCACCCAGTTATTGAACGCCCGCGGATGCAGCAAGGGACGGACTGACCAACGGCTTCAGCGGCGCCTTCAACAAGGTGCGTGGCATAGAAGTTCCACCGCCGCCGGCCCGGCGTAACACGCCAGGCAAGGATTTCGCCCAAGCCGCCGCCACCACCGTCGACACTGCGCCCGGCCAACGTGGAAGACCGCCTTCACCGGAAGGTCACCATCAGAGACGCTCAGAAGGCGGGCATCCCCGGCGCTGACCGTGGATCAGATCCCGACCCAGGGGGCCCAATCCTGACCCGCCGCCACCGCCGCCAGACGAACGGCACGCCGGCCGCCGCCGACGATCCACCACCACACAGAGCAGGGTACTACCGGCAGAGGGACAGCACCAGCCCAGACCGAGGACGCCAGATCCAGGCCCGCAGGGCCCAAATCCGCCCGTCCGCCGCCACGGCGACTGCACACCGATGACGGAGAAGTCCGCCACCGCCGCACCGCCCTGCGCCCGCCGCGGTCATGGACGGCGACCTCGCCGAGCCCCACGCGGCTCGGGCGAGTCGCCCCACCTGGCCGCGTCGTCCAGCGCCGCCACACAACCGGCTGAGAGGGCCACGCCGCCGCCATCCCGGCCGTCCGCGCGGCCTTGCCGGCGGACCGCTCCGGCGGCGGCGCGACTGGAGATTGAAGGGGAGGGAGAGGGCGCGGCGGCTAGGGTTCCCTTTTAGCTGATGACCTTCTTTCTTTCTTCCAATACCTTTTTAGGAGTTGGAAAACATAAAATTTTTAGGAGAAATATTTAGGGAACTCTTGAAGATGCTCTAATAAAAAAACAGATTACAGAATCCGTAAGTAAACCGCGAGACGAATTTATTAAGCCTAATTAATACATCATTAGCACATGTGTGTACTGTAGCACTTTATTGTCAAATCATGGAATAATTAGGTTAAAAAATTCGTCTCGCAAAGTAGTCGCAATCTTTGTAATTAGTTATTTTTTTAATCTATATTTAATACTCTATACATGTGTCTAAACATTCGATGGGATATGATGTAAAGTTTTGACGGAGGATCTAAATAAGGCATTAGTTTAATTTTTATTTATATACAAGGGTTGCGGTTGAGAAAAAAGAAGAACAATCGTTTGTACTTTTAAACACGTTGACCAAGTAGTATTTTTTTTTTTTGAAAACACGACACAGATGGCCGTCTGTCTTCTAATAATAGGCTTAGCCGCTTAGCGCTCACTCTCCATTCCTTTATTGCTTTTGGTCAACGTGTTCTAGCCAAAGACTGAAACTGAAAGTTGATTTTCAATAAAAAAAAAAGGGATTATATGCAAACTTTTCTAGTTATCGGAATAAAGAAATTATTTTATTCTAAAAACATATCCGTGCAATCCCTTTTGGTACACGCAACTCTCCTGTCTCTCTCAAATTTGGGAAGGTTTCGGGTGCTTTTCATCTCTTTCTCATCTCACTCTGGATCGATCTTAATTGTCGAGGCCCCGTTCGGCTGGCTGAATCTTGGCTGAAACTGGCTGCTGTTCTGGCTGAATTGTTGTAAGAGAAAAACATAGTTCCGGCTGAAAAAACAAGCCTAACAAATCGAATATAGGGTAAGCCGAACGTAGCCTTCCAGTGTGGCAAACACGATCATATCTGGAGTCATTCCAGGGAGGATTCAGCATTGGCATGTTGGCAAACTTGGTTATGCTAGGTGTTTTTTTTTTGTGACAAATGGTTATGCTAGGTTGTTCAACACTGATTTGTCAGGCGGAATACCTCCATCGATTGGAAATCTCTCAAAGTTAACTATCCTTGATGCATACCATGCAAACCTGGAGGGATCAATATTCCAGCAACCATAGGGACAATGAAGAATCTGATATCCCTTGATCTTGACATACAACCGCCTCAACGGTTCCATTCCAACAGATGTAATATGTTACCTGAAATGAATAAAGCCATACATGCTCAGATCTGTACTTCTTTCCATTAGATTAGAGTGAAAACTAAAAGGCAACACTTATGCACAATTTGCACATTTACGCATGCAATGTTTGAAGCTCCACAGCAGTGGCATACCGCACATCAACCTTAGTTGGTGCAAAGATTTCCTATTTTGATGCACTACAGGAATTTCACAGTTGGAAACAAGCAATGCATGTACGAGTTACGAAGTTAGAGTTACCACACACATAGCAATCATTTCACAACCTGAGCAATAACCAATCCTCTATTCCATTTCTTCACAACAATCATTAGTCCAACAGAAATCGCCTACTATCCCAGGTTGATGGTGCAAAAGTCAACTAGGGAACTAACTACAGTCTGCCCAGAAACCATCATCCATAAGTTTTTGTTTCCGTTCACTACTGTCACTTATGCTAATAGATAGGAGTAGGAGGCACCACTGTAAAGTGGAAACGCCACCCTACTCCTAGAAGTAGCGGATGGAGGAAACATGCAAGTAAGAGGAATAGAGGATGCGGATATGGAGGTGCGCTCGGAGATAGCATGCTTTTATGAGCTCTCCTGGCGCGGAGTGGATTGGACGAGGCCCTTTTGGAAGACACCGTCGATGAAGGACTGAAGGAGTTCTTGACAGGTGGCCCTATGGTGGCGAGGCAATGGGCGCTGTGCAGTGCCCCCTCTCAAAATCCCTTCTTCCACGGCGTCGGGAATGAGTCGCGCCGGCAGCAGCAGAAGCGCAAGCCTTCTTCCTAGGCTATGTCACCGTCCATTAGTCTCGTTTGTGTAATATCGAAATATGTATCTATATGCTAAGATGTGTAGCCCAAAGCTGTAATCCTGTATACCTCCTAGAGTGCTCGTAGAAGCACGTTGTTATATCAAATATTTCTTTCTTAGATGCATAAATCTTTTGCGTATTTAAGAAGAAAAAAAAAATCCCTTCTACGGCGAGGCAATGGGCACTGTGCTCCGGGAGGCGCAGAGAACTTTTGTTGAGCCGTGCTGTGTAGCCACATTGGGCTGATGGGTTGAACCAAAGAAGAGGAGAGTTGGACAGCTCAACTCCGAAGGTTTCGTGTCCTGGCGGATTGTCCACGTCTTTGTTGGACTGTGGAGAATTTTTATTTTTACTTATTTTTTAATCAATATTTTAATAATAACCACTCCAAAAAATATTTTTAGATCTGACCCTTTTGGTCGCGGCGTGTGACCAAACAACGCTGTCGCGCCAACGCATGTGGCGCGGCAACATCTGCCATGTTGGATGGCGTTTTCGACGTGAAAAAGCTTGTCGCGCAACTTCCGATGACGTGACAGTAGACAAGACTAAATTTAAAAAAAAACATAACTCTTCAATACGACGTTAGATGAAGATAATTTTTATATGAAAATTATAGATCTAGACGAGATCTACAACTTTTTAGTTTTGAGTTTTTTCGTTTGGGGACGTTAAGATGCTCAAAAAAAATAATATAAAATTTCAGCACCATAATAATCATGTATCAGCGCTTACCGTATTTAAAAAATAATATCTTTTTTTGTATGGTGTCAAATTAAGATACATTTTATATCAAAGTTGTAGCCCTCAATGAGATCTAAAAGTTTATAGTTTTGAGTTTTCATATATGAGGTCGTTAACATCAAAACTTATCTTTTTAGAAAAATCGTATATTTCTTATTTGATGTGACATAAAACTACTTTTTAAATAAAAGTTGTAGATCTCGTTGGAAGCTCCAATTTTGATATAAAAAGTACCTTCATTTGACACGATATAAAAACGATATTATTTTTTCTAATGCGACAAGCGCTATTATGCGATTATTATGCTACTAAAATTTTATATTATTTTTTTTAAATATCTTAACGACTCTAAATGTTAAAACTCAAAACTATAAAGTTGTAGATCTTCTTGAGAGCTACAACTTTCATGTAAAAAATATCTTCATTTGACAACATACAGAAAAGATATTATTTTTCTAATGCGACAAGTACTAGTACGTGGTTATTATTTTTTTGAAATTTTATATTATTTTTTTAAGCATCTTAATGACTCCAAATGTTAAAACTCAAAGCCACAAAGTTATAGATCTCATTGAGAGCTACAACTTTTATGTAAAAATTATCTTCATTTGACAACGTACAGAAACAATATTATTTTTCTAATATGACAATCACTAGTATGCGGTTATTATGCACCTGAAATTTTATATTATTTTTTGAGCATCTTAACTTCCTTAAATGAAAAAACTCAAAACTACAAAGTTGTAGATCTCATCGAGAACTACAATTTTTATATAAATTTCATCTTCATTCGACGTCGTATCAAAGAGTTATGATTTTTTTAAGATTTAGTCTTGTCACGCCACTCCCGGTAGTGCGACAGAACAATACTGTCACGCCAGCGGGAGTGGCGTGACAACGTTTTTCACGTTGAAAACGCCGTCTAACGTGGCGGATGTTGCCAAGCCATTGCATGTGGCGCGACAACGTTATTTGATCATGCCAGCGGGTTAGATCTGCAAGAAAAATTTAGGAGCGATTATTATTAAAATATTAAATAAAAAAGGATTAAAAATAAAAATAAAAATAAAAACCGTCTGGAAACGACTCTCAGATTGGCGCTGCAGTTGCTGGACTGTCCGGTGGCCATATCGATCTGGACCACCAGCAATTGCACAATAGTGCCAGACTTAATAACTGTTGAAAATTAGTTTTGCAAAAATATAATTTACATGATGCAATGATCATGATGGGGATGATTCTCAAGAATGCATGTTGGGTCGTTACCCTTTGATTCATACATCTTACTAAATTCTCTACAAAATTTGTCATACAGACATTTGGTAAAATTATTGATCCAGTCTATTTGACACATTTTCTGAATGTCCTTTATACCTGCATGTATCAAAAAAAGACAGGGAATAGTTATAGAGCTGAAACTTCAAGTACATCTTCAGTTATTTCAGGTAAGTGATCACCTACAGGTATCTTGCCCATTTCATGTCCTACGTATTCACTATTGTGGAGAATCGCCGTGAACTATTGCTACTCCTTTGTGATCCACCAAATGAGATCCCGAAAATTTAAGGTAAAAATCTCTAATGGCAAGCATCTCAATAGCTGCATCCTGTATCAGGATCCGATCTCTAGGTTGTTTCTTTGAGCAGGATATTCCAAGAGCAATAACAGAAACCAAGCATTTCTGAATTCCACTTCTTGTAGTTCTATTGTTAGCATCTATGTGCATCCAGATTGTCGGATCAACTATCTCCCATATTCTCTCTGGAAGAGCATTCTCTGAAAACTTGTGCAAATCTAACGAGTCATTGAATATCTCATCTGTTGGGCTCCTTCCAGTAAACATCTCGAGCAGCAATATACCGAGGCTATAAACATCACCATGTGTTGAGACAAAAGGACCTTCACCGTACTCTATGATTGCAACAAAAAAAGTCAACATGCCGTGTTCATACAAGAACTAGGAATAATGTACAAGTAAAAAATAACTATTTCAATTACCTGGAGCAACATAACCGATGGTGCCTCTTATTCCAGTTGTGCTACTTGAATTTTGCAGGGTTCTACTAGCATTGTCTGGAAGGATCCTTGATATGCCGAAGTCTCCAACTCGGGCACTCATGTCTTCTGCAAGAAGGATGTTGCTTGGCTTGAGATCACAAAAAATGATTGATGGCTGACAGTGATTGTGAAGATAGTCCAAAGCATCGAAGATATTGACAGCAACCTGTAGCCTTTGTTCAAGGCTAAGAGTATTTGTTTGAGCAAGTGTGTCAGATTCATGGTGAAGCCACCCCTTCATGTTACCATTTGGCATGAACTTAAAAACTAGTGCCTTGAACTCTTCACCCTGGTGACTGATGCTTGAGCAGCAAGTGATGATCTTTATAAGACAACGGTGACGCACCCTTCGCAGTGCCTCACATTCAGCCACAAAACTTCTAATAGTCCGAGTCTGCTGTGTGTTAAACACCTTTACAGCTACTGTAGTGCCCTGATCATGTAAAGTACATTTATAAACCATGCCATAGCTTCCTTGTCCAAGCAAACTGGCCTCAGAATCCCATTTGACAATGCATGATAAGAAACTCTTTCATACTGTTCCTCAGTTGTGGATGTGAGTTGAGTTTCATGCCTTTTTCTGAGCTTCGAGTGGATCAAGTTAATAAGTATAACTACTGAAACTAAAGCTACAAGCACACTGATTGATGTTAGGGTAATCATAAGGGACTTCGAAAAATGCCTTTTCTTCTTTTCTGAAGCAAACATGGAGCATGGAGCTAAATGAAGCTGAGGTGTTCCACCACAAATTAAAGGCCATCATTCCCTTGAACGGACAGGTTCATTCTATTTTCAAAAATACCCTTTTCTGGCACTTCATCATGTAAATTATTAAAGGACAGATCTAATTTTGACAATGATGTCAAATTCTGAAGACATGTGGGGATCGATCCAGACAAGTTGTGTGCTAGATACAATTCTTGTATGCCGCCAATACTACAAAGGGCATCTGGAATACTCCCAGACATCTTGTTTATGGTCACGTTGAGAACAGAAAGACCTTTTAAATTCTCCAAAGATTGAGGCACCCTGCCTTCAAACGAGTTCTGATCCAGCAACAACAATTCCAACGATTTGCAGTTTCCAATACTATCAGGTATGTTGCCAGACAACTGGTTTCCTGACAGAAACAATGCGTTAAGGTTTGCCAGGCTACCAACTCCAGTAGGAAGTGGCCTAGACAACGAATTGTGTGACAAATTTAAGATGTAGGAAAGTGCAGGAAGTTTGAAAACCTCTCTGGGGACTGAACCATTCAGTTTCTGCGCTGAGAGATCAAGAATAAACAGGTTCTTCAAGTTCCCCAAGCTTGCTGGAATTGGACCCTCCAAGTTGTCATTGTATAAAGCAAGTGTATTCAACTGTGTAAGATTTCCCAGTGACGTTGGTATAAAGCCTGACAAGCTGGTGTTGTAAAGGTATAAAGCGGCCATGTTTTGAAGCCTACCAATGCTCTCTGGAATCCCTCCGGATATGGGAATATTCATAATCGCAAGTACTTGCAGACCAACCAAATTACCTATGTCAGATGGAATAAACCCAGAAATCTTATTGTTTCCTAAGAAAAGATTCCGGAGAGTTGTCGACAGGTTTGCAACTGAACTAGGAAGTTGTCCACTGAAGGAGTTATTGTCAATATACAGGGTCCGAAGCTGGCTACAGTTTGCTAGCATCTTCATGAATTCCCACCCCTCCCTGTCACTTGATTCTAGCTTGTTGTCGGACAAGTTTAGGGTAACGAGACCTTTCAATCTTCCCAGAGTAGGAGGAACGCGCCCACTAAAACTGTTTAGCGCGAGTTGCAGAAACGTGAGAGCAGAGATGTTGGAGAGTGAGGGTGGGATAGTTGCATGGAACTTGTTGTAACCAAAGTTCAGAGTTCTGATGCTGGGGAGCCTATCGCCAATATTACTGGGAATAGTTCCAGACAGGGAGTTTGAATCAATGGAGAAAACTTGTAGCCTAGACAAGTTGTACAGAGAGTGTGGAAGCACACCTGAGAGCTTATTTTCGTAGAGATAGAGGAAGCGCAGGCCTCCAATGCTGCCGAGTTCAGGTGGTACGGGGCCTTCGAAGTGGTTTGTAGTTAGATCGAGAGAGTACAGAGCCGACATGTTGGCTAGTGATGCCGGGATATTGCCGGAGAAGCTGTTGTTTCCCAGCCAGAGCTTCTGAAGGTCTGTGAGCCTGTGGCCGAGCTCGACAGGAATACGGCCATGGAGGTGGTTGTTGCTGAGTGTCAAGAACAGTAAGCTGACGCAGGAGCTGAGGTTGGCAGGCAGTTCTCCGTTGAGCTTGTTGTAGCTCAGGTCGAGGGTCTTGAGGCGTACTAGGCGGCCGATGCTTGCAGGGATGTTCCCCTGGAACCAGTTGATGGTCAGGTTCAGCACTCTCAGGAAAGTGAGGTTCCCAATGGCCGGCGACAGGGTGCCAGCGAGCCCATAGACGGGCAGGCTCAGCGCCACCACTCGCCGACGCCTAGCCCCGCACCTGATCCCCTCCCAGCTGCAGAAGCCGCCAACGCTGCTACTGTTCCACGAAGCATACGGGTCATCACCATGACCGCCGCTGATCACGGCGGCGGCCTTGAACTCCAGCAGTGCGGTCTCGTCGCCGGCGGCTTGTGCGGCCACGAGAATCGAGATGGACACGGAGGCGGACAGCAGCAGCGGCAACAGCAGTGAGCTCGCCGAGGCCGAGCGCATCGCCATGCCTATTCCTCTATTTAAATTTGCTCCACTGCTTATTGGGTATGGATGGGTATGCAGCAAGTGGTTTTGGGTTCTTTTTGAGTGTTCACTTCGAACAGCGCGGCTTCGTCATGGCCCTCTGCGGTCACGCCACCTTTGTTTGCCGTTATAAATGTCCATGCAGCCCCTGAGGCCCGGCGGCCCGGCACGTAGCCCACAAATTTAGCCCGGCCCGGCCCGGTGGTGTGCGGGCCTGGGCTGGCCTGGCCCGATAGAGCATGCTGTGCCTGAGCCGCTACTCAGGCCCGCGAGCTGGCACGACACGGCCCGGTTTATAGGGGTCGGCCCGACAGCGGCCCGAGACCTCCCCCAGTGGCGAAGCGGCTCAGTGCAGCGGTCAGCCGGCCCAGCCCCACAACACCTCAACCCCCGCGTATATAAGCGACGGCCGCAGCGCTCTCCCTCCTCAACCCTAACCCTAAATCATTTCCTCCCCCACCGCCTCGCCGCTCTCGCTTCTCGCCTAGATCTCGCCTCGATCGCTCGACGGTCGATGCCTCGCCGTCTCGTCCGCTGGCGTCCGACCTCGCCGACCCCGACTCCGGTGACCTCGAACCGCCTGTCGCCGGCGACCTCCCCTGATCCCCTCCCTCTCTGCCTCTCCCTTCTCTGTCTCCCTATCTCCTCTCTAGATCTCAGTGATTATGTGAGTTCGTTGTCCCCGTCTGTCCCTCCTCCGTCGCTCGCTGTCCTTGCTAACCGGTGTGTCGTCTTCTCTAGGTGGTCGTCGTCTTCTCCGGCACCGGGCTCCGGTTGCGCAAGTAAAACACTAACCCTCCTCTTCTATCTTTTCATCCTCAAGTTGTGGCATAGAGCGACCAAGGTGGCCCCTCGCACCGTTGAGGAACGGTGCTGGAGAGCCGTCCGCCATGGCGGCTGCTGATGATGATATCGTCTGTCCGCTCACCGGCAACGACGACTTGATCGCGGCAGGCCTAGCCCCTGAGGACGACGACGACACCAAAGAGGACGCTGTTGCGTTGTTCGGTATCGATGTCGGTAGCGGCTCTGCTGCTCTGACTCCGATCGATCTAGACGACGATGGTGGTGAAGGGGCGACAGCGACTGGGAACCCGCTGGGCTCCAACTCAACAGCTCTGCTCCATCTGTTGTTGGTAACTCTAATATTGGTAAGCGTAAATCACATGTGTGGACTGATTTTGATGAGATATATGAGACTATGAATGGTAGGAAGATTTACACTAAAGCTACCTGTAAAATATGTAAGCAAACTTTGTCTGCTAGATCTAATGCCAGCACTGACCACTTGAAGGGGCATCAGAAATCTTGTAGGTAGAAAATTGGTCAACGTGCTAGGGTTCAGTCTAGGCTTGCTTACAATCCTGATGATTCTGTGCATAACTGGGACTATAAACCTGATGTTACTAGATCTGAGTTGTGTCGCTTGATTGTTAGGCTTGATCTGCCATTAGGTATTGGTGAGACAGAGGCCTAGAAAGAGTATATTGTTCGTGCTCATAACCCTAGGTTAGTTAAGGTATTTAGACAGACCACCACTAGAGATCTTAGCAAGCTATTTACTGGACGTCGTAATATTCTTAATAACTCTGTGTTGTCTGCTGCTTCCTCTGTTGATCTGACATCAGACATTTGGTCTAGTAATGCTAACGAGGACTACATTAGTGTTGTGGCTCATTATGTGAGTGCTGATTGGGAGTTATAGAAAAAGGTAATTGGTCTTCGGTTCATTGAGGTAAAACATACTGGTGAAAATATTGCTGAAAGAGTTGCTTGTGTGGTTCAGGAATTTGGTTTGATTGACAAGGTTTTTTTGTGTAACTCTATACAATGCTTCTTCTAATGCTAAGGCTATGAAAACTTTGACACCTATGTTTGCTGGTTATTTGGGTTCTGATCCTGTACTTGATCCTTCAGATCCTAATAAACATAAGTATAGTCTTGTGCATCAATGTTGTGCTTGTCATATCATTAATCTGATTATAAAATCTAGTTTAAAGAGGTTCAAACCTTACATAGAGGATTTTAGAACTGCTATTAACTTCTTAAATTCTTCTAATCAAATAATTACTATGTTCAAGAACTACTGCACGGCTCAGGGTGTTAGACCTAGAAAGTTTGGCTTAGATATGGATGTTAGATGAAATGTTACATACCTTATGCTTAAACACTTGCTTCCATATAAGAATATTTTTTCTGTGTTTATTAATGCCAATTATGGGTCAACATTGTTAACTGCAAGGTATTGGTATATTGCTGAAAAGATATTGGAGTTCTTAGAAATTTTTTATGAATCCACTATTATTCTTTTAGGTGTTTACTACCCAACTAGCCCACTTATTCCGCACCATCTGCTAGACATTGCTTCTCATTTGCATGTAAGTGAAAAAGATCAAAATCTAATAGTTGTTGTATATCCTATGAAGCTTAAATTCCTTAAATATTACAGGATATACCTCTGTTATATTCATTTGCATTCATTCTTGATCCTAGAGCTAAGTTGAGAGGTTTATTTAATGTTTTTCAAATACTTAAAGAGAACACTGGTTGTGACTACAGTTCTTATAATGCTGATGTGAAAACTGAAATTTACAAGTTGTTTAACAAATATGAGAGAAAGTTTGGTACAGCTAAGTCTCAAAGGGCTGCACAGCCTGCAAGCCATACATGTAAAAAAATAGGCATGGGGAAGAATCTTTAGAGGCCTTGGATCATGTGATGTTGTTGGTCCTTCCCCTGCCTCTCCCTCCACTCCATCTCTATCTGCTTCTACTGTTGCTTGTGAGCTCTCAGCTTATCTGGACAGTGACAATGTCACTGCATATGAGGATGACTTTGATTTACTTCTCTGGTGGCGTGATCATAAACTAACATTTCCAGTACTTTCTATAATGGCTAGAGATATTATGTCTGTACTTGTTTCTACTATCTCTTCAGAATCATGTTTCAGCTTGACAGGAAGGATAATTGAAGAGCGACGACGACGCTTGTTGCCTGAAACTGTGGAGATGCTGACTTACATAAAGGATTGGGAGTTAGGAGAAAAAAGGTTGCCACATGCTGTTGACAACCAAAAGTTGAAAGACTCCTTCAAAAATCTCTATCTTGATGAAGATATATCTGGGGCTGCTTCTGCTGGCACATCTAGGGCTGGCACATCTGCATCTGCATCTGTGGCTTCTGCTAGTACTTAGTATCTGTGTGAGACTTGAGAGTTATGAGAGTGTGAGACTTGAGAGTGATCTGTTATCTGTATTTGAGACATTTGAACAATGATGGAAGACTTAATTAAAAGCTGTGTTGCACTCTTTTTTTTCTTTCTAGGGTTTCTCACAAGGATGAGTTTTACCTAGAAAGATTTTTAATGAAGCAGCATTGCACAAACAGTTCATTTATCTTAATTGTCTTATCTGCTTTGGTGCTTTTAGTTAGAAGTTATAACTTAAAATCTGTGATAAGTTTGGAATGTTATATTTGTGATTGTGAATGAGTTTGGCTAATGGCTTGTGAATGAGTGTGAATGAATCTGTGCAACTATAAAAATTGAGAAGAGTGTGATAGGAGCAACATTTTAAGGTGTGTTAAGGTCACCGGGCCGTGGGCTGGCACGACACAGTGATTTGACCGTATTTAGCGGGCTGGCACGGCACGATATGATTTTCGGCCTGTAGTGCCATGCTTAGGCCGAAGGTTAGATACAAGACCCGTAGAGGCACGACACGGAAGACACGCGCGTGCTGTGCCGGCCTGACCCCTGCAGCCGGATCGGGCCGGCCCAGTGGACAACTATATTTGCGGTCGTAATCCAGCGGCTCTTGTCCCGTAGGTCCACGCAAGGGTGGATAGACGACGGCACAGTTATGTGATGGTACGCGGCAACCGTCAGCAATTGTCAGATGCGAAGACGCGTCGCCTCACGCACAAAATAAAAAGATCATGGACCGCCATTGGGCTTGTTTGGACTGGTACCTGAAAACGACACCTAGGCCAGACAGCTTCCCCAGGCCGTCGATTTCCGACGCCTGGGGCTGGATCGACCTGCCTGGGCGGGGCTCCCCAGGCGAGGCCACGATCAAAACAAGCCCAATGTGCGGCTGCCAGAGTAAAGTCAGTATGCCCCATGCTCAAAAAAAAAGTCAGCATATCGGATCCAGAGGCATGCATTTATTCAATGCATGGTTTTGGTTGGTACTGGTAAAACAACTCTCTCTCTCTCTCTCTCTCTCTCTCTCTCTCTCTCTCTCTCTTGACCTCTAGCTGGATCAACAACACCTCGGCAAAGTGCACCGACGCTGTTCACGAAAGCCAAAAGAAAAAAAATCACAGTTGACAAAGCTCTAGATCAAAACAAATGTGTGGATCATGTCACCCCACACTACATACTCGTGTTGAGATTAGGGAATTCGTCAATCTCTGGGAGGTACTACAGGGGATTTGCACGACACCTTGATAGAGGATCAAATCTATTGGAAATGGGCATCTAACGAGGAATATACCACTAAAAGTGCTTATCAAATACAATTCACCGGAGGTTTCGCCAAGATCAAAATCTTCCCAATTTGGAAGTCTAGAACTGAACGGGAATGTCGGTTCTTCGTGTGGACACTTCTTCACCATAAGATTCTTACAACAAACAACCTAAGTAAGTGAAATTGGTCACACGACCCGATTTGCAAATTATGCAAGTTTAATCCGGAAATACCGTTGCATCTGTGCAAATATATCTTTACCAAAGAGGTACGGTCCATAGTCAGAAATTGGTTCAACTTATCATAGTTGCAAAGCATCCCCGAAAACGGCTCTATTTACAAATATTAGAAAAAAAAAGAGCGGAATTCAATAAGGCACGTAAAGCCTCTTTTGACGGAGTCCTAATCTATGTTTGGTGGAATATCTGGAGGGAGCAAAATCAAAGAACTCTCCAACAACAAGAGCTACAACCCCTACAAGTCGCACATCTGATTAAAGATGATACAGAGTATTGATTGGTTCAATACGGCAACAGCAGCAAGCCATGGCCTCATCTTGAACCACCTCTAGTGTTCCTTACTATAGTACTATCAGTGTGAGGATTTTTTTTTTCTAGTTTCTTGACCACCCAGTCAGACTTTTAACGTTTTCGCTTTTTATCGATTCAGTCTAATTTTCTCTTCGTTTCGGTTGCTTTCCTCATAATTGAGTCAATGGGTGGCTTTGTAATTATCGATTTGTCTCTGTTTTCGCTTTCTTTCGTCTAATAAAATTTACGACAAAGCTCCTGCCGTCTTTTAAAAAAAAGAGGCATGCACTTTCCACACATGCCACCGTGCATGACCGTCGGAGCAAGGAGTTATACTGGTTAGGGATGGAAACAGATCAGTTCATATGTAATCAGACTCAGATATCACCTTTATCACATTTTAATTTGAATTTCAATACGAATATGGATATTTCCGAATATGAATACAAAACAGATGTCTCAGATTCAAATTTCTATTTAGATATTTAATCTATTCAACTCAACATGCATATTGTTGAATTGAACATGCATAAATAGAATTGTACTACTAAATTCATCGATAACCAAAGTGAAATAAAATCAAAGCACACTTCTAAAAGGTTCTAATGGTTAGAGGGGGTGAATAACCTATAAAAATTTCTACAACAACACTTAACAAACCGATTAGACAAATATGAGGCGAAGCGAGTGTTGCGCTAGCCTACTAAAAATGCAAACCACCTACCACAATTCTAGTTTATATAGTCTCTATCCACACAATGGCTATGTCACTACACTAAGTTAGTGTGCTCTCAAAGGCTAACTAAAGAGCCACACTAACCAAACTAACAAGCTCTCACGACTAGCTACACTAAAGAGCTTGACAACTAGTTTATGGTAATGTAGAGAGAGAGCAAGATGGTTATACCGCCGAGTCGAGGAATGAACCAATCAATTACAAGAATGAATACCAATGAACACCAATCACCTTGGAATCAAATTATGACACAATAATTTTTTACCGAGGTTCACTTGCTTGCCGGCAAGCTAGTCCTCGTTGTGGCGATTCACTCACTTGGAGATTCACGCGCTAATTGACATCACACGTCAAACCCTCAATAGGGTGCCGCACAACCAACACAAGATGAGGATCACACAAGCCACGAGCAATTTATTAGAGTACCTTTTAGCTCTCCACCGGAGAAAGGTCAAGAACCCCTCACAATCACCACGATCAGAGCCGGAGACAATCACCAACCTTCGCTCGACGATCCTCGCTGCCCCAAGCCGTCTAGATGGCGGCAACCACCAAGAGTAACAGGCGAATCCCGCAGCGAAACACGAACACCAAGTGCCTCTAGATGCAAACACTCAAGCAATGCACTTGAATTCACTCTCAATCTCACAAAGATGATGAATCAATGATGGAGATAAGTGGGAGGGCTTTGGCTAAGCTCACAAGGTTGCTATGTCATTGCAAATGACCAAGAGAGTGAGCTAGAGCCGGCAATGGGGCTTAAATAGAGAGCCCCCCACGAATAGAGCCGTTCGCTCTCTGTTCCCTGAAAGTCGGGGCAACCGGACGCGCCGGTCGTATTGACCGGACACAGGACCCCAGCGTCTGGTCCTCATATTTTCGCCACGTGTCCCCTGCTTCAAATGCTGATCGCCCGATCTCAACGGTCATCAGTACACTTAAGTTGTGACCGGACGCTCTACAGTGTAGGACCGGACACAAGACCCCAGCGTCTGGTCACTTCCAGTAAGGTTCTAGTCGCGACCAGACGCGTCCGATCATAAGCGACCGGACACAGACCAGCCAGAGTCCGGTCGTTTTTAGAGAGCTCTCCGAACCTCTGTTTTGCGACCGGACGCGTCCGCTCCTGTACGACCGGACGCAGCACCTGAGTCCGGTCATTCTCCAACTGCCACGCGTCACTGCTGTTCCTCACGCTACCACGTCAGCGTACGTTAGTACTGACCGGACGCAGGCCCTGAGCGTCCGGTCACTCTTCGCGCCAGCGTCCAGTCACGAGACCAAGACCACGCGCTCATAGCTGCTACTGACCGGACGCAGGGTCAGAGTCCGGTCACTGTGTGACCAGCGTCTGGTGCAGTCCGTGAAACTCTGTCTTTTCTGTAAAGGGCGACAGTGGCACCGTCGGACTGTCCGCACTCGGACACTCCGCCGGTGAAGTTTCGAACCCTTGCTCCCAAGTGCTAAACACAATGTATGTCACCTTTGTGCATGTGTGTTAGCATATTTTCATAAACATTTTTAAAGGTGTTAGCTTTCCACTAGATCTTAAATGCATATGCAATGAGTTTGAGCATCTAGTGGCACTTTGATAACCGTATTTCGATACTAATTTCACCCATCTTAATAGTACGGCTATCGATCCTAAATGTGATCACACTTCTTTAAGTTTCTCGATCACTAAACTAAAAAACTCCTAACAATCTCACCTTTACCTTGAGCTTTTTATTTTTTTTCTTACTTCTTTTCCAAGTCCAAGCACTTGATCATTACCATAGCATCACCATTGTCATGTCATGATCTTCATTTGCTTCACCACTTGGAGTAGTGCTACCTATCTCATAATCACTTTAATAAACTAGGTTAGCAATTAGGGTTTTATCAATTTACCAAAACCAAACTAGAGCTTTCAGGGTGGGCTCGACGGAACTGTCCGATGTAGCTAACTTTCGGGGTGCTTAGTGTCTAGTGGAAGACGAGCGCCTCCGAAAACGTGTTATTTCGGACGGTTCTGCCACACTGCTGCTCTGGAATAGGATCTTCATCAGCTGGTCCAGCCCCCAACATTTCATGCTGCAGTATCTCACATTGTATGGTCCAAGAGTCACCATCAAAGCCTTCAGCATAAGTGAAAGGTATGAACTGAGGCACTGACTCTAGGTCTACCACTCTGGCCCTGACAAGGACTCTTGCTAAGCTTCTGTCATTTGCAGACCAACTGATGAGTCGACCAAATGAGCCAACAATCTGTTCCACATACTCATCTGCCCAATAGTCTGCATGCAGGCCCAAGAGCATTAACCTAACCTCACGGTTAAAATTAACCCTTCGCCAGTTGCGGCCTTGGTTATGGCGTGCAAGCTGATATTCACATCATCGAAAGGATGAGGGCTCTCAAGCACAAAAGAGTCTCTAATATAATCCGAAGCAAAACGAACAAAAGCTTGTCCTAGATGTGTTGGCTGAATGTCCAGGATTGGTACTCTTTCACGATCAACTAGGAACTCTCTAAGAACTTCTCTGACCACAGCAAAGTTGAGTGCATTACCCGGCAAAGGCGTAATCGTAGCAATGGCCAGGTTCTCGTTGCGTGGCACTGGCCTTGATTGTGCCACTGCACGCACCATGAAGACTCTGTTGGGCACCTCTTGCCACACCATTCCCGTTGGCACAAAGGGGCTTGGATCAGCACGTTGGAACGCCATGATTGAAGAAGAGGTGAAGCTTTGGTGTGGATTCAGGCGAGGGTGGTTTTCTCCTTCTACTCTGTTAGTATTTGTAAGGGGGGGGTGCTACAGTCTACGAAGGTGAAGGGTCATCTTGAATCACGACTGTGTTAGACAGCAAGGAACACCACTGCTTGTGGGCCACATGTTTGCTGGACCCATTAGTCATAGGCTTCTGAAGCAGTGTCCATGAGATGGTCTTTGGATCCGGTATTTTTTTTGGGTGTGTTTGGTTGGGCTGTGGCTGTGGGAAAAAGTTGATGTGGGCTGTGAACTGTAGAAAAGCTATTGTGGGCTGTGAGCTGTAGAAAAGCTGAAAGCTGTTTGGTTAAACAAGTATAAAATATATCTTCTATCTTTATCTCTCTTGAAACAACTATGGAAGAGCTTTTTATTCCACCAATTTCGAAAAGCAGAAAGTCAAAAGTCAAAAGCAGGGTCAAATCAGCTTTCAAAAATGTACTACGGAAAAGCAGCTGCTTCTGAAAAAGCAGCCTCTTTAATTGGGCTTTTGGCTTTTGGGGCCAACTGCACTCCACCAGTCAGCAAAAGAACTAAATGAAGGTGGGCTGCTTGCGCTTGGCCCAAGGTGCACGCCCGCGGCCTTGGAAAACCATTTGGGCTGCTCAAGAGTTCCTTTTCCTTTAATGCGCCATTCACTGCTCAGATTAGCTCCCAACTTGTTTCTGACCGAGCTCAACTGTCCCTGGCAATTAACTGCAATGTGTCCCTCTTGCAGGCATTTGTGGCATCTAATCTTGGATTTGCAGCCACTTCTTACATGATTACCTGACAAACAGCGCGAGCAAATCCTGGAACCTATTGGTTCTCTGATAGATTTGGCGCAGGAAGAGTAGCAGAGTGTGGTTGACCTGTCCCAAGACTCAAATTCAAATTCAAGTCAGACGTCTTCCTCATGGGCTCACTGTTGACTACACCGCCATTGTTGACTCTGCTATTCTGCTTTGTGCCATGAACAATGCTACTTTGGCCATGGAAATTACTGAAGGAAGCTGACTGAAATCTGCTTGGACCCCGGACTTTCCGCGGGAAGAAGAGACGGCTAAAAACCGATTGTCTAAACTGACGAACATCTGGTCCAGCCTGAGACCCAAACTTCTGGTTGATCAGCAAAGAATTTGCACCAGTCTTTTTGACAGCAACTAAAGAACTTGACGCCAATTGGGCCAACTGGCCTACAACCACTATAAAAGTTTGTTTATCATGCATGGTTCGGAGCAACTAAAGAACTTGACGCCATTGGAATGGAACAGCAAACCAATAATAGCAAGATGGCTCCCACTAAGCATCGCTTCCCCATGCTCCTGCTCCAGCTGCTATGCTCCTACTCCGCAGAAGCTGCAGCCATGATCAACAGCACCACAGCCCCTTGTCTCCCAGATGAATCTTCTTCCCTCCTCCAGCTTAAAAGTTCTATGATAGCCTGTTGGTTTGACTGTGGCTTGTCGTAAATGATCGTAAATTTTCAGCCGGAATAGTATTTTTCTCTCACACAAACCAGCCAGCAGTACTTCTTCACAAACCAGCAACGATATGAACCAGCCAACCGAACAGGCTTGCCAACGGCCTGTCATCGTGGCAAGCTGGAACAGACTACTGCCAGTGGGTGGGCATCATCTGCGACACGGGCTCCGGGAGAGTCATTTCTCTTGACCTCGATGGGTTCAACTTGATGAGCTATCGCCTACACCCTGCGCTCTTCAACCTCACCTCTCTCAGGAACCCCAGCCTTGCTTCCAATGACTTCACTGGCGTCCGCCTCCCAGCATCTGGGTTTGAGCGGCTCACAGATATCACCCACCTCAACTTCTCCCATACCTACTTTATTGGTCAGATCCCCATTGGAATTTCCCGCCTCAAGAACCTTGTCACTCTTGATTTTTCTGGTAGTTATGGCGGGTTGTATTTTCAAGAGCCAAGTTTCCAAACATTCATGGCAGCAAATATGAGCAATCTGAGGGAGCTTTTTCTTGATTCAATGGATTTATCTAGCAGTGGGTCGACTTGGTATACTGCTTTAGGGCAATCAGCTCCTCAGCTACAAATTCTTAGTTTGCCTAGGTGTTTTTTATCAGGTTCTATTCACCCTTCCTTCTCAAGGCTTCGCTCATTGACATTGATCAACTTCGCAGAAAACCCGGAACTCAGTGGCAAAGTGCCTGAGTACTTCTCTGAGTTATCTTCCCTGATGAGTCTTGACATATCAGACACTTCTTTTGAAGGGCAATTTCCAACAACGATCTTCCAGCTAAAAAGTTTGAGGAAGCTTGATTTGCCTTCGAACCCCATGCTTTCAGTGAGACTAACATATTTCCCAAATGGAAATAAGGCCCCGTTTAGTTTCAAAAAATTTTGGCTTTTGGCTACTGTAGCACTTTCGTTTTTATTTGGTACAAATTGTCCAATTATGGACTAATTAGGCTTAAAAGATTCGTCTCACGATTTCTCGGCTAACTGTGCAATTAGTTTTTTTTTTCGTCTACATTTAGTACTCCATGCATGTGCCGTAAGATTTGATGTGACGGGTACTATGCAAAAAATTTTGGTTTTTGGCTTCAACTAAACGGGGCCTAATTTGCAGGACCTGAATCTACTGGGGACCAACTTCACTTATGACACTCCACTCTCTTTTGGCAATCTGACGTCCCTCCAGACTTTGAGCCTTACCACGGCAACCATGGCCAAGGAACTCCCCGCTTTAATATGGCTTCCGTCACTGAATGAACTAGACCTAGAGGGATCTGGGTTGGAGAAGCGAGTATTATCTTGGGTTGGCAATCTTAAATAATTGAAATACCTGAAGCTTGATGACTAAGACTTCTCTCAATCGGTACCTTCTTGGATCGGCAACCTAACAAGGCTCGAAACTTTGCGGTTATGGGGGTGCGATTTCTCTGCGCCAATACCACACCAGATTGGATATCTCACAACTTTGACAGATTTAGAGTTCTTCAGCGGTGATGTCTCTAGGCAGCAAATGCCATCATGGATCGGCAATCTTACGAAGCTGACATATTTGGATCTCAGTTATTGCAATTTCTCAGGGCCGATACCCTCAATAATTGGGAACCTGATCCAACTTGAAGAGCTGACGCTTTCTTGGAACTACCTCACCGGTGAGACTCTAAAATCTCAATTGCTTTCTTCATAAATCAATATTACATGCCGTACTTAAATAGTCAAGATTCAAGAGGCTAAAAGAGGGAGGGGAACAAGAGGTCGATTAGACTTTTAGGCTCTTGTGGAACAAAGATAAAGTTGAACTATTTGAATCTTTTCAAAAAAAAATGTTGAATTATTTGAATGATATATACGAAAATTGTTCTCTGAGGCCTTCTGAAACAAATGAATGAGTTCCTTCAAATCCTGAAAATACTGTGGAATAGCTTGTTTTTTTAGGAATTTGGAAGCATTCTTGACTTCTTGTAAGACCCTGTTTGGTTCCTATGAATTGAGAGGAATTGAAAAATAATTTAATAATAAAATGGGAAGCAATTTTTAGATATTGGTTTTAATTTATGGGATTCAACCAGACCCTAAGATATTTGTTAGATATTTAGGCATATGGATGGGAATGGGTCGGATCGACCCAAAATAAGGCATAAACATTAATGTTAATTAGCATAACAAATAAACTCCACGGTGCAAAAAAGTCACAATTTCAATTTGGTGCATTATTAGGATGTAAGCAAAATCCTGAAATATATATGCATCTACTTAGAGAAAATGAAGAATATTGTTATGTTAAGTACAAGTGCATACTGGATTTCATTATACATTAATAAAATTTGGAATGTTCTGACTAGTATTCTGTCGGCCTTGCATGCAGGAAACATTCCAGAGTCTCTGTTCGCCCTTCTAGCCCTGCAATATCTTTATCTTGATACGAATCAGCTTTCCGGTTCCTTGGAAGACTTTCCTCATCCTTTATACTCAGGATTGTCGCAAATCAACACAATTGTCCTAAGTGATAACCAATTGGCAGGCCCAATACCAGAATCACTTTTTCAGCTTAGAAACCTTCAGTATCTGTATCTCGACTCAAATAAATTGATGGGTACAATAAAACTTAGCTCTATCTGGGGGTTGACAAATCTCACTGAGCTTGACCTGTCTAACAATTTGATATCGCTTATAGACACCGAAGGTGATACTATAGCTCCTCATCTTCCTAATATCGAGTACTTAGCTTTTGCATCTTGCAATCTTAAAAAACTTCCAGCTGCATTGAGATATCTTGACACTATTACAGACCTTGACCTTTCTAATAACCAAATTGAAGGGGCCATACCAAGTTGGGTGTGGGAGAACTGGAAGGACCAACTTACCACTTTGGACCTTTCACACAATATGTTGACTATATTAGAGAAGTCACCTTCTCTTGTTCATATGACGACTTTAGCCTTTCTTGATCTCAGTTCTAATAGACTTGAAGGAACCATACCAATACCAGTAACCCGGTCTAGGGTTGTTGTGTTGGATTACTCAAACAATAGCTTCTCCTCCATTGTATCTAACTTTGGCAGGTATCTTACGAATGCCATTTATATCAATTTGTCCAAGAATAAATTAAGTGGCCATATACCAGCATCGATTTGTAGTTTGAACAAACTTGATATCATGGACTTATCTTACAACTACTTTGGCGGACCAATCCCATCATGTCTTATAGAAAGAGGAAGCCTGACTGTATTAAAATTAAGAGAAAACAGATTGCATGGGGTGCTGCCAAAAAATATTGGAGAAGGATGTAAGCTTGATACAATAGATCTGAATGGAAATAGAATTGAAGGTACGCTACCTACATCACTAGAAAATTGTCAAGATTTAGAGTTCCTTGATGTCGGTAATAATCATATTGTTGGTTCATTTCCAGCTTGGGCGGGTACTCTTCCAAACCTTCGAGTTCTTGTATTGAGATCTAACCAACTCAATGGCACTATAAGGGATCTCCAACCATTTCTTAGGTTACTTGCATTCAGAATGGTTTGTGGGTTTAAGATCTATGATGAATAACAACAATGACAAGGGACAAACTTTAGAGCACTATTACAAACACCCAGTGCCAAAGGATGAAATGTATCAAGATATTTTCACTATCACATACAAAAATTTTGATTTTACTTTGACCAAAATCCAGACCGCTTTGAAAGTAATTGATTTCTCAGATAACACATTTAATGGTTCCATTCCCAAGTCAATTGGCAGGCTTGTTTCACTGCATGGACTTAATATGTCACACAACAACTTCACGGGACAGATTCCATAACAGCTGGGTAACTTGACTAGGCTGGAATCTATGGATCTCTCTTGAACCATCTCTCAGGGGAAATCCCACAAGTTTTGACCTCTCTAACTTTTCTCAGTTGGCTGAATCTTTCATACAACAACTTGACTGGAAGAATACCAGAGGGAAACCAGTTCTTTTCGTTTCCATACAGTTCTTTTGAAGGCAACGCTGACCTTTGTGGAAGTCAAGTGCCTAAACAATGTGACAATCCTGGTTCAACTACTCCAAAAGCAATAGACCATCAAGAATCCAAAAGTTTGTGGCAGGACAGACTTGACGCCATCCTTCTGTTCACATTTGTTGGCTTGGGGTTTGGAGTGGGTTTCGCATTGGCAGTCTTGTCCAAAATCTGTCGCCGCATAGAAGGATGGATTTGCAAGCATTTTTGTATCCATAATATGTATGTGTAAAACCACTATGGAACATATGTCTGATATTGTTTCTAAAAAGGAAAATGAGAGCCATATGTATTTGTGTTGTTACTATATATGGTTAGATGAGATAGGTTAAATCTACTTCGTTGTTATATGGTTGCAGTTTTCTAGATTATTTTGTGCCAGGTCCGGTTCCCAAAGACGATGGTGTTATCTCAAGGTGAAATTAAAGGTCTATTTTAAAATTTTGTTCTAGTTCTCAAGTGATAGGTTTAAACACATACATTAGTGTAGTTCATGGAGTAAAACTTAGACCAAACTAAGCAGAACTGAACTCCACGAAAACGCAATAGGCTGTAGAAATCTAGAAGTACAGGTTGTGTCTGTCAGAACCTCAACTGAACTCCATGAGATCGTCGCTGCCTAGCTGCGCATACTGGCGCAGTAGACAACCAGTCATGTGGTGACCCTCCACCCCATCGGCTCCAAGTCATCTTCACGAAGCCTTCCGCTCCAGCCCAAGAAAACAATCTACAGAAAAGAAAAAAAAAATGGAGGGTGTAGAATCAAGATGAACTTGCTGAAATTTGAGGTACCTAGAGTCTGAGCAATCATTTGCATGAGGAACAGTCGGGGGAATTGTGACTAGGGGCCTTTTTGTTTTTAAGGGGGGGCCTGTTTGTCGGGGTATATTTTGGCCAGTGCGCTGCACCACCGAGCCCCGTCCTCGAGAAGGAGCTCCCGCCTCATGTTCTTCAGGTTTGCGACCAACGTCTCCAAGTCCGGTAGAGCCGTTTTACGATCGTGGTGAGAAACCCATGCGAGATGAATAGGACGCGCCGTCATCTTGGACCATTATTTAAACGGGTTATAAGGTCAAGGTGGCTGCTAGGCCGAGGGCTCTTAGCAGCCCTTTCCGTGCCTTCGGTCAACATAGATTATGTCTGACCGGTTCAAACCCACGACTTCAATCCTGGTGTCCTAACCACTTCAACTCAAATTGACTTTATCCAAAGGAGACATTCTCAGAATATGAATAAAGAGGTTTTAAAAAAAGGAATATGAATATTCGAACCTCTAATATTGACGAATGAATAAATATAGTTAGACCATACTCCACGGTATGGCGATACAAAGGTTCAAGACATAACAAAATAAACAAGACTCCACCATCAATGCTATTCTTGTTTTGCCATCCAAATTCGTTGAAGAATTCGAGCACCATAATCTCTAGCAAGTGATAGCCTTCCTTTAGGGGCCGTTTGGATCCTTTCATTTGAAGAAATTGGAATCTACTTAATAAATTAGGGTATTTGGCTTGGAATTTGACATTCCAGCACTTTCCGAATTTCACATATAAGTTTATCTCAAATTCATAAGGTGGGAGATGAAAATTTATTCTATAGATTATCATCCTATGTTTTCTCTTATGTAATTTATAACACGCTCTTCAACTCACATAGAATGCAACACATAAGTATCTCTCTCATATAGCCAACAATAATATACAAATATAATTCATATACAATCATATTAGCTTAATTAATTTGTGTCTAAATTATGATTGTTAAAATGAATTTAATTCCAATGATTCAAACGGGGCCTTAGTGAAATTCTCCCTTACTCTTGAGACAGTTGTGACCATTGCTTGATCCAATACATCCCCAAAATTAACCAGCGAGGCAGCAAGAATGAATGAGATGTAGTCCATTTGAAGACAGAATCATTTCTACACAACCACATAGCCTAGCACAGGACCGCAACGCCAATCTGATTTCAAAACTCTAAAGAAAATATTGCAAACAAGAACCGAACATAAGCTACAGTAGCAGGAGGTTGAATATTAAAAATGGTAAAAACCACCACTTTCCAAAATGACCTTTCTATACATAATCGAAAAAAAGGTGTTGAATAGTCTTCTCATACCCAACAAACAGCACTTAATGCACTCCTTCCAACATCTTTTTGTTAAATTATCCTTACTTTTTCAGCCAACGAACAGTATTTTTCTCTCACAACAAATCAGCCAACAGTACTTTCAGTCATGGCTTATCAGCCAAGCGAACAGGGCACTTATAGTCAAAACAGTACTTAGAGAATAAAGAGGTTACCCTATAAAAGATCAACAAAAAGAAATTCAAGTTGCTCTAGTTTTCAGCTTGCCTCGCTGGTCATGAGTAATTGGCATCATTGCAAGTCTTTCATCAGCTGAAAATGTTGCTGCGCCTCTTCATCAGGTTGACTTTTTGAAGTTTTTTTTATAAAGCTCTTTCTCCATGAGTTGGATGGAGAAGAGTTCAATCACAACCAGTGCCAAATTAAGCAACACCTGAACCCATCACGGTGGCAAGTTGCAGGTCAAAATAATTCTGAGTACACACAATAATTTCATGGGGCCCCATACATGCATTGTTGATCAGAAAAACAAATAAGGCTATTCACTTGTGGCCTACATATATGGCTTGAGCCCTCGAGGTACTGGAACACCATCCCAAGCAGTAAACCAGCAGCGTACAGGAGATATCATGATGAGCTCTGGACACTCAAAATCCCTAGTTTTCATGCTCCTGGTTTTGAAACTCTGCTCCATCCACACTTCTGCTGGCGGTAACACTAACACCACTGTAACATGCCTCCCTTCTGATGCTTCCACCCTGCTCCGACTAAAGCGATCCTTCCTGAACTCTACCAACCTCACGTCATGGCAAGCAGGGACGGACTGCTGCTGCTGGGAGGGCATCGTCTGTGACACGACCACCAGGCAGGTGATCGTGTTGGATCTCAGTGAGTTTGATGTCAAGAGTTGGGGCCTTGATCCCGCACTCTTCAACCTCACCTCACTGAGAAACCTCCTTGCCGTCAAAATCATTCTGCAGGCTTTTGGCACATTCTCGAGACTTCATATTAACCTACAAAAGAGCTCAGTACATCCAATCGGTTGTGCAAACGTTGACCTAGACCAAGTCCTGGCACCTTTCACCGGTACTAGAGGGGGCTTCCCATGCAAATACTTGGGCCTTCAACTACACATTAGAACACTACAAAGGATCCACGTGCAACCTCTGATAGACCGTATTGGGCACAGGCTACCCAAATGGAAAGGAAGATTACTAAACAGAGCGGGACGCCTCACTCTTGTAACCTCTGTCCTCTCCTCCATGCCAACGTACCACCTAACAGTGTTTCCTCTAGCCGCTTGGGCTAAGAAAAAGATAGACAAAATAAGGAGATCCTTCTTGTGGAAGGGGGACGAGAATGCAAATGGCGGCCACTGTCTAGTCATCTGGCAAACGGTTACCAGGCCGAAAGACATGGGCGGGTTAGGCGTCCCTGACCTCGAAAGATTTGGGCGAGCCCTCCGATTGCGATGGCTATGGCAAGAATGGGTGGACGAGTCCAAATCTTGGAGCGGCTCGGAGCTTCCATGTTCTGATGATGACCGCCTCCTCTTCAACTCCTCAATCATTATATCTTTGGGGGATGGTGCAAAGACAAAGTTTTGGCACCACGGTTGGCTCGTTGGTCAAGCTCCTAAGTACCTAGCCCCCAACTTGTTCCGCCTGCTCTCAAGGACAAAACGAACGGTGCAGCAAGAGCTCCGGAACAACAATTGGATGCATAAACTTGGAAGGAAAATCACCTCGGCCATCCACATAGAGGAGTTTGTGTCCCTCTGGATACGTATACAGGATGTGCACCTGCAACAGGGCGTCCAGGACACCATCACCTGGCGTTGGACCAATGATGGGAATTACTCCACCCGATCGGCCTACAGAATCCAATTCAGAGGTTCGCTCCTCCCCTTCGGTACGGACTTGATTTGGAAAGCGCATGTGGAGAACAGATGCAAGATCTTCACATGGATCTTAGTACGAGACAAAATTCTAACGGCACAAAACCTACAAAAGAGAGGGTGGCCACACCAACTACAGTGCGTGATGTGCAACGGACCCCTAGAGACAAGCCTCCACCTATGCCTTTGTTGCCCTTTCGCAAAAGCGGTTTGGGATCAAATCCTCATGTGGGAAAACTTCACTCAAATCCAACAACAGCAACATGCAAACCCCACCCATATCAAGTCATGGTGGGAAGACGCGGCAGCAAAAGTGCCAAGATCTGAGCGTGCGAGGCTTAACGGGGTAGCTATCTACACCTTTTGGAATATATGGAAAGAGAGAAATAGGAGAATTTTCAACAATATGAGTGAAACAGTGCCGCAAGTAGCCGCAAGGATAAAGTAAGACATCCAGCAAAGGAAGAGAGCATTCGATTATGTTTAGCTCACATGCTTAGGGGGGGGGGGGGGGGGGGTTGAAACCATAACCTCGTTTGGCTTTGCTTGTACATAAACTTTCTTACCTTATCTTAATTGAAAGGCAGAGCTCCTGCCAGTGCGTTCAAAAAAAAAAAGAAACCTCCTTGCCAGCAGTGACTTCATGGGAGCGAGCATGCCGTTGGATTTGAGCTCCTCACTGAGATGGTTCACCTAGACTTGAGCAATACTGGTTTCATTGGTCAGGTCCCCATCGGCATAGCCCAGCTCACGAAGCTGGTCACGCTTAACTTATCCATAATTTACGCTTCCAACTTGGTTCTCAAGGAGCCGAGCTTTCAAACACTCATAGCAGACCTCAGCAGTTTACAAGAGCTCAGTCTTGATGGAGTGGATATCTCCAGCAGTGGGGAAACATGGCCCATTGCTTTGGCTAACTCCACTCCTAGACTAGAGATTCTCACACGGAGTAATTGTGGTCTATCTGGATCGATTCATAGTTCGTTCTCACAACTCCATTCACTAGCTGAGATTGACCTCACAGGAAACACAATAGTTGGTAAGGTTCTTGAGCAAACTTGACTTGACAAGCAATGATTTTGAAGGGCTGTTTCCCGCAAGGATATTCCAGCAAAATCATTTGAGGGTTCTTTCCGTGGCTGGTAATCCTAAGCTTTCTGGGCACTTACCAAATTTTCCAGTTGAGAATAAACTGGAACAGCTCATTCTGGCAGGGACAAATTTTTCTGATGCGGTGCCCGAGTCCATTGTCAATCTCAGGTCTTGTGTGTTTTGGTGCTTTCAACAGATGGAACTTCCAAGCAACTCTCCTTATTTGGTGAGCTCCCCTCTCTGGAAGTGTTAATGCTCCTGGGGTCATCTGGTTTAGAGAAGCCTGGATTTTCTTGGATCGGGAATCTTAGACATTTGACCACTTTGGAGCTTTATAACTACAATTTCTCTGAGCCAATACCCTCCTGGATCGGCAATCTTACCAATTTGGTGTCCCTGGAGCTCGTAATGTGCAACTTATATGGAGCAATACCCCCCTGGATTGGCAACTTGACCCAACTTTCATTCATACACTTCGGTCAAAACTACCTCACTGGTAAGCTCCCACATGTGCATTGTATTCTAATTTGCTGGTAACCTCCCACATATATGAATATTAAAATACACTATAATACAGCCAATGATGAAAGCAACTCCAGATCATGTGTTGCTCCATTCCTCGTACTCTAACTTGCTGAGAAAATGGTAATGTTACTGTATTAGTTTGGTCCACAGGAACAAATAAAATCTTGAACTGTTGACTTCTGTCCCTGGTTCTTTTTCATTCATTACTATAGCACATTTGCACTTACTAAATACTATCTACACATTAGTGATGGTATAATGTTAATCTAAGGATGCTTAGTCTGAATTTAGAGATTCATAAGGTCACATGTGAACCCCATAGTTTGAAGAATTTACAAGGTACTTCAAATATTATTTGTGCTTACACTACAGAAGTAAAAGTTTAACATAATCTGATGGTTCTCACTCATCAGTAATTCTAATTCAGTGACCTACTTTCATCTGTATTGAATTGACAATAGTACATAAAGGGTATTCTAGTTAAAACTTGTTTCTTGCTGTTACATATTTTTTATTCACATTGGTGTCCTTCACTGAATCCTTAAATGTAATGTGATGTTCCCAGTTCCCACATGCTCAGTTTAAATGATGGCTATTTTGGTACTCACATATTAAATTTAATTCAACACCATTATCATGAATCAAAGAACATTGATTTTCTAAACTAGTAGTCACCTTTTACATGAAGGTAAAATTCCAAGATCTTTGTTCGCTCTTCCTGAACTTCAGCAATTACGTCTCCTGTCAAATCAACTTTCTGGTCATCTAGAGGAAATTGAAACTCCTTTGTCTTCATCCATATCCTTTATTGAGTTGACAGATAACCAGATTGGTGGTTCGATACCTCAATCGTATTTTCAGCTTACAAGCCTTGAAGGTCTTTTCCTTGGATCAAATAAATTGACAGGCACAGTGGACCTTAGCTCTTTCTGGAGGCTTAAGAATCTTTTTTTCACTGACTCTGTCGAATAACATGCTATCTTTGATAGATGAAGAAGGTGATTCTCTGTTTCCTTCGCTGCCTCCCATTCAAAGTTTGATGCTTTCTTCATGCAACCTTACAAAACTTCCAAGTGTGCTGAGATATCTGAATGAGATTACGGAACTAGACCTCTCAAGCAATCAGATCAACGGTGTTATACCAAGTTGGGTATGGGAGAACTGGAATGGTCACCTTAGCTATTTGAATCTCTCTCACAACATGTTTACCGGTTTGGAGAAATCTCCCTCTCTTGTTCCAATGGGATTTATATATCATCTTGGATTACTCAAATAATTACTTCAATTCCATCCTGCCCAGCGTTGGTAGATATCTCGGGAAAACATCATATCTTGATTTGTCCAGTAACAAAATAAGAGGCCACATACCCACTTCAATTTGCAATGCAAGTGAACTCCAGATCCTCGACTTATCTTACAACTACTTTAGTGGAGTGATCCCGTCATGCTTAGCTCAACGTAAATTGGGAGTACATAAATTAAGAGGGAACCAAATCCACGGGGTACTGTCTGATGGCATCAGAGAAGGCTGTATGCTTGAGACAATAGACTTGAGCCACAACTACATTTCAGGGAAACTGCCTAGATCACTATCTAACTGCCGTGACTTAGGATTGCTCGATATTAGTGACAATCAGATTGCCGATTCATTTCCATCCTGGCTGGGAGTACTTCCTAAACTTCAAGTTCTTGTTTTAAGATCCAACCAATTCTCTGGCCTGATTACAGATCTTCAAGACAATGACCAAATTATGAACCACTTCTCAAGTCTGCAAATACTGGATTTGGCCTCCAACCAGTTCTCTGGAAACCTGCCCAAAGAATGGTTTAATGAACTGGAATCAATGAAGGAGAATGGCAACGATGATGGACAAGTTGTTGGACATCAGATAAACGTAGAAGTAGGATTCTATCTAGATGATATCACTATTACATATAAAGGGTCCGATCTTATTTTCACTAAAATCCTTACCACTTTCAAAGTAATTGATTTATCAAATAACTCATTTGTCGGTAACATTCCCGAGTCAATTGGGAGTCTGGTTTCACTACATGGGCTTAACATGTCATACAACAACTTCATGGGGCAAATTCCATCACAGCTAGGCAACCTGACTCGGCTAGAATCAATGGATCCCTCATGGAACCATCTCTCAGGGGAAATCCCGCAGCAGCTAACTTCCCTAACTTCTCTTTCTTGGTTGAACCTTTCATACAACAACTTGACAGGAAGAATACCACAAGGAAACCAATTTCTCTCATTTCCCAGTACCTCATTTGAAGGGAACACTGGACTCTGTGGAAATCCACTCTCTACACAATGTGACGGCCCAGATTCAACAACCCCAATAATATCACAAGAACCCAGTGGTTTGTGGCAGGATAGACTTGAGGCCATCCTCTTGCTTACCTTTTCTGGTTTGGGGTTTGGAGTGGGTTTCACATTGGCGACCATGTTCAGAAGCTTTTTCTACATAGAAGGATGGGTTGGCAAGCATTTCTGTATTCGTATGTGATATAGTTATGCAAATTACATGTATGGCATTATATTATATTTTCCATAAAAGGAGAGGCAGATATGTAGTATTTTATCCTTGTAGTCGTCAGACAAGACAGATTAAAACCATTTTGTTCTCATAAGGTTGCGGTTTTCTAGTTCATTTTCATTACATTATATCCTCCAAAAGTGACAATATTGTTTTGCTATCTTCAGTTCTCCCAACAAACACGCCATAACTAATACTATGAGCAACAACAACAAAAAAACATAAATGCTTGGAACAAAGCCCAGAACTGTACTTGACTGCAACCATCTGAAATTATGGATGCAATTTACTCCAACTGTAAAGAAAATGAGAATCCAATTTCGCCAGAAGTCCATAAAACACTGACCTCTTGGGTGGGGGTGGGGAGCAGTGTCTGTCCGAACCTGGGCTCCTGAAGAGTGTGCTCGCGACTCCGCCAGGCCGCGCGCACCGGCGACTTCCATGCCTGGGAGGAGCCGACCGACCACGCACACGCGGTAATCCACGGCGTCAGCATCTCAACTCAACTGCAAACGCCCTCGCGGAACCCTAGATCACTCGAAACCAATCAAATACTCAAAGACAAGGCCGAAACTCAAAGCGTGGCCATTTGTAGCTGCGATGAGATGAACTCGCCTGAAAATTCAGCTATCGGAGAGGGAAGGCATTTCGATTGGGAAATTTCACCGTTCTGTTCCGCTGGGCTGAATCGAGCGACGGAACGGAAGGAGTGAGGAACGGGGTGGCATTGCGGGCCCACAAGTCAGAGTGTACTCCCCAAGTTTTTTTAATGAGAGAGAACTACATATACATTGAAATAAATATAGAGCTGGTTATTTGTTCATAACTGAGTATAATAATTTCTTTCTTGAGATAACGATTTTTTGGATCGAGAGAGTGTCATTATTTTAAGGAGAGAGTGTCAATTTCATTCATTCAACCGAGCAAGAGTCACGAGGTAAATATGACAAATATTCTTTCTGATGAAGCTAATCGCTACCTAGCCCGATCTCCGCAGGATTAGATCAGATATCGAGACATGGCAATCAGGAAGCGGATTGCCAAGCAGGTCAGGTCTTCAGTTGCGAATCTTTATCAGAATGTTACTAATGTAATTGTCAAACGCATCCAAGACCATGTTACACGCGCTAACATTCTCAGGCTGTAAAATCTCATGTGCCACTAGTAAAAGAACTGTAAGACATGTCTGAATTCTTATAACTTTCTCAAAAGAAAAACAAACAAGAAATTAACACAGCTCAGATACGACCGTCTGGTATCATATTGTAAACGGTCAGATGTATACAAAGAGAGCCATGATTCGGAGGCTTGAACCTTGAAGTTTACAAATTAGCTTACAGAGAATGTCACACTGCAAACAACAAATTAAACACCAACTGAAACAGGAAAAATCAAGAAACAAAAGAAATCGAAGTCATTCATACTCCGAAACAGAACCTGAATCACTTCTCTCATATCACCAGAGCACACGTACGCGTGCTCATCATGGTCGTGGCACAGCACACTGTTCTCGCGTGCGCTCAGTAGTGGTGCGTGGGCGCGCACTCCCTCGGCCTGAACGCGAGCGGGCCGGCGGCGAAGACGACGTTCTTGAAGCCGCGGCCGTCGGTCCACTGCTTGCCCTCGTCGCGGAGCGGCGCGCCCTCCAAGCCGCCGTGGATGTTGGTGACGATGTTGCACTTGGGGTCGGGCGACGAGAGCAGGCGCACGAAGCAGGCCCCGCAAGGGTCCTTGTCCAAGTAGCCGTCGGCGCGCTGGACGCTGAACTCGGCGTGGAAGTAGCCGTTGGAGTCGGCGACGCGCCGCCGGTACGCCATGACGCGGTTCTTCCTGTCGCGGCAGGTGACGGTCACGTTGGCCCCCGGCAGCGGCGCCGCGCCGTCCAGGCTCTGCGAGCCCCGCTTCGCGCAGCTCTGGCACACCACCAGGCCCTCCACGCGCACCACCAACAGCTTCTTGTCGTCGTAGCCGTGCGCGGCCGGCGCCGGCTTTGGCGTGGCGGGCTGTGGGGTATAGGGCGCGGGCGTCGGCGTCGGAGGTGGCGTGGCGGGCGTCGGGGTGTAGGGCGCCGGTGTCGAGGGGCTAGGGGTCTGACTGCCGTAGCCGCCGGCCATGGCGCCGGTGACGAGGAGGGACAGGAGGACGGCGATGGGGAGGAATGCCGCCATCGTTGCTTTGGGAGCGGATCCTCAGAGAAGGAGATCGATGGAAATGCTGAGCTCTGGTTGAGTGGAAATGGCGGGAGGCGCGCGGTTTATATACACGTGACAGGGTGAGGGGCAGCCGTCAGCGTGTTAAAAAAAATGGGGCCGACGTGCGGCCATGTAGGGCGTGGGGGACGAGTCGTGATCGCCTTGTCGGCATTGCGCTTCGTGAAGGCCAGTTTGTTTTGTTTCGATCCATGGCTCAGGAGATTTCGTCACGTTGAAACGAGTACTGTAGTGATAATGATTGGTCCAGACAAAAGAGTTCAGACACAAAAAGAACATTCTTTGCCGGCGTGTAATGATGAGATGAGATCCGTATAGTATTTTCAGAGATCGCGCGACCCGTGTGTGTTGAGCCCACGCTTATCTAACGAACATCCGGTGAGAAATACGTATAATGCGAATTGCAAGGACTTTTTCTTCTTCTTCTTCTCTTCTTCTTTTGATATAAGGAGCTCGTTTATTGATGCCAAATGGTGAAGCTCAGCATGTAGGCTAAACTTTGGATATTGAGGCCCATCCTCCATCGGGGTATTCAGCCGTCTCTAGGGCATCCGTAATTACTGGCTCTAAGTTAACTTCTCCAATAATGTTAACTTTTAGCACATAGCTTTTAATATGTGTAGCCCTACATGACACTCTCACGTAACCTTAAAATATGTGCAAGAGCTTAGCTCTTGACCAAGAGCTAGTTTGTCTCTCTCTTCTATTTAAATACGAAAAAATGCTTAGTGCTAGTTTAAGAGTCGGCTATTGTGGGTGCCAAGTTGAATAACCACCGTGCTTTATGTATTGTATACAACTAGCTATATATTGGTGGATAATGTAGCTATTATTTTAAAATCAACAAAGCGTTATGTGATGGTTTTCTTAAACCCTAAAATTTAATTAAAATTTACCAGGGTTCGAGCAAACAATCAAGAAATCGGTCTCATAGATTGTACTCCCTCTACCCACATGCTTGTTTAGTTTGGAGGCGAGATTGATCCTGTGTTTGATTTAGGGGCAGGTGGAATATGAAACCATCCCTGCGAGCAAATATTCTTCTGAGATGTTGTCTCTAGGTGTACCTCCAAATTTGAGGGACAAGCTCGTCCCATCGTGATGCCATTCTCTGTTTCATTGCCGCATGTTTCTTCCTCTTTTCTCCTCCCGTTGGCAGGCATGACCTCGGTGAGGGCAAGCTCGACCCTAGCGCTAGCAGGCACAGCCCTGACATGAGCGAGCGAGCTCAGCCTCGACCATGGCACGACGCCCTTGATTGCTTTGGTTGGGCAATTTTGTCGAAGAAGTTAGGAAGAAGGTGAAAGATGATGATATGTGGGTCCCACTTAACGAATGTCTAGCGGAATATGGATAGTGATGTATCCACTTCATCTATATCCCTCTAACCAAACACAAAGCAGGGACATCTTATCCTAAAAAGACTAAATGAATTTACCTCTTATCCTAAAAAGACTAAATGAATTTACCTCTTATGTCAGAACTAAACAGGTCCTAAGAGTTTCTATAACTTTTAAGATTAAAAAATTAAGGAGAGAGGGAAAACCATTTCAAACCTCTCCCCAAAACCATCGTGCATGCATTCTCGATTGACGCGATTATTAGCGGCTTCAGTCAACCCTTGACTGGTTACTCAGAAACCCTTATATTTGTGTATATAATTTGAATATAAAAATACCATCTCATGGATGGAGGGAGTAGCTTCTTACAGTTGTTTAAAAAAGTTGTAGATCCATGAAATTAACTCAAATCAAATAGTGAAAAACACTCGAATGGTAGTTTTTGCTAGGTCAAAATGATAATGCTCTCCTTAGGGCGTCTGGACGGACGGACGCGGATTCCCCACTCTTGTCCGTGCCCCTTCCGCCCAATATACCTGCTCCCCTGATGCTCCTCTCATGGCTTATCGGTGCATAAAGTGACCAACACGTAAATATTTATAGTTTTGCCGTACGTTGTGATCAGATGTGGCCTAGCACTCAATGATACATGGTTTATACTGGTTCAGGCAACGTGTCCTACGTCCAGTTTGAGTCGGTTGGTGACTTTATTCCTGAGCCCAGGTGCTCGAAGTTTGTTGTGGGGTTACAAACGGAAGGGAGAAAGATGGGGGTGCAAGAGGTCCGGTCGGACTCTGGTCTGAAGGGCCCAGAGTGACGGGAGCTCCGCTATGTGCTAAGTGTTCGAGCATGTGCTCTGTGTAGCTTTAGAGTGTCTAAAGCTACAAAGGGTGAATCGATGCAAGTGAACTGATGGATCTATCTGTTGGGAGATAGCGCATCCCCTTTTATAAATGAAGGGGACGGCCTTACAAGCAAGAGAGAGAGTACGCATGCTACTAAGTCTTGTTGCCCACGCCGTCGGGTACAAGATGATGGTAGGCGCCCATAACACCGTTGTTGTCAGACGCATGTGGGAGGTTTTACCTTATTCACCATGTATGATAGATGATGGCGCCCACAACACTGTTGATGTACAGAGGCATGGGGGGAGCCTTGCCGTGTTTGTCTGGTATGGGAGTTGATGGTGCCCACAACACTGTAGGGCAAATGTCGGCGCCCACAACACTGCTTGGGTTCTGGCATGCCTAGAAGGTTGCAGGGCACCCTTCTGATATGTCATGTCGGTTACTATCCTATAGGTGTGCTGAGTATGGTCCTCGGTGTCGCGGTTGACTTGAGCGCCCTGCCTTACTTGCTCCATCCGTTTCCTGGTCCTCATCGAGCAGGCGTCTCCGGTCGGTTGGTTCTAGTCGGCTCTAACTACGCCAGTCAGAGAAGAGCTATAAGTAGGGGTTTGGTGCATCCCTGGTCGGAGACACGGGTCGGAGTTGGAGGCAGTGTTTGGCCAGGCCTTCTGGTCGGAGAGGCAGGCCAGAGTCGGAAGTAAGCGTTGTTTCTCCTTAGCGAGGCCTTCCGATCGGAGATTGGATCGCCCTTCTGGCCTGTCGTTTAGGAGGAGCGCACCCACTGAAAGCTCTAGTTTGGTTTTGGTGAATTGATAAAACCATAAGTGCTAACCTAGTTTATCAAGTGATCATGAGATAGGTAGCACATTCCAAGTGGTGAAGCAAATGAAGATCATGCCATGATGATGGTGATGCCATGGTGATGATCAAGTGCTTGGACTTGAAAAGAAAAAAGAGAAAAACAAAAGGCTCAAGGCAAAGGTATAAATGATAGGAGTTATTTTGTTTTGGTGATCAAGACACTTAGAGAGTGTGATCACATTTAGGTTTGATAGTCATACTATTAAGAGGGGTGAAACTCGTATCGAAATGCGGTTATCAAAGTGTCACTAGATGCTCTAACTCATTGCATATGCATTTAGGATCTAGTGAAGTGCTAACACCCTTAAAAACATTTGTGAAAATATGCTAACACATGTGCACAAAGGTGATACACTTAGTGGTTGGCACATTTGAGCAAGGGTTAGGAACTCCACCGGCCGAGTGTCCGACGGTGCCACCGACGCCCTAGATAGAAAAGATAGAGGTCACTGTAAGTGACCAGACGCTGGTCTCGGTTGGACTAGCGCGTCCGGTCAGTGGCAGCAGAGGGCGCGCAGCGTCGATCTCTGATCGGACGATGGGTCACTTAGTGACCGGACACTGACAGGGTGTGTTCGGTCCTACTGATGTGGCAGCACACAGGGGAGTCGCCGTGTGACCGAACGCTGAGTGTGTCTGGTTGAGCATGACCGGACACGTCCGGTCGTGAAAACATCTCTGGATGCTTACTAGAAATGACCGGAAGCTGAGGTCCAGCGTCCGGTCACTTCGCAGCAGCGCGTCCGGTCATCACTTAACCGTTGGGATCAGGCGCTCAGTATTTGAAGAGAGTGGACATGTGGTGTGCATCACGTGACCAGACGCTGAGGTCCAGCATCCAGTTAATCTGACCGGTGCGTCTAGTCGGCCCGTGTTCTATGCAGTGAGGAGCCCAACGGCTCTATTTCATGGGGGCTTCTATTTAAGCCCCATGGCCATCTCAAGCTCACTCTCTTGACCATTTTGCATTGACATAGCAACCTTGTGAGCTTAGCCAAGTGTAACACCCTAGGTGTTTGCCACCAGTTAAGCAATGGGTTTGAGCTAAACCATGGTATATTAAGTGATGATGAAGATGTCAATGTCAAACCTATCGAAACGAGCCCCAATCTAAACTTGGATATTGCACCTTTGCTCGTCGATAGACCCCTTTTCAAGATATATGCTTGGGTGGTGTGAAAGCATCTAGGCCCCTAGTTGGATTTCGGTGATTAATGTCAATACAAGATTACTATGACTAACGTATGTTTTGCAGAGGCAATTAAGTTAGGTCATGGTAATGGAGATCGATTAGGCAATCGAAGTTGTCATGCCCCTACGATGGAAATCGTTTCGGTTTTCAAAGGATGGACGACAAGGTTAAGGATAACTAGTTCTAAGTGTCGATTGGAGTTGGAGAGACACTTAGAGTAGTTTAGGACTTTGTTTTTCCTTTGGCCGTACTATGAAGGGGGGTATGAACGGGTAGCTTGACCTAGTTGAGTCTAGTGAGTTAGGTGTGGTGCACACTTGTTTAAACTAGCTCTAGGTAGCTCCTATGAATGCCTAAGATCCTATGGAGCAAACTTCATTCACATATGTTCGAATGTTGGAAGTGAATGGAGGGTCAAACACTGACCGGACGCTGGCTCCGGTGTGATCGGACGCTGGCCGTAGGGTCCGGTCAGTTCATTTGACCATGAAGAACAAGTCTGGAGTGACCGGACGCTGGAAGGTCGTGTGACTGGACGCTGAGGGCTAGCGTCCGGTCGACTCCAGTAAGGGTCTAGACTTGGGAAAGAGTGACCGGACCCTGAGTATCTAGCGTCCGGTCGTTTACAGTAAGCATCCAAGAGCGACCGGACACGTCCGGTCGGTACTGACCAGACCCTGACAGCGTTCGGTCATCATTTGAAAACTGTTCGCGGGTTGAACTGACCGGAGCGTCCGGTCAAAACGATCGGAGCGTCCGGTCATCCCGTAGAAGCTCATAACGGTTCGTTTTTCAGGCTGCCTTATTAATAGAGGCTCCACTCGTGAGTGGAGCAACTTTTGCTCATTCCAACAGCTGAGAAACACGTTTGTGAGTGCCAAAAAGAGCAAGGTCCTAGTGAGGTGTTTGTGATTTGAGAATCCAAGAGAGTAGCCTCACTAGCAAATCAAGAGTAGCAAAGTGTGCATCCATCTTCTCATTAGGCTTCGCGTGGTCAAGTGAGAGTTCGTGCTTGTTACTCTTGGTGATCGCCATCACCTAGACGGCTTGGTGGTGATCGGGAGTTTGGTGTTCACCCGGCGGAGCTTGTGGGTGACCCAACTCAAGTTGTGAGTGGCTTTGGGTGATTCGCCGCGACGGAGTGTCGAAGAATCAACCCGTAGAGAGCACTTGATCCTTGCGCGGATCAAGGGGGAGCTACACCCTTGCGCGGGTGCTCCAATGAGGACTAGTGGGGAGTGGCGACTCTCCGATACCTCGGCAAAACATCGCCGCGTTCCTTACTCTCTCTATTTACTTTGAGCACTTACTTTGAGCATTTACTTTGAGCAATTCAATACTTGTTTTACATCCATAGAATTGCTTGCTAGAGTAAGTTTGGAACTTAGGTTGTGAGGTTGTTGTGCATTAGTTTGATATAAACACTTTTCTAGGCACAAGGGGTTAATTGGGCTATCCGTAGGATTTGATTATTGTAAGAGAATTTAGAATTAGCCCAATTCACCCCCCCCCCTCTTGGGCATCTTGATCCTTTCAATTGGTATCAGAGCCTCGTGCTCACGTTTTTAAGCTTAATCGCTTAGAGCAAGATGTCTCACGGGAATGGACCTCCTCCTATCTTTGAGGGAGATGATTTTCCATATTGGAAAATCCGCATGGAGGCATACTTAGAAGCTCTAGATGTTGGAATTCTAAGAGCCGCCTCTCAAGGGTTCCCAGCACCTAGGAATGCCGCACAACTTCAAGGTGATGAAGTGAATTATGAAAAATGGAATGCAAAGGCTCACAACACCATCTTTAGAGGCCTTTGCAAAGATGTGTTCAATCGTGTAAGGAACCACAAAGACGCCCATGTACTATGGTCGGACGTTTGTGCGCTCCATGAGGGAACCAAGAGTGAGCGTGAGGAACGCTATCATCTTGTGATTAAAAAGCTAAATTCTTTTAAGATGTTTCCCAAAGAAAGTGCTAATGAGATGTATTCTCGATTAAACGTTCTTGTAGAGGAAGTCAATGGCCTTGGACTCACTCAAATGTCACCATCCGACGTTGTGAGAAAAATCTTAAGTGTCCTCCCCATTGACAAATATGGGCACATTGTGACCGTGCTACATCAAGGTGATCTTTTCGCCGCTACACCGACACAAATCTTGAGAAAGATCAATGCTCATGAGATGTACATGCACATCATACCACAAGATGGCTCATCCTCTACAAAGAAGAAAGAGAAGGACTTAGCATTCAAAGCTAGCCAAGACAAGGGCAAAGCAAGACTTGAGTATGAGAGCTCAAGTGATGAAGATGATGAAGAAAGCCTTGCCCTCATGGTGAAGAAGACCACTAAGATGCTAAAAAGGCTAAACAAGAGTGGCATCAAGTTTGATGGCAAGAAGAAGAAGTTCTTCACTAGCTCAAGAAGAAAGCCAATCTCCAAGATGGATTGCTACAATTGTGGCAAACTTGGCCACCTAGCTCATCAATGCACAAAGCCCAAGAAAGACAAGTTCAAGAACAAGGGCAAGAAAGATGATTCAAGCAATGAAGATGAAAAGAAGAAGAACAAGCCATACAAGAAGAGAGATGGCAAAAAGAGGGAGTTCTACAAGAAGAAGAAGAGTGGCAAGGCCTATATTGTCGGTGATTGGCTCACGGACATTGATTCATCAAGTGGATCATTCGATGATGATAGTGACGATGAAAAGGTGGCCGCCATTGCTATTGATCTTGCATCTTCACCGCCATCATCGCTATCATCCTCTACACACCTATGCCTTATGGCCAAAGGTGAACGCAAAGTAACTAAGAGTGATGATAGTAGTGATGATGAACATGCTAGTGATGATGATAGCGATAGTGATGATGATGACTCACCTACATATGATGATCTTGTCAAAATATTAAGAAAATATACTAAGATCATTAGAAAGAGTAGAGCTACAAATGAAAAACTTGATGCTAAAAATGATTCACTCTTAGCTAAGTGTGATACATTAGAAAAGGCTAATGATGAGCTCAAAGAAACAAATGATTTTATATCATCCAAACTCAAGGAGCTAAAATCTTCTAAGAAAGAGCTTAAAGATAAAAATGATAAACTTGAGTGGGTGCACAATGAGCTTATCACTAGTCACAACAACCTAAAAGATGAATATACAACTCTAAAGATCGATTATGATACCCTTATTATTGCACAAGAATTTTTACCAAATGAGCCACATGATGCTACTAACCATGTTGTTAAGATTGATATAGCTACCTCATGTGATGATTTAATTGATGAAAGCATTGAGCATGGATCTAGTAGCAAGGGCAAGCAAGTGGTTGAGTGCAATGACTATGATGAGTATGTCAAGCTCAAGAGTGACAATGAGAAGCTCATGAAAGATCTTGAAGAGATGAAAAGTCACAACACCATCGTGCTAGAAACTCTTGATCATAACAAAGAGGTGATCCTTGAGAATGAGAAGCTAAAAGAAGAAATCAAGAAACTCAAGGAGGAGAAGAACAATGATATTCTCAAGGAAGAGAACAAGAAGCTCAAGATGGAGAAAGAGCATCTCAAGGTGGGATTGAGCAAGTTTGCTAGAGGCAAGCATCTCCAAAGTGAGCTACTCATGAATACCGTCATGAAGATAGATAGAAGTGGCATTGGATATATGGCAAGTGTAGAGAAGAAGAAGGCTCAAGCTCAACACCAACAATTAAAGCCAAAGCCAAAGCCAAAGAGATGTTTTGAGTGTGGACAAGAAGGCCACTTTGCTCATGAGTGTCAAACTCCACCACCACAACCCTTGCCCAAGCATACTAGACCCTTTGCTTTCAATGCTCACTACATGCTTAGGAAAGATTCGAGTGGAAAGATGAAAGTCATGTTCTTAGGTCCCCCCAACAAGAGTAGGCCTAAGAAAATTTGGGTGGCTAAGTCACTTGTTGAGAAGGTGAAGGGCCCTCAACAAGCTTGGATCCCTAAAGCTTGAATCTCTTGTGTGTAGGTGAACTACAAGACCGGTGGAAGTCATTGGGTTATTGATAGTGGTTGCACTCAACATATGACCGGTGATCCCCGTATGTTCACCTCACTAGATGAAGAGGTAGATGGACAAGAGAAAATAACATTTGGAGATAATTCAAAGGGCAAGGTTAAAGGATTGGGCAAAGTGGCAATCTCAAATGATCATTCCATCTCCAATGTGCTCTATGTTGCTTCATTGAGCTTCAACTTGCTATCCGTTGGGCAATTGTATGATCTTAGCTTTCAATGCTTATTCACCGAGAAGGAGGTTGTTGTATCCAAAGTAGATGACAATCAAGTGATATTCAATGGATTTAGATACAACAACTTATATCTAGTTGACTTCACCTCCGAAGATGCAAACTTGAAGACTTGCCTATTCACCAAAACAACACTTGGGTGGCTATGGCATAGAAGACTTGCTCATGTTGGGATGAGCTCACTCAAGAAGCTTATGAAGAATGATTTGGTGAGAGGGTTGAAGGATGTGAAGTTTGAGAAGGACAAGCTTTGTAGTGCATGTCAAGCCGGCAAGCAAGTTGCAAACACTCATCCAACCAAAGCTTTCATGTCAACCACAAGAGTGCTAGAACTCCTACACATGGATTTATTTGGACCAACAACATACAAGAGTTTGGGAGGAAATCTCTATTGCCTTGTGATTGTGGATGACTATTCAAGATATACATGGGTGTTTTTCCTTCATGACAAATCCGAAGTTGCATCTTGTTTCAAGAAGTTTGCCAAGAGAGCTCAAAATGAATTTGAAGTGAAGCTCAAGAAGATAAGAAGTGACAATGGCAAAGAGTTTGACAACACAAACATAGAAGCTTATTATGATGAAGTCGGAATCAAACATGAAGTCTCCGCAACCTATACTCCTCAACAAAATGGTGTAGTTGAGAGGAAGAACCGGACTTTGATCACTCTTGCAAGGACAATGCTAGATGAGTACAACACCCCCGAAGCTCTATGGGCGGAAGCAATCAACACCGCATGTTATGCATCCAACCGCCTATTTCTTCAAAAGTTCCTTGTCAAGACACCGTATGAGTTGCTCCATGGGAAGAAGTCGGACGTCTCCTTCTTTAGGGTGTTTGGTTGCAAGTGCTACATCTATAAGAAGCGGTAACACCTAGGGAAGTTTCAAAGACGGTGTGATATAGGTTTTCTTGTTGGCTACTCATTGAAGTCCAAAGCATATAGAGTATTCAATCATGCCACCGGCTTGGTTGAAGAAACATATAATGTGGAATTTGATGAATCTAACGGCTCCCAAGGAGCACATGAGAATCTTGATGATGTAGGTGATGAACCATTGAGGGAGGCTATGAAGAATATCCCGGTGGGAGACATCAAGCCAAAAGATGATGAAGATGATGTACAAGTCATTAACCAACCTTCTTCATCAAATGTACCACAAGATGGTGAAAAAGATGGGAGAGTAGAAAATGAAGATACTTATATCTCCCATGAGCAAATGGTGGTACAAGCACAAGATGTTGATGCTCCACAACCTCCTCCTCAAGTGGTCAATAGAAGAAATACACCTCTCCTATAAGATCATCCACAAGATCTCATCATAGGGAGTGCATCAAAGGGTGTAATGACTCGATCTCAAAAACTTACTTCATTTATCGCTCATCACTCTTTTGTCTCTTGCTATGAGCCTACCAAGGTAGAAGAAGCTCTTAAAGATCCGGATTGGATCAATGCCATGCATGAAGAGTTGAACAACTTCACTCGCAATGAAGTTTGGAATCTTGAAGAGCGACCAAAAGGTGCAAGAGTCATTGGAACAAAGTGGGTGTTCCGCAACAAGCAAGATGATCAAGGTGTTGTTGTGAGGAACAAGGCAAGACTAGTTGCAAAGGGATTCTCTCAAGTTGAAGGTTTAGATTTTGGAGAAACCTTTGCACCGGTTGCAAGATTAGAAGCCATCCGTATCCTTCTTGCATATGCATCACATCATGAAATGAAACTATATCAAATGGATGTGAAAAGTACATTCTTAAATGGCTTTATTAATGAACTAGTCTATGTTGATCAACCTCCCGGGTTTGAAGACCCTAGATATCCTAATCATGTTTATAGGTTGTCCAAGGCACTATATGGGCTTAAGCAAGCCCCAAGAGCTTGGTATGAGCGCCTTCGGGATTTTCTTATTGAGAAGGGCTTCACCATTGGGAAGGTCGACACCACACTATTCACCAAGAAGCTTGATGGGCATATCTTCATTTATCAAGTATATGTTGATGATATCATCTTTGGATCATCAAATGAAGACTCATGCAAAAAATTTGGTGAATTGATGTCTAAGGAGTTCGAGATGTCAATGATTGGTGAGCTTACATTCTTTCTTGGTTTTCAAGTCAAGCAAATGAAAGAAGGCATCTTCATCTCTCAAGAGAAATACACAAAAGATCTTCTCAAGAGATTCAAGATGGATGAATGTAAGCCAATCAAGACCCCAATGCCTACCAATGAACATCTCGACCAAGATGAGGGAGGTAACTCGGTTGATCAAACTCTCTACCGTTCTATGATTGGTAGCTTGTTATATTTAACCGCATCTAGGCCCGACATCATGTTTAGTGTGTGTATGTGTGCTAGGTTTTAAGCTAGTCCTAAGGAAACACATTTAATTGCCGTAAAAAGAATCCTTAGGTATCTTAAGCACACGCCAAGCATTGGTCTTTGGTATCCCAAAGGAGCTTTATTTGAATTAATTGGCTATTCCGATTCGGATTACGCCGGATGCAAAGTTGATAGAAAAAGCACATCCGGAGGATGCCATTTGCTTGGTAGATCACTTGTGTCTTGGTCCTCCAAGAAACAAAATAGTGTGGCTTTGTCCACCGCCGAAGCGGAATACATTGCCGTGGGTGCTTGTTGTGCACAAATATTATACATGAAACAAACTTTATTAGACTATGGAGTAGTTCTAGAGAAAGTACCTCTTTTGTGTGACAATGAAAGTGCGGTAAAACTTGCAAATAATCTGGTTCAACACTCTCGCACCAAGCATATAGATATCCGCCATCACTTTTTAAGAGATCATGTAGCCAAAAATGATATATCACTAGAAGGTGTAAGATCCGAAGATCAATTAGCGGATATCTTCACTAAACCGCTAGATAAGGCTACTTTTTGTAGATTGCGAAATGAGCTCAATGTACTTGATTTTAGTAACTTCACTAAAAATTGAGCTTGTGTTGTCCCTTGCATTCATTGTAATATACAACATGTTTAATTTGTGGCAATGCATATAGGGCTTGTCTAACATGGTTAAGATAACCGCCGAAAAGCGTGTGAAGAAGCTTAACCTTGGATCAAACTTGACAAGCAACTAGATTTACTTACAAGTACTACATATGCATGAATGTTGTTTTGTCGTTTTGTTCCATTTGCCCTCTTATTGCCTATTTTCTTAAAAAGAATTATAGCCTAAGGCAAAATATTTTGAAAAATATGAGGGTTTGAGAGAAGTCACTCACATCAGTCCCAATTGGTGTTTATTTGGATCTTATTCAAGTTGGGACTTGATTGGGAACAGGCAGTGCGAAGGAAGGTTGAAGGTTTGCTGGAAAAGGTGCACCGGACGCTGCTGTCCAGCGTCCGGTCAGTTCACAGGAGGTGAACTGCTACTGAAGGAGTGACCGGACGCTGCGTCTGTGCGTCCGGTCAGGAAGGGTTCAGCGTTCGGTCGATCGAAGGATGATCAAGTTGTACTGACCGGACCCTGCCTGCGTCCGGTCATGGACCACCGGACACGTCCGGTCCTGATTCTAGAGGATTTGGACCTCTCTGGAATCGACCGGACGCTGGGTGGTAGCATCCGGTCGCTACCACCGGAGCGTTCGGTCTGTGGATCTCACGCGTCTTAAGGACTCTTTTCCCCGTTTCCTTTTCTGTCACGATTTGGGGGATTACTTAACCTACTCGCGTCCTCTGTCACCTGCCGTGACCTAGCCCAAGCCGCCACCGCAGCCTAGGCGCGCGCCACCTGCGCCCGTCACCTCACGCCCGTGCCGCCGTGCCCTCGCCTCGCCACGCCACCGCGCTTGGCTCCCGCTCGCCAGCCGCGCTCCAGCCGAGCCCGCAGCCGAGCTACGAGCCCCGTCCTCGCGCGCCTCCATCGGCCCGTCATGGCCACGCGCCGCCGTCCCGCGCGCCACCGCGCCTGCTCAGCACCACGCCGTGCTCCAGCCTCCTTGCGCCCTAGCTCGCCGCTCCACTGTCGCCAAGGCTGTCCGTCTTCACGCCGAAGTGCCCTAGCCCTACCATCCCCTTGATTGGTAAGGCAAGCTTTATTTTTCAATCTTGATCTTCAATGGTGACCTAGATCGATTTGCAGTCTCTGATTCTCTATTACATTCAGGACATTTATCATAACCCTAGCCCGGTTCCGAGGATCCCCCGTGTGACATCTTATCTATTGGTGTGAGGTTAGTTAAATAGCTATTGGTGTCTATGTCTTGCATAATCTTGTGTTTGTCTTGAATGTTGATGTGATGCATCTTGTGTTACAATTCATCACATTCATACACACGCATCTTGCATCTCATCTAGGTGCGCTAGATGAACCACGTGAAGAACATGATGTTGGAGCCGAACCCGAAGACAGTGTTTGATGGATCTATCCCGAAGATGGAAGGACTAAGCCAGTGCTCGGACCTGAGATGTCACCAAGATGGTGCAAGCTAACTGAACTGACTTGTGTTGGATCCCAGGCAAGCCCCAGAGCATTTTAAGTCTCCTACTTTATAAAAGCAATTCTTTTTATATACGAGTTATATATTGTTGCATTAAGTTGTAGGAGTTGATTGAAACCGTTGATGCATTTATTACTATCCTTGCCTACCTTATTACCTTTTACCCTGTTAGATCAGGATCGAATAACTGCTTAGCCTTACTTAGACCGGTAGCGATCGGAGATATCCGGTCACCTACATTATAGGTGGTTACTGGAAGAATTTAGCTATGGAAAGAATGATATCCTGGAATTAACCATGTGTGATGGATAATTGGAGACCGGATGGAAAAAGTTGGAGGCAACCAGATAGGGTTCTGGGGTGCTGTTAGTTTCCATCTATGTCGATTAAGGACCGACCGTTGTTGGGCCTCGAGTCATGTTGAACGCATGCCTTACATTTAGCTGGCCGGATAAAGTACCTTCCGACCGCGAAGCTGGGAGATTTTTTGGGCCGAGTAGATTGCCCGCAGCGTACTATGCCGGAGCAGGTGTGGTAGGACATGGGGGCGAGATGATAAGACCAAAGTGCAGTCGGTCGGCCCCCGGGTACATGTGGTTCCTGGCAAACTCAAGATTCCTAGAAAGTTGACTCAGTGATCAATATCTCACTTTAGCGGGTGAGTGAGGTTTGTGTAAGGAATAAATCACCAGCTGATTAGGAATCGATTCGAATCACCATCGCTCCTGGATAGTGAGCACTTGACTCGAGTTACTGCATCGTAGTAATTATTATGGAACAATGATGGTTATCTAGATGGTATGGGATATGCTAAATCTAAATTGGTAACTGGATGTTATTGGTTAATCAAGTGATTGCTATAGTACAGGTGCTTACCTAGATGGATAGGCCATAATAAAGATGATGCAAAGTACTTAAAATGGTTTTTTCATGATAGCTTATGCTTTTCGCAAACAAGTCAGCTAGCCCACTAAAGAAAGCCTTGCATGATCCTTGGTGTCATTTGTTTTGGTTTCCGACGGGTAAGTCTAGCTGAGTACATTCGAGTACTCAAGGTTTATCCCACCTTGTTGCAGGTGATGTTCTTGACCTGTTGATGATGGTGGCTAAACACCGGTGGGCTCGGTGATTCTATACTTACTTCTCATCTATATGCTTTTGTCGGATGATGTCACTATGCTAGCAATATATTTGGAACTTATATTAATGTAATCATTTGAAAGCTGTGTTGTTTCCACTAAGCAGTTTTGAAACCCCAAACTTGTACTATTATTTGTTAACCCCTTTGTAATATTATTTCCGCTGCAACCCGATGTATGTGATGTGTATTTGCTTAATCACGTGATCTTGGTTGTGATGTTGATTTACCGAGGTCTTTCGGGACACTCGGCGGACTACCGGGTTTATATGAGTGAAAGTATGGGTGTGTCAACGTGTTAGCGGGGACAACCGTACTTGATCTTGTATAAATTAGGTGGTTCTATCACACCAAAGCCCTCCCACTCATCTTCATCATTGATTCATCATCTTTGTGAGATTGGGAGAGAATCCAAGTGCATTGCTTGAGTGTTTGCATCTAGAGGCACTTGGTGTTCGTGTTTTGCTGTGGGATTCATTTGTTACTCTTAGTGGTTGTTGCCACCTAGACGGCTTGGAGCAGCGAAGATCATTGAGTGGAGGTTGGTGATTGTCTCTGGCTCCGATCGTGGTGATTGTGAGGTGTTCTTGACCTTTCCCCGGTGGAGAGCCAAAAGGTACTCTAGTGGATTGCTCGTGGCTTGTGTGATCCTCATCTTGTGTTGGTTGTGCGGCACCCTATTGAGGGTTTGGCGTATGATGCCAATTAGCGCGTGAACCTCCAAGTGAGTGAATCGCCACAACAAGGAGTAGCTTGCCGGCAAACAAGTGAACCTCGGTAAAAAATCATTGTGTTCATCATTTGATTCTGAGGTGATTGGTCTTCATTGGTATTCATTCTTGTAATTGATTGGCTCCTTCATCGACACGGCGGTATAAACAAATTGCTCGCTCTTTTTACTTTACCGCAAACTAGTTGTCAAGCTCTATAGTGTAGCTAGTTGTGAGAGCTTGTTAGTTTGGTTAGTGTGGCTCTTTAGTTAGCCTTTGAGAGCACATTAACTTAGTGTAGTGTCATAGCTATTGTGTGGATAGAAACTATATAAACTAGAATTGTGGTAGGTGGCTTGCATTTTTAGTAGGCTAGCGCAACACTTGCTTTGCCTCATAATTGTCTAACCGAATTGTTAAGTGTTGTTGTAGAATTTTTAATAGGTTATTCACCCCCCTCTAGCCATTAGGACCTTTCACCCGCCTGTGTAGCCCCCGGGCGATTCGAGTAGAATTGTCTGGGGGTTCTTTTGTGTTGCCAGCGGGAGAAGTTTTGTTTCGTCAGCGGGTGCGCGCGAGTGTACCCGTGGGTGTAGCCCCCGAGCCCCGGGCGATTTGGGTAGAATCGCCTAGGGGTTGTCATGGATCCTGGCGTCGGGCGCAGCCGAGGTGTTTTTAGGGATCGGGCGAGGCGGAGCTCGTGGATCCTGGTGTCAGGCGTAGCCGAGGCAGTTTAGGGATCAGGCGAGATGGAGCTCACGGATCCTGGCGTCGGGCGTAGCCGAGGTGTTTTTAGGGATCGGACGAGACGGAGCTCGTGGATCCTAACATTGGGCGCAACCGAGGCAGTTTAGGGATCGGGCGAGATGGAGTCACAGATCCTAGCGTCGGGTGTAGCCGAGGTAGATTAGAGATCGGGTGAGACGGAGTCACGGATCCTGGCGACGGGCATAGCCGAGGCAGTTTTTAGGGATCGAGCAAGACAGAGTCACGGATCCTGGTGTCGGGTGCGGCCGAGGCAGTTTAGGGATCAGGTGAGACGGAGTTGTGGATCCTGGCGTCGAGCGCAGCTGAGGCAGTTTAGGGATCAGGCGAGATGGAGCTCGTGGATCCTGGCGTCGGGCGTAGCCGAGGCATTTTTAGGGATCGGGCGAGATAGAGTCACGGATCCTGGTGTTGGGTGCAACCGAGGCAGTTTTTAGGGATCGGGCGAGACGGAGTCGCAGATTCTAGCGTTGGGTGCGGCCAAGGTAGTTTAGGGATTGGACGAGACTGAGTCATGGATCCTGGCGTCGAGCACAGCCGAGGTAGTTTAGGGATCAGGCGAGATAGAGCTTGTGGATCCTTGCGTCGGGCGTAGCCGAGGCATTTTTTGGGATCGAGCAAGATGGAGCTCGTGGATCCTGGCGTCGGGCGCAGCCGAGGCATTTTTAGGGATTGGGCGAGATGGGGCTTACGGATCCTAGCATTGGGCGTAGCCAAGGCAGTTTTAGGGATCGGACGAGACGGAGCTCATAGATCCTGGCGTCAGGCGCAGCCAAGGTAGTTTTAGGAATCGGGCGAGATGGAGTCACGGATCCTGGTGTCGGGTGCAGCCGAGGCAGTTTTTAGGGATCAGGTGAGACGGAGTCGCAGATCCTAGTGTCGGGTGCAGCCAAGGCAGTTTTAGGGACCGGGTGAGATGGAGTCGTGGATCCTGGCATCGAGCGTAGTCAAGGCAGTTTAGGGATCAGGCGAGATGGAGTCGCGGATCCTGGTGTCGGGCATAGCTGAGGTAGTTTTTAGGGATAGGGCGAGATGGAGTCGCGGATCCTAGCGTCGGATGCAACAGAGGCAGTTTTAGGGACCGAGCGAGATGGAGTCGCGGATCCTGGCATCGGGCGTAGCTGAGGCGTTTGGGTGTCTTGAGCCCCTAAGCCCCGTTGGGCTTGGTAGGGGTTGGTTGAGTTTCGTGCGTTACCCCGTCCACAGTTTCTCGCTACCGAAGGGGTTGAGCTAACATCGCTTGCCTCAATGGCTCGAGTGACGCGCTCAGTGAGCTCGCTAACGGGCACGTTCGAGTGGAGTCCGGGTCCGTCGTTCATGACGGGGTCAGCATAGCTCTCATGTGGCACTCCACTGCTCCTTAACCTACAACCCGGTAGATGCCTGTGTCTTTTTAGAGACTGACCCGGGCGGCCCGCTGGCCTCCCCTCAATGGAGATTCTATGGGTTTGGCTCGAGGTTAGGATCGAATGAGAAGTTTGAGATGACCCTGTCTGCTTTAGGGCAAACTGGGCGAGGGTCACTCGGGGATTATCTGTGTTTTCTCCCCTAGCTCTGTTTGATGCGAGGCGGCCTCGAGCCCATCGTGGGCCGACCTTCGAACCCCGGTCGGTCATTGCTCATGTTTGAATGAGGCAACTGCCGCTTCGTGATGCAACACGAATCATTATGATGCAGTTAACTACATATGCGATACTTTTGGATGTATGGAATGAATGAATGCGTGCATGGATGAATGAATGTTCATATAAAGAAATAGTGGGGGTTGGTAATGTTACCATGATGACTCGAGCGACAGGTTTTAGGAGTTCCAATCAGAAATGTCCGACCAGGATCCATGCCCGTCATTCGTGATAGAGTCAGCATGGCCCACATGGGGTGTCCCTCTGCTCCTTACTTATCTCTTGGCATTCGCCTGAGCCATCCGATCGACTCAAGAAGCCCGTTGGTCTCTTCTGAGCGGAGATCCTGTCGTTGGGCCTTTTTGAGTCCCATCTGGGAAGGCGGAGGGCCGCCTACGCGTAGTGGCACCTTGTTTCTCACGCTCGGCGTGCGGTAGTGGTGGGCCATACCCAGGCCACGTCCTATCTGACCAGGCGCCATTTCATCAAGCAGGGTGCATCGCATCGGTCAGGGCACGTCCCTTTGTATCCCATCTACATTGAATGGGGGAAGGGAGAGGGATTCTCACCCCCAACCTTTCTCCTTTCCTCAACTATTGCGCCTCCTCCTTAAATAGGGGAAGGGAGAGGGCTTTCACCCTATTCCTTCACCTATTCTCCATCTGCTGCCTCTCCTCCTTCCTTCTTGCCAAGAGCATTTGTGTGTCATCGCGATTCCTTAGTGAGAGACAGGGTAGGTGAGGGGGAGAACTCACAGATTCATTCATGAATCTAGAGTGCAATGTCGAGCTAGAGGCCATCCGAGGTGGTGCTGGCCACCTTTGTCGAGAAGGGGCGGCTTCCACCGAAGGAAGTGGCGCGCTGGATCCCGTGTAGACTCCTTGATGAGTGGGGCCTAGAGCTGCAGCACCTCAATCCGGCTGGGGCGCCGCATGTCATTGGTTTCGTCACTGTCTACGAGGCCTTCTTCAGGATGGAGCCGCACGCAGACTCTTTCTGGTGGATCTTCACTGGACGAGCCTTGTCGGAGGGAAAGTTGCCCAGGACCATGTCGGTGGAGGGTTTCGCGCCTACAGCTACTCAGGTTGGCCAGTTCAGAGAGTTTGATGAGACATCCTCCATCCACAGCGGCCATACTTCGGTGGGCAGCATCCCTATCCAGGAACTGCCTCGACTGCATGAGAAGGTCTGGAGCTCCATGCTCTTCTACTGAGCATCTATGGGTATGATGCCCTTGAGGTACCCATTGCGCTCGCCGAAGTCGAGGGAGCAGAACCATGCAGGGCCCTTATGGTGGTGGTTATTTCTGGCAACATGTGTTGTGGCCTCACCTTTGGCATCAGCTAATGTCGTCGAGCGGCAACAGTAGCATTTGGAGTAGAAGTAGACAGCAAATGTAATCGTTAAGTTTGTGGGAGAGCCCCGTGTGAAGAGTTTTTGTATCAATGAATACATAGCTTTATTCTTATCCTTTCTTTTTCACACCTGGCCGTTCATTCCGTAGGCTACAACTTTAAGAACCTAGGCATGGCCCATGAGGCTTGGCTGCTCGTAACCATAGGTTGTGGCAGGGTGCGCTCAGTCGGGAGTAAAAAACAAAGTCATGTAGGGTAATCAAAGGAATGGAATGCCCTTTCATTCAGGCAACGCCCTTTCATTCGGGCAAAAAGTTTTTACCATGTGATAGTAAAAAAGAGAGGTGGTATTGTACCCTCATGGAGCCTCGAGCGACCGGGGCCGAAAGTGTTCGGGCTGGGGTGCTTTACAGGAGCAAGTGTTGAATAAAAGCGGTAAGACCAAATTTAGGGGGAAAACGACATAGCTGTTCAATGTTCCAAGTATTGGTGAGAACATTGTCGTTGTCGTCCTTCAGTCGGTAGGCGCCATATAGGGACCTTCCCATGGTGGAGAGAGTTTGTGATTCTCCTTCGTTGATTGGGTCCTCCGGAGTATGAGATCACCAACTTTGAGAATCCTTCCCCGGATCTTCCTTTTGTGGTACCTGCAGAGAGTTTGCTGGTAGCGAGCGGAGCGGATGATGGTTGTTTCACGGGCCTCCTCAAGCAAGTTGACTGTGTCTTGCTGAGCCTCCATAGCTCGGTCGTGGTCGAAAGCCTTCACTCTTGGGGCACCGTGGTCGAGGTCGGAGGGCAGCACTGCTTCAGCTTCATAGGCTAGAAAGAAGGGTGTGAACCCTGTGGATCGGTTCGGGGTCATTCTCAGGCTCCAGAGGATCGCTGGGACCTCTGCAACCCATCGCTCGATGTACTTGTTGAGTCGGTCAAAGATGAGTGGCTTAAGTCCTTAGAGTACCATGCCATTGGCATGCTCGACCTAACCGTTAGTGCGTGGATGTCCGACCGAGGCCCAGTCGATCCTGATGCTGTATCCATCACTAAAGTCCAGGAACTTCTTCCCAGTGAAGTTAACGCCAAACCGGTAGATGATGTCGAGGAAGAATTTGACCGCCTCTTCCGAGCGAATGTTGGTGATGGGCTTGGCCTCTATCCACTTGGTGAACTTGTCAACTGCTACAAGCAGGTGAGTGAAGCCACCCGAGCCCTTTTTGAGGGGTCCTACCATGTCTAGGCCCCAGACCGTGAACGGGCAGGTGATGGGGATGGTTTGAAGCTCCTGTGCTAGCAAATGAGTTTGCCGAGCGTAGAATTGGCATCCCTCACACCTACGGATGACCTCCTCTGCATCTCATAGTGCGGTGGGCCAGTAAAAACCTTGACGAAAGGCTTTTCTGACCAGCGACCTCGGGACCGTGTGATGTCCGTAGATCCTGGCATGGACCTTGAGGAGGAGATGCTTCCTCTGGTTGGTAGGGATGCACTTCATGAGCACCCCCAATGGACTCCATTTGTAGTGTTCATCATCGAGCGCGATGAAGGTCTTGGTGCGTCGAGCGATCCGTCGGGCTTCAGTCCTTTCAGGTGGGAGAACCTCCTCGAGGAGGTAGGCGAGTAGTGGCGCTCGCCAGTCGGTTTGATCGAGTGCCAACACGGTGACGTTGGCGGGCGTCGTCGTCATGGAGGCACTGTGGTCAGAGCCCCCGAGCGCTGGCTTGGCATCAGGGTCGGAGCCCTCGGGCGCCGGGTTGGTGTCGGGGTGTGTTTGGATCGGACCTTCCAAGATGCGGGCAGACAGCTCGTGGAGATCGTTGATGAAGATCCCGCTCAGAGATAGCTCCTGCCTAGCGGCCAATTTTGCGAGAAAATTGGCGGCATCGTTGTCCTTTCGGGGGACGTGATGCAGCTTGATCCCCTAGAATTTGTCCTCGAGCTTACGCACCTCCTAGCAGTATGCTGCCATGAGGGGATTTTTGCAGGAGGACTCCTTCATGACTTGGTCAACAACCAACTTCGAGTCACCGCGGACGTAGAGTCGAATAGCGCCGAGCTCGATGGCGATGCACAGCCCATTGATGAGGGCCTCGTATTCTATGGCGTTGTTTGAGGCCGAGAAATGGAGGCGGATGGCGTAGCGGAGACTACTCCCGTCCGGGGAGATCAGAACCACTCCAGCCCCCGAGTCGGGCGCCATTACAGACCCGTCGAAGTACATTGTCCAGTACTCATGGGTGACGTTCAAGGTGGGTAGCTGGACCTCCGTCCATTTGGCGACAAAATCTGTGAGTGCCTGAGACTTAATAGCGGTACGGGGGATATACCTGATGTCGTGGCCCATGAGTTCGAGTGCCCACTTGGAGATCTGTCTCGCGGCATCGCGGTTGCGGACGATGTCTCCGAGAGGGTATGATGTGACGACCGTGACTTCGTGGTCGATGAAGTAGTGCAGGAGCTTCCGGGTTGCCATCAGCACGGTGTATAAGAGTTTCTGCACCTAGGATTACCGGACCTTGGGGTCGGTGAGTACCTCCCCGACGAAGTATATGGGTCGTTCGACCTTAAGGTGGTGTCCCAGCTCCTCCCTTTCGACGACCAGGGCGGCGCTCACCACATGGTTGCTTGCCGCGACATAGAGGAGGAGGGGTTCTCTCCGTTTGGGAGCGACGAGGATTGGGGCCGACGTCAGTGACGCTTTGAGGCTCTCCAGAGCCTGCTGAGCTTTCTTAGTCCAGACGAAGGCGTCCGTCTTTTTGAGGAGTTTGTAGAGTGGTATCCCCCGTTCGCCTAGCCGGGAGATGAATCGGCTTATGGCAGCCAGACAGCCGGTGTGCCTCTTTACACCCTTGATGTTACGTATAGGTCCCATGTTGGAGATGGCCGTGATCTTTTTGGGGTTTGCCTCGATGTCACACTCGGACACAATGTATCCAAGCAGCTTCCCCTTGGAAACCCCGAAAACACATTTTTCGGGATTCAGCTTGATGTTGAACCTTCAGAGGTTCGCGAATGTCGCGGCCAAGTTTGTGATCAGGTCGCAAGCTTGAGCCGTTTTGACCACTATGTCATCAACAAGACGGAGATGGTTGGTTTTGGCTGGTCGACTTGATCAGGTTGGTCGAGCGGGTCGATCTGATCGGCGAAGCATTGCTGCATGCACCGCTAATAAGTGGCGCCAGCGTTCTTCAAGCCGAAAAGCATGGTTACGTAGCAGTACAAACCATACGGGGTGATGAACGAGGTTGCGAGCTGATCGGACTCTTTCATCGTGATCTGGTGATAGCCTGAGTAGGCATCCAGAAAGGAGAGGATCTTGCATCCCGAGGTGGAGTCAACTATCTAGTCTATGCGCGGCAAAGGAAAGTGATCCTTCGGACACGCTTTGTTGAGGCCAGTATAATCAACGCACATTCTCTATTTCCCGGTCTTCTTTTGAACAAGAACAGGATTGGCAAGCCAGTCGGAGTGGAATACCTCTCTGATGAATCCAGCTGCCAGGAGTTTGGCAATTTCTTCGCCTATGGCCCTGCGCCTCTCGTCGTCGAAGCGACACAGAATGAGGCGCATCGCATGCTCGGCGACCTCCCGCGGTATGCCCGACATGTCAGAAGGCTTCCATGTGAACACATCGCGATTGGCACGCAGGAAGTCGACGAGCTCGCATTTCTATTTGGCCGGGAGCTGGATCCCGATCCGCACCGTCTTGATAGGGTCAGTGCGGTCGATTCCCACCGCCTTGGTTTCCTCGAGTGGGCGGAAGGTCGTCGAGGAGGTTGGTTTGTTACAGTCCGAAACTACTGGGGTCAACGACTCCCCGAGCCACGGCTGCAGCTGCAGCCTGCACTACGTGCGGATAGGCCTATCGCTCAGCGGATAGCGGATAGTCCTATCGGTTAGTGGATAGCCGACAACCCCCCGCCAATAGGCCTTTTGCGGTACAAGTCGGCCCACTCCGGTGACTCGTCGGCTCCTGGACGGCTGATAGGTGTCCGTACTAGATTTGCTGTTCTTTTTAATTAAATACTACGTTTGCAACTAATCATTTAAAAAATATTATTTAAAAAAAATCCAAAATAAACTAGCTACTTGCCAGCAGCTACTGTAGCTTGTACTATGTGACTGCACTGAATCCCTCCGCGTGGCTGCGAAACTCGAATGCCTTGCGCAGGATGCAGGTCGATCGCCGGCGCCATCGCCGCCGGCCGGCTGGTCATCGCTAGCTCGGGCACTAGCACGTACTGCAGGTTAATTTCATCGCCGTGCATTCTGTGGTGTGATGCTGGCCACGGCAGCAAAAACGACAGTGTCGTCGACACGGCAGGCAGCAAGAGGCGGCGACGATACGGCCGACGGGCGATCGACTTGTGATTGAGAACACCATGCATGATCCATCTCGTTGTCGCGAATTAATTAATCAGCAGGTGCAGGCCTTGTACCAATGCAACAAACATTGCGGGCTGCGGGGCGAAGACAGATAGGGGCGGGCTACGGGGGTGTCCGGTCGGACGTTAGCCACGCCGTTTTAACTAAAACATTTGCTCTGTGTGTTCATTTTAGCTATAGCTAAAACAAAAAAAAAGGTGCTACTGTAACTAGCCTGTAAGCGTGTATTAACGTGCATGCTTGGATTCGCTCAACCATACAATTACTGGAACACAGGTATGCAGACCCACACGAAATTTTGTAGTTTTCTTCATGAGAAGAAGCCTTCTCAAACAAAAGCAAAACATGTGGAAAAATCAAAGAAGAAACCCAAGCTCGCGTACGTACACTGTATATACCACGCACACTGCACACACACACGAATGACTGGACCGGCCGAGACAGCATGCACGCATGCAAAAGGTCGATCAATCTCAATCACAATCCGTCGGCGCCAGCTCAAATCAAGCCAAATCACCCTCCGATCGACCCAACGCATGAATCATGCTGATCATGGGTCGTCGTCCTGGGGCAGCAGGTCGTGCGTGCGAGCGGCCGCCATGAAGCTGCACTCGTACACGACCACGGCGAGCGGGCCGACCCAGTACACCCAGTGGTGCGTCCAGACGCCCGTGGCGACGGCGGCCCGAACGACCTGGCCGGGTTCATGGACGCGCCGGACAGGACGGCGCCGGCGATGGAGTTGGCCCCGGCGAGGAGGCCGGTGAGCAGCGGGCCGGCGCCCGGGTGCAGCTTCCGCGCGTCGAGGATGGTGGCATAGATGACGAAGAGGAGGCGGAAGGTGAAGACGGTCTCCGCCACCACACCCTGCACGGGGCCCACGCCCTCCGCCAGCGCGTGCACCGGGGTGCCCAGCCCGCCGGTGAGCCACCTGAGCAGGAAGTTAGTTGATCTCCACCAATAGGCTCAACGGCCTATTGGGCCCTTGGATCTGCGTCCAGATCGGGGGCGTCCAACCCTAATATGGTTGGTGGGCCTCTGTCGCACAGTACTATAAAGAGAGGTGGGGATCAGGGCTCTAAATACGAGGTTGACCTAAGCCGCCATGAACCACCAACAGCTAAACCTAACCCGATCTAAAGAGAGTGCTGCCAGCGACGGGAAGACCCACTGACTTCGTCGTCACCACCAGACCACGACACCTCACGTCACTGTCGCCTCTGCATCGCCACAACTACGCTGGACTCCACCGCGCCGAGCTCCCACGACACCGGCGTCCACACGGCTGCGGCGCAACTACGCCAGGGCTAGATAGAGGAATAAATTTCTCCATCTAAGTAAGATGTTTACCCCCTGATCTATGTTTTAGAGGTACCACGATCTAACAATGGTATCGAAGCTATGTTGCCAGTGTGTAGATCTAGTATGGGGTAGAGAATTGAAAAGAAATCGAAGAGTAACAGAGGGTTCGATTCGGTTTGGATTGAAACCCTAACCCTAACCGGGTAAAAGAAAATGAAAAGAGACCGGGGGTGGCGGGCGTCACTCAACTGCCGGTCACCACCGCCACCGCGCGGCAAGAAAAGATCAGAGGGTTCAACCGAACCCAAACCGAAAAATGAATCGGATTAATCCTAACCCTAGCGAAACCCTAACCCTAACTGGGTGAAGGAAAGACGTAAGAAGAGGGACTCGGCTTCAAGAAGAACCCGAATATGAGCTCAAACCCACGAAGAACTCGATGGGAAAGATGAATAGTGACTCCAGTGATTCAAACCCTAACCCTAACTTGACGTAACCCTAACCTTAATCCCCAATCGGATGAAATCCGAGAAGAACGGAGAAGAAGATCCAAAAATAGATGAAGAAAAGGAGAAAGGGGAAAAAGGGGAAGGGGCCTACCTCGCCGTTCATCGTGCTGCTGCCTCGGCGACGCGTGGGAAGACGGCCGAGCCATGCGAGCTCCAGCCAAGGGCACCGCCGCTAGTCCGCTCGACGATGGCGCGCTCACCCGTTGGGGAGCGCGCGCGCCGGCGAGGGGGCCGGCGCCGGTGCCATACTCCACTGTGCTCTCGCTCTCGGTCGCTACGTGCTGAAGTGAGAGAAGGGGAGGAAGGAGAGTGAGGCTAGGGTTAAAGGGGGCTGACCGCTCGGGGGAGCGAGGTCTCGCCGCCGCGAACGACGGTGCCTTCTCTCTCTCTCTCGGCTCCGGTCGCTGCTCGCTGCTGCTGTGTTGAGGGAGAAGGAGCGTGGGCATAGAGAGAGAAGACGGAGGGGCGAGTGGGCTAGGGTTTTGGGTGAGATGGTCGCGGCGGTGGTTTTGTTCACGCGAAAAAGAAGCTGAGCCATCGATCTTGATCGAGCGGCCGCGAACGGCCGGGCCGGCTTTCGGCAGAGGCGGGCGCGAGCGCTGGGCCATTTTCCTAACCCAGGCCCAGGTTACGGCCTGGGCATGGGGGAGCACAAGGGAGAGCGCACGCGCGGCAGTGAGCCATGGGCCGCTTTGTCGGTTGGGCCGACAACAGTGAAAGAAATGAGTCTGTTTTTTTTTCTTTTCTAGTAAAAGTTTTATTTCCTGATAAATGGATAAATTGCTCAAAGAAAATAGAAAAGAGATTTTTCCTGTGGGTAAAATTCAATAAATTGAGATTATTTTTTAGCTGCTAAAGAAATTGTTTACTCTCTAGTTATTTTAAACCAACGTGATATTTAATTAAAAAAAAGAGATTTTGACATGATTATGATGTTGTTATTTTCTGACCAACGTTGTTAACAACAATATCGTAATCAACCAACGTGATATTTAATTGGAGAAAAAGAGATTTTGACATGATTATGATATTGTTATTTTCTGACCAACGTTGTTAATAACAATATCGTAATTTTAATGATTTTATGCATTGTTTCTATTTCTGCCCAACAGTGATGTAGATTTAATGTATAAATAATTGTATGTTTTAATTTTGATCAATGTTGGAATCAAGACATGCAATTGTTGTTATTATTTATGTTCTCACTCTATATGAATTGTGTTGCTAGGCGGATATAACTTGATGGGTTGTATCAAAGAGACCCCACTCTCAAAGGTGATAACTATATGAAGTGAAAGAAAAAGATTGACCTGGCCTTCTTCTTGGCTGAGGTGGACTGGGTAGTCACCTCACCGTGTCCCACTAAGCCTGTGGCACCGGTGAGGGTGACAAACGAGGCTGATGCCGCTTGGGCAACTAGAGAGAGGGATTTTGAATCCCAAAAGATGTTCTATGACCCTGAGCATAGAAAGTGGGTCACTGCCAACAAGAAATGGCTGTGATAAAGAACTTGATTGAGCCTGCAATTGTGGGCTCAATCCTAGAGTGTGACACGGTCACCGAGTACCTCGATAGAATAAAGAGTCAGTTCACTGACTCTTCAAAGATATATGCTACCCAGCTGATAAAGCAGCTGGTGATAGAGTGGTACTCTGAAAATGGTGGCATAAGAGAGCACATATTATTTGTTATCACTACGTGATGATGTGAATGTTGTATGCGATGATGAAAACGTTGCGTGCGACAATGAGAATGTATCCTCATCTGCGGATGTAAACAGAAAATGAAAGAGAGCTCACGATGCGTCGTCGAAATTATGGCACTGTCGTTTAGGCCATATTTCGAGGGGAAGAATAGAAAGAATAGTTAAGAATGATATTCTTACTCCATTAGAGTTCTCAGATTTAGAACAATGCAGAGAATGCATAAAAGAAAAGTATGTAAAGAAAATTAAGAAAGATGTCAAACGAAGCGCAAGAATTTTACAGATTATTCACACAGACATCTATGGTCTGTTTCCTGTAAAGAGTGTGGATGGTTATGATTCGTTCATAACATTCATAGATGATTACTCTCGTTATGGCTATATTTATCCAATCAAAGAAAGAACAGAAGCATTGGATAAATTTAAGATATTTAAGGCAGACCTTACCGTTGAGCCTGTGGATGAAGACGTTAAAAACCGTCATTCATATTCTCAATAGAGTATCAAGTAAGTCGGTGCCCAAAAACACCGTATGAGTTGTGGACAGGAAGAGTACCCTCACTAAACCACTTACGTGTGGGGGGAGTCCTGCTGAGGCTAAAGTATTTAACCCAAACATTGGGATGCTAGATCCCAAAACAGTAAGTTGCTATTTCATTGGCTACCCATAAAAGTCAAAAGGTTTTCGTTTTTACTGTCCAGACAGACATACAAAGTTTGTGGAAACGAGACACGTTGTCTTCCTAGAGGATGAAATGATGAGGAAGAGCATGGTAGCTCGAGAAATTGACCTTGAAGAGAAGCGGGTGCATGCACCCACTCCGATAATTCATGAGCCATTTCTCTCACTATCTGTTGTCGCTGCACTGACAGAGCAAGATACTGTGGTGCCAACACATGTTGTTATTCTGCCTATGGCAACAATGAATGACGATGAGGAACATGTTCTGCAGGAACCTATAGAACCTATTGCCACACATGAGGGGGAGCAACAACAGCCTCAAATAGAAGATGTGTCAAATATGGAGGCCCCTAGAAGGTCTCAAAGAGTTAGAAAATCAGTTATTATTGTTGACTATGAAGTATACAACACTGAGGAATTTCAAATGGAGAATGATCCTATCTCATTTGAAGAAGCCATGAGAAGTGATCATTCATCAAAGTGGTTTGAGGCCATGGAAGATGAAATGAAAATCTATGAATGCCAATAAAGTTTGGGACTTAGAAATAATTCCTAAAGAAGCCAAAACAGTAGGCTATAAATGGGTCTACAAAATAAAACTTAACTCTCAAGAGAATATAGAAAGATATAAAGCGCGACTTGTGGCAAAAGGCTTTACGCAAAGAGAAGGGGTTGATTACAATGAGACCTTTTCTCCAGTCTCATGTAAGGATTCCTTCAGAATCATAATGGTATTAGTGGCACATTACGATTTAGAATTACATCAGATGAATGTAAAGACGACATTTCTCAACGGAGACTTGGAGGAAAATATTTACGTGGCACAACCGAAAGGTTTTGTCATGGAAGGAAAAGAACGAATGGGATGTCGCCTAAAGAAATCCATTTATGGATTAAAACAAGCTTCAAGATAGTGGTACTTGAAGTTTGAGCAGACAATAAGGAATTTTGTGTTTAAAGAGAATGTAGAGGACAATTGTGTCTATGCAAAGTTTAAGAATGGGAAGTTTATCTTCCTTGTCCTATATGTGGATGATATCTTATTTGCTTGTAGTGATGTCAGTCTACTACCGGAGACAAAGAAGTTTTTGTCCTCAAAATTTGATAGGAAAGATCTTGGTGAAGCTTCGTTCGTTCTAGGGATCGAGATTTACCGAGATAGAAGTAAAGGGGTATTAGGACTGTCACAAAAGGCATACATAGAAAAGATCTTAAAGAAATTTAGTATGCACAAATGTAGTCCCTCACCTGCTCCTATAGTCAAGGGCGACAGATATGGGGATTTTCAATGCCCTAGAAACCAGTATGAGATCGATCAAATGAAAACGGTTCCATATGCTTCAGCTGTCGGAAGCTTGCAATATACTCAAGTATGTACGCGCCCTGACTTGGCATTTGTTATCGGGTTACTTGGCAGATTCTAGAGCAATCCTGGAACAGAACACTGGAAATTAGTAAAGAAAGTCTTGCTTTATTTGCAAGGAACGAAAAACCTCATGATGACGTATAGAAGATTAGATTCACTCCATATAGTGAGATATTCAGATTCTGATTATGCGGGAGATGATAGAAAATCCATGTCTGGATATATATTCACTCTCGTAGGGGGAGCTATTTCATGGAAAAGCTCAAAGCAAACCGTCACTACATCGTCCACAATATATGCCGAGTTTGTAGCGTGTTATGAGGCAACGGGGCAGGTGAACTGGCTAAAGAAGTTCATATCCGGTTTGAAGGGGTTGACGACATCTATAGACCACTTAAGTTATACTGCGATAATAATCCGGCAGTACAGTATGCTCACAACAATAAGTCAAGTGGTGTTGCCAAACACATTGACATAAAGTATTATGTTGTGAAAGATAAAGTCCGGGATCATGTCATAAGTCTTGAGCATATAAGTACCGAAAAGATGCTCGTGGGTCCGTTTATAAAAGGCTTACCACCCAACGTGTTCAGAGAACATGTAGCTGGCATTGGTTTAAGAGAAAGCCAAAAATTCCTAGATAAAAGAAGGCCCAAAGTAAAGTATCTATTTTAGAACAGAGTGGTGTGTTGTAGCTGTTAAATCTATCGGCAATTGACCGTGACGATGAAACATGCTCTATGCGCTAATCTGTAATGGAATGAACAAAAGTAAATGATATGAAATTGAAGATGGTAGTGAGATCAAGGGGAAGAATGTTAGTTGATCTCGACGGTCTATTGGGCCCTTGGATCTGCGCCCTGATCGGGGACGCCCAACCCTAATGTGGTTGGTGGACCCCTGTCGCACAACACTATAAAAAGATGTGGGAATCAGAACTCTAACTACAAGGTTGACCTGAGCCGCCTTGAACCACCAACAGCTAAACCTAACCCGGTCTAAAGAGAATGCTGCCAGCGACGGGAAGACCCACTGACTTCGCCATCACCACCAGATCGCGGCACCTCGCGTCATCATCGCCTCTGCATCGCCACCACTACGCTGGACTCCACCGCGCCGAGCTCCCACGACACCGGCGTCCACGCGGCTGCGGCGCAACTACGCCAGGGCTAGGTAGAGGAACAAATTTCTCCATCTAAGTAAGATGTTTACCCCATGATCTACGTTTTAGATGTACCATGATCTAACAGGAAGCACGCCGCGGAGGAGCACAACATCTGGGTGGCGATGTACAGGGAGGAATGGAACAGCGTGATGTGGCCGCCGACGGCCAGCGACAGCGTCACGGTCGGGTTGACGTGGCCGCCGGAGATGTGGAACCCCGCCGTCGCGATCACTGACACCACCAGCGCCTACCCCAGCGCCACCGCCGTCAGGGTGCCTCCGGCATTGCTACCCTTCGTCGTCCCTCCTGTATCACATGCATGTCCGTACGTATGGACTGGACCGACCATACCGGCCATCCAGCAACTAATGAACGGCAATACAACAGGTAATTGAAAGCACATGGATGCAGCACGTCTCAAAAAAAAGCACATGGATGCATGCAGCGGATCCATGAGTTTGCTCTGCATGTGTACAGTTAGCGGCGATAGGCCTATCGGTTAGCAGATAGCCAACATTCTGCGGCAACAGCAGCCGTCGGCTTGTCGGCTCCTGGAAAGCCGATAGGTGTTCTTTTTAATCAAATACTACATTTACAACTAATCATTAACAAAATATTATTTAATAAAAATTCCACAATAAGGTAGGTACGTGCCAGTAGCTACTGTAGCACTTGTACTAGGTGACGGCACTGAATCCCTGCTGGGTCACAATAAGCTAGGCTACTTACCAGCAGCTACTGTGGACTGTGTAGAATGTTTTTGCATCAATTAGCATGCTTGACCATGCTGGGTCACATTTCTATCCAATTTGCTCCTACTCCAGTGCGCCGTTAAAATGTTTTTTATTCCAAAAGGATGGCAAAAGTTTTGCCATGATTTTATTAGAAGCAGAAAATAAAACAAATGATGGTCTAATTTTTTGAGTGCAAATCGGATCAAAAAGTGCCGCTAAAATGCAGCTGAAGTGTTTCTCAGGCCACTAACCATAGATGCTAAAATATAGCTGAAGTACGTGTTAGCACCTATCACCTATGTGTCATATTTTCACATTTTAACTACGATACCCGTCCGGATGCGGCTCATTCTCATCCACTCATGCGCTCTCTCTCTCGAAAAACATATATCCACTGCGCTTATCCGCTCATCCGCCCGTCACGGCGTGAGTGCGTGGACACACATCCGTCCTCCCCACTCCGCCCTGCCACGCCCCTTCCACCACCGCGCGCTCGTCGGCTGTCATGCCGTGCCCCGTGCCCCATCGCCGGCAGCGCCGCATCCTGTCCCAGACACTCCGCTCGCTCCATCGTCGTCCGTCCGCACTACTACACAAAATGATTTTACAAGACGGTGCATTTTTATTAACGGAGGCGGTCATAAAATCCAACCGCCGCGGTTAATGCCTACGATTAACGTAGGCGGGCATTTTTTATTTACCGAGACGGGCACTTTTAGCCGCCTCTTAAAATCGATTTACGGAGGCGGGGTCTTAAGGCAACCGCCTCCAAAAATCCTCTATTTTCGGAGGCAGTCATCTTAAAGAAACCGCCTCCAAAAATCTATTTTCGGAGGCGGGCACATTGTAAAGCCCGCCTCTAAAAATAGTGGCCCAGTTCCTAGCCCAAGCAAAACCCCACATCTATCCTCCCCCAGGCTCATATATAAGCGACACCTAGGGTTACGCTCTCCCAGAGCCGCTCCCCTCCCGCACTTTGTCTCCCTCGGCGCCGCGCCTGAACCCTCCCTCTCCGTCTCCACACTCGGCCCTCACTCTCCCTCTCCTCTCGGCACCCTCACTCTCCCTCTCCCTCTCTCCGACCCTCACAGCGGCGTTCCTCTCCCTCCCCCCCTCCCTCCTGAAGGCGGCACCTCTCGTGCGGCCCCTACAGAGGGAGTACATACTTGTACCTTGTAGTACGTGATAGAGACATGTTTAATTAGATTCTTTGTGTGTAGGCCCGGAAAGTAACGCAGAGGTGTACCTAGGTAGCCCACTGTACAAATCCTAGCACGCAGTAAGTAAATAAATAAATGGAATTAAAGGGGGAGATGGATGAAGCTAAACGACACTGAACGGCTAGTGGTTTGAGCTTCAGTGCTTCACTGTGCCGCTGTTAAAACCTCTGCTATGCTCTTCTTCACTAAAGAAATAAAGGCCAAGGCAATCTACCACTACCAGTACACACTCCAGTGTCCTGTAGATGACGACATGTAGTACGGAGTACACGAGAGCGATGGCATGCATGCATCCATGTGCTGCTGTTGCAGCCTGCACTGCATGCGGGTTGGCCTATCGGTCAGCCGTTGCGGTACGAGTCGACCCACTCCGGTGACTTCTCGACTCCTGGACGGCCCATAGGTGTCCGTACTAGGTTCACTGTCCTTTTTAATAAATACTATATTTGCAACTAATTATTAAAAAAATATTATTTATTAAAAATTCCACAATAAGGTAGGCACGTGCCAGTAGTTACTGTAGCACTTGTACTAGGTGACGGCACTGAATCCCTGCTGGGTCACAATAAGCTAGGCTACTTGCCAGCAGCTACTGTGGACTGTGTAGAATGTTTTTGCATCAATTAGCACGCTTGACCATGCTGGGTCACATTTCTATCCAATTTGCTCCTACTCCGGTGTGCCGTTAAAATGTTTTTTATTCCAAAAGGACGGCAAAAGTTTTGTCATGATTTTATTAGAAGCAGAAAATAAAACAAATGATGGTCTAATTTTTTGAGTGCAAATAGGACCAAAAAGTGCCGCTAAAATGCAGCTGAAGTGTTTCTCAGGCCACTAACCATAGATGCTAAAATATAGCTGAAGTACGTGTTAGCACCTATCACCTATGTGTCATATTTTCACATTTTAACTACGATACCCGTCCGGATGCGGCTCATTCTCATCCACTCATGCGCTCTCTCTCTCGAAAAACATATATCCACTGCGCTTATCCGCTCATCCGCCCGTCACGGCGTGAGTGCGTGGACACACATCCGTCCTCCCCACTCCGCCCTGCCACGCCCCCTTCCACCACCGCGCGCTCGTCGGCTGTCATGTCGTGCCCCGCGCCCCATCGCCGGCAGCGCCGCATCCTGTCCCAGACACTCCGCTCGCTCCATCGTCGTCCGTCCGCACTACTACACAAAATGATTTTACAAGACGGTGCATTTTTATTAATGGAGGCGGTCATAAAATCCAACCGCCGCGGTTAATGCCTACGATTAACGTAGGCGGGCATTTTTTATTTACCGAGACGGGCACTTTTAGCCGCCTCTTAAAATCAATTTACGGAGATGGGGGTCTTAAGGCAACCGCCTAAAAAATCCTCTATTTTCGGAGGCAGTCATCTTAAAGAAACCGCCTCCAAAAATCTATTTTTGGAGGCGAGCACATTGTAAAGCCCGCCTCCCAAAATAGTGGCCCAGTTCCTAGCCCAAGCAAAACCCCACATCTATCCTCCCCCAGGCTCATATATAAGCGACACCTAGGGTTACGCTCTCCTAGAGCCGCTCCCCTCCCGCACTTTGTCTCCCTCGGCGCCGCGCCTGAACCCTCCCTCTCCGTCTCCACACTCGGCCCTCACTCCCCCTCTCCTCTCGGCGCCCTCACTCTCCCTCTCTCCGACCCTCACAGCGGCGCCCCTCTCCCTCCCTCCCTCCCTCCCGAAGGCGGCACCTCTCGTGCGGCCCCTGCGGAGGGAGTACGTACTTGTACCTTGTAGTTTGTGATAGAGACATGTTTAATTAGATTCTTTGTGTGTAGGCCTGGCAGGTAACGCAGAGGTGTATCTAGGTAGCCCACTGTACAAAATCCTATCACATAGTAAGTAAATAAATAAATGGAATTAAAGGGCGAGCTGGATGAAGCTAAACGACAGTCAACGGCTAGTGGTTTTAGCTTCAGTGCTTCACTGTGCCGCTGTTAAAACCTCTGCTCTGCTCTTCTTTACTGAAGAAATAAAGGCCAAGGCAATCTACCACTACCAGTACACACTCCAGTGTCCTGTAGATGACGACATGTAGTACGGAGTACACGACAGCGATGGCATGCATGCATCCATGTGCTGCAGCTGCAGCCTGCACTGCGTGCGGATAGGCCTATCGGTCAGCGGATAGCCGATAGTCCTATTGGTCAGCGAATAGCCGACACCCCCCGCCGATAGGCCTTTTGTGGTATGAGTCGGTCCACTCTAGTGACTTGTCGGCTCCTGGACGGCTGATAGGTGTCCGTACTAGATTTGCTGTTCTTTTTAATCAAATACTACATTTGCAACTAATCATTAAAAAATATTATTTAAAAAAAATCCCACTATAAGCGAGCTCGGACGAGTTGATGACGGCGGTGGCGAGCTCGAAATGCTCGCGGTCGTACGTGAAGGCGTGCGAGAAGGCGCTGCCCACGGTGATGACGTCGTTCGGTCCCAACATCTTCATCTTGAGGTAGGTGTAGTTGGGGATCGCCATGAATTTGGCGTAGCATGGCCACCCCAAGATGGCGTGGTAGGACCCTGGGAAGTCCACCACTTCGAAGGTGAGGACCTCCGAGCGGAAGTTGGCTTGGTTGCCAAACGTGACGGGCAGGTCGATCTACCTGAGCGGGTACGCCAGCGCTCCCGGGATCACGCCGTGGAAGGGAGAGCCCGCTGGACGGAGTTCTGACCAGGGGATGTGCATGGCGTCGAGGGTGTCGATGTAGAGGATGTTGAGGCCGCAGCCTCCGTCCATCAGCACCTTGGTGAGGCGCTTCTTGCGGATGATGGGGTCGACGACGAGTGGGTAGCATCTTGGTCTGGCGACGTGGGAGGGATGGTCCCTCTAATCGAAGGTGATCCGAGATTCCGACCAGTTAAGGAAGGAGGGGACGGCAGTCTCGGCGGCGCATGCCTCTCTGTAGCGTACCTTGTGCTGACGCTTGGAGCAGATGGCGCTGGATCCCCCGAAGATCATGATGCATTCCTCGGGGGTGGGGAAGTTGTCCCCGTCCTTGCCCACCATGCCTCCTTTCTCTGCCGCCTCTTTTCCATCTCCTTCTTTTGGCCCGCCGGCCTGTCACAGAAAACGTTTGAGGAGCTCGCAGTCCTTGTAGAGGTGTTTGATGGGGTAGGTGTGGTTGGTGCATGGGCTATCCATGAGCTTGTTGAAGTGGTCAGGCAGGCCCTACTGGGGCTGCTTGCCCGCGCGATCAGATACGGCGACCAACGCGGTGTTGGCCGATCGGCGCCGATCCTTTTTGTTCTTCTTGCCCCTTAGCGTGGAGGGCCCCCCATCTTGGTCCTTGCGCTTGGCCTTGCATTTGGCTCAGCCTCCGTTAAAGACCACTCCGACCGCCTCCTCGCCGGAGGCGTGGTTTGTGGCGACATCGAGCAGGTCGCTGGTGGTACGGGGCTTCAGACACCTAAGCTTGTGGAACAGGGACTCGCAGGTTGTCCCAGAGAGGAATGCATTGATGATGTCCGTGTCGACGACATCAGGAAGGGAGTTGCATCGTTTGGAGAACCTATGGATGTAATCCTGCAGGGACTCGCTGGGCTCCTGCTGGCAGCTCTTAAGGTCCCAGGAGTTACCAGGGCGGACATACGTCCCCTAGAAATTTCTGATGAAGACCCTCTTGAGGTCCGCCCAGTCATGGATGCTGTCGTGTGGGAGAAATTCAAGCCATGCCCAAACATGTTCCCCGACGCAGATAGGGAGATATTGAATGATGAAATAGTCATCATCCACCCCTTCGGCTTGGCAGGCGAGTCGGAAATCTTTGAGCCATATACTGGGGTTCGTCTCCCCGGTGTACTTGGCGATGTTGGTGGGTGGTCGAAAGCGCTGTGGGAACAGCGCTCTCTGGATGCGTTGGCCAAAGGCCCATGGTCCCGGGTCATCCGGGTTGGGACTCCGATCGTTTAGCCGGCGACCATGCCTAGGGCGTGTTTCACCACTACCCTCGATGGTCTAGCCAGGGCCCATGTCACCTGCCCTCACTGCTGCCCGATGGACGTCATCATCATACCGGGCCTGATGCTGGTTGCTGATGATGCTACGAGCGTTTTGGTTCAGACCAAGCTGTTCACGTATCGATGGTCAGTGTGGAGCAGGCGCTAGGTCGAACCGCGGTGTAGTTGTGGCCTCCTATGTCGCTCTTGGTGTCTATAGCGGTGAGCGGATGGAGCGATCCATCTAGTGCGTCCCCACTACCCTGGTGGGGAGAGAGGCCACGAGTCAGAGTCGCAATGCGGAGCTTTCCGCCTGTTGAATGACGACGGCTTCCACCAATGTCTGAAAGTTCCGATGGACCGCTCGCTCCTAGGGGTCGATAGGCTCGGGAATACTACGCAGTAGCATTGCCGCAGTGGCAATGTTTTGGCTAGCCCAAGCGAACCATGGGGGGTCATTCCCCTCATCCATGATGTCGCGCTGGACCTAGCGGGCGTGCCCCCGGGCGCCGCTCGTTGGGTTACATGCATGGGGCGCAACATGCTGCATCGAGCGCACCGTTGTTGTAGCTCCTCGGCGTGCTCTTGTGCGAGCGCGAGGGCCCCCGCACGAGGGTCCAGAGGGGTATGAGTTTGCAAGGACTTTGCTACCACCAACGGCTGTCCCAGAGCATCTACCATGGCGCACTCCTGGGACAGACGGTGGCTAGGTGCCACATCGCCGATGCTGGAGCCATCGCTCTTAACCTCATCATCTACGAGTTCATAGAAACAGGTGGGAGTGTAGCTCGCCATCCCCACAAATTCGGATATTAGAGGAGGCGACGTCAACATCTTTCGGAGCCCTTGGGCATACGCGTCCGTGGGGGATGCGAGGCCATAGTGGGACCGGCCGAATGGCGGTTGCGGTAGAGACAACGGGGTCCCTCCAGAGAATTGGCAGAAGATAACAAATAGTGAGTAAATAACAGCATGTAATTATTCACAGTGGGGTTTTAGTAGAGCGTTTGCTCGGAATGAAGCGCAGACGCCTCATCATTGAAGTCATCGGGAGTCCCAGAGCCGATGAAGGGCATCCCCCCGACGGGCGCTGGGATGGGTGCCTCCTCACAGAGGTGCAGCACATCGAGCTGGTCGGCGATGAAGTCCAGGCTTCCAAAGAGGAAGGCCTAGGACGGCTCGAAGACAGGAGGCCCCCACATCCCAACATGTGGGAGTGTGGGTAACTCTAGTGAGCCGAGGCGAGTCGTATCGCTCGAGCCCGCCATGGCGACGGTGGAGGAAAGGTGGGCCATCCGATGACCAAAAGTGTGAACGTACAGCGTCTTCCCCACGGACGACGCCAACTGTCAGTGCAGAAAGTGACCAACACATAAATATTTGTAGTTTTACCATACATTGTGATCGGATGTGGCCTAGCACTCAATGATACATGGTTTATATTGGTTCAGGCAATGTGGCCTACATCCAGTTTGAGTCGGTTAGTGACTTTATTCCTGAGCCCAGGTGCTCGAAGTTTGCTGTGGGGTTACCAACTGAAGGGAGAAAGATGGGGGTGCAAGACTCTGGTCTGAAGGACCAAGAGTGATGGGAGCTCTGCTATGTGCTAAGTGTTCGAGCATGCGCTCTGTGTAGCTTTAGAGTGTCTAAAGCTATAGAGGGTGAATCGATGTAAGTGAACTGATGGATCTATCTATTGGGAGAGAGCACATCCCCTTTTATAGGTGAAGGGGACGGCCTTACAAGCGAGAGAGAGAGTGTGCATGCTACTAAGTCTTGTTGCCCACGTCGTCGGGTACAAGATGATGCTAGGCGCCCATAACATTATTATCGTCAGGCGCATGTGGGAGGTTTTACCATATTCACCATGTATGGTAGATGACGACGCCCACAACACTATTGATGTATAGAGGCATGTGGAGGGAGCCTTACCACGTTTGTCTGGTATGAAGTTGATGGCGCCCACAACACTGTAGGGCAAATGTCGGCGCCCACAACACTGCTTGGGTTTTGGCATGCCTGGAAGGTTGTAGGGCACCCTTCTGATATGTCCAGTCAGAAACTGTCCTACAGGTGTGCTGGGTATGGTCCTCGGTATCACGGTCGACTTGAGTGCCCTGCCTTACTGGCTCCATCCGTTTCCTGGTCCTCACCAAGCGGGCGTCCTCGATCGGTTGGTTCTAGTCGGCTCTAACTGCGCTAGTCGGAGAAGAGCTGTAAGCAGGGGTTCGGTACATCCCTAGTTGGAGTTGGAGGCGGTGTTTGGCCAGGCCTTCCGGTCGGAGAGGCAGACCGGAGTCGGAAGCGAGCGCTGCTCCTCCTTAGCGAGGCCTTTCGGTCGGAGACTGGATCGCCCTTCTAGCCTATCGTTTAGGTGTTTGGGCCGGCCCAGGAGTTACGCGTCGTTCGCAACGTCGTCTGCTGGGCGAGCCTTTACTGGGAAGCCAGTCCATGAGGGACTCCGGGTTTATGAATCCGACATGGCTTTTCTATCTAAAAAACAAGATGTCGATTTTCTATTCCGGTGCTGCTGCTCGTGCTCTCCCCGGCCTCTCTCTCCTACTTGCTCCTGCTCCTGCTCATGTCCCTTCCTCTACCTATGCTCCGTGTCGTTGCCTCCCGCTCTCGCCATCCCTCCTTCTTACCCGCCACCAACGGAGGAGAGGCAACATCAGCAGCAGGCTCCTAAGGTCGCGCGCCCACTGCCACCCCTTCTCTAGCACACTGTGGGGGTGCGTCGCCGTAGGGACCGCGCTCGCCTATCCTATCGCTGGTGCGGCACAGCCGCTCATCATCGGGGCTGCGCCTAGCCGCCCGCCCACTGGCATCCCTCCTCCCTCGCAACTCCGTGGCATCGAGCTCCGCGTCGACGAGCCTCCATTTGTCCAAGCAGCAAGTAGATGTTGCGCTTGAAAGCGCATGTTGCAAGTGTATGTTTTAAGTGTTTTAGATGTTTTAGAGGTATATTGCAATTATTTCATATTGATGTTGCAAAACTAGATCGAGATGTTGCATATTTTGCAATGGCTTTTTTCAAGCGTTTTCAGGTGTTTTTACTAGTGCTTCACACATATATTGCAAGTGTTTTAACCGCTTCGAACATATGTTGCAAATATTTTTATTTGGATGTTTTAAAAGTAGATCATGTGTTACATCTCCCTCGTCTTCTGCTGCCTCGCCTCGATGTCTCCTCCTCTTTCTCGATGCTGGTGATGTTTGGGCTGTGTGGACCCACGTGGGGGCGGGCGGCGTGGGTGAGGCGAGTCGTTGAAGCGGCACGAAATCTGAGCGGGTAGGACATGTAGCATGAAGCAGGTGCGAGGTGGGGAGCTGTGTCCGAACACGGACCTACCAGTCTGGGCGCTAACCAGACCGGGGCCAAAAACACGAGCATACGAGCAATGTAACTGCCGCAGTCTCACCATGCCCTGTTCGCTTGGCTGATAAGCCATGACTGAAAGTACTGTTGACTGATTTGTTGTGAAAGAAAAATATTGTTCGTTGGCTGAAAAAGTACCGCTTATAAGCCAAGCGAACAATGATACTGGTATATATTCCAAGAAGCCAATCGGCCCACTTTCGGTCACCCAAACCGCCGTGTAACAGCCCACCACTGCTAAGCACAGTATAATTTATCCCGGTTGCAACTTGGAAACATGGCTTCTTTTTGGAGCCTTTTACCTGTGTGCCATTATAAAAGATTGAAATTACCTGTGTACCATTGAAATTTTCAAAAGTTCTCCTGTACCCTTGCACGAAATTTCTTTTCCCTACATGCCACTTCCGTCTATTTTGCCGGTAACAACAGCTAACGACCAATCGAAAAGACGATTTTGCCCTTAGTGGTAGAATGCATCAAAATTTTGATTTTTCCCCTGGTGCCACTGTAACCGTCTATGTTGCCAAAAAACTTCACTTTTTCCTCTATACCGCTATAAAAAAATCACTGTAATAACTTGTATATGTGCACATAAAAATTCTAATAAATACAGTAAATTTGCGATACATTCAAAAAAATTGACAATTGCGACAGCCAAAATAAGTATTTAAATTAAGTACATTCAGGCATAAAAGAGGTCCAAATTTATCATCGATATGCATTTTTCATTTTAGCAAAACTAGATTTCCATTTTTCAACAAAACTGGATTTTCCATTTTAGCATTTTTCTATGCTTTGCTATGGATTTTCTAAATTTCAGCCGATTATTATATGTAATAAATAAAAGAAAAAGAAAAACCAGAAACAGACACTTTGCACTAGGCACCGTGGACCTTTCACTAATCAACCCGTAGTCAACTAGCATTGTTCACACCTATTCATATGAGTCACGAGTTTCGTATCTGGACCCAGCTAAAGTTTCTATTTCTTTTCCCACTCCCTCTTCTTCTTCCTCTCGACGCAGGAAACAGAGGAGGCGGCGGGAATCGTCGATCCACGACAGCCGAGGGCGACAGCAGAAGCTGCCCCGGCGCGTATCTCCTGCGCCCGCCCTGGCGCCCCGCGCGCGACGCTTCGAGGCCCGAGCGGATGCTCCCTCGCGCTCGCGGCCGCGCCTCCTTCCGCGCACGCTCGGCCGCCCGCGCCTCCCTGTTCCACGAGCTCTAGGGTTTCCCTTCAGGTGGTGAACGAAAAGCTCGGAATGAACCAGAAGCCACGGAGACGTGGATTGACTAGAAATAGTGATGGGCAAAAGAGTCATTTGGCATCTAGTTAGCACTCAGATCTGTTAAAATTAAACGGTAGAGTGACGGAAGTGGCACTAAGGGAAAAGAAATTTCATTTGATGGTAGTAAAGAACTTTTGGAAATTTTGATGGCACACAGGTAATTCTGATCTTTTATAATGGTATACATGTAAAATGCTCTTCTTTTTGCCCTAATCCAACATACCTCCCTGTCCGCATCACGAGCGCTCTATTCCGCCGTGTCTTCTCGAACCGTCCCAAACCCTAGGCCTAGGCGCGACCTGAGCCCATGTCAGGGTCTTACGGATCCGACGACTACCGCGGCGGTGGCGGCGGCGGCGGATACGGTGGCCGAGGTCGCGTTTGGATCCCCCGACCTGCGTGCGTGTGTCTGTCCCCCTGGATCTGATTCTGAGCGATTCGTGCTTGTGCAGGTGGCGGCGGCGGCGGCGGCCGTGGGCGCGGAGGCGGTGGAGAAGGGTATGGAGGTGGCGGCGCGGGAGGAGGATATGGAGGTGGTGGTGGTGGAGGCTACGGCGGTGGCGGTGGAGGCGGCCGAGGCGGCGGCGGCGGGTTCGGTGGCGGAGGACGAGGTGGCGGTGGTGGTGGAGGTGGCCGAGGTGGTGGCGGGCGCGGGGGTGGACGCGAAGGCGACTGGGTTTGCCCTGACGCAAGGTGCGTTTTCAATAGCTTGTTCGTCGATTGTCTGTTGGGACTAGATTCGTTGAATCGTGTTATTCCATACTGTGATGAGAATTCTGGCGTGTAGAGTCAAGTAAAACTGTTTTGAGATGTTTTTTTTGCGGTGTTTGGGTGATTGAATCATTATGCTGTCGGATAATGATTTGCATGCGGCATGGTGTGCAGGACCTAGCTCCCTGTTCCTTTAGCTTGATTTGCATCCATGTAGCTGGATGGTATATAGCTACCTGTTGTTTGCGTTGTCTTATTTACAGGACTTTAATAAGCTTTTATGGATTGAAACATTGGGTGTCTTGATTTCGTTATAATTCCAAAAGATTTGGGGGCTAGATGGCTAGTGATGACAATTTAAAGCTGAGTTTCATGGTTTTAAAATTTATTTGATATTTGACTTTGAGATGCAATTCAGGACAACTGTAATAGATGTATACATTTGATTAGGATTATAGGAAAGGGTTATGGTTTGTTTTTTTGGGTATAGTTTCATATATGTGTTCTTTTCTTTGTATGTAGTAGCTTTAGTTCTTCCATGATGCAGAAAGCTTAATCGTTTTATTATAACTGATTTCTTGATGTATCTCTTTCCTGAAAAATTTACGAATCTTGATGTAGTTGTGGCAATGTGAACTTCGCAAGGAGGACTGAATGCAATAAGTGTGGAGCACCATGCCCAAGTGGAGGTGGCGGCAGTGGGGGTGGGGGCTATAATAGGTCTGGTGGAGGTGGTGGGGGCTACAACAACCGTGGCAGTGGTGATTATGGTTCTGGAGGAGGTGGTGGTTTCGACAGAGATGGCGGAGACTACAATTCTGGTGGGCGTGGTGGTGGAGGTGGGGGCAGAGGAGGATACAATCGAAGTGGTGGTAGTGACCGTGGTTTTGATGACCACCGTGGTGGCAGAGGTGGCACCTATGGGGGACGAGATCAGGAGAACAAAAGGGGTAGTGAAGGTGGCTACAATGCCGGTGGCTATGGACAAGCTCCTCCACAAGGTCCTCCTTCCTATGGTGGTCCTGTGGGTGACTATGCAGCGCCTCCTAGCTCCTATGGAGGCAACAATGCTTATGGTTCAGATTCTGCAGTGCCGCCTCCTAATAGCTACAGTGGTGGCCCGGGCTCATACCCACCAAGCTATGGTGCCCCGCCTCCACACCAATATGGTGGTGCCCCAGGGGGCAAGGGGGTCTGCCTCCTACATATGATGGTGGATATGGTGGTCGGTCCATGCCTGGGGGTGGAGGATCTGGGGGTGCACCGCCACCTTATCATGGCGGTGGTGGTGGCGTCGGTTATACTGGTAGTGCTGACCCTGAACCAGCTGGAAAAGTTAAGCAGTGTGATGAAAATTGTGACGAGACATGTGACAATGCAAGGATTTACATCTCAAATTTGCCTCCTGATGTCACTGTTGAGGAATTACAGGAGCTATTTGGAGGAATCGGCCAGGTATAATTCAATTTACATCACTTCCTTTTGTGCGATCGTAATTGTATGCTTTACAAGATTATCATTTTCTCTAATGGTATATATATTTCATAATTCTGTAACAGAATTCATTACTTCTCTTTTACTAGTTTGCTAGTTAGATTTGTATGCCAGTAATTGTGCTCACTATAATTGTGCATTTTATAGCCAAAATTTCTACTGCTGAATAGGTAGAACAACCTTTAGTAGTAAACTAATTATTCTGTGTAATTATATTCATGCAATCTTCGAATGTGACTTCTGGTGATGGAAAATGTTATGGCTTACATCAAATCTAGTGTTTCACTGCATCCTTGGTTGTTATTATGCTTCTGAGAATTTTAGCTTATTTGTTTAGGATATCTGTATGGAACTGGTTTTTCTCGCCTTTCTATATTTAATAGTGTACAGTTGGTTTCACATTATGTTGAGTCTGTGATTAACTAACACTTTTTTAGAGTTTCATTTTTAGATTCTTATTATCAATCATCACTTTTTTAGAGTTTCATCTTGTTTTTGCATGAGCTATCATGCTGTTGAAACCAATTCATTTATTTAATGTGTTGCCGTTCATTTTCGTGTTATCTTTGCATCGGATGATTCTGCAATGCTTGCGGCTATTTTTTTTAAAGGTTGGAAGGATCAAGCAAAAACGTGGTTACAAAGATCAGTGGCCCTGGAACATAAAAATATATACTGATGACTCTGGAAAAGCCAAAGGAGACGCTTGCCTTGCTTATGAAGATCCTTCTGCTGCTCACTCAGCTGGTGGATTTTACAATAGTAAGATTTCTGTCGAGTTTTCAATGTTAGTGATATCAATTTCTCCAATGCATAGTCCAGTTCAGTTTCTAATGCATCTATTCTGTTCTAGATTATGACATGAGAGGCTACAAAATCAGCGTTGTGATGGCTGAGAAATCAGCACCCAGAGCAGCACCCTCTTATGGGCATGGGTAAGTAGTTTTTATCTGTTATTATCTGCTAGATGCGAAGTGTGGATTGCCATATCAAATTGAATCAATTAGTACTGGTATTGGAATTCCATAGTCTATGGAATTTCATTTGCATGACACTTTTAGCTACAAATGATAATTCCCGCCAGAAACAAAAACACATGATCAACTTTTATATGACGTGCACTGTTAACACTTCATTTTGATCTAGGCTTTGAATTAGCTTCATTTATAGGCTGATGGCTAATAGATAGTCCAACCAAACTGAGTTTGTAAATTGTTCTATCATACATAAGATCCTAATGGTTGATCAGAAACACAGCCCAAAGGTCATGATTTGTGCTTTCATTCAGGCCCTTTTATGATATACTTCAAAATAAGTAATACATGGGTGGTGAATGGTTACGTTTTCAGCTTTTGTTGGCTTGAACTCTCCTATAACTTCACAGAAGCTAATTAGTTGAACAAAGTAATATTGTGCTGATTGCAATACCATATATTATTAAAAATTCACTGATGGGAGGGGAAATAGTTAGAATGTGGCAACAGACGAAATAATTACATTTTTGTGTGCTATATTGTCATGTGCTAATGTTTACGAATTGAAATTATGTTTGTTTGTCATCTGTGAACCATGAGTGATTTCATCAAGGTTATTACACAAGCGGAAAAGGAAGCGCTTCAAATTTGTGTGCTAAATCATGATTCATGTGGATGCCCCTTTTATGTAATTTGGACTGTGTGATGTGTGCAGTGGTGGCCGCGGTGGTGGTGGACGCAGGGATAATTACAGAGATGGTGGGGGCCATGGACCCAATAGAAACCAGGGTGGTGGTTCGCGGTCACGGCCATACTGAAAATAACTAATATTGTTACTGTGATTTTCGTCTGTGAGAAACCATTTCTATTCCTGTTCTACGGATTTGTACTCATACAGGCGCATAAGGTAGGTTGTCTGCTTTCCTTATTGGACTTATGTTAAATTGTCATACACCAGTCTTGGTCGGACTTATGTTTGTCCAAAAGTGATTGATCTATGTTGTATGAATTTTTGCATAGAGGCAGATGGATATAAGCTCCAAATGCTGGTAGGTTTGTGATGTTTTTCAGGTGAGTGCCGATCCGTTATGATTGCTTATATTTCTTCGTTCTCTCGTTATTATTAATCTAATGCTTACATTCCACATGGTACCTCAGCCGGTGGATCACTCCTGTAAGCTTTGGATTTTGCTGTGAAGAACAGGCAGGGCAGTTTTGTTCTGTGATAGATTTATTAGATTTCGTGTATATTAGACGACATATCAACCAACATTCATAGAATGTTCGACATCCATTTTTGTTTGAATGGATGGAGGGGTTTTAACTTTGACTGTAGGATGTACTTAGCTTACGTTGCCACAAACATCTGGCTTCATATAGATGGTGACTTGTAGCTTATTTTGGTAAAGAGCCTATTCTTGGATCAAGGCTGCCCTATCTCATCATCCTCAGCAACACGATATGACGTTTTGTGTTAAAGTGGTGATTTATATATAAATAGAAGAGCAGATCGCGTGAATTGGTTAATTGACCTGGAGGTGTTTGACAACTTTTTCCTTTAAGTACCCATTCCTTGCACTGATCAGACATATCGGTCGCGTGGGCATGCAGATGGTGAACTAGGATTGGTATTTTCGTGGCTGAGGCTTCGTATTTGGGTTTTATTGTATTTGACTTCTTATTTGTTTGACATTTGTTGATTGAATTTTCATGAAGTGTGTGAATGATTGTACTGCTTGAGCAGTAGCCAATTAATACGCGACGGGCTTGTGACATGAAGCTACTGGACGTTGCAGAGTTGATTCAGTGCAAATCCGTTGTTGGCTGTTGCCGTGTTGATTCAGTGCAAAGCCAGTTGTGAAGTATTACAATCGGGAGAACTCGTCGGCCTAGTCATGTGCGCAAGAGCAAGTGTATTATAGCCAAACATTGCGGAGATTGGGAATCGAAAAGTTCAATCTCACTGGCAACGTAATACTACCTTGTTCCTAAATAAACTAAATGTCAATTGTTTTTTTAAGTTTGATCAAATCTATAGAAAATAACATGATTGTTTATGACACTAAATTATATTTCTATAGCGTGAGTCTTAAACATTGATGTTTTTTTTTCTACAATAATAAATTTGGTCAAATGTAAAAAAGTTTGACGTAAACAAAATCTAGAAATTGATTTATATAGGGACGAAACAAGTAATTTGAAGCATTTTTTGCGAAACTGTACAAACATTTATACGTACGCACACTCGTCCTTGAACGTGCCTCACTATCCTAAGAATGTCCATGCAAGATTGGACGAGCTGAGCTCCATTTTGAGCAGGTCGTACACTTCTTACTCCCTACTACAGTACTACGTTCGAAATAGAAGGCATGCTTCTGTTTTAAATTTAAACTTTTTATCTTTGACCAACGATTACTCTAATTTTATGAGAAGTTTATAGTAACAAAGTGCTACAAACATCTTCCTTCGGCAAAGGATGGGGATTCCAATTCAATAAAACCAAGAGGGACAGACAGATTAACCCACAAAATCCCAAATTTTGTACAAAGATTCAACCGAGCCTATACCTTGCACTTTTATGGATCCTGAGTTTTTTCATATTCATGAGCTATTGTTATATGTGTTGTACTATTATATATCTTCTAATCATAATATCTTTTGTAGTAAAAACATAAATGGAACATCTAAAGTATGCACATTATTTGCAATAACAAAACAACAGCTGACAAGTTTAAGGCATTCACCCGTAGCAACCTAGGGGACTTTACTAATGTTGAAGTATGGTACGTTTTCATCCTTCACTCTCTCAACTTGTATTTGTATAGACGTACTATAGAGTGAAAGCTGTGTATCTAGACATGAGTCGGAGTCCGATTATAAGAGAACTCGTACACATATGAGTTAGAGGAGCACACATATATGCACTACATGAAATTCGATTTCAAGACAGATTATAACAGATGACGTGATCACTGTGCGGAGTTCAATCCTAAGACACTCGTGCTTATACGAGTTAGTGCATGCAGCGCACATGGTACGGAGTACGATTCAAAGGCGAATTGGAACGGATGATACGACTGTTGACTAATGCTTGAAGCATCAAGTTGTCCAAGTAAACGTGCAACATGTTGTACATCCTGTTGCAGCGCGCGAGCATGTTCGCTATATCTCTACTATATATGTAATGCTAAAAATATGAAGTGATTCTTTCGTCTGTCTTTTTTTATTTCTCATAATCCCCTCGTATCTCTCCTTGTCTCATCTATGACCCAGACTCTCTACATGCACTCATACGTGTTATGGTATGGAGTCTCCTTGTGCACGTTTGTATGTGCAGTGATGGTATGGAGTCTGATTCTAATATGTTTTAGAACAAATAACACGACCGTTCCATAAATTACCGAGCTAGGTAACCGCACGACAGCACAACAACGTATATGTTTCGTTGGAACGAGCGGACACGTTTACTATTTAATATGAAGGTCATGTTTGGATCTCTTAAGAAAAATGAGAATAAGATATAAACACTTAGATTTTTAGAATGAGATTTTAGAATTCAACTATCTACTTGAAACCTATTCCCCAAATTCCAAAATATAAGTCGCTTTGACTTTTTTAGTTCATTCATTTTGTTATGTATCTAGACATATTATTATATCTTGATGCATATCAAAATGGATATATCAAAAAAGTCAGAGCGACTTATAATTTGGAACGGAGGGAGTACGATTTGGTGTTCTTTACTATACAAAGACTATAATCACTATAAAAATGAGATCCAAGCCTCCTAGGCCCCGTTCGGCTTACCCCATATTCGCTTGTTCGGCTTCTTTTTTCAGTCGAAACAGTGTTTTTCTCTCACAACAATTCGGCCAGAATAGTGTTTTTCAGCCAGTTCCAGTCAAAATTCTGCCAGCTGAACAGGGCCTTATTTTTTTTATTCAAAATCTAGATTCTACATGGAATATCTAGAATCCATAATCTCACTGTGAGGATGAGATTCAAATAGACCCTAAAAAGAGAAGGGATTCTTTCATCCGTTTTTTTACTTACCACAATGCCCTCATATCTCTCCATGTCTTGTATGTGATCCGATCTGATGTCCCATGCTCATACAAGTTGCTCATACAAGTTATAACAAAGAGCGTCCAGCGATGGTCAGAGTTCGATTTCAAAACGTATTGAAACATATAACTTGATTGTTGAATAAATTTCTGAGCTGCAAATAGTGCAGGTAACCTCGCAACATATAACGCACGGACAATTTACCATATATAGGGCGCGTTTGGCCGGGCTCCCGCCGGCTCTGGCTCCCACACTGTAGCGTGCAGGAGCTGGAGCCGGAGGAGCAAAAAAAAAAAAACGAGCGTCTCCGGCTCCAGCGCTGTCAGTGAGAGAGGAAAGGAGGAGAGAGAAAAACAACTTCGGTGAACAGTGCCACTACAGGAGATGAACAAGGGAGGAGTCAGAGGAGCCGGAGCCGCTCGGAGCCCGGCCAAACGGGTTCATAATAAGGGAAATTAGTGATCAAATTGTGACCTCAAAGACCACACCAAATCAAATCGCATCAAGAAAATATTCAGCAAAACATGAGCAAAAATTACTTCAAAAATACTTGTTTTTGACTTTGTATGCTTTTTTTAGAATATTTTCTTAGGAACATTTGAATTTATGAGATTTTGTGAGTATTTTCAATACAATTCTACGCGTATATAACTTACATATTTTAAACTAAACAATTTGAAGTTATTGTTGTTTGTAGTTGTTAATATTATATGACCAATGAGTCAATGACCGGAGGTGATAGTAATCCTTTCTTTCGGCCTTTAGCTGAACTGAAGGATTCAGATAAGCAAGACCCGTTGGACATATCATAGGCCCCATCCAGTTCCCGCTCAGCACCCATCATCAATCATCAAACCAAAGAAAAAGGCCCTAGCTTAGCCGTGGGGCATGCATAGCTTCTGTGCAAAATCCCAACTGCTGTAAAATTGGATCAGGATTTTCAAAAATATATTTATCCAACAACATTCTACGCTTTCCTATCTCCTTTTGCTCCTCATTTTAGTCCTCCCTTCAAACTTCTTAGACCCACCTTTGCATTTTCCTCTCTGCTTGAGCTTCTTCTGCGTCTTGTTGCCCTTCTCCTTCCTCTCGTCCAAGTTGCTCGCATCCCCATCGGAAGCATCACCATCAGAATCTCCAAACCCAGTGAGCTTCTCGTACTCCTCTTCATCAATGTCTCCACGTTTAAGCTTCTTCAAAAGCTGGTACTCATGCGCCAGCTCATCCAGGTCCTCCTTGGTTTGGATTGACTGACGCTGCTTGCCTGTCTTCTTCCGTTTTGGTTTCTCCGGCTTCTCTGGAGCTCTCTTCCTCTCTGGCTTTGGATTTTGAGCTTCCTCTTCTGCTTTCCTTTTCAGTGCCTTCTTGCGTTGTTTCTCTCGAGCTTTATCCCTGCAGTGAAGCAAGACAGAAAATCATGTAAACTCCAATGTGATACTACCACGCAAAAAGCACCATCTTTTGACTATGAATTGTTGGGTGGGTTTTGGAAAAAAAGGAAAACAGCCTCAATGCAGACTTGATCACTTGAAATCACAAAAAACTGATGGAAGATATTTGAGTTTTACTTTGTCAGGACACAGGACAGAGGAAGAATTCATATTTCAAACATTATCATTCAAATGTGGACGATCCACAGATTTTCATTCAAATATAGATATTTCATTTTCTAGAAGATCCAACACAACAAATTAGCTGTTACTTAAAAACAGGACAGCAAAAAAAAGCAAAATACGTTATGTTTGGGGATAGAGTTCTTACTTGTACTTGATTTGTGTAATATCAACATCATCAACAGGAATAAATCCCTCCAGTGAAAGAGAATGATGCTTCACTTCTGGCATGGATGGGATCTGGAGTAAACCATACTCCATAGCTAGTTTTCCAATCTCAAGATCTTTCCACCTAAAAATGTAAGAGCAGTGGTGCTCCTTGTATGCTCGAACAAACGAGACAAACGCTCTAAGTCCTTTCTCCATGACATTACGATCTTCGAGCGCAGCACTTCTAATCTGCAGCCCAAAGTGGCATATTGGTTATAATTAATAATTAGAATTGGTCTCCTAAGCAGGGTAACCTTTCTGCGTTACCATAGCATGATATCACTGACATTTCAAGTGGTATCCGGACCAAAACCTAAGGTACCTCTCTATCTCTAAACGATATTTGTACAAGAGAACCCACCTGCGGTATGACATCATCTGTGTATGCGGGGCATTCCCTTTCTGTGAGAGGAACACCTCGAAGTTTCAAGAACTCAACATAAGTATCCTCCTGCAGTGCAAGTAACCTTATGTTCTTTTTTTGCTAAACAAGAACTGCACAGACATGCGCATATAGCAAATAAATACAAGAACTACTTTCACTTCTAGAATGAACAATGAGAAAACTCATCACAGAACAAAATACCTTTGGTAAGAGAAACACAATAGCATCCCCTTCTTGATCATAACGTGCTGTACGGCCAGCTCTATGTATGAAAACGTTGGGATCTTGAGGTGGATCATACTGGATGAACAAACATGCATCCTTACTATCAGCTGATGCCTGGACATGAATATTCAAATTTAGGGAGGAAAGAGCAGAATATAACCTGAACAATCAGGTCAACACTTGGTATGTCAAGACCCCTTGCTGCAACATCAGTGCAGACTAGAACGCCACTTGAAAGAGCAGAAAATGATGCCAAAGCTTTCTCTCGAAGGCCCTACATATTAGGAAAAAAAGGATAGATGAAATCAGTATGAAGAAACCACTGGGAAGCAAGTCATTTGAATACCACTTGTATCACAATCCAAATGCTGTAATGTGACTTGGTCTTCGCTTTGGTAAGACAAAGACTATGCCCTATTACTCTAAAAAAATATTAAATAGTAAAAATTACTCACTCCGTCCAGAAATGTAAGGCATGTTTTGACTGTCCAAATCCATGTTTGACCAACAAATTAATATAAGAATAAATATGTGATTGAAAATTGGTACAATTGGATTCATATTCAACCGTACATTCTTACTGTTGTGATTGTAAAACTATTACTAAAATATTCAAAGAGAAATCTCTGGTCAAAACTCACTTCTAGACGGTCAAAATGTGCCTCATATTTTTGGACAGGGGGAGCATGAAAACAAAGTGCTTTGCTCTACCAACCTGTTTCATCTTCCCATGGTAAGCAATTATTGGAGAACCTTTAAGCGAGTTAATCAGTGGAAGAACAACAGCCCAATAATCTACACAAGCACATGTTGCAAAATACCTGCAATCAATTGGGATAGGAGGGTTCAAAAGTTAGCACAATGCTACACACAACTAAGAATAAGTAGCTAAACATAAATTTCAGTTCATCATGTACTTACACCATTATCTTCTTCCCACTATTCTGCACAAGGAAATCAACAAGCTGAGATGACTTCTTTGATGCTTCACATATCATATACTGCACCAAAACAAGCTTATGATTTTGTAGGGAACAGCTAGAATTCATCAAGAAAACCAGAACACATGATCATGACAAAAACAAAGTATATTGAATGCACCTCTAACCGAAGCCCCAATGGTGTTTTGGATGGACCAAGCTCTTGCTGACCAGCATCTTTGCTTGTGGACTTTGCCTCTGTCTTAACTTCAACCCTTATAGGATTTCTCAACCCTGCTTTGGATAGGTCCGCAACAGCTTTCGTCTGGGTAGCTGAGTAAAGGCCAGTCCTCCTCAGCTTCGGTAACATTGAAAGTATGAAGTTAATATGCTTCTGGAATCCCATATCCAAGAGTCTATCAGCCTCATCTAGGATCAAAATCTGCTTCCCATGCATACACAAAAACGAATGGAGATAACATCAATGCCACAGCATTTCCATCAAATTCAGAAGAAAAGAATCACACGAAGAGTTCCCATGTCTCTGAAATCACCTCAAGATTCTTGTACTCTAGAGCGTCCGTGTGCATTATATCACACAACTTCCCGGGAGTGCCCACCAGTATGTTTGCGCCCTCTTCCTCTACCTTCTTGAGCTCTGCTTTGATATCCAGCCCACCCACCAGGAGCATGGACGACACGCCATTCAGGGTCGCGAAGAAGGGCTGGGTCACATTGAATATCTGCGAGGACAATTCTCTCGTGGGAGAGACAATGAGAGCAAGAACCTGCAAATATCGATTCATTTATTGATCAGAAAGTGAGAAAAAGGGTGCAGATTTTTGTCAGAGGTAGCAGAAGATCAGAGCAGAGGATGTGTGGAGGTCAGGAGCGGTGAGGCGACCTCGTGGGACTTGGGCCGGGAGGAGCGGCGCCGGAGGATCTCAACGACGGGGACGATGAAGGCAAGGGTCTTCCCGGAGCCTGTGGCGGCGTCGACGGCGACGTCCTTGTGCGATAGCAGGTGCGGGATGGCCGCCGCCTGCACGGGCGTGCACCGCTGGAAGCCTCCGCGGTCCAGGGCCTCCACCACCTCCGGGGACAGCGCGGGGGACAGCTCCGAGAACCTCTTATCCGTCAACGCGCCCTTCCGAGCGGCAGCCGCCGCCGTGGATGCGGCCATGGAAGCGCTGTGCTTAGGGTTGGGGCATTCGTGGGGGTTTAGCGATTGAGCCTTTTCCACGCGTACCGTTACTAGAGATGCTCCGTTGGTACGTGTCACCGAAAAGTCCACGCACACATGATGGCATGATGCTAAATTTTTTTATCCAACGTGCCATTTCATCTTCATTTTTTTTTGGTTTTGACCGCTTGACAATTCTTACATGTGGGACCGGACATGAAAACTGTCCATATTGCCCTTTTAGTCACGGGCATATGTAGATGTTGTGTTGACCGATATTAACCAGTATCTCCCTCAGTCTCTTACTCTCTCTTCTCGCTCGACTCCCTTAGTTCCCTAACCCTAGCGGCCGAGAAACCCTAGCAGCATCGGATCCGGCGACGGAGGCTGTAGCGATGGCTGAGAGAGAAGACGACGAATCCCCTGTACTTGTGGCGGCACATGGGGTAGTGAAGCGTGGATTCAACTGTGGATCCAGAGGATAGGCGTGGCATGGCGGGGAACAAGGGCGTGGGCAAGCGACCGGATTGACTTTCAGACGAGTGAGTTCACCGCTTCCCCTCTTGGTTTCATGGCGCCCCGTGTTTGTAGTGTTGATTGGTATTTAGTGCCCTACGTTTGTGCCTCGTGTTTGTAGTGTTGATTGCGTGCTCCTTGTTCATCTGTATGATGGACGCAGAAAGTAGCTACAACTTAAAAATCCGGATTGTTGCTCCTAGTTCTCGTGCGCAGTGGTTTTCGTTGAACAAAGTCATGGATGCTGACCGCACTAACTTCACAGACCTGGTTGCTGAAGTTATCGACAAGTATCCTCATAATTATGGTGACATAGTGAGATTGTTTTATTTATGCATGGATAGTAAAGTGAACATCCAAGTCTGCACTGACCAAGATTTGATTGAAATGTTTGCAAAACATAAGGCTTCCAAATGCTGCTTGTTGACTGTTGCATATCATAGCCCAAGTAGTGAGCCCCTGTGATTCCTGATTGAGATTCTGGTAGCACTGTGAACTCTGTTGAACCCCCATTCACCTCTTCAATTGTTTGTCCAAGCTTAGCAGAACCAAGCCATGCCACACACACTCAATCTGCTGAACCTGAATACCTGGCTAACACAAACTCAATGAATGAGCATGTGGGTGTTGATGAAGAAGGGTTGTATATTGACCTTGTTCCCAATTCTCAGAGCCAAGATGGGAGTAAAGAATGGAAATGTGAGAGTTCTAGTGCTGATGAATCCTTTGAGACAGACTCTGATGATGAATCATCTGATGATGAAGTAGACGACATAGATGATATGGTTAAAGATAAAGAGCCTGAACATATGCCTGATGTTGATTATGACAAGAAGGACCCTCCTATGTCAGTAGGAACAATGTATTCAAACATTGATACTTTTAAGATTGCTTTAACTACTCATGCTGTTAAACATGAGTTCAACTATGACATTGAGAAAAGTGATACATGGAGGTATAGGATGAACTGCTCACAGCAGAGTGAGGGCTGCAGGTGGAGACTTCATGCCTCAACTCTAAGAGATGGGCATACTATTAAGGCAATGTGTTAGTACATTATTTTTATTGACTGCTCCCTATTTTTCTTGCATTGTGTGGCTTGTAATAAGTGCATTACTTGACTATTTTGTAGGTGAAAAGGAACTCCTACCCTCATGAGTGTTAGAGCACTAGGAGACAAGGAATCTGTGTAGGGGTAACACAGTTTTGGGTGTGCAGTCAGGTGATTGATTAGCTGAAGGAAGATAAAACTCTAGGTGCAACAGAACTGTAAAGGAGGTTGAAGGATGCACACAAAATTATGGTGCCCTACAAGAGAGTGTATAAAGATAAAAATCTTATCATGGATAAGATTTATGGGCCTTGGGACAAAAGTTTTGATAATCTATATAGGCTTAAGGCCCAGTTAAAAGAATCAAGTCCTGAATCATTTCTTGTCATTGATAATCACACCATCAACAACAAGATCAGATTCAATAGGCTATTCTTTGCACTGAAACCATGTGTTGATGGATTTCTTAGAGGATGTAGACCATGTCTTCCATGTTTCCCAGTTAAAGAAATATTTGCGGGTCCTCGATGAAGCTATGAAAATTGAAGGACTTCCCCTCCAGCACGACTTGTCTTATATTGAGCATCCCATCAAAATCTTAGATGAAAAAGAAAGAGTGACTAGAAATGATTTAGTAAATTTTATAAAGTTTAGTGGCAAAATCACTCGGAGGATGAAGCAACGTGAGAGCAAGAAAGCTATATCTTGAAGCATTATCCCCACCTTCTTTCTAGTTCACTGAGGTAATTGTTTAAATCAGAATTTATTTTTATCTCTTTTCCTACACTAGGCACTCACATGAAATCTTGGGGCGAGATTTTGTTTAAGGGGGTAGAGCTGTAACACCCTCGGTGTTACCCCATTAAACATCTACTAAAACATGTCATGAGCATCATACTTGTGTATTAATGCATGTGGTGAAGTGTGTAGATCAATTTCTGTAACTCAAAATGATCATTAAAAATGCTAAACGAAAGTTGGTTCGATGGTTCATGCATATCAAGTAGGGTTTAAAACCAATTTTTATTAAACAAAAATACTATAGAATATGTGTGTGATACTTAAATAAAGTTGGAAGTGTAAAGTTTGTAGATGACAATGAAATACTTGCAGTTGAAAAAGAATATTGCTAAGTAATATTTTCAGTAGCTTAGAAATGCAATATGAAATTAAGATTAGCCCAAACGCTTAGAAAATTTCTAAGTCTGTGGACAGCTAGACGCTGCTATGTTTAGCAATTTATTTGGAGAGATTGGGTTAAGGAGTGGTGTAGTGCTATGATTCGATTTAGTAGCTCTATATGCCATCTTGAGTGTAGTGAAGCCGGTTTAGGTTTAGGAGCAACGGTTTGGTCGTGATCAGCGCTTTAAAATTCATGCATGTCACAGCTTTGTGCTGTCTAGCGCCGTGCGCGTGGTCACCACGAGTGGCCGACCCACGTCACCGCGTGGTTGTGCCGCGCGTGCGCGTGGCCGCGCATCGGCTAGCTGTGGCCGCCGTGGCCTTACCACGACTTGGTCGCTCTGGTCGCACCGCTAGGCCGCCAGTTCGCTCTACGCCGACCGCCCGTGCCATCGTGGCTACCGCTGGTGGTGCTGCTGTGTCCGCGCCCATGCCACAACGACGCCGCTGCCGCCACCGTCACATCACCATGCTGCGCCCCTATAGCTGCGCTGTGCCACTGGCCCGCCTTCACGCTTCACGCACGTGGCCGTGTCATCGTCGCCATGCCATTGATGGCACTACGATGCGCGGGCCACGCCGATCATGAGCGTGTGTGTCTATCGGCTAGTGCCTGGCTATAGGCTACATTAGTCGCGCCAACCGCATCCCGCCAAGGCATGCCCTTGCTGACTCACTGGCTGCCCCTCCCCCACCTCTCCCTCTCTCTCTCTCTGTTCTCGTCTCCCTGTCGCCGTCGAATCGTACCAGCACCATAGCTATGAGGAGTCACCTCTCATAAATCCATCTTGTCCGTGCCTCCGCCCTCATGTCCCCTCTCTAGCCGCCCCCACCCCGCTTTGATTGTGGCTCAGCCGAGCCTCAATTTTGGAGCTTTGCCCCACCACCGTGCCGTTAAGACCTGTCACCGCTCGCGCCATGGCCAGCCTCCACCACTTCACCCCCACGCTTGTCGGGATGACTGTGGCACCGTCGTGGGTGACCGCGCGTGGTGGTAGCTCGCTCCAGTGTGCCCTGTTGCTCTGTATCGCCGCTTAGGGTAGGCGTTAGGGTCGTAGATGGGGTTCGGCTTGTTAGTTGGGTCGGTGTGAGCCTCGAGTGGCCGGCGTACCGCCTAGTGCCACCGTCCTCCGCACCGGCAAGTGCGGGGTGTCTCGGGGACCTCTCTGGTGCGAAGGTGAAAAGATACGATGGCTCCGTTGCAAAGTCGATGTCTATAGAAATAGTACGTGCAGTGTTCACGCTATCGTCTGATAATGCGAGGGTGTTTTTGCAAGAGTGCCAGCGCGCGCACGGGCTCCCCGCCGTAGGCCGCCTCCGCGCATGGGCCACGCCCTGCGTGGGCCACATTGGGTCGAAATTGGTTTGTTTTTCGTGGAAAATAGAAATAGCTTTTCATTTTAATTATGAGCTAAACTTTGGTAATTAATATAAAATAATGTAGATATCCAAAAATTGTGAAACTAATTTTGTTAGGTTCCCAAAAACATTGTCTACCTGTTAGTATAGTTAGTTCATACATATTTGTGTGGTTGCTAAGGAGCATTAAAATAGTTGAGATGCTTAGTATTATTTTGATTAATAATTGTAGGAATTTTTGTGGTAGATTGGTGATAGCAAAAACCATGAAATTTTTATAGTAGCTTCATTGTATTACTATGTGCTCACTGTAATTTTTGTAGCTATAGAATAGACTACTTAATATGGTAGCTAAATACCCATTAAGGCTAAAGGAATAATGGCATGATATTGGTTTATAGAAGTTAAGCACTTGTAGGGTGAGCTTGAAAATCTATTTGGTAGAGATAATGATTAGCTTAGTATCTTAGTCATTAGAGCTAGCTTAGTAGCTTAGCATGTGTATTCTTATTTTAAGAGTTGCTATTGCCAAAATACTAAGTGTCACATCATCTTTGAATGCATGTAGAGAATGAGTTGGTGGAGTTTGTGACCGTCGGAGAGCAGGAATACGAGGAGGTGATCGAGGAGCACGAGGAGGAGGTTCTCGTACAGGAGGAAGCCCCACAGCCACCGACGACTGACATAGCTGACAATCCGCCTGCCCAAGGCAAGCCCCGGTGCATAACCCTTATTTTAAATAATCACTGAATATATATATGTGATGTGCATTTATGTTACATGATTTATATTGAAACTACATGCATAGATAAACCTACCTATGAGTCCTACTAGCATAGGTTGAGTAGCTTCTATGCTTAGGCTATCGGTAGCGTGAGTAACCTACCGTTACTCACAATAGGTGATTATTATTATTACTCTCATGATAAAATGGTGAAAGGAAATGGAGACTGGGTAGGGATATGGTATGGGTATTGGTGGGTGTAATAGGTTGTGTCCCACAGCCAATGGGGCATAGCTTGGTTACACTATTTTTCCTGTCCGTGTCGGTTAAGGACCGTCCATTGCTGTGGATGGTAGTCAGGTCACAGACTTATTATCCTGAGCACATACTTGCTTATGGGAGCGGAAAGGCTCGTTGCTCTCTTGTCGTGGGTTCTGGCTCTTTCTGGACCGACTAGTTGGAGGCAGGGATGGTGGAGGTCTAAGCACCACACTGAGTCTGGGACTCATGAGTGGGGGCTTGGAGTCTAAGTTTGGACGGGGACCTGGACCCCTTGACAAGAGAGTGGTGGGTTGATCTTACTTGTGCCTAGGGTACAAGCGAGGCGTGTGTTTTGGGTTACCCAGCTGGGATACATTGGTTCACGAATCGCCGTGTGATATGGTACGACTTGGCTATGGTCTAGCACCATAGTAAGATCTAGAAGATGAAAGGGGATGAATGGATCTGATTGCTTAACTCTTGCTTGAAAGTAGAACATGTGCTTACATAGAATGATTATCTAATAAACTAATCATGACTGCTAATAAAACACATACATAAGGATTCACTACTAGTAATGCTTTTCGCAAAAATGAAACCCAGCAAACCATAAAGCTTATCATATCCTTTGGAGTTAGAAAATTATTCCCACTACTAGGGTAAGTCTTGCGAGTACATTATGTACTTAGAGTTTATTTACCCCTATTGCAGGTGCAGCTTGAGGAGTGGCTGTTGTGTGGAGGATTCTTCTGGTGGGCACAGACGGATCCTTGTATCTTATCGTTAGATGTTTATTTCAATTACGCTGTTTAAATTCCGTACTCTGAACTTGGTATTGTAATAATGTATTTTCGAGAACTCTTATTGTATGAAGTGGACTAAGTATTGTAAACTCGTTCTCATTATTGGATTCTAGATGAAAAATGTGGATTATTCGAGTTCTCCCTTGGGGTGTGCTCGATGGAACCGCCTGGTGTAGCTTACTTTCGGGGTGCTTAGTGTTTAGCGGAAGACAAGCACCTTCGAAGGTGTGTTATTTCGGGTGGTTCTACCATAATGGAGCCCTTACATGTTTGAGAAGCACTATCAAGCAATGGCTGCAGCCAAACCTAAGGCAATGAAGTATCTGCAAGAAACTCATAAAAACTTTGGACTAGGAGCTAGTACAGGACATTGTCAAAGGTTGATTATGTGACTAATAATTTAGCTGAGTCATTCAATAATTGGATCAAGCCTAAGAAGGTAAAGCACCTGGATGACTTGCTGGACACTATAAGACAGAAGATTTTGATCAAATAGAACCATAGGAAGAAGGTAGCTAAGAAGTTGGAAGGAAAGATTCTACCTCACATCCTATAGAAGCTAAGGGAAGACAGTTACAACCTGGACATTGAAGTGATCACAGCCTCCCCTGATGGTGTGGCAGAACTATGTGCTAAGGGAGGTAGTGGCTTTAGGTTTGTGGTTAACCTACCTGATAGAACATGTTCCTATAGAGTTTGGCAGGGGTCAGGAATCCCATGCAAGCATGCAATAGCCTACATTACTTTAATTCCTAGTGAAAAACTAGAAGACCATGTGGATGATTACTTCTCTGTCAACAAATTCAGAGCTGCATATGAGGGTTCCATCCCTTGTATTCCTGACAAAAGCATGTGGCCCAAAGCTACTCATGGCTTTTCATGCACCCTCCCTGTCTTAGGTCCATAGGAGGTAGAAGGAAGAATAGGATGAAATCATCATTTGAGGGAGGCAGCAGCAAGAAGAGGGCAAAGAAACATGAGTGCCCCATCTTCCATGAGTTAGGGCATCACTAGTACACTTGCAAGAATGGGAATCCAGAAGATATAGCTACAATGGTGGCTGAAAGGTAAACTATGTAACTAAATTACTTTGTAGATATATGTACAGCTTCAATAACTTAGTTAACTAATGTAATTTTCCTATGCAGAGGTCTTCCAAAGAAAAGGCTAAAAAAGCAGCAAGCTGTAACATAGAGACTAGCATTGTGGTTGCTACTCCATCCTACATGGTGTTCCCATACAATGAGGTAGTGGTCAATGCTACACACAAGAAAAGGAAGAGGAAATCTTCTTCTTCTTCTGGTGCTAAGAAGAGCAAGGGAGCAACTACCACTACTACTTCAAGCTCATGTCCAAATAGTGTGTCTAACAGGTATGTTTACCAGCTCTTCAATTGATCACAACACTTCTATTATGACTGCTAATGCTAAAGCACACTCTGCCTTTTTGCCATAAGGTCTGGAACTGGTTCCAATGACCCAGTTCTAATCCAATCTGTGCACCTGGCCCCTTTCTATGAAGACTCCATTACAATAGAGACAGAGCCACTAGAGACTGTGCTGCCCCAGGCTTCACCAAGGAGGAAGATAGGGATCAAGAAGAAGCTTACACCAGAGAAGCTCCTAGTTGCAGCAGCCAGCCCAGCCAGCCCTGCTTCAAATACTAGAAGCAAGAAGAAGCTCTAGCTACACTAAAAGGTGCCTACTCAATGTTCTTAGGGTGATGTGGTTCTAGAAAAGCACTTGCTATGTGATGGCACGACTATTCTTTTGCTCTGTGATGAATGTTCTGTGATGGCATGATAGTACTTAGCTATAGATGAAAACCAATAACTTAGCTGCTATGTGATGAATGTTGGTGACATGTTGGTGTCATGAAACCTTTGTGATGAAAAACAGTAAGGTAGTGCTGTTATGCGATGAATGTTTGTTTACTGTTGCAGTACTCTAATTGTTGTTATAGTATTCTCATATGTCATTGCATTCTAGACAAATGAACAATCTTCATATTCATCATTCAACATTGATTCATTCTGTTGAGTTCATAAACCCGGGGTCCCTCATGGACCAGCTTCCCAACAAAAGCTCGGCCCAACAGACAACGTTGTGAGCAACGCGCAAACTCATGGGCCGGCCCAAAAACCTAGATGACAGGCTAGAAGGACGATCCAATCTCCGACCGAAAGGCCTGGCCGAGGAGGAACGACACCTGCTTCTGACTCCGGCCCACCTCTCCGACCGGAGCACTATCTTCGGTCTCTAGCCTGCCTCCAGACGGTCTCTCTGACCGGAAGGCCTGGCCAAAAATGCCACTTCTGACTTCGGCCCACTTCTCCAACCGGGAATGCACCGGACCCCTGCATATGGCTCCTCTCCAACTAGCGCAATCAGAGCTGACTAGGACCAACCGATCGGGGACGCCCGCTCGATAAGGACCAGGAAACAGATGGAGAAAGTAAGGCAGCGCACTGAAGTCAACCGCAATACCAAGGACCGTACCCTGTACACCTGTAGAATAGTATCCTACGACCTCCCTGGCATGACAAAACACAAGAAGTGTTGTAGGCGCCGACATTTTCCCTACAGTGTTGTGGGCGCCATCAACTCCCATACTAGACAAATATGGTAAGGCTCCCCCCATGTGCCTCTGAGGCATCGATAGTGTTGTGGGCGCTGGCATTTACCTTGCCAGGCAAACATGGTAAAACCCCCTACATGCCTCTCGACATCAACAGTATAGCAGGTACCGACATCTTCCATACCTGAAGAAGATGACACAACCTCCCACATGCATCTGACATTCAATGGTATTGTGGGCGCCTACCATCATCTTGTACCCACTGGCGTGGCCAGCAAGACTTAGCAGCGAATGTACTCCCTCCCTCTCACTTGTAAGGCCACCCCCTTTATCAATAAAAGGGATGCGATGTCTTCCAATAGATCAGTTCATTCAGATCGATCAAGTTCACTAGTACACCACAATGGAACAACCAGGTTCGAACATCAAGCACATGCTCGAACACATAGCACATAGCGAAGCTCCCGTCACTCTTAGCCCCTCTGACCAGAGTCTGACCGGACCTCTTGTACCCCCCATCTTTCTCCATCTTGTTTGTAACCCCACTGCAAACATCGAGCACCTGGGCTCAGGAATAAAGTCATCGACTAACTCAAACTAGACATAAGGCATGTTTCCTGAACCAGTATAAACCCTGTGTCATTGAGTGCTAGGCCACCTCCGATCACAACGTACGACAAAACTATAAATATTTACGTGTTGGTCACTTTCTGCACCGACAGTTGGCACCGTCCGTGGGGAAGACACTGTACGTTCAGCACTTTTTGGTCATCGGATGGCCCAGTTTTCTGCCACCTTCGCCATGGCGGGCTCAAGCGATACGACTCACCCTAGCTCATTGGAGTTTTCCGCACTCCCACCTGTTGGGACACGAATTCCACCCGTCTTCGAGCCGTCATAGGCCTTCCTCTTCGGAAGCTTGGACTTCGTCGTCGACCGGCTTGGCTTACTGTGCCTCCGTGAGTAGGCAACCATCCCGGCACCCATCGAAAGGGCGCCCCCGCTGGCTCTAGGACACCCAACGACTTCAACGATGAGGTGCCTGCGCTTTATTCCAAGCAAACTCTCTGCTCAAACCCCACTGTGAGTAATGTACAAGGTGTTATTTACTCGCTATTTACTATCCTCTGCCGATTATCCAGAGGCGCCCCGTTGTCCCCACCGTGACCCCCATGCGACTGGCTCCCCTATGGCCTCATGTCCCCTGTGGACGCGTACGCCTAGGAGCTTCGAAGGATACCGGCGTCGCCCCCTATCATGTCTAAATTCGTGGGGATGGCGAGCTATGCTACCACCTGTTTCCTCGACCTCATGGATAACAACGTTGAGAGTGACAACTCTAGCATCGGTGATGTGGCGCCTAGCCACCGTTCATCCAGGGAGTGCGCTATGGCAGACGCTTCGGAATAGCCACCGGTGGTAGCGGAGTCCTTACAGATTCACACCCCTCCGGACCCCCGTGCGGGGACCCTCACGCTCACACAGGAGCACAGCGAGGAGCTATGACAATGGAGGTAGAACTAGCCGCCACCTACGCCGGCGTGCTCGGCGCACTTCACTGTGCCCCGTGCGCATAAACCGGTGAGCGGCACCCAGGGTCACGCCCGCTAGGTTCGACACAACATCATGGATGGGGGAACGATCCCCCATAGTTTACTTAGGCTAGCCAGAACATCGCTGATGCGGCAATGCTTCTACACGACATTCCCGAGCCCATCGACCCCCAGGAGCGGACGGTCTACCAGAACCTCCAGGTGCAGGTAGAAGCCACCGCCGTTCAATAGGTAGAAAGCTCTGCATCATGACTCCAACACGCGCCCTCTCTCCCCACTGGGGGAGTGGGGACGTGCCAGATGGATCGTTCCACCCGCTCACCGCTACAGCCACCAAGCACGGCTTGGGAGGCAGCGACCGTGCCGCGATCTGACCTGGCGCCTACTCTACACCGACCGCTGATACATGAATGTCCCAGTCCACACCAAGACGGTCATAGCATCATCAGCAACCGGCATCAGGCCTGGCATGACGATGACATCCACCGAGCGATGATGAGGGCAGGCGACACGGGTCTCGGCTGAACCATCGAGGGGAGCGGTGAAACGCGCCCCACGCATGGTTGCCGACCAAATGACTAGAGTCCTAGCCCTGAGGGACTGAGACCACGGGCCTAAGACCGGCGTATCCAGAGAGTGCCGTTCCCACAACGCTTCCGACCGCCCACCAACATCACCAAGTACACCGGGGAGACAAAGCCCGGTATTTGGCTCAAAGATTTTCGGCTCGCCTACCGAGCCAGAGGGGTGGATGATGACTATTTCATCATTCAGTATCTCCCCATCTATGGGGTGGACATGTTCGGGCATGGCTTAAATTCCTCCCGCACGACAGCATCCACGACTGGGCGGACCTCAAGAGGATCTTCGTCGAAAATTTCTAGGGGACGTATGTCCGTCCTGATAACTCCTAGGACCTCAAGAGCTACCAATAGGAGTCCAACGAGTCCCTATGGGATTATATCTGTAGGTTCCCCAATGATGCAACAACCTCCCTAATGTCATTGATGCAGACATCATTAGCGCATTCCTCTCCAGGACGACCTATGAGTCCCTGATCCATAAGCTTGGCTGCCTGAAGCCCCGTACCACCCACAACCTGCTCGACGTCGCCACTAACCACGCCTCCGGCGAGGAGGCGATTAGAGCGGTCTTCAACGGAGGCCGAGACAAAGGCAAGGCCAAGGGCATAGACCAAGATGAGGGCCCCTCTACATAGAGGGGCAAGAAGAATAAAAAGGATCGGCGCCGACCGGACAACATCATGTTGGTTGCCGCGGCTGATCGCACGGGCAAGCAGCCCCAACAGGGACTACCTGACCACTTCAACAAGCTCATGGACAGCCCATGCACCAACCACGCCTACTCCATCAAACACCTCTACAAGGATTGCGAGCTCCTCAAACATTTCCTATGATAGGTTGGTAGGCCGAAAGAAGGAGACAACAAAGAGGCAGCAGCCAAGAAAGGAGGCGTGGTGGGCAAGGATGGAGACGACTTCCCCAACCCTGAGGAATGCATCATGATCTTTGGTGGATCCGATGCCATCTAGTCCAAGCGCCAGCACAAGGTGCGCTATAGGGAGGCATGCGCTGCCGAGACGGCCATCCCCTCCTTCCTCAGCTAGTCGGAATCTCCGATCACCTTCGATCAGAGGGACCATCCCTCCCACGTCGCAAGACTAGGACATTACCGGCTCGTGGTTAACCCCATCATCCACAAGAAGCGCCTCACCAAGGTGCTGATGGACGGAGGTAGTGGCCTCAACATCCTCTACATCGACACCCTCAATGCCATGTGCATCCCCCGGTCAGAACTCCGCCTAGCAGGCTCTCCCTTACACGGGGTGATCCTGGGAGCGCAGGCATACCCGCTCGGGAAGATCGACCTGCCCGTCACATTTGGCAATCGAGCCAACTTCCACTCGGAGGTCCTCACCTTTGAAGTGGTGGACTTTCCAGGGTCCTACCACACCATCTTGGGGTGGCCATGCTATGCCAAATTCATGGCAATCCCCAACTACACCTACCTCAAGACGAAGATGCTGGGACTGAATGGCATCATCACCATGAGCAGCGCCTTCTCGCATGCCTTCATGTGCGACCGCAAGCATTTCAAGCTCGCTACCATGGTCATCAACTCACCCGAGCTTCCATGGCTCGAGGAGTCATCGATCCCAGCAGTCCCAGACTACAACAAACCAAACTCCTCGATGGCCTTCTGCCCGCTCGAGGAAACCAAGGCGGTGGGAATTGACCCCACCGACCCAACCAAGATGGTGCGGATCGTGACCTAGCTCCCGGCCAAATAGGAATGTGAGCTCATCGACTTCCTGCACGCCAATCGCGATGTCTTCGCATGGAAGCCATCTAACATGTCGGGCATACCGCTGGACATCACCGAGCACGCGCTGTGTCTCATCCTAGGCTCAAAGCCCGCTAAGCAATGCCTATGCTATTTCAACGACGAGAGGTGCAGGGCCATAGGCGAAGAGATCGCCAAACTCCTGGCAGCCGGATTCATCATAGAGGTATTCCACTCTGATGGCTTGCTAATCCCGTTTTTGTTAAAAAGAAGACAGGGAAATGGAGAATGTGCATTGATTATACTGGCCTCAACAAAGCATGTCCAAAGGATCACTTTCCTTTGCCACGCATAGACCAGATAGTCGACTCCATCTCAGGTTGCGAGATCCTCTCCTTTTTGGATGCCTACTCGGGCTATCACCAGATCATGATGAAAGAGTCCAATCAGCTCGCAACCTCCTTTATCACTCTGTATGGTTCATACTGCTATGTAACCATGCCTTTTGGCTTGAAGAACGTTGGCGCCACCTACCAAAGGTGCATGCAGCAATGCTTTGTCGACCAAATCGACCCGCTCGATCAGCCTGATCAAGCCGAGCGGCCAAAACCAACGATCGCCATCTATGTTGATGACATAGTGGTCAAAACGGCTCAAGCTTGTGACCTGATCGCAAACTTGGCCGCGACATTCAGAAACCTCCGAAGATTCAACATTAGATTGAATCCTGAGAAATGTGTTTTTGGGGTTCTAAAGGGGAAGCTGCTAGGATACATTGTGTTTGAGAACAACATCGAGGCCAACCCCAAAAAGATCACGACCATTTCCAACATGGGCCCCATACGCAACTACAAGGGAGTGCAAAGGCTCACCGGCTATCTGGCTGCTCTGAGCCGGTTCATCTCTTGGCTCAATGAACGAGGGATGCCACTCTACAAGCTCCTCAAAAAGACGGATGCCTTTGTCTGGACTAAGGAAGCTCAGCAGGCTCCGAAGAGCCTCAAAGCGTTTTTGACATCGGCCCCAATCCTTGTCGCTCCCGAACAGGGAGAACCCCTCCTCCTCTACGTCATGACCAGCAACCATGTGGTAAGCGCCACCGTGGTCGTCAAAAGGGAGGAACCGGGACACCACCTTAAGGTCTAGTGGCCCATATACTTCATCGGGGAGGTACTCACTGACCCCAAGGTCTAGTACCCCCAGGTGTAGAAACTCCTATACGCTGTGCTGATGGTGACCTGAAAGCTCCTGCACTACTTCACCAACAACGAAGTTGTGGTCGTTACTTCATACCCGCTTGGGGACATCATCCGCAACCATGACGCCGTGGGATGGATCTCCAAGTGGGCACTCGAACTCATGGGCCACAACATCAGGTATATCCCTCGTACCACCATTAAGTCTCAAGCTCTTGCAGATTTTGTTGTCGAATGGACGGAGGTCCAGCTACCGACCCCAGACGTCACCCATGAGTATTGGACAATGTACTTTGATGGGTCTGTCATGGCGCCCGGCTCAGGGACTGGACTGGTTCTGATCTCCTTAGATGGGAGTTGGCTCCGCTATGCCATCCACCTCCACTTTTCTGCCTCAAACAAAGCCGCAGAGTATGAGGCCTTGATCAACGGACTCTGCTTCGCCATCGAGCTCGGCGCAACGTGACTCTACATCCGCGACGACTTAGAGTTGGTCATTGACCAGGTCATGAAGGAGTCCTCCTACAAAAGCCCCCTCATGATAGCATACTGCCACGAGGAGCGCAAGCTCGAGGACAAATTCTAGGGGATCGAGTTGCATCACATCCACCAAAGGGACAACGATGCCGCCGATTTTCTTGCAAAATTGGCCACCAGGCGGGATCTATCTCCGAGCGGGATCTTCATCAACGATCTTGACGAGCCGTCTGCCCGCATCCTGGAAGGCCCAATCTAGACACGCCTCGATGCCAAGCTAGCGCCCGGGGGCTCCGACCCCGACGCCAAGCCAGCGCTCAGGGGCTCCGATCCTAGTGCCTCTATGACGACGTCACCCGCTGATGTCACCATATTGGCACTCGATCGAACCGACTGGCGAGCGCCACTACTTACCTACCTCCTCGAGGAGGTTCTCTTGCCCAAAAGGACTAAAGCCCAATGGATCCCTCGATGAGCCAAGACCTTCATCGCGCTCTATGACGAACTCTACAAACGGAGTCCATCGGGGGTGCTCATAAAGTGCATCCCCACCAACTAGGGGAAGCAGATCCTCCTCGAGGTCCATGCTAGGATCTACAGACATCACGTGGCCCCAAGGTCGATGGTCAGAAAAGCCTTTTGCCAAGGTTTTTACTAGCCCACCACGCTACGAGATGCAGAGGAGGTCGTCCACAGGTATGAGGGATGCCAATTCTATGCTTGGCAAACTCATTTGCTAGCACAGGAACTTCAAACCATCCCCATCACCTGGCCATTCGTGGTCTAGGGCCTTGACATGGTAGGACCCCTCAAAAAAGGCCCGAGTAGCTTTACTCACCTACTCGTAGCAGTCAACAAGTTCACCAAGTGGATAAAGGCCAAGCCCATCACCAACATCCGCTCAGAAGAAGCGGTCAAATTCTTCCTCGACATCATCTACCGGTTCGACGTTCCTAACTGTATCATCACTGACCATAGGACTAACTTCACTGGAAAGAAGTTCCTAGACTTTAGTGATAGATACGGCATCAGGATCGACTGGGCCTCGGTGCACATACTAACGGTCAGGTCGAGTGCCAATGGCATGGTCCTCCAATGACTAAAGCCAGGCATCTTCGACCGACTCAACAAGCATGCTAGGCGATGGGTTGCAGAGGTCCCAATGATCCTCTAGAGCCTAAGAATGACCCCAAACTGATCCATGGGGTTCACACCTTTCTTCCTGGCCTATGGAGCTAAAGCAGTGTTGCCCTCCGACCTCGACCACGGCGCCCCAAGACTGAAGGCTTTCGACCACGATCGAGATGTGGAGGCTCAACAAGACACAGTCGACCTGCTCGAGGAGGCCCGCGAGATGACCGTCATCCGCTCCGCTCGCTACCAGCAAACTCTCCGTAGGTACCACAAAAGAAAGATCAGGGGGAGGATCCTCGAAGTCGGCGATCTCATACTCAGGAGGACCCAATCAATGAAGGAAAAGCACAAACTCTCTCTACCATGGGAAGGACCCTATACGGTAACCGAAGTGATCCGACCGGTCGCCTACCGACTGGAGGACGACAATGGCAATGTTCTCACCAACACTTGGAACATTGAACAGCTATGTCGTTTCCCCCCCTAAATTTGATCTTACCGCTTTTTAGTTAACACTTGCTCCTGTAAAGCACCCCAGCCCAAACACTTTCAGCTCGGGTCGCTCGGGGGGTCCATGAGGGTACAATACTAAATACTACCTCTCTTTTTTTACTATCACATTGTAACAACTTTGTCCCCGAATAGAACCGCATTCCATTCCTTTGATTGCCCTACGTGACTTTATTCTTACTCCTAACCGAATGCACCCCGCCATGACCTACAGTTACAAGCAGCCGAGCCCCACAGGCCATGCCCAGGTTCTTAAAAGCTGCAACCTACAAAACTAATGGGCAGGTGCAAAAAAGAAAGGATAAAAACAAAAGCTATGCTAGGAAAAAAACAAGGAACGGATAGTGATTCTATCACAAAAACAGAACTGATGTATTCATTAATACAAAAACTGTTCACATGGGAGCTCACCCATGAACTCAACTATTACTCCAAATACTACTATGAACGCTCGATGACATCGCCTGACGCCAAAAGAGAGGCCATGGCACATGCCACCGGACATAACCACCACCACAGGGGCCCCGCCTGGTTTCGCTCCCTCGACTTCGGCGAGCGCAATGAGTACCTCAAGGGACCCACCCGGTTCTGCTCCCTCAACTTCAGCAAGCTCAACGGGTACCTCAAGGGCGTCACACCCATAGATGCTCAGCAGAAGAGCATGGAGCTCCTGACCTTCTCATGTAGTCGAGGCAGCTCTTGGGTAGGGACGCTGCCACCAAGGTATGGCCACCATGGCCGGAAGAGATCTCATCAAACTTTATGAACTGGCCAACCTGAGCAGCTATAGGCATGGAACCCTCCACTAGCATGATCCTGGGCAACTTCCCCTCCGACAAGGCTTGCTCGATGAAGATCCACCGGAAAGAATCTATGCACGACTCTATCCCGAAAAAGGATTCGCAGACGAATCCAGCGCGCCACCTCCTTCGGCGGAAGCTGCCCCTTCTAAGACAAAGACGACCAACACCACCTCGGGCAGCCTCTAGCTCGACATTGCGCTTCAGATTCACAAAGGGATCTATGAGTCCTCCCCTCGCTTACCCCCTCTCTCGCTTAGGAACCGCCGCGGCACACAGGCACTCTCGGTGAGGAGAAAGAAGGAGGAGATGCAATAGTTGGAGAACAGGCAAAGGACTGCGACAAGAAGCCCTCTCCCTCCCACTATTTATGGAGGAAATGCGATAGCTGAAGAAGGGCAAAGGATCAGAGCAAAAAACTCTCTCTCTTCCCCCATTCAATGCGGATGGGAAACGATGGGACGCACCCTGACTGATGGGACGCACACTGACCGATGGAACGATGCTTGGTCAGATGGGACGTGGCCTGGGTATGGCCCACCACTACTGCACGTCGAGCACAAAAACCAAAGCATCACCACGCGTAGGCGGCCCTCCGCCTTCCCAGGCGGGACTTGGAAAGACCCAACTATGATATCTCCGCCCAAGAAAGACCATCGGGCTCCCTAAAGTCAATCGAATGGCTCAAGAAAACACCGAGAGGCAGGTAAGGAGCAAAGGGACACCCCATGTGGGCCATGCCGACTCCATCACGAAACCCCGGTCGAACATTTCCGATTGAAGCTCTTCAAACCTTGTCACTCGAGTCATCAAGGTAACACTATCGACCCCCGCTATTTCTTTATATAATCATTCATACATTCATTCCATATGCCCACGCCCCCTAGATGATTCGGGCCCAAATCGCTCAGGGGCTCGGGAACTAAGGCATCGCACGTGCGGCGAAATGCATCACAACGCTCCGTGTTGCGTCACGAAGCGGTAGTTGCCTCATTCAACATGAGCAATGACGGACCGGGGTTCAAAGGCCAGCCCACAAAGGGCTTGAGGCCACCTCGCGTCAAATAGAGCCAGGGGAGAAAAATACAGATGAGCCCCGTGCGACCCTCGCCCAGTCTGCCCAAATGCAGATAGGGTCATCTCAACCTTCTCATTCGATCCTAAACCTCTCGTCAAACCCATAGAATCTCCATCGAGGGGAGGCCAGCATGCCACCCGGGTCGGTCTTCGGAATGACCTAGGCATCTGCTGGGTTGCAGGTAAAGGAGCAGCATAATGTCACAAGAGGGCTATGTCGACCCCGTCACGAACGACGGACCCGGATTCCACTCGATCATACCCGTTAGCGAGCTCACCGAGCACGTCACTCGAGCCCGAGCGATCGAGGCAAGCGACAAAACTCAGCCCCTCTGGTTGTGAGAAACCGAGGACGGGGTAACACACAAAACTCAAACCGACCCCTACCAAGCCCAACGGGGCTCGAGGGCTCAAGATCCCTAAACTAAACTGCCTCAGCTGCGCGGGCTACATCGAGGCTAGGATCCATGAGCTCCGACTCGCCTGATTCCTAAAACTAACTGCCTCGGCTACGCGGGCTGCATTGAGGCCAGGATCCATGAGCTCCATCTCGCCTGATCTCTAAACTAACGGCCTCGACTATGTGGGCTACACCGAGGCTAGGATCTATGAGCTCCGTCTCGCTCGATCCCTAAACTAACTGCCTCAGCTATGTAGGCTGCACCGAGGACAGGATCCGCGAGCTCTGTCTCGCCCGATCCCTAAACTAACTGCCTTGGCTGCGTGGGCTGCACCGAGGCTAGGATCCGCGAGCACCATCTCACCCGATCCCTAAACTAACTGCCTTGGCTGCACGGGCTGCACCGAGGCTAGGATCCACAAGCACCGTCTCGCCCGATCCCTAAAACTAATTGCCTCGGCTGTGCGGGCTGCATCGAGGCTAGGATCCATGAGCACTGTCTCGCCCGATCCCTAAAACTAACTACCTCGGCTACACGGGGATCCCTAAAAAACTACCTCAGCTGCGCACGACACCTTGGTTGACAACTCCATCTCGACTAAAATGCACGCACACACGCCCGCTAACAAAAACCCCCAGACGATTCTGCCCGAATCGCCTAGAGGCTCAGGGGCTACACCCACGGGTGCGCTCACGCGCACCCGCTGACGAAAGGAAAACTTCTCCCGCTAGCAACACGAAAAAACCCCCAGACGATTCTGCCCGAATCGCCTAGGGCTCGGGGGCTACACCCATAGGTGCGCTCACGCGCACCCGCCATCAAGACAAAAAAAATCTCCCATACGATTCTACCTGAATCACCCGGGGGCTCGGGGGCTCCTATCAGGTTCATAAACCCGGGGTCCCTCATGGACCAGCTTCCCACCAAAAGCTCGGCCCAACAGACAACATTGCGAGCAACGCACAAACTCAAGGGCCGGCCCAAATACCTAGATGACAGGCCAGAAGGATGATCCAATCTCCGACCAAAAGGCCTGGACGAGGAGGAACGGCGCCCACTTCTGACTCCAGCCCACCTCTCCGACCGGAGCACTCTCTTCGGTCTCTAGCCCGCCTCCGAATGGTCTCTCCGACCGAAAGGCCTGGCCAAAAACGTCACTTCCAACTCTGGCCCGCTTCTTCGATCGAGAATGCACCGGACCCCTGCCTACGGCTTCTCTCCGACTGGCGCAATCAGAGCCGACTGGGACCAACCGACCGGGGATGCCCGCTCGGCAAGGACCAAGAAACAGACGGAGAAAGTAAGGCAGCGCACTCAAGTCAAATGCAATACCAAGGACCGTACCCTGTACACCTATAGAACAGTACCCTACGACCTCCCTGGCATGACAGAACGCAAGTAGTGTTGTAGGCGCCGACATTTTCCCTAGAGTGTTGTGGGCGCCATCAACTTCCATACCAGACAAATACGGTAAGGCTCCCCCCACGTGCCTCTGAGGCATCGATAGTGTTGTGGGCGCCGACATTTACCGTGCCAAGCGAACATGGTAAAACCCCCTGCATGCCACTCGGCATCAATAGTATAGCAGGTACCGACATCTGCCATACCTGAAGAAGACGACGCAACCTCCCACGTGCATCTGACATTCGATAGTATTGTGGATGCCTACCATCATCTTGTACCCGCCGACGTGGGTAGCAAGACTTAGTAGCGAACGTACTCCCTCCCTCTCACTTGTAAGGCCATCTCCTTCATCTATAAAAGGGGATGCGCTCTCTTCCAACAGATAAGTTCATTCAGATCGATCAAGTTCACTAGTACACCACAACGGAACCACCAGGTTCGAACCTCGAGCACACGCTCGAACACATAGCACATAGCGGAGCTCCCGTCACTCTCGGCCCCTCTGACCAGAGTCTGACCGGACCTCTTGTACCCCCATCTTTCTCATTCTTGTTTGTAACCCCACTGCAAACTTCGAGCACCTAGGCTCAGGAATAAAGTCACCGACCGACTCAAACTGGACGTAGGGCACGTTGCCTGAACCAGTATAAACCCTATGTCATTGAGTGCTAGGCTACCTCCGATCACAACGTGCGGCAAAACTATAAATATTTACGTATTGGTCACTTTCTGCACCGACACATTCATTCACCCATCCATCCATACATCCATTCATCCATGACTACTCACACACACAGATAGGGCTGAGGACCTATATATTGGAGGAGAAGCCCAGGGACTCAGTTGGCGCCAACAACCCTAGCTTTGGCGCCAAAACGCTCGGCCTAGGGCTGGGCTGGGAATGGTACAGAAGCAAACCAACTAGTTCACAGAGCCTCTCAAGCCTAAGGGCATCTAAGTCATTTGGCTACGCCGTTACCCACTGTTAGGAGCAAAATTGGACAGAATGGCGTGTTGGACAAAAGAGTTTAGCGTCATGGCACCAGGGTCCGTGTGAACTTTTTGGTGGCATGTAGGAATGGAGCATATTTTATAATGGCACACAGGGAAAAGGCCCTTAGCGATTGGTTTGCCTTGCTCACGCAAAACGAAAGGGTCACAAAGCGGCTTGACACCAATACGTATCCTAGCTTCGAAGGCGTAATATCCATCAACGGTAAAGGTGTGAACACAAGTGACTAGGCTGATGTGTACCAAAACTTGACTGCATATTTTCATTGATATTTAAACCCAATCTGGGAGGGAGGAGTACATACGCACAGCTACACACAATGACATAAACTTATGTTGCTTAAATTGTTTTATGTGCAGTATAATACAGTCACAGAAAAGAAGAATGAAGGGAATGAAAATGATGATGGTCCAAGAACTCTTCATTCAGCAGATGCAACCACAGCAGCAGCGCCTTGCTCATTCCCCTTTTGTTCTTCTGTGTCACCACCCTGAAATAGCACATATTCACATCACCGAAAGGATAAAAAGATTAAATGGTGTTGCTTTTGTATCAAAAAGTTGAGTGGTTTCGTAGGTCTACCTCGTCCTCTGGGACCACTACTGTCTTCACTTGTGCGACAATGACTGTGATGTCGTCCATCTTACCACCTACAGTTACAAATTTGGGCACCAATGAGCTTACTGATCTTGCTGTTGTACATAAAGAGCATGGCATCTTATAAAGAGCTTATGCATGCCTATTAGTTTGGCTCCAAGTATCTTCTTCCACCAGGGGACATCAAAACCCTGCATATCCGGAGTGCAACATGTTCCATCATTGATGATGTAAAGAATGACATGTAGAAAAGAGCATCATAAGAGATGTTTCTATCTCACCCTACTCCGGGCCTCCTTTGAGTAGGGTGAATCGAATGTGACATCCACCGAATGTTTTCTTGCAAGCTCTGCCAACGCTTTTGCTGTGTAAAAGTTTAACATGGTTTTAGAAGGGGCTGGATTGCGGGAACATGTGGTCCAATGACCCCTGTTGTGGAAGCAAGAAATTTACCAGCTTCATGTACACCTGGTGACTCAGAAATTATGGAAACGATCTCTTGATCAAAGATGTTATCAAAAAGTCCATCTGAACCACTCACAATTATATCGCCCTCCATGAGATTTACACTGCAAACCTGACAGACCGACAGACTTAGAAAATCAGAAATCTTCATTGAACAGCTGGATCATATATGCACACGTTGACTGTTGTCGTGAAGCTCACTAAATCTGAAAGTAACTAGGAGGTGTTGAATATACTGATATGACAATCTTAATATGCACATGACACTTTTCTTTTTCCATTTAGATCATGTGATTTAATGAATCCAATATTGAGTCTTCCTAATAGGTTGACTTTCATATATCAACTAGCCACCTTTAAGCTTAAATTTTTACAGTGATGTATCATATTGATGGTGACTAAACATAATAAATAAAAATTAATTAGTAAAAGAAGGTAGATACCAATGCATCCTGATATGTTTGACCCAATGCCTCTGAGCTTATCTGGTATGGACAGTCAAAGTAATGTTCTTGAGGGGATATAGAGAACATTACTTGACCTGGTATGTCATTTAAGAAGAGGAGAGAATCACTGGTTAGAATTGGTACAAAATAGGTAATTTGTATATTGTTTTATTCAAGTTTACCTTTACGAATAACTTTCAACCCACAGTCTCCCACACTTGCAATTTTCAGAGTCCCGGTCTTCTCAAGCTTGGCGATGATTCTATTACCATTGAAATGAATTGTACATCTTTTTAAGTATCACTCGGAACAAATAGTTACCTATAACGCCGTAACATATAACACTTTAAAAACAATGCTTACACTGTTGCAGATCCAATAGAAGAAGTTGCAGCATGAGCTTTCCTGAGAAGAATCTGAGGATCACGACTGACCTGCAACTTCCATGTGACGTAAATTTGTTACAGGCACATAGAGTAAAGGAAATGGTGTATGTTAATAGTGCTGAGGTTTAGCAAGAGACACCTCCTCATCATTGAGAAAATTAGAGCTGTTTCTCATGAGCTCTCGAGAGAATAGAGCTGGATTGACATCCTTTTCTGCCCATCTGTCAGTAGATAAGAGAATGACTAGCAGGATAAAAACCATGTGTTAATGCATATTACTGAAAACAACATATGCTTATTGAAAGTGCTACAAACACTCAGAAGTAAAAGGCACCGTTTGCCTATAAAAAAAACACTGACAGTTCACTGCAGCACTTCTTTTGTGTGGAGAAACAGTTTGTTGCAGCAAAGATAGGCATACCCCGAGACACCATCTGCAATGGCAAATACTCCGCCAGCATCGCTATTGGCAAAGAAAGCATCTTCTCCGCCACTTGCAGCCTGCGAAATATAAAAAATACAATGGATGTCCGGCAAGCTCAATTGCAAAAAGGATTAAGAAAAAACAAACAATGTTCCCGGAGCAATTTGAATTATGTGGTTTAAATAAATTACTAACCTTTCTTGGGTGTGGGATTACATGAGTACCAATAGACAACACAGCTTCCAACCTACAATTACAGGTTCATATGTCTGAATACCGAGTTGCTGACAGATGAAATAGACTACAACAACTTGAAGAGTTATAATTAGCTGCAGCTACAACCTACAATTGTGCCATTAGTTAGCTGGACTGAAGCAAACAAATTAAACTTGCACCTCGATGGCAACAACAAGAGTTGACAGTGACCAAAACTAGAGGCCATCAAGGCAAACGCACATAGATAAAAGTATAAAACATCACTGGGCACACATACGAGGAGAAGTTCTGCTAAACTGAATTGCATATAGATAAAGGCGCATAAAATAGGCGGGAATAAAAACTGAATTGCAATCTCGTAGTCTCCTAGTTCCAATTACTGATACAAACACTACTCCAGCCTCCCAAGAACAGGGAGAATCCAAACATCTGAGAATATCCATGCAACAAAGTGAAAGCGGAGAGAGTGTGGGGGGACCAAAGACAGGGACGTACTTGGCTGCGCGAACAGGGGAGAAGCGCGAGCGGCGGATTGGAGGATGAGGAGACGGGGAAGGAGCGCGGAAGCGAGGAGGCGAGAGGCGGGAAGCAGTGGAGGCCGCCATTGCAATCTCCTCGCTACGGTCGCTCGCGGCAAAGGCAACGCGGTGGTGGTGGCTGAGGGGTGGAGGCAGACAGCCCACATCAGCACCGGGGCTGAGGCCTGTACATGGTAGTAGTGCCTAGTGGCGTTCACCTTTTTACATATCCGACATAAACTTCGTAGAGAAATTTTTTTGCAGGGCCCTGTTAAAATCAAGCCCTTTGTTACAATTTGTTGAAGAAAAGAACAAATATTTCAAAAAAAAATGCTTCACCCAATGTGTGTTCAATAATGGATCACAATTTTGGAAAGGGTGCTTAAAACTTATTCGCCGGCTTATCAGCTAGAATCTACATTATTTTTCTCTCACAACAAAACAGCTTCAGCCGGCTTATCAGCCGACTTTAATAACAGCCGAACAGGCCAAAGGAAGGCTGTCAGTTGGGTTTTAGTTTCCAGTGTTAATAATGGGGAAAATACCTTATTCTGGGAGGATGTATGGGCTACCAATATTCCACTGCAACTACAATTTCCAAGTCTGTACAAGATCTGTGATGATAACACTTGCTCAGTTGCAAGTTGCTGGGCTCAGTTGCAATTTAGGAATGGCTACGAGTTTTTTGGCGGCAAACTGACGCGATGGAGATCGAAGGGCCATTTGAGAAGTTGACTGTTTTTTTTTTTCTCTTAGCTTGCTTTCCTGTTGACGTCCTGATTTTGCTTGTCATCTAAGCTGAAGTTGAAGCTTTCAAAGCACCTGGGTGGAAGGCCTGGTCTACTGAAGCTGATGGAGTCCCAGAAGGGAGGCGTAGTAGATTTCTCTCGTGTTTTCTGGTTTCTTTTACCTTCTTGGGTCTGTTTTTTCGTTTGCAAGTAGGGGTCGCTTTCTGTGTAGCTATCAGGTCTGGATGTTTGCTACGTTTAGTCCCCTTCTCGCTCCTGCGTGGTTGCCCGGTGCTGTGCACGGCGCGCATGTTTGCTTTTTAAAAGCAGGGTTTTACCTCGGTCAGAAGAAAAAAATGACTGCGCTGCCCAGACGTCGTCAGGCCGTACGTGGGACCGCTCGTGCCTCTCCTCTTCTCACACACATTGCAACATATGCAACACCTAATTTATTTTTGCAACATCTAGATGAAACACTTGCAACATACATCCAAAACAACTGAAATGTTTGCAGCATACGTCTGAAACACTTGCAAAACACCAGAAAAAACTTGAAAACACATGTGTAGCCACTGCAAACATATGCAAATATCGAGATGAAACGCTTGTAACATACGTATGAAAACACATGAAACACTTGCATATATATGCAAAATCCCGATCTAGTTTTTCAACATCCAAATGAAATACTTGCAACATAGGTCTGAAATAGATGAAACGTTTGGAATATGCACTTGAAACATACATGTATAGCCATTGCAACATGCAATATCCCGATCTACTTTTGCAACATCGATATAATAAAACACTTGCAACATACCTCTCAAATATTTGAAACACTTGGAACATACACATACAACATGCGTTTTCAGCGCAATGTCACCTTGCTGCTTGGACGAATGGAGGCTCGTCATTGCGGAGCTCAACGACGGCGTGGAGGTCGGCTGCCTCGCATGGAGCTCGCAGTGGCACGGAGGTCGCTGGTGCAACAGCGGTGGGGCCAACTCGCTGGCGGGGCGACGTCACACGAATCTTCTCCCCTCGCCTGCTTGCTGGAGGATTCGTCATGGAGGCTCGCCGACTCGGTGGAGCGGCCGTGGCTGGCGGATGCGCGCTATGTGGGGAGGAGAAGGAAGCGGGACGAGTAGGAGGAGCTAGGCGGACGTAGGTGCGTGGCGGCGGGTATCGTTGCTAAAGGCGACACCGTGTGGGAGGCCTCTGAGTGCGGGTCTAGACGTGGGAGGCTGGGAGCCCGGGACTACAAGGTTGTGAGGGAGGAGCGATGTGCGATGGAGACAGGGCCACGTGTGACATTTGCCACAGGTAGGTTGCTTGGGACGGTTCATAACCTAGCAAGCAAGTGTTCAGCGAACGGACGCCCTGACCCAAGAATTACCGCAAAAAAAGATCTTGTTATATTCTCATAGTAATTCTAGATAGTGGCGTAAAATCTCAGTTATAAATAGTAGTGTTTTACTATATAGTTGGATTCTATAATCCATCTTAAAATCCATATGTTTCGATCTCATTCTTATTTTTCTTAGAAGATGACATAGAGTCAAATTGTCATAAGTTTAACCAAATTTAATTTCTCGCTAACTACTAGAAGATCACATGATTTCTTATATATATTGTTGTAGGTTGCACTTCATGGTACAAATTCAGTTCACATAGACATAGCGTATACATATTATTCTATTATTTTATTAGGTAGATATCACAAAGACAAGCTAGAAGCCCATATAATTTTGGCTCTGTTCGGCACAGCTCAGCTTCACTAATGAAACTCTCTTCATAAGCAGCTTTTTGTGGTGAAGCTAAAGCTGTTTTAGAATTTTGTTTGACAAAACAGTTTCAAGTGATAGACCGAAACGATAAAAATGACTGGACTGCTCTTTTTTATTTATTTTATGGGTTTTCCTCATCTCCTGTCCTCACGGGCGTCCGCGACTCTTTCTTCCCCCCGATGTTGGTCGTGGAGTCGCACGTGAGCCGCACAAAGGCCACGAGGCCGCAAGTCCGACGGAGAGCCTGAGGCTGCAAGCTGGGCGGCCGTGTCGTCCAGACGGTCCTCGCGCCACGGGCTCCTCTCCGATGGCTGCACTCAGCACCCGGCATGGCGGCGGCGCCTGCGCTAGTGTACGGCATGGCGGTGGCGCCCGCTCTCGCCAACGGCATGGCGGCGGAGCCCGCGCTCGCGTACGACACGGCGGCGGCATCCAAGCCCGGCGAGGCGGCGCGCTGGCTCCTTCGCCCGGCTATATCCCGGCAGCGCCCACAGTTCCCGGCTCCACACCTCCGTCACCCGACCGGCTCCCCCGGCGACGGCATCCCCGGCCTCACGCGGCGAGCCTCAGAGGCCCTGATGGTCGTGCCCCAAGCCCGGCGGACGCAGTCCCACGCGGTGGCGAGCCCGCTCGGCCACGGCCCGACCCTGACCTCCGGCAGCAGCGAGCCTGCACGGCTGCGCCCCAACCTTCGGTGGCAGGTCGCCCACACGGCGGCAAGCCCCAGCGGCCGCACGCCGACCTCCGCCAACTACGATGCAAGCGCTCCGACGGCATACCCGCGCACGAGACTAGGGGAAAATCTGACTTGGGCAGGTGCTGGGGCTCACTTGTGCAAGGTAAAGCTAGAATAAGCTACTAATTTTAGCTTCACCTCAACTCTTGTCTCTGTGAGGGGAGGAGAAAAACAACTTTACACATGAAGTTGTTTTGAAAATAAGTGTCCGGCAAAAAAAATAGCTCAGGAAGCTGCTGTGAGCTGTGCCAAACAAAGCCTTTGCATGTAACTTGAACTCCTTGGAATGATGCGAGCACGGAGCGGATGCTTCGTGACGGTAGTGAAATCAAACACCTCTGCCATGTCTACCTTCACCCCCACCGCCGGTGGCCACCACTCTAGCTCCATGACCAGCCTCGCCACAAAGTACTCAACCATGCGCATAGCGAATGAGTACCCGGGGCACATCCTGCGTCCGACGCCGAATGGCATCATCTTAATCTCCTTGATCCCCTTGATGTCGACATCATGGCCCTTGCCACCCTCCAAAAACCTCTCAGGGCGGAACTCTAGCGGACTCGTCCACAACTTCCCGTCGCGGCCAATCTCTGCAACCATGAAGTTGAGCTCGACGTCCTTGGGCACCGAGTAGCCGTCGACCTATGCGTCGCCCTGCATGCCGTGCGGGAGGACAAAGTGGGCAGGTGGGTGCAGCCGTTGTCCCTCGAGCACGACGGCCTTCAGGTATGGCATGGTCACCTATAGGTTGGTGTCGTCGTTAAGTTGGGGGCAGGCTTTTGCCTCCGCGTAGACGTTGGCCTGGATGTCGGGGTGGCTCACTAGCTCGGCCATGATCCACTCTATCAAGGTCCCCGTGGTGTCCCCGCCGGCAGCGTTCAGGAGTTCGCAGCAGAGGCTGGTCATCTCGGCGTACGTGAGGGGACGGTCGTCGTCGCCGTGACCCTCACCCTCCTGGGGCACGCGGATGTCTAAGAGGGATCGAGCATAGCACGGCGTGTCGTCGTCGCCAGCGCCATTACCGCTGCGCGTGGCATGGATCAGCGGGACGAAGAGCTCCTCCTGCCTCTGGCGCACCGCGACGCACGCCGCCACTACTAGAGAAGTCCTCTTTGCCGAGGGCTTCTGGGTTTGCCGAGGACTAGATCTCGGGCACTCGGCAAAGGGGGTCTTTGCCGAGGGCCACCCCTAGGAGCCCTCGGCAAAGCTAGGCCCTCGGCAAAATAAATCTTTGCCGAGGGCCTAGCCCTCGGCAAATTGGCCCTCGACAAATATGGCCAGATGGGTCACGGCGGCCATTGGCATTAGTCTTTGCCGAGTGCCCGCCGTCAGGCCCTCGGCAAAGATTTTTTTTTAAATATTCTTTGCCGAGGGCCAGGCTAGACCCTAGGCAAAGAGTTTTTTTTTGTTTTTTGAACCCAGTTTTTTTGTGGTGCTATAATACATTATTTAAATCTCAATTTTAAAATTTGGGCCAAATTTGACTTTTTTTGATATATTTCCCTAATTTATTTCTTTTCGTTGATTTTTTTCGAATATTTCAAATTTGAACTGTAGGTGGATGGAATAATGCAATTTAGTGATTCAAAAAATATTATTCATGGTATTTGGTGTATGTTGAGTCCCTATCCACGAACTCGCATCAAATTTCGGGCATCTTCTTCACGTAACATGACGAGGAACTTGTCGGAAAAGTGTTTTTAAATTATATAAAATCCATACGAAGTTCAAAAATCATGAAACTTGTCGAGGTGTCATGTTATCGCATGTGTAGGATGTGGTAAAAATTTGAGAAGGTTTCAAGCAAGTTGTGACGTCGGATGCCTAAAACCCAGACATCTCCACATGTGCATTATATCAAAATTGAGATTTAAATAAAGTCAAATTTGGCCCAAATTTTAAAATTGAGATTTAAATAATGTATTATAGCACCACAAAGAAACCGGGTTCAAAAAACCAAAAAAAACTCTTTGCCGAGGGTCTAGCCTGGCCCTCGGCAAAGGGGGTCTTTGCTGAGGGCCTGGCCAATGGCCCTCGGCAAAGGGCCCAACCCTAAATCGGCCAGCGGCCAAAATTCCTCGCCCACAGACCAAAAAAAATAAAAATCTTTGCCGAGGGCCTAGCCTGGCCCTCGGCAAAGGGGGTCTTTGCCGAGGGCCTGACCAATGGCCCTCGGCAAAGAATATTTAAAAAAATAAAAAATCTTTGCCGAGGGCCTTGGATCTGGGCCCTCGGCAAAGGGCCCAACCGTAAAGCGGCCAGAGCTGAAATTCCCCGCCCACAGAACGCTTGACGCCGCCGCTGCGCCCCCCCCCCCGCTGCCCCGCGCCCCGCGCGCCCCCCGCCGCAGCGCGCCTGGCCGCCACCGCCACCCCGCGCGGCCCCGGCCCCCGGCCGCCAGAGGAGGGAGGAGGAGCAGGCCACCGGAGGAGCCCCACCCCGCCGCTCGCCTCAACCCGCCGGAGGTGCCCCGCCCCGGCCGCGCCGCCCGCCCACGCCCACCGGCCGGCCTGCCCCGAGGAGGAGGAGAACCTCTGCTCCATCCGCCGGCCACCGGAGAAGGAGGAGGACCCCGCGCCACCTGCCAACCCCATCCACACTGTCCGCCGTGCCCGCCCCCATCCGAGCAGAAGGTGGGAGAAAGGGAGGAAGAGGAGAAGGGGAACAGGAGAAGAGAGGAGGAGGAGGTGCCCCGCCCTGGCCCCCTGACGCCGCCCTATCCGCGACCCTCGCCCCATCCGCGGCCTCCGACGTCCCTCCGATGTCCAGGTATGCCCTTCCCTCGCTTCATGGTGTACAATGTTGGTGAAGGAGGAGGTCTAGGTGGAGGTCGAGGTGGTGGTGGCATGCAATGGTGGAGGTATAGGTGGAGGTGGAGGTGGAGAAGGAGGGTAGTGTGTTCGTTGAGGTGGTGGTGGTGTGGTCGTTGTGGTGGATGTGGTGGTGTGGTCATGGTCGTTGTGGTGGATGTCATGGTGTGGTCATGGTCGTTGTGGTGGATGTCATGGTGTGGTCGTGGTCGTGGTCGTGGTGGTAGTGTGGTGGTTGTGGTGGTGGTGGTGTGGTGGTGGTGGTGTGGTCGTGGTGGTGGAGGTTGTGGTGGTGGTGGTGGTGGTGGTGGTAGTGTGGTGGTTGTGGTGGTGGTGGTGTGGTCGTGGTGGTGGAGGTGGTGGTGTGTTGGTGGTGGATTAATATATATCTGGCTATCGGCCATCGTGCCGTATTTGTTCCCTTGATATGTGGTTATCGGCCATCGTGCCGGTTTTTCTTGTAGGTTTTGGAAACCTCCCCGTACTGGGGAGGTTTTGTCGAAATTTTCAACTTATAGTATTGTGTTTCTTCTTTTGCAGAGAAGAGCATGTCAGAGGGGACTCGGCGACCCCGATCCTCTTCGTCGGTGTTGCGGGTCTGCCTGCACAGCATCGCCTCGTCACTGCCCCGACTCGCCACTGCCCTGCTAGCCTGACTCCACCGCCACCCTAGGTATAAATAAGCCCTCCTCCCGTATCATTGTCTTAGATCACGTAACCCAGTTAGGCGTCTCCCTTTCGAAAGAGATACGGTCGTAGGTATGCAGATCTTTGCATATCTACGACCGTATCTGTTTCGGATTATCCACATTTTTTGGACAGCCCGCGGATACGTAGATGGGTTAGTTTCCATAGTCTGCTTCGGTTCGAGACCGAGTTTTGGCAGCTCTTCCCTGTTGTTCTCTAGATACACACTCTCCCTGGCAGGACGTGTATTGGGAGAATAGTGGGGAGGTGCTGCCGAAATTCTATCTCGGAGAGGAGCGGAGCCTGGAAACTAACCTCATCTACGCATCCGCGGGTGGGATTAGGACCTATCCTCACCTATTAGACATTAGGAACACTGAGTAGATGCAATTGATGGTCACAATACTCTGTGATGTAAATGTTAAAGGATGGAGGACCGTTAGTGGATGTACACGGGCTGGAGAAGTGGCAGTGACTACGACTATGAATGGGTGACGGGGACAGATCGTTTCTTGAAACATGCATTTGGCCCAGGAGCAGGAGGACATTCTCTAGTTTGGTGTCCCTGCAGCAAATGTGACAACAGGAGAAAGGTAGACGAGAAGACCATGGGTAGACATCTTGTGTTCAATGGTTATACGCCTGGCTACCAGCAGTGGATCTACCATGGTGAAGCAGATCATATAAGAGCGAAGGTGGCGAGAGCATGCCTCGAGGCTTTTGATGATGATGCCGGGGTAGCAGACATGCTAGATGATGCCCACCAAGCTCACTTCGCTGAACGACGTGAGAAGGAGGAGATGGAGGAATCTGCAAAGGACTTCTACAAAATGTTGCACTCGGCACAAAAACCCCTTCATGAGCGTACAACGATTTCTCAGCTGGATGCGGTTGGACGCGTAATGGGGTTGAAGGCTGAGTTAAACCTGAGTCGAGAAGGCTTCGATAAGATGTTGGCCGTGTTTGGCACCATGCTACCGGAGAAGCACACTTTGCCGACAAACTTGTACGAGGCAGAGAAACTCCTTCATATGCTTAAGATGCCCTATGACAAGATACATGTTTGTCCAAAGGGGTGCGTCCTATTTAGGAAAGAACACAAGGACGCAAATTACTGTTCGAAGTGTAAATCCTCTAGGTACCTAGAGGTAGACTCTGGCGATGGTCAGAAAAAGCAGCTTCCGATCCCCGCGAGAGTGCTACGGCACCTTCCTTTCCTACTGAGGATCCAATGGCTATTCATGATCGAGGAATCTACAAAACAGATGACATGGCACAAAGATGGCAAATGGTACAATCCTAGGAAGATGGTACATCCGTCTGATGCTGAAGCATGGACGTACTTCAATGACAAACATCGTGACAAAGTAGCTAAGACCCATAATGTACGTGTCATGCTGGCAACAGATGGGTTCAATCCTTATGGAATGATGACTGCCCCATACACATGCTGGCCCATTTTTGTTATCCCCCTCAATCTCCCTCCCGGCATCTCCTTTCAACGGCATAACGTATTCTTGTCGTTGATAATTTTTGGACACCCGGGGAGTAATATGGGTGTGTTCATGGAGCATGTGATTGATGAATTGATCCACGCTTGGGAGAAGGGGGTATGGACATACGACCGAGCTATAAAGACAAGCTTCAAAATGCACGTTTGGTACCACTACTCCCTGCATGACTTCCTGGCATATGGGTTATTTGCCGCCTGGTGTGTTCATGGGAAGTTCCCATGCCCAATATGCAAGGAAGCTGTGAGGTTCATTTGGTTGAAGAAGGGTGGCAAGTATTCGTCGTTCGACCAGCATTGTCAGTTCCTCCCTCTAGACCATGAATTCAGAGAAGACATCAAGAGCTTTACGAAAGGTGTCAAAGTGACAGACCCTAAACCGCACTTGAGGACTGTGCCGAGGTTCGTGCTCAGATAGATGCTCTCGTGCCCAATGAAGAAGGTGGTTTTGTGGGATATGGTGAGGAACATATGTGGACTCATAAGTCCGGCTTGACGAGGCTCCCCTATTTCGATGACCTTCTTCTGCCACATAATATTGATGTAATGCACACTGAAAAGAATATCGCCGAGGCACTTTGGGGAACTCTCATGGACACTGACAAGTCTAAGGACAACGTTAAGGCTAGAGTGGACCTAGCGATGTTGTGCGATAGATCGAATCAAGCGATGCAGCCTCCTAGTGGCCAAAACAAGAACTGAAAAAGGCCTAAGGTCAATTTCATCTTGCAAATCGATCAAAGGAGGGAAGTACTAAAATGGATCCAGACGTTAATGTTCCTAGATGGATATGCAGCGAATCTTAGTAGGGGAGTGAACTTAGGCACTCTGCGAGTTAACGGGATGAAGAGTCATGACTACCACATATGGATTGAGCAGCTTCTTCTGGCGATGGTCCGAGGCTATGTCCCTGAGCATGTTTGGCTAGTGCTGGCAGAGTTGAGCTTTTTCTTTCACCAGCTTTGTGCCAAGGAGATATCTCGGACCGTCGCTCAGGACTTGGAAAAAGTGGCACATGTGTTGCTCTGTAAGCTGGAGAAGATCTTTCCACCCGGCTTCTTCTTGCCGATGCAACATCTAATTGTGCACCTCCCGTCCGAGGCACGTTTGGGGGGCCCGTGCAGGCCCGTTGGTGCTATCCAATCGAGAGATGTCTAAAGACTCTTCGCAAAAAATGTACAAATAAAGCCAGAATTGAGGCTTCCATTGTAGAGGCATGCCTTCGGGAGGAGGTGGCAAACTTCACAACGCAATACTACAAGCCAAACCTTCATAGCAATCATAATCCACTCCCTCATTATAATGCTGGCGAAAATGAATCGACCCTCAGCCTTTTCCAAGGCCAACTCGGCAGCGCAAGTGGATCAACCCCGAAGCTATTGGGAAATGAAGAGTGGCGCAGTATCATGCTATATGTGTTGAATAACCTTACCGAGGTGCAGCCGTTCATCAAGTAAGTTCTCTACGAACTTGTTTCAATACATCGTCACTATTCTACATCCAACCCCATTGATTCTCGTTCGGACAGGGAATTTGTTCGTGAATTCTAGCATCAATCAAGGGATCCTACCTCGCATGAACAAGACACCCTTGTTTCGCGAGGTGCGGGAGCGGGGAGGCCTAATTTTATTTCTTGGTTCAAACAAAAGGTAATGTCCAATTTAGCTCATACGTTCGATCATCCAAGGTGATCATACGTTTGATTAATATAACGATCTATCATGCTTCACCTTGTAGGCCTAGACCGGTTCATCCATGAGTGACGAGTCAAAATAGGTTGCAAACGGCTGTGACATTAGGGTAAAGTCATTTACCGGCTATGACGTGAACGGATATCGCTTCCACACAACAAGTTATGAGCAGATTCGGCCCAAACGAAAAACCACAAATAGCGGAGTTTGTACACTAGCACTGATGGCCTCGACTATCATGGTAGAGTTGAGGAAATCTATGAACTCTCATTTCATGGAGACAAACCTCTTAAACCTATCATGTTCAAATGCCACTAGTTTAATCCTCGATCAATGAGACGAACCCCTCATCTTGGGCTAGTCAAGATTCGAGAAGATTCCATCTATCCTAGAAAAGATGTCTACATTGCGGCTCAACAGGCCATGCAAGTGTATTATACTCGATACGTCAACCAAGACAAAGAGGATCTTAAGGGTTGGGCTATTGTGCACCAGGTATCTCCACACGGTAAACTACCTGCCCCAAACGATGATGATTACAACTTCAACGCAAACACATATGATGGACAGTTCTATCAAGAAGATGGGCTACCAGGCACGTTTGAGATAGTCTTACCCGAAGCAATCGAAATGGAAGTAGACAACGAAATGGTTGATGGCGAGGTCGATGGAGATGTGGTGGTAAATGCCAAGGACATAGCAATGCTTGAGCGATTACTTCTAGGCAATGACTACGATGACAACATAGAACCTTTAGATAGTGTTGCCCATTTGGACAATTTTGACAGTGATGATGAGACCTATGATCCCAATCATGAAGATTATTCCTAGTACATGTAATACTATGTTTTTTTTAATTTGTGTTTTGTTTATATATTTTGAATCTATTTCTAATATATGTACTAATTAGTCTTGTTCATTCTTTGTGATTGTAGGTGATTGAACAAAGATGGCGAGCAGACGTCCACGCCATGACACACCCTTGGTTTACGGGAGAGACCGCCCTCTCCTTCAAGGTGAGGGGTTGTCGTCCGGGGCAGCGTCCATATGAGGTGATGAGAGGAGGACTAGGGGCAGCAGCCGCATGAGGCAGCGGTCTCCTCCCTCGCCACGTGATGAGGTGCTGGAGGAGGAGCACGTGATGGCCACGGCCACATCCTCATCGGAGGACGAGAGGGGTCAGTAGATGGGCGAGGGAGGCGAGGCGCTCGAGGGCGAGGGAGGCGAGGCGCTCGAGGGTGAGGGAGGCGAGGGGCTCGAGGGCGATGGAGGGGGTACTGCTACTTGTACTCCCTACGAGCGAGGTCCCACGAGCCTCCCTCCGGTTCCGCTTCCTCACAACCGCCCAGTGATTTGGCCTATGGCAAAGAGGTAAGTAACTATAGATGTTATCACAACTACTTCATAAGATATGTTGGAAATCATAAGAGAAATTAACAAATTTTCTTAATCACTTGTGCAGGGCCTGGTTGGTTTTGTCAGGTACTCTAGCACGCACCCCCGTGAGCATCCTTGGTGTTTTGTGTAGGAAATGGTACCCTGGCATTGTGCAACTGTCTGAAGAGCCGGTGGTGCGGGAGCCGGCCTCCAACCGGGACAGGTACGCGCTGGTCACAGATGACACTTACCGCAACAAGCAGGAGCGGGTATTGGCAGAGTTTTGGGTAAGTTTCTCTCGCACAACATTGCTTAATACAACTCATTCATTGGTTAAATGTTTTATTGAAATAATGAATGGATACATCGGTTTTGTATGCAGAAAATTTTCAAGGCCGAAGAAGGACTTGAGGCCCAGGCAGATTGGGCGGCTGCCGTAGCTTATAGGAAGTACGTCACTGAGATGCACCACCATGGGCGTGTCCAAGCCCACATAGACTACTATAGGTCGGTACTTAAGCAGTCCCTCTCCAAGCCTCAAGCAAGACTAATTACGCTGACCCGGGACCAGTACCTTGAAGTAGGCGAATAACATTCATAATGATTCGTTTTGATATTAAGTAGGTTCAATTTCATCTTCTTATATGTCAAATACTCGATGACTTGTAGGTGATTCCTTGGTGGTGCCGATCGTATCCTGAGTGCTGGGCCATGATCGTGGACAAGTGGTTATCACAGGACTTTGTTGGCATGCACAAGAGGCTGCGAGAACAGCGTCTGATGAGGAAAGGTCCAACTCACCATCAAGGCAGCCGCAGCCTCCCCAGATACAAACAAGCATACGTAAGTGATTTCTTTCATTTATTTTGATGCTCAATTCTGCTTGATTTCTCACCATCTTCCCGTCTTCCTCGCAGGAGGCTGCGCACCTAGGCGAGGAGGTCTCGGAGTTCTCTGCGTGGGCTATGTCCCACATGGGTAGGGCATCGTCCTCTGTCTCCTTCAACCCGGCTGCCCCGCCCCAGGTGTACTCCGACCTGAACGTATACACTAAAGTCCAAGAGTACACGTCCTCGGTAAGAGAGATCTATGGGGAAGATTACAATGTGCGCACTGAGCCCATTCATGTAGAGACGATCATGAGGCTCGGAGGAGGCAAGAAGCACGGGCGGCTGTGGATTGCAGACGGCGCCATCGACTCCACCACTGTTCCCTCCCTCGACGTTATCCGAGCACGGAGCACGAGCTCTAGCCAGCCCATACGCTGACGACCTTCTCTAGCACTGCAGCAGGTCCAGACACTCCAGGTAATTTCTATTTTACTCGTCGTACATTGATATTTACACACCTAAATTAGATTTGTATTACTGATATATTGGAGTGAAATATTGTAGGCCGAGCTGTAAGAAACAAAAAGGCAAAGTCAAGAGCAGAACGCGGAACTGACCGCACAGCTGCAGGCCCAGCAGGTCGCGTTCGAGGCCGCGCAGAAGCAGATGGCGGAGATGATGGTGATCATGCAAAGTCTTGGGCAAGCATTGGGTGTACCTGTGTAGTTTTTAGCTCCTCTACCTCCTACTCCTGTAGCTACTCCTATAAGTATGAAAGTTTACTTTTCACTTGTGCTTTGCATGTATGTCAGCCTTCGTGCCGTTGTGGATGTCGACGTTCATGCCGTTGTGGATGTCGGCATTCGTGCCGTTGTTTCTTGCAGGTTTTGGAAACCTCCCCGTGTAGGGGAGGTGCTGCCGAAATTTTCAATTGAGTCTAATCTTTTTGTATTCCTAGATTACTAGATGTAATCTCTAAGTTCCAAAACTGTTTTTCCGGATTACTCACACATGCAATCTCTGCTCCTTTGTGTAGCCTCCGTCCGCGGGTTCTAATCAATTTGGTAGTGCGTCACCGGGTGATCCCGCCTTTCCTTCACCACCGTCTCATAGGCTACCTTGATGAGGACTAGTGCTAGGTGATGTGGTTGGACTTTATTGTAATATTTGTGGTTTATGGTTCTGACTTGTGCTTGAATTTCATGAACTTGTCGTAATAAACATGTGAATGATGATGAACATGTGACTTGTCGTTGTAATATATTGTGATTTGTGATTCACAATTATGGTTGTGATATATTGTGAGAAAATGGGTTCTGTGTGATATATATATGTGATGGTTGATATATATATATATATATGAAATGCTTGTGTCGATGGAATGCAAAAACAAAAACAAAATTTAAATTTCTGCCTCTTTGTCGAGGGCAATGACCAAGGCCCTCGGCAAAGAAGGGTCATTTGCCGAGGGCCGTCCCATTGCCCACGGCAAAGATTCATTGGAAAAATTCTGGAACATTTCTTTGCTGAGGGCCATGGTGGGAGGCCCTCGGCAAAGACTTTTTTAAAAAAAATAAAATTTCTTTGCCGAGGGCCTGCGGGGAAGCCCTTGGCAAAGATTTTTCAAAAAAAAGAAAAGAATAATTCTTTGCCGAGGACCGTCCCATTGCCCTCGGCAAAGATTTTTTTGGAAAAATTTTGCACATTTCTTTGCCGAGGGCCATCGTTGGAGGCCCTCGGCAAAGATTTTTTTTTAAAAAAATAATAATTCTTTGCCGAGGGCCCTCGGAGACGGCCCTCGGCAAAGACTCCGACCCAGGCGCCGGCGCCGTGATGGCTGCTTTTCTTGGCCGAGTGCCGCTCCAGCCCTCGGCAAAGGCTTTGCCGAGTGCCCGATAAAGGGCCCTCGACAAAGACCCTCTTCGCCGACTCAAAATTCCCCAAGAGCTCTTTGCCGAGGGCCGTCCTCGGCAAAGCCTTTGCCGAGGGTTAATGGGCCTTTGCCGAGGGCTTCAGGCCCTCGGTAAAAAGACCGTCTCCAGTAGTGCGCCCACCGGTTGCGGAAGAGCCTCTTGGTGACCACGGGAAGATGCCGAGGACCGGGAACATGGCCAGGGAGTGGAGCATCTGGCGCTGCAGCTCCTAGACCTCATCCACCGCCTCCCGTCCGAGGTGCACGCCGAAGCACTTATGCACGAGTAGCTTGAGCATGGCGCGCCGGAGGAGCGGCCTCAGTACCACCACGGCATCATCCCCGCTGTAGCCGGTGACGCGGAGGACATGGACGAGTTCATCGCACACCGACCGCCTCACCGGTGCAAGAAGCCTGGCTCGGGCAGGGCTGAGTTCCACTGTGGCGAGGTTCCGACGAACGTGGCGCCAGTAGTTGCCGTACGGAGAAAAGGTGGTTTCGCCTGACGTGAACAGGCACCGGGGCTCGAAGGTCAGCGGCCTGCTAGCGAAGGTGGCGCCGCTCTGGACCCGCATGCGGTGCGCGATGCCGCGGTCGACGACGAAGATGAAGGTGCGGAAGATGAGCCAGATGGAGATGATGGGTCCATAGCGCATGTGCAGGTCGCGGAGGAGCGAGCTGAGGTCGTTCATGGACCGTAGCAGTGGCAGCCACTTCCACTACCGGAAACCGACACATTGCCGAGTGCCGGATGCTTTGCCGAGTGTATTTTATTGGGCACTCGGCAAAGACGGTCTTTGTCGAGTGCCAAATAAAATACACTCGGCAAAAAAAAAATACTCGACAAAATGCGTCTTTGTCGAGTGCCTTTTTCTGGCACTCGGCAAAGATGTATTTTACCGTGTGCTATTTTTCGGCACACGGCAAAATGCGTCTTTGCCGAGTGTCTTTTTTCTGGCACTCGGCAAAGATGTATTTTGCCGAGTGCCTTTGTTTTGGCACTCGGCAAAGAGGCATTTTGCCATGTGCTTTTTTTTGCCCTCGACAAATCAGTTTTTCAAAGCAATTTTTGAGGCCCTAAATGAATTCAAATGAAAAACTTTTCAACTACAAAGTTGTATAACTTCTCAAGATCTACAAAATTTCTTTTGATCATTTCTTCATTTGACAAAGCGACAATAACGTTGTTCATAAAATCTACATCTCTCATATTTCTCATATTAGTTTCATAAAAGTAGAAGAGAGAGATATAAGATTTGTGAACAATGTTACTACCACTATGTCGGATGAACAAATGACCAAAATAAACTTTGTAGATCTTGAGAAGTTATGAAATTTTATAGTTGGCAACATTTTGATTTGAAATCATCTTGTCATGCAAAAACGACGTTTGAATTTGAAAATTTGAATTTTTCAAAAGACCTCGAATGGAAAAACTTCCTAAATGAAAATTGCAGATCTCCAAAAGTTATGAAACTATGTAGTTGACAACTTTTTTATTTGAAATCATCTTATCATGCAAAACTTCGTTTGAATCTCTCAAATTTGAAATTCGAATTTTTCAAACGACCTCGGATGGAAAAACTTCCTAAATGAAAATTGTAGATCTCGAAAAGTTACGAAACTTTATAGTTGACCACTTTTTGATTTGAATTCGTTTAGGGTCTCAAATAAGCAATTTACTCTCGATTTAGTATGATATATGAGGATAGATAACGGAATCTAGACACAAGCGACAATATAGTGCAGTGGTAGAGCAGGAGACACGCGAGGAAGAGGTCGTGAGTTCGAATCCCGCCGGCCGTGTTAGTTGCGAATTTAGCGCAAAAAATACACCGACTTCGATGAAGACGGGCGGGCGTTGGCTTTTGACGGCCTCCCCCAAAAAAAATTGAAAAATTTTGCTATTATTTTTGGGTTTTTCGCATTTTCATTTTGCCGAGTGTAAATCTTTGCCGAGTGCTTTTACGGCACTCGGCAAAGGCTTTGCCGAGTGCCCGACAAAAAGCACTCGACAAATAGATGTTTGCCGACAAAAAGATACCGTGTGTTGTATGTCGAGTGTTACACTCGGCAAAGCAGTTACCGAGTGTTTTTGGGCCATTGCCGAGTGCCCCTGGCACTCGGCGAAACGACTGCATCCCGTAGTGTTCGCCAGGAAGAGCACGGTCGGTGGGCCGGGAGGGAGCTGACTCCCACGGCCATGGCGGCGGTGGCGAAACAGGAAGAATGATGACGACGCTGCGACGAGTGCGAGTGAGAGACAGAGGACGAGCCAGCTGCAGGAGGAGGTCGTCTCCATTGCTAGGGAACCGGGAATGGAGCAGCTAGGGACTAGGGATCGGACGACTAATAAGCACGAGCTGCTTGTGCATGCATATTATGCAATGAAGCGTTTTGAGTGAACCTCCTTGTTCACTGGAGGATCGCATCGCTGCTAATCATATCGATCGCCTTCTATAAGTAGTTCAGTCCATGTACGCTTCCTTGCATTGCTTGCTTACCATCCGGCCTTCGAGCTAGAGTTTATATAGAATAGAACGCTCCTCCGTTCGGATGGTATAGTTCTGGAGGAATTTAGATGATTTGGAGGAATTTTGGAGGAATTTGTGAGAGGAAAACACCGTTCTGGATGAAAAAAGAAACGGATCAAGCTGAGTTTAAGGACACGCGAACGGAGCCAGTACTGTTTGGTAGCCTTTCATTTGGCGTTTAAATTTAAAACGACAGCAAACGACATGTTTCCGCCAAATTAATATTCTGACTTTGGAAAAAATAAGTTGTTCCAATTATTTTCCACAGGGACATGCGCATGCAAATTGTGGCGATGAGACGCACGTTTGTTGTCGTGTACTGTCCAGGGGAAAAAAGATGAGGGAAATAACACTCGCACCCACTGTTTGTCAGAAAGTTCAGTTGTAGCCTAGCTAACTGTTAACCGGGACAATTTAAGTCAAACAAAACAAAACAAAAATGGTCTCTTGGCCAAATTTCTCGTACACAAGTATACTACCTCTGGCCCGAAAAGATTGCAATTCCAGATACATTCCCCGTTAAAGTGCTTAAAGTTGGACTAAATATATAAATAAAAGTATTAATATTTTTTACACCAAATAAATATATTATGAAAATATATCTCATGACAAATCTACTGATACTTATTATTTGATGTTGTAACTATTTATATTTTTATGTATAATTGGTCAAACTTGAGATACTTTAACTTGATACTTGTGCTAGAATTGCATTCATTTTCGGATGGAGGGTGTCGGTGCAGAAAGTGACCAATATGTAAATATTTGTAGTTTTGTTGTACGTTATGATCGGAGGTGGCCTAGCACTCAATGACACAGGGTTTATACTGGTTCAGGCAACGTACTCTACATCCAGTTTTGAGTCAGTCGGTGACTTTATTCCTGAGCCTAGGTGCTCGAAGTTTATAGTGGGGTTACAAACGAGAAGGAGAAAGATGGGGGGTACAAGAGGTCCGGTCAGACTCTGGTCTGAAAGGCCGCGAGTGACGGGAGCCCCGTTATGTGCTAAGTGTTCGAACGTGTGCTCGGTATAACTTTAGAGTGTCTAAAGTTACAGAGGGTGAATCAACGTAGATGAACTGATCGATCTGAATGAATTATCTTTTGGGAGAGAGCGCATCCCCTTTTATAGATGAAGAGGATGGCCTTACAAGTGAGAGGGAGAGAGTACGTACGCTTCTAAGTCTTGCTGCATACGTCGGCGGGTACAAGATGATGGTAGGCGCCCACAATACTGTTGAATGTCAGATGCACGTGGGAGGTTGCGTTGTCTTCTTTAGGTATGGCAGACGTCGGTGCCTGCCATACTGTTGATATCTAGAGGCATGCAAGGGGTTTTACCATGTTCGTTTGGTACGGTAAATGTCGATGCCCACAATACTGTTGATGCCCAGAGGCATGTGGGAGAGCCTTACCGTGTTTGTCTGGTATGGGAGTTGATGGCGCCCACAACACTCTAGGGAAAAATATCGGCGCCTACAACACTGCTTGGGCTCTGTTATGCCAGGGAGGTCGCAGGGTAATGTCATGTAGGTTTACAGGGTACGTTTCTCGGTATTGCGGTTGACTTGAGTGCCCTGTCTTACTTTCTTCGTCTGTTTTCTGGTCCTTACCGAGCGGGCGTCCCTGGTCGGTTGGTCTCAGTTGGCTCTGATTGCGCCAGTCGGAGAAGAGCAGTAAGTAGAGGTTTGACGCATTCTCGGTTGGAGAATCGGGTCAGAGTCAGAAGTGGTGTTTTGGCTAGGCCTTCCGGTCTGAGAGGCTGTCCGGAGGCGGGGTGGAGACCAAAGCGAGCGCTCTGGTCAGAGAGGCGGGCCGGAGTCGGAAGCGGGCGCCATTCCTCCTCGGCCAGGTCTTCTTATCGGAGATTGGATCGTTCTTCTGGCATGTCGTTTTAGGCACTTGGGCTAGCCCAAGAGTTGCGCGTTGGTTTTGCAACGTTGTCTGCTGGTCTGAGCCTTTGCTGAAAAGCCGGTCCATGAGGGACCCCGGGTTTATGAACTCTACAGGAGCCCCTGAGCCCTCGGGCGATTCAGGTAGAATCATCTGGGGATTTTTATCTTGACGGCGGGTGTGCGCGAGCGCACCCACGAGTGTAGCCCCCGAGCGATTCGGGCAGAATCATCTGGGGTTTTTTTGTGTTGCCAGCGGGGGAGGTTTCGTTTTGTCAGTAGGTGCGCGTGAGCGTACCCACGGGTGTAGCCCTCGGGCGATTCAGGCAGGATCGCCTGGGAGTTTTGTCAGCGGGCGTGTGTGCGTGCATTTTAGTCGAGACAGAGTCGTCCTGGTGACGGCACAGCCCGCGCAGCCGAGGCAGTTAGTTTAGGGATCAGGTGCGATGGAGCTCGTGGATCCTGGCGTCGGTGCAGCCCGCGCAGCCGAGATAGTTAGTTTAGGGATCGAGCGAGGCAGACCTCGCGGATCCTGGCATCGGTGCAGCCTGCGCAGCCGAGGTAGTTAGTTTAGGGATCGGGCGAGGCGGAGCTCGCGGATCCTGGCCTTGGTGTAGCCCGCATAGCCGAGGCAGTTAGTTTAGGGATCGGGCGAGGCAGAGCTCGTAGATCCTGGCGTCGGTGCAGCCCACGCAGTCGAGGCAGTTAGTTTAGGGTCAGGCGAGGTGAAGCTCATGGATCCTGGCGTCGGTGCAGCCCACGCAGCCGAGGTAGTTAGTTTAGGGATCGGGTGAGGCAGAGCTCATGGATCCTAGCGTCGGTGCAGCCCGCACAGCCGAGGCAGTTAGTTTAGGGATCGGGCGAGGCAGAGCTCACGGATCCTGGCGTCGGTGCAACCCACATAGCCGAGACAGTTAGTTTAGGGTGTCTTGAGCCCTTGAGCCCTGTTGGGCTTGGTAGGGGTCGGTTTGTGTTTTGTGCGTTACCCTGTCCTCGATTTCTCATAACCGGAGGGGCTGAGCTTTGTCGCTTGCCTCGATCGCTTGGGCTTGAGTGACGCACTCGGTGAGCTCTCTAACGGGTATGATCGAGTGGAATCTGGGTCCTTCGTTCGTGACGGGGTCAGCATAGCCCTCTTGTGACATTCCACTGCTCCTTTACCTACAACCCAACAGATGCCTAGGTCGTTCCGGAGACCGACCCAGGTGGCCCACTGGCCTCCCCTCGATGGAGATTCTATAGGTTTGGTAGAGGTTTAGGATCGAACGATAAGGTTGAGATGGCCCTGTCTACTTCGGGGTAGACTGGGCGAGGGCCACATGGGGCTCATCTGTATTTTTCTCCCCTAGCTCTGTTTGACGCGAGGCAGCCTCGAGCCCTTCGCGGGCCAGCCTTTGAACCCCGGTCGGCCGTTGCTCATGTTGAATGTGGCAACTGCCGCTTCGTAACGCAACACAGAGTGTTGTGATGCATTTGACTGCATACGCAATGCTTTAGCCCCCGAGCCCCTGGGCGATTCAGGGTAGAATCGTCTGGGGATGTGTGTGTATGGAATGAATATGCATATGGATGTATGAATGATTTATATAAATAAATAGTGGGGGTTGGAAATGTTACCTTGATGACTCGAGTGATGGGGTTTCAAGAGCTCCAATCGGAAATGTCCGACCGGGATCTATGCTTGTCGTTCGTGATAGAGTCGGCATGGCCCACTTGGGGCGTCCCTTTACTCCTTACCTATCTCTCAGTTTTTTCCTGAGCCATCCGATCAACTTAGGAAGCCCGTTGGTCTCTTCTGGCAGAGATCTCATCGCTTGGGCCTTTCCAAGTCTCGCCTGGGAAGGCGGAGGGCCACCTATGCGCAGTGGTGCCTTGTTTGTCACGCCTGGCATGCGGTAGTGGTGGGCCATACCCAGGCCACGTCTCGTCTGACCAGGTGCCATTCCATCGGGCAGGATGGGTCTCATCGGTCAAGGTGCGTCCCATCGTATCCCATCTGCATTGAATGGGGAAGGGAGAGGGTTTTTCGCCCCCGTCGTTTCGCCTTTCCCCGATCACCGCGCCTTTCCCAACTATTGCGCCCCCTTCTTTTAAGTAGGAGAAGGGAGAGGGCTTTCGCCACATTCCTTTGCCTATTCCTCATCTACTGTCTCTTCTCTCTCTTTCTTCTCGCCAAGAGCGTCTGAGTGCCATGGTGGTTCCTAGGAGAGAAAAAAGGGAGAGAAAGGGAGAGGGGAAAACTCACAAATCCATTCATGAATTTAGAGTGAAATGTTAGGCTAGAGGTCGTCCGTTGTAAGGGAGTCGGTGCTGGAGGCCTTCGCCGAGAAGGGGTTTCTGCCACCGAAGGAGGTGGCGCACTAGAGGGCTCCTGAGAGGGAATCTTAGGCTGGTGAGGTTGTTTCCTTCCTTGCCTTCCATGAGTCTGGGTTAGGATACCCTGCGCATTGGTTCCTATGTGGGCTCCTCAATGAGTGGGGCCTGGAGCTGTAGCACCTTAATCTGACTAGGGTGCTGCATATTGTCGGCTTTGTCACCATGTGCGAGGCCTTCCTTAGGATGAAGCCGCATGTGGACTTCTTTCAACGGATGCTCTCCGGGCGAACATTATCGGTGGGGAATCCACCCAAGGCCACGTCGGTGGGGGGCTTCACGCTGCAGAAGAAACTGAGCATGGGGGGCTCGTACCTCACGTGTACCCCCTACGATTCCAATCGGGGGTGGCACAGGGAATGGTTCTACATTAGGAACCTAGCGGAGGCACCATTCCCTCCTTTCACCGACAAGAGGCCGAAGCGGCTGGACAATTGGTCGTGGGGTCCTACCAGTCGGCAGAAGCATAAGGTGGAGATCATCGAGGCGGAGCTCCAGAAGCTCGTGCAGTGTGGCCTTGATGGGGTGCAGGTGTTCCACACCCTCTTTCGCTGTCGAGTTGCTCCGCTGGTGGAGAGGACATGGCCAATGTGGAAGTACAGCGGCCCGACGGACCCTGACCGTGCATTGTCAGAGGAGCTGCTGAACGATGAGGTTTAGAGTCGCCTCGACCGGGTGCTGCAGTTGAGTCCCAAGGAGAACGTCAATGGAAAGCCCAGACCTCTTAACTCCTCGGTGGTGTCCAAATTGGTATGCTCCCCTTTCTTTACTATGTGTTCTTTTCCCCTTTGTTCTCCCGCTTTTTTTATTGAGTCGCCTGTTTCATAGGGACTTGGAGTTTACAAGTCCCATCCGCACCTTCTGAAGGGGCCAGAGGGCATAGCTCGACAGGCCGCCTAGAAGGAGGCGGTGGATGCCAGGAAGAAGAAGAAAGCCAAGGAGGCTTGGTGGAAGCATGAGAAGGAGAAGAAGATCACCCGATGTGTGTGGGCCAAGGAAAATAGGAGTGACATCGAGTTAGAGCTCGAGTCGGAGGACCCCACAGAGGTGGGGGAAGATATGATTTTCTCCAAGGAGGAGGAAAGCTGGGAGGTCATTGTGACCTCGGCGAAGCATCATGATCCTATGGCCACGTCTACTGGCGGCGAGCAGGAGGCAGATAGGTGCGGCGATGTTCCCGCGCTGAGGAAGCGTGCTGCGAGTGCGGACGCCGTTGGCGAACGGGAAGCGAAGCGGACACGGTCACCGTTCCCTTCAGTGGTGGCGGCGGCCTCATCCCTGCCTGTTGTGGATGCAATGGGACAAGCCCGGTGGTCAGAGGAGCAGGCTCATACCCACGCATCGTTGGGGCTAGCGTCAGCATGCGACTCACAATAGGAGGATGCCCCGCCAGCTGCTCCAGTCGGTGCGCCCTGAGTCGAAGGTCGTGGTGACTCGCAAGCTAAGCAAGGGCTAGTTGGGTCGACTTCCCCGATTGAAGCAAGGGGGCATGGGTCGTGGCCCAGGAGTGGTCCTCGCCCTATGGGCCCATCATTGTCGGGTCAGGGTTTTAGAGTCATACCGCTTTGAAAGGTCCTCGTGCGGTTTTGGTAATTGAGTGACAACCTAGGTGGACTAATTGTGTTTATGTGAGATACACAGGTACATGTGTGTGAGCAACATATGCCATGAAGGTGAAAATGGATTGGAGATGTTGCAAAGCTCACACATGTGATGATGGAGGAGCTCATTGCACATGAGACATGACATTGAGTCATGTGATCAAGGTGGAGAAGATCAAGACAAGACTTGGCTTGATGGACCGGTTGAAAGCGTGAAGGGCAAGTCAGAGGCTTTGGAGTGATGGACCGTGTGGCGGTGAAGCTTGAGCAAGACTTGGCGCCGATGGACGATGGCAACGGTGAAAAGCAAGTGAAGTCAAGATTGATGAACCAATATGATCACGTGATGATATGAAGTGAATCATATCATTGTTGATCATGTTGATGCATATGTTGCATCAACATTGGAGGAGATGGAATGGAATGCGCAAGGCAAAGGTATAACTTAGGGCATTTCATTTCACTGGTCATAGGTGTGTAGAGAAGTTGATAACCGGGTTTAGGATAGATGGCCGTACTATCAAGAGGGGCAAACTTGTTTGCATATCGGTCATCTAGTGCCACTCGAGTGGTCTAACTTTGCATCATCGCTAGGATTGAGTGGCGTGGCAAGTTGAGTGGCTAATCCTTTGGGAAATGTTTGTGAAAAGCTAACACACATACACATGGTGGTGTACACTTGGTGGTGTTGGCACATTTGCAAAGGAGAAGAAGTTGGAGTTGATGTGGATCAATATGGCGATGTAATGGAGGCGAGAGGGGTTTGAAACTCCACCAGTGCCCTATATAGAAAAGAGAGGTCCCATAGAGTGGACTGGACTCTGGTCACGCAGTGACCGGATGCTGGGTTCCAGCGTCCGGTCAGTGATGGCAGACAGCGCGTAGGCATCGGTCATCGATCGGACGCTGGCACTAGAAGTGATCGGACACTGACTGTGTGCGTCCGGTCAGGGTGACATGTGATGATGCAGGCAGAGCAGAGAAGCTAGAAGTGACCGGACGCTGGTGCTACTTCCGATCACGACCAACCGGACGCGTCCGGTCATGTCTGGTACCTTACTGGAAATGACCGAACGCTGGGGTTGCTATGTCCGGTCGTCAGATGACTGTTGATCTTGGATGAACAGTGTTTAAAGAAGGGGACACGTGGCATGCATCGCACGACCGGACGCTGAGGTCTAGTGTCCGGTCGATTGGACCGAAGCGTCCGGTCGTCCCGACTTTTGCCTAGTGAAGGGGTAACAGCTCTATTTGTTCGTAGGGTTATAAATAGAAGCCATGGTCAGCCTTGGGCTAGCAGCTGAGCACACTAGAGCCTTGGTGGCTTGTGTAGTAGTGCTTGGGAGCCCTCCATCTCACAAATACTTGATAGTGGTCATTCGATTGTGTGAGAGAGCAATTCTAGTGCAATTGCATCATGAGGTTGCATCGAGTGGCACTAGGTGATCGAGTTGCAAGCCAGTGGTGCTTGTTACTCTTGGAGGTTGCCACCTCCTAGACGGCTTGGTGGTGGTCTCCGTTGAAGCCCGCAAGAAGCTTGTGCGGTGCTCCAGAGAAGAGCTTTGTGAGGGGCATTGTGCTCGCCCCGCGGGAGCCGTGAAGAGCAACTCTAGTTGAGCGTGTCATTGAGCTACCCTCACTTTCGGGGTAGGTTCTTGTGGTGCCCGACGTGCGGGCTTGGTGGGTGATGCCAATTAGCCGCCGAACCACCAAGTGAGCGGTCGACACAACGGGGACTAGCGTGTTGGCAAGCATGTGAACCTTAGGAGAAAAATCACCATGTCAACCTTGTTCTTCCTGTTGGTTTGCATCCTCGTTACACAAGCTTGTAATTACTTTCATATACATTGTGCTTGTGTAGTTGCTCTTGTAATTAGTTAGCTTGTGTAGCTTACTAGTTACCTTCTTGCTTGTGTAGCATAGAAGTAGCTCCCTTGCATGACTAATTTGGTTTGTGTAACCTTGTTAGTCACTTTGCTTAGTTTGTGTAGCTAAGTATTTGCGCTCTCTAATTTGGCATTGGTTGCCTTGTTATTGAGCATTGCTAGTGAGCATTAGGTGGCTTTGTGCTTTTGCTTACTAGCATGTGTAGGAGCTCCCTTGTTGCTTAAAGTACCAGTGGCATAGGTTTGTGTGACCTTGCTCCTAGAATTGGTTACATGAGCTCTAGCTAGCCCGGCACCTTTGTTGCTTGATTAGTATCTTTGGAAGGTGCTAGAGAACATAGATAGAGGGGTGTAGTCTTGGCTAGACCGATTATTTTAATTCCGCACTTGTTTCGGTTAGCCGATGTGATTAATTTTAGAAAAGACTATTCACCCCCCATCTAGTCCGCTATCTCAACCCTACACACTTTCATCCCGGTATGCCTTTTTGTTTCTTTTTTATCTTGCTGTTAGTTTTTTGGAGTGTGACTGACCTATACTTTTTCGACAATGGTCGGATGATGATGGGGCTGAGCATCGCCCCAACTCCCATGCGAGAGGATTAGAGGCCCACCTTGTAGCTTGCCATGGTGAGCGGCGGGGAGAGCAGGGTGGCGGCGGCGGCGAGTCCTTCCCTTCCAAGGGTGGTGCCCCTAGGGTCAGTCGCTAGTATAGCGGCAGCGATGGCGATGGTGTTGGCAACGATCCCAGTGGTGACGGCGGAGGCCATGTTGGAGGTGTCCCTTGTGGCCCCTCCTCCACCGGCTACGATGGAAGAGGAGAGGGAAACCGGGCTCCCTGCCTCGCTAGGTAGAGGGCTGCATGGCTCACCTTCCCGATTAGCACTGGAGGTGCTGGGGGGAGATGCGGCCGGGATGGAGCCACAACATCTATTAGTGGCCCGTGAAATCAAGGTGGTGGAGATCCCCTCTAACAACGAAGCAGATGATGAGGTGGAGCCGCCTGTGCTGTCATAGGAGCTAGCGGTGGTCCGGTCAGAGGCTAGGCCCTCTAGCAGGCTAGAGGAGACCGACCTGGTGTGGCCCTGCCCCGAGGACCCGACGAAGGTTCAGTTCATCCTTTGAGATTCGCAGGAGTGTCAGCTCTAGGACATCCTTTGGGGTAGAGGACTCGCCATGGAGTCCGATCTTGCCAAGCTGTCGGTGAAGCTTGAGGATGCCTAGGAGCGAGTTAAGTCTGTCCAGTGGTTGGTCTAGGTTGACCTATGCCATGTTGTGGAATTGAGTTTCCCACGCTTGTCCTTGACACCTTGGTCTCTCATTGGTTGCCTCAGCATGCTTGCTTCTTGTTTTTGCAGGGTCTATAGGAGATGTCGTGCCACAAGTCCCATTTCCTCTGGATGGAGAACGCTTGGATGGCCGAGTTTGAGCGCCAGCTAGAGTCCACCCGCCATGAGTCCCAGGATCGGGTGGTAGAGGCGACCGAGGCGCGGGCTGCGGAGCAGCTCACGGTGGAGCGGGTGACCGCTGCCGAGCAGGGGCTTGAGGCAGCGAAGGCCCACCAGGCGGAGACCGAGGCGATGCTACGGAAGTCCCTAGCAGACACCGAGGCGATGCTCCAAGGTACCCTAGTGAAAGCTCCAGTTTGGTTTTGGTGAATTGATGAAACCCTAAGTGCTAACCTAGTTTATCAAGTGATCATGAGATAGGTAGCACACTCCAAGTGGTGAAGCAAATGAAGATCATAACATGATGATGATATCATAATGATGATCAAGTGCTTGGACTTGGAAAGAAGAAAGATAAAAACAAAAGGCTCAAGGAAAAGGTATAATCCATAGGAGCTATTTTGTTTTGGTGATCAAGACACTTAGAGAGTGTGATCACATTTAGGTTTGATAGCCGTACTATTAAGAGGGGTGAAACTCATATCGGAATGTGGTTATCAAAGTGCCACTAGATGCTCTAACTCATTGCATATGCATTTAGGATCTAGTGGAGTGCTAACACCCTTGAAAATGTTTGTGAAAATATGCTAACACATGTGCACAAGGTGATACACTTGGTGGTTGGCACATTTGAGCAAGGGTGAAGAAGTTAGAGGTGAAATGGAGTTGGTCGCAATGACGCTGGCATCGGTCAACTGACCAGACGTTGGGTCACTCTGCGACCAGACGCTAAAGGGCTGCGTCCAGTCATGTTGTCGGTCGGCACAGTGCTTAGGGTTAAGCACCGTACGCTGGGCTATGTCCGGTCAAGCTTGACCGGACGCTGAGGGTCCAGCATCCGGTCAGCTCTGTCGGAGCATCCGGTCAACTTGTCGACCATTGAGATCAAACATTCACTGTTGAATGCAGGATACACGTGGACGCCATTGGGCGACTGGACGCTGAGGAGCAGCGTCTGGTCAGTTGGACCGGAGCATCCAGTCAGCCCGTGTTATGCCCAGTGAAGGGGTATAACGGCTCTATTCCATGGGGGCTTCTATTTAAGCCCCATGGCTGGCTATAGCTCACTATCTTTGGTCATTTTCATTGATATAGCAACCTTGTGAGCTAAGCCAAAGTACTCCCACTCATCTCCATCATTGATTCATCATCATAGTGAGATTGAGAGTGATCCAAGTGCATTGCTTGAGTGATTGCATCTAGAGGCACTTGGTGTTCATGTTTCGCTGCGGATTTCACTTGTTACTCTTGGTGGTTGCCGCCACCTAGACGGCTTGGAGCAGCGAGGATCATTGAGCGGAGGGTGGTGATTGTCTCCGGCTCCGATTGTGGTGATTGTGAGGGGTTCTTGACCTTTCTCCGGCGGAGCGCCAAAAGGTACTCTAGTGGATTACTCTTGGCTTGTGTGATCCTCATCTTGTGTTGGTTGTGCAGCACCCTATTGAGGGTTTGGCGTGTGAAGCCAATTAGCGCGTGAACCTCCAAGTGAGTGAATCGCCACAACGAGAACTAGCTTGCCGGCAAGCAAGTGAACCTCGGTAAAAATCATTGTGTTCATCATTGATTCCGAGGTGATTGGTCTTCATTGTTATTCATCCACGTGATTGATTGGATCATTCATCTACACGGCGGTATATTCTTCTTGATCACTCTCTTTACATTGTCGCAAACTAGTTGATAAGCTCTTTAGTGTAACTAGTTGTGAGAGCTTGCTTGGTTGGTTGGTGTGGCTCTTTAGTTAGCCTTTGAGATCACACTAACATAGAGTTGTGTCATACCTCTTGAGTGAATCGACACTATCTAACTAGAATTGTGGTAGGTGGCTTACATTTTGAGTAGACTAGCGCAACACTTGCTTCGCCTCATAATTGTCTAACCATTTTATTAAGTGTTGTTGTAGAAATTTTATTAGGCTATTCACCACCCCTCTAGCCATTAGGACCTTTCAAGTGGTATCAGAGCCGAGGTCACCGTTATTTGAGGCTTAACAACCTTTGATGTTAAAATGGCTTAAATCAACAACACCAAGAAGCCACCCCAATTTGATGGCTCCAACTATCCCTATTGGAAGGCTAAGATGACAACTTATATCAAGTCAATCAATAGGAAGGTTTGGAAGGTGGTAGAAACAAAAATTGAGATTGAAGATCTGGAGAATCCCACCGTGGCTAAAGAAGTACTTCTCCAAAACAATGACATTGCTCTAAGTGCTATTCATGATGCAATTGATGAAAGAACATTTGAGCAAATCAAGAATATTGAGATGGCTCATGAAGCTTGGAAGAAATTGGAAGAATCATTTGAGGGTACTCAAGTCATGAAGGGTGCAAAGGCATATATTCTTAAAGATAAGTTTGCAAGCTTTAAGATAAAAGAAGATGAGAGTGTGCCGGACATGTTCCATCAGATGGAAGTGATTGTAAATGATCTCAAGGCACTTGGTGAGAAGATAGAGGACAAGGACTTCTCCAATAAGTTCTTGAGATGTTAGCCCACAAGATTTGGCATGTTGGTCACCTTACTAGTGAGGAGCGGTTTGAACATAATGACACCAAACTAAATCTTGGGAGATATCATGACCGATGATGCTTATAGAGATGATGATGAGAACAAAGAAAAGAGGGAGAAGAAAGATGACAAGAAAGATGACAAGAAGAAGAGCGTGGCATTCAAAGCCACATCATCCAAGGGCAAAGCAAAGCAAGAAACATCAAGTGAAGAAGATGAATCTTGGGATGATGATAATGATGAAAGGATGGCTCTATTTGTCAAGAGATTTGACAAGTTCATGGTGAAGAAGGGCTATCATGCTAGAAGAAAGAAGTCTTCATTCAAGAACAAAGAAGAGTCAAGAAGGTGCTTCAAGTGTGGAAGCAAAGATCATCATGTTGCTCAATGCCCATACAATAGTGACAATGATGATGACAACAAGAAGAACAAGAAGAAGGACAAGATGGAAAAGAAAGAGAAGAAGGACAAGATGGCCTTCAAGAAGAAGAAGGGTGGTTCAATGTAGTCACTTGGGATAGTGACGCTTCCTCAAGTGATGATAATGATGATAGTGATGATAACAAGACCACCAAGAAGAAGGTTCTTGCAAGCATTGCCATCAATGAGAAGCCTTCTCTCTTCGAATCTTCATCATGCTTCATGGCTAAGGCCACTAAGGTACAATCTTGTGATGATGAAAGTGATGAAGAACATGTTGATGATAATGAACATGAAAATGAAAATGATTGTGATAGTGATGATGATGAACCTACCAAGGATGAATTATTTGACATGCTAGAAGATGCCAGAGAACACTTTGATATCAAGAGAAGGGAATGCAAAAGCTTGTGTAAGGAACTAAAAGCCCTTAAGCAAGCCTTTGATGAGCTCAATGCATCTCATGGGAGGCTAGAGGAAGCCAATGAGAAGCTTGGCAAAGCTCACAAAAAGCTTGAAAAGGCTCATTCCTCTTTGCTTGATGAGCAAAATGAAAAGAAGCATGTTGAAACTTGCAATGTAGGTTTAACTTGTGAAATAATTGATAAATCACTATCTATGCCTATCATTATTGCTCCTTCTAACCCTTCTTGTAGCACTTCCACTTCTACCTCATCTAGTAGTGATGGTCTCACTTGTGATGCCTCACTAATGGTTGAGAATGAGAACCTCAAGAAGGAGGTCACCAAGCTCACTCACAACCTAGCTAAGGCTTATGGTGGTGAGGACCACTTGCTTATATGCTTAGGTAGCCAAAGAGCTTCTCTCTACAAAGAGGGATTGGGCTATACCCCCAAGAAAGGCAAAGCAGCCTTTGCTCCTCACAAGACTAGTTTTGTGAAGAACAATGGTCGGTTTTGCACTAGTTGCAAGCAAGTAGGTCACAAAGAGCAAGAATGCAAAAATAAAAGCAAAAATGCTAATGTATCCTCCATTAAGCTTGATTCATGCTATATGCTTACTAAGGGTACAAATGGTGTAAAGGCTAAGTTCATTGGTAAACCATGGATGGGCTCAAAGAAGAAAGCCATTTGGGTTCCAAAGAGCTTAGTAACTAACCTTCAAGGATCCAAGCAAGTTTGGGTACCTAAAAAGAATTGATCTTCTTTTGTAGGTCAATTACAAAGCCGGAGGAAGGCATTGGGTTCTTGATAGTGGATGCACTCAACACATGACCGGTGATGCAAGAATGTTCAACTCAATCAACACCAATGGCAATGATGGTTATGATAGTATCACATTTGGTGACAATGGCAAAGGCAAGGTCAAAGGGTTTGGTAAGATTGCAATATCAAATGACATGAGCATTTCCAATGTGTTGCTAGTAGAAAGCTTAAATTTCAATTTGCTATCCGTGGCACAATTGTGTGATATTGGATTCAAATGCATATTTGGGGTAGATGATGTAGAGATCATAAGTGTACATGGCTCTAACTTGATCTTCAAAGGCTTTAGATATGAGAATCTATACTTGGTTGATTTCAATGCTAGTGAAGCTAGATTGTCTACATGCTTGTTCACTAAGTCTAGCATGTGTTGGTTATGGCATAGAAGGCTTGGTTATGTTGGAATGAAACAATTGAATAGATTGATTAAGCATGACTTAGTTAAAGGCTTGAAAGATGTTGTGTTTGAAAAGGATAAGCTTTGTAGCTCTTGTCAAGCCAGCAAACAAGTTGGAAACACCCATCCTAAGAAAATCATGATGAGCACTAGTAAAGCATTTGAGTTATTGCACATGGATTTGTTTGGGCCAACACAATACACTAGCATCGGTGGTAATAAATTTGGCTTTGTGATAGTGGATGACTACACTAGATACACATGGGTATTCTTTCTAGTGGACAAAAGTGATGTGTTTGCAACATTCAAATCATTTGTCAAAGGCATTCACAATGAGTTTGAAACAACCATCAAGAGAGTTAGAAGTGACAATAGTAGTGAGTTCAAGAACACTAGAATTGATGAGTTATGTGATGAATTTGGAATTAGACATCAATTCTCGGCCAAGTACACACCTCAATCAAATGGACTTGTTGAGAGGAAGAATAGAACACTCATTGATATGGCAAGGTCTATGCTTAGTGAGTACAATGTGAGTCAATCATTTTGGGCCGAAGCTATTAACATGGCTTGCTATTGTAGCAACCGCCTCTATTGTCACCGATTGAAAGAAAAGACACCATATGAGCTCTTGAATGGTAGAAAGCCCAACATTACATATTTTTGGGTCTTTGGTTGCAAATGCTATATCTTGAAGAAAGGCACAAGATTGGGCAAGTTTGACAAAAAATGTGATGAAGGATTCTCACTTGGCTACTCCACCACAAGCAAAGCATATAGAGTTTGGAATTTGGATAATGGTACTCTTGAGGAAGTTCATGATGTTGAATTTGATGAAACCAAGGGTTCTCAAGTAGAGGATGAAAACTTGGAAGATGTTAGAGGCATTCAACTTTCAAATGTCATGAAGAACATGGATGTTGGTGAATTGAGGCCTAGGCAAGTGAATGATGAAGAAGATGATCAAGTGCAAGTGCTCTCTAACTCAAATGTGCAAGATTATACAAATCAAGTTAGTGCAAGTGGATCTCATGACAATGAACAAGATCAAGTGGCTAGTACATCATCTCAACCCAATGATCAAGCAAGTGCAAGTAATCAAGTTCCAATCCTCCAACCAACCAATGTTGCAAGAGATTATCCATTGGACACTATCATTGGTGATATTTCTAGAGGTGTACAAACAAGATCAAGATTGGCATCATTTTGTGAACACTTCTCATTTGTGTCATCCATTGAACCAAAGAAGATAGATGAAGCTTTGAAGGATGTTGATTGGGTGAATGCTATGCATGAAGAATTGAATAACTTCACAAGAAATCAAGTATGGGAGTTGATAGAAAGACCAAAGAGACACAATGTGATTGGAACCAAATGGGTCTTTAGAAACAAGCAAGATCAAGATGGGATAGTTGTAAGGAACAAAGAAAGATTGGTAGCACAAGGCTATACACAAGTTGAAGGTCTTGACTTTAGAGAAACATATGCCCCAGTTGCTAGATTGGAAGCAATAAGAATCTTGCTAGCCTATGCTTGTGCTCACAACATCAAGCTCTATCAAATGGATGCTAAGAGTGCATTTCTCAATGGTTATATCAATAAAGAAGTATATGTTAAGCAACCTCCCGGTTTTGAAGATGATAAGAAACCCAATCATGTGTACAAGTTGAAGAAGGCATTGTATGGCTTGAAGCAAGCACCTAAAGCATGGTATGAGAGATTGAGGGACTTCCTCCTCTCTAAAGAGTTCACAATGGGCAAGGTTGACACCACTCTATTCATCAAGAAGATTGGAAAAGATCTATTTGTTTTGCAAATCTATGTTGATGATATCATATTTGTATCAACAAATCAAGAATTTTGTGATGAGTTTGGAAAGATGATGGCTAATGAGTTTGAGATGTCCATGATTGGAGAGTTGAGTTACTTCCTTGGTCTTCAAATCAAGCAATTAAAGAATGGTACATTTATGAGTCAAGGCAAGTACATCAAGGATATGATCAAGAAGTTTGGCATGATTGATAGCAAAGTCATTAGCACACCAATGGGAACCAATGGCAACTTGGATAGTGATGCAAGTGGAAATATGGTGGATCAAAAGTTGTATCGGTCTATGATTGGAAGCCTACTCTATGTGACCGCATCAAGGCCGGATGTCATATTTAGTGTATACATGTGTGCAAGATTTCAAGCCTCACTAAGAGAAAGTCATTTGAAGGCTACAAAGAGGATATTGAGGTACTTGAAGCATACACCAAATGTTGGTTTGTGGTATCCCAAAGGAGCAAAGTTTGAGCTAGTTGGTTACTCCGACTCGGATTATGCGGGATGCAAGGATGAAAGGAAGAGCACCTTGGGCACATGTCAATTGTTGGGAAGATCACTTGTTTCATGGTCATCAAAGAAGCAAAATAGTGTTGCATTATCAACCGCTGAAGCCGAATACATATCCGCCGGTAGTTGTTGTGCACAAGTACTTTGGATGAAGGCCACTTTGAGTGATTTTGGAATCAAGTTCAAGAAAGTGCCATTGCTATGTGACAATGAGAGTGCAATCAAGTTGACAAACAATCCGGTTCAACATGCAAGAACAAAGCACATTGATGTCCGCCACCATTTCATAAGAGATCACCAACAAAAAGGGGACATTTGCATTGAGAGTGTAGGCACCGAAGATCAACTTGCCGATATATTCACCAAGCCATTGGATGAGAAAAGGTTTTGCAAGCTAAGGAATGAGTTGAACATATTGGATTTCTCAAATATGTGTTGATGCACCCCCACTCATATGATATGCCTCTCCTTCGAGCAATCCAAGGTAAAAGTTGATTGGCATGGCATACATCCTTGCTAAGGACATGTTTTAGTGCATCTAGTCATTTTTTCAATCTTATTAGGATCTTTCAAGTGGTTCTATTTTATTAGGCTCATTCATAAAAATCAAATGATTTTGATGTCTATATGGTATCACTATTGCTTCTATGCTTGACTTAATCTAGTGATGGCATATGACATGTTTATGGGCTTGTAAACCTAGTGTTTAATCTAGAAAATGAACTATAAGTGTTTAACTCAACATGGTACAAGATAACCCTTATTTGGAGGTGTGAAGAAGCTTGTCCTTGGATCAAATCGAGTTAAATATCTTTGGGAAATAATCTAGATTGGACCAAATTTGGGAAAAATGATCCTCACCACATTGATTGACATTAATAATCTCAACCCTACAAGTAATACTATCTATATTTAGAACCTTTGTGGTCATTGATGACAAAGGGGGAGAGAAACAAAGATAAGGGAAAGAAACATATGATATCTTGATATATGACATAGGGAGAGAGATATGACAAAGGAAAAGGATCAACTAAAATTTTGAGCACACAAGTAGGGGGAGCAAGCTCATGAACTTGTATGGTGCATTTGAATGTGCATTTCATATGTTTGCTTGCATGGCACAAGTATTAAATTTACACATACATGCTTGTGTGATGTATGATTAGTTGTAAGATTGAATAATGAAATGAAATCACTAGATAACCTTCATTTCAAGTATTGTTTCCAAGTGGTATTGAGCTAATCATGGTGCTAAGGATGGTATATTGGTGCACTCCGATTGGTATCACGCTTCAAAGGTCCATCTCTTATACCTTAGCATCATATGGTAGACATTGACTCCTACATTTCCTATCTAAGCATATGTGCAAGCTACAATCGAAACTCTTAGCATATATGTAGGGGGAGCAATTGCTACCATTTGGGGTACATGAAACTTGTCCATATCCTTTTACACATGGTAAATATGCTTGGGCAAGCAACATGGATTTAATTGAATTTCAATTCACATCTTTGTATAAGGGTTGTCATCAATTACCAAAAAGGGGGAGATTGAAAGCTCCAGTTTGGTTTTGGTGAATTGATGAAACCCTAAATGCTAATCTAGTTTATCAAGTGATCATGAGATAGGTAGCACACTCCAAGTGGTGAAGCAAATGAAGATCATAACATGATGATGATATCATAATGATGATCAAGTGCTTGGACTTGGAAAGAAGAAAGAGAAAAACAAAAGGCTCAAAGAAAAGGTATAATCTATAGGAGCTATTTTGTTTTAGTGATCAAGACACTTAGAGAGTGTGATCACATTTAGGTTTGATAGCCATACTATTAAGAGGGGTGAAACTCGTATCGGAATGCGGTTATCAAAGTGCCACTAGATGCTCTAACTCATTGCATATGCATTTAGGATCTAGTGGAGTGCTAACACCCTTGAAAATGTTTGTGAAAATATGCTAACACATGTGCACAAGGTGATACACTTGGTGGTTGGCACATTTGAGCAAGGGTGAAGAAGTTAGAGGTGAAATGGAGTTGGTCGCAATGACGATGGCGTCGGTCAACTGACCGGACGCTGGGTCACTCTGCGACCGGACGCTGAAGGGCTGCGTCCGGTCATGTTGTCGGTCGGCACAGTGCTTAGGGTTAAGCACTGGACGCTAGGTTGTGTCCGTTCAAGCTTGACCGGACACGTCCGGTCAGCAAAATCATGTTTTTGACCCTTACTGTAAACGACCGGACGCTTAGGGTCCAGCGTCCGATCAGCTCTATTGGAGCGTTCGGTCAACTTGTCGACCATTGAGATCAAACGTTCACTGTTGAACGCAGGATACACGTGGATGCCATCGGGCGACCGGACACTGAGGAACCGCGTCTGGTCAGTTGGACCGGAGCGTCCGGTCGGCCCGTGTTATGCCTAGTGAAGGGGTATAATGGCTCTATTCCGTGGGGGCTTCTATTTAAGCCCCATGGCCAGCTGTAGCTCACTATCTTTGGCCATTTTCATTGACATAGCAATCTTGTGAGCTAAGCCAAAGTACTCCCACTCATCTCCATCATTGATTCATCATCATAGTGAGATTGGGAGTGATCCAAGTGCATTGCTTGAGTGATTGCATCTAGAGGCACTTGGTGTTCATGTTTTGCTACGTATTTCGCTTGTTACTCTTGGTGGTTGCCGCCACCTAGACGGCTTGGAGCAGCAAGGATCATTGAGCGGAGGGTGGTGATTGTCTCCGGCTCCGATCGTGGTGATTGTGAGGGGTTCTTGACCTTTCCCCGGCGGAGCACCAAAAGGTACTCTAGTGGATTGGTCGTGGCTTGTGTGATCCTCATCTTGTGTTGGTTGTGTGGCACCCTATTGAGGGTTTGGCGTGTGAAGCCAATTAGCGCGTGAACCTCCAAGTGAGTGAATCGCCACAACGAGGACTAGCTTGCCGACAAGCAAGTGAACCTCGGTAAAAATCATTGTGTTCATCATTGATTCTGAGGTGATCGGTCTTCATTGTTATTCATCCATGTGATTGATTAGATCATTCATCTACATGGTGGTATAATCTTCTTGATCACTCTCTTTATATTATCGCAAACTAGTTGATAAGCTCTTTAGTGTAACTAGTTGTGAGAGCTTGCTTGCTTGGTTGGTGTGGCTCTTTAGTTAGCCTTTGAGAGCACACTAACATAGAGTTGTTTCATACCTCTTGAGTGAATCGACACTATCTAACTAGAATTGTGGTAGGTGGCTTGCATTTTGAGTAGGCTAGTGCAACACTTGCTTCGCCTCATAATTGTCTAACCATTTTGTTAAGTGTTGTTGTAGAAATTTTATTAGGCTATTCACCCCCCCTCTAGCCATTAGGACCTTTCACCTAGAGACCTTGGAGATGGAGCAGAAGACCTGGTCAGAGGCTGACTAGGAAGTGCTCACGCTTCGGGGCCGGGTGATGGGGACGGAGGAGGCAAACGCCCGGCTACTTGAGCAGGTGACCCGACAGGCAGAGGGACTCTCCATCCTCGAGAACTCCTGCCTTGGTATGTACCTTTTCGGTTTTTTGTTATGTTGGTTTCTTCCTTTAGCTTGCTTCTAAGCTTGTTGCCCTTCTTCTAGAGCTGGGCGGAAAGGTGGAGTCGTTGGAGTGGGACCTAGAGACGGTCAAGGCGACGTTTGGCCAGAATGCAGAGGCGCTGGACAAGTCCCTTGAAGAGCGACATGCTCTCGAGGGGAAACTTGACCAAATCCGCAATGTTGCCTAGCTTGACATCTCGGAGGTCTTCGGGTCAGCGCCAAGTACTAGTGTGCTCGCCATCCGTCTATGGAGGTTCCAGATGAGGTCCGGACCCTCATCACCCACGGGCTGTTCTATGGAGCGTCGGGGGTATTGACTTCGGTGGCGATGTACCACCTAGACCTGGACTTCGCCACCATCTGCAGTGGGTATGTCGACGGCTATAGCACGGAGGACATCCAGTCGCTCAGGGAGAGCTTGCTGCCACACGCAAATTTGTTGGCCAAGCAAGTCTTCGCGCAGTGGGTGATGGATGCTCACCGTGAGGACATGGCCGGAACTCCAGAAGCATGCATCAGGAGGACGTCGCCTAGCCTACGGATGGCATGGAGCCTAGATCAGAAGTGGACATCGCCCCGCCTCCAACCGAGTCGAATGTCGTCTAGCCGGGGAGTGAGTAGCCCGTGCCTTCATCGGTCACATCGATAGCAGATGCCGCCGGGTAGCCCCAATAGCTTGTAAAGTATAAGTAGTTTAGCAGATGTAAAAAGTTAAGTTTGTAGGGGAGCCCCCGTATAAACGTTTTTGTGTACTTAATGAATACAATCAGTTTCATTTTTTGTGATGGAATCACTCCGTTCGGGGAAGCTTGTCCCATTCGTTCTTAGTTTTACCTTAGCATAATTTTGTTTTTTATTCTTTCTTTTTCGCACTTGCCCATTCGTCCTGTAGGCTGCAACCTTAGGCGCCCGGGCGTGGCCCATGAGGCTCAGCTGCTCGTAACCGTAGGTAGAGGCAGGGTGCGATTGGTCGGAATATTTTAAAGCAAAGCTATGTAAGGTAATTTCAAGGAATGAACTACCCTTTTGTTCGGGTAGGAAGGAGTTTTACCATATGATAGTAAATGAAAAGAGAGGTGGTAGTGCACCCCCATGGTGCCCCTGAGTGACCCGGGCCAAGAATGTTTGGGTCGGGATGCTTTTATAGGAGCAAACATTAAGTAAACAATGGTAAGACTGAATTTTTGGGGAAGAAACGACAGAGCTATTCCAAGCATTGGTGAGATCGTTGTCATTGTTGTCTTTCAGTCGGTAGGCGTTCGGTCGGATCACCTTGACCTTCAGCTGTCCGGATCCTTGCCCGCTATGTCCTTTTTCTTGGCCACTGCTTCTTTGCCTTTTTCTTCCTTCGGCTCACCGGCCTGTCGCAGAAGGCGCTTGAGGAGCTCGTAGTCCTTGTAGAGGTGTTTGACGGGGTAGGCATGGTTGGTGCATGGGCTCTCCATGAGCTTGTTGAAGTGGTCCAGAAGGCCCTGCTGGTGTTGCTTGCTCGTGTGATCAGCCGTGGTGACCAACGCGGAGTTGGCCGGTCGGCGGTGATCTTTTCTATTCTTGTTGCCCCTCTACATGGAGGGGACTTTGTCCTAATCCTCGTGCTTGGTCTTGCCTTTGCCTCGGCTTCCGTTGAAGCATTACAGGAGCGGTGCTCTCTGGATGCGTTGGGCAAAGGCCCGTGGTCCCAGGCCATCCAGGCTGGGATTACGGTCATCCGGCCAGCGACTGCACCTAGGGTGTGTTTCACCAGTCCTCACGATGGTCTAGCCGGGGTCTATGTGGCCTACCATCATTGCCGCTCGATGGACATCATCATCATGCTAGGTTCGACATCGGTTGCTGATGACGCTGCGAGCTTCTTGGTTTGGCCCGAGCCGCTCGTGTACAGGCGGTCGGTGTAGAGCGTGCACCAGGTCAAGCTAGGGCATAGATGTGGCCTCCTATGCTACGCTCGGTGGCTATAGCGGTGAGCGGGTGGAGCGATTCATCTGGTGCATCCCCACTCCCCTATGGAGAGAGAGGCCATGAGTCGATGTCGTGATGCGGAGCTCTCCGCCTGTTGAATGGCAGTGGTTTCCACCAGTGCCTAGAGGTTTCGGTGGATCGCCTGTTCCTGGGGGTTGTTCGGCTCGGGAAGGCCGTGTAGAAGCATTACCACAGCGGTGATGTTCTAGTCAGTCCGAGCAAACTATGGAGGATCGTTCCCCCCGTCCATGATGTTGCGCTGGACCTAGCGGGCGCAACCCTGGGCGCTGCTCACCGGTTTAAGCATATGGGGCATAGTGTGGTGCGCCGAGCGCACCGACGCATGTGGCGATTGGTTCTATCGCCATTGTCGTAGCTCCTTGCCATGCTTTTGGGTGAGCGCGAGGGTCCCCGCACGAGGGTCCGAAGGGGTGTGAGTCTACAAGGACTCCTCTACCATCGGTGGCTATCCCAGAGCGTCCGCCATAGCACACTCCTAGGAGGGACGGTGGCTAGGTGCCACGTCACCGATGCTAGAGCCGTCACTCTCAACATCGTCATCCATGAGGTCAAGGAAACAAGTGGGAGCATAGCTCGCCATCCCCACAAATTCGGACATGAGAGGGGGCGGCGTCGGCATCCTTCTAAGTCCCCGGGCATATGCATCCATGAGGGACATGAGGCCATAGGGGAATCGGTCGCATGGCGGTCGCGGTAGGGATAACGGGGTCCCTTCAGATAATTGGTGGAAGATAGCAAATAGTGAGTAAATAACAATATGTACATTACTAACAGCGGGGTTTGAGCTGAGAGTTTGCTCAGAGTGAAGCGTAGGTGCCTTGTTGTTGAAGTCGTCGTGCATCTTGAAGCCGATGGAGGGTGCCCCTCCGACAGGCGCCGGAACAAGTGCCTCCTCGCTGAGGTGTAGTACGCCGATCTGGTCGACGACGAAGCCTAGGCTTCCAAAGAGGAAGACCTGGGACGGCTCAAAGATGGGTGGAACCCACATCCCAACAGGTGGGAGTGCTGAAAACACCAGTGAGCCAAAGCGAGTTGTATCGCTTGATCCTGCCATGGCGAAGGTGGCGGAAGAGTGGGTCATCCGATGACCAAAAAGTGTTGAACGTACAACGTCTTCCCCACGGACGACGCCAACTGTCAGTGTAGAAAGTGACCAACACATAAATATTTGTAGTTTTGCTGTACGTTGTGATCGGAGGTGGCCTAGCACTTAATGACACATGGTTTATACTAGTTCAGGCAATGTGCCCTATGTCCAGTTTTGAGTCGGTCGGTGACTTTATTCCTAAGACCAGGTGCTCGAAGTTTGCAGTGGGGTTACAAACGAGAAGGAGAAAGATGAGGGGTACAAGAGATACGGTCAGACTCTAGTCTAAAGGGCCGAGAGTGACGGGAGCCCTGCTATGTGCTAAGTGTTCGAGCGTGTGCTCAGTATAACTTTAGAGTGTCTAAAGTTATAGAGGGTGAATCAACATAGGTGAACTGATCGATTTGAATGAATTATCTTTGGGAGAGAGCTGTCGATGTTTTACCACTGATAGCCTACCACGGGGGTACTCGGGACAGTTGTTCGGGCTTCGACAAATAGTGGAACTCGGCGGTTACGCAAAGAGACTCACGATTTATACTGGTTCGGGCCCTCGACTTGGTCGAGTAATAACCTTACGTCCAGTTTGACGTTAGCCTATTTGTGTCGTGTTGCTTTGAGTATTGGGTGTGTTTCATTGTTTACAAGGGATATCCTCACCAGCCCTTTATAGTCCAGGTGCTGAGAGGAGTTGTTTGTGTTCTACTCGGATACAAGGTCAGAGTCCTAAGCTATGCTTCGGGCGCCTTTCCTTGTATAGTTCGAATTTGAGTTTTGGTCTTGCACGTTGCTTTGCTCCATGTTCTTCTTGGATATTAGGCTGTGGGCCTTGTTACCAAGGCCCACTTCCCTATAGTATGGTCTATGGGGGCCCATAGGGTTCCCCATCGACAAGCCCCCGAGCATTTCATGATTGAGCTTCAAGGGCTAAGTTGTTGTAGACTTGATCCGGGTTCTTCTTGAAGTGAAATCTTGAGATGGTCTTCTTTGATTCTTCTTCTGACTAATGTGTACTTTTGCTAAAAAAAGTGCACTCAGTGAGTGTAGCCCCCGAGCCTCTGGCTATTTGGCACAAAAAGCTAGAGGGTCTTTCTGTCTTGATGTCCTCCGAGTTCTTTTTTTGTGGGTGCAATTTTTCTTGCACTCACTGAGTGTAGCCCCCGAGCTTCTTGCTTTTGCTTGCAAAAGTTGGAGGGTCTAGATTCTTGTCTTCAAAAATTTCTGGGGTTATGTATCCCGCAGCCCCCAAGCCTTCTCTGAGTTCTTTTCTTTCAAAAAGAAATCAGATGAAGGGTCTTGATGTGTTGTCGTTTGTTGTAGTCTTGAGTTCTTGTATTCTTGGTCCTTCGTCTTTAAATCCAAGCCCCCGGGCGTAGTTGAAGCAAATACCGAACCCCCGAGCTTAGTGTTTGACTAAGCCGTGATGTTCTTCTGAGTTGTTTTTATTCATCTAGGTCATTTCTAGACTTCTCTGGTTCTTGATGTACCTCTTCCAGGTTGTTTGCACTTCGTCTAGGTTCTTTCTGAACTTGTATGTACCTCATCCGGGTTGTTTTCTGATCACTCCAGGTTCTTTTTTGTCTTGATTTTTGTTCCCAACTTGTCTGGGTTGTTTTTCTTCAATATGGGTTCTTTCTGATCTTGACTTGATCTCTGTCTCTCCTTGTTGGGGTTCTTTTTTGATCAATCCGGGTTCTTTCTAAGCTTGTCTTGGTTATTGCCACACCTTGTCAGGGTTCTTTTTTGATCAATCTAGGTTCTTTCTAAGCTTGTCTTGGTTCTTGCCGTACCACATTGGGGTTCTTTTTTGATCAAACTAGGTTGTATCTTGACTTATCTGAGTAAAGTAGCTCTCAGGAGCGTGTTTTTCCTGATCTCATGGTATAGATGTAGCTTTCCTGCATGTTAAACATAAAAATATGTTGTAAATGACATTCTGGATATAAAGTGGGGAGCATGTCCCATATTTGAATAATCAATCAGGGGCGGGCCCCGGCATTATGAAATGCATATAAACTTTTTGCGTCTTGCTCTTGCTAGGCCATGCAACTTTGACCTGTCTTTCTTTTACTGCATTTGTGTAATTTCTGAGTAGTCCTTCCACTTTGTGTGACTGGTTTTGTCGCTCTTTGGATAACAATAATTGACTGCATGTTGATATCCGGTTTATAGAGTTGTTTTTTGCCACCCTTTTGGGCGTGGGATTTGATCATACTGCTTTCTTGAGTAGATAGCCATCCTTGTAGGGTTGTTTCCTGCCGCTTTTGGGGCGAGTTGGTCGGCCATTCTTGCCAGATTGTATAATTGTTTCGGCTGCTCTTGGGCCAAGGCGGTTGGTCATGCTGTTCTTGGAATATGTAGCCAAGTTGACTTTGATCATGCTGCTTGTTGGGTGAAGTTTGTCGATCGTACCGCTCTTGGGGTAGGCGACTGAGTTGTAAATTTATAGATGCCGCTTGCTGGGTGAAGTAGTCGATCGTATCGCTCTTGAGGTAGGTGACCGAGTTGTTGGAGTGCTTGTGCCGCTCTTTGGGAGAAGTGGTCGATTGTACCGCTCTTGGGGTAGGCGACCGAGTTGTATATTTGTAGATGCCTACTTGTTGGGCGAAGTAGTCGATCGTACCGCTCTTGGGGTAGGCGACCGAGTTGTATATTTGTAGATGCTTGCTTGTTGGGCGAAGTAGTCGATCGTACCGCTCTTGGTGTAGGCGACCGAGTTGTTTTTGTAGATAGCGCCGCTTGTTGGGCGTAGTAAACGATCGTACCAGCTCTTGGGGTAAGCGATCGGACCTGTATAGCACAACCGTTTCTGGGTTGGCTATTTGTAGGGTAAGTAAGCAATCATACCAGCTCTTGGGGTAAGCGATTGCGCTCGTTTAGCAACAACCATTTCCGGGTTGAGCTATCTACAGGGCTGCCCCTTTTTCCCCAACCTGATTACGGGTTGGTTCTGTCCGTTGGACAGGGCTGTCAGACGTACCATCTCTTTTTATGGTAGAGTGACAAATGCTAGCTTGGGTCTCCTTACCCAAGAAGCTATTTGGCCATTGGCCATCAGTCAAACCATCTCCATATGGTTGAGTGACAAAATTGCCTGTGTAGCGCAACTGTTTTCGGGTTGGCTATTAACAGGGATGCCCCTTTTATCCCCAACCTGATTACGGGTTGGTTTGTCAGTTCGATAGGGCTTATATCTAAAGTCATTCTTCTTGAAGAATTTCTGCTTTATTTCTCTTGAAGCTTGAGTACAATATGTTGTACTAATTGTAGAATCTTTTGAGTTGGCTGATATGCCAAGTATTCTTCACTGGTATTTCATCTGGAGTCATCAACTCGTATGTGCCGGGTCCTGTTGTGTTTTTGACGATGAAGGGTCCTTCCCATGCACTGAGTAGTTTGTGTCGTCCATCTTTCTTCTGGATTAGTCGTAATACTGAGTCCCCTGGCTTTAGCGATCGGGGCTGAGTACTTTTGTCATAATGTCTTCGTAGTCCTTGCTGATATCTTGCATTTTGGATTATTGCACTGTCTCTTATTTCTTATATTGAATCAATTTCTAACCGCCTTGTTTCTTTGGCTTCGCCTTCTTCGTATTGTTCTATTCTTGGAGATAGCCATATCAAGTCGGCTGGTAGCACTACTTCTGATCCGTAGACCAGAAAGAAAGGTGAGTAGCCAGTGGCTCTGCTAATCTAGGTTCTTAAACCCCATACAACTTTTGGTAGTTCGTCGATCCATTTTCCACCATAATCTTTCTAATCTTCATATAATCTTGGTTTTAAGCCTTGTAATATGAGTCCATTTGCTCTTTCGACTTGTCCATTGGCCTGTGGGTGTGCTACTGATGCAAAGTCGATTTCTATCCCACAATCTTTTGCCCAGTATTGAAATTCTCATGCTGTAAATGGTGAACCAAGATCCGTGATTATTCTATTGGGCATGCCGAACCTATGCATGATGTCTTGTATGAATTCCACTGCCTTTTCTGCACTGTATTTGACCAAAGGTTTATATTCAATCCACTTTGTAAATTTGTTGATTGCCACAAATATGTATTCGAAGCCTCCTTTTGCTTTTTTGAGTGGTCCTACTTGATCCAGCCCCCAGCATGAGAACGGCCAAGCTGGTGGTATGCATATCAAATTATGAGCGGGCACATGTGATTGTCTAGCAAACATTTGGCAATTCTTGCATGTTTTGATGAGTTCTTCTGCATCTTTGAGTGCTGTTGGCCAATAGAACCCGGTTCTGAATGCTTTGCCGACCAGTGTCCTAGAGGCTGCATGATTTCCACAACATCCTGAGTGGATTTCATCCAAGATTTCCTTTCCTTTATCTGTTGGAACACATTTAAGCAGTACTCCAGATGATGCTGCTCTTTTGTATAGTTTGTCTCCCACCAGAACATAGTTTTTGCCTCTTCGTATAACCCGGGTTGCTTCTACTTTGTCTTCGGGTAGTTTCTTCTCTTTGATAAAATCAATGTATGTTTGTCTCCAATCATTTTGTATGACCATGATCTATCTTGATTGGTCTGGTTCTTCTGCTTGATCTATTTCCATTGGATCTGTTGTCTCCTCCTTTTCTATGTTCCCGGGTTGTTTGATAGATGGTGCTGTGAGTTCTTTTACAAATATACCAGGTGGTACTTTTGCTCTATCTGATCCCAGTTTGGCTAGCACATTTGCTGCAACGTTGGAATCCCTTAGTACATGATGGATTTTGAGCCCTTGGAATTTTTTCTCCAATTTTCTAACTTCTGCACAGTATGCATCCATATTGTCTTTTGTACAGTCCCAATCCTTGTTGACTTGATTGATTACTATAGCTGAATCACCGTAGACAAGTAGCCTTTTGATCCCAAGTGAGCTTGCAACTCTTAGACCATGTATTAATGCTTCATATTCTGCTTCATTGTTAGTTGCCTGCCAAAGTATTTGTAGCACATACTTTAACTGTCTCCCTTCTAGTGATATGAATAGCACTCCTGCTCTGGCTCCTCCTAACTTTAGGGATCCATCAAAATACTTTTTCCAATGATCAAGTATTGGTTCACGCTCTTTTTGACTTATTTCTGTCCATTCAGCAATGAAGTCGGATAGTGCTTGAGATTTGATTGCTGTTCTTGGTTTGAAGTCTAGGTTGAGAGCACCGAATTCTACTGCCCATTTTGATATCTGACCTATTGCATCTTTGTTGCGTAGAATGTCTTGAAGTGGAAAATTGGTTACCACTGTAATTTTGTGTTCATGGAAATAATGTCTCAGCTTTCTCGATGATATCAACACTGCATAAAGTAGTTTTTGCACGTGTGGGTATCTTACTTTTGATTATGTTAGTACCTCGCTTATGTAATAGACTGGTCTCTGCACTTTGTATGCGTGTCCAGGTTCTTCTCTCTCAACCACAATTGCTATGCTGACAATATTCTTGGTTGCTGTAATGTATAGCATCATGTCCTCTTTGCCTTTTGGTGGTGTCAATACTGGTGATGATGCCAAGTATTCTTTTAACTTTTGGAATGCTTCTTCTGCCTCTTCTGTCCATTCAAAATTTCCTGCCTTTTTCAATAATTTGAAAAAAGGTAGCCCTTTTTCTCCTAGTCGGGAGATGAATCTGTTGAGTGCTGCCATGCATCCTGTAAGCTTCTGTATGTCTTTAACTTTCTTTGGAGGTTTCATATCCATGATGGCTTTAACCTACTTTGTACTTGCTTCAATTCCTCGTTGCTGACTAGAAATCCGAGTAGTTGTCCTAATGGGACCCCAAAAACACACTTTGTGGGGTTTAGCTTCCACTGCCATGCTTTTAGATTCTTGAAAGTCTCCTCGAGGTCTGCTATCAATGATTCAGGTTCTTTTGTCTTGATTACCACATCGTCAATGTATACTTCTGTGTTCCTTCTGATTTGATTCCCTAAACAAGTTTGAATTGCTCTTTAATATGTTGCTCCTGCATTCTTTAGCCCAAAAGGCATTGATTTGTAGCAATATGCCCCAAATGGTGTAATGAACGATGTCTTGCTTTGGTCTTCTTCTCTTAGAGATATTTGATGATAGCCTGAATAGCAATCCAGAAAGGATAATAGAGCTGATCCTGCTGTTGAGTCGATGATTTGATCAATCCTTGGTGGAACATATGGATCTTTTGAGCAATGTTTGTTGAGGTCTGTGTAGTCAATGCACATGCACCATTCTTTTGAATTCTTCTTCTCAACTAGAACCGGGTTGGCAAGCCAATCCGGGTTGATTATTTCTCTAATGAATCCCGCTGCCATGAGCTTGGTGATCTCTTTTTTGATTGCTGCTTTTCTATCTGGAGCGAATCTTCGTAGCTTCTGCTTAATGGGTTTGGACCCTTTGTTCACATCAATTATGTGCTCAGCAAACTTTCTTGGGACCCCTGGCATGTCGGCCGGCTTCCAAGCGAAGATATCTTTGTTGTCCCGAAGAAAGTTGGTGAGCGCGAGTTCCTATTTGGGATCGAGATTTGCACTGATGATTGCCGTCTTCTTCGGGTCACCAGTCAACAAGTCAATAGTCTTGGTAGCGGCTTCTTTTGGTGGTGCAAAGTTGCTTGGCTTCTTAACCGGTATTTGAATCTCATCCGGGTTTATTTCGTTGGCTAGTATTGCAATCTCCTTTCCTTCCTTTATATCTTGTAATCTTTTGGATATTTGTACTGCTTGTACGTCGCAATCATGTGCTTTCTTTAGATCTCCTTTCAATGATAATACGCCCTTTGTTGTTGGCATCTTGAGTAGTAGGTATGGATAGTGTGGCACTGGCATGTATTTTGTTAAAGCTGGTCTCCCAAGTATTGCGTGGTAGCATGAATCAAAGTCTACAACTTCAAATTTGATGAATTCTGTCTGGTATTTGTCTGGTGTGCCAAAGGTGACTGGTAGGGTTATCTGTCTGAGTGGCATAGCTGCTCTGCCAGGTACTATTCCATAGAATGGTGTGCTTGTTGGTGTCATTAGTCCTTCACAATCCAAATTCATCCTTTTGAGAGTATCGGCGAAAATTATGTTGAGCTTGGCTCCTACGTCGATGAGTACTTTAGTTACTACCACTCCTACGATAGTTGGTCCAAGTACCAGTGGGTAGCATCATGCGTTTGCTACACTGGTCCATTGGTCTTCTCTTGTGAAGTGGATGGGGTACTCTGACCAATCTAGATACCTTGGGGTGGCTGGTTCAGCTGCCATGATGGCTCTGTGAGCTAATTTCTCTTGCCTTTTACTTCATGTGTTAGGAACACCTAAGAATATTACTGCTAATTGGCGTTGGGGTTCCTGATAATCTCCTTCAGCTTTCTTTTCTTCCTTCTTGGATTCTTCTTGCTTTTGCTCCGAGTTGTTTTGATTCCTGTTTTCTTTCTTCATGAATTGCCGCTGAAAAGTGCTGCATTCAACTAACTTATGTCTGGTTCCTAGGTGTATGTGACATGGCATGTTCTCTATGTTTTTTGGTGCTCTTCCTCGGTAGTTGTTGCTCCGATAGTTGCTATTACTGTTGTACCCATTGTTGTTATTGTTGTAGTTGCCATTGTAATTGCCACTGTTGTTGTTGTCATTGTATCTTCTCTTATTGTCTGTGGTTGCCACCATGTTGTCCTGCCTCGGCCTTTTGTCTTGCTGTCTGCAATCAGGTCTTCTATTTTCTAGGTTGTCCCTAGCAAACCGATGCTGGGTTCTTTCTTCTGATGAAATCAGCTTTTCAACAACCCTCTTGAAATCTTCATTTGTTCTTGGGTTCTCATTGAAATAGTCTTTGTATTGCCAGTTTGCTAAGATTCCTTCCACAAAGGCTTCTATCACTTCTCTGTCGGTAATGTCATGGACTTGAGCCCTGAATTCTCCAAATCTTCTATAGTATTCCCTTAGACTTTCTCCTCTCCTTTGCCTTACTCCTTTCGACTCGGCTGCGGTCATTGGATGGGTAATAATGCCTGCAAAGTTGTTGCAAAAAGCTTCTTGCAAGTCTTCCCAATATCTGATTGATCTTGGCCTCAATTTGTCAAACCATTGTAGTGGCATTGCTTCGAGGGCCATTGGGAAAAATAGAGCCTTGATGTCGTCATCTCCTTCGGCTAACTCAATAGATTGGGAATAAACTCTTAGCCATTGTCTTGGTTCTACTTTGCCATCGTACTTGGAATGATTTGCTGGTTTAAATTTGTGTGGTAGCTTCAATGTTTGTAGTCTTCCTACAAAACAAGGAAATCTGTCGTATGGTTCCATTCTTCCATAGTCTAGCGATCTTGCCCTTCTATAATAAGACATGTCTTCTTTTAACTCGGACTCTCCATAGTCATCTTCTTTGCCAAATCTTCTTGATATTTCTTGATAGTGTTGGCTCAATTTTGGTTTGCCTCTTTCTTGTTGCTTTGAGTAATGTTCCTGCCTTCCATTAACATCAGCACTTTCTGTTGGTCTTAGCCTTTGAAAAATTGATTTTTTGGGTGGTTGCTCTCCTTGTGGCTCTTGTGGAACTTTCTCGCCGGGTTGTTTTTCTGGTCCCCCGACTACTTTCTTCTGGTCTTCCTCTGACTTTCCGTTATTCGTGAGGGTGTGCAACTCCTTTGTTAATTCTTCAATTCTTTTCCTTTTTGTACTTTTTGCGGCTTCTCTTTCCGCCTTCTTTCTGTTGTATTTCGTTAGTTCTGCCTTGTACATATTCTAGATTTGCTTCCTTTGTTTAGCCATGTTCCTTCTTCTAGCCTTCAATTTATTCTTCTTTAGTCTTGCTAGCCTTTGCTCATCATTTTCGTTGTTGTCGCTTTTCTCATCCGGTGAGATGTTGCCTTCTGATTTGTCTGAAGATTTTATATCTGGTATCTGTGGCGGTTCCAAAGGTTGTTCTAACTGCTCCACCATGTATACAGTGTACTTCTTCCGAGCTCTTCTTGTACAATACTTCATCCTTCGTTTGGTTGAGCTGTCGGTAGTTTCTGAGCTAGATCCGAGTTCTTTTCCCTCTTGATAAGGTAGTTCTTCAATGTACGTGCTAGTCTGGGCTTTGCTTGAGGTGAAAGAACCTGGCCAATGCACCACACAGTCTTGTGGGGTAACTGTCATGATCATCCCTTCTTGTGCTCCCTCCAGGAGTATTTTTCTTGCTGAGTTCATCTTGTCTTGGGTAAAGTGTTGGTAGATTGATGCCGTGTTGTATAGTACGTACGTTCCCGAGTTCTTTTTGGAGTCGTACGGGTTGTATTCCTTCACGATTCTTGTTGTGTCTCCAAGTCCAATTAGGCTTGGCTCTTTCGCTGTGAAGATTGTCTTGGAGTCGGGTTGTATCTCTTTCTCAGAGTCGGTTTCGTATCCGCTTTCTTCTTCATTCCGAGTTGGATCCGAAGTTGAAAGTTTCGTCATCTTCTCGGTGAGTTCATATTCAACTTTGTCGTCGAGTTCTTTTTCTCCTCGGAGACGGGTACGTAGCTTGCCGTTGCTGTCAGCCTCACAGATCCAGGATCCGAAGATGAAGGTTGTTCCCGCCAGAAAAGCCATCTTGAGGTCGAGGTCCGCCGAGCTCTCGAGAAAAAATTTGTTGAAAGCCCCTACCTGGCGCGCCAGCTGTCGATGTTTTACCACCGATAGCCTGCCACTGGGGTACCCGGGACAGTTGTTCGGGCTTCGATGAATAGTAGAACTCGGCGGTTACGCAAAGAGACTCACGATTTATACTGGTTCGGGCCCTTGACTTGGTCGAGTAATAACCTTACGTCCAGTTTGGCGTTAGCCTGTTTGCGTCGTGTTGCTTTGAGTATTGGGTGTGTTCCGTTGTTTACAAGGGATATCCTCACCAGCCCTTTATAGTCCAGGTGCTGAGAGGAGTTGTTTGTGTTCTACTCGGATACAAGGTTAGAGTCCTAAGCTATGCTTCGGGCGCCTTTCCTTGTATAGTCCGAATTGGAGTTTTGGTCTTGCACGTTGCTTTGCTCCATGTTCTTCTTGGCGATTGGGCTATGGGCCTTGTTACCAAGGCCCACTTCCCTATAGTATGGTCTATGGGGGGCCCGTAGGGTTCCCCATCGACAAGAGCGCATTCTCCTTTTATAGATGAAGGGGATGGCCTTACAAGTGAGAGGGAGAAAGTACGTACGCTGCTAAGTCTTGCTGCCTACGTCGGTGGGTACAAGATGATGGTAGGCGCCCATAATACTGTTGAATGTCAGATGCACGTGGGAGGTTGCGTTGTCTTCTTCAGGTATGGCAGACGTCGGTGCCTGCCATACTGTTGATATCCAGAGGCATGCAAGGGGTTTTACCATGTTCATCTGGTACGGTAAATACCGACGCCCACAATACTGTTGATGCCCAGAGACATGTGGGGGAGCCTTACCAAGTTTGTCTAGTATGAGAGTTGATGGCGCCCACAACATTGTAGGGAAAAATGTCGGCGCCTACAACACTGCTTGGGCTCTGTTATGCCAGGGAGGTCGTATGGTACTGTCCTGCAGGTGTACAGGGTACGTTCCTCGGTATTGCGGTTGACTTGAGTGCCCTGACTTACTTTCTTCGTCTGTTTCCTGGTCCTTACCGAGCGGGCGTCCCCGGTCGGTTGGTCCCAGTCGACCCTGATTACACCAGTCGGAGAAGAGCAGTAAGCAGAGGTTCGGCGCATTCTTAGTCGGAGAAGCGAGTCGGAGTCGGAAGTGGTGTTTTGGCCAGGCCTTCCGGTTGGAGAGGCTGTCCGGAGACGGGCTGGAGACCGAAGCGAGCACTCCGGTCGGAGAGGCGGGCCGGAGTCAGAAGCGGGCGTCGTTCCTCCTCGGCCAGGCCTTCTGGTCGGAGATTGGATCGCCCTTCTGGTCTGTCGTTTTAGGTACTTGGGCCGGCCCAAGAGTTGCGCGTTGGTTTCGCAACGTTATCTGCTGGGCCGAGCCTTTGCTGGGAAGCCAGTCCATGAGGGACCCCGGGTTTATGAACCCGACAGAGGGAGTACAAATTTAGTGTTTGGAAGAATGAAACCCACTACCTCATAAACATGTCATCACTATCGGGTCAGAAGCCCCTATCACTACCGGAATTTCATCCGGTAGAGGATAATCGGCAGTGATGGGAGTGTTACAACCATAGAAGAAGAGAACATTGTTAGCATTGTGTGTTTGATCGAATCGTCATGAGAATGACTTATTATAATTACTAGCAAATATGTCCGTACATTGCAACGGAATCCGATATGTCTTGGAATCGTACTTCATACTATTATTGGATGCGTTGTTCTTCGTATGAGCACGTATCATGAGTTAGATCACATATAGAACACAAAGGGCGTAAAAATTCTGGTTTATTGGCCACCATTGAGTCAGATCACATATGGAACACATAGGGCGTAAAAATAATTATGTGTTCCATCATTGATTTGGAACACATAGAGCGTGTTTGGTAGCAGGGATCTAGAAGTAGAAATGTTTTGGATCTATATTTTTTTTTAAATGTTTCTAGATGAATCAAAATCACTTTATGCTACCGTTTGACTGGTAGACTGAATTCAAAAAAAAATTTTTTATAAAAATCATATAATTGAAGACATGGTTCAAAAAAATCTAGAACTTTTTATGCGCAAAGAACAACTTATATACAATCCATAACTTGTTGCACTTAAAAATGGTTAACTCAAAAAAATCACTAATGTATAGGAGAGGCGGAAACGGAACAGGGAGAAATCACGATCCAGCGGTTTTGAGCTCTGACGAAAGAAAAGTGTATCATTCTGGCTCTGATTCCCACGTCCCTCAAACAGGCTAGTGGCACTGATTCAGATGAGAAACGGAACCGATTTTTCTATCTGAGCACACCCTCGGATGGCATTGTTGTTTTCTAGTGAACGAAACTCCAACAAAACCTATATCGAGAGCTCACAGTTTTACTTATATAGGTTTGATTGGTTGCTTGGATTAGCCTTTGCCTGTATTAGGCCTTGTGCAGCATAGCCAAAGCCAGTGTAAGCACAGACAAGTCACATTTGATAAAATTGTGTTTCGTTGTTTACATTTTAGAGGATGTAGTCATCTCTATATTCTAGTTGAGATCTTATGTTTCTATTAGAGGTATGTGAGTTAGAGAATATCTCATTTTTGTGTGTCCATCGGCTTGTGCAAAGCTACATTATCTAATACGACCAAATCAGACGTACTAGCTAATACTTTACTGAATCTGGTTTGAGCAATGTACAAACCTGCATAAGTGCCTATGCATGTAACCAAGTATGAGCAAACAGCAAACTGCACTACACAAGCAAGCAGCCTGGGTACAGGCTAATGTAGGCAACCAATCGGACCTTGTGGGCATGTTTGGTTGGGTGGCTAAGCAGCTATCAAGCTTATCTAGTGCAAGGTCTGTCTCTTTGGTTACCCGGCCTAGCACCTAATGAAGCCATGCCAAGTAATGCAAGGGAGGCCTGCTGCCCAGGCTTAAGCTAGCACGCAACAGATAGACGGTAGTAGCTAAGCCAGGCCCGACCTACACAAGTGTCATGACTCCACTCACCTCCCTCTCAGCACAACAACCTCTTACCCCTGCTCGACTCTATCACTGCCGTCGTTGCTGCTAGCGCTACTCTTGCCGTCGGTAGGAGCTTCTAGCCATGAAACCTTTCCTGCATAGGAATGAAGCTGGCCGGATCCAGGGACAGAGGCCTCGGCACTCAAGTCATCTGCATCTGCTCCTCTACGTCGACGCGGCTAAGGAGGCGTGGGGCTTGGTGGGTGCACTAGCCGCGATCCACGTCCCCACCGATGTCATCATCTTTGCCGCCAGCACCATGATGCGTGAGAGGCTATGGAGAGAAGGGTGAGCTCAGGAGGCCAAAAGTGGAGGAGAGGGTGAGGGAGGGGACGCATAGGGCGTCGTGGGTGGCCGCAAGAACCGGCACAAGCTGCAATCCACCTCCCTGCCATCATCGTCATCTTTGTCGCCGGCACCATGAGGCGAAGGAGGCCACAAGGGGAGGGGAGAAGAGGGTCAGGAGGGGGATGGACAATGAGCTTGGGAGTTCAGAAGGGGAGTCAATGGCGGCAAAGGAGGAGGGGCGTGGGCGGCGAGCTTGAGAGGACAAAAGGGGATCCAAGATGAGCATGAGACAAAAGGGGAGGGGATCCATGGGCGGCGAGGGTGGAGGTGTGTTGGTGGTGGTTAATGAGAAAATTGAAAGTTCAGCATTGTCAAACGTGGACTTGCTCGGATGCCATCCCGCAAAATGGGATTTGCCCGAATGCTACTATGAAACCATGGCTACACTGTATAATACATTTTCTCTATTATCTTTTCTAGTAAATCATTTTTTCCTCAAAACTATACCTATTGTGACCATTATGCCCATGTGCTCAATCCTTCATCAACCCTCCCCTTGCTCTATCGGTTATCTTAATGGAGAAAAAAAGGAGCGACCACCTCATGCCGCCGCCGTCTCCTCCCTGTGCCCACTGTGTCCTCAACTTTGTTGCCTCCCACTCTCCCAGTGTCCATCGCACGCCCCTACCTCCAACACACAGGCGCCCCCAACCCGGTTTCCATGTGATGAGGACATGACCTCCATGCATCCAACCATGCTTGGAGAATCACATAGAGGCCGAGGACATCAGCAAGGGTGTCCAAAACGAGAAGGAGGTCCAAAGCTTATCTGGTTCGAGTCGCCAAGGTGGAGGCCCAAATCAAGTTTGAGTCCACCTCAGAATCTAGGAGCAGTCCCGAGTAAAATCAACGCCCAGGGCGCATACGGATTCCATTTTTTATGATCCACGTATGCTTGGAAAGATAATTTGATAACATAACAAATGGCTTTGGTTTCACATCAAAACTCATTCGGAGTCGACGGGAATCATCGAAACAAGTCAGCGTCCAAAATCTGTCAGGGTGCTGCAACACCGTCTTTTCGTCCGTTGGGACGTGTATCATCTTAGAGCCCATTAGTGGGCATGTCCAGGGGGTGATGCCCAAGACTCTATAATTAGCCGCGCCGCTCTTGTTAGGGTTTGGTTCTGTTGCGTTCTTGTTTTCCACGTGAAACAGACATTGTTTGCTACAACCGTATCACCAAGATCATTTGCTGTTAAAACAGGGCCCCTATTCTTGATCTTGTTCGCCTGTAGCGATTAGTCCTTTCGAATAAAGACTTGAACTCCTTCTTAGATTCATAAGCTTTATATTTGTTTGCAATTTTAGATTACGTTTATCCGTTCTTGCTTGTGTTATCGATTCGCTTGTAGGAAAGCCTTCTCGGTGAGGTCAATCGCGTTGCGCGTGGTTGATAACCAACGGAGCAGTGGTGTAGCGGCTGTGGGGGTCCGAATCAGTCTTGGTTCGAAGCCTAGATCGTGAACGTCGAGTCTACACCAATCGACGCTATCATAGCTATCGGAAGATCAGACCTTGTCTACATCACCACACTCACGCCTCTACGTCTCCCAACTCCATCTGACTGTCCAGGAGTAGGGAGCAAGGTCAGCAACTCCTGTCAAGGTGCATCCTAGATCTAGAATGCGCCTAGACCTAGAATGCGGCAGCGACAATGAGTAGGTAGGTCAAAGGCGTTGAGTAGCAGAGAAAACGGAGGCTGCATTGGGCGGGAGAACAAAGAGAAGGTAGAGGAAGAGAGACTTACATTTGCCTGTATCGATTGAGCCTAGGGGCATCATGGTCACGATAGGTCCAGTTTTTAGAAAAATATGGTTTAATGAAAAAGAAAATGGAGAAAAGGCATTATAGCGTGTAGCCACGGTTTCATAATAGTGTTCAGGCGAACCCTATTTGCAGGATGGCATTCGAGCGCAGCCCACATTTGATAATGGTGAACTTCCAATTTTCTCGTGGTTGATAGGTAAGTCCACCTACATCTAGTTTGACTATTTTTCTACTTCCCAAAATGCTTTTGCGTGCTTCGTATCTCATATGACCTAGATTTACAATCCGTGTTCATACAAGTTAAAACAACTTGTGTCAGTAATGGTATTGAGTCTAGTTCCATGCACGGACATATTTGTCAATTTATGTATGTTATATATGCGCTACATATTATGCGCACATAGTAAAAAAAATGAGTTATTTGAATCCGTGGCATTACAATTTTCGTGTTTATGAGGTATGCCATTATCGTTCACCTATTTGGAAACTTGTCATCACAATTGTCTCTATACCCGATTCATGCCATTTCCTACGCTTGAAACGACAATGGACCCACTTGCAGATCGTTGCAAAATACCCCTCTGACTACCCTCTCCCCACTCAAAGACATACGGGCCCACATAGTCATCCCCTTCCTCTCACCGTCTTCTCGGTGGCAGTGACAACATCTTCCCATGAGCAAGCGCCTACGACCCCGCGATGAGGGCACACACGACAGTGGCCGCAAAGTCACCACCGTCGGCCAAGGCCCTGCAACCGATGATGAAGCCAGATCGAACGACCGAGCCCTGCGAATTTGGGAGACCGAAGATGGCTCACTTGACGCTGTTGATGGAGCCAAACGCCGCCTTGCGCGCGTCGTCAGTATCTGCGGCGAGGTCCATCGTCTTCAACAGTGCTTCAGCCATGGCACCATTGAACTGCTTGGAGAAGCAAGAGCTCTACTTCCATGGGGCGGTGTTGCCGAGCTACTAGCATGACTATATATTTAGATTACCGTTGAACTGCTTGAAGCGGGTTAGAGGAAGGCGATGACTGTGGGGCCCACATGCCATTGAGTGGGGAGAGGGTAGTAGGAGTATTTTAGATGATATGAAAATACAATGATCTGAAAATAGGCCCAGTGTCGTTTCAAGTGTAGAAAATAGCATGGATTAGGTATAGGGACTATTGTAATGGCAAGTTTCTAAAATAGATGAATAGTAATAATATATCTTATTAGAAGCACGAAAATTGTAATGGCATGATCCATTAATCCCAAAAAAAAATCGTGGAACCGGTCAATTTCATCACATGATCCCTCCATCCCAAGGCCAAAATAGTTGACGTTGATTTTATTTCTCTCTATCTCTCTTCTTCTTGTTGCATGACATGTTTTTACTTTTCTTTAATTCTCGTGTCCAAACCTAAAACGTTCTTTATTTTAGGATGATTTTTCTTAATTTCCATGTCCAAACCTAAAACGTGTGCGACGGAGAGAGTAATAGAGTTACAGTTTAAGTTGTCCTTGTGCTAAGAAATAAATCGAAAAATACGTGGATTTCCCTAAACTAAAGGGCTCGGGATTCGGGAACCAAAACGGAGAGACGATCGCTTTAGGATTCGCGCGAGCACGATCAGCGCCCACCCACCAAGAGCCAGGCCACGCACGCCGTCTCTTACCCCAGAGGCGATTCCTTTACCGACGCGGCGACTCCGATCACCCACACCCACCACCGCTGCCCGCCGTCCTCCTCTCACCGCCGGCGCCGGGGCTAGCCCGTCGGGGAGCCATGTCGCGGTCCTTGAGCATGAGGGGGAGCATGAGGTCGCGCCGCGACCTGCCTCCTCCCGAGAAGGTGAGGGATCCCCTCTCCCCGTTCATCCCTTCCCTTCCTATGGCTTCTGCTCGGGCCCCGCGGGTGAGGTGAGCGCGTTCGCATTAATGTGAGCGTTCGTGTCTTTCGGGCGTGTGCGAGATGGGCGAGTTGGATCTCGGGGAACCAACGTCTGCGCCTCCGGGGCATCGCCTCTCATGGCCAATTTGTTGGAACTAGGGTTGCTGAAGACCTCCAATGCACGGTGACGCGGGCACGCATTCGAGAGGAAAAAAATTCAATAATGATGCTGAGTTTCACTTGGTTGAATCTAGTTGTCTGCACAAGGGATACTGCACACTTTTCTCAATCAATTAAAAAAAAGGAAACAACGAGTAGTCCTGTATATAATAATAAGATCCCAACGTTGATGCTTTTATCACCAGAATTACCATATCATCGCAACCTAACAACCATATTTGATTATTTCTCTTCCCCAAGCTTGGCGCCATTTACTCGAACAAAACTAAGCACAATTTTTACCTCGAAACCAGAATTCTTTTATGCAATTTCCTGTATAAACTCTGAAAGTTTCTTTAATATTACTTTTTCAGTTCTCTTGTGAAATTTCTGTTGCTACAGAAAGCAGTCATTATCCGTTAAGAGGGTAGAAGCATTTTGAAAAACAATTCAATGATGTGAATATTCATGAGTAGCTTGTGTGTTTCGACTTTCGACTAATGAAAAGTGAATGGATTTAGCAACAAAACCTTGCCCTATCTGCTCTAAAGTATTTCACTGCACCCTTTTAGCATTAGCTGTTATGTGAGCTTGTGTTTCCTTGGCAGCATTAAGTTGTATTTTAGGCACATGTCCTGTAGAATTTTACTCAATATATTAATAATTGTGAATTATGTTTCTCAGACAATTGAAAGGCTTGAGAGTATGGTGGCTGGAGGAAATTTCTATGAAGCTCAACAAATGTACAAGTCAACCAGTGCAAGGTACTATGTATATTATGTAACTTAATAACAAATGGTTGGCTCTCTTTGTTCCTCTTGTTGCACAATTTCAACAACCTTATGTTTCAGTCTATTTAAGAGTTTCTTAGTACATGATGGAGATCAACCTTACACACCATTATTAAAGTTGACTCCATGAGCAAAAGCTGAATCGGTTTGTTATTTGTTATTAGTTTGGCTCATATAGCATCTTAAAGGTACTCATGTCAGGGCATACCTATAGAACATTTCAAGTAAAAGAAAGAACAAAAACCTTGCATTGTGGACAAATGTTATTCACACATGAAATGCCCATGTTTCTTAAGCCAGAAGGATAGTGCAGATTAGGTTGGGTAATTTAGGAAAGAATTTTATTTGAAGGTGTTTATGTAATTTGATTCAACAGGGTGCGAAACATTACGGTTTTCAAGGATCAAAATGTATCATATAATTAGAAAAATAAATAGCCGAAAATGATGCGTAAATTTTACCAGAATTAGCCAAGGGAGAATGTAGTCTCAGGGATCACAATATACCAACACTTAGTAGATCATCTTAACTTGTTTTGACACATCTTGTGTAGATATATTACTGCTCAGAAGTATTCAGAAGCCTTGGACATCCTTCAATCAGGCGCTTTGGTACAATTGAAGCATGGGCAGGTTACTTTCTTGTGATAGTGCAAGTTAACAAATATTGTTAGCAGCTGATGTCATCCATCAATTTATACCAAGAATATTGATTGATTTGATCTCATTACGAGTTTTCCTAATTTTTATGTAGGAGTTACCCAACTGCACAATTTTCTTCAACTTTTTCCCATTTAGGGGATGCAGAATCAAAAAGGAAAAAGAACAGCTTAAGCTAGATTATTTTATGCATGCAGTTTCTTCCTCTGCGGCAAGCCGTTAATGTTTCCTGTGTTTATTTTTCCTTCTTTTTTTGCACTCCCGAAATAATTTATAAAACAGACTCTACAAATGCCCATTCCATTTTGCTCTTTAATTGGAAACAGATGTTATTGTAGCATAGGCTACCTTGCTGTACTATAGCGAGGTGCTTTGGATTTTCAGGATAAATGGTAGAGCACTAGTTTTGCTGTTAACTGCTTATGTACTTGTGTCAACCTAAACTGCATTTGGACCCAATCCATGGTAGAAGCCACATTGCAGCAGCATGTAGAACTTTGAAATCCTTCATTTTCCTTACTGGTAAAAGATTCCGTTGTGTTTATATTATTATCAACAATTCCAGGTTACCTGTGGTGGTGAACTTGCTGTCCTCTTTGTTGACACCCTCATCACAGGAGAGCTTGCATATAGTGAACAAAATTTTGGTCAGTTTTTTTCTTTTATAAAGAAGCACAATACATAAGTTCCTTCTACTGATCATCCCAATATTTCCTATTGTTTCAGTTTGTTTTTCCTTCAATTATCTAGCCAATCCATTTGTACAGTATATCATTTTTTTGTTACTCCTAGCTTCGTGCAAAATATTGAAGAGCCTAAAATATTGTTGAAAGCAGTGACCCTTGTCCTCTAGTGCCAAATTTGATTTTAGCATATTTAGTTCTCTTTTTTTTTCTCTCTTTACATACAGAAAATTTTGTTGGTCCTCTTATGGTTCTGCATGAACTGAATAAAACAATCCCCTTCTAGTAAATTGATGCATGCAATAAATTCGGTTGATAGATATCACGTTTTGTGATAGTAACTATATTGTGTCACATTAGATCGTATCAGAAAGATATATGAGGCATTCCCAAGGATAACTGTTCCACATTTCCTTGGAGATGACTATGATGATGAAGGGCATCAATTATCTGAAGCTATTTCTGCTGCCAAAGTGCGTGCAGAGAGTTGTTCATCATTCCTGAAAGCTGCGATCAGGTAGGGTTACACAAATTTTATTCAATGCATGTAACAGTAAACAAATGTTTGCCATTAAAGCATCAAATTGTTTCCAAACTTATGTGCATAACCTAGCAGATAACATGAATGAGTTATTGGGATTATAGTGATAGGGTAATGCATGGTTCTGACTCATTTGCTCTCGTTTTATATGAAAATTCAGAATCATCTGACTGGTTAAGTCAAAAGGTAAAGAACAAAGATAATTTTCCATAATATTGCTCTCATTTCACATGTTTTATTGAGACTTTCAATAGTTGATCTTGATGTTATGGTTTCTAGAGTTGGTCATGCTGTTATTTCAAGATGAAATATTGAAATGTGGCTTATGCTAAAATATTGTGTGGTTTTGACACTGCAATACGAATTACGATTGTTATTTCCATTCTTACTCTGTTATTGAGCTTTATGATGGTTCTCCCTCTTATCAAGGTGCTGTCTTCATACGACACTAATAATGTGTCATTTATTTTTTTAAGGTGGTCTGCTGAGTTTGGAACATCAAGAAATGGTTCTCCTGAGCTGCATGTTATGTTAGCAGAATACATATATTCAGAATCTCCAGAGACGGTAACTTGCTATAATTCATTGGCTGATAAGAATGTGTATGTCTTCTATATTGAAGCTTCAGTTTTTTTTATGAGTCACTGCTGTTGCTATAGTTTAGTGCTTTTGTGATTTTGCTCCAAGGTTTAATGTTTAGTACCTTTGACTGCAGGACATGACTAAAGTCTCAAGTCATTTTGTACACGGAAATGATCCAAAAAAGTTCGCTTCTATGCTGGTGAACTTTATGGGCAAGGTAGCGGTTTTGTTCTTAAATAAGTTTACATAGTGTGATAATCTAATCCTTTTTGTTGTGATATGCAGTGTTACCCTGGTGAAGATGATACTGCAATTGCACGTGGGGTTCTAATGTAAGATATCCTTCCATAATTTTTTCTTGGGATCGGGAGGATGTCCTTTCCATGTATGAGTGCAGATCTTCAGTGTATTGCAATGCAGGAAAGGTCTGGTTTCTGTTATATTTGCAGTGTTATTAGGTAGAGGTTAGCAAGACCATAATTAGAAACTGAACCTAGTTCGGTGGGAGTTGTGGGTGTACACTCCCTGCTTGAATTTGGCTGCCAATTTTTTATATTTATACAATGATACCTAGTTCTTCATAGGTTGGTTGAGTTTTCTTTAATTAATCGGTACATGATTAACAACAACTACCTAGGTTATATTGTCTCGAATAAATATCCTGACATGTGATCCACAAATTCCCTTTGGCCTATGCCGAATGCAGAGAGTAGCATACTTCAGAGTAAACTAGACGGTTTCATTGGTGGGATACAAGTATATGTTATGATATTATTGTTGGGTAGAGAATAAGAGATATTCTGTTTCCTGACATAATATTCATTCCTTAAGGTACCTATCTCAAGGGAACCTGAGAGATGCGAATTTACTTATGGATGAGATGAAGGAACAACTAAAATCTGCTAACTCGGATTTTCCCAAAACAGACTTGATTCAGTTCATCAAGTATCTTTTACCCACGTAAGTTTGTCCCCTATTCTTTCCTGATCTTTTATCAACGTAAGAATGTTCTCTCTTTCAGACTGGACAAATTGTTGCAGGAAAAGTGTTGCAGTTTTGGATGAATAGTTTTGAATTGTCAACTGCAAAATGAGTAGATTGCCTAATTTTGTGTGATCTTCCGACCTAAGATTCATGTCTTGCTCTTAATGAGTTGATTTAAAACAATTAGTAACAATTTAACTGATACGTTGATGTCCTGGTCCCTTCAAGAAAAAAACTAATTAAGGAGTGTGGATTCATATATGTTTCTTGTGAATAGTTATGATCAAAGGCAAATTTTGTTTTTATTTTGATGTGTCTAAGACCATGAAGTAAGTTAATACGCCAATTGGACAGGTGTAGTGCCTCTTTCTTTTGTTTTAGAATAGTTTCACTTCTCTCTTGACAACTTCATGGTGAGGTTTGGTTATTTTTTCATTTTTTGGTTTAGTTCAAGCTGTTAGGTTTGTTTATTGATTTGCTACCGTGTCATGCTATGCTTTCTGAAGCTTATAATAGTATTGCAGGAATTATATTTGAATGCCAGTATCACAAATCACTGATATCATGTTTTATTTTTTGCTCTCTTCTGTGGTATGTTGCCCCGTGTTAAGAGATCAATAATTTGTTGATGTCCCAGGGTTCAGGGAAGGGATCATCCTCTTTAGCCAAAATATAGTTAAGCCAACATATTGCTGTGGTTCAAAAATCATCACACAATCATGTATGCAGTACACAAGCTAAATAAACCTGCAAAAATTCAATCTCAAATTCATTTTTCATGTCGACATTCAAAAAAACATGTGTTTAAAAGGCGAAATACAGTAGGGAAGCCGCTATGTGCATTTTATTTAAAAGGCAGAACCAAAGTTGCAGAAAAAGAAAGATAAAACCTGTGTTTTAAGGCAAAAAAACACAGGACAAAATTCATCTTCCAGAGTATTAGTATTGCCAGGAAACGATGGGTAGTGAATTCCAAAATATTTGAAAAACACTACTGTCATCACGTGATGAACAGTGCCAGATTGACTGCTCTTCTATTTTGATTCTTGACAACTAGGATGAATTTGAAACTGAATTGTTGTAGCTATACTTAACTTTATGTGCACTACATACAATATTCCTTTGATGAATTTTTGAAGTATTGCTGCATGATGAATTCCACTAATGGGGATGCTCACGCCCCTGGATACAAAATCTGCACTATTAAGATATTCGCTAGGTATTTTCTTTATAACAAACTGGTACTGCACTTTGAACATATAGAAAAAAACTCGACCTGCGAGAGGTCAAGACCGCCCCCTGGGTATTGTGCTTAAGAAGGTCTTCTCACACAAATCGAGAAAATCCCTGGACCCCTGCCCCATCCATACACACGGAACCGTAACCTGTGAGTGGGCCGGCTCTTGACCTGTGCCTTCACAAGACTACGCTACCTTTCCTGGGACAGACGAGGGTTTTTTTTTTAACCACAGCCTGAAATTCGCTCCCACGAGGAGTCGATTCCAGGACCCGAGGAGTGCCACTGAGGTTCTCTAACCAGATGGACTAGAGGCCCGTTGGCCACTTTGAACATATTAATGTCACCATATATGTTTTAAATGATCTTAATGGAACATTTCAAGTTGTTTCAAATTCTGACAATTTATATGTCATGGAATATATTATTTGTTTCCAGCACTCTAGCATTTGTAACATTTGACACTGTTTACAGGCTTGAGAGAGATGCTTACCCTCTTTTTAGGACACTTCGACAGAAGTATAAGACAAGTACAGATCGTGACCCTGTGTTTCAGGAGGTAGTGCCATTTCTCAAATATTTTGTTGCTCGTTAAGAATATCTGTTCAGCATCACATGTCATCTTTTACAACTGTAGCCATGAATTTGACAGGAACCAGGATATAATAGTTTAAAAAACTGGAAAAATATTGGTAATAATGTGCTTATGTAAAAGATTATTTTGGATCCTGTAGGAATCTGTTGAAAGTTAGCTGTATTTCTGGAACTAACTTGCTATCATAGTATCATGTCAAACTAGAAAATTTGCAAACTTTGGCAGCTTATGAGATTGCATGGTTGCATTTTGCAGTTACTGGACGAAATAGCTGCAAAATTTTACAATATACAGCGCCAGAACCCTTTAGAAGGACTTTTCAGCGAAATGTTCAAGGTAAGCCTTATCTTGTCTTGCCATAATTCTGCAGCCTGCAGGCACCAGCTGGTTTTAGCAAATTTTCTAGTTGGGGTGTGGCACCAGCTAGGCATCAGTAAATCTATTTAAAGCATCAAATTCCTTGGTTTGTGGAGGCCACAGGATGATAACGCCTGATTTGAGGTCCAAGACTCCAAGATTTACTGATGTTATCCTCTACATTCTGCAGATATAATACCTGAGAAAAGAATTTTATGTCCATGCTTTGATCTAAACCATTGGCTGAAATAATACAATTGCTGCCACGGCAGCTCATGATCAACAAAGGTGCTTGCTCAACTATGAATGTCCAAGGCCATACATTTAGCATCAGACTGCATGAAGATATATTACTTAGCTCTGCAGCAAAATCGTTGATTAGTCTCAGATTGTTACTGAGCATGTGTAATTGAATTTTTTTTTCCTATTACTTGTTTCACTTTGTTGTCCTTGCCCTGTTCACTTTTGGAGATGTATCTTTTGTAACCCACAGATCAAAATGATAACCTATTTATATTCCTTGATTTTAATATATGGTGTTATCAGTAAAATTAATTGAATCCTTCATCATTAGGAGGAAGAGCACTTAGATACATAGCTTTTGCTCTCTCGGTCTCTCTTGTGTAAGACACTTGGATCCTTGCTCTTGCGCAAAGGCAAAACGTTTTGACTTTTCTATATACGTAGCTTTTGCTATCCACTTAAATATATACTATGTTTATAGAGTGTATCTATAAAAGCATGAAACCATACAATATTTTTTTATTGACATTATGCTAAGTTTATTTTGCATGCATTTCAATTCAAACTTTTAACATTGTATAGCATTAAACTAAAACTATAAAAAATGTTGATAGGAGCTTCAGCTCTGTGTTGGGCAATACGATGGTCAATCAGAATGAGCTAGTTTTTGACAGATGTAAGCAAAATCTTATTTACATGTACTATTCAGGGACGCATAGGTTTGGGACCAAAAGGAGACGGTGACTTCTTGATATGACGATGGTTAGAGTCAACACAATGACAGTATTGTAATAATCACGACTATGCATATCTTTCCATTATTAAAAAAAAGGCAATGTATGTTACATCCCGACAAAGAGCTTATCCGGTGCAAGATGAAATGACACATTGGTTTTGACTTTGGGCTCTGTTGCAATGAAATGATGACGATCAAATTAAGACCATAATTGTGTTCTAAAGGGGGGCCTAATTAAAGGAGATGGTATATATATATATATAGTTTTTGTTGTTATTGCCTTCACTTGTTACATTTTATATTACTCCAAACTAATAAATATATAAGGTAGTACTGAAAACGCACACTGTAACTGTACCACGCCCCTGCATCATCTCACTGTCTAATTAAACAGCTACTAAGACCGTTATTTTGTTTCGTAATATAATCGACGAGATATTATGGCCGTCGACCGATGGATCATGCATTAGCATTATATTATATATATGTATACTGCTGTTTAGCTTCCAAGAAGAGCCAGCAGGAAGCTCCTGTAGTCCCCCGAGGTTTCCTGGGCGATGGCCTGTTCCAAGGTGCACGACGCCCTCTTCTGGAACGCGGCGCAGATGGCCCCCATGTCGTCCTTCTCCGCGTGCATCACCACCACCCTCGTCAGGCTATCCTCGTCGGTCCCTGCAGACTCGCGCGTCGCGTTCCTCAGCACCTGCGTGCGTGCCTAATCCATCTCAGAATCGATCTTTTCAGCCAACACATACAACGGCAACAATAATCAGTTCCGTTCAGTTCAACAACGACGACGATCATCGTCGACGACCACCGCCTCACCTTGGCGAAGTACTTGCTGGGATCCGCAACGCACCGCACCGCCGTCCGCAGCGCGCGGGGGCACCCCGTGGGGTCGTCCCCACGCGGCAGCGCCTTGGTGACGCTGCCGCGGTGCTCGTCCTTGAAGCAGCCGAACGTGGCCCTGAGCTGCGCCTTGCTCCTGGTGCCCACCACCCTGATGAGCTCCTCGTGACCCCCCGCTGCCGCGGCGCGCCGCACAGCCTCGTGCACGATCTTCGCCTCTGATCGCGCTAGCTCCATGTCCACGTTGTCGTCGCCGTCGTACCTGTACGTGCTCACCAGCGCGAGCAGAAGCTGAACGAAGGTGACGTACGTACGAGGACAGGTTAGGTAGCTAGCCGGCCGGCACGACAAGGAGTGTCGTCGTCAAGGATGCTGGATGCATGGTGAACAAGTAAGCGAACTGCAGCTAGCTGCACGTACACTGCGAAGGTTGCCCGTGGCACGAGCGGCGACGTCTTCTTCCAGGGAGCGCCTGTACAGGGCATGGTATGCCTTCTTGACGGCCACGAGCTCCGCGGACGAGTTGGTGCACGCGACCTCCACGATCACCGGGTACTCCTCCTGTATGCATTCCGTTGCGGCGTTCGCCATCACAGCCTGCCTCTCGGCGGGGTCAAACATCCAGTGGTACACTGCTCTCTGCAAACGCATTAGCGGTCAGGCGAACTGAACTGACAAAAAATAAGCTCATCGGAGCAGGAGGGCAAATGCATGCACACTAATCTGAACCTCAAAATCGCCGGAGAGCTCTGACTGCAGGCGCTGGATTAGGCTCTCGCTGTACTTGTGTTCGTACTCCAGCGCGATCTGCTTCCTCTGGGTCGCGTCGCGGTGAGCTAAGATGGATATCACCGCCTGCTCGTCGGTGCCCCATCCTGAATGAACCACAAAAATTTGAGCATGTTACGCGCGCTACAGTCAGAAAGATCAGGATTCAGGAGCAGCAGTAACCTTGGAACGCCTTCAAGAGAGCCGCGGCATCTTCAGCAGGAGAAGGGACAACTCGAGGAACAGTAATTATTGCCATTTTTTCCCCCCACGATATGATGCTCTTTCCTTTCTCTCCAGATTGGTTTGTTAATCACCCCAACCTCCGGGTATTTATGGAGATGATATCTGACCGTTTGCTAGTGGGCATTGAATTGAAACCTTCAACAAATCGCATGTTAATATTCCAACTTTACTTCGTTTCTTCCAGTTAGTTTTAACTATGGTGAGTTTCAAAATTTGATGCCTGTGGGTTTCAAAATTTAATGCCTCATTAAACAAATATAAATCCTTCCGGCGTCTTTTCGAAGGAAACCGAAACTCCTTACAGATGGAACCAATGTTTTCAAGTCGTCTAGTCAACTCTAATTGCCATGGGACCGACCAGACGATTAGTCGCGATTAGTCGTCGACTAGGACGACCAGTCGAGTCTGGTCTGGGCAGTGGGCACACCTACCATCATTGGAGGAAGAGCTCATTTTCGTGAGCTAGGGGGGAGCAGAGGCGCAGAGCCAGGGAAGAGCTTCACCAAGGGGCGTGCTGGCTGGGGAAGAGAAGCAGAGAAGAGAGAAAGAGCAGAGCAGCAGCAGCCGTCACGCACAGGAGCAAAGAAGAGAAAGACCAGAGCAGCAGCAGCCGTCACGCACAGGAGAGGAGAAGAGAGAGAGAGAGCAGAGCAGCAGCAATCGTCACGCACCGGAGAGAATAAGAGATGGGAACCCTGGAGACTTGGCCTCATGTATATATATTACAGACCCTAGTGAGCCAAATTGGCAGCCCAACTACTCACCTGGAAGCCTAGTCAGGCAAGCCCAAAGAAGGCAATGCCCAGCCTGGTCGTGCAGCCCCCTGGTCGGACGACTAATCATTAGTCGTCGACTAGTCGGACGACCAGGTTTCTAGTCGAGCTAATCGAGTCGAAGTCTCTAATCGAGGTCATGGTACCGACCAGACCGACTAATCGCGATTAATCAGACGACTTGAAAACATTGGATGGAACAATTAGTTCTGACCTCCAGTTCTTCAGACTAGTGTTGTATTATCAGTAATGAATTCTTGATCATAGATGAACTGAATCCTCCTCGCTTATGTAATATTCTGATGTTGTAATGAGCTGATGCACTGCGGCAGCGCACATGCATGAATTTGATCAAAGTTGGGTGAAGTCAGCAATCTGCGACAGACAGCAACGATGATGCACCGAACCGAAGTAAAATAAAAATTTCTCTTTTTTTAGCAAGTATAAAATAAAATTTCTGAATTTTTTTTGAGCAACAAATAAAATTTCTGAATATGTGATCTTGAACTAAGGTGGGCCGTACCGAACCGACCGGGCCGAGCTTCACCGTGCCGAGCAACGCAACAGCGACGACGACGAGGCCTTGCGATCGATGCGTGCCCATCAACCGCCAAAGCCGTGGTAGGAAAAAGGCCAGGGTTTTCAAAAAAAAAAAAAAAGAGGAAAAAACCCAGCGCGCACGACAACTTTCAGCGGCACACCGCGCCTGACGTTGGCAGCCCAGCCACCTGCTGCCGTCCTCCCCCCACCAGTCCCTCGTAACGGCGCGTGACTCTCGCTGTCTGGCACTTGGCACCAAGCGTGAAATTTTCGTATTTTGGTCTCTCTTAAAAACAATTTTTAGAAAAATACCTACGTCAAAATATTTTCTGAAAATAGACCATTTTTAGGCGTCTTAGCACATAACGCCGAGATATGAGGCTCAGCGTCGTGTCACTCGACGCCAAGGTATTGCCACGTCACGGACGACCGGGGTCGTCGTCGACACGGTGGCGCGTGGGTCCGAGATGTCGGCGTCGTGTCCACCGACGCCAAGTGCCCAACCTCGGTGCGGTTGGACTGCGCGCCGAGCTACTGCCCCATCCGAAGCGCGGCCTAGGCGGCCCAACAAAGCACGGTGGCCCAGAAGCTCGGCGTTGGGTCACTTAACGCCGAGCCTGCAGACCTCGGCGTGGTCCGACTCAACGCCGAGGTCTGGTCCCTTTAGGCCGAGGCCCCCTTCTTCTTCTTCCATCCCCTCCTCCATTCCCCCACGGCTCCCAAATTCTGAAGGCCGCCGGCTCCCAAATCCCTCACGCCCCCACAAAACTCTAACCTCCAAAATCGACCCCAGGTGCCTGGATCTTGTCTCCCGAAGCTTCCTCGAGGTAATGGTCCCTCCCCTCCTCCATTCTATCCGCGTAGATGTGCTTACATTGTCCCTAATCATGTGGAATCATGGTTGTATTGTGTTTTGGTATATTTGTGTTTGCATTTGCAAAATGTATGGCTTAGGATGATTGAGTGCATTGTTGTTTAACTGTTTTATGTGCTGAACATGTTAGGTTAGTTTGGTTTCTAGTTATTTTGGTCATTAGGGTTATTTGTTTATTGTAGGTGTCATTAGGGTTAGTTATTTGTTGGTCATTAGGGTTACTATGTATTTTATTTATTTGTTGGTCATTACATTTCAATTTGTTATGACCAAGGCGTTTTGCCAAGGTACTCCTCTTTCCCCTCTTTCAATTCATCCATTTAGATTCGTTTGTTTTTGAACTTGGCATTATAGGTTTGGTTCATGTTCATATTATTCGTTCAATGTATGGTGGTTCAAATGATTGAATGACCCAAATGTATGGTTGTTGCTGTTGCTGTTGTTGTATATGTTATGGTTTATAATCATTGAGTTAAATTTTGTGTTTGTTGGGATTCGAATTTGTTTAGGGTTTGTAATGAAAAGCTTATTTGGGAGGTATGGTGATTTAGTGTTAGTACCTTTACATTCGTTGCAAGGTACTTTGGGTTGATTTTTTTTCTACGTAATGTTAGGATGCCAAGGCGTGGTAAAGCTCGTATTCCAAGGTAATCCCAATGTTTATTCATTATCTGTGCAACAAATAGAAAACCCTAAGTTTAGGTTTGGTTCTCCGTTAATATGACTAAATTCTTTCAATTGTAGCTATGGTCGCCAGAGGGCAAATCCCTACGACCTAAAGCCTCTCCCTGAAGGTGTTCCTCGACCAATGTGCTTTTGTGGTGATCCTTGCAAGATAGACTCTCTGAAGATGAGGAAACATATAGACAAAGGTATTGGATATGTCCCAATTATGCATGGGAACCTACAAAGCAACAGCGCCGTGCATCGTTTGTGAGGAATTTTTATTGTGTTAATTAATTTTTTTGTGATATTAAGTATTGCTTATTTATTTGTTTTGTAACAATTTGTTTTTCTTGCAGACCGTTCCACCACTGTGTGACTTTGAGCAGTGGATTGACACTGAGATCAAGGAGTCGGACAAGCAGCGTCTAGAAGGCCTGAAGGAGTGGGATGCGGAGGTTAAGGAGAGGTTTGAGCAGAGACGCAGACTGAAGGCTATAGAAAAGGAGCATAAGGAAGAGGAGGAAAGGAGGCGTGTTGCTGCGTACAGGGCGGAGAGAGAGAAGAAGCTTGAGCGTGTGCGCCGAGTGAAGGCAGCGATGGAGGAGAATCCCGATGCCGAGAGGAAGAGAAAGTGGCCTCGTTGCACTCAGTAGGTATTTGGTTTATTCACGAGCGATGTCGTGTAGCCTTGGACTTTTTTTACTATGTTGTAATGCACTCTGCTTTTATTTCAGATGAACTTATTTCCTGGACTTTTTTTTATTATGTTGGAATGCACTATGATTTTATTTCAGATGGTCTTATGCCCTGTACTTCGTTAACTATCCTAAGACTATAGTGGTACTGTTTGTATCACTGAAAAGACTACTTGTGTTGTTGCAGTCACTGAAAGGGCTACAAGTACTGAAAGGGTTACAAGTTCAGGATGCGGCCTTCCAACTGAAAGCCTCTCCCACACCCAAATCTGCAAAAAAGAGTGCCTTGCAAAGCTGACGGTACAGGAAGGCAAGTATAGCCGAGCCCCAACTCCTATTGCCGACATCCTCCCAGTTCAAAAGGCACGGGATGTACATCCAGGACGCCGTGTCTCCAGTGCCGTCAGGGAAGAGAACCGTACCAAACATGTGGAGGACGTAGGCCCGACAGTAGTATGTCACGGTCTCGGCGTCTACGTTGGGTGGGCACTCCCGAAACTACTGACGAAGCCACCTCAGGGACACCCCACTGCCGCGCCATTTCTTGCCAGCCTCAACTGCCGCTAGGGGCCGTCCCAAGAAGTGCTCAACCCGCTGCTGCCATCCTTCGGACTCCGTGTCTCCTGTCACTGGGAATCCTCGGATTTTGACTCCAAGGATCATGGCAACATCCTCAAGAGTGACCGTCATCTCCCCGCATGGTAGGTGAAAGCTGTGTGTCTCCGGACGCCACCGATCTATCAACACCGTCAGCGCCGCTGGGTTGAAAGGTGGCATGCCTCGACGACAAACACGAGCAACGATAGCAAGGTTCGCCAGCTTCAGGAGGGGCATGTACCTCTCGTCGTAGACCATGGTCGTAGAGGCCTCATGTGTCATTGGCCTCAGCACATTCAAAACCTGCAATAAAAGACAAGCATGAAAAAGTATTAGTTCATGTCACTTTATAAAGAGCATGGACTATAGAGCAAAACATGAACAATGCAATGTTTCATACGAATTGTTGAATATACCTCTCCGTTCTTGATCCTCCGAGCCCGGTGGTGCTCATCGAACCTTGGATCAAGAAGGGGGAACCGATCCATCCTGCAACATAAGCAATGCCAAAGCATTAGTATAAGTTAAAGCATGTGTATGAGGTACGAAGTAACATAAAAATAAAAAAAATAAAAGTAAACCAATGTACTATTACACAAAGCAATTCTAGTAGCTAGCTTGGTGGATACCTGTTGTCTAAGTAGTTCAGGACATTTTCTCTTATTGTGGCATGGCTTATGGCAACCAGAGCAACGGCTCTTTTGAGTGTCCTCTACAAAATGTCTCCCAACCTTACTCGTGGTTGATCTACCTTTCATGGCTCGGTCCATATCCATCCTGAACCGCTTCCACCGCCTAGGTCCTCTACTCTTCCAGAGTAAACCAAGATCAGCCACATACTTGGGGCCATCATAAGTAGGCCATTGACTCTCGTCAAGAAATGGCTCGAACTGAGGATTCTAGGTGCTCATTAGGTTCCTCAAAGAGAACTCCGCGGTCATATGGGGAGGGACCTCAGCGTCAACACGTCTAAGGCGACAGGCTGTAATCATGTGGGAGCAAGGCCTATGGTATATGATCGGTTTTTCACACGTACACTTGTTCTCATTGATCACTACTTTATGTTTTCGAGCACCTCGGTTTTCACCACCAATGTTAGTTCCACCACCCTCTAGAATCTCATATCCATGGTTGATCGGATCGAAACATGAACCCTTCTATCGTTTAGACTTTTTCTTTGAGAAAGCTAGTTCCTGAGATGCTAAAAATGGCCAAGCTTTGCCTGCTGTCCATAGAGACCTCGCATGCTTCTTCCTCGAAACGAACCAAGAATTCAACTTGTAGAAGGTGAATGAGGCAATAGCAGTCACAGACAGACCACGACAACCTCTTAGAAGGCTGTTGAACATCTCTGCCATGTTACTAGTCATGAAGCCCCATCTCCAACCACCGATGTCATGTGCAAGTGACCACTTATCCTTCGACGCCATCAACTCGCTCAAGAATTGCCTGCCATCAACATTTGTGGCTAACTTCAAGGCATCTAACTTATCTTTGAATAATTGAACCTCTTGCTGCCTGCAAACCTCCTCAAATAATTTGAAGTTGTCCTTTGTGTGATCACGCCTTATAAGATTCTGAGCAAGGTGTCTAGTGCACCACCGGTAATGTATTTGGCCGTAACCAGGAATCTCTTGTTCTACGACATTCAGAATGCCAGCATGCCTATCAGATATCACACAAACATTACGTCCCAGACCAATTACCACTTGTCTTACTAGCCTGAGAAACCAACACCAACTATCCGTGTCCTCCTTCCGAACAATCGCAAAGGCTAATGGCACAAGCTGGTCCTCTGCATCTGTCCCAATACAAATAAGCATTGTGCCTTCAAATTTCCCTATAAGAAAGGTCCCATCAATTAAGACGACGGGCCTGCAATGCTTGAATGCTTCGATGCTCTGCCCGAACGCCCAAAACACCCTTCCAAATACCTGGCTACCATTCCTTGTTTCACCTTCCTTAGGTAAATACTCGAAGTGCATCCCAGGATTTATAGCCCTCATTGTGTTCAACATTACAGGGAGGCGCTCATAAGCTTCTTCCCAATTTCCAAATATTTGACATAGTATCGGATATCACGTTGCTTTGCCCTCCATGCTTTCCTATACTTGACATAGTAATTGTACCATTGGAAGATAATCTCAACCAACGCAGACACCGTAATGGTTGGCATATGCTTCACCATGGGGCATAATTGCCTTGCAATGAACCTAGAATTGAGCTGCAGATGGTTCTCTTCTGCCTCAGCAGTGGCACAAACATGTGGTTGCTTCACTGAGGTAATCTTCCATTTGTCTGCCTTCGTCTTCCTAGCACATACTCTCCAACCACACTGTTGTTCTTCATAAGCAACAGTGTACCTCTTCTCCTTGAATGAATTGATGACCCTAAAAGGTCGATTGTGTACAATGGAGTACTCTTGCAACCATGATTTCAACTCATCCATGGTAGCAAACAATATGCCCTTTCGTATGATGAGGCAACCGCTGAAAGGTCCTTGTTTGGTTTTGGTAATTGAGTGACAACTTAGGTGGACTAATTATATTTATGTGAGATACACAGGTGATTAGTCCACAGGTACATGTGTGTGAGCAACATATGCCATGAAGGTGAAAATGGCTTGGAGATGTTGCAAAGCTCACACATGCGATGATGAAGGAGCTTAAATGCACATGAGACATGACATTGAGTCATGTGATCAAGGTGGAGAAGATCAAGACAAGACTTGGCTTGATGGATCGGTTGCAAGCGTGAAGGGCAAGTCGAAGGCTTTGGAGTGATGGACCGCGTGGCGGTGAAGCTTGAGTAAGACTTGGCGCCGATGGACGATGGCAACGGTGAAGAGCAAGTAGAGTCAAGATCGATGAACCAATATGATCATGTGATGATATGAAGTGGATCATATCATTGTTGATCATGTTGGTGCATGTATTGCATCGACATTGAAGGAGGTGGAATGGAATGCGCAAGGCAAAGGTATAACCCAGGGCATTTTATTTCACCGGTCATAGGTGTGTAGAGAAGTTTATGACCGGGTTTAGGATAGATGGCCGTACTATCAAGAGGGGCAAACTTGTTTGCATATCGGTCATCTAGTGTCACTCGAGTGTTCTAACTTTGCATTGACGCTAGGATCGAGTGGCGTGGCAAGTTGAGTGGCTAACATCCTTTGGGAAATGATTGTGAAAATGCTAACACACATACACATGGTGGTGTACACTTGGTGGTATTGGCACATTTACAAAGGCGGTGGTGTTTGCAGGGTTGAGATGGGTTTGGGGGATTCGGCGCTTTCGGGAAAATGAAATGCCTATTTTCTATTGCGCCGGATGCAAATTCTTGGTGGTTAGCTCATTGGAGCAAGGGTGAAGAAGTTAGAGTTGAAAACGAGTTGGTCGCGAAGATGCTGGCGTCGGTCAACTGACCGGACGCTGGATCTGAATGCACCGGACGCTGGCAGGCTGCGTCCGGTCAGGCTGACATACGGTGACACAGTAGCTGGAGTGTGACCGGACGCTGGCTGCGTCCGATCGCGTTCGACCGGACGCGTCCGGTCATGCTCGGGAGCTTACTGGAAACGACCGGACGCTGAGGGTCCAGCGTCCGGTCAGGTCAAGTGACCGTTGGAACCGGGACACGTGGTCGTCTATGAGCGATCGGACGCTGAGGTCCAGCGTCCGGTCAACATGACCGGAGCGTCCGGTCGGCCCGACCGTTGCCCAGTGAAGGGGTAACGGCTAGTTTAGCCCTTGGGGCTATAAATAGAAGTGGCCCTCGGCCATGGCTGGGGGAGAGCACCTCAAGGGACTTAGTGTCCATGCTTGAGAGTGCTTGGGAGCCCTCCATCACACACATACTTGATAGTGATCATTCGATTGTGTGAGTGAGCGATTCTAGTGCGATTGCATCGTGAGGTTGCATCGAGTGGCACTAGGTGATCGAGTTGCAAGCCGGTGGTGCTTGTTACTCTTGGAGGTTGCCACCTCCTATATGGCTTGGTGGTGGTCTCCATCGAAGCGCGCAAGAAGCTTGTGCGGCGCTCTGGAGAAGTGCTTGTGAGGGGCATTGTGCTCGCCCTGTGGGAGCCGCGAAGAGCAACTCTAGTAAAGCGTGTCATTGAGCTACTCTCACTCAAGGGGTAGGTTCTTGCGGCGCCCGACGTGCGGGCTTAGCGGGTGATGCTAATTAGCCGCCGAACCACCAAGTGAGCGGTCGACACAACGGAGACTAGCGTGTTGGCAAACACGTGAACCTCGGGAGAAAAATCATCGTGTCAACCTTATTCTTCCCATTGGTTTGCATCCCCGTTACACAAGCTTGGAATTACTTTTATACATATTAAGCTTGTGTAGTTGCTCTTGTAATTAGATAGCTTGCGTAGCTTGCCAATTATCTTCTTGCTTGTGTAGCATAGAAGTAGCTCCCTTGCGTGGCTAATTTGGTTTTAGTAACCTTGTTAGTCACATTGCTTAGTTTGTGTAGCTAAGTATTTACGCTCTCTAATTAGGCATTGGTTGCCTTGTTATTGAGCATTGCTAGTGAGCTTTGTTAGCTTTGTGCTTTTGCTTACTAGCATGTGTAGGAGCTCCCTTGTTGCTTAAAAGTACTAGAGGCATAGGTTTGTGTGACCTTGCTCCTAGCATTGGTTAAGAGAGCTCTAGCTAGCCCGGCACCTTTGTTGCATAATTGTTATCTTTGAAAGGTGCTAGTGAACATATATAGTGGGGTATAGTCTTGGCTAGACCGATAGTCTTAATTCTACATTTATATCGGTTAGCCGACGCGATTAAGTTTTAAAAAAGACTATTCACCCCCCTCTAGTCGCCATCTCGACCCTTCAACCGCTAACATCAGGCATAGTTGTATCACTTGGCCCACCATCAGCTACTGCCCTATGACCATGGCTAAGGTCCTCAAAATCACCAACTAGTGGATCTCTCCAAGGCAAGATCCTAGACAATATCTCTATTTCCCTAAAATTCAGACGACCAACAGGGCGATCGTCATCAGAGTCTTCGGCTATCTCCTCTACGAAGGATTCATCATCTCCAGCTATCTCCATGTCAAAACGGGTCGTAGCCCTAGCATCACCAAAGTCTTTTTCACCACTAAGATCATCTTCGTCGCTAAGCTCATCCTCAATAGAAAAGTCTTCGCTAGCGTCGTCCAAACCTTCTTCTGCATCAACAATTATATAATCATCATTCTCTTCATCACTATCATGATTGCCCTCACCACCGGCAACCAGATTCTCTTCCTCATCCCCACCGTAGCCTAGTTGTGTGACAAGTATTTCTTCTTCAGGCAAAGGACCATAACCTATGTGAGCGGGGGAAGATGGCCATGCTTCGAAGTTATCATTTCCTAAGCCGGACTCCTTACTTACTACTAAATCCAAAGATCGCACTTCTGAGGCCAATACAACTGCCTTGTAATCATTCCATTCAGTCTCGCTTGTAATTTTGAGCAACCGCTTGATCCGAGGACCCTTCAATGACCCAACATCTATGACACCTTCAAACTGAACATGCACGTCTCTTTCATTCCAGCCTAACTTAACCTTGACTCGCTCCACTAACTGGGTCAAAGATGGTGTTTCAGAAAAAATCAACAACTCCTCACACATGTCCAGAAATTCCAAACTATCATCTCTTGTCCTAACAATACGGCCTCCAAGATGCAACCTCACTAATTTATCCATCTACAGCCATCACACAACAAGTAGTGTCACATATCAATATATCATGTGAGTTTCAATCCAATAAGTAGAAACTAAAATATATCATTTCATCTTTTTCAACCCCAACAACATAATCATTTCTAGTCATAACAAATTGAAATGTAATGACCAACAAATAAATAAAATACATAGTAACCCTAATGACCAACAAATAACTAACCCTAATGACACCTACAATAAACAAAGAACCCTAATGACCAAAATAACTAGAAACCAAACTAACCTAACATGTTCAGCACATAAAGCAGTTAAACAACAATGCACTCAATCAACCTAAGCCATACATTTTGCAAATGCAAATACACATATACCAAAACACCATACACCCATGATTCCATATGATTAGAGACAATGCAAGCACATCTACGCGGATAGAATGGAGGAGGGGAGGGACTATTACCTCGAGGAAGCTTCGGGAGCCAAGATCGTGGCACTGAGGGTCGATTTTGGAGCCTAGGGTTTGGTGGCGGCGCGGGGGAGAAGAGAAAGAGAGGGAGGCCGGCGGTTTCAGAATGGAGGGAGGAAGAAGAAGGGGCCTCGGCGCGGCCTAAAGGGACCAGACCTCGGCGTTAAGTCGGGCCACGCCGAGGTCTGGAGGCTCGGCGTTAAGTGACCCAACACCGAGCTTCTGGGCCACCGTGCTTTGTTGGGCCGCCTGGGCCGCGCTCCGGGTGGGTCCAGTAGCTCGGCGTGTAGTCCAGCCGCGCCGAGGTTGGGCACTTGGCGTCGGCGGACACGACGCCGACATCTCGGACCCACGCGCCACCGTGTCGACGACGACCTCGGTCGTCCGTGACATGGCAATACCTCGGCGTTGAGTGACACGACGCCGAGCCTCATATCTCGGCGTCATGTGCTAAGACGCCTAAAAATGGTCTATTTTCATAAAATGTTTTGGCGTAGGTATTTTTCTAAAAATTGTTTTCAAAAGAGACCAAAATACGAAAATTTCACGCACCAAGCACCGGTAGCCGCAAGAACCGTCGGGCAAGGCACCACCGCCACCGCCTTGTCGAGACAACACTTTTTTTTCTTTGAAATCTGCCGAGACAACACTTTATCTGACTGGATGATGTACCCAAAGAACTTGAGCGCCGCTGATGCGTGATGACGACCGTATATGTTGAACAAAAGTTGTAACTACGAATAAAACAAGGTGAACCGATACAACGACAGGGAATTTGGGGAAAAAATATGCGGCATATAAGACTACCTTGGTTTGATTGGCGCGAGAAGGAATGGTGATACAAGAGTCTTTTCTTATAGGATTTATAAAATTGTAAAATTGAGATTATAGATTGGTTTGTGTTGCCTGTGCCTATCAAAGAGCTCAGCCTTAATCTTCCAAAGATGCTCGCAAGAGTATGATATATGAACATCAAATTCGAAAGATATTGATAGAAGTAAGTGTATGCACGAGGTAAAAAGTAAAAGTGTATACAATACGACACGTACGTCCAAAATTGATGAAGGACACAAAAGAGACAGAGGAGTGAGAAGGTACGATAAAAGTAGATAAGATGGTCACCTTAGTTCTACGTATCACTTAAATTATCGGGATATGTGTAAACAAGAGTCAGCTGATCGAGTTCAACTCGACGAAGCTAATCTAGGGTTTCGAACCTCGACTTTCACATTCTTCTTCTTTAATTTGTCCGAGCGTTGCTACCTTTTTGCCACGTAAAGGAAGACGTCTCGTAGCCTATTTGAGCATCTTTTGGATTCTTCGACGTTTCGAATTGGGGCGGGGGGGCATTTTTACAGTTGACAGTTACGTTAGTTCCTTTCTCCCAACAAATGGGATGTTATGTATGGTATATCTATTTGTCGGATATCAATCAAATTTAGCCTATATACCTCTTTTTATGCAATTTGAAATGGCGGTAACCTATCCTGATTCTGAATCCACACAAGCCTAAGATCTACCATGCCATAATACTGTCCATCTGTGTCATCGTCAAGCAACTCAAATCGTGGGCACAAATGCTCATGAGCATACAATGGGGTGGCCGTTAGCCACCGCAGCCCGCAGCATCATCCATGGTCAGCCAAAGGCCGCTGTAGTAGCTATCCAAAGGGTTTTCGTTTTTCTAATGGTGATGCCGAAAAAGGCGTCCGGAGTTGGTTGCACGGACACGACGCTGTTTCTGTTAGAAAGAGAGAGAAGCACGCGCGCGTGTTGGTGCTGGCAGGGCGGCGGGCGGACGCCGTATGGCTGGCGTGTAAACGCTTGCTGGCGCGGGGTGTTGTTTCTCGTTTGACCCGCCCCGGCGCCCCCGCGCCCGCCTGCAGCCTGCCAGATTAGCCGCACCGCGGTGGCGTCCACGTCAAAACCGAAGCGGACGCAGTCACGCACGCAGGCAGGCCAGGCAGGCGAAGCGGCGGCAGCGTCAGAGGTGGGGGGACACCGACACCTGCCGCGTTACGAGGTGTGAGGTGGGAGAGGGAAGGGGGACGGGGAGAGATCCGGGGGGCGCGCCGGCCGTAGAAGATCTGGCTGCTGCCCAGACGAGAAACAACGAGGATACCACCGCCACACCGCCACAGAGAGGCGGCCGGCCAGGCCCAGGCGGGCGGGAGGGAGGGACGAAATCTAGGCAGGGCAGCGGAGGAGCGGGGAGATCTCTCGCTCTCTTCTCGCTCTTCCGTCCATGGAACTGGGAGACGCCGCCGCCGGCCAGGGAGCGCAAGGGGACGCCGCCTCCGGGGCCCTTGTCAGGTGAGCTGTCCTGTCCTGTCCTCCGGTTCTCCTTCTCGCGCGCCGGTCTTCCTTGCTCGTGCGTGGTGCTCGTCGAGCATTGCTGCGCCGGCGCTGTGCGTGCGCCTAGCCGGCCGCGGAATCGGTGCGTGCCTGCCTGCCGATGTGCTTCTGTCTGGTGGTCTGGGTTTGGGTAGTGTTGACGAGTCTCCTGCTGCTGACCTGGAGCTTGTCCATCCATCTCGCTGCTGTGCTCGTTTGGCGGCGGATTGGGTAGACCAAATCTTCCACGGCTAGGAGTAGTTCCCGACACTATTTCATCCGATCTTCGTTTCCAAATATAGTTTTGTTTTTGGGTTAACTTCAAGCTTTCTCGGTGGAGAATTTTGTAAGATAGACATCTCGGGGGGAGAATTACAGTTCAAAATTATTCGGGGCGGTGTCTCAGTGCTGAATTGGGCGAGACAGACAGGTGATGTTGCCCCTGGGTAGCGGATGTGGAAGTCTCCTGTGTTCATGGTGGTGCAGGTCCATGCCTTTTCTTCCTGGAGTGCCATGGCAGCAGAAGAACTGCCTTGTGTGCACAGCATCTAAAACGACTCTCTCTTTCTTTTCAGCTTGGTTAGATTACTGCTGGCCCTTGGAGGAATCAACAGGGCTCGTTTACTTCTTTCCTTGAAGCGGATTAGATAGATGACCTTCTATATCTTGTGATTTTCATTTGAATGTTTCCGCTCCGGGCCTTATGAAATGATGAATGAATTGCCTTGTTGGGTCAGGAAGAAGAGGATGAGGAGGAAGAGCACTGGCCCTGACTCCATTGCCGAGACGATCAAGTGGTGGAAGGAGCAGAACCAGAAGCTGCAGGACGAGAGCGGCTCCAGGAAGGCGCCGGCCAAGGGTTCCAAGAAAGGGTGCATGGCGGGCAAAGGAGGGCCTGAGAACGTCAACTGCGTGTATCGTGGCGTGAGGCAGCGGACGTGGGGCAAGTGGGTGGCGGAGATCCGCGAGCCCAACCGTGGCCGGCGGCTATGGCTGGGCTCCTTCCCTACCGCTGTGGAGGCTGCCCATGCATACGATGAGGCGGCAAAGGCCATGTATGGCCCCAAGGCACGTGTCAACTTCTCGGAGAACTCTGCTGACGCCAACTCTGGCTGCACATCGGCGCTTTCGTTGCTGGCATCTAGTGTACCAGCTGCCACGTTGCAACGGTCTGATGAGAAAGTGGAGACTGAGGTGGAATCTGTGGAGACTGAGGTCCATGAGGTGAAAACAGAAGGGAATGATGACTTGGGAAGTGTCCACGTTGCCTGCAAGACTGTGGACGTCATTCAATCTGAGAAGAGTGTGTTACACAAAGAAGGGGAAGTAAGTTATGATTACTTCAACGTTGAAGAGGTGGTTGAGATGATAATTATAGAATTGAATGCTGATAAAAAAATTGAAGCACATGAAGAATACCATGATGGAGATGATGGGTTTAGCCTTTTTGCATATTAGAAGCATGGTTATGGGGAGAAGTAGGAATAACTTCATTCTAGATGTTAGGAAAATGCTTCAACCTGAAGCGTTGTAGTCATTCGTGGTTTTCATCTTACTGAGACATAGCTTTATACTATGAGCCAACCGGTACAAGAAGTTGTCCTGTGTGTTGAGTTCCTGTACTATAGTAGGAAATGAGTCCGTGTTTAATGAGCTCTCTTGGTTGTTAATATTGCACATTTGCTCAGCTGAACTCAAGTTAGGTCAAGAAAAGGAATGGTAAGTACACCGAATAAATTTTTAGGATTGCATTAAATTGCAAAGCAGGCATATGAGCAAGTTATTTCGTTGTAATGGTACATTCAGTTACAATAGAGTAATCATACTTTTTGTGCCTCATACATGCATGGATTTTTCAATGGTTATATCTCATACTGCTATACAATCATTCAGAGTAAAGTGATTTATGGAAACTTTGTAAGGGGAAGCTGCAGGCATTCTCTAAATTCAAGCCACCTTGTTTCGCTATGGAAGGTCCTTTGTTTGTTAGGCCAGTATGTTAGCCAAATCCACCCTCGGATTTCCCAGTTCATAGTCTTTCCTAGTGTTGCACCACAGATCTTCCACCAGACACTATCTCCATACTCATCACGTGCAAAAATGACACCCCCCTGCTTTGTGAACGGGCGGTATGCATTTGAGTACCTGTCACGGAACCAGGCCCTGGGTTGAAGCAGAGAAAGCTTTGAAGGTTTTGAGGAATAAACCTCCCTTCCATTGACACCATCATGAAGAAACCAGTTCAAGGTTGCAGTGTTGCCATGCACAGACTGCTCAAATTTCCAGGGCTTCATGGCCAGTGTAAGGCTTTCAGTGACTGATGCCTTCAGACCAAATGAGTTTGGGGGATCAAAGGAACCCTCAAAGCCCTTCTCAAAACCAAATTCATGTGTGGGGTTGTCGTTGGACTTGCCGACAGAAACAGACAGCACATCAGATTGTTGCATAGGTGTGATTTGCAGCATGACACGAGATGGGAAGTGCTTCTCTTCAGAGCCATATCCACGTTCTGCCATGAGGGTCTCAGAGACCAAAGAGTCCACATCACACCTGTGTTAGATGCCAAAAGTGAGTGCTGTCTGTTCCCTTTTATTTTGTTTTATTAGATAGTCCATGTGTGTGGACAAATGTTTTTTTTTAATGAAGTTGCTTTCTACAGCTAATCATAGTCTGTGAAACAATGAACCACCATGAATTTCTAATGATTTTTAAATAGTGTTGGCTTATAGATTACATATGCTAATGAATTTCTAGACAGTTCTGGTGTAGACTACTCAAATGGGAGTTTTACTCTAAGATCTATATTGTTCCTAGTTAACAACATTTTACAAAAATATACATGATTCCTTACTCCATGTCAATTTACTTTAGTGTAGAAAGTGACTATATTTTGACATGTCTAGGTTTTATTTGTTATCTAATGATCTAGCTTTGATGCCAACTTATGCAGATAGACTTTACAGGTACCACTAAAATTGAACTATTCTTTGGCCTTTGTACTAAAAAATCAAGTTGTTATTGCTACCTCAGGAAAAAGAACGGAAACTTGATTGTGAGTTCATGTAATAGAAAGAACTGGTTCTTATATGTTAAAATAACTGACCTTATGTTGTCTACCTTCACCTCGACATCAATCCAGTTATCCCTTCTTGCTGTTCTATAAGCTAGCTGAATCACACATTCAACCTGCTGATAAATGAGTGAGAAGAGAAGGCGCTCATCCTGTGTTGCTTCTGCAGGTTCCTCCATGCCCATGGTTATGACTGGGCAGTACAGCTGCACCTTCCAGAGCCCGCTTGCTGAGAGGGCATATGAGAACAGCGGCGATGATACCCCAGATGACTGGTTTGCGGATCTCAGCTCAACGATCCAGTTAGTTACTGCGAGATTCATTGTCTGCATCCACTGGTCCTCAAGGTTTGCCCCAAGCATCTTTACAAGGTTCTTTGCGGCATCTCTGCACTTTGAACCAGTAAGCTGGGTTCTCAGTGAATCCAAGCATCCAGGACGGAGATCACGAGGAGACTCGTAGATGCACACCAGGAAGGCCAGGGACAAGAAAACTATGTTGAACACGTCCTTGAAGTTGGCATGAGGCTGTGCCCCAGGGAACCGAAATGACGATTTTTTGTCTGGACAATACCTCATCACTGAGTTGACAATGTCAACGAAGACCTGTATCATATCTTGTTCATCTAGAGTTTGCTGTGTCTTTGTTTTCAGATGGACTGGTTTTGACGTCCACAGGGAAACTGGCACACTGTAGTTTGCAAAGATGGAGAAGGTAACATAAGAAGGCTGGGGGATGGAAGGGTTTTTCACAATCGAGAGGTTCATTGATGGCTGTGATGACGCTGATGATGATGGTGTGGTGCAAATGCAAAGGGACATGGCGCTGGTGCGCCAATGGGTGAATGGGGGCAGGCTGGTGATCCAAGCCCAGGCATCAGGCACAAAGTTGGAGGCCATTGCTCTAGTGCTGGAAACTTGAGCTGGTGGTTTGATGATCGATGAGGGGAATAGGTAGATTTTATAGAGGAAGAAGGCAATGTTTTTGGGATAGAATTCTGGTCGACGATGATTGAGTCCAGTAAGGCCCGGGAAAGTTTCGGGTAAAGTAGATTCTCGGTTTGAAGATGGGTGTCTGAGTTGAAGAATTTCTGTTGTCAATTGGACCTTGAGGAATCTCCCTTTTATACTTCCGTGCTGAGCCAAAGGTAAATCGGTGCAACATATTTCTGCTCAAGTTGGTGCCTTATGCTGCAGTGAAGAAAACAGTGTGATTTTAAATAAGAAAGCTGGGGAAAGCGCGATGCTAATCGCATAAACTAGGGTAAGTTGGTGCCTTATGCTGCAGTGAAGAAACAGTGTGATTTTAAATAAGAAAGCTGGGGAAAGCGCGATGCTAATCGCATAAACTAGGGTGGATCCTGGATAATTGCTTGCAGCGAGAACGACACGAAGGTGTTGGTTTATTTGGTGTGTACGTCTGAAGGAGTCCACCGTTGATTTATTTGGATTCTGCCGTTCTGGACGATGTAGCCTTACGGGAACCTTGCGCTGTCGATTGGTAATCGGAAGAATCTTTTTTTTTTCTTTGCTTTCGTGAGGTTTCAGAATTTAAACACCAATCGCTTATCGGTTGTCTAACCGCCCAATTAGTCCTCAAGTTCCATTTTTATCCATACGTTAAGAGCAACTTCAATAGCTCGGCTATTAAAGTATGCTCTAACAAATGTGTTATTTGACTTTGTAAAATAGAAAGCTAGCTATCTTTTAATTTTCTGTGGCCATATAAAGCCAACCATAGACGCTAGCTATCTGAAAATAAAAAATAGTAAGGCTGACAAAATGACTAAACTATAGAATTTGGCTACTAATTTTAGCTAAGCTATTGGAGTTGCTCACAGCTAACATTTGGGAATGAGAGAAATCCCTTTTGTGCTAAGATAACCAGCCCTCATCAGGCTAACGAAAACTTACTCAGAAACACGCAACGCAATCGAGCATCTTTGGAAAGAATGGCTGAACTGATCAAGGCTTATCTAACCCTGTGAAATCTCGCACAAGCAACAGGTCCGCAGTCGAACCGCATCTTTGCTCCTACGATAGGCAGTTTGGCGGGCCAAATACCTAGAGTTAGGACCATATTCCTTGCTTAGCAGCGTTGCACTCCGTTCACCAACACAATGCATTGCCGCATAGTCCAGATTCCACCAACCGATCGCACTATATATGAGAAGAATACAGATGCTACCAGTTCACTGGACAAGAGCGATTACCTTGCAACAATCATATCCACTGGCTGCCAATTAGAGCTGCCAGAGCTAGCTAGATTGCTACCATCAGCATTCAGCAATTACGGAGCAAGAAATAATGCTCCAAGGAGCGTGTCTCGAATGCTGTAAGGAGCTCGGCATGTACATTTGAACTCCCCAAAATACTCATGAACCCTCCGCCTCATCACCTATACCATATCTAGTTTCTCAAAAGTGCAAGCAGCAGTAGACTGCCTGAACGTTACACAACAGAACATGCTACTGTGGCCTTAACCATTTGGTGGCATTCTGTGATTGTCAATTCCGAAATGCACTACCAGAAAAAATAGGTGGCTTTGTCTTATACTCCTTCCATCCCCAAATAAATCAACTTTTAGAGTTGTCCTAAATCAAACTTTTGTAAGGTTGACCAATTTTATAGGAAAGAATATTAACACCTATGACACTAAATGAGTACACTATGAAAAATATATTCATGGTGTATCCAATAATTTTGTGTCAAAAATACTGGTCTATAAATTCAATCAAACTTGCAAAAGTTTGACTCAAGACAACTCTAAAAGTTGATTTATCCACGGACGGAAGTAGTATAAGTAGGGGCGGAAGGAGGGAGCAAATTTTTTCTCAACCCAGTGACTGTTTTGGGAAGAAGGTATACTCTGACCAATGTGTAGAACCACCAAGAGGGCAAAGGCTGCAAAACCATAACGCTGTTCCAAAAAATTGGTAGGCTATGAGATCCGTGGTCCTGTCAAACGGTGATAGCGCAGGCAAAGGCCCTCCTCCCTATGGATCTGCAGCCAGAGATCGACCAGCCTTGCCTCTCATTGTAAACTTCAACCTGCGAAACACCACCAGAAGAAATTCAAGAATCCAACAAATCCAGGGAAAATAAATCATGGGAGAATAACAACCAACAGACTTACAGTCTCGATAGTTTCTCCAGCATCATTGACCCCACCAATGAGGTACAGATTATCATCCATTGTCACCGCACATCCGTATCCTCTTGCGGTGCTGGATGAACTGTCTATCCTCCATGAATTGGCACGCGGATCAAAGATTTCTACAGTAGAAATCTTGCTGTTTCCATCATACCCTCCCACAGCGAATCTGAAACATAAGCTATCCTGTTTCAGTGTACACAACAATGAGGCAGATTATGCAAGTCTTGGGTTGCAAGGAGGTCATAGGATGGAGATGGAGAGAAAGAGTCTCAGAACTCACAAGGATTCCCTCATGACAGCTACGGAGTGGGATCCTCTTCTTGCACTCATACTTGGAAGCAGAGTCCAGAAACCTTCCCTTGGGTCATATCTTTCTGCTGATCTGTGTATTACCATCATTTTGTCAATAGCAAAGTAAAAAGACATCTAAATCATAATCATAATACTGAAAGAATGGTCAAGGATCATACTGTAAGTACGTGTTGCCATCATAACCACCAGTTACATAGAGTGTACCACTTAATACGGCTGCAGCAGGAGCAAATCTCTGGAACAACATATATATATAACAAACAAAAGCAAGAATTGAGTTCTAAATCAAACCATCGTGGGTAAACTAGATAACACTGTTGGCCCTAGATCTCCTTGCACAGGTGAGCAGCTAGCTCACCAACACCCTCACACACACCCACAGCTAGAGGTAGAAGGGGGTGACAACAGAGCACACACACACCACGAGCACAACACTGAAACTCTGAATGTGTGTTCAATTGAACTGGTTTTCTCCTTGTATTGCCTAGTGAATATATGCACAAGTGTAGAGGTGAGTACACCAACTACAATGTCCTCTAGGACATGGCTGAGATCAGCCTTACCAACTATGTATGGCTGAGGTAAGCCACTACTACTAGTGGCCTATTGCCACTTCTAAGTGTACAGACTAGTACAAGGAGGCGATGGCCTATTGCCATACCTCTACAGAAGCTAGCAAGAGCTGACCGAAATGGTTCAAACTCTGCTGCAGCAAAAAGCTGGAGAGGGAGAGCAGCAGATTATCTCACAAACACAAAACAATTAAGTCATGGACACATGCAGATGATCCTTATCCTACAGATACAAAATCACATGAAATAGCGCCCAATTCTCTCCAGCAAATACGCTCACGCATTGCAATTTGATGCATACTCCCTTCCACTCACAAATTAGTAAATGTTTTGGGGTTGTCTTAAGTCAACCATTTCAAGCTTTTGTCGCATGTTACTTTTTAAATGTTGAGTTTGGATATTTGAGAATGCTAACAGTAGATTTATCTCAAAATGTAGTTTCATAAAAATGAACCTAGTCCAAAGGGCGCCTAGTCCAAGCGGTTAGGTGGCTCGGCGGCACTCCTCAGGTCCTGAGTTCGACTCCCCGTGGGAGCGAATTTCAGGCTGAGGTTAAAAAAATCCCCTCGCCCGCCCCCAGGTGCCAAAGCGCAGTTTGGCCCCGGCCCGGTTCTCACAGGGTTACGGTACCACTGCGTCAGGCTGGGGGCGGGGGTTCGGGGGTTTTCTCGATCTGTGTGAGAAGATCTTCTTAAAGGGAAAAACCCAGGGGCCATCATACCCCCCGCAGGTCGAGTTTTTTTTTTAAATGAACCTCTTCTATATTTTACAAATACTTCATAATAAGAAGTACTAGTCAAAGTTGTGTCAATGCCCAAATCATCACTTATTTGTGACTGGATGGAGTAGTTTGATACAGACTGGAAAAATATTTGTGAAAAATATGTACGATATATGTTATTAGTTCCAAAAGAAACTACATTAAATTAGAGATATGCAGAACTACTTCCATATAATATACACACTCACCATCCCAATGCTTAAATAGCTATCCATATTCTAATGCAGTTGATAATTACTGATCTTACTATAAGAATGAACAGTGCTTTGCCAATTTATGACAAGCAAACAATAATAAAATAATATGACTACCTATTGCAAAAACTTGCTTCTTCTTGTGATCTGGAACTTTTAGCTATAGAGTTCAAACAATTTCTCCCTATAACATTTCCTTTTTAAATTTTGCTCCATTATATGGATCCTGAATCTTGTTAACCATAACACGAGAATAAAGAATGGACTAGTAGGGAAGCCAACAATAAGTCATTCTAGCTTTGTCCTGAGTCAAGCTTCTGTAGTTTGACCAAGTTTGTAGAAAAATGCACAAACAACAACACCAAACTAGATTCATAAGGTACATCATAACATATATTTTGATAGTGTATGTGTATGATATTGTAGATATTAGTATATTTTTCTATAAACTTGGTCAAAGTTAGACAAGTTTGACTTGGGACAAAGCTAGAATGACTTACAATTTGGAACAGAGTGAGTAGTTTAGAACATTCTACTCTATATCCAACAAACTAAATGTGATAGGAAGTGTGAGACTGTGAGACCATACCTTTTGCCGCATTGACACACTGTCTATCCACCTCCCGAGTGCTGGATCAAACATCTCAACTTCTGAGAAAACTGCAGACCCATCTCCACCACCAATAGCAAATATTTTATCATTCAATGTAGTTCCAGCAAGGCTTCCTTTTGCATGTTTCAAGCGGGGGCATGTTATCCATTTATTACTGCCTATACTGTAGCATTCCACTTCAACAAAAGGAATGCAGATAGTCAACAGCTTGGAACTTATATAAAACACTTGATCATGTTAGAACATTTACCTGTGTGATACCATGAACTGCCATCCCCACCACCAAAAATATAGAGATGATCCTTCAATGCAGCTACTGCTGCATATGCACGGGCTGAGCTCATTGAACACAGAGGCACTACTCTGTCTGTCTTAGGGCAAAAGGAATCTAGTGATGACAGGCAAGTACTGCCCCTGTAGCCACCTATTAGGAATATTGATGGTCCTTCCATATTATCATGTGGACTACCAAGGAGTGGGACCAAAGAGTTATAGTTTGATTGTAGTTTCTCATACTGGTATTCCAGTTCCTGAATTCTTCCTCCTGTGTCCTTCATCGATTCCCTCAGAAACAGTATTTCTTTATCTGACTCAAACTGGTAGATAGAAGAACCACAATTAGGAGGGAGATTGCACATATACCATGCATCAATACCACATAACTCGGCATCAACCACATCTACAGGGTACACATATCATATGTAATTCCATAATTCTATTGAACATTTGAGCTAACTTCAAAATCCAAATAACCACAGATATGCTAATGCAGATCCGGAGCCAATGAGGAAAGTAAAATAATCTATCTATTTATACTCTAATGGATAATAATGCTTTCTGCCATGTTCGCTTGGCTGATAAGCCATGGCCGAAAGTACCGTTGGCTGATTTGTTGTGAGAGAAAAATAATATTCGTTGGCTGAAAAAGTACGGCTTATAAGCCAAGCGAACAGGGCATTCATTTTTCCACCTAAACGGGCAAGAAGAGCAGTACCAGTTTTTTCTCCATTGCTTGGTTCCTCTTGGATAGTTCTTTGACGATGTGAAGCAGCTACAGACAACAAGACATATCAGATAGGACTGCCATAGCAAACATTACAAATAATACAGTTGAAAATATGGAGCGTAATCCGAAAGTAATTTCTGTGAAAGAGAAAGCAATAGAATGGAATAGCTTAAAGCACCTCAGCATTTCCACGAGATTGCCCTAATGATTTCAGGTCTTCAATACGTACATCACCCTTTGAGGTGGAATCAGATGGGTCTGTGGGGAGTGTGGCATCAAACTGTGGTTCTTGAGGCATTGGTTTATTTGAAGCAGAATCAACAGTGTCCTTGGAGGATTGAGCCTCCTGCTGTCGTAAAACAGACATCTCTTGTAGTTTCTGCCTAACAGCCACTGTGCCACACTGTTCATTATGTTGTGGATTAATATGTGGATGGTCATCATTGACAAATTCAGTTCCTTCCTTGGTCGCAACATCATCTAAATCATCCCAGTTAGAAGACTCATCGTCAAGGTGGCTTGTTGATGTTCTACTCGCACTAGCATATTCACCATCTGGATCAACCAAGTTGTAAGGGTCAATACAATGAGATTCAGAAGAAACATCAAATGGATTGAGATCCTTTATATAGGACTCAGGCTTCACATGACCAGGATTAACATACGCTTCGACTGTTGGAGATTGCATAGATCTGGAAGGATCCCATTTGTTTGGAACATCATGAACAGGGGCAGGCTTAAACAAAGATATCAAAGCTCTTGTTTGTTCATGGTCTAGCTCAAAGAAGAAGTGACGAGGTCTGTAATAATTGCCACGGATCACACTTTGGAATTGAGACTCTGGAACTGGAAAGCAGTGAGTCTTCATGGAGATGAGGACCTTCAAAATACACAAGTCACTCACGAGTCAGTAAGCTTATGAACCTATGACCAGATTAACCATACATACATGGGTATGGTGCTGCATAAATGGAAGGATTCTTATTTGATGATACCTGTGCAGGAAATTGTGTCTTTATTCTACCACCATCACTCCAAGCAAATTGATCAATGTTAAGCTTGCCAGCACATGCAGCCTCATAAATTCCATGCATTTTTCGGTCACTATAATTGAACAGAAATAGGGGCATGCCAGGTTTAACATTCTTCACATATGAGAAATGGCTTGAAGGCAAACCTATTGAACAAAATACTGACGAGAAGTCAATGTTCCAAAAAGCTAAGAACTGATGTGAGGATGACAGTTTATAGTTTTATGGGGGTGATGATTTAATTGCAGTAGCGGCGTTGCATTATAAGGTGGAAAAGGAATTGCTAGTTAAGAAAAAGGTGGAAAGGAATTTACTAACCAAACAGCTGTTTTGAGAGGCATTCATTCATGGTGTTGTGTTTGCAGCCAAAAATCACTCCTCCTAGCTCATCTTCCCGAAGATTACGGGCAGCAACAGAAAAGGCTCCATACCATTCATTGCTTCGATTTTGTGTCTGTGCACTTGGTGTTGCAGCATAGAAAGTTTCAGTCTTCCTTCCAGCACCCATTCTTTGGAAATCATGAAAAAACGTGCAAAATGGCAACATTAATATGCATACAGCATACATGCAGGGGCAAGTTGGACAAACAAAATCGTTACTGAGATAATTCACCATAGGTAGCAGCACAGAGTAATATGGAGTAATAAATGTCTAAAAATATATTTGGAACCAGTAACACACTAGGACCACGAAGCCACCAAGGAGAAGCAAAGGGCAGATAAAAAGGGAAGTAATGTACAGAACATCTACTAACAGGAAAGTGGAAAAGAAAATCTAAAGAATCATGGACTCCCAGTTACTAGTTCATAGGTATGTTTGCTTCGTAAGAGTTGTTTCTCATCTCAAATGTTCATAAAACGTCCATTCTTTGATAAAACTTGAAAGTTGAACAAGTATGGACATTATACATGCTGATGCAGGTAAACTAGGAGTACCAAATTCAATAATCCATAATGAAACAAAATAAGTAACCAAAGGAATTCAAAGACTCCATATAATATGCAATTGGATCACCACCTGGAATAACAAAAATAATAATAATTCATAGCACAAAAATAACAACCCAGCTTTCTGTCATGCTGGTCATGAAAATCACTGCTGATACACATCTCATCATCAGGTGAGCCATCTAGCAAGCCACCGTGTTAAATTCTGCACCTGGGCAGAACAGAAGTCAAAAGGCTACTCAAGTACTCCACAGCATTCGCCAACCACACAGAAAAGTGGAATCATTCCCCAGTTTCAGTGAACCACGCACACATGCTTTGTGATATGCAAACAATTAAAAACAAAATAAATAATACGACAGTTCTGGCCTCCCAAATCCCCAGCTCCCCTAATACCAAAACTCCAGCAATTTCGAAGTAGCCAAGCTGCACCAGAATCATAAGCGATTAACTGTTACAACAAATGCAGGTCTGAAAAAAAGAGAGGCAAAAATAATACACAAAATTCCGGCCATGTCCCCCTAACGAACTACATTAAAAGCAGACCAGGAAAAATACACGCGAAAACCAACAAACGCCTCGCAGGAAGACGTCCAATCGCAGCTCCGCTCTTACAAAGCCCGCAAATCCCAACCCCAACTGCCCAAAGTTCAGAACCACCTCAACCCGTTGCAACCCAACCCAGGCTGGCCCATTCAGCCCCCATCTCCCCCAAACCCTAGCCCCGAAACCGCTCAAAACGGCGCCGCATCGCCCGCTGCGCTCCAACAGGCAAGCGAGCGCCAACCCGTGCCCGCATCCTCCCAACCACAACCACAACCACAAAACCCGCCTTAAACCCCACCAAAACGGGGGTCAACCAGCACCCATCGCGCCCAGACCGAGGCGAGAAGCAGGGGGAAGGGATCGCTTACGTGCTTGGGCGCCGGGGGCGGGGTTGATCGGGGGATGCAGCTAGAACCACCGCTAGTTCGATCGCCTCGCCCGCGCGCGGCAGCGCCCCGGAGGTAGCAGTGCTCGTGGTCGTGGTAGCAAGTACTAGCACTCTACAGTACTAGCAACCATCGGCCGCTTGCGTGGGCTAGTGGGGTGGGTGGGTAGAAATGGGTGTGTGCGCAGCAGGTGCCAGGCCACAAGTGCGGAGATGAGACTCCCTCGGTTTTGGCTTTAGGCTGCTCTGCGACGTACCGACGAGCTCTGCCCAATTCAAAAGGCCGGTGGTGGATGGGCTCAGGCCCAGGAGCGCATGCCAGGTACTCCCTCCTCCGTACTAAAAATAAAAAATAAAGTTATTTTGGACAAAACTTACATTAAAAATATAAATCATGAATAACTTTTAAGTTATTGTGTTTAAAAATGTGAAAGTCAGATATATAGATTTATCTTAAAAAATACTTTCATACAAATTTACATATATCATTTTTTGATAAATATCTTTATAAAAATAAGTACTCAAAGTTATGCTTTAAAGATAGTGCCGAAACAACTTTATTTTTTTAACACGAAGGGAGTACTCGCTGTATAAATTCAAAAAAAGTACCAAGGGATTCAGGGAGTCTCGGGGCCTCTACTAGCGGAAAAAAAAGATTCCATTGTCGGGACTAAGAACCCGGATCTGTCCGGTTACTCACTCCATCCCGTAATAAAAGACACTATAGCAAATGTTGCATTCACTAAAGGGGTGTTCGGATCCGACTACTAAAGTTTAGGAGACATATCGGAAGAATATTGCATAGTATGTTTGATACTAATAAAAAAATAAATTACATAATCCGTCAATACTTCGTGAGATGAATTTTTTAAGATTAATTAATCTGTCATTAACATAGGTTTATTATAGCAAAACATTGTCAAATCTTGGACTAATTAGACTCAAAAGATTCGTCTCGCAAATTAGTAGTAAACTATGTAATTAATTTTATAATTAGTCTATATTTAATACTTCATGCATGTATCAAACATCTAATGGGACAACGATTAAAATTATGGAGGGGCAACCAAACAATCTATAAGCTTACAAATAAAAGACCTAGCTACCTCTATAAACTTATCATTAGGCTACTGTGTATTTGAGTTGACATGCTCATTTAATGGGGTGCTTGCTCTCACGCCACACACAAAACACCAAATCATCACAGACCAACTTTTCACATTTCGCGATACACCTCAGAGGACAACGATTTGACAGATGACTGATGCAGTAGGCAGTGTGGCCTATGAGCAGAGCTATAACGTCAAATATTTTGAGACATCATTTGGACGGAGGGAGTAGACTGCAACGGATTTGTGAAATGCAAAAACATGTAAAGGTTTATATACTATAAATGTGTATTTACCAATTCATTGAGTAAATCAGCTGGCCACGTTGAAGTCTAGTGATAAAGAAAGTATTTAATCTGGAGGTTTTAGTTTGTTTCTCATGTTATCCTAGCTTCTAATGACTAATTCACACTGCAAAAATGGTCATGTGCGTCAAAACAATCAAGGTTTTGGTTACAAAACAGTGTCGGGAGATCCTTTCCTGTATTGATTTCTTTGTTTCCAACCCCTTCATCCCAAAAAACACAGACCATTTTAATTTTTTTATAAGTCAGGCTTCTTTTGTTTTGATTGAGTTTATAAAATAACCCTATATCAAATTCCAAACAAACATAGTATAAAGATATATTTCATGGTTGATTTAAATGGCCCGTTCGGCTTACTTTATAATTCACACTATTTAGCTTATTTTTTCAGTCGGAACGGTATTTTTCTCTCACAATAATTCAGTCAGAACAGTATTTTTCAGCCAATTCAGCTAAGTTTCGGCAAGCCGAACGGGACAATAAAGAAACAAAATTTCAGACATAACAAAGCGACCTACGTTTTGGAAGGGAAGGAGTATGTATGGCTGTATGTGTGATCCTTGTTGCAACTCACAACTGACATGCCTACCTTCTGGTCAAGTTAGGATTAATTCACACCATTTCTCCAAAAAATTGAAACCAAAAGTTTCGGCATAGCACAACAGTTCAACTACTATCGCTGTTCACATCAACGTCGTTCTTCTTCTTACCCATGTGAATTTACTCTATAGAAACAGTAGTACAGTACACTTGGCATGAAGGATATACCATAAAAAAAATGGTAGACCCAGTGCCGGAGGCTCCCACATGAGTGGAGTCTGAAGAAGAGAAAAACCGAGGAAGCCTTCCCCGCAAAATTTGCAGAGAGGCTGCTTCGAACCCACGACCTGGTGACTCAGTGAGACAGCTCTCACCACTGCACCAGGCCTGGACATACCATATCATACATTTTTTTGTTGGTAATCTCATCGTACTTTCGAAAAGTTGGCAACAAGAACATGTTAACTGCGAAACTGCTCTTAGTCTTCACCACACAATTACGAGTATTTCTATTGTGATTCCCACTAGGATGGTGAGGTTTATTGCATAACCCCTTTCAACCGATCAATGAGCTCGCCCTTCTTTAGCTTGGAGTAACCCCTCATCCTTCTCGCCCTCGCCAATTCTCTCAAGTCGGCAACGTTCATGTCCTCCAGATTCATCACTTTCCTCTGTCGTTCCTCTGAAACATCGCCGGTGCCGCCGTCTCCTCTACCTATGCTTTGTGATGATCAATTCACATCACAACATGATAAAAAACATGTATGATCTAGAGTTAGAAAACAAACAGCATGTGCTTGCAGGAGGACTAATGAGCTGTAATACGCCCATTTCAGAAAAGAATTCAACTCCAGCATCGTTCGGCTTGGACATACCGTGTGACTGCTCCCTCCCGTGGACCTCTTTTAACGGATCAGGTGGCTGCTTCCTCGTCCTCTTGGAAGCTTTAGGCGACCTCTCGGCAATGGAGGTCTGAATGTCTCTGAAGAAAGCAATGAGCTCCTCCTTGCTATGCTTGCTGACCATGTCTGGCAACGCCACGCCGTTCCCGTTGGCTTCTGATCTGATGAGGGCCGACCAAAATGAGCGTGGAAAGCCTTGCCGCGGAGAACAGAAGAGGTGCACACCTGCAAGTTCAGTGACTGCGTCAAGATACATTGCTGAACTCTCAGTTCCATTTTGCGATAGTGTGCAGTTCACTGCAGCTTCAGTCAGGTGCTGAACTGTTGATCCATGCACGCTGGTTTTTTTTTTCTCATCGTTATTTTTTGTTTGCCAAAGAGCAGAACGAGAGATTCTGCAAACACTATTTTTTCACCATAAAAGCTTCAAAGATTGCGAAATCAGGCCTACCAACTGTCAAGTAATGAAGGTTTTTGCGGTCACCTTTGTGAAGAGAGAGAGATCCCGGGATGGCAGCTTGCAAAGAATTTGGAAAGGTTTGGTGATGCGGCAAGAGCAAGCCTCCCATTTCTTCTCTTCTTTCTCCTCCAAGAACAGCAGCACAACCCCTGGTTCCTGTCTTCCAATGGAGAGAGTTTCAGGCCTGCTTCTATCCACTTCCTGACCACATGCAAATGAAAGATGATACAGACCTGGAAGTTTTGCAGAAATACCCTCCTCATCACAAGATAGAACTTTCTGAGCAATTGTTGGGAAAGACTGCAAAAATGTGTTATCAATTCATGTGCTCCTTTGTTTAAGTTTGTATAAAATGTGAGGGGCAAAAGGCAAATGGGCAACCTAATCCAGAAAGCTATCCAGTCCAGCACAGCCACACCAAGATCACGTCATGTCACAGAAAGCTTTGAACTCCTCTTCTTCCTCCTGTTTCCAATTTCCATGGGTACAACAAGAGTTTGCAACCACTGAGACTGACAAGTTGCCCAAGAGTGCAACAGAGAGATCCTTCAGAGATAGTTCAACAGGCCATCATTAACACATTATAGCGCAGAAAAACATTCGTCATGCATCTTCCTTGGTTCTTGATTATATGTGCTGCCACAGGCAGCACCGTATCGAGAAATAACAGCTACAATATATAGAAACAAAAAAGATAATGTCTTCCAGCACAAACAAGCCTTCTTTTCTCCAAACACGTAAATTCATTTCACCATACAACAAAGATAAGTCTAGCTAGCAGCCTGTGGAAGTTGTATTGTACACATATATCGGAACAAAATAAGATCCGCCAGTAACAGAATAATCGATACTTTATCAGATCCTTTCCACGCCATAACTGATATTGCGAATTGCTAACCAATGACTTCTCAATTCAGGAACTATCTGCACCAGGCTTGTAATATCTGGATACCAGAGTCAGGACCAAATTGGTTCCAACGGTCAGACAATCTTCACTCCCTCGGATAACTGTCTGACAAACTGAGGCTACACCTTGATCCATCTATCGGAAATTATATACTTTGACCACCTTGGATGTGTCACACACAACCAAGTTATCTGAATCAGTTGGAGCAGTACACAGCCAATTTACCTGCCAAAACAGAGGTCATCATGAATTTTTTTACTGAGCCTAAGAACTTCATCTTTTAAAATAGAAAAACCCATTTATTATATAGATTTCTATATTTTTGTTATCAGCTGTACATATGAATAGTCAAAGACAAAAAAAGAGACAACATCACAATAGTTGCAAAAAATTGAAGGTTCAGTCCTGACCTTTTTCTTTACATCAATATTCAAAACCAATTCAACTTTGCTGTTTGTTTCAGAGGAAAATCCTTTGGACCAATCCCACAGCTTCACTGATGCGTCATTGCCGCCAGAAACGAGGAACTTCCCCTTCTCACCAAATACTGAAAATGCTCTGTTAAGCAGTTGATTAGTTCAAGAAAACAAGATTCGCCTCAATACACAAGAGAGCTGCATATAATGAGATATTTAACTGATACATTGACAAAATGAAGGGACTTACACACAAGACACAGCTGCTGTATGGCCACCCATCGTGTAGTCAAGATGGATTCTTTTCGCTTGACTTTGATTACAGCTCCCATCTCCAAGTTCAGCTCCTTTTGAACTCATTTTTGAAATAGCTGCCCGAGGAGCTCCCTTCGATTTCGCAGGAGCCAGTTCATACTCAAGATCAACCACATCAACAGCACCATCCCCCCTTGCAACAGCACAAACCTTGTAGAGCCCTCCCAAAATACCCTCTTCAGAAACTTCTACTGAATGAACAAAAGCAGGGTTGAAACATTGCCCTGCACTACCGGAAGAACTGCCATTTTGCAATTCAGGTGATCCTGAAACTCAGTAATGAATATTATGTTGAAATGTTGATTGATCCGAATTGGAGAGTATTTTGAGGTGAAAAGCAATACATGAACAGAAACTAATATTTCTATGTAAAGCGAGGTGAACCGACTTTCCAATGGACAATATGAGGGCTCAATTTACCAATGCTTAATGGAAATGTATGAGATCAAGGAACTGCTAGGATACTCTTTTACAAAGACAAAAAGAACATGGAGCAGTCTAAGTAATGCACGCTATTCACAGGTGTTCCATGGAAAGTAAAGGGGGTACCATAATCAATAGAAAACAGTGTTCGTCCTTTGGAGAAATCCCATGCAACGAGCTTTGAGTCGAGGCCACCAGTAATTGCTGCCAAATGAAAAATATTTATTATTGACAATAAAGGCATTGAAAAAAAAAGAATTAAAAATCCAACAAAGTTTTCTAGGATTGGCTCCCTAAATGGTCGACAAAAAAGGAGCCACAAGACTACAAGATTAAGCCAAACAAAACCCTGAAAAAAGAAAAAGAAAATGATAACACTAACCTGTCCAAGGTCTCCAAGGAATGAATTGCACGCTGCTGCAAATCTGTACGAAAAATTATCAAGGAACAACTGACGTACATATTGCATATAGAGAGGAACTTATTGCACATTTTAAACATAAAAATGGAACGCTACTACAAATAAAAATTATCAAAAGCATCCAGTTACACCAGATAAGGATACACTTGTGTGGGCTTCCCTTATTCTTTTATACAGGCACTTCTGAATGGTATTGACAATCTGCAAAATAGACCATAACTTCTCAAGAACAAAATCATTGAACAAGTACAAGATTAATCATGCCTATCAGTGTGTTGCACATATCTTTCTTCTAACTCGAGGCATTTATTCTACTGTTCTCCAGTTCCCAAACCCTCTAGCAATCTACATGCGATTCAAAAAGTGTAACATAACAACCTCTTCTTGGTTTCAGAACAAAGCACAAATATATAAGCCGATAAATTTGAATTCATAATGACAAACGATCTTACAGCAAACTTATTCTTCAGGAGCATCATTTGTGCCATTTTCGAAACAGAACATTCCAAAATAAATTCCATACAATATGCTTATATACCTTAAGCAGGAAAAACAGTTAAAAAAAAGGGGGGCAGCACCAGTGCACGTAACTCCCGCTTGCGCAGGGTCAGGGGAAGGGTCCGACCACTTGGGTCTTTTGTACGCAGCCTTTCCCTGCATTTCTACAAGAGGCTGTTTCCAGGACTTGAACCCGTGACCTCATGGTCACAAGGCAGCAGCTTTACCACTGCGCCAAGGCTCCCCTTCAAAACATTCATGCAACAACCTCAAAATAGCCAACACCAAAATCTGGAGAATGTGGTATTTGGTAATTGATATTTGTTAAAATGCAATGATCTTTGACATTTATGTTCATACACTTGCAAAATATTCTATACCTTAACATCCCCACTATCATCTGCAGCAGCGAGAAAACCTTTAGAGCTGACAGCAATCTGCATCAAAAGTGAAAGTATCAGATTCTGAATCTTTAGCTCAATTCAATGTTATCATAAAGCCTAGAATTGAATGTAGGAGAAAGATCACAGTAGGAGGATATTTTATAGTGGTTTTGTAGAATAGCATACTACCTGATTGATTTCATCTCTATTGTAGTTATACGTCTCTAATGGCTTTGATTGAGTTCCCTATAAGAAAACCACTGTAATCATGTTACTGACAAGAAACCAGGCACAGGCAACATAATAGTCAGTTGGATCATATAACTTCAAACTAACAATAAAAATACAATTGAATTCTGAACTTACCATACGAACATCAAAGGACAATATTTCATTTCCAGCAGAGATATACACACAATCTTCATTTCCTACACAAATAATGATTTTGTAAGTGCAAAATGTCTGCACGCCCACCAAATATTCAATTCATGGATTAACATACAAAGATGCTTGTATTTGGATGGCATAGTGACCTGGTTTAAAGCAAATTGAAGAAATTGGTTTATTTGCTGCCTCCATGGTCAAAAGTACATCTTTGGTGCGCAGATCAAACCAGCAAAGACATCCATCCTGAGGCGGTAGGATAAGACATGAGAACATGACAATTAACCCACCAAGGGCTTGAAAAACGGGGGAAGGGAAGCAAATAGTACAAATCATATGCATAAGATTTCTGCAATAGCCTCACCGCTGGTGAGGAAAATTTTGAGCTAAAGGAGCACTACAAGGATGACATGATTGGATTTATATTTATTTTGTCAACAAGCACGAAGATTTTGTTAAACGGACGGACTGGGAGGCGGATCGGCCATGCGAGAGGTCTGTGCCAGGGTGACATTGTCACCAATGATCTTTGTTATTGTCATGGAGGTGCTGAATGCACTGATTTGTTTGGCGGAAAAATGTGATATTCTCAAGCCACTGGGCCATAGTGCCATCACGTGCCAAGCATCTGGTGTGGATGATCTCGTGGTCCTGGTCGCTCCACTTCAATGGGATTTTTTTGGTCTTGACTTCAGAAGCATTCTGGGTACATTCGACGAGGGGGTGACCACTGACCAGGCTTTGGACCAACCTGGACAAGTGCCAGCTGCCAGGTGACACCCATCTGGTGCTCCATGGCCGAACTTGCCTTCGGTCAGGAGATTTTCAGCTGTCAGATTGCTCCTTTCCCCTGTCACTACTTAGGTGTTCCTCTCTCGATCTACAAGCTTGAACACAGCAAGGAACAGCCGTTGGTGGACATGATTGTGGATAGAATTCCCACTTGGAAGGGCAACATGCTAAATTTAGCTGGGCGGGCTACCTTGGTGAATGTCACACACTCTGCAATTCCAATATTCATCTCCATTGCCACCTGTTTGTCGGTATGGGCCATTGAACAGATTGATCTGTCACCCTACTGAGCTTGGTGGCCTAGGTTTCCAGGATTTCTGTCTCTTTGGGTGTGCCCTCAGATTAAGGTGGGAATGCTTCACAGAACTGACCCAGATCGTACTTGGGTTGATCTTCTGAGCCTGGCTTGATGGTTCCTCAATTAGGCACGTGGCACCCAGCTTTTTTCATGCGGTCCCAAAGAGATGTGACAGTATGAATGTCCATGAAGGAATCACTGGTTTCAAAAATTCAAGGTGCTCTGAAGGTACAGGTAATGCAAGAATATTTGGATATCTGGGACAAAGTAGAAGCTTTCTCTCTTCAGTCAGGGAGGAAGAACAATTTATTTGTCGCTGGTCTGCAGACTGTCAGTATTCGGCATCTTCTGCTTACAGAGCAATCTTCATTGGAGCAATTTACATGGCAGCTGCAAAAGAACTTTTGGAAAGTTAGAGCGCCTCCAAAACTTAAGTTTTTTGTTTGGTTAGTCCTCCAAGATCGTTGCTGGACGGCGCAACACAGGAAGCGTCATAAGCTGCAGGGACCATGAGTTTTGCGTTGTGCAGTCAGGAGTTAGAATCCATTGATCATCTTCTTCTTGGTTTCTGTTACAGTCGGGAGGTTTGGTGGAGCCTGCTTTCATAGGGAAGCCTACCACACCTTGTACCACGCCCTGAGTCTACAATTACACAATGGTGGCAGATAGCTAGAAAGAAGGTGCACAAACAATTCAGGGAAGGGTTTGACTGCTTGGTGCTGCTGGTTACCTGGCTGCTATGGAAGGAGAGAAATGAGAGTTTTCAGATAACTATTGTGGTCGCTCCGTCGCTAACTGTGCTCACCCATGCAATTGTGGAGGAAGCTGAATTTTAGATTTCAGCAGGCTTCTCAGCTCTATGGGCTTTGTCGAATCTTGTTACTAAACCTTTTAGCATGGGTTTCAGTTTAGACCCCAGGTCAATCCAGTCGCGAATTAACTATGCACAGTCCTTAAAAATACTCTTGGGTCCCTTTTTCTCTGGGTAAGCCATGGCTTACCTAGTTCTTGTAATCGCTATTTGTTTCTCTCCCTCTTCATGAAAAACACGCCATTGGAAGTCGCTAAAAAGGAGACCTACACAAGGAGAGCACCAACTACCCTATGATACCAGAATTTCCAGCATAGTGACCAAGTAGTTAGTGATGGATTGCCATCTCTTCTCTGCCTACCAGTATACTACCGCATGAAAATCTCATCTCTTCCTAGTTCCTACTGGTGCTTTCAACATAGCATGAAACATGTAATGAAACTGTGATACCGAATGGATATAATGGATAAAATCACAAAAAGGCATGGGGACATGGGGCATGGCATAACCTTATAAGATTGTTACCAGATAGTTTACTTTGATGGAGACAATGGTCACTGGACACTCGAAAGAATCATCTATGTTACTAATCCCACACAGGATATTCCATCCAGTGCGTTGATAGAATGCAAGGAGGAGCACGCAAGGTGCGGTTCGTTGTTCTGGCAACACGCTTAGCTCGATGTGCAGTCAGCCCATGGTTTGCCACCCGACCGACAAAATGTCTCAACCGAGCACCAATTAACCAGCGACCACTGCACATGAGGTGTTCGACTCGTGTCCTCAGCGAAAGACACCATGGCCTGCACTGCAACTATTGGCCGACGCCCATGGACCACGGGGCGCCCTTGTAACAACTCCCGAAGCAGGACACCGAGTCATCGTACGGCACAGTGTTTGTTCTCGGAAGAGTAGACGAGCAGCGTGATGGAAACGCCTACCTCGCCGGAGGACGCGACGACACCCGGGCGGGCGGAGGAGGCGACGCAGCAGGTGACGGCGCCCTTCTTGTGCCCCCGCAGCCGCCGAGGCTTCGGCTCCGCTGCAGCCGCCGGGTCCGGCGCCGCTGCCACTGCCGCCGATTCAGTCTCCGACATGGAAGCCCTTGACGAAGGAGAGCAGACCTTGCGATTGGAATTCGAACGGTCTACGTCCGCTCAGCCCAGTTCCAGTTTCCAAGTAGGCAATGGTCGACGTGGACGTTCTAGCTGTGCACTCAAAATACATCAGCTCTCATAAGAAGAAATTGAGCCAAATAAACTAAGGAAGGGCTGAGACAGAAGGCAAATAAACTCACCGCCTAACAGCAGTCACCACTCGCCGTCGCCGCCTCGCCGGAGCCCAGAGGTCGCCGGATCCACGCGCTGTCCCGTCGGTGGAGAAGCGCTGTCCCGTCGGTGGAGAAGGAAGAAGAACTCGCTGCCTCGCCGGTAGGGCCGCTGGCTTCCGCGGAGGCTCGTCGCCGGCGGCCGCTGAGCGACGGCGCTGCTCCTCTCGGCGCTGAGCGGCGGCGGCGCCTTGCCTGCGCGAGCCGCGAGTGCGCGTGTGGGAGGGAGGCGGCGCGAGTGAGGAACGGGAGGGGCGACGGTGCGTTGGGTTGCCTAGCCTGCGCTCCTGGGCCTGAGCGGCTCAGCCCAGCCACCACCGGGCTTTTGAGTTGAGCAACGCTAGAACCTCAGCCTGCTGTGGAAATTTTTTATTTTCTTTATATAATCGGTTTCTTTAAAAAAAAATCCCATGCTAAAATTTTGCAAATGTATCTCTCCCGCCGGATCAGCTAGCGGCAGCAGCTGCGGTTGACTTTTCGGCCATTTGCTCCGGTTGAAAGCCAATTGAATTGGCTGGATTTAGTTCCAACCACCACAACTAGCGATAATTATTGTCTGTACATTTTATTTAAAATGTTAAAATTGATTTTTTTTGGGTGAAATTGCATACGGTGAAAATGGACAAAATTAAATGTCAAGCATTTCAGAATGAATCCATATTTTAAGAGAACAGAGTTACCCATATAATCAGGAGATGCTAATTTACACGTGTCTGAAAAAGTAGCCACCTCTTAGGCGATACTGTAGAGCTGTTGATTCCATCAGAGAGTTTGATCATGCACAAAAAACAAAACACGATCAACAGCTGCTACGTCGCCTGGACGGATTAAAGGAAATCAGGCACCTGGTAGATAGGAAAAGTGCATATAATTTGATAATAACTAGTATTTTCTTTCAAATTCTATGATTATGAAACTATTTTTTTTTAAAGACTGCCCATAGAATTTTATAGTGCTTATAGTCAACGTGCACAACGTAGTTGGTGATCAAAACGTTGCAGGTTGATTTTAATTAACCAAATAAAGGTGAATTTCCTACAAATTCTCTAGTACTGCGTTCGCTTTGCCCCGTTTGGCTTATCTAAAAACTGGCTTGTTCGGCTTCTTTTTTCAACTAGAACAGTGTTTTTCTTTCACAACAATTCAGCTAGAATCGTGTTTTTCAGCCAGTTTCAGCTAAGTTTCAGCAAACCGAACGGGGTCTTTTGTGTAGTTGTGGGCACTTCAAGAACTTTCATGCCACGTATTTAATAACGACATATTCATGTACAGACCGAAGAATGTAAATGACCACTTGAAGGTGAATGAGAGTAGACGTGGAGCCATTCATTCGTGACTATAGTAATTACAATGCAAATGCGTAGGAATCCATGCTAGGTTAGTTATTTGTTCATATGAAAGATCAGATCACTCGCAGAAAGATGAACGAGCGCGCACTCGCGGAAGACGCGGCTCGCGTCTCCATCGAGGAGGAACCGAGAATGGAAGAAGGTTTGCCTGGCGAATTGAAGACGCATCGGGTGTGAGCAGCCAAGAACGGCAAGGCGTGCCATGGAACGCAACCACCGCCTTTAGTCCTTTACGACGCGGGCCGGTGAGTCGAGCGCGAGGAAGGGCAGGTAGCGTCGTGCCGTCGTCGGGTCGGTCAGTCGCACGTTGGTAGCTGGGCTGCTTTACGATGTAGGCGTAGTAGTACGCAGGCCGGAGTCTGAAAAGCCCGGTGGTAGCTGGGCTCAGGCACTGGAGACCGCACGCGTTAGCCCATCATGTTGCCGTGGGCCGTGGGCGTGGCTGTAGTCCACCAGGAACGGACTGGCCGACTGGAAGCCAAGTTGTGGAGGTCGACGTGCTCACACGTGGTCCGTGGGACACGGGCGCGTCCCGTCCTGGATCGCGATGCCGATTCGTGGAGAAGAACTTGGGAACGTGTTCGGTGTACCTAAAGATGGCAACGGGGAATTCCCCGTCGGAGGTTGCCTCCCTATCCCCGTCCCTGCGGGGAGAAAAAAATCCCCGTCCCCGTTCCCGCCAAAGCTCACGGGGACGATTTCTCCCCCATCCCCGCCCCCGCGAGGGGAAGAATCCCCGTCGGGGATCCCCGTCCCCGCATTTGTTCATCACCATTCAGGTTAATTCATCATCATTCACATGAGTTCATCGACACAATATTAGAGTACACCACGAATCACAATCCAAAAATAGCTAAATAGCAAGAAGCATGATATTAATCATCACAAAGGTGTAGAACTAGGGTTATTGCTGTTATATATACTCAGAAGACATTGGGCCTTCGTGGGCTGGTTGGGCCATCAGGAAAGAGAGCAAAGCCTGTATATAAACGGGGCGGGGATGCGGGTATCGGGGACGGGGAATGCTCCCCCAGACCCGTCCCCGCCAAACCCGACGAGGAACGTTTTCTCCCCGTTTAGATCCCCGTGGGAGCATATTTGACTCCATCCCCGTCCCCTAATAGGGGAATTCCCCGCTGGGAATCGGGGATCGGGTCCCCGTTGCCATCTTTAGGTGTACCGGCGCATCCGCTCGATCGACAGGTGACAACTCCCGCGTGGACGAGGGGCCGCACCGGCGGGCCACGTGTCGTGATGGTGTCGCGACGGATCGGATCGGTGGACGGATGGGATCATGGGAGGGCCACTTGTTTCTGAGGGTAATACTGTTTGCATGGAAGCCCCCCACGTGCGGCCACCACATGCACACGTATGGTAAGGCAAGGTACAGGTACAGGTACAGGTACAGGTACACGTACACGTACACGTACTGCTACTGCTACTAGCAAGTTCCATTCACTTGCCACTTGGCACGTTACCGTACCACCTGCCCGCGCGTACGTACCTCGGACACACTCACAGCTTACACACAGACGGAAGCTGTCAATTTCTGTAAGACCATCCTATGATTACCGCACTAATGATTCCTGGCTGCTGATCAACTGTTGGATCTGGCGGAGGACAGAGGTTAACATTTGAGGCCTGTGGATCGGATCTGAAACAAAACTATCATCCTCGCAGAAGAAAGAAAAGAAAAAAAACGATCGAAAGAATTAATTTGTCTGGTGACGCAATCTAGCAGAACCACGGTGGCGAGCATCGACGGGTTGACCAGAGAGGAAGCAAGCAAGGCAGGACTAGTAGCTTAGCCAACCAACCTGTTGCTGCACAAATAATTTTGGTCCAGCTTGGCTAGACGTGCGTTAAGCAAGAGACTAACGACACGATTAGTTCCAACACAATGATTCAGCTTCAATTCGGAGCTACCTAGCTACTCAATGATCCAGGTATCCAACACAAGTAGTAGTCGCCTGGCTCGAATCGGAGGCCACCACAGCAGCTGCCACTCCAGCCAGCAGGTAACTTAACCCGCCCCTACAATATTGCCCCCCAAATGATCACCCACTGCTCACGAAAAAGACGTTGCACGGCCGGGTCCGTTTTGGAGCATTTGTACGAGTACGTAGTACGTGTACCAAACATCAATCACAAGCAGCAGTACTGTATGTACACGCATAATTCCGCTCTAATAATATTTCTATTCCCTATAAAAAAATGCCTGAATAATTCAGAGCCCAATCTCTGGCATCCATGATCCATCCAATGGTGCGTTCACACTCGTCCTCGCTTCGTCGCATCGCTTGCATTGCAGGCAGTGCCGGTCTTATGATTTTAAGAGCCCTCCGGCTATTTCATCGTAACGTCCTCTTGATCATGTATAAAATCTTATAATATATAGGCGTTAATTTTATTTGCAAAACGAAAACAAATTCAATAACATATTTTTAATTTAATATGTCTGATAATTATCGAGGAACAATATAGATTAAGGAATATATTTGTAGATGTATGATAATTATCGAGGAATAATGTAGATTAAAAAATAATATATTCGTTTTCTTTTCTCACCCATGACAAATGTTTTTTAAGGTAACATTCTAAAATTCTAACATATAAATTAGAAGAAAAATATGACTATATGGGTACAAAGTACTAGAAGTCTGGAATACTATACAAATAATTAATTTGGATTAAAAATAAAAAGGAAAAAAATACTTAGGGCCTAAACAACTAATCGGCAATCGTAATTCATAAGAAGCAAAGAATCAAGATGTCGTCGTCGTGGAGCCTGCCTGGTCGCCGTCCTCGTGCGCCGTGTCCGTGTCTCCGGTAGTCTAGCTCTTCGCGGCGGCGCGGCTCGCCAGCTCCGCGCGTGTAAGGCGCACGTTCCGAACTCACGATCAGAGTGTGTTGTGTGCAGTGTGACTCCTCGCCTCCTCTTTACCCGAGGGCCGTGAGGAAAGGAAACTAGGAAAGAAATGTCAATGTTGTTTTTTTGACCGTCTAGCCAGTTCTATATCTCTCTTCTTATTAATTTGCTAATGTCTAATAGACTATAGGACCTATGGGTTTGTATACCTAGGTTTGGGCCCCTTCTCCGCTTGGCCCTCGGCCATCACACCTCATGGCCTACCCTTAGGGCTGGCACTGATTGCAGGGCTACTGGAAGAGGAAGGATACAGTACAACCAAGCTCCAGCAGGGCAGCATGGCTGTGCGCATGAGTGCTGCCGTGTGCGAATCATTGGCGCATCCGCTGCCTCCTAAACAGAAAACAAGATAAAAATGATTATCGGAACATGGGCACTACTAATTAACCTACTACATTATTATTTGTTTGCTAGTTACTAGTTAATTATTCCTCGCAAGAAGGGGGAAAAAACATGACGTGATTAATCCATTCTTCTCGTCTCTCTGTGTCCCACTATGGGTTAGTCTTAATCACCCCAAAGTACATTTTCTGGCTCTCTGTTTGTCCTCAACTCGAGCTCACCAACTATATATACGTGCTGGCCGCGTCGTCACGCCGTGAGGACAGAAAGAGAAGAGGAAGCCGGGCGCGCGCGGGCGCGGCACCGAACACGACGAGGCGCGGCGGCATGGGCAACAGCCTGCGGTGCTGCCTGGCGTGCGTGCTGCCGTGCGGCGCGCTGGACCTGGTGCGGATCGTGCACCTCAGCGGCCGCGTCGACGAGTACGGCCGCGCCGTGTCGGCCGGGGAGGTGCTGGCGGCGCACCCCAACCACGTGCTCAGCAGGCCCTGCTCGTCGCCGCAGGGGGTGGTGCGCAGGATCCTCATCGTGTCGCCGGACTCGGAGCTGGAGCGCGGGGAGATCTACTTCCTCATCCCGGCCGCGTCCGTGCCCGACGCCAAGAAGGCCGCCGCCGGCGGTGCTGGCACGCCGAGCCGGCACGTGCGCAGCAAGTCGGAAGGCAGCGTCGTCGCTGCCGTGACCGACCGGCAGCTGGGGCTCGGCGCCGAGTCGCCGCCGGAGAAGGAGGCGCCCGCCGCCAAGAAGAAGCAACAGCACAAGAGGGCGGCCGCGCAGCAGCATCGGCGGCGCATGAGCACCGGCAGCCACGCCGCGCCGTGGCAGCCGCACCTCGCCTGCATCGCCGAGGACCTCTGAGTGGCTGCCGCCTGTTGGCTTGACCCTGGCTCGCACCCGTGTGATGCTGGCACGCCGCCATCGATCCATCGATTCCCCTTTCTTTCTCGTCTAGTTCTCTGCGTCGTAAATACTCCCGTTTCTCGTCCACGATCCATTCCCTTTCCTTGCAAGTGTAAATTCGGCCGTCGCGTGTGATCTTCCTGTATCGATTTTTGAGCGTCTTTTGTAACTTTGCATCAATTCAAACCGAAATTTGTACATAAATCTCTTCTACGGATTTATACGAATGCGTCGTTTTCGTTGGCGACATTTTTTCTCTCTCGCTAGAACGAAAAGAAAAGAGGATCCACCACCGATCTCGATCATAGCACCGCACTGCGGATGCAGGGAATAATCAATAATGTTAGTTCGAGCGACCTCTGATATTCCGCGCAATGATTTTGGACGCTAATTGGTGAAGACACGCATCATTAGCGCCACAGACGGGCTGTTGCTTTCTTGATGAATCTTATACAAAGATTAGTTTATGATCTTGACCAAAATCCACATCAATCAAGCTGTTTCTCCACCAAAAATATTGAATTTTAAATATTGTCCTCTACCGGGTTGTTGACTTGCTGTTGAGCAGAAGACCAGATGCTGGAGCCCGTAGGATGGTTGGCCTGAGCTCGGCCTGTAGACTTCATTGGGCCGGGCTGGAGTCGTCTCTAGCACCGTAGCTAACATGAGATGGGCCTGTAGTGCTTCGACTTTCGCTTCAAGTGGACTCGGCCCACTTGGAATCGTACTGCATCGGAGCGGAAGCGAAGGGCCTGGCCGTGACGCGATCCTTTGCGTGACGAATCCGGACGGAAGCGAAGGGCCTGGACGAGCTGCGGTCCTTTGCGTGACGAATCCGGACGGAAGCGAAGGGCCTGGCCGAGCAGCGGTCTGGTGCGTGGCGAGTCTGGGCGCTGCCAGAGAGACGAGCATGGCGACGCAGAAGGGCAAGGAGAAGACGGGGCCTGGATGATGGTGCTCCCGAACCAACTCTGGAGGAGCGTTTGGAGGGCTTGAACCTGCAGGGTGAAGAGGAGGAAGATTTGGACTTCTCGGAGGAGTTCGAGGAACTAATCAAGGATGTCCGTTTGGTTTGCCTGTTTAGGGTTTATACGACGAAACCGTTTAGCCATGCGGCTCTATTCAGTGCGATGAGGAACGCCTAGGCGGCGGCAAAGGAGGTCACTTTCAAGGTGATGGCACCGAATCTCTTTCTGGTCCAACTACACTGCCTTGGTGACTGGACGAGGGTAATGGATGGAAGTCCATGGCTGTTTCGAGGAGTGGCGGTGGTGATTGAAGAGTATGATGGCTTCTCAAATGTGAATAACTATAAGCTGGATAAAATCCCAATCTGGACATGCATCCAAGGTGTCCCTGAGGGGTTGATGAAGAAGAGAGAATTGGCGGAGAAAGTAGCGAAGAAGGTGGGTGACTTAATCACGGTGGTAGTGAACGAAGGGAAGATCAACCCGACTCCATATCTACGGGCTAGGGCCTGGCTTGAGCTGAGCAAGCCGCTGGTGCGTGTGGTTCCCATCACTTTAAAGAAAAGAATGATGTACTTAGTGTAGTATGAGAAGCTCCCGGGGTTCTGCTTCCATTGTGGCAAGATGGGGCACGAAGTCACGGAGTGTGTGGAGATGGAGTTCATCGCAGGGACAAATACGAATGGAGGGACTAGCTACGAGTCCCTTTTGCACTTTCGGTCTTTGGAAGGGAGGAGCTGAGACCTGAGAGGTGGAAGAGGATGTCGTCGTGGGAGAGGTGGCCGAGGAGTAGGGCGTGGTGAGTGGACAGAAAAGGAGGGCGAGGATATGGATATATCTCATGAGGAGGAGGAGGACCTTGATGGAGTGATAATTGGATTCCAGGTAGTCACAATATGAAGGTCCTAACACCAAAAGGAAACACTTCGGTCTCTAATAAGGTGGAGGAACTTATTAATCCGATTGATGGAAGGTGCAATGTAGAGCTGATTAGATCCTTATTAGAGGATGTCGTTGTGGGAGAGGTGGCCGAGGAGTAGGGCGTGGTTAGTGGACAGAAAAGGAGGGCGAGGATATGGATATATCTCATGAGGAGGAGGACGACCTTGATGTAGTGATAATTGGATTCCAGGTAGTCACAATATGAAGGTCCTAACACCAAAAGGAAACACTTCGGTCTCTAATAAGGTGGAGGAACTTATTAATCTGATTGATGGAAGGTGCAATGTAGAGCTGATTAGATCCTTATTTTGGCCGGTGGATGTTGCCAGGATCTTACAAAGTCCAATTTATAGTGGGCGGGAGGATTTAGTGGCCTGGCATTTCAATCGGAATGGATTATTCAGTCAAATCAGCGAATCATTGTCAATGGACATCCAACTTCGGGTCTAGGCCTATTGCATCATCGGCAGGAGGGCCGGGCTCGAATTCGGCGTGGAAGAAACTCTGGAAGTTTTCCATTCCTAGCATGGTGAAATTTTTTGCATGGCGTGCACTTGATGGCTGTATTCCATGCCATGTGATCTTGGCAAATAAGCATATCACCAATGCACTTAACTATCCTATGTGCCAAACGGAGGCAGAAGACATCAAGCACGCTTTGTTTTTTTTTGTAATCGAGCAAAGGAGGTTTGGACCTCCTTGGGCATGTGGGGGCACATTGACAGAATGATGATCACTGCATGAAAAAAGATTTGTAGGGACGCGGCCCTTTTCACTGAAAGGGCGGCTGGTTCTTTAGCCGCCCCTACAGTAGCGCTGCCAGGCCACACCCTGTGCGCTGGACACTAGCCGCCCCTACAAATGGCACAGTAGGGGTGGCTGGTGTCTCCAGCCGCTCCTACAAATGGGGGTCATTTGTAGGGGCGGCTGGTGATTGAGCCGCCCCTACAGTTGGATTTTTAGGGGCGGCTCAATCACCAGCCGCCCCTACAAATGTGTACAGTATACGTAGCAGCCACCACCTTCTTCCTCCTCGGGTCACTCACTCTAACCCGAGAAAAAAAGGTTGTGAGGCCTTGGGCTCCTCCCAAAAATTGCTCTACTAAGGGGGGAGGTTTTGATCTCAATTCCTTTGTTGGGGAGGTTGTAGAAGGTAAGAAAATGCTATTCTAACTCTTTAATTGAAGTTTTAATGGTCGGTTAGTGAGTAATTTGATTATTGGTTTTCTCTCTCCTCCATGGTGCTTGAGCTTTGTATGTAGCAAATTAGACCCTAGATTTGAAGCTATTAGTGTAAATTAGGTAGAGAAATGAGCTTACACTCTTCATTAGTCGATTTTGCTTGATTTTAGACCCTAGATTACACCCTAGTTTGATTAAAGCAAATGCATGAGATCTAGTTCTAGATCTAGGTTTTTGTTTTTTTTTTATTTTTTTAATGAAATTGGATTTTGGGTGGCATGAAAGGTAGTTTTTTAGACCATTTCTTTGTGATGGTATATATTAACCATTTTATATTTCATTTCAAATATTTATGCGTTATATTAGTAGGCAATTGATTAATTATCCTCTATCATGGAGTATATATAATCATTCTCAATTAATTAATTATTAATTTGACTCATTTCGTATATTTTCTTTGGTTGTGTTGTATTTTTAAAAGACGGAGTTAAGGAACTCTTGGATGTAATTCGTTAAGATTCGAGGCACCTTTTCATGAAGAGGTTGACAATTTTATTGAAGCCGCAGAGAAGCATGCAACGACGTTGACAGATAATAAGGATACAATTATTTGTCCCTACAAGGATTGCGAGAACACGATGGCATTTACATATTCGAGTATCATCAAAGAACATCTGATCAGGCGAGGATTTGTTCGGAACTACACAGTTTGGATTCATCATGGTGAAACAATGGCAGTTGATGATGATGGTGATGTTCTAGAAGACGATGCCGAAACCCTGCAGTACCTGTCCCAATACTCAGACTAGCTTGCTCAACAAATGGATCATGACTTAGGCAATGATCAAGGTGGTGACATCCGCAATGAACAAGGTGGTGATTTCTGCAATGATGGTGGAGCACGTGAGGGGGATAAAGACGACGGTGACAATTTGGATGAAATGCTTCGGGCCGTTGGACCAGAAATATTACTACAGAAGAGAGGTCTACAAAATCTAGAAAGGGTGACAAAAGCATCGAAGGAGACTGCGTATGGTGTAGAGAAGGGTTGTCCGACACACTGGACACTGCTACGTTTTGTGCTTGAGCTACTCATCCTGAAGGCTAAGTACGGCTGGTCGGACTGCAGTTTTGATGATCTTTTGCGTCTCCTAGCATGGTTGCTTCCACAACCAAACTCAGTTCCCGCCAACACATACTATGCGAAGAAGGTTATAAGTCCTTTGACAATGGGCGTTGAAAAAATCCATGCATGCCCCAACCATTGTATCCTCTTTCGTGGTGACACGTTCAAAGATCTAGATAAATGTCCTCGGTGCGGGGCTAGTCGGTACAAAGACAATGACCTTTACAGTGGGGGAGAAGCCTCCACGGGTAACAAGAGGAATAAGAAGGGTGGGAAAAAGGCGGTACAAGAATCTCAGCAACCAGAGAACACTCCATTAGACAACGATGCAAAGAAGAGAAGAATTCCTGCCTTAGTAATGTGGTACCTGCTGGTGACCGACCGCTTGAGGCGTATATTCCTGAACCCTAAGGAAGCCACGCTCATGACATGGTGGCAAGATGAGCGCAAGGTAGCAAACGATATGATCGCACACCCGGCCGATTGTAGCCAGTGGAAAGACTTCGATAAGAACAACAAAGAGTTTAGTGAAGACCCAAGGAATGTATGGTTCGCCTTGAGCACTGATGGAATGAATCCCTTCAACGAGAGGATGAGCGACCATAGCACTTGGCCAGTGATTCTGACCATGTACAACATCCCAACATGGTTGTGCTAGAAGAGAAAGTATCTTTTCCTCACGGTTCTAGTTTCTGGCCCTAAACAACCAGGCATTGATATGGACGTGTTCCTCGAGCCTGTGATGCAAGAATTTGAGAAACTTTGGAAGCATGGGGTGCTGATGTACGATGCGTTCCTACAGGAGGACTTCACATTAAAAGCAATAATATTTTTCACTATCAACAATCACCCCGCTTTGTTTGCACTATCTGGACAGATCAAAGGAAAGACATGATGCTTAGTCTATTTGGATGATACTAAATGGGTTTTCCTAGATGGATCCAAGAAGGTTGTTTACATAAGGAACCGTCGCTTCTTGAAGATAGGTCACAAGTACCGCAGCAAATTATACATGAGATACTATGACAACACCCTAGAGAATGAACCCCCTCCAAATAGATGTCATAATGGAGAACATGTGTACAAAATGGTGAAAAACATAAAGATCGTCTATGGAAAGAAGAAACTGGATGGAACGATCAGAGATAGAAGCAAACCTCCTATCGAAGGCGTACCTTTTAAGAAACAATCAATCTTCTTTCAGTATTTGCCTTATTGGCCACAACTGGAGGCCCCCCATGCCATTGATGCTATGCACGTGCAGAAAAATGTGTTTGAGAGTCTCATGGGTACCTTGATAGACACAGCCAAGTCAAAGGATGGACTAAAAGCACGAAAAGACATGGGGCAGCTCAAAGTGATGCCAGAACTTCACCCGACACTTGAGGATAATGGAAAATACACTCTGTCCATGGCTAGCTACAACCTAGACCTACGAGAGAGGAGAACTTTATGCACTTTTGTCAAGGACATCAAAGTCCCGACTGGGTTTTTGGCGAACCCCAAGAAGCTAGTGTCGATGAAGGACTTGTCATTTACAAACTGCAAGGCTCACAATTGTCATGTGATACTGACCGTGTACCTACCAATTGCAATTAGGGCTATAAAGCCAGAGTTCTTGAGGATGGCCATCACCCGCATGTGCTACTTCTTCTCGAAGATCTCATAGAAGACCATTAGCAAGAAAGAGCTGAGTGACCTACATGATTTCGTGGTCGAGACCCAGAACCAACTAGAGATGTGTTTACCTCCTGCTTTTTTTGATATAATGGTATATCTCATGATTCACATGGTTAATCAGATACAGGCTTTGGGCCCTTGTTACCTACATGAAATGTGGTCCTACGAGCGGTTCATGTCGGTTCTAAGCCGATACGTGCATAATCGTGCATACCCAGAGGGCTCCATGATAGAGGGCTACAGTAGCGAAGAAGTCATCGAGTGTTGTCAAGAGTACCTGACAATACAGAAAGGGATTGATAATCCTGATTCTCGTCACAAGGGTAGGCTGGCTAGGAAGGGAACCAGTGGTAGAAAAGAGTTCATAGACCAAGATTACAAAGAAGTGAGTCGGGCACATTACAGTGTCTTGTAGAGCTCTAAACTGATGGAACCATACATTGAAGAACACTTGGAAATCATTATGGCAGAGAGGGATGGTCGTTCAGATGATTGGGTCATAAAACAGCACAAGCAACGCCTAACTTCATGGTTGAAGGACAAGAACATACCGCCGGGAGAAACAATAGATTCTATTACCATCAGTAAGTTGGCAGAGGGTCCATCGAGACAAGTGACATCTTGGAATGCTTATGACATCAATGGGTACACGTACTATACCCACACAAAGGATAGTAAATGTGTGAACCAAAACAGCGGTGTTCGGATAGTGTCTCTTGACAAGGTGGGGCGAAAGACCCATTTCTTTGGCATAATTGAAGATATATGGGAACTTGACTATGGAAGGGGTATAAAGGTGGCCTTGTTTCGATGCCGTTGGATCAAGCAATATCAATTCAATGACATCGGTTTAAGGGTCGTGGACCTCCAGAACGTAGGCTACCATGATGATCCTTGGGTGCTCGCTTCACGTGTCGCACAAGTTTTCTATATGCCCGACCCGAAAAGTACCCACCCACCGAAGAAGAGAATTAAGCACGTGGTTGTCCCTGGAAAACAACACATTATCAGAGTTGATGGCGTCGACGATGCTGAAGCCTACAATAACAACTATGAGATGTTACTATTCATAGACTTTACTAAGAAGATCAGTCTTGTTGAAAAAAACCTACCCAAAGACATAATGCCATGGGAAAGAAAAGGTGTCAAGGGGAAAGTTGTCACGGCGGGGCCTACCTAGTGCGCGTGTCTGCAAGACTTCATCTATGTATGTGTCAATTTGTGTATGTGTGTGAGACTATATTTATGTATGTGTCAATTATCGGAGTTTTAATGAACACTAGTCAAAAAATCATGAATCTCACACATAGTTTATAAAACTACATGTGATACATGCCATTTTGTAACTAATGTTTATTAACACTTTGTCAAATGCAAAAAAGATCAAAATAAACATTGTAGATCAGGATGAGTACAACAAACTTGTTATTCATGAATTTTAAATTTGAAACCATTTAGGTTTTCAAAAACAGGTTTAAAGTTGTCTTTTTTTCAAATTCAAAATTTGAATCATTCAAACTTTATCAAATTGAAAATTGACCAAAATAAATATTGTAGATCTTGATGAGTACTACAAACTTGTTATTCATTACTTTTAAATTTGAAACCATTTTGGCTTTCAAATACTGGTCTCATTGTTTAAACTTTGATTTTTCTATTTAAAAAAATGATTTTGAAAAATATTTTTAAGGGCGGCTGGGGAACGGACCGCCCCTACAAATGCCCGTAGCTATATATAGGAAGGAGCACGTCAGTGCCTAAATTTGGCTAAGTCTTGGGCGCGCTCCTCCATTTCGACACCGTCAGGCTGCCAAATTTCCCCGCGCCGCCGCCGCCGCCATCACCGCCGCCGAGCTCCTTCACGGCGACCCCCACCCCTGTCCTCCTCCTCCTTGTCCGTGCCCCACCCCTGTCCTCCTCCTTGTCTGTGCCCCACCCCCATGCTCCTCCGGCGCCCCGACCTCAGAACCCTAGCTCCGGCGCGCCACCGCCACGGGAATCGCTAGGAACACCGCCGCCGAGCACCTTCACGCGCGACCTCCTCTTCCTCCTCCGACGCCCCATCCCGGAACCCTACCTCCGATGCACCACCTTCACGGGATTAGCTCTCAGAACCCCGCCCCCGTGCTGGTGCCCGTGCGCCGCTGTGGTGCCCCTGGTGCTCGTGCACCACCGTGGTGCCCCTGCTGGTGCCCGTGCACTGTCATGGTGCCCCTGGTGCATGTGCGCCTCGCTGGTGCGCCGCCATGGTGCCCCTAGTGCCCGTCCGCCGGCGACCTCGTGCCTCTCCTTTCGCGAGCCCATCGACCTCTCCTTCCCCGGCCCAGGCGCTCTCCTTCCTTGTCCTCCAAAGGTACCTATGATGAACTGCTCCCTATGATGCTTGTGATGAACTGCTGCCTATGATGCTTTTGTTTTGTTGCCTATGATGAGAATTGAGAACTGAGCAGATGCCACTACCAATGATGCCTGTGATGAACTACTTATTTCCTTACTGGTATGCTGCCTGTGATGCTTTTTTTTGTGAAAACTGAGCATAATGCCACTGCCTTTTGGGTGCTATTGCTATTAACTAAGCACAATGCCATTTAGTCTATTTGAATTACCTGAGCATAATGCCATTTAGCCAAATTCAATTTTGTTAGCTGCACATTTTACTTGCTGCTACCACACTCTACTCTACTCTTGTCTCTACACTGTCTCTCTACTCTGGTAGCTGAACATTTTGGCTTCACTTTGTACTCTGCTGGTACTGTACTACTACTATACTACATTTGTTTAATTGCTGCCTATGATGCCTATTATGCCACTGTGATGGAATGGGATAGATTTTAACTGAGCATATGCCACTGCCAATGATGAAATTCGATGAATTTTGTATGAATTTGAGATAAGAGACTGGGTGCCATTTAACTGAGCACTTGCTACATGTGATGCCATTTTTTTGCTGAGCAAATGCCAAATATACATCTTCCTATTAACAAAGCACTTGCTGCCTATTTCTATGATGCTACTATACTGCTACTCTACTATGTGGTTACTGTTGCTGTACTATGATGCATATGTGATTTGGGATCTAGTTTTGACACTGTTTTATCTTTGTGGCATTTGCGATGATGATTTTTTTAAACTTTAAAAAAAAATTGCTGAGGCAGTGGCATATGCAATGATGTCTAGACTTTTTATGCTGAGGCAGCAGCGATGATGATGAAATGTCCCTATGCTTGTGTGCTGCTAAACTAGGATGGCTTGTATCTCATATACAAGCAACCAGTGATGACAATAATGGGCAAATCTGAGCCAAATATGTAACTAATTCAACAATCTACTACTACTGTCTACTACTATGTGCTTGTTGCTGCTGCTGTTCTATTGATCTACTACTGCCTACACTCTATTGCCTACTGCTGCTGCTATACTCTGAATTCAATTGTCTTACTACTGCTATTGCTATGCTCTGAATTCAATTGTCTTACTACTACTTATACTACTACTGCCTACTCTACTACTCCTGCTGCTGTCTATACTACTACACTACTACTTATACTACTACTGACTACTCTACTACTCCTGCTGCTGTCTATACTACTACTTATACTACTACTGCCTACTCTACTACTCCTACTGCTGTCTATACTACTACTTATACTACTACTGCACCATAGAAGGGACGTGTACAAGGATGACGAACTCTTAGAGCTAGTCGGCGACCTTTGCAACTTCATATTGGACCAAATTGTGAATGTCAAAGGCGATTACCATGATGTACTATCTGACTTAGGTAGTAATCCTACATATCAACACCTTCGTGAGCTTGAAAGGCTAGCTCTAGGCCGATGATAACAATTTGATGGACTTGTGATTTTGAACTTGTGGATTGGACTATGTAATGATAGACTTGTGAATTATGACTTGTGATTTGAACTTGTGGATGTATATATGTATAAATGTGGTGGTTCAGATCTGAATTTGAATTATATATTCTGTGGATGTATATATGTATAAATTGTGGATGTATATATGCTGTAGACAGATTTGAATTTTTTAATTATTTTTTTTACTGAAAAATGCACTGTAGGGGCGATTCTAGATTGAACCGCCCCTATAAATAACAACTGTAGGGGCGGCTGAAAACATCAGCCGCTCCTACAAATCCATTTATAGGGGCGGCTGGAAACACCAGCCGCCCCTATAGAGGTATTTGTAGGGGCGGTTAGGGAGCCACCCTATAGAGGTCCTATTTGTAGGAACCCCCTGGGGGAGCGACTGGCGTAGCCACCCCTACAGAGGCTCTTAAGCCACCCCAACAGAGCCTTATTAGCGTAGTGGATGATGGATAGATCGGGGTTTGTTATTGTTCAGGAAATTATCAGGGATGGAGATGAGGTTAGGGAACTCAAGCTTGGCCGAGCTGAGCTTCTACTGATTGGATGCTGGTACATTTGGTGGCAGCGACGACAGCTTGTTCATGGGGAAAACATCCAAAACCTGTTACGATCGGCTGTGTCTGATGATCAATGTGAATGCCAGCTTTGATGAAATAAAGGGATTGGGGAGCTCTAGTGCCGTCATTAGGGACTCAACTGGATTTATCGCTCCATATCACAGCTTCATACCATATACAATGGATGCTGTAACACCCTAGGTGTTAGTCTTGCATAAATTGATTTGCATTGCATAAGCATGAGCATCAAGCATTCATATTTACTCTTTTACATTTGAAACATATGAATGAAACATACGAAACATGTCTTGTTATTTCATGTTTTCTGTGTGTATGCTTATGATCATGAGTGAATAGGTGTGAGTAGTTGACATGAGTACTAAAATATATTAGCTACACTTATGATGACTAGTGGATCAATATTCATGAAGATCATTTTGTCTAATCTAGTACTTAAGTGATAATATGTGTGTTGAACTGGATAGCCCTATGTATGACCAATGCATGAAATGAGTGTGTGACCTTGCAATTAGCTTAAACATGTCTAGAGCACCATTATGAACAACTTTGATATTCATGGTTAAGGGTAAATAAGTCATTAGGTCAGAGTTCAAGTACCAGTCATCCTTTGAATGTGGCATGTTTGACCAAGTTTGAACTGCGTGCTATAGACTTTGCATGAAGGTGGTCACTAAAGCAAAGTTGTAGTATTTGATGTGGGGAACAACTTTTATGTTTATGTCATAGACTAGTTTAGCTCCTAACATGCTTGAAATTGGCTTCCAAGAATCAGCTTTTCACCATTTTGAGCACTTAGGAAATTTTTACAAGTGTTTGACGCCGACAGTTTGACAGGCCAACCTTTGGGACGACATTACTCCTGAACCGTTGCGAATTAGGTCTTGATCATTTAAGATGAATTACAGATGGTACTTAGAGCTACAACTCTTGTGTAGATGGTATGAGCTAATACTTCACGGTTTAGTAGAAAGAACGTCGTCAAATTGCGTCGTCAGGCTCTGATCGCGGGTCTGATGGTCGTCTTCGTCAGGCCGAGTGGCCGACCGCCGTCAGGCCAAGCACGCCAAGTGGAGTCCGTACGCCGTCGCAGCCCCGCAGGTCAGGCCGTCGCTGCCACGACATCACCACGCGGCTGTTGGCTCGCCTATTTGCTTCGCCTACGCCGTGTCTCGCCTCGTCAGAACCCGTGGAAGCCGAGCGCAGCGCCTTCTGATTGCCGCCGAGAGCGTTGCGGCCGCCATCTCCCTCGCCACTGCATCCTTGCCTGCCTTCAGCTAGCCCACAGCGCCGCCGTAGTTGCCTTTAGCGCGTCCACCTCGCGGTTGAGCCGGTGAGTCTTAGTTGAGATCGCATTTTTCTTCCCCGCGGCGAAACGCCATTGCCGCTGTGAACTCCGTCGAGCTCCCATGCGCTCGCTGCTGCGTTTCACCTCGCTACATCTTGCCCATAGTTTTCCCACCATCTCCTGTACCTATTCCTCCCTCTGGTCGAGCCTATCATGCTGTGTCGTTGGCGCTTACGCCGAGTCCGCAGCCGCCATGCTTCGACCTCACCGGAGTTGGGCTCACCATGGCCGGAGCAATAGGGGCGTCTCCTTTCTCCTTTCTCTTCTTGGTTAGCGTCACCATGACCCCGTGAAGCTCATACCGAGCTTGGCCTAGGCAATGGGGACTCGCCATCGCCGGAGTTCCGCAGCGACCTCGCCGCCGTCCGCCATTGCCGACGCAGTCATAGCTAGAGCGTGGTAGCGGTCGGGAAAAGGGTATGGGTAGGTGCGTATCGTCGCTAGGAACACGCCTGTGCCTTTGGCCTCGCCGGAAGATGTGGCCGCCGGCGAGTTTCGCCGTTGCCGCGCCGTCGAGTGAGCCATCCCCTGTTTTCTTGTCGCTGACGTGTGGGTCCCGACCAGTCAGTGACTCAGACCCAGTAGGATAGCTCATTTGTTCAGTTTTGAATGTATTTTGTAAAAAATTGTATCTCAAGTTTGGTAGATCCAATTTGAGTGAGTCCAATGTTTATTAGGATCTGAGTGAAGTCTAGCATCTAAGAAAAATATAACATCAGCACGTATAGTATAATTTTTGTATGAATTAAATAGGAACTTGAAATGCGTTTTTAGATACATGCAAACTTGTTTGAATTTTATCTTGAGTTTCTGTGGTCCAAAAATTATGAAATTTTGTGGGTATGCTAGTCTTGCTTAGTAGAAGCTCTGGTAAAAATTTGAGAGTCATTGCATGTATGGTTTTTGAGTTATAGATTTTCCTTTTATCATTGAGTAATACTTGTGTGAATTTTCATAATTTTTCTATAGATCCAGTAAAGGTAAAATTTGGTGAGTGCTATTCTTATGCTAGAATGATACCTAGGAAAAATGTGAAATCTGTTGCTTGACACTTTTAACTAAGGTTTCCTATTTATGCCTTTTTAAGCACTTATGCCTTGTGCATTTTTGTGTAGGACTATTCACTCATTCAAACATGCCATGAAAATTTTATGGTAGTCTAATTAGAGTAGTACCTATGCTACTGTAATTTTCTTAGATTTTTATAAGCACCAGAAATATAGATTGCTGTTGTAGCCCTAAGTTGAAAATGAAATAAAATAATCCTCTTAAATACAAGTTAGTTAATAATGTTCGCTTTGGTGTATCTTTGAAGCAATTAATAAGATGTGTTGACTTAACATATTAGTAGTAGAAGAGAATGCAGTAGATGACATGTGCTTGTAGTATATTTTCTTGGATGATGTTGACTACCTTGCATTCAAACATATTCATTGTATTCATCTCATCCGATGCACCGATTGCATAAGCACTTACGCACATTGCATCATACAGGATCGCAAACCGAGAACCCAGTCATCATACCCGAGGAGCCCAAGGAGCAGTTCGAGGTGTAGCCGCAGGAAGTGCCAGAAGCCAATGAGGAGGACGTTGAGGAACTTCCGGAGTGCCCCGATCACCGTCCGAGCTCCTTCGAGAGAGGCAAGCCCCGGAGCATTTTCTCCCGGTTTGCAATTATTAATTAAATGCTTTACTTTAATTGATGCATTACGTTCAGGAGTTGTTTGCAACCGTTGCTGCATTATACCTTGTTTACCTTTGTTATACTATATCCTTGTTACCCTGGTATCCGCAGTCGAGTCAATGCTTAGCTGGCTTAGACCGGTAGAAGTCGGGTGATTTCCTATCACCTGCGAGCTATAGGTGGTTACCTGGATCTGCTTGGATGACTATGAAGTCATGGTATAACTAAGTGTTAAATGAAGTTGAGACCAGACGGAGACTTGCAGAGTTTTGGACTGTAGTGCTTTCCGTCTGTGTCGATTAAGGACCGACCGTTGTTGGGCCTCGAGTCATGTTGAACGCATGCCTTACATTTAGCTGGCCGGATAAAGTACCTTCCGACCAGCGAAGCTGGGAGATTTTTCGGGCCGAAGTAGATTGCCCGCAACTGCACTGTACCGGAGCAGGTGTGGTAGGACACGGGGGCGGGATGATAAGACCAAAGTGCAGTCGGTCGGCCCCCGGGTACATGTGGTTCCTGGCAAACTCGAGATTCCTGGAAAGTTGACTCGGTGATCAATATCTCACTTTAGCGGGTGAGTGAGGTTTGTGTAAGGAATAAATCACCAGCTGGTTAGGAATCGATTCGAATCGCCATCGCTCCTGGATAGTGAGCACTTGACTTGAGTGACTTCATCGTAGTAAATGTTTATGGAACACTTGGATAGTTATAATGAATATGACAGTATGGAAGTTGTTTAATGATCATTGGTTATCATTATCTGCTTAATCACATGTTTACTCTAGTATAGGTGCAAATATAGTCGACAGGTTAATACTAATTAACTTGGCAATAATGCTTTTAGAAAGGATTCTTGAAATGCTAAAAATGCTTCTTTTTGCAAATGAGTCAGCTACCCTACTATAAAGCCCTTCATAATCCTTGGTGTCATTTATTTTTGGTTATGTCGGGTAAGTCTAGCTGAGTACCTTCTCGTACTCAGGGTTTTATTCCCACTTGTTGCAGATGGGCAGATGTATTACGGCTACTGTATCAACTGCCTTTATCCTGCGATGGGTGATGCTTAGGACCATGGGCATGGTCATTCCTTACGTCTCGTCTGATGCTTTTGTTGGAGATGATCATTCGCTGGCACTATATTTAAACTCCGCGTGAGTGTGTGTGGTTTGAACAAATGACTTCCGCTACTTTTATTCGAACTGGTTTTGTAATAACTATGTTGAAACTCTGATGTATCTGTGATTGTGAACTTTTATGTAATATGTGATGGTGACCGCTAAACTTATTACGATCTTGGCTGGAATGGAAGTTGGTTTGAAATCCTTCGTGATTTCACAGGACTACCGGGTTATACGGGCTTAAGTTTGCTAAATCGTCTGCTCTGGCGGATGATTTTCTTACTTAATTTCGTATAATTGGTCGGTTCTGTTACAGCTGGTATCAGAGCATGGTTTAGCGTGTTACTGTTCACAAGTGTATTTAAAACAAAAAGGCATTTGAAAAACGTGATTTTCAAAACTATAAAGTGTGCCAGTGATCATATCCTTTATGCCCAGTTAAGGACTTTAGGTGGCTTAATTAAGTACTGACTTGGGGTTCTTGCATCATATTTCTCTTTCGTCGCTCATACGGCGTGCTATTGTATGAGTGCCACTTGTTTGAGTGGTAATGAATGGATCAATTGCCTCTACGCCTCGGTAAGTGTGAGTTGTGAGAGCATGATCGGATACACCGCCGATCTAGGGTGAATGCTTATATGATGCTGGAGTAATTACATGTTCTACGCATGTTTTACAAAGGTATCTCATGTATGGGTCTTCCGTCTATGGAGGCGATGCCGTCAATAGGACGATGATTCGGGTAGGTTACTACCGTTGTACACGTATCTGGGGATTCGTGTAGAGCGTGTAGATAAAAATTTACTGCTTTTATGCATTCATTGGGAATTGGGCTGAAATGAATCTTCTGCAGGTACATAACAACACTATCGTGTAGAACGTATTAGCTACGTATTTGAGAGATCGTTGTATGCCACCGAATTAGTCGTTAGAAATTATTATTTCCTAAGTTTGTGAGAACGTACGGCACGTACATACATCATGTTACTTGTGCATTTCATTCATGTCATGCATTCCTCCCCTTATAAATTGATTATCTCATTTTGATAAAAGTTGTATCACCTAAAATATGTTTCCCTGAGGTAATAAAAGAACTTTTGCTACAGATGGCCCGCACGAAGCAGACCGCCCGTAAGTCCACCGGAGGAAGAGCACCTCGACGTCCGTTGGCCCTGAGGGAGCACCGCACCACGGACACCTTCTTGAGCGAGTTTGGCATGCCAACTTTGCTTTGGAGAGTGCTCCATGATGTGGGGTACCCAGAGGGTCAAGAGCCGGTGTACTCTTGGAATGAGAGCCAGTTAGCAGAGGATGGACTTGCAGTGGTGGAGATCACGGTTCCTGCTCTCGGTGATGCTCCAGATTGGGATGGTTGGCATTTGGAGTTTGAGGGTCACACTCCAGCTGAGGGTGCAGAGGGAGCAGCCTTCCGTGTCATCAGGGACATTATGAGCAGATTTCCCAGTGAGCTTGCAGCAGCTCTAGCTGGCACTTTTCCTAGGGATGATCCTCGTGATGCCATTTGGGTTTCAGCCTCAGGAAGTGCATTGGTCAGAGGTCCAGCTGAAGGACAGGCTAGCGAACAACCAGGCAATGAGTGCTATGTTCACCGCCATCAGAGCATATGAAGGGTCTTGAGAGTACCTACTGGACTTTGACTGGCTTGCGTAGTGAGGATAAGCTAAAGGGAAAGAAGTAGAAGAAGAGACAGGCACGTGCTATAGCTAGCTTGTAGGAGCAGTTGGCTGATATGAACTTACAGCGAGATCAGGCAGGTTGAGAGAGGTGATAGAGCTATGCAGCGAGTGCATACGTTGACTCAAGCCAATAATAATGCAGACCGCATGATTGGACAGCTTGGTTCAGGAAAGGAATGAAGCCTAGGAACGCAAGAAACCTTCTGCTGCAGAGGGTCGATGAGCTAGAGGAATACAACGACTACCTGCACGAGGAGTTTCACGTGCTCTACAATGGGGTTGGCCCATATGCTCCACCAGACGCCGCTGGCATGGACATCGACGACGACAACCAGGACGAGCCTGTAGTTTCACCTGGGGGCGATGGTGACGTCTCCGATCCCGACGATGGCCCCGAGGAGTAGGCTAGTTGCCTTGCGCTAGTATCTAGGTCCTAGTCGCGATGACCTTTCTTTTGTTGGCATGTAACCTATTAGTATGTTGCTTCGAACGTATGAGACTTGGCATGTGGTTGGAACTTGATTTTCGAATGCGATATCTGAACGCATAAAAAGTCCAGTGTATGTATGCTGGCAATTTGATTGTATGGACGCGATGTTTGCCGTTGAAGTAATTTGATTAAGTGCTGTTGTTTTAATTGGGATGCGATTGTTGTGCCTCTGTTTTATTGTATGAATTTATTCTCTCTCAGTAAATTCAGTACGGCATAATTTTTCCTTCACTTGCAATTATTATAGCTTCACTCAATCATTACTTGTTGCTGAAATATGCAGATGACAAACACTCGCCGAACCACGTATGAGGCCGCTGAGCCCGGTGCTAACGGTGCGGGGACTGGTGGTGGTGGTGGTGGAAACCACGACAACAACAATGAACCTCCCCATGAACCGCATTTGCCACCTCCTCCCCCGTTTACCCCCGAGATGTTCCTCGCACAGCTGCTCGGGAGTCAGCGCAACGCGGAACAATCCCAGAAGAACATGGAGGATTTTCTGCGAACCATCGCCAACAACGTTCAACGTGGTAACAATCAAGGTGGTGGCATGGGAGTGAACCAATATAGCAGCTTCAAAGATTTCATGGATACTAGGCCGCCAGTATTCAAGGAAGCAACAGAGCCACTCGATGCTGAGGAATGGATCAACACGATGGAAGATAAATTCCGTGTGTTGAGGTTGACTGAGGTGTTGAAAACGGAGTATGCTGCACTTCAGTTGCAAGGACCAGCGGGAATGTGGTGGAAGCACCATCGCACCACCTTCCCTCCAAATGCTCAGATTTCTTGGAGAGAGTTTGCTGAGGCCTTCCGTGGAGTCTATATTCCACCCGGGCTGACCGAGATGAAGTTGGGAGAGTTTCTGGCATTGAACCAGGGCACCAAAACCGTGACGCAATACCTGCATGCCTTCAACAACTTGTGTCGCTATGCTCCCGACATGGTTGACACAGATGCTAAAAGAATAGCTAGTTTTAAGAGGGGTCTCAATCCAAAAATGATGAAGCATGTTGGTACCAACAACCGCGTCAGATTCAATGACTTCATCAGCGACTGTCTGAAGCAGGAGAAGAATAACAACGCCAGCACCGTAGCCAAGACACGCAAGAGAGCCTTTGAAGGTGGTCCGTCCCAAGCTAGAGCACCTATGGGAGGTCGTCCTCCATATCGCCCATCGGCACCTGGCGCTAGGTTCCGGCCACCTCAGCAAAGAAGTCAGAATTTCTAGTGGACCTCAGAAGCCGTACAAGATGGCAGTACAGCCCAACAAAGCAGCCGCAACTACGGTACAAGGCAGTTCCAAGGGAGCTGTGGGATCTGCCGGGACAGTGAGAGGACCCTGCTATAACTGTGATCAACCCGGCCATTTCTCGAGGTTTTGTCCGTACCCGCCCAAGAAGAAGCAGTAGACTTATAATGCTAGAGTGCATAGTACGACAGTGGATGAAATTCCTAGAGGGAGAGCCCATCACTGCTGGTAAGTTTCCTGTCAACGAAAACCCTGCAGTTGTTCTATTTGATTCTGGATCATCGCATTCTTTTATGAGTCAAGCATTTGCATAGAAACATGGACAACTATGCACAGAATTGGGTTATGGGTACCGTATAAGTTCAGCAGGGGCTGATGTTTTGACCAACCGGATGGTTCGAGGGGCAACCCTTGAATTAGGTAGCAGGAAGTTCCGAGTGAACTTGATAGTTATGCCTGGATTAGTTTTGGATGTCATTATAGGGATGAATTGGATGAAGGATTGGGGAGCAGTCATAGATACTGGAAGTCGAGTACTTACCCTTAAGGATCCCCTGGGTGAGGGTACTTTCCAAGTACCATTGCCTCGGAGAACAGACCTATAAGTGTTACATGTGCTACGGTAGTCATTCCTATTCATCAGATTCCGGTAGTGTGTGAATTCTCGGATGTATTCCCGGATGAGCTACCTGGTCTTCCGCCAGATAGGGAGATTGAGTTTGGAATTGAGCTAGTCCCCAGAACAGCTCTGATTTCAAGGAGACCCTATCGGATGCCTCCAGATGAGTTAGCTGAGCTGAAGAAGCAATTAGAAGATTTATCAAAAAAGGGGTTTATATCGGCCAAGCAAGTCTGAATGGGGATAGTCCCGCCTTGTTTGTGAAGAAGAAAGAAAGAGGGCATGTTGAGAATGTGCGTAGATTACAGGCCACTCAATGCTTGTAACCATCAAGAATAAATATCCCTTGCCACATATTGATGTTCTGTTTGACCAATTATCCAAGGCCAAGGTGTTCTCAAAAATAGATTTGAGATCCGGTTATCATCAGATCAAGATTAGGCCACAGGATATACCGAAAACTGCATTTTCCACCAGATACGGGATTGTATGAGTATCTTGTCATGTCTTTGGCTTGACAAATGCTCCTGCATACTTTATGTTTTTGATGAATACAGTTTTCATGCCAGAATTGGATAAGTTTGTGGTAGTGTTCATCGATGACATTCTGGTGTACTCCGAGAACGAGAAAGATCATGAAGAGCATCTGAGAACTGTCTTGACCAGACTAAGGGATCATCAATTGTATGCTAAGTTTAGCAAATGCGAATTCTGGTTGAAGGAAGTTCCTTTCCTTGGTCACATTCTGTCAGAGAATGGAGTTTCAGTCGATCCAAGTAAGGTGCAAGAAGTTATGAATTGGAAAGCACCGACCACAGTTCCTGAGATTAGAAGTTTCTTAGGACTAGCCGGTTATTACCGTCGCTTTATACCAGATTTCTCAAAGATTGCCAAACCGATGACGAGTCTCCTACAGAAGGATCACAAGTTTGTGTGGATAGAGGAGTGTGAAGCAGCTTTCCACACTTTGCAGAAACTGTTGACCACTGCTCCTGTTCTAGCACAACCAGATATCGAGAAACCATTTGATGTGTTTTGCGACGCATCGAAAGACTGGATTAGGATGTGTTCTTATGCAAGAAAGGAGAGTCATTGCTTATGCATCACGTCAATTGAGAAAGCACGAGGTCAACTATCCAACACATGATCTTAAACTTGCTGCAGTTGTGCACGCCCTAAAAATTTGGAGACATTACCTACTTGGTAATGTGTGCAATATTTTCACGGATCACAAGAGTCTTAAGTATATCTTTACCTCAACCAGAGCTAAACATGAGACAACGCAGATGGTTGGAATTGATCAAGGATTACAACTTGAATGTGCAATATCATCCTGGAAAAGCCAATGTAGTGGTAGATGCTTTGAGCAGAAAGTCACATTACTTGAATGTGCAGCCATTACTTGAAGATGGGTTCGATCTAATGCATCCTGCTGTGTTACATAGTATTCAGATTAGTTGCTCTTTGGAGAGTAAGATAATAGAAGGCCAGAAAACCAACAAGGGGATATTCCACATCAAAGAGAAAATAAAAGAAAAGCCATCTCAACACTTTAAAGTGGATGAACAGGGCAGTGTTGTGGTTTGACGACCGTCTTGTGGTTCCCAAGGATCGAGAGCTTAGGAATAAACTCATGGATGAAGCTCACCTTTCTAAGCTATCTATCCATCCCGGAAGTAGTAAGATGTATCAAGAACTAAGATCTCGTTATTGGTAGACCAAAATGAAGAAAGAAATTACATGCATATGTTGTCAGATGTGACACATGTTGTCGAGTGAAAGCCATTCACATGAAACCTGCCGGTATGTTGCAACCCTTATCTAGTCCCTAGTTGGAAGTGGGACGATATCAGTATGGATTTTATCACGGGTTTGCCCACTACTCAAAAAGGACATGATTCGATTTGGGTAATTGTGGATCGTCTTACCAAGACCGCTCATTTCCTACCTAGTCAAGACAACTTATCGACCACCTCAATATGCCGAGAAGTATATCGCAGAAATTATGAGGTTGCATGGTATACCAAAGACCATAGTATCTGATAGAGGCTCACAGTTCACGGCTCACTTTTGGGAACATTTACACAAAGGCTTAGGAACTAGTTTGATTCGCAGTACCGCTTATCATCCTCAGATAGATGGTCAGACTGAACGAGTGAATGCTGTTTTGGAGGATATGTTAAGAGCCTGTGTATTGTCTTCTAAGGGATCATGGGAGTCATGGTTACCGTTAGCTGAGTTTTCTTATAATAATAGTTATCAAGAAAGCATCAAGATGGCCCCATTCGAAGCTTTATATGGCAGAAAATGTAGAACACCATTGAATTGGGTCGAGCCTGGTGATAGAAGGTATTATGGCATTGACTTTGTAGAAGAAGCCGAGAAGAAAGTTCATATTATTCAGCAGAATATGAAAGCGGCCCAATCACATCAGAAAAGCTATGCAGACAGAAGAAGGAGACCCCTTGTGTTTGAAAGTTGGTGACTATGTTTATCTGAAAAGTCACGCCAATGAAGAAGAAAAGGTTCGGAGTCCGAAGAAAGCTTGCTGCGAGATTCGTAGGACCATACAAGATCTTGGAACGAAGAGGTCTGGTAGCCTACAAGTTAGAGTTACCTGAGACAATGAGTACCGTTTTCCCAGTTTTCCATGTATCATATCTCAAGAAATGTTTGCGTGTTCCAGAGGAAAGAATAGAACCTCGAGGTATCCAACTCAAATCAGATTTGGTGTATCGTGAAGCAACCAGTCCGGGTGTTAGACACTAAGGAATGTGCTACTCAGAATAGTGTGGTGAAAACATACAAGATACAGTGGGATCATCATGATGAGGGAGATGCAACTTGGGAAACAGGAGAGTATCTACAAAAAGCTTATGAAGATTTTTATAACAAATGGTTCGTAACCCAAATCTCGGGACGAGATTTTTATAAGGGGGGAGGGCTGTAACACCCTAGGTGTTAGTCTTGCATAAATTGATTTGCATTGCATAAGCATGAGCATCAAGCATTCATATTTACTCTTTTACATTTGAAACATATGAATGAAACATACGAAACATGTCTTGTTATTTCATGTTTTCTGTGTGTATGCTTATGATCATGAGTGAATAGGTGTGAGTAGTTGACATGAGTACTAAAATATATTAGCTACACTTATGATGACTAGTGGATCAATATTCATGAAGATCATTTTGTCTAATCCAGTACTTAAGTGATAATATGTGTGTTGAACTAGATAGCCCTATGTATGACCAATGCATGAAATGAGTGCATGACCTTGCAATTAGCTTAAACATGTCTAGAGCACCATTATGAACAACTTTGATATTCATGGTTAAGGGTAAATAAGTCATTAGGTCAGAGTTCAAGTACCAGTCATCCTTTGAATGTGGCATGTTTGACCAAGTTTGAACTGCGTGCTATAGACTTTGCATGAAGGTGGTCACTAAAGCAAAGTTGTAGTATTTGATGTGGGGAACAACTTTTATGTTTATGTCATAGACTAGTTTAGCTCCTAACATGCTTGAAATTGGCTTCCAAGAATCAGCTTTTCACCATTTTGAGCACTTAGGAAATTTTTACAAGTGTTTGACGCCGACAGTTTGACAGGCCAACCTTTGGGACGACATTACTCCTGAACCGTTGCGAATTAGGTCTTGATCATTTAAGACGAATTACAGATGGTACTTAGAGCTACAACTCTTGTGTAGATGGTATGAGCTAATACTTCACGGTTTAGTAGAAAGAACGTCGTCAAATTGCGTCGTCAGGCTCTGATCGCGGGTCTGATGGTCGTCTTCGTCAGGCCGAGTGGCCGACCGCCGTCAGGCCAAGCGCGCCAAGTGGAGTCCGTACGCCGTCGCAGCCCGCGTAGGTCAGGCCCTCGCTGCCACGACATCGCCACTGCGGCTGTTGGCTCGCCTATTTGCTTCGCCTACGCCGTGTCTCGCCTCGTCAGAACCCGTGGAAGCCGAGCGCAGCGCCTTCTGATTGCCGCCGAGAGCGTTGCGGCCGCCATCTCTCTCGCCACTGCATCCTTGCCGCCTTTAGCTAGCCCACAGCGCCACCGTAGTTGCCTTTAGCGCGTCCACCTCGCGGTTGAGCCGGTGAGTCTTAGTTGAGATCGCATTTTTCTTCCCCGCGGCGAAACGCCATTGCCGCTGTGAACTCCGTCGAGCTCCCGTGCGCTCGCTGCTGCGTTTCACCTCGCTACATCTTGCCCACAGTTTTCCCACCATCTCCTATACCTATTCCTCCCTCTGGTCGAGCCTATCATGCTGTGTCGTTGGCGCTTACGCCGAGTCCGCAGCCGCCATGCTTCGACCTCACCGGAGTTGGGCTCACCGTGGCCGGAGCAATAGGGGCGTCTCCTTTCTCCTTTCTCTTCTTGGTTAGCGTCACCATGACCCCGTGAAGCTCATACCGAGCTTGGCCTGGGCAATGGGGACTCGCCGTCGCTGGAGTTCCGCAGCGACCTCGCCGCCATCGCCATTGCCGACGCAGTCATAGCTAGAGCGTGGTAGCGGTCGGGAAAAGGGTATGGGTAGGTGCGTATCGTCGCTAGGAACATGCCTGTGCCTTTGGCCTCGCCGGAGATGTGGCCGCCGAGCGAGTTTCGCCGTTGCCGCGCCGTCGAGTGAGCCATCCCCTGTTTTCTTGTCGCTGACGTGTGGGTCCCGACCGTCAGTGACTCAGACCCAGTAGGATAGCTCATTTGTTCAGTTTTGAATGTATTTTGTAAAAAATTGTATCTCAAGTTTGGTAGATCCAATTTGAGTGAGTCCAATTTTATTAGGATCTGAGTGAAGTCTAGCATCTAAGAAAAATATAACATCAGCACGTATAGTATAATTTTTGTATGAATTAAATAGGAACTTGAAATGCGTTTTTAGATACATGCAAACTTGTTTGAATTTTATCTTGAGTTTCTGTGGTCCAAAAATTATGAAATTTTGTGGGTATGCTAGTCTTGCTTAGTAGAAGCTCTGGTAAAAATTTGAGAGTCATTGCATGTATGGTTTTTGAATTATAGATTTTTCCTTTTATCATTGAGTAATACTTGTGTGAATTTTCATAATTTTTCTATAGATCCAGTAAAGGTAAAATTTGGTGAGTGCTATTCTTATGCTAGAGTGATACTAGGAAAAATGAGAAATCTGTTGCTTGACACTTTTAACTAAGGTTTCCTATTTATGCCTTTTTGAAGCACTTATGTCTTATCATTTTTGTGTAGACTATTTTACTTATCCAAATGCCATGAAAATTTTATGGTAGTCTACTTAGAGTAGTACTATGCTACTGTGATTTTCTTAGATTTTTATAATCACCAGAAATATAGGTTGCTGTTGTAGCCCTAGTTTAAAATGAAATAAAATAATCCTCTTAAATGCAAGTTAGTTAATAATGTTCGCTTTGGTATATCTTTGAAGCAATTAATAAGATGTGTTGACTTAACATATTAGTAGTAGAGGAGAATGCAGTAGATGACATGTGCTTGTAGTATATTGTCTTGGATGATGTTGACTACCTTGCATTCAAACATATTCATTGTATTCATCTCATCCGATGCACCGATTGCATAAGCACTTACGCACATTGCATCATACAGGATCGCAAACCGAGAACCCAGTCAGTCATACCTGAGGAGCCTAGAGGAGCAGTTCGAGGTGCAGCCATAGGAAGTGCCAGAAGCCGACGAGGAGGACAGTTGAGGAACTTCCAGAGTGCCCCAATCACCGTCCGAGCTCCTTCGAGAGAGGCAAGCCCCGGAGCATATTTCTTCCAGTTTGCAATTGTTAATTAAATGCTTTACTTTAATTGATGCATTACTGTTCAGGAGTTGTTTACAACCGTTGCTACATTATACCTTTATTTACCTTTGTTATACTATATCCTTGTTACCCTGGTATCCGTAGTCGAGTCAATGCTTAGCTGGCTTAGACCGGTAGAAGTCGGGTGATTTCCTGTCACCTACGAGCTATAGGTGGTTACCTGGATCTGCTTGGATGACTATGAAGTCATGGTATAACTAAGTGTTAAATGAAGTTGAGACCGGACGGAGACTTGCAGAGTTTTGGACTGTAGTGTTTCCGTCTGTGTCGATTAAGGACCGACCGTTGTTGGGCCTCGAGTCATGTTGAACGCATGCCTTACATTTAGCTGGCCGGATAAAGTACCTTCCGACCGCGAAGCTGGGAGATTTTTCGGGCCGAGTAGATTGCCCGCAACGCACTGTGCCAGAGCAGGTGTGGTAGGACACGGGGGCGGGATGATAAGACCAAAGTGCAGTCGGTCGGCCCCTGGGTACATGTGGTTCCTGGCAAACTCGAGATACCTGGAAAGTTGACTCGGTGATCAATATCTCACTTTAGCGGGTGAGTGAGGTTTATGTAAGGAATAAATCACCAGCTGGTTAGGAATCGATTTGAATCGCCATCGCTCCTGGATAGTGAGCACTTGACTTGAGTGACTTCATCGTAGTAAATGTTTATGGAACACTTGGACAGTTATAATGAATATGACAGTATGGAAGTTGTTTAATGATCATTGGTTATCATTATCTGCTTAATCACATGTTTACTCTAGTATAGGTGCAAATCTAGTCGACAGGTTAATACTAATTAACTTGGCAATAATGCTTTTAGAAAGGTTCTTGAAATGCTAAAAATGCTTCTTTTTGCAAATGAGTCAGCTACCCTACTATAAAGCCCTTCATAATCCTTGGTGTCATTTATTTTTGGTTATGTCGGGTAAGTCTAGCTGAGTACCTTCTCGTACTCAGGGTTTTATTCCCACTTGTTGCAGATGGGCAGATGTATTACGGCTACTGTATCAACTGCCTTTATCCTGCGATGGGTGATGCTTAGGACCATGGGCATGGTCATTCCTTACGTCTCGTCTGATGCTTTTGTTGGAGATGATCATTCGCTGGCACTATATTTAAACTCCGCGTGAGTGTGTGTGTGGTTTGAACAAATGACTTCCGCTACTTTTATTCGAACTGGTTTTGTAATAACTATGTTGAAACTCTGATGTATCCTGTGATTGCGAACTTTTATGTAATATGTGATGGTGACCGCTAAACTTATTACGATCTTGGCTGGAATGGAAGTTGGTTTGAAATCCTTCGTGATTTCATGGACTACCGGGTTATACGGGCTTAAGTTTGCTAAATCGTCTGCTCTGGCGGATGATTTTCTTACTTAATTTCGTATAATTGGTCGGTTCTGTTACAGATACGACATCAACTGAAGCATATGCACTGAGGAATGGTCTTCTATTGGCACAATAAATTCACTACTGGATTCAGGCGCTTTGCCGAGTGCCTAATGCACTCGGCAAAGGCTACTTTGCCCTCGGTAAAGCCTTTGCCGAGTGCAGCACTCGGCAAAGCCTTTGCCGAGTGCAGCACTCGACAAAGAGCCTCCGATAAAAAATTCGTTGGCAAAGAATTCTTTGCCGAGTGCCTTTTATCGGGCACTCGGCAAAGTCTTTGCCGAGTGCCCGACACTCGACAAAGTTGGAACCGAAAAAAACCCCGAAAAATAGGAAAAAATGGGAAAAATTTCTAATCGGTGGAGGCCCCCACCGGCCAGCGCTCGCCCATCTCTGGCATTTTTCGCGTAAATTTCGCAGCAACGCGGCCGATGGGATTCGAACCCACGACCCCCCCTACGCGCGAACCTCCTCTACCACTACACCACACTGTCACTTGTGTTTGGATTCCGTTTTAGTTCACAACATATTATATTAAACCGAGTGTAAATTGCTTGTTTGAGGCCCTAAACGAATTCAAATAAAAAAGTTGTAAACTACAAAGTTTCATAACTTTTCGAGATCTACACTTTTAGTTTAGGAAGTTTTTCCATCCGAGGTCGGTTACAAAATTTGAATTTCAAAAATTTAAAATTCAAACGCAGTTTTGCATGACAAGATGATTTCAAATCAAAAAGTTGCCAACTACAATGTTTCATAACTTTTCGAGATCTACAGAGTTTATTTTGGTTGTTTTTCCATCTTTGATCGTTTAAAAAGTTCAAATTTTAAATTTTTGAAATTCAAACACAGTTTTGCATGACAAGATGATTTCAAATCAAAAAGTTGCCAACTACAATGTTTCATAACTTTTCGAGATCTACGGAGTTTATTTTGGTTGTTTTTCCATCTGAGGTCGTTTGAAAAGTTCGGATTTTAAAATTTTAAAATTCAAACACAGTTTTGCATGACAAGATGATTTCAAATTAAATAGTTGTCAATTACAAAGTTTCATAACTTTTCGAGATATACAAAGTTTATTTTGGTTGTTTAATCATCTGTTCATCCGACATGGTCGTTCTAATATTATTCACAAATATTATATATCTCTCTTGTAGTTTCATAAACTACAAGAGAGAGATGTTAGATTTGTGAACAAATTTACTTTCACTTTGTCATATAAAGAAAAGACCAAAACAAACATTATACATCTTGATGAGTTATACAACTTTGTAGTTGAAAACTTTTTCATTGGAATTAATTTACTGCTTCAAAATGTGCTTTGAAATTTTCTTTGCTGAGTGTAAAAAAACACAGTCGGCAAAGAGCTTCTTTGCCGAGTGTAAAAAAAACACTCGGTAAAAAAGCTTCTTTGCCGAGTGTCAAAAAATGCCGAGTGTCAAAAAAAACACTCGGCAAAGAAGCTCTTTGCCGAGTGTCAAAAAAAACACTCGGCAAAGGCGTCTTTGTCGAGTGCTCGAAAAACAACACTCGGCAAACCACTTGACACTCGACAAAAAGCCGGTCTCCGATAGTGATTGATTGTAATGGAGTTGTTCGGCCACATCCTGATGCAGCCCGGACTCCGTGGAATGAACCGTCTCGTCAATCGGCCTGTTCTGGTTGGTTTCTGAGCTGATAAGTCCGATTGGTGCTGGTTTATTATGAAAAAAAATATTATTAACTAACTAATAAGTCATGACTGAAACCAACGAGGGAACATGCTGATCGTATGAAAATGGCCGAAGGAAGTCGCCGTCATTCCATCGATTGAGGCGAGGTGGCAGGCATGCCGCACGCACCCTTTAGCTCGCAAAGCAGACGAGGCGGCGGCCACATTCTTCGCCGCAAAAAATGCACTTTTTGTAAAGCATCACCCAGATCTACTACCCTCTCCATTCTAAATTATAAATTATTTTAATCTTTTTAGTTCATCTATTTTATCATATATCTAAACATATTATTTTATCTAGGTACATAGTAAAATAGATATACCAAAAAAGTTAAAACGACTTATAATTTAGAACTGAGAGAGTATTATTTTATCCATCGTCCATGCATGTGCCGTTGTTTAGTTCCTTCTCCTAAAGTTAATCCATATCACATCGTATGTTTAGACACATGCATGGAGTATTAAATATATACTAAAAAATAACTAATTGCTCATATTATGACTACTTTGTGAGATAAATTTTTAAGCCTAATTAGTCCATAATTTGACATATGCTAATGACGGATTCATTAGGCTTAATAAATTTGTCATATGGATTCCTAAAGACTTCTGTAATTAATTTTATTATTACTATCCAAACACTCTCATGTGACACGATACCAGATGTGACACCCCTAAACTTTAGCCCCTGAATTTAGGCCTTGTTTAAATACAGGGTGTAAAGTTTTGGAGTGTCGCATGAGGTGCCATATGAGACTATCGCATGGGGTGTTCGAATGCTAATAAAAAAATAAATTATAGAATCCGTCAGTAATCCACGAGACAAATTTATTAAACTTAATTAATTCGTCATTAGCATATGTGTTACTGTATCACCACGTTATCAAATAATAGACTAATTAGGCTTACTGTATCACCACGTTATCAAATAATAGACTAATTAGACTTAAAAGATTCGTCTCGCCAATTAGTCGCAAACTGTGCAATTAATTATTTTTTAGTCTATATTTAATACTCTATACATGTATCAAACATTCCAATGGGATAGGAAGTAAACTTTAGAGGAGGAACTAAACAAGATCTTAATCATCACCTGAAACTTGCAATATGATCGATGAGACATTGCACGCTGCAGGGCAAAATAAACGTACTACCTCCATCTAAAAAAACCGGCCTGAAACAATGCAATTTCAAATCTAAACTCAACTAAACTTTTTAAGTGTAACTAGAATTATGTATAAATATTTGATTATATTTTTAAATAGGTTTATTAAAAAAAATCACTATTAATCATACTTATTAGATATTAATATATCTTATATATTAATTAGTTACAACTCAGGCTTAGAGCCCGCTTAATCCTATGATCTAAAGTTTAGCTAAATTTATTGAGGAACTAAAAATTTAGATCACTTTACGCCAGCTGTGTGGTCTAAAATTTTCATAAAGTAAACTAAACTTTAGACGGCCTGAGCTAAACTGATCGGGATCCAAACAGGACCTGATTAGCTCGTGAAGAAACGAGAATTACATTCTTTTCATACGAGTGAGCACGTGCTGCCCTCCTGGTTCTTTTTAATAAGAAAAGCTGAAAAAATAACATCGCGCAGCAAGACAGCACAGCACAACGATCTTACGTTATCCATCGGTCCGTCAGAGTCAACGGTCAACAGTAGAATCAGCACTAAGCATAAGCTGGAGTCACAGCTCACAAGTGCAGCTTGAATCTACCAATAAGTACCACAAACTAACCGAACTACTACTACTACCCTGCTGCTGCTACTGCTAGGTTCATTGATTCTAAATTAATTTAAAGATGAAGAACTACCACTACCAGTAGGCTAATTTGGTTCACTAATTGCTAATTTTGCAAAATGCACTAAGAAATCATGGGCAGCGTACCTCCCTTCACCCCGTCGGTTCCTCGTCTACAACGTAATCCGCGAGAACTGCCGTCCGAGGCTGGGCTCCCGCTGGTGCCTCGTCGTCGTCGGCTTTCCAATGCGGCGTCGAATCCTAGACATCGCCAATGCCACCGTCCGGGCGCGACGCGAGCGAGGCAACGCCGGCGCCGCCGCCGGCTCACGAGGTGCGGAGGAGACCCTACCGAAGCCGGACGGGAGCCCCTGGTGCGAGCGCATCCACGACAGGTGGCGCCGCTTCTGCGGCTGCACCGCGTCGACCTCGCCGCGCGACGTCGAGCCGGCGTCGACGCCCGAGCCGCCGCCGCCATAGCGGCCACACGCGCGCTTCCTTTTGGCGCCAGGCGAGGGGAGGAGGGCCGCAACGGTGCCCGCGCATCCACAGCTGCAACCGCCCCCCTCCTGCCGGTGGCGAGCACCGGGTGCCGGGCGCCCGTCGACGTCCATGTCCTCTTCCGTGGCGGCGGCCCAGGCGGCGTCCAGGCTGAGGACCCTGACGAACATGTCGAGGTCGCCGCCGGGCCCCGCCAGGAGCTCGAGCTGCTCGACGGCCTCCGCGAGGCGGTCCACCTCGGCGCTGCAGACGAAGAGCGCCTTGAAGCCCGCGAGGAAGCGGCGGGCGGAGCTGGCGACGGCCGTGGCGCGGGCCGCGTCGTCGAGCACCTCCTGCCCCCGCAGCGCCTCGGATCGGAGCACCTGCAGCCAGGCCGAGAACGACTCGTCCCGCACGGCCGCCCCCGCGCCGCCCTCGGCGGCATCCACCACGGCACGTACCTTCGAGACGAGCTGGCGCAGGCGGCGCCGGCGCTGGTCCACCCGCGAGTGCGCCGACCAGTTAGACTTGATGTAGCGGATGAACTCCCCCAACAGGGCCGATTCCAGGATCTCCATTTTTAAATCGAGTTGAAGTAGCTGTAGCGGCAATGAGGAGGCGGCGGTAGTGTGGGAGGACTGGGAGAGGTGGGAAGAGGCGGCGGTACGGTGGTGTCCGTGGTGGGAACTGGGAAGGGGGCAAGGGGCGCAAATGTGAGCCGTCTAGGTGCGCTCTGAAGTAGCCATAGCCCTGTCTGAGGAGGAGACGGCCTGGACTTATCAGTTAGCTACAGTCCATAGCCCTGTCTGAGGAGGAGACGGGCCTGGACTTACTCCGTATCAGTTAGCTACAGTATTTTTCTCTCAGAAAAAAAAAAAAAAAAGCTTTGACGGCTTTAATATCGATCTGGCTTCAGATGAGGAGACGGGCCTGATTCAGAGCGCGAGCGGCCAGATCGCCTACCTCTACGGCACCATCTGCGCCCGGTGACGGAGGCCGCCGGCGCCGGAGGAATACCCCGATCTGCTCCGACCCGAAGGTGACCACAACGCCCGTCATCAGTGTCTGGACTGCACCCGTTTGGACGTCCCTTCAACAGAAGTTAGACTGCATCGCCGTGACCCAGCAGGCCAGCCACAAGGTAATCCCTTTGTTGCACTCCGATTCCCAATCACATGCTCATTATGTGTCGGTGTTTCAGATCGGGGTCCTTAAACAACTAGTGAATTTATCCTACGTATTCTTGATTTTAGATGGTGATGCAAAGAGACATAAGGTTTATACTGGTTTGGGCAATTCGAGCCCTACGTCCAGTCTGAGAGATCGATCTTGTATTCCTTGCACCGAAATGCTTGTTGTAGGGGGTTACAAGCTAGGTGAGAGAGGGAGTTAGCCCCAGGTCTCGGTAAGGTGTGGTGTGGGCTGCTTGAGACGTTGCTCTCAGGTGGCTGGAAAGTGTGTGTTACAGGGCCTTGTTCTTCGTGAGTCCCTTCAGAAATAGCCCAAGTCCTTTCCTTTTATAGTTTGAAGGGAGGACAAGGGTAGTACATATGCTTAACTATACGGTGTCGGCGGCGTGTCCGAGCCCTGTGGCCTGTTCCTGTGGCGGCGTAGTCGTCGGAGTGGTCCGTCCTTGGAGCACTGGGGCGGCGTGCTGGTCACATCCGATCCTGTGCGTCATGGGAGCTCCAGGGCTACCTCGGAGCGGGTGCGGCGGTCAGCGTGCGAGTCACTGTGGACTGACTGTGCGCGAGGCCGAGGCTCGGTCGGTGCCGAGGCTGTACCGCAGTGGGGGGTCTCGGCAGACACGAATCCCGAGATAGCCGAGACCCTGGTGCATAGTGCCGAGGCCCGGAGAGAGCGGTTGATCTGGTGTGCTGGTTCGGAGGCGGTGATGACCCGGGCCAGGCTGCCCATGTCGTGTTGTTTTCGAGGCGGGGATCACGAGGCACAGTGTAGTGCGGGCGCTGATCGTGGGCACAGCGTCAGAATACAGTGGTCGGTAATCCCCGCCGTGCCCTGTCTCAGCTGGTATGACGCTGATGCGGCCTCACGTCCCGTCGGCCATTCCGCGGTGTCGAGCCATCGTCCGGCTGAGATTGTGGGAGTGGTTGACGCATTAATGGGACATGACGTGCTGTCGGGAAGATCGGTCAAGGCGGGGGCGACGGGCTATGGACAAGCCGGCCTCGAGCGATACGGAGAATGAGGCCTCGCGCGAGACGGAGATTAGGCTCCTTGCCGAGGCCTTCCGTGAGAGGCCTCGCGCGAGGCGGAAATTGCGTCAGGACGTCGAGACCTCCCGTGAGAGGCCTGAGGCGATGCGGAGAGCCGGGTGGGCTCGGACGGGGCTGGTTATGAGCCCATGGCTTACCCTCTAACTTTGCCGTTGATGGGATTTAGTGCCTCTTTTGGTGTACGCTCGGGGTACCCCGTTTTATGGTACCCGACAGTAGCCCCCGAGCCTCAGGGAGGGTGAGTGCATTCTCCCTGAGGGTTTATTGAGACTTGGTTTGTAGTCGCTCCCGTAGGGATTGTGTTTTGTTTCTTGAGGTTTCGGTGGGTCCCGAGGCCCTGGAGGAGTGGAGTTACTCCTCCAGGGGCTTTTTTCGTTTTCGTGTTTGAGTGAGGAGTTTTTATCGTATTTGCCGAGCCCACAAGTGCGAGTTCGGGTCGCGAGGATCTCGACGAGGTTACAGGAAGAGCCCTCTAGCCTCCGCACAGAGCAAGAGGTCCGTCAGGGGTTCCCCTGGCTTTTGGTTCGACCCTCACGCTTCCTTTTCGCTCGGAAGGAGGGGTGGAATGTGCCAGGCTACCCTCGATGGGCACGAGCGTTGGCACTTCCGGTGAGCTGTGATCGGGTGAGTCCGAGTGGAGACCCGTGCCCCGTTCGCTAGGGGACGGCTAGCGGTCTAGAGACACACTCCAAGAGTACCAGAGGGTTTCTCTAGTGGGTGCCGAGGCCGTTCGCTGGGCCTCGGTGGCTCGGTGCCTCCCTACGGTGGGATCCCATTCTAAGACTTCCCTACCAGTCTCAGACATGACTTAGGACGCCCCAAGCGATTGTTCGCTCGGGCCTCGGCCGTTTGTAGGCTTGCCCCAAAGTCGTCCCTGACTCTGTTGCCCTAGGGCGGCTGTCGAAACCTCTGGGGCCCAGCCTTCAAACCCCTGGACCATACCGGGCTCGGTGCCCTTTATCGTATTTGTAACGAAACTTCTAGCGCGGACTTAGATCGTTTGTCTTTGTCTAGGGTGCAAGAGGAGCCCCCGAGCCTCTGCCTGGAGCAAGAGGGCAGTCAGGGGTCCCCTGGCTTTTTTATTCGACCCTCATATATCCTTTTCGTTCAGACGGAGGGTTTGTTTGCCGAGCCCATTCGGGTGCGAGCCGGAGCCGCTGGGTCTCGACAGGGTTGCAGGAAGAGCCTCCTATCCTCTACATGGGGTGAGAGGGCCGTTGGGAGCTCCCCTGGCTTTTTATACGCCCCTCGTGCTTGAGGGTTTGTTTGCCGAGGCCCCTTTGGGCGCGAGCCTTGGTCGCGGGGTCTCGGTGAGGTTGCAGGAAGGGCTCCCTAGCCTCCGCATGGAGTAGAGGGCCATCAGGAGCTCCCCTGGCTTTTTGTACGACCCTCACGCTTCCTTTTCGCTCGGAAGGAGGGGTTGTTTTGCCGAGCCCCCTCGAGTGCGAACCCGGGTCGCTAGGTCTCGGCAAGATTGTAGGAAGAGCCCCCTAGCCTCTGCACGGGGCGAGAGGTCCGTCGGGGGTTCCCCTGACTTTTTTGTATGACCCTCATGCTTCCTTTTCGCTCGGAAGGAGGGGTGGAATGTGCCAGGCTACCCTCGGTGGGCACGAGTGTTGGCACTTTCAGTGAGCTGTTATCGGGTAAGTCCGAGTGGAGGCCCGTGCCCCGTTCACTAGGGGACGGCTAGCGGTCTAGAGACACACTCCAAGAGTACCAGAGGGTTTCTCTAGTGGGTGCCGAGGCCATTCGCTGGGCCTCGGTGGCTCGGTGCCTCCCTACGGTGGGATCCCATTCAAAGACCTTCCTGTCGGTCTTGGACATGACTTAGGGCGTCCCAAGCATTTCGCTTGCTTGGGCCTCAGCCTCGTATAGGCTCGCCCGCGGTTGTCCCTGACTCTGTTGTCCTAGGGCGGCTGTCAAAACCCCTTAGGGCCCAGCCTTCGAACCCCTGGACCGTAATAGGCTCAGAGCCTGGTTCCTTCATCTAAAAGGAATAGGCCGGGGGGAATATCCTCCCCATTGGCTCGGCAATGGGTGGCGTGCCTTTTGAGGCAGTTTCCTGGGGAGGCGAAACGACGCCTGCTGCAGTAGTGGCCGAGCGTGACGTGGTGGATGGGATGTAACTGTTTCCACAATTAATGAGAAAGAAGTGGGCGCGTGGGCGGCGAAATCGTCTCGTGGTTAACTGTGTCGGATCGGGGGGAAACTTCCCTGATAAATACTCGCCTTCCCCCTGCATAAATACTCAAAGAGTCTCGCCCCTCCTCACCTTACCTTGCCTGCGTTAGCTCTGCCTCCATCGAGCCATCGCTAGAGCAGCAGGTGCTGGGAAGAAGAAGGGAGAAGAGTGAGCCAGGGAGAAATCGAGAAAAAGTGAGAGCATGGGAGAGAGAGAAAAACTCACCGCCGCGTCCGATCCCTCCATCGCACTCATGGCCGGCGACATCGTTGTTGTCGAGACAGACCCCTGGGATCCTTTCGATGTTACCGTGGAGACACTCCAGTCGCTCGTCGACGGCGGGCTCCTTCATCCGGTGATGGACCCCACCCGGGCGGAGTGGATCGCTCCGTACGGTGAGCCAGAGCCGAGGCCTCACGACGACTACGTCCTGAGCTTCGTCTCCTTTCATGAGCGCGGCCTTGGCGTCCCGGCGGATCGGTTCATGCGGGCGCTCCCGTACTACTATGGCGTGGAGCTCCACAACTTCAACCCCAACTCCATCGCACAGGCAGCCATCTTCGTTGCCGTCTACGAGGGGTACTTGGGGATTGCTCCCCATTGGGAGTTATGGCTCCATCTCTTCCAAGCTGGGCACACCACTAAGCCGACGGGCATGTCGGGCACAAGGAAAGCGACGAGGGCCGGCGGCTGCACTCTCCAAGTGCGCCAGGACCGCCAGCACCTCTACATCCCGGCCCAGCTGACGTCATCCAATCGCCGATGGTACACGAGCTGGTTCTACCTTTGTAACGATGATGGAGGACTTCCCCCCTACACTGGGCGGATTGTGGGGAGCTGCCTGGAGAGGTGGAAGTACGGCGTCCCAAAGGACGACTAGCCCAAGCTGCAGCTGCTTCTAGAGGGGCTGGAGAGGCTACGGGGCCGTGGCCTTACCGTGGCTGTGGTCGTGGCTGCCTTCCACCACCGGAGGGTGCTGCCGCTGATGGCTCGGCGGTGGCTGTTCGAGATGAAGCCGGGTGAGCCCATTGAGGGCATCCGGATGTCCTCCTCCACCCTTTCCGACGAGGAAATTCTTCGTCGGGTGGTGGAGACGGTAGAGGCGAAGCTGAGGGGTGGCAACTTGACCCCCATCGCGATGCAACCGTCGTGAGGGTTCCTCTCGCTGGTAAGTCATGTGCCTCTGTAGCCTCTGAGCCTCCTCTGTTTCCCCTTACCCCTTGTTCCCTTACGCGCATTTGTCGTTCTTACAGGGGATGAGGGACGTGCGCTCTTCTCCACCACCCATTCCTAAGGGCACGAGGCGGCGGGCGATCAACCGGGCGCACACCGACGCGTAGAAAAAACGAAAAGACGCCAAGGCGGCGAAGCGCACAAAGAAGATCCTCACGCGCGAGGAGCTAGACAAGCGCCGCCGTCAATAAAGGAAGGATGGCCTCCCATTGGAGGAATCCTCGTCGCCGTCGCTGTCAACGGAGGCCTCGGACAGGGATGACGAGGGTGAGGTGGGGCGAGGTCCCCTGGACCATCTTCCTGACGTAGTGGAGGTGGTGCCCGGGGCGTTGGCAAGCAGCCCGGCACTCCTGGGAGGAGGAGGAGCGGACCCGGGGTCAGCAATTGCCCGCTCTAGGGCCAAGGCTGACACGCTCGAGGCGCGGGCGTTGGGCAAACACACCGTCAGCCCGATGGGCTCGGCGGCTACGGTGGGACAAGTGGCGGTGGAGGCGACGCAACTGCCCCCACAGAGGACCGAGGGGGCGCCGGGGTCCATTGAGGACCAACCGGCACCGATGGACACGGAGGCGATGCCTCTGCCGCCGCCGCCTTTGCGGATGAGGGTCGCCATGGTGAAGCGGTTGCTGCCCCGCTTGAGGTAGGTGTATTTTTGGTGGGGTCACAGTGCTTTCTGTTCGCTCTTTGGTCTCATGCTGACCCTATAGGTGATTTTTCCTTAGTCAAAAGCGACCTACGAACGAGCTTCCCTTGGCGCCCCTTAAGGCGCTCAAGGTGAGCCCCGGCTCCTCCGCCCACTGGGTGACGGAGGCGCAAGCCGCTATACAATGCGGCGCAGTGTCGGCGAGGGCCGACTCGAAGGAGCCGGCCACCCAAGGAGGGGCTGCTGAGGCGACCCTGACACAGACAGGGGAGGGAGTGCTTCCACCCCGCGAGGGTGAGGCTCATGAGTCGGCTGGGGCGGGGGTGCCCTTGGCTGCTGAGGCCCCTAGGGTCTTTGAGGCTGAGGTGACGGAGGCCGGGGCGCCCAAGACCGCTGAGGCCGTAGCGGCAGGGGTCGGTGTTTCTACGACCACCGAGGCCACAATGGCGGAGGCCAGAGCCCTCAAGACCGTCAAGGCCATGATTACGGAGGCCGGAGCCCCCAAGATCATCGAGGCCGACGTGATGGCAGTGAGGCCGTCTGCCCAGGAGGCGGAGATGAAGGCGGTGGAGGCCTTAGCGGCGCCCTTGGTTCAGGGCTTGCCGTTGCTATGAGAGAGCGCCCGGGAGGCGGAGGTCTATCCGATCTCCTCCGATGATACTTCCTGGGCGCAGGAGGTGGTCGATGCCGAGGAGACCGGCACCGTGGAACAACCGGCTCCGACCTTGGGCGAGGGAAGCTCGGCCCTCGTGCGGGTGCGACCCGAGCCTCGCGGGTAGGATCACCCGCATGTACTATGGCGGAGCCGGGGCAACCCTGAAGGAGAGCCTCTGTTCGCCCTCGAGGACATAGCTAAGGGCGGGCGCTGGGATACCTTCGAGCAATACCGCCAGCTGGCGGAGCGGTTGCTATGGATGGCGTTGTCCGTAGTGGCTGACGAACTGCCCGGAGTCGCCCAGGTTCACGCTTTCTTTTCTCGTGCGACGTTGCCTTTTTCTGAGTTTTGTTGCGGTGGATGACCCCTGTTCTGCTTTCCCAGGAGCTCGAGACCCGGTCCCTTAGGAAGTTGGTCTTTCTTTGGCAGGAGAGGGACGTCTGGGACCAGCTCCAGCGGCAAAAGGGCCTACTTGCGGGTGCCAACAAGCTTCTGGCGGCATGGAGTGTGGAGGTGGAGAACCTCCGCCTTCGTTGTGCCGACGCGAAGGTCGAGGCGGCCACGGCCTAGGAGTAGCTCGCCCCTCTGGTGGCGTGGGTCAAGGAGTTGGAGGAGGAGCTCGCTCGCGCGGCCAGTGATCGGGATGCCTTCAGGGCTCGAGCCGTTGAAGCTACGGCCTCGGCCACCGCTCTTGCGGGGCAGCTAGGGGTAGAATAGAATGCACACCAACTGATGAAAGGTGCCTTGGATGAGGCCCTTGCTACAGCTGAGGCCTCACAAACCGAGGCTGTGGTTTGGAGGGGGACGGTCGAGGGTGAGTCCTAGTCCCCTCATTTTGTTTTCTTTTCCTTATGTTCGCTCCCTAACTTCCTTGTGTGACGCAGAGCTAGGGAGTGAAGCTTCCAGAGCGGCCGAGGCTTCTCGGGTTGAGGCCCAGCGCTTGAAGGAGAAGGTCGAGGCTTCCCGGGCTGAGGCCCTGTGCTGGAAGGAGAAAGCCAAGGCCTGTCAGGTCGAGACCCGACGCTGGGAGCAGAAGGCCAATGGTGAGTTCCGTGGGCTTCCGCCCCTAATTTAGGTTGTTTTTTTCCTCGCTCAACCTCATTCTATTTTCCATGGTGCAGAGTTAGAGGCGGAGGTTACTCGGGCAGCCGAGGCTTCCAGCGCGGTGCAGACGGTGCTCGAGACCGAGATCGGGGAGCACGAGGCACTGAAGAGTGCTGCCCGTGCCACCTACGATGCCCTGGCGGTCAAGGGGGTTCAGTCAGGCAGCTCCCTTAGGAGCCATTTGATCACGCTGAGCAGCCAGATGCGCGAGCGCTCCGAGGAGCGCTGCACACGGGTGTCAAGCGCGCGTTGGCCGTCATCTCCTCTCACTACGTTGGCGTCGACCTCCTGGCCATCAGTGATGGCTATGTCTGGCCTAATGATGACGAGGAGGCCGACGCGACAAAGCTGATGGAGGCGGTGGAAGGCCCTGGCACGGCGCTGGCAACGCTCTTCGAAGAGGAGGTGGTCCCTCCCCTACCGTCTGCCGATGCTGGAGACCCTGAGCCTTGACCTGGGCCCAAGGGGCCATGTAAAAATAGAGTAGGGATTATCTTTGTATCATGACACTTGTGGCCGTCGAGGCCTTTCTTTTTGAAGTATTTGTGTTTCTTAGTTGTTTTTCTCGTGTTTCCGAGCCTCTGCCCTCTGTTGCTTCTAATCAGATTTCTTTTGCAAAATACCTCCTTGGAGCTTAAGCCGTCCCTTGGGTGAGAGGTAGTGAGGGAGTGCCATAGCCTGGAGGCGTGGGCCGTCTCATGACTCTACCGGCCTTTTGCTTAGGACACAGACTTTGGTCCGAGGGCTTTTTACAACCGATTCGTCAGAGCGTGCTAGAGACTTGGCGTAGGATTTTTTTTCGAAAAATGACTGAAGAATGGTGCGTGGGACTTTAGGGGGAGTCCCCCATCTAGCCCCTGAGGGAGGCTTGGTTCTGCAGAGGCAGAGCCAAGTCTCCCTTACCGTGTTATCGTATTGCCGAGAGTCACGATGGGCTCGAGGGGGTTTCTCGAAAAATTAGACCAACTAAAGAACGCTTTTAATTGTATTCCGAGAAACAATATATACAATGCTTGGAAATTTAAGGATAAAAGTGACGTAGCTGTTCTTTGTTCCAAGCGTTGGTGAAGATTTCGCCCTTCTCGTTGGCTAGCTTGTAGGTCCCAGGCTTCAGTACTTGGGCGATGATGTATGGTCCTTCCCATGGTGGGGTCAACTTGTGGCAGCCCTTGTTTCTCTGTGCTAACCTCAACACCAGGTCGCCTACCATCAAGTCTCGGCCTCGAACGCGCCAGGCCTGATAGCACCATAGGGTCTGCTGGTATTTAGCCGAGTGTAGTAGCGCGACGTCTCAGGCTTCCTCCAGTTGATCGAGGGCATCCTCTCGGGTGGTGCGGTTACTTTGTTCGTTATAGGCTTGTAGCCTTGGGGAACCATATTCCAAGTCAGTGGGGAGGATGGCCTCAGCCCCATAGACCAGGAAGAAAGGCGTGAATCCCGTGGCTCGGCTTGGAGTGTTCCTCAGGCTCCAGATGACCGATGGGAGTTCGGCGAGCCATTTCTTGCCAAACTTCTTCAACCGGTTATAGATTCTTGTCTTGAGGCCTTGTAGGATCATGCCGTTGGCGTGTTCTACTTGGCCGTTGGTCCTTGGGTGTCCTATGGCTAACCAGGGCACACGGATGTGGTGGTCATCGCAAAATATCAAGAACTTTTTGTCGGTGAACTGTGTCTCGTTGTCGGTGATGATGGTGTTAGGAACCCCAAACCTGTGGATAATGTCAGTGAAGAACAGCACTGCTTGCTCGGATTTGATTCGATTGATCGGACGAGCCTCGATCCATTTGGAGAACTTGTCGATTGATACCAGTAGATGGGTGTAGCCCCCGGGGGCCTTTTGTAGAGGCCTAACCAAGTCGAGCCCCCATACGATGAATGGCCACGTGATGGGGATGGTTTGGAGGGCCAGGGCCGGGAGATGTGTTTGTCGAGCATAGTACTGACATCCTTCGCAGGAACGTACTAGCTTAGTGGTGTCGGCGACCGCCGTCGGCCAGTAAAACCCTTGGCGGAAAGCATTTCATACGAGCGTCCGAGGCATCGCATGGTGCCCGCAGGCCCCTACGTGCAAGTCCCAGAGCAGGGCTCGGCCTGCCTCGGTGGTGATACATTGTTGGAGGACACTGGAGGGACTTTGCCTGTACAATTCGTCATTGCAGAGGATGTAAGTCTTGGCTCGACGCGTGAGCCATCGGGCTTCGGTCCTGTCACTAGGAAGCTCCCCCTGATCAAGCCAATCGAGGAACGGGGTTCGCCAATCCGCGTCCTGGTCGGTCTGTAGAGGCTCGGTGTTAATTTCCATGACCTCAGGCTTGGTCGAGAGGGTCTCGGCAGTAGAGGGGCGTCGAGCCCCACTGCAGATTCCACAGGTGGGCCCTCCTCTATTACCAAGATATAGTCAATGGAAGCTTTGTGAAGGTCCCTGGCAAAGATGTTCGGGGGGACCAGAGCCCGTGCCGAGGCCATCTTTGCCAGTTCGTCGGTGGCTTCATTGTACTTCCACGTGATGTGGTTTAGTTTGAGACCGTCGAACTTGTCTTCTAGGCGACGTACCATCCTACAGTAAGCCTCCATTTTGGGGTCGAGGCAGTTTGACTCCTTCATGATCTGATCGACGACGAGCTGCGAGTCGCCCCGGACATCGAGACGCCGCACCCCAAGTTCGATGGCAACCTGCAAGCCATTGACGAGGGCCTCATACTCGGCCATGTTGTTGGAGGCGGCGAAGTGGAGCCGCACCATGTAGCGCATGTGTACTCTAAGGGGTGAGACGAAGAGGAGACCCGCGCCTGCTTCGGTCTTCATTAGAGACCCATCGAAGTACATGGTCCAGCATTCTGTCTGGACTTGAGCAGGTGGTAGCTGGGTGTCGGTCCACTCAGCCACAAAATCAGCCAAGACCTGAGACTTAATTGCTTTCTGAGGCGCAAAAGTCAAGGCTTCCCCCATAAGCTCGACGGCCCACTTGGCTATCCTGCCTGAGGCCTCCTGGTTATGGACTATCTCTCTCAAAGGGAAAGACGATACCACAGTCACTGGGTGAGACTCGAAGTAGTGACGCAGCTTGCATCGGGCCAGGACTACGGCGTAGACCAGCTTCTGGATGTGGGGGTAGCATGTTTTGGTCTCGGAGAGCACCTCGCTGATGAAGTAAACAGGTCATTGGGTGGGCAGAGCATGCCCCTCTTCTTGCCTTTCTACTACTACGGCAGCGCTGACCACTTGGGTCATTGCGGTGATGTAGAGTAAGAGGGCCTCGTCCCGGGCCGGGGGTACCAGGATGGGAGGATTTGTGAGCAGCGCTTTGAGTTTGTCGAGGGCTTCTTTGGCCTCGGGGGTCCAAGAAAAATGCTTGGATTTTCTCAAGAGTCAGTACAGAGGCAAGCCTTTTTCACCGAGGCGCGAGATGAAGCGACTCAAGGCCGCAAGGCATCCCATGACCCTCTATACTCCCTTGAGGTCTCTGATTGGTCCTATGCTGGTTATGGCCAAGACCTTCTCTGGGTTGGCTTCGATGCCGTGTTCCGAGACTATGAATCCTAAGAGCATGCCTCGGGGGACCCCGAACACACACTTCTCGGGATTGAGCTTGATGCCCTTCTCTTTAAGGCATTTGAAGGCTATCCTTAAGTCGTCGATGAGATCCTCGGCCTTTCTGGTCTTGACCACGATGTCATCCACATAGGCCTCGATGGTCCACCCAATGTGGTCGCCAAAGACTTGGGTCATGCACCGTTGGTATGTGGCCCCTGTGTTTCTGAGGTCGAAAGGCATAGTCACGTAGTAGTACATGCCGAATGGGGTGATGAAAGAAGTCGCGAGCTGGTCGGACTCTTTCATCTTGATTTGATGGTAACCAGAATACGCATCAAGAAAAGACAGGGTCTCGCACCCAGCAGTGGAGTTAACGATCTGATCGATTCGGGGTAATGGAAAGGGGACTTTTGGACAGGCTTTGTTCAAACCGGTGTGGTCTACACACATCCTCCATTTCCCATTTTTCTTCCTAACTAACACGGGGTTAGCCAACCACTCTGGGTGGGATACTTCCTTGATGAACCCGGCCGTCAAGAGTTTCTGCACCTCCTCACCGATGGCCTTACGCTTTTCCTCGTCGAAGCGGTGCAGGCGTTGCTTCACCGGTCTAGAGCCGGCCCGGATGTCCAAGGCATGCTCGGCGACCTCCCTCAGTATGCCCGGCATGTCCGAGGGACTCCATGCGAATATGTCGGCATTCGCACGGAGGAAGTCGACGAGCATGGCTTCCTATTTGATGTCGAGGGTGGCGCTGATCCTCAACGCTCGGTCATCGGGGCAGGCGGGGTCGACCGGGACGAGCTTGATGGCTTCTGCGGGCTCGAACGTCCCTGTGCGATGCTTGGAGTCAGGCACCTCGCCACTGAATTGGTCGAGGTTGGCGATGAGGGTCTCGGCCTTGGTGAGAGCCTCGGCGTACTCGATGCACTCGACGTCACAGTCATATGCATGTTCATACATGGACTCAATCGTGATGATACCGCTGGGGCCTGGCATCTTGAGCTTGATGTAGGTATAGTTGGGAACTGCCATGAACTTGGCGTAGCACGGCCGCCCCAGGATGGCGTGGTAGGTTCCTCCGAACCCGACCACCTCAAAGGTAAGGACTTCCTTGCGGTAGTTGGAGGGAGTGCCAAAGCAGACGAGAAGGTCGATAAGCCTAAGGGGTCATGTGCGTTTCCCTGGCACGATGCTATGGAAGGGTGTGGCGTCGCCTTAGAGCCTCGATCGGTCGATCTCCAAGAGCTCCAGGGTGTTGGCGTATAGGATATTGAGGCCGCTGCCTCCGTCCATCAACACCTTGGAGAGTCGGGTGTTGCCGATGATCGGGTCAACAACAAGTGGGTACTGCCTAGGATTCGGAACATGGTTGGGGTGGTCATCTCAATCAAAGGTGATCACCTCTCGAGACCAGTCGAGGTACCAGGGAGTGGCCACCTTGACCGAGAAGACCTCTCGGCGTTCCCTCTTTCATTGCCATGCCGTAAGGCACACCGAGGGTCTGCCGAAGATCATGAAGGCGTTGTATACCTTGGGGAACCCGTCGTCCTTGTCATCGTCCCGGTCGCCGGCGCCCTTCTGCTTGGCGTTGTCGTCGGGGAACCCGAGCCTGGCATAGTAACGCCGCAGCATGGAGCAATCCTCGAGGGCATGCTTGATCGGGCCTTGGTGGTAAGGGCAGGGTTTCTTAAGCATGTCGTCGAAGGGTCTGGGGCCCCTAGGGCCTTGGAGATTCTTGTGTTCTGCGGCCACGACCATATCGGTCTCGAGGACGACCCGCTTCCCCTAGCGATCCTTCTTCTTCCTTTTGGGGAGGTGGGGAACCGAGGCCTCGGGGGCCTCATCCCTCCGCTTCCCCTTAGCATCGTCCATGGGGAAGATGGCCCATACGGCCTCCTCGCCTGAGGCGAAGTTGGTGACGATGTCGAGGAGCGCGACGGCCGAACGTGGCACGTTCTGGCCTAATTCTCGAACCAAGTCTCGGCAGGTGGTGCTAAAGAGAAAAGCCTGGACGATCTCTGAGTCGCCGACGCTGGGTAACTCAGTGCATTGTTTCGAGAAGCGCCGGATGAAGTCTCGGAGAGACTCGTCTGGTTTCTGGCGACAACTCTTAAGGTCCCAGGAGTTTCTAGGGCGCACGTATGTGCCCTGGAAATTCCTGACGAAGATTCAAACCAAGTCACGCCAGTCGTGGATCTGAGAGGGAGGAAGGTGCTCGAGCCATGCTCGCGCTAAGTTTGATAGGAGTAAGGGAAGGTTGCGGATGATGAGCCGGTCATCGTCGGCGCCGCCTAGCTAACAAGCCAGGCGGTAATCGGCAAGCCAGAGCTCGAGGTTGGTCTCGCCGCTATACTTAGTGAGGTTGGTTGGCTGGCGAAACTAGGCTGGAAACTAAGCATTGCGGATGGCTCTACTAAAGACTCGAGGGCCCGATGGTTCAGGAGAAGGACTACGGTCCTCTCCGCTGTCGTAGCGGCTGCCCCGATGTGGATGGTAGCCTCGGGCGGGCCCCTCGCTGTCGTGGCGTCATCGTCGGCCGACCACCTCGTGGTCACCCTACGCCTCGCATCGATTATCGAGGCGATCGTGGATCGGGGGGACCCTACCGATTGCCGGCACCCGAACAGGTTCGGGACGAACCGAGGCCTCCCTATCCTACTAGTGCGGTGCTGAGGGGAGGTCCGAGACGGCATCGCGCCGCCAGGAGGTGGAACTCTCGGCCTACTGCACCGCAGTGGTCTCGAGGAGATCCCAGAGCTTGCCTTGAACCCGCCGTCCTTCCGTGGTGGAGGGCTCGGGCATCGCGTGCACTAGCATTGCCGCAGCCGCGACATTCTAGCTAGTGCGATTGAAGATTAGGGGACGATTGTCCCCTTCGTCGTCGTTGATGCGATGGTGCACGTCATGAGCCCATCGCCGGGCTCCTCCACCATCACCGTGGCCTTGCTGCTCCTGCTCGAGAGTGCTTCGGAGCTGTTGCAGAAGGAGTCGATCTTGCTCGACCTTGGCTTGAAGCTCGCGGAGTTGTTCCAGGTCCAGGCGCCGGAATTGTCCGAGGGCAAGGTTCTCGTTCCGTGCCGCCGGTGGGACAATACGTGAAGGCATAGCATTACCCGTTCCCTGATGAAGCGGAGTGCGGTTATCTGCCCCCTCGTCCTCATCGCCCGTGCTTGGCATCCTAAGCCTGACGTGGAAGCACTCACGAGTGGGATCGTAAGTTCTTTCACCGTCGGAATTGGAGTAGCCAAAGCAATAGTCGCTAGCGGTCAGGAAGCGGTGCATGGTCTCGTGGTCGTGGAGGTTGGAGAAATCCGCTCCAGCCCATGCCTCGTCCTCCTCCAAGGAGTCAGCGTGGGTGTGGGTCGACGCGGTGGTATCGAAGTTGAGAGCGAAGCGTTGGCGGCGCTCCGAGAGAACCTTGTGAGCAGAAGCGTAGGCGTAAGCATAAGATGCAGCAGCATTTCTCAACCCGAAGGGGTATGGAGATAGTGCCGTCGCCGGGCTCTATTCTGCCGGAGTTAGCTCCTCAAGGATTGGTGGAGCGGAGCCTGATGTCGGGGCATCGCCAGGTGCCACCGGTGTTTTTTCCTTGTCCATGCTCAGGCCAGACAGATCCCCAACCAGGGACCCTACGCCAACAGCTGGTCATGGGGTGCCGGCGGAGAGCGACGAGTCGCCCTGGGTTTGCGTGGCATCGGGATGATCTTGCTCGCGTCGTGCCTAGCGAGCGCGGCGAGAACGGCCGCATGGGCACCGCTTGCGCCTGGGCTACCGATGCGCGACGTCATCATCGGTAGGTGGGGCTCGGGGTGTGAGAAGTACCATGTCGTATTCGTGCCCTAGAGACATGAACTCTAGGCTCCCAAACCACACCACCGTGCCGAGACACAATGGTCGTACGGGGTCTGCCATCCGGAACCTGTTGGGATGATGAAGCTGACACGCAGAGGCCCCTACCTGGCGCGCCAACTGTCGGTGTTTCGGACCAGGGGGTCCTCAACCAACTAGTGAATTTATCCTGTGTGTTCCTGATTCTAGATGGTGATGCAAAGAGACACAAGATTTATACTGGTTCGGGCAATTTGAGCCCTACGTCCAGTCTGGGAGATCGATCTTGTATTCCTTGCACCGAAATGCTTGTTGTAGGGGGTTACAAGCTAGGTGAGAGAGGGAGTTAGCCCCAGGTCTCGGCGAGGTGTGGTGTGGGCTGCTTGAGACGTTGCTCTCAGACGGCTAGGAAGTGTGTGTTACAGGGCCTTGTTCTTCGTGAGTCCCCCCCCAGAAATAGCCTAAGTCCTTTCCTTTTATAGTTTGAAGGGAGGACAAGGATAGTACATATGCTTAACTATACGGTGTCATGCGAACAGAGGCGGCGTGTCTGAGCCCTGTGGCCTGTTCCTATGGCGGCGTAGTCGTCGGAGTAGTTCGTCCTTGGAGCACTGGGGCGGCGTGCTGGTCACATCCGATCCTGTGCGTCATGGGAGCTCCAGGGCTGCCTCGGAGCGGGTGCGGCGGTCAGCGTGCGAGTCACTGTGGACTGACTGTGCACGAGGCCGAGGCTCGGTCGGTGCCGAGGCTGTACCGCAGTGGGGGGTCTCGGCAGACACGAATCCCGAGATAGCCGAGACCTTGGTGCATAGTGCCGAGGCCCGGAGAGAGCGGTTGATCTGGTGTGCTGGTTCGGAGGCGGTGATGACCCGGGCCAGGCTGCCCATGTCGTGTTGTTTTCGAGGCGGGGATCGTGGGGCACAGTGTAGTGCGGGAGCTGATCGTGGGCACAGCGTCAAAATACAGTGGCCGGTAATCCCCGCCGTGCCCTGTCTCAGCTGGTATGGCGCTGATGCGACCTCACGTCCCGTCGGCCATTCCGCGGTGTCGAGCCATCGTCCGGCTGAGATTGCGGGAGTGGTTGACGCATTAATGGGACATGACGTGCTGTCGGGAAGATCGGTCGAGGCGGGGGCGACGGGCTATGGACAAGCCGGCCTCGAGCGATACGGAGAATGAGGCCTCGCGCGAGACGGAGATTGGGCTCCTTGCCGAGGCCTTCCGTGAGAGGCCTCGCGCGAGGCGGAAATTGCGTCAGGACGCCGAGACCTCCCGTGAGAGGCCTGAGGCGATGCGGAGAGCCAGGTGGGCTCGGACGGGGCTGGTTATGAGCCCATGGCTTACCCTCTAACTTTGCCGTTGATGGGATTTTAGTGCCTCTTTTGGTGTACGCTCGGGGTACCCCGTTTTATGGTACCCGACATTATGGTTGCTACGATTCTCACCCCCATGATCTTATATACTACTGTTCAGCCCTGAAGATGCAGAGTTTGTGCATTTGGATGGATGCAGCAAACACATCATGCTCATTGACATTAGTCCAGGGCCTGATGACAACTTTCGTTGTTTCAACCTGTTATCAGAAGTCGCATTAAGCTATTTTCAAGCTGGCTAGCATAAGTGATTTTGAATCTGATTCGGTGCTCTGTGGTTTTCACAATCCACTTAAATATTAATTGTCGTAGCCTCCTACAATAGGAATGGTTACTTATTTCATGAAAAGAAAATAAGTTATATTCCTTTATGTATATTTTATTATGCTTTATTCAAGAATCATGTTTCACTATTTGATTAGTTCTTGAATTAAATTTGACCAGATGCATGACTAAATCACATAGTATCTATAGACAGCGTCGCTTGTTTAAGAGAAGCAATTATGTTATATACTAATTAAAATCTTAGATAGTTCTATTTTTTTACGTGCCTTATCCCAAAAGAGTTCCCTAATGGGAGAAAACATTTTGGACAGGGGCTGGAGCTGTGGAAAACCCTGTAGAGCCCCATGAATTTTTAGGCAAAGTTCTATAGTGTAGGGGGACTGAGACTTAAGATCGAGCAGTATGTGTTGTTCAGTCCCCCCTAAAATATTTACTGGATCCGCTGCCGGTAAAGAGTGGATATTCCAATTCCGTTCCTGGCCAAGTAATAATAGCAGGATGTATGTATTGGAGGGTGTCACACCTTGCATTCAGTCATTGCAGAGTTTGCTACATAGGTTACTTGATGTTCAATACACTTGATCAAAAGAAACAATCTTGGCCTTGGAATGCTTTCAATGTAAACAGAGTTTGCAAGTTTGAGTCAAAATAAAAGGCATAACTTAAATTTCATAGTTTATTCCATGATTTCATCAGCCTTTTGTACTAAGATATAACACAACCCTTTCTACTCTTTGTATTTTACAGGTGAATGAAATTTAATCAGCTGAGAAGTTTGAGGCATTCAGCACTAATTACTTGTAAGAAATCCGCCTATCTACCTTTAAGGAAAAAATTCTCTCTCTAACAGTTCTTGCCAACAGGTGGGTGAACCATAAAGATATCAAGAGACTCGTAGAAGCTGAGGAACTAAAGATGGAAATTATTCCAAACCCCAAGGTATATCGCCTATTTGAGTCATTCATGATATCCTTTTGTGCACATCATTTATATAGAAGTGTGCATCAATCAGACTCTTTGTTTGGATTTGTTGATAACTCTTACAAATGTTGGGTTCTTCTACTAAGAATGTGGCATTTACAGGAAATTGATGGTGTGAAAGTCCTTCAAACTGCATCTGGAGCAGTTATTCGGGTATGCAAACAACTACCATCATATGAGGTCTAAGCACTCTGTTTTTGTACATTTTCTTTGAATATGTGCTCTAATACTTGTGTTACCTTTAACTAGTTATTTGACAAAATAATTGGAATTAATGTTCTTGGCTTTCCCAGCGAAGGCTACATCTAATTTGTTGCTTGTGCAGGTATTTCTGAAAGCATCTCAATGTTTTGTTAGTTTGATATAATAATAAGCCTGTTGACAAGTTCATTTTTGTTGATGGCTCGATGCTATCGATGCTAAGCTCGTTTTATTGTCCCCACATTCTGGTCTTTACACCTTGGTTGATGGTTTTGTCATCTGCAACATAACTAGAGCTAATCCAACTGAGACCCTTCGTTTGAGCTTGGACCTGAGTTCAAGAAGGTAAAGCAGTTTGTCTCCAAGATAGTGAAGATATCTTTAATATAATAGAATTCCATCAGTGCATAGAGAATATTCCTTCACAAAGTAGTATGCTGATGAAACCATTGAACAGTAAAAACTGCAGCCCCTAATAATTAACGGTTTCCTATTTTCTTGCTCGGTTCAAGTCCATCCCAGCATTGTTGACCTTGATAGTTTTGAGCCTGGTGATGTCAGCTTCGGTTCTGGAACTACACTAAAGGTAAACGCTGTGATTGGATAGTTCTTTCTCCTTGGTTGCCATCTGTGCCCATTAGATACTTTATGACTTTATAAATGGGCGTGAATACGTTATGCTAATTTTGTCAACCGTTCCTGTCTGTTCTGATTTGCATCTGCTCATTCCATTATCGCCTCTTCATTAAGCTGCAGCATTTGTGTCAGTGGATAGTGCCTGGTTCATATTGTTGATGTTATCTCGAGGACAAGGTGATCACCTCCGCCAAGTCTCGGGTGGAGTTGGAGACACCAGATGGAGTTGTGCTCGAGAACAATGTATGATCTGAGAATGATGATGGACTTGCTTTTCTTTCTCGGACATTACATGTAGTCGGTGTTGAAGGAAGACGCAATGGGCTGGCATTCGACTAGTGGTTGCCCTGTTTGGTAAGAACCCTAATTTTCCTAGTCGTTTTCTCTTCACTTTCATGGGACGGGACTGCGGATGCTATGTAGTAGGTTGTTCCTAACATTGCATCTGTGTTTGTGCCAGGATTGATCCTGGTAATGCGTTTAGATTAGTTGTAAAGGTTTCTAAGTGGATTGCTGAGGATGAGTACGGGCTAGTGGCAATGGCTGAGCAGGAACACCAAATCTGGCTTGATAGGACTCAGCATTATTCTCTAGCTAAGTTTCATGACGAAATGGGTGGGAAAATAATCTGGGGACCTTCACAGACATTGGCAGTTTGGGTGGTTGAGCTTGACAGCCCATCTCAATGAAAAATAAGGAGGGATGAACATTTTCAGCAGCTTATACTGGCTAGATGGAATGAAAAGGAAGTTGTGCTTGTAGTTGATGTTGTCAATAAAGATGATCAATCTGTCAATGTTAGATGAAAAGTACAACATTGATATCACTACCAGACTGTTGTGTATGGAAGAAAGGGAGCAGCTGACAAGCTTTTTGGTAAGCTTGCTTATTCCTTTAATTGGTTGTATAGGTTTAAGGCAGAGGTGGAATTGAGATCACCTGGTAGTATTGTTGAGGTTGATAGTGAGGAAATTGATGGCAAGGTTCATTTTACTAGATTTTTCTGTTGTTTCAAGGCTGCCATAGATGGTTTTAGAAATGGGTGTAGGCCTTACATTAGTATAGATTCAACCCACTTAAATGGGCTCTGGAATGGCCAGCTGCCCTCTGCTCAAGCATTGGATGGCCACAACTGGATATTTTCATTGGCCTTTGGATTTTTTGGGTTAGAAACCAAAGACAACTAGATCTGGTTTATGCAGCAGCCAGAGAAGCAGCTGATAGAGCAGCCAAAGCAGCTCAGCTAGCTGCAGATAAGGCAGCAGTAGCAGCTGAAGCAACAGCAGTAGCTGAAGCAACAACAGCCAAAGAAGCACCCCTGGAGACTGTATACCAAGCACGTGGAAGCCCCAACACACCTACACCCCTAGAGACTGTATACCAAGCACCTGGAAGCCCCACACACCTACAAGGTACAATTTCATTCTTCACTGTACATTTTGCAAAATATTGAAGCAACACTAAATGGTTTATATGCACACAGGAACAATTGCCTGGAATTCGTAGTTGTGAACGTTGTGAACCCGCTAGGAGATGAAGCAACTGGCAAAAGAAAGATGACACCTAGGAGGAAGCAACTAGCTACCAAGATCAAGAAGACTCTAACAAAAAAAACACTCCAGCAAAGAAGTCTCCAGCAAAGAAGACTGCAGGAACGAGGGGAAGAAGAAATGAGACAAAGCTTGAATTGAAAATGTCTCTTATTTTGGCCCATGCTATCCTGAACCTGTTTATTTTGGGAAATAAGCTTGTATGGTCTTTTCTTTTGCAAACTGTTATGTAAAACCTGTCATGGATGTGGCCACAGTATATCCTTGTGTATGGATGGGGAACTGTTGTGAAGTGGCTAGAACAAAACCTGTCATGTAATGCAATGCTTAACTGTTAGGTTTGTTTCTATCACTTGATGAGTTTGTGATATGTGCATTTGCTACCTATGCTCCATTCATTGTCAGCGCGGGGGAGATGAAGGGGACAGGGCAAATGGACCGGCTGGGTCAACTGAGACCGGCCCGGATAGCTAAGACGAGGGGGCAGGGGCAGGCGAGGTCATTTTGCATCTTTCTCGCGCTCGGGGCCGATGTGGCAAGCTGTGCTGATAAAAATGTATCTCGGAGCGAACAACGTTGGTGAAAGAATATGGAAATCCGCCAAAATGAAAACCGGAGAGTGTCCGTCCGTTATAACGGTGAAAAGTTATTTGCCGAAATCATGGGCGATAGCGTACCTCGCTTCAACCCCCGTCGGGACCTCGTCTATAACGTAATCCGCGAAAGTGTTGTGCGAGACTGGGCTGCGGCCGGTGTCTCGTCGTCGTCGGCCTTCCGATGCGGCGTCGAAACCTAGAATACGCCAATGCCACCGTTTGGGCAGGACGCGAGCGAGGCAACGCCGGCCGCGGCGGCTTACGAGGTGCGGAGGAGACCCTGCCGAAGCCTGACCGGAGCCGCTGGTGCGACCGCGTCCACGCCAGGAGCCGCCGCTTCTGCGGCTGCACCGTGTCGACCTCGCCGCCGCCGCACGCGCGCTTCCTCTTGGTGCCAGGCGAGGGGAGGAGGGCCGCGACGGAGCCCGCGGACGCGAAGCTTCGGCCACTCTCCTCCTTCCGGTGGCGAGCACCGGGTTCCGGGCGCCCGTCGACGTCCATGTAGTCCTCCGTGGCGGCGGCCCGGGCGGCGTCCCTGTCGTTCTCCATGGCGGCGGTCCGGGCGGCGGCCAGACTGAGGACCCTGACGAACATGTCGAGGTCGCTGCCAAGCCCCGCCAGGCGCTCGAGCATCTCGGCGGCGCTGCAGATGAAGAGCGCCTTGAAGCCCGCGAGGAAGCGGCGGGCGGAGCTGGCGACGGCCATGGCGCGGCCCGCAGCGTCGAGCACCTCCTGCCCCCGCAGCCCCTCGGATCGGAGCAACTGCAGGCAGGCCGAGAACGATTCGTCCCGCACGGCCGCTCCCGCGCCGCCCTCGGCGGCGGCGTCCACCCGCGAGTGCGCCGACCAGTTCGACTTTATGTAGCCGATTAAATCGGCCAGCTTGGCCGATTCGAGGATCTCCATCTTCAAATCGTGCTGGAGCGGCACTGTGGCGGCAACGGCAACGGCAACTGTTTTTCTTCAATGCTCAATGAGGCGGCGGCGGCAGTCTAGGGGACGAGATGGACTTCCACGCAGAGGGCAGAGCGGAGCATGGCGTCCGCTGGAAGCCTGGAAACGTGGCCGTCACATTCGGGCAACATCCAGTATTTCTTTCCCCAAACTACCCCTGGACTATTCTTTTTCCCTTCTCAACTCAAATCAAATCTAAACAAGACCCAACTCAGGACAGTAATACAAATACGGATGGTTTTGATCACGAATACAATTAAATATAAATCAAATGTGGGACGAATAAGATGCGAATAATGCCAGTCACAATATTTTTGAGATATTAGGTAGAAGTAATATCAATTTTATTTTGTGTTGTATAAATTCGATTGCTCCATCTTTTACATGTCATCTAAAAATTATTGATCCATAATAACATCTTTATGTTCCAATGTATAGTGTTCCCAAACATTGATCTTTGATTCTAATATAATAAGGGGCTTACAAAGGATTAACACATTCTACGAGGGGGGCACAAGAGCAACCAGGGTGCAGCAAGCAACGTTCAATATTTGAGAATTCAGGCTAGGTAGTTGTTCTTTTTATATAATTATAGCTATTTGTATGTTAGTCGGATATTTTTTCATATTGGTTGAATATATACCCACCTAAAATGTCAGATATCAAATATGAAACTAATAATGGTTAAATCGTATTTGTATTTCATATGCAAAATAAGTATCGTTATTCGTATTTAATATCAAAGAAAATTATGAATATTTAAACTAGCTGATGCCCGTGCGTTGCTACAGGAGTCTTCAAATTTTCAAACCCATAAGAGTATGAAAAAATAATAAGTCAAAATCATCCGACAAATAAATTTTTAACTCAAGCAGGTCATATCAAGCTTCATGAGCATATCCCGTGTTTAAAGGACATCATGCAGGTCATAGCAAGCTTCATGAGCATATCGCTCTCGCAGTATGCATCCAGTGACCTCTCCTTGATATGCCCAAGCAGTTTTGTTGCGGCATTTGCGTACTTTTCAATCATCTTCCATTTGGGGAATGAGCTTTAAGCATTCATGAGATGCTTAGTGTTACCAATCAAATTAGTGCCATCAAATTCAAGCCCAACCTTCCCACCATAGTGCATGGGTTCACCTCGTCCAATCCTGCTTGTTCGGCAATAAGATTTTCCATTATTGGCATCAACTATCTGAAAGATCTTACATTATTAAAATTCATCGAAATTCTTTATTCAAGACTGGTTTTAAAAATCTCTTGAATCTCTTGAGAGCACAGACAAGATAGGCATAAGTATCTAGGAGATTTGAGTAAATAGTAGCAGGAAATGGCATCGGGACAGGTACACTGTCATTGAAGTAACTGAAGTAACATATTTGCTCTTTTGCTCTGTGGCTTTCCTGAGAAGAGCCCCCTAGAAAACATGTGAAAAAGATCATTGATCATATCTCACTACTTAGCATATAGCTGTATTGTCATCATTTTCTTAGTTTTAACAATATTTACATCAGGCCTGGACATATTTCAACTATCATCAGTCTCAGCAGCACACAGAGAAACATTAGTCTGCACCCTTATAGCATGACAATTTATTGTCCTCAATGTGTTAATTTAGCCTGACAAACAAATAGACATATTTTTTAATGCATTTGAGGCAAGTCTAGTGCTATACCACTATGTTTTACAGTTCCAATAGGTCTATGTAGTTGCAGTCCTGCCATTCCTGGTAAACTAATTGAACTATTTTTTTTTCAAAACAACCAAGCGTCTGCCTTTGCCTAAAACACAAGCACAAGACACACACTGGTATATTGTCAAACAGGAGGTGAGCAAGCAAGTTACCAGCACAGGTGATAGATTCCGCTTGCCATTGGTCTTATTCGCCTACAACTTGGCATCCCCCTCCTGTGTGGTCCTCTGCTGCTTCATGGTAAAGGCAGGGAAGATGATGGTTCTGTTCACCAGGGATTCAAGCTGGTCAGGACAGTGCATGAGCAACAGTACACCACATGTTGATGCTTGGAAGAAAGCAAACCTGGGCTCACTGTGTTGCAGATGGACACGCTTATTGGGGCTGCCGCCTTCTTGAATGATCTTGGAGAGTTGAGATGAACTATCAGCCGTGCGCTAGCGTTGCGTTGGATCTTCCCTGAGACCCCAATTTTTTGAATTTCGTGGTTCTCCTTAATATGAAGCAACCTGTTTGCAAAGCTAAAAGATAGATTAGGCAAAGTTCAAAGCACCACCCATATATGAAAGCAAACAACCAGAATTTTTTTTAAAAAAAACTTGCATTAATAGCTATACAGTAACTTGTACTCTTTTGCCGGACCTTTTTTTGACATATAAATCGCCCCCCTCTAGGCAAAGTTCAAAGCATCAGATTTCTCTTACAAATTTGCAAGTACAGTGAGTGCTGAATATATATATCTCGTATTTCTCCAACCAAATGATTGCTGTCAAGTCCAATTAGCATGTTGTGGTGCTCACTGCTCAGTTGTGTACAAGCCATTTATGGCAGCAAACATTGACAAACAAGAAAAAAATACAATGGAATCCTATGATATTTGAGGATGGAAATTAATTAGCACCAGGGGAAAAGTGTTCTGATTACCTCCTTCCCTAGCTGTGCAATCTGATCTGCCTTCCTTCATGTCTCCATTGCCTGAAATGAACCGCGACAACGGTAGGAAATTCAACGATAGAAATCCTGAAACACAAATCCTACCCACCCACCACAAGCACCCACTCGAATAAACAACATTATGCAAGAGAAGTACCTTTTCATAGAAGTGTCAATGCACTCATGCTTCACCCGCTGTGACACCACCACACTGTCTTTACATTGTAGCCACCTGCATTGATCCATGATAGAATGCAAGGTCCTTTACATCCTAATAACTAATACAAATATGGTACTTCAGCAACACCTAGAAAATACTTTTTAAGTGTAGCACCTCCATCTCATGCATACAAGTGCCATTTTTTAGCATTGACTAAAATCAATTCAAAATGTAATAGCATCAACATTGGTTTTCAACTCACAAAATAAGAGTACATAAACCTGAACTTCTAATTCAAGTGCCTAACCAAATTTGTAACTGCATGTATATACTCCAATCTCAGATATTTTCACAAGCTGCCCAATGTTGGATGCCTTCACTTGCCTAATGGTGAGCAGAGTCACCTTTGAGAATGCATTGATGTAAACCTCACTACAATGCCAAAAAAAATCAATTTTAGATAAACATCAATGGAGCTTGATAATTGGATAGACAGGAAAATTATTGGACTGCATTTCCAGTTGGAGGTACATAATTTGGTAGCTCCAAGAATAATTAGGTAGTATAACAAGAATCCAATATTTTTTACTGTCAACAAGAATCCAATATCCTTTTATATCCACAGAAGTGCAAGCTTGTAGGACATTTTATATTCCCTTGAGTCACTGATGGTAATGTTCCAAACATGCTCTATCAAACCAGATTAAATGCTTAGATTCACAGAACATTTCATAGGGTGAAAAGCTTATTTAAATTATTCATGGATTTAGTCTGTAGGGAAAAACCATTTAATGTCTCTCTAAAAATCAAAGTTGCCGCCAGGAACCAAATGAATATGAAATTGTAAGGGCAAACTTAGCGGTTTATGTGATGAAGAAATGCTTATAGATAAAATGAAGATAAACGTGTGCATTCGATTAACGAAATTATCGGAACAATGTCTGCAAAAGTACGATCTACTTGTAGAAAGGAACAAGAAGAATAATGGATCACAGTGAACATTGACAGTCCAATGTATGAGATGTGATCATAGGTAAACTTAGCTATTTATCTGAATTCTAAAATGTCAGTAATACAAGCTGAAAATTGGTGTTTATTGATAGACCTTGCACGCTGAGATCGAACTATGGAGAGGAAACTAACCAACACAACAATATCCTGCCATGTCCAAGAACTGCGTTCTGCTCCCCATCTCCAATCTCCACCAGCTCCAAAATGATCGAGAACAGCTCTTTTAGTCTCGTACCCTGAAATTATTTCCGCAAGCCATCAAATATCATCAAAGTTAGAATGCTTAGGGAACTCAATCACATAAATTTCAGTTAATTGGTCAACAAGAGATACAGATAACTTTAAGTCAATTGGTCAGACATATGAGCGACCACTCCAGCAAAGCAGCATCCTCACCTGGTGCGCAGGCCATGATAGGCGTGTTCGGTGTCATTGACGAAGAGGAGCACGGTGGAGAAGCCCTTGACCCCAACGGCGACGGCCGCCTTGGGGTAGCGCTCCACGCGGAGCTTTGCGAAGGCGACAGCGCTGCCCATGGCGCGCAGCGCGGCGGAGGTCTCGGCGAACCGGAGCTGTGCGCTGCGCTCGCACCATGGCGCGTACCCAACCAGCAGCACCTTTCGCGCCGCCTCCGTGGCACCCCGAAATCGCCAGCCGCCGCATTCAGCCCGCCCTGTTCTGCCATCGTCCAGGTCTAGCCGCATCGTCATATGCCAAACTCATTGCAGCAGTCATCTTGCAGGCAACGGCAGGCTGGTTCTGACGGAGGAGGGTTCGATCCGGTAGCGAGGAGGGGAAGATCTAGCAGCGCCATTGCGTACTCACCCCTCTCTCGGTATTCACGAAGCGACGACGAAGTCGGTGGGAGAGGGGCGGCCAGGCGGGGCGGCATGCGACATGCGGCAACAGGGGAAGCATCGGGAGCGGGTATAGATGGCCAACGAGCCGTCCCGGCCCGATAGCCAACGGGTCGGCACGGCACGCCGTGCCTCACAGGGCCACGGGTCTAGTCTTCGGCCCAGGCATGACCCTATGGGCTGATTTTCGTACCGGGTCGGCCCACGAAGCATGACCAGAATTACGGGTCGTGCCAGCCTATGGCCGGTTACCCTTGCATTCACAAACAAATCACAGTTTCACAGGATCTCCAGTACATTCACAGATCAGATCATAGTTTCATACATTCACAGAATCAAAGTTTCATACATTCACATATCACAGTTTCATACATTCACATAATCAAAGTCCAAATGTCCGATACATTCACAGTCCAACAGAGGTATCAAACTCCAAACTCTAAAGCCGACAGATAACAGAAATAACCAAAATGAGTTATTTAGTGTAATGCACTCACCCTTGTGAGAAACCATAGAAAGAAAAAAAGACTGTAGCCAGCTCTTAAATAACCATTGTTCAAATGATAGACAAGTCTTTCACAGTCACACTCACCCTTTTACAGTCACAGATCACCCACACACTCTCAAAAGTCAAGTCTCAACCTCACTAAGTACCAGGAGCACCACCAGCAGGTTTATTTTCATCAAGGTACAAGTTTTGAAATGAGTTTTGCAGCTATTGATTGTCAACAACATGATGTTCTCTTTTTTCTCCCAACTCCCAGTCCTTTATGTAGGTCAGCATCTTCACAATCTCTAGTGACAAGCACCGCTGTCGTTCCTCAATTATCCTACCTGTCAAACTGAAACAAGACTCTGAAGAGAGAGTAGATACAGGAACTGATATGACATATCTAGCCATTATAGACATGATTGGAAAGATTAGCTTGTGGTCACGCCACCACAGAAGTAGGTCAAAATTATCCTCATAAGAAGTGACATTGTCACTGTCTAGGTAAGATGAGAGCTCACAAACAGTAGAAGTAGATGAAGAAGTGGTAGGGAGAGGAAAAGGACCAACAACACCTGATCCATGGCCAAAGATTCTTCCCCATGCTTGTTTTTTCTTACATGTATGATGTGATGGTTGTGCAACCCTTTGAGACCTAGCTGCACCAAACTTGCTCTCATATTTGTTAAACAATTTATACAATTCAGTTTTGATATCAGCATAGTATGAACTGTACTCAGAACCAGTGTATTCATCAAGTAATTGCAACACATTAAAGAAATTTCTCATCTTAGCTCTAGGATCAAGAATGAATACATATAAATATAACAGAGGTATGTCCTGCTAATATTTAAGGAACTTAAGCTTCATAGGATATACAATAGCTCTTAGATTTTGATTTTTTCACATGCATGCAAATGAGAAGCAATCTCTAGGATGTGGTACAGAACAAGTGGACTTGTTGGATAATAAACACCAGCTAGAACAACAGTGGAGTCATAGAAGAGTTTTAGGAACTCCAATAATTTCTCAGCAAAATACCAATGATTTGTAGTCAACAATTATAAACCATAATGGGAATTAATGAACACAAAAAAAGACATTCTTATATGAAATCAAGTGTTTAAGCATTAGGTAAGTAGAATTTCATCTAACATCCATATCCAAGCCAAACTTTCTAGGTCTAACACCCTTACCATTATATTATTCCTTGAACAATGCAATTCTTTGATTAGAGGAATTCAAGAAGTTAATTGCAGTTCTAAAATCTTCTGTGTAAGGTTTCAACCTTTTTAATCTAGATTTTACAATGAGATTAATGATATGATAAGCATAACGTGATGTACAAGACTGTACTTACGGTTACTAGGATCCAAAGGATCAGGTGAAGGATCATGTCGGGTACCATAAAATAGGGTCCCCTAAGCGTATACCGAAAAAATCGCTTAAACCCCATCCAAATCAAAGCCAAGAGACGAACCATTGGTTAACCCCCGGCCTTGTCCGAGGCCATCGACTCTCCGCCTCGCTCGAGGCCTTATACGGGAGGCCTCGGACGGCCTGCCAAATCTCCGCCTCGCTTGAGGCCTCGGCCTAGCGCGGGAGGCCTCGGAAGGCCTACTGAATCTTTGCCTCTCTCGAGGCCTCGCACGAAAGGCCTCGGACGGGGAACCGATTCTCCATCTCACCTGAGGCCCCACGCATAAAGCCTCGGACGAGATGCTGATTCTCTGTCTCGCTCGAGGCCGGCTCGGCAATAACCCGTCGCCTCTGCCTCGACGGTCTCCCCGACAGAGCGTCGCGTCCCATTAATGCGCCAACCACTCCCGCGATATCAGCCGGACGATGGCCCGACACAGCGGAGCGGCCGACGAGATGGGAAGTCATGTCAACGCCATACCGTCTAGGATAGGACGGGGTGGGGGTTACCGGCCACTATGCTCTGGTGCTGTACCCACGACTGGCGCCCGCACTACACTATGCTATCTAACCCCTGCTCCAGGAACAACGTGGCGTGGGGAGTCAAGTCCGGGTCACAATAGCCTCGGAATCAGTGTACGGGGCCAACTGCTCCTTCCAAGCCTCGGCAATCTACTTCAGGGTCTCGGCAACATCGAGATTCGCACCCGCCAAGCCTCCCACGATGGCTCGGCCTCGGCACCAGCTGAGCCTCGGCTCATCACGCGATCGACACACAGCGACCGACACGTCGCCCGCCAGACCCTGCGTCAAGCTATCACTGGAGCTCCTATGTCACACAGGATCGGATGTGATCGATGCGTTGCTCCAGCACTTCAAGGACGGGACCACTCCATCGACCACGTCGCCACAGTAATAGGCTACAGGGCTTGGACATGCCGCCTCCGTTCGCACGATGCCGCGTAGCTAACACATGTATCACCCTTGTCCCCCTTCAACTATAAAAGGGAGGGACCAGGGCCATTTCTGGGGATGGATAGAATCAAACACTTATGATCAGGCCTACACACACACGACGAACTCACGCATAAATGCACGGACAAACACACAATCTTCTCCGCTGCCTGAGATCAACATCTCAAGCAATCCACGCCGCTTCGCGGAGAGACCAAGGATGAGCTTCCTCTCTCACCCTGCTTGTAAACCCCTACTACGAGCACCTCGGTGCAAGGAATACAAGATCGATATCTCAGACTGGACGTTGGGCACCTATTGCCTAAACTAGTATAAACCTTGTGTCTTTTTGCATCACCATCCGGAATTGGAAACACGCAGTACAAATTTACTAGTTGGTTGAGGGCTCACCGGTCCAAAACACCAACAGTTGGCGCGCCAAGTAGGGGAACTCTGTGTGTCAGCTTCGTCATCCCAACAAGTTTTGGATGGCAGACCCCGTATGACCGCTACGTCTCGGCATGGTGATCTGGTTCAGGAGCCTAGAGTTTATGTCTCTAGGATCTGAGTACGACATGGTGCTCCTCACACCCCGAGCCCCACCGACCAACGATGACATCACACACCGGCAGCCCAGGCGTAGGCGGCGCTAGGGCCGTCGCCCTCATCACACTGACCAAGCGCGACGCGGGCGGGATCACCCCGACACTGCGCAAACCCAGGGCGACGCACCACGCTCCGTCGGTATCCTATGCCCAGCTGTTGACACAAGGTCCCTAGTTGGGGACCTGTCTAGCCTGAGCCTGGACAAGGGAAATACGCCGGTGGCGTGCGGCGACGCCCCATCATCAAGCTCAGCCCCGCCACCTCCTAAGGAGCCAACTCCGGCGGAGCAGAACCCGGCAATGGCACCATCCCCGTACCCCTTTGGGTTGAGAAATGCCGCCACCTCCTACGCTTCCGCTCACGTGGAGCCCTCGGGACACCCCCAGCGCTTCACCCTTGGCCTCGACGCCACAACCTCGACCCACACCCGCGTTGACTCCTCGGAGGAGGACGCGGCGTGGACCGGAGCAGACTTCTCCAGGCTCTGCGACCCTAAAAGCATGCGCCATTTCCTAGCCGCAAGCGACTACTGCTTTGGCTATTCCAACTCCGACGACGAAGACGCTTACAATCCCGCTCGTGAGTGCATCCACGTCGGGCTCGGGATGCCAAGCATGGGCGATGAGGACAAAGGGGCAGGTTTTCGCTCCCCGCCCCCCGAAGGGCGGGCGGTGCCGCACCTCCATGCGTTGAGCCCCGAGCAGCGCGCAACGAGGGCCTAGCCCCGAGGAACTTCGACGACCAGACCTGGAGCAGCTCCGGGAGCTTCAAGCCAAGGTCGAACAAGACCGACTTCTTCTACAGCAGCTCCAAGACACCCTCGAGCAAGACCAGTGGGGTCACGGCAAGGTCAGAGTAGCCCGCCGGAGGGCTCGCGATGTCCACCGCCGCATCAACGACAACGAAGGGGGCGAGCAACCCCCTATCTTCAATCGTGCCAGCTAGAACATCGTGGCAGCGGCGATGCTTCTTCGAGCGATGCCCGAGCCCTCTACCACAACCAGGCGATGGGTCCATGGCGAGCTCTAGGACCTCCTCGAGACCGCCACAGTGCAGCAGGCCGAGAGCTCTACCTCTCGGTGGCACGGGGGCACCTCGGAACTACTCGCGGCATCACTTCGGTAGGATAGAGAGGCCTCAGTTCGTCCCGAGCCCGCTCAGGCACCGATAGCCGATGGGGTCCCCTTGCTGCACGACCGCCTCGGCAACCGACACGAGGTGTGGGGTGACCACGAGGTGGTCAGCGGGCGACGATGCCACGACAATGAGGGGCCCGCCCGCGAGCCGCTATGACAGCGGGGAGGACCACAGTCCTTCTCCTAAACCGCCTAGCCCTCGAGTCTTTAGCAGGGCCATCTGCGGCGCTTAGTTCCCGGCCAGGTTTCGCCAACCGACCAATCTCACAAAATACAGTGGCAAAACCAACCCCGAGCTTTGGCTGGCCGATTACCGCCTGGCTTGTCAACTAGGCAGCGCGAACAATGACCTACTCATCATCCGCAACCTCCTCTTGCTCTTGTCAGACTCGGCACGAGCCTGGCTTGAACACCTTCCTCCCTCATAGATCCACGACTGACGCGACTTGGTCAGGGTCTTCGTCGGGAATTTCTAGGGCACATACGTGCGCCCTAGGAACTCCTGGGACCTTAAAAGCTATCGCTAGAAGCCGAACGAGTCTCTTCGAGACTTCATCCGGCGCTTCTCCAAACAGTGCATCGAGCTACCTAGCATCGGCGACTCAGAAATCATCCAGGCTTTCCTCTCTAGCACCACATGCTGAGACTTGGTCCGAGAGTTAGGCCGAAACATGCCAACCTTAGCTAGCGCGCTCCTCAACATCGCCACCAACTTCGCCTCGGACGAAGAGGCCGTGGGGGCCATTTTCCCCAATAGCGACGCCAAGGGGAAGCGGAGGGACAAGGCCCCCGAGGCCTCGGCTCCCCACCTCCCCAAGAAAAAGAAAAAGGGTCGCCAGGGGAAACAGGAGGTCCTCGAGGCCGGTCTAGTCGCGGCCGTAGAGCGTAAGAATCCCCGAGGCCCCAGGGGCCTCGGGCTCTTCGACGACATGCTTAGGAAACCCTGCCCTTACCACCAGGGCCCGGTGAAGCACGCCCTCGAGGAATGCACCATGCTCTGGCGTTACTATGCCAAGCTTGGGCTCCCCGACGACAATGCTAAGAAGAGGGGTGTCGACGACCGGGACGATAAGGATGACGGGTTCCCCGAGGTGCACAATGCCTTCATGATCTTTGGTGGGCTTTCGGCATGCCTTATGGCGCGCCAGCGAAAGAGGGAACGCCAGGAGGTCTTCTCGGTTAAGGTAGCCACTCCCCGATACCTCGAATGGTCTCAGGAGGCGATCACCTTTGATCGGGACGACCACCTCGACCATGTCCTGAATCTTGGGTAGTACCCACTCGTTGTTGACCTGATCATCGGCAACACCTGACTCACCAAGGTGTTGATGGACGGAGGCAGCAGCCTCAACTTCCTCTACGCCAACACCCTGGAGCTCTAGGAGCTCGATCGGTCATAGCTCCGGGGTGACGCCGCGCCTTTCCACAGCATCGTGCCAGGGAAACGCACACGACCCCTCGGGCGCATCGACTTGCCCATTTGCTTTGGCACCCCATCCAACTACCGCAAGGAGGTCCTTACCTTCGAGGTGGTTGGATTCAAGGGAACCTACCACGCCATCCTAGGGCGGCCGTGCTACACCAAGTTCATGGCGGTCCCCAACTACACCTACCTCAAGCTCAAGATGCCAGGTCCCAATGGCATCATCACGATTGAGTCCACGTATGAGCATGCATACGACTGCGATGTCGAGTGCATCGAGTACGCCGAGGCTCTCATGGAGGCCGAGACCCTCATCGCCAACCTCGACCGACTCGGCAGCGAGCTACCCGAGCCCAAGCATCGCGCCAGGACTTTCGAGCCCATGGAGGCCGTCAAGCTCGTCCCGGTCGACCCCACCTGCCCTGACGACCGGGCGCTAAGGATTAGCGCCACCCTCGACATCAAATAGGAAGCCGTGCTCATCGACTTTCTTCGTGCGAATGCCGACGTATTCACGTGGAGTCCCTCGAACATGCCGGGCATACCGAGGGAGGTCGCCGAGCACGCCTTGGACATCTGGGCCGGCTCTAGACTGGTGAAGCAACGCCTATGCCGATTCAACGAGGAAAAGCGCAGGACCATCGGCGAGGAGGTACATAAGCTTTTGGCGACCGGATTCATCAAGGAAGTATCCCATCCAGAGTGGTTAGCTAACCCTGTGTTAGTCAAAAAGAAAAATGGGAAGTGGAGGATGTGTGTAGATTACACTGGTTTGAATAAAGCCTGTCCAAAAGTCCCTTTCCCATTACCTTGAATCGACCAAATCGTTGACTCCACTACGAGATGTGAGACCCTATCTTTCCTTGATGCGTATTCCGGTTACCATCAAATCAAGATGAAAGAGTCCGACCAGCTCGCGATTTCTTTTATCACACCGTTTGGCATGTATTGCTATGTGACTATGGCTTTCGGCCTCAGAAACGCAGGGGCCACATACCAGCGATGCATGACCCAGGTCTTTGGCGAGCACATCGGGCGAACCGTTGAGGCCTATGTGGATGACATCGTGGTCAAGTCCAGAAAGGCCAGGGATCTCATCGACGACCTGGAGATAGCCTTCAAATGCCTCAGAGAGAAGGGCATCAAGCTCAACCCTGAGAAGTGTGTGTTCGGGGTTCCCCAAGGCATGCTCTTGGGATTCATAGTCTCGGAACGCGGCATCGAGGCCAACCCGGAGAAGGTCTCGGTCGTGACCAACATGGGACCAATCTGAGACCTCAAGGGAGTATAGAGGGTTATGGGATGCCTTGCGGCCCTGAGCCACTTCATCTCGCGCCTTAGCAAAAAAGGCTTGCCTCTGTACCGCCTCTTGAGGAAATCCGAACGCTTTTCTTGGACCCCCGAGGCCGAAGAAGCCCTCGCCAAGCTCAAGGCACTGCTCACTAATCCTCCCATCCTAGTACCGCTGGCCAGGAATGAGGCCCTCTTACTCTACGTCGCCGCAACAACCCAAGTGGTCAGCACGGCTATAGTAGTCGAGAGGCAGGAAGAAGGGCATGCTCTACCCATCCAACGACCTGTTTACTTCATCAGTGAAGTGCTCTCTGAGACCAAAACATGCTATCCCCACATCCAGAAGCTGATCTACGCCATAGTCTTGGCTCGACATAAGCTATGTCACTACTTTGAGTCCCACCCGGTGACCGTGGTGTCATCTTTCCCCTAGGAGAGATAATCCATAACCAGGAGGCCTCGGGTAGGATAGCCAAGTGGGCCATCGAACTCATGGGGAAGCCTTGACTTTTGCGCCTCTGAAAGCAATCAAGTCTTAGGTCTTGGCCGATTTCATAGCTGAGTGGACCGACACCCAACTGCCACCTGCTCAAGTCTAGTCAGAATGCTGGACCATGTACTTCGATGGGTCCCTGATAAAGACCGGGGTAGGCATGGGTCTACTCTTCATCTCGCCCCTCGGAGTACACATGCGCTACATAATCGGCTCCACTTCGCCGCCTCCAACAACATAGCCAAGTATGAAGCCCTCATTAACGGCTTGCAGATTGCCATCGAACTTGGAGTACGATGTCTCAACATCCGGGGTGACTCGTAGCTTGTCGTCGATCAAGTCATGAAGGAGTCAAACTACCTCGACCCCAAAATGGAGGCGTACTACAAATTGGTACGTCACCTAGAAGACAAGTTCGACAGTCTCGAACTCAACCACATCGCGAGAAATACAACAAGGTCATGGATGAACTGGCAAAGATGGCATCGACGCGGGCCCCGATCCCTCCGAATGTCTTCGCTAGAGACCTCCACAAACCTTCCATCGATTACGCTTCGGCAGCAGAAGAGGGCCCACCGGCCGAACCCACCGCAGGGCTCGAGGCCCCCTCTGCCGCTGAGACTCCTTCGGCCGAGCCTGAGGTCATGGAAGTCGACACGGAGCCTCTCGAGGCCAACCAGGGCATGGACTGGTGAGTCCTGTTCCTTGATTGCCTCATTCAGGGAGAGCTTCCTGTAGACAGGACCAAAGCCCGACGGCTTGCGCGATGAGCCAAAACTTATGTCCTCAACAACGGCGAGTTGTACAGGCGAAGCCCATCTAGCGTCCTCCAACGATGCATCACCACCGAGGCAGGCCAAGCCCTACTTTGGGACTTGCACGCGGGAGCCTGCGGGCACCATGCGGTGCCTCGGACGCTCGTCGGAAATGCCTTTCGCCAAGGGTTCTACTGGCCAACAGCGGTTGCTGATGCCACCAAGCTAGTACGCTCCTGCGAGGGATGCTAGTACTATGCACGACAAACGCACCTCCTGACCCAAGCCCTCCAAACCATCCCCATTACATGGTCGTTCATCGTGTGGGGGCTCGACATGGTTGGGCCTCTGCAGAAGGCCCTCGGGGGCTACACACATCTGCTGGTAGCGATCGATAAGTTCTCCAAATGGATCGAGGCTCATCCGATCAATCAACTCAAATCCGAGCAAGCGGTGCTATTCTTCACGGACATCATCCATAGGTTTGGGGTTCCGAACACCATCATCACCGACAATGGGACATAATTCACCGGCCAAAAATTCCTGACGTTCTACGATGACCACCACATCCGTGTGGCCTGGTCGGCCGTAGGACACCCTAGGACGAACGACTAAGTAGAACGTGCCAACGGCATGATCCTATAGGGCCTCAAGCCAAGAATATACAACCGATTGAAGAAGTTTAGCAAGAAATGGCTTACGAACTTCTGTCAATCATCTAGAGCCTAAGGAACACCCTAAGCTAAGCCACGAGGTTCACATCATTCTTCCTGGTCTATGGAGCTGAGGCCGTCCTCCCCACTGACTTGGAATACGGTTCCCTGAGGCTACAAGCCTACAACGAGCAAAGCAACCGCACCGCCCGTGAGGATGCCCTCGACCAACTAGAGGAAGCCCGAGACGTTGCGCTACTACATTCGGCCAAGTACTAGCAAGCCCTATGACGCTATCAAGCCCGACGTATTCGAAGTTGAGACCTAAAGGTGGGTGACCTGGTGCTAAGGCTGAGGTAGAGCAACAAGGGCCGCCGCAAGCTAACCCCACCATGGGAAGGACCGTACATCGTCGCCCAAGTGCTGAAGCCCAGGACCTACAAGCTAGCCAACGAGAAGGGCGAAATCCTCACCAACGCTTGGAACATAGAACAGCTACGTTGCTTTTACCCTTAAATTTCCAAGCATTGTATACATTGTTTCTCGAAATACAATTAAGAAGCGTTCTTTAGTTGTTCTAATTTTTCGAGAAACCCCCCGAGCCCATCGCGGGCCTCGGCATTACGATAACACCATAAGGGAGACTCGGCTCTGCCTCTGCAGAGGTGGCCACCGCAGGGCTCGAACAAGACACTGCTCTGCCTCTGTAGAACCGAGCCTCCCTTGGGGGCTCGACGGGGGGACTCCCCCCCTAAGTCCCACGCACCATTTTTTAGTCGTTTTTCAAAAAAATTCCAACTCCAAACTCTCTAGCGCGCTCTGACAAATTGGTTGTAAAAAAACCCAAGGACCGAAAGTCTGCCTCAGGGCCAGAAGGCCGGTCGAGTAGCGAGACGGCCTACGCCTCCGGGCTACGGCACTCCCTCACCACCTTTCACCCAAGGGGCAACTTAGGCTCCGAGGAAGTTTTTTGCAAGAGATCTGTTCAGAGATGAGACAGAGGGCAGAGGCTCGGAAATACAATAAAAACGATTAAGAAGCACGAGTACTTTAAAAAGGCCTCGACGGCCACAAGCGTTATGATACAAAAATAATCCCTATTCTATTTACATGGCCTCTTGGGCCCAGGTCAAGGCTCAGGGCCTCTAGCATCGACGGACGCCGTGGGAGGGACCACCTCCTCTTCGAACAGCCTAGCCAGCACCGTGCCGGGGCCCTCCACCATCTTCATCAGCTTCACGACCTCCTCATCGGCCTCCTCGTCATCATCGGGCAGGACGTAGCCATCGTTGATGGCCTCGAGGCCGATGCTGATATAGTGCTAGACGCCCATGTGCAACGCCCCTCGGAGGTGCTCGCGCACTTGGCCGCTCAACGCGATCAAGCGGCTCCCAAGGGAGCTGCTTGACTGGACCCCCTCGACCTCCAGGGCCTCGCAGGCGGTACGGGCGGCACTCTACAGCGCGTTGTGCTCCCTGATCTCGGCATCGAGCACCGCCTGCACTGCGACAGAAGCCTCGACGACCCAGGAGACCTCCTTCTCCAACCCTACACCAAAACAAACAGAATGTGGTTGAGTGCAAAGGAAAACAAGTCAAATAGGGGTGGAGGCCTACGGGACTCACCCTCGGCTTTCTCCTCCCAGCGCTGGGCCTCGACCCGAGAGGCCTCGGCTTTCTCCTTCCAACACTGGGCCTCAACCCAACAGGCCTCGGCTTTCTCCTTCTAGCCCTGGACCTCGACCCGAGAAGCCTTGGCCGCCCTGGAAGCCTCTTTCTCTAGCTCTGCATCACACTAGGGAGTTAGGGGTCGAACACAAGAGAAACAAATAAAACAAGGGGAATAGGACTCACCCTCGACCTTTCCCTTCTAGACCACAGCCTTGGTCCGGGAGGTCTTGACTACCTTGAGGGCCTCTGCCAGGGCGCCTTTCGCTAGCAGGTGCGCACCCTGCTTCGCCCCTAGCTGTCCAGCGAGGGCCTTAACAGAGGCCATCGCTTCTTCAGCCCGAGACCTAAAGGCGTCCCGATCGTCGGCCACCCGGGTCAGTTCCTCCTCTAGCTCCTTGACCCGTGCCACCAAAGGGGCAGCCTACCCCCGAACCGTGGCTGCCTCGGCCTTCACATCGGCACAACGAAGGTGGAGGTCCTCCACCTCTGCGCTCCACGCCGATAGAAGCTCGTTGGCACCGGCAAGCAGGTCCTTCTGCCGTTGGAGCTGGTCCTAGATGTCCCTCTCCCGCTGGAGAAAGATCGACTTCCCAAGGGACTGGGTCTCGAGCTCCTGGATAAGCAGAACATGGGTCATGCACTGCAAGAAAACTCGGGAAAAGACGACACCACATGAGAAAGGAAGGCGCGTACCTAGGTAGCGCCGGGCAGATTGTCAGCCACGATGGACAGCGCTATCCGCAGTGACCGCTTCGCCAGCTAGCGGTATTGCTCGAAGGTGTCCCAGCGCCCCCCTCGGCCGCGTCCTCAAGGGCGAACAGAGGCTCCCCCTCAGGGTCGTCCTGGCTTTGCCACAGGACACGCGGGTGATCCCACCCATGGGGCTCAGGTCATACACGCACGAGGGCCGAGCCGCCCTCTCCAGAGGTCGGAGCTGGCAGCTCCACGTTGCTGGCTGCCTCGGCATCCGCCCCCTCCTTCCCTCGGGAAGTATCATCGGAGGAGATCAAATGGACCTCCACTTCCCGGGCGCTCTCCCGCAACGGCGACGGCCCTTGGACCAGGGGCGGTACTGAGGCTTCCGCCGCCTTCATCTCCACTTCCTGGGCCGCCGGCTTTGCCGTGCTCACACCGGCCTCCGCCACCGCGGCCTCGGTGGTCCCAAACACCCCGGCCTCCGTCGCCTCGGCCTCGGAGGTCCAGGGGGCCTCGGCCTCGGTGGCCTCAGCGACCAAGGGCGCCTTGGCCTCGTGGGACATAGGCGCTCCCTCCCCCACCTGTGTCGGGGCCGCCTCAGCAACCTCTCCTTAGGCGACCGGCTCCTTCGGGTCAGCCCTCGCCGACACCACGCCACGTTGTATGACGGCTTGCGCCTCCGCCACCCAGTGGGTGGTGGAGCTGGGGCTCACCTTGAGCGCCTTAAGGGGTGCCAAGGCGGGCACCTCCATAGGTCGCTTCCGGTTGAAGACAAAATACTTACGGGGTTAGCATACGACTGAAGAACGAACGGGAAATGCTGCAACTCTGCCGAAAAAACGCTTACCTCGAGCGGGGCTGCAACCGCTTCAGCACGGTGACCCTCCTCTGCAACGGCAGTGGCGGCGGCGGTGGCATGGCCTCTATATCCACCGGTGCCGGCCGGTCCTCGCTGGACCCCAGCGCCTCCTCGACCCTCTACGGGGGCAGTTGCGTCGCCCCCACCGCCGCCTGCTCTACCTCAGCCGTCGAGCCCACCGGGCTAACGGCTCGCTTCCCTAACGCCCGCGCCTCGGGCGTGTCGGCCTCGGTCCCGGGGCGAGCAATCGCCGGCCCCAAGGCGTCCTCTCTTCCTCCTGGAAGCGCCGGGCTGCTCGCCGACACTCCAGGCGCCGTCTCCCCATCTTGCTCTCGTCATCTCCGTTCGAAGAATCCTCCGACAGTGAAGGCAACGGGGACGCCTCCACTGGGAGGCCGTCCTACCTCTGCTGCCGGCGGCGCTTCTCCTGTCTCTCGCGCTCAAGGATCTTCCTCGTGCGCTTTGCCTCCTCGGCATCCTTCTTCTTCTTCTGCGCCTTGGCGTGCGCCCGATTGACCGCCCGCCGCCTTGCGTCCTCAGGAACGGGCGGCGGGGAGTCTCGCACATCCCTCATCCCCACAATGACACGCCCTCCTTGGTTCTTGAACATCACGTATGTGAACCTATAAATATTTTTTTTCTTGATTTTTACATTGGGATTGCAAAACTCAGATAGACCTTGATTCTTGAACATCACGTAGGTGAACCTACATTCTTTCCTTGATTTTTATACTGAGATTGCAAAACTCAGATAAAATTAGAGATGCAAACTGGATAGCCTACTAACCTATATGTATACTTAATTTTATGGTTGCTCATGGCAATTTATAAAATAAATCTATATTCAGGTTCATGGACTAGCCCCACTTATATTCCCAAGATAAAATGATGAACAATGTATAGAACAAAACATGACATAGAAGTCAAAATTTCCAGTTCAAGCTGTCCATGTCATGGCTTGCAGCCTTGCACAAGCTTATGCACCCTGTTCGCTTGATCGTATCTGTGGCTTATAAACCGACTGACGCTGTTTTGTTGTGAGAGAAAAACACTGTATCATGACTGATAAGCAAGCGATCAGGGTGAAGGCTACTGCTTTTTTTTCTTGGGTAAAGTCTCGTGCAAGACTGAAGGGTAGTGTGATATGTCATGGCTCATGGGAAAAGAGTACATATAACTGAAGTTATCTCCAAAGATCCTGCGCACAAGTTACAAATATGCACATTAGTTCATATTAAACAAAGTAACAGAAATTTCAATGCTGACCTCTCAATCATCACTTAAAGGGTACATAGTCTCATTTACACAAGCACAACTCAACTCCCGTTTTTTCGTTCAGAAACATCACATAAGCGTCAACTTCATAGATTGAAAACCACCAAGTTTATCGCAAACATACAAACCACTAAACCACTAAAAACAAGAAAGATTAACTAAATTCAAGGATGAATCTCAAAAGAAGTACATGAACAACAAGGATGGTGAGTGCAAAAATGAGTGATCCTTCATGAAAGAAAAAACATCACCTTACAACCTTACACATGCAAACATGCCCTTTCATATCCTTAGGCGTGAGATCCAGTAATCATTAAATATAAAATACTCCATATTGTTCAAGGAGACTAACTAAAGTATACTACATAGGAATGACTGAAATGTGGTTTTTGTGGCTGATAAGTTGGCTGATGCTGTTTTGTTGTGAGAGAAATACACTATACAATGGTAGATAAGTCAGACTGATAAGTTTAAGCCAACATTAATGTTTTCTTTATTTCAATTTCACGAGATCAGATTAGAAGGGAGTTGGCATTGATTTTTTAAGAGGCCTGGGAGCCTGCAAAGTGCAATCAACTTCCGTCAATTCCAGACCCACGGCCCATCAACATTTAGCAAGGCCCGCCACGGCCCCAAGGTCAAACCCCAAAATTCTCCGTTTCCCACCAGAAAGGCAAAAAACCAAACCAAAACTTCGGACGCGATTGCCATTCCCACGCGCGCCCCGCCCCGCCAAAGGCCAAAGCCACGAAACGCCTGCGCTGCTCGATCCGCCCTCCCGCTCCTTGGCCAATAGGAGGCGAACCATCTCCATCCAACGGCTGGCACCATCCCTCTCGCCCCTCACGCGGATCGCGGCCCCATCCGACGCCTCCCAGCTCCTCTCCCGCCTCTATATTATCATCCCCTTCTCTACCAGCCCGTCCCCATCCAAGTCACAGGCTCGCTCACCCCACCAACTAGCAAGGAAAATTTCCCCAATTCCTCCGTCTCCGCTAGAGAAGAGGCCGACGATGTCGGGGCGCGGCAAGGGCGGCAAGGGCCTGGGCAAGGGCGGCGCCAAGCGTCACCGGAAGGTGCTCCGCGACAACATCCAGGGGATCACGAAGCCGGCGATCCGGAGGCTGGCGCGGAGGGGCGGCGTGAAGCGCATCTCCGGGCTCATCTACGAGGAGACCCGCGGCGTGCTCAAGATCTTCCTCGAGAACGTCATCCGCGACGCCGTCACCTACACCGAGCACGCGCGCCGGAAGACCGTCACCGCCATGGACGTCGTCTACGCGCTCAAGCGCCAGGGCCGCACCCTCTACGGCTTCGGCGGCTAGGTCAGCCGCGTCCTGCCGTCGCTGTGGTTGTAGTGTTGCTGCAGTTCGCGAGTTGTGCCTGTCGCTGTGGTTCTAGTATTGCTTCAATTCGCGAGGTGTGCCTGGGTATGGAAAATGTAATACTGTACCACTGGACTGGAGCAAGCGTGTTGCATATGGTGTCTGTTTAATATTGAGTCTTATCCTGAAGAAATGGTAATGATTATGACTTGTTCTGGATTCCCGTGCTTTCGTTTGTACAAATGTGAGCCATTTCAGTACTTTGCTGAACTTCAGACTTGAAATGTCAGTTCCATGACTTCACCTTTAACTTGAGCCATGATGTGTCCTACGCACATTGCATCTCAGTAGGCTTATTTATTGCATTCTCCCTCTGACACAAAAAAAAGTTATTCTCGCTTAATAAAAAGTCAGTAATTTTTAATTTTGACTAAATATATTTAATAAAATATTAATATTTAAGATATATAATTAGTATCATTAAGTAGATCATTGAATATATTTTCATAATAAATTTATTTGAAAATACAAATGTTACATGTATTTTTTATAAATCTAGTCAAAGTTGAGAAAATTTGGATTCCCATAGTGACTCTATTTTTGAGACGGATGGAGTATGTCAAGGGCGTTAGTGCCTAGAGACGCCGAACCGTGACTATGTAGATTAGGGTAAGGATAGATTAGATGGGTAATGACTTGCTTGTCTTCTTCATTGTCCACGTACATGGCTAAATAGGCCTTGAGCCTAATAACTGGGAGCTAATTACTCCTCAATCTTAGGAACTAATTTGATCTCCCTTTCTATTCCTAGCCGCTGATTGAAATAGCCTGCTCCGTGTCGGTGCTTTGGAACCAGGGGTCCCTCAACCAACGAGTGAATTTGTGCTGCGTGCCCCTAATCCCGGATGGTGATGTAAAAAGACACAAGATTTATACTGGTTCAGGCAATCGAGGCCCTACGTCCAGTCTGAGAGTTGATCTTGTATTCCTTGCACCGGAGCGCTCGTAGTAGGGGGTTACAAGCTAAGAGAGAGAGAGGGCTAGCCCCAGGTCTCGGCGAGGGTGGTGCGGGCTGTTTGAGGCGTTGTTCTCAAGCAGCGTAGTGGAAGTGTCTCGTTCTATCGGTGTCTTCGTCCCCCCCTGAAATGGCCCCGGTCCTTCCCTTTTATACTCCAAGGGAGAACCAGGAACCTACATATGTTGCTACATAGCGTTCTAAAAATGGGGGTGGCGTGTCCGAGCCCTGTAGCCGGCCATTGTTGTGGCATGGTCGTCGGAGTGGCCCCGTCCCTGTCGTGTCCTTGTCGTGCCGAAGTGACGCGCCGGTCATACTCGATCTTGTGCGTCGTGGGGCTCCAGTACAGCCTGATGCAGGACATGACGGGCGACGTGCTGGTCACCGTGTAATGACGTCGCAGGGAGCAGCGGCTCTGCAGATGCCGAGGCCGAGCCATCGTGGGGGGCTCGGCGGTCATGGGCCCTCAGGCTGCCGAGCCCGTGAAGTAACTTGCCGAGGCCTCGGAGGGAATTATTGGTCCTGGGTACTGACTCCGAGGCCACAGTTGCCCAGGCGTGGCTCCCCATGCTGCGTTGTCCTCGGAGCAGGAGTTGGCAGCACAGTGCGGCATGGGCGTCAACCATGCGTATGGTGGATAGCATAGTGACGGGTAACCCCTGCCCAGTCCAAGGGACGTGCGGGTCATCGCGTGATGACGTCGTAGGGGGCCGTGGCTCTGTGGGTGCCGAGGCCAAGCCATCGTGGGGAGCTTTGGCGGACATGGGTCCTTGGGCTGCCGAGCCCCTGGAGCCAACTGCCGAGGCCTCGGAGGGAATTGTTGGTCCTGGGTACTGACTCCGAGGCCACAGTTGCCCAGACGTGGCTTCCCGCGCTGCGTTGTCCTCGGAGCAGGAGTTGGCAGCATAGTGCGGCATGGGCGTCAACCATGCGCACGGTGGATGGTACAGTGGCGGGTAACCCCTGCCCAGTCCTGCCTCCTGTCCCATCGGCCATTCTGCTGTACTGTGGTGAGCATGCCGTTGTCGTCAGGGGCAGCAGTCGGCTGAGTTGATGTGACACGACGTTTTGTCAGAGGGACGGGAGAAGGAAGAGGCGGCGGAGTGCTGCCGAGCCTGCCTTGCGCGAGACGGAGGGTCGGTGGCCCGGCCGTGGCCTTTGGCGGGGAATCGCTCGGGGTCGGTAGCGAGGGGGCCTCGGGCGAATCGGAGAATCGGCCGAGGCCCGCGGCGATGGGCCTCGGGCGAGTCGGAGAATCGGCCGAGGCCCTTGGAGCCTCGGGCGAGTCGGAGAATCGGCCGAGGCCAGCAGCGTTTAGCTGGTTTCGATCTTTACGAAGTGTAAGCAGTTGCTTTTTTGGGTCTTGCTTGGGGTACCCCTTCTCGCGGTACCCGACAGTAGCCCCCGAGCCTTGGGGGGAGTGGAGGCACTCCCCCTGAGGTTCCGACGAGAATTGGCTCTTGATAGTTCCTGCCGGGATGGTGTTTTGTATTTCGAGGTTTCGGCGGGTGCGCTTGTATTCGAGGTTTCGGCGGGTGCGCGCGAGCGCACCCGCCGGGTGTAGCCCCCGAGGCCCTGGAGGAGTGGTTTCACTTCTTCAGGGGCTTTTTTCTCTTTCGAGTGAGGCGTTTTTATCGTGTTTGCCGAGCCCCCTCGTGTGCGAGCCTAAGTCGCTGGGCCTCGGCCATGTTTTGCAGGAAGAGTCCCTTAGCCTCTGCGCGGGGCAAGAGGGCCGTCAGGGATTCTCCTGACTTTTTATTCGACCCTTGCGCTTCCTTTTCGCTCGGAAGGAGGGGTGGAAGATGCCGTGCTACCCTCGGTGGGCGCGAGCGACGGCATTTCCGGTGAGCTGTTATCGGGTAAGTCCGAGTGGAGGCCCGTATCCCGTTCGCTGGGGGTCGGCTAGCGGTCCGGAGACGCGCTCCAAGAGTACCGGAGGGTTTCTCTAGTGGGTGCCGAGGCCGTTCGCTGGGCCTCGGTGGCTCGGTGCCTCCCTACGGTGGGATCCCATTCGGAGACCTCCCTACCGGTCTCGGACACGACACAGGGCGTCCCAAGCGTTTCGCTTGCTTGGGCCTCGGCCTGGTATAGGCTCGCCCGTAGTCGCCCCTGACTCCTTTATCCTGGGGCGGCTGTCGAAACCCCCGGGGGCCCAGCCTTCGAACCCCTGGACCGTAAACGGGCTTGGGTCGCTTTGTCTTTAGCCCCGCACGCCCCTTTCGCTCGGACGAGGGGGCTGTTTGCCGAGCCCACTCGTGTGCGAGCTTGAGCCGCTGGGTCTCGGCAAAGTTGCAGGAGGAGCCCCCGAGTCTCTCGCACGGAGCGAGAGAGCGGTCAGAGGTCCCCCTGGCTTTTAGTTCGCCCCTCGCGCGTGAGGGTCTGTCTGCCGCGCCCCCCTCGGGTGCGAGCCTAGGTCGCGGGGTCTCGGCGACTTTCGCAGAAGGAGCTCCCTAGCCTCTGCACGGAGCAAGAGGGCCGTCAGGAGTTCTTCTGGCTTTTTGAACGACCCTCGCGCTTCCTTTTCGCTCGGAAGGAGGGTTTGTTTTGCCGAGCCCCCTTGTGTGCGGGTCTAAGTCGCTGGGCCTCGGCAATGTTTTGCGGAAGGAGCTCCCTAGCCTCTGCACGGAGCAAGAGGGCCGTCAGGAGTTCTTCTGGCTTTTTGAACGACCCTCGCGCTTCCTTTTCGCTCGGAAGGAGGGTTTGTTTTGCCGAGCCCCCTCGTGTGCGAGTCTAAGTTGCTGGGCCTCGGCAATGTTTTGCGGGAAGAGTCCCTTAGCCTCTGCACGGAGCAAGAGGGCCGTCAGGGATTCTCCTGACTTTTTATTCGACCCTCGCGCTTCCTTTTCGCTCGGAAGGAGGGGTGGAAGATGCCGTGCTACCCTCGGTGGGCGCGAGCGACGGCATTTCCGGTGAGCTTTTATCGGGTAAGTCCGAGTGGAGGCCCGTACCCCGTTCGCTGGGGGTCGGCTAGCGGTCCGGAGACGCGCTCCAAGAGTACCGGAGGGTTTCTCTAGTGGGTGCCGAGGCCGTTCGCTGGGCCTCGGTGGCTCGGTGCCTCCCTACGGTGGGATCCCATTCGGAGACCTCCCTACCGGTCTCGGACACGACACAGGGCGTCCCAAGCGTTTTGCTTGCTTGGGCCTCGGCCTCGCATAGGCTCGCCCGTAGTCGCCCCTGGCTCTGTTGCCCTGGGGCGGCTGTCGAAACCCCTAAGGGCCCAGCCTTCGAACCCCTGGACCGTAGCGGGCTCGGTGCCCAGTTCCTTTGCCTGAAAGGAATCGGGGGGGCATTTCTCTCCCTACGGCCAACAACGGCAGGCGCGTCTTTTGAGGCGACTTTTTCGGGGAGGCGGAACGGCGCCTGCTGCTGCTGCGGTTGGACGCGACGTGGGGTCAGCCGACGGGACATGTCTGCACGCACGATTTAATGAGGAGGGAGTGGGCGCGTGGGCGGTAAAACCGGATCTGGACAACCGCTCCGGATCCTTTGGGGGAAACTTCCCTGATTTCGTCGCCCGGCGGTTTCGTCTCGTCCCTGCATAAATACGCAAAGAACCTCGCCCTTCCCCTTCTTACCTCTTTCGCATTCGCTTTTGCTGCCTCCGTGCCGCCGCTGAGAGCATAGAGCGCCGGGGAGGAGAAGGGCGAGGGCGAGAGACTGAAAGAGAGAGGGAGAGAGATAACCGTCGTGGCAGCGTCCTTTGCCGCGCAAATGGCTGGTGGTCCCGTCCTCCTTGCGGCGGATCCCTGGGAGCGGTCTGACGTCACCGAGGAGAAGCTGCGGTCGCTCGTGGAGGCCGGTCTTCTTCGCCCGATTACCAACCCCGACGAGCCGGAGTGGATGGCTCCGGGGAACGAGTTGGAGCCGAGGCCGCGCGACGGCTACGTGGTGAGCTTCGTGGTCTTCCACGAGCGAGGCTTTGGGTTGCCGGCGGACAACTTCATGCGGGCGCTCCTGCACTATTATGGCGTGGAGCTGCACAATTTCAGCCCCAACTCCATCGCGCAGGCGGCCATCTTCGTCGCCGTCTGTGAGGGGTACTTGGGGATCGCTCCCCACTGGGAGTTGTGGCTCCACTTGTTCCGAGCGACGTTCACCACCAAGCCGGGGGGACGAGGGGGGCTCGGAAGGTGCAGAGGGCCGGCGGCTACACCCTTCACGTGCGGCAAGACCGGCAGTCCCTCCGCCCATCAGGCAGCGGAGGCGCAGGCTGACGCGCAGCGTGGTGCGGAGTCGGGCGAGGCCGTTTCGGAGGAGGTGGCCGCCCAGGAAAAGGGTGCCGCGGCGGCCGCGGGGCGAGTGGAGGAGGAGGAGCCCACGCCTCGCGATGTTGTGGGTCTTGGGGCGACGGAGGCTGGGGCGTCTAGCACTGCCGAGGCCATTGAGGGTGAGGCCGGGGCGCCCAAGACCTCCGAGGCCAGGGCGGTGGACTCCGGGGCCATCGAGGTAGAGATGGCGGAGGCCAGAGCCCCCGGGTCCGTCGAGACCGAGGCGATGGAGGTGGAGGCGGGGCAAACTTTGGCGCCGCCCCTGGTTCAGACAATCTCGTCTGATGATTCTTCCCGAGGGAAGGAGGCGGCGGACGCCGAGGCGGCCAGTGCCGTGGAGCAGCAGTCCCAGATCCTGCCGAGGGGAGTTCGGCCCTTGTCCCGCTACGGCCCGAGCCCCGTGGGTGGAACTTCCCGCGTGTTTTCTGGCGGGACCAGGCTGATCCCGAGGGGGAGCCTGTGTTCGCCCTTGAGGACGTCGCCGAGGGGGGGCGTTGGGATACCCTCGAGGAGTATCGCCAATTGGCCGTGCGGTCGTTGCAGACAGCGATGACTGTCATGGAAAGGGACTTGCCTGGTGTCACTCGGGTGAGTACTTTCGTGTCTCGTGCCGAGTTGTCGTCGCAGTGTTTGACGTGCGTTTTTTACCTCTTTAGGAGCTCGAGACCCGGTCCCTTGGGAAATCGGTGTTCCTATGAAGGGAGAGGGATATCTGGGACCAGCTCCGGCGGCAGAGGGGCCTGCTTGCCGACGCCCAGGGGCTTTTGTCGGCGCGGAGTGCGGAAGTGGAGGACCTCCGCCTTCGCTGTGCTGACCTTCAGGCCGAGCTGGTCACGGCTAAGGGGCAGGCTGCCCCCCTGGTGGCGAAGATCAAGGAGCTGGAGGAGGAGCGAGACTCCTTCAGGTCTCGGGCCCAAGAAGCGACGGCCTCTGCAAAGGCCACAGCCGGGCAGCTAGGTGCGGAGCAGAGCGAGCATCAGGCGACGAAGGCTGCCTTGGCAGAGGCTACCAAGGCGGCCGAGGCCTCTCGGGTCGAGGTCTCAGCCTGGAAGAACAAGGCCGAGGGTAAGTTCCGCTGAACTGTGTTCCTTGCTCCATTTGTTCTTGTTCGCGTTTGACTCCTGTCCCTCGTTGCGACGTAGATCTGGAGAAAGAGGCTTCCTAGGCGGCTGAGGCCTCCGTCGCAGCGCAAGCGGCGCTGGATGTTGAGGTCCGGGAGCACGAGGCGCTGTGCAGCGCCGTTCGTACCGCCTGCGAGGCCCTAGACGTCGAGGAGGTCCAATCAGCCAGCTCCCTTGGGAGCCGCCTGATTGCGTTGAGCGGCCGCGTCCACGAGAGGCTCCGGGGGGCGTTGCACACGGGTGTCAAGCGCGCCCTGGCCGTCGTCTCTTCGCACTACGCCATCAACCTCGAGGCTGTCAGCGACGGCTACGTGTTGCCAGAAGATGACGAGGAGGCGGATGCGGAGGTCGTGAAGCTGTTGGAGGCGGCCGAGGCACCTGGCGCAGCGCTGGCCCGTCTATTTGAAGAAGAGGTGGTCCCTCCCGCGCCGGCCGCCGGTCCTTGAGCTTTGATCTGGGCCCAAAAGGGGTCATGTAACCGGATTGGGTTAGTTGTGATACCGTGACGTCTTGGTGGCCGTCGAGGCCTTTAAAGTATTTGCGTACGTGCGTCTTTTAACCGTTTTCTGTTCTACTTCCGAGCCTGTGCCCTCTGTCTCGATCTTGGGGACCCGCAAAGAAATCCCTCGGGACCTAAGCCGTCTTTCGGCGAAGGGTGGTGAGGGAGCTGCCGTAGCCCAGAGGCGTAGGCTGTTCTCACGACTCGACCGGCCCTTTGGCCTCTAGACAAACTTTTGGTCTCTGGGTTCCTTGTGAAGGTCCCGTCGGAGCGCGAGAGAGTTTGGCGTAGAAATTTTTTGAAAGACCATTAACAAACGGTGTTCGAGACTTAGGGGGTTTCGGGACTTAGGGGGTTCCCCCCCTTTTTAGCCCCCGAGGGAGGCTCGGCTTTGCAGAGGCAGAGCCGAGTCTCCCTTATAGCGCTATGGTGACGTCGAGCCCCTAAGGGGGGTTCCTCGAAGGATTATAACAACTAAGAACGCTTCTTTATTGTATTTCGAGAAACAATGTAAACAACGTTTGGAATTTTAAGGATAGAAACGACGTAGCTGTTCTATGTTCCAAGCGTTTGTGAAGATTTCGCCCTTCTCGTTGGCCAACTTGTAGGTCCCGGGCTTCAGCACTTGAGCGACGATGTACGGCCCTTCCCAGGGTGGGGTCAGCTTGTGGCGGCCCTTGTTGCTCTGCCTTCGTCTCAGCACCAGGTCGCCCACCTTCAGGTCTCGTCTTTGGATGCGCCGGGCTTGGTAGCGTCGTAGGGCTTGCTGGTACCTGGCTGAGTGTAGCAGCGCGACGTCTCGGGCTTCCTCCAGTTGGTCGAGGGCGTCTTCGCGGGCAGTGCGGTTGCTTTGTTCATTGTACGCCTGCAGCCTCGGGGAACCGTATTCTAAGTCAGTGGGGAGGATGGCCTCGGCTCCATAGACCAGGAAGAACGGCGTGAATCCCGTGGCTCTGCTCGGGGTATTCCTTAGGCTCCAGATGACTGACGGGAGTTCGGCAAGCCATTTCTTGCCAAACTTCTTCAACCGATTGAATATTCTTGGCTTAAGGCCTTGCAGGATCATGCCGTTGGCACGCTCTACTTGGCCATTCGTCCTTGGGTGTCCTACGGCCGACCAGGCCACCCGGATGTGGTGGTCGTCGCAGAAAGTTAGGAATTTGCGACCGGTGAATTGTGTCCCATTGTCAGTGATGATGGTGTTAGGAACCCCGAACCTGTGGATGATATCCGTAAAGAACAGCACCGCTTGCTCGGATTTGATCTGAGCAATCGGACGAGCCTCGATCCATTTGGAGAATTTGTCGATAGCTACCAGCAGATGGGTATAGCCCCCGGGTGCCCTCTGCAGAGGCCCAACCATGTCCAGCCCCCATACAGCGAATGGCCATGTGATGGGGACGGTCTGGAGGGCTTGGGCCGGGAGGTGCGTCTGTCGAGCGTAGTACTGGCATCCCTCGCAGGAGCGTACTAGCCTCGTGGCGTCGGCCACCGCCGTCGGCCAATAGAAACCTTGGCGGAAGGCGTTACCTACGAGCGCCCGAGGCGCCGCGTGGTGCCCGCAGACTCCCGCGTGCAAGTCCCAAAGTAAGGATTGGCCAGCCTCGGTGGTGATGCATCGTTGGAGAATACCAGATGGGCTACGCCTATACAACTCGCCGTCGCAGAGGACGTAAGTCTTGGCGCGTCGCGCAAGCCGCCGGGCTTCGGTTCTGTCAGCAGGAAGCTCTCCTCGAACGAGGCGATCAAGGAAAGGGACTCGCCAGTCCGTCCCTTGATCGACTTCGGGAGGCTCTGCGTCAATCGCCATGGCCTCGGGCTCGGCGGGCGAGGTCTCGGTGGCAGAGGGGGCCTCGGGCGCTATGGTGGGCTTGGCCGATGGGCCCTCGTCTGCCGCCGAGGCGTAGTCGACGGATGGCTTGTGGAGGTCTCTGGCGAAGACGTTCGGGGGAACCGGGGTCTGTGCCGACGCCATCTTCGCTAGTTCGTCCGCGGCCTCGTTGAACTTTCGTGCAACGTGGTTGAGTTCGAGGCCGTCGAACTTGTTCTCCAGGCGTCGTACTATCGCGCAGTACGCCTTCATTTTGGGGTCATGGCAGCTCGACTCTTTCATCACCTGATCGACGACGAGCTGCGAATCACCCCGTATGTCGAGGCGTCGCACTCCAAGTTCGATGGCGATTTGCAGGCCGTTGACGAGGGCCTCGTATTCGGCGACATTGTTGGAGGCGGCGAAGTGAAGACGGATCATGTAGCGCATGTGTACTCCGAGGGGCGAGACCAGGAGCAGGCCCGCGCTAGCCCTAGTTTTCATCAGAGACCCGTCAAAGTACATGGTCCAGCATTCTGATTGGGTCTGAGCGGGTGGCAGCTGTGTGTCGGTCCATTCGGCTACGAAGTCGGACAGGACTTGCGATTTGATCGCTTTCCGAGGCGCGAAAGACAAGGTTTCCCCCATGAGTTCGACAGCCCATTTGGCTATTCTACCCGAGGCCTCCCGGTTTTGGATTATCTCTCCCAGAGGAAAAGACGACACCACAGTCACCGGGTGGGACTCAAAGTAATGACGCAGCTTGCGTCGAGCCAAGACTACGGCGTAAACTAGCTTCTGGATGTGGGGGTAACGCGTCTTAGTCTCGGAGAGTACTTCGCTGATGAAGTAAACAGGTCGTTGGACGGGTAGAGCATGTCCCTTCTCCTGCCTCTCGACCACTATGGCCGCGCTGACCACTTGGGTTGTCGCAGTGGCGTAGAGCAAGAGGTGCTCGCCCTCGGTGGGCGGAACCAGGATGGGGGGGGGGGTGGTGAGCCGTGCTTTGAGCCTGGCGAGGGCTTCCTCGGCCTCGGCGGTCCAAGAAAAGCGCTCGGACTTTCTCAAGAGGCGGTACAGGGGTAGGCCTTTTTCGCCGAGGCGCGAGATGAAGCGGCTTAAGGCCGCAAGGCACCCCATGACCCTCTACACCCCTTTGAGGTCCCGGATCGGGCCCATGTTGGTCACGGCCGAGACCTTCTCCGGGTTGGCCTCGATCCCACGTTCCGAGACTATGAATCCCAAGAGCATGCCTCGGGGAACTCCGAAGACACACTTCTCGGGGTTGAGCTTGATGCCCTTCTCTCTGAGACACGCGAAGGCAACCTTCAAGTCGCCGACGAGATCACCGGCCTTCCTGGACTTGACTACGATGTCATCCACGTAGGCCTCGACGGTTCGTCCGATGTGTTCGCCAAAGACTTGGATCATGCACCGTTGGTAAGTAGCCCCTGCGTTTCTAAGGCCGAACGGCATGGTTATGTAGCAGTACATGCCGAATGGAGTGATGAAAGAAGTTGCGAGCTGGTCGGACTCTTTCATCTTGATTTGGTGGTAACCGGAATACGCATCGAGGAAGGAGAGGGTTTCGCATCCCGCAGTGGAGTTGACGATTTGGTCAATTCGTGGTAGTGGGAATGGGACTTTCGGGCACGCTTTATTTAGACCAGTGTAGTCCACGCACATCCTCCATTTGCCACTTTTCTTCCTGACTAATACAGGGTTAGCCAACCACTCTGGGTGGAATACTTCCTTGATGAACCCGGCTGCCATGAGCTTCTGCACTTCTTCGCCGATGGCCCTGCGCTTCTCCTCGTCAAATCGGCGCAGGCGCTGCTTTGCCGGCCTGGAGCCCGCCCGAATATCTAAGGCGTGCTCGGCGACCTCCCTTGGTATGCCCGGCATATCCGAGGGACTCCATGCGAACATATCGACGTTCGTACGGAGGAAGCCGACGAGCACGGCCTCCTATTTGCTGTCGAGGGTGGCGCCGATCTTCAGTCCTCGGCCGTCGGGGACGGCGGGGTCGACGGGGACGAGCTTGACAGCCTCCGCGGGCTCGAAGGCCCCGGCGCGTCGCTTGGCGTCGGGAACCTCGCCACCAAGCTGGACGAGATCGGCGATGAGGGTCTCAGCCTCCACGATGGCCTCGGCGTACTCGATGCACTCGACGTCGCAGTCGTATGCGTGCTCGTATGTGGACTCGACGGTGATGATGCCGTTGGGGCCTGGCATCTTGAGCTTGAGGTAGGTGTAGTTGGGGATCGCCATGAACTTGGCGTAGCACGGGCGCCCCAAGATGGCGTGGTAAGCCCCCTTGAATTCCACCACCTCGAAGGTGAGGACCTCCTTGCGGTAGTTGGAGGGAGTGCCGAAACAGACGGGTAAGTCGATGCGCCCGAGGGGTCGCGTGCGCTTTCCTGGCACGACGCCGTGGAAGGGCGCGGAACCGCCTCGGAGCCATGATCGGTCGAGCTCCAGGAGCTCCAGAGTGTTGACGTAGAGGATGTTGAGGCCGCTGCCTCCGTCCATGAGCACTTTGGTAAGTCGGGTGTTGCCGACGATCGGGTCGACGACAAGCGGGTATTGCCCGGGGTTTGGAACATAATCGGGGTGGTCGTCCCGATCAAAGGTGATTGCCTCCCGAGACCAGTCGAGGTACCGGGGGGTGGCCACCTTGACCGAGAAAACTTCCCGGCGTTCCCTCTTTCGCTGGCGTGCCGTGAGGCATGCCGAGGGTCCGCCAAAGATTATGAAAGCGTTGCGTACCACGGGGAACCCGTCGTCCTTGTCCTCGTTCCGACCGCTGGGGCCCTTCTGCTTGGCGTCGTCGTCGTGGAGCCCGAGCCTGGCGTAGTAGCGCCGGAGCATGGTGCACTCCTCGAGGGCATGCTTCACCGGACCTTGATGGTAAGGGCAGGGCTTCTTCAGCATGTCGTCAAATAGCCCGGGGCCGCGGGGGCCGCGGGGATTCCTGCGATCCGTCGTGGCGACATGGGCGGCCTCGAGGACTTCCTGCTTCCCTGGGCGACCCTTCTTCTTTTTCTTAGGGAGGTGGGGGGCTGAGGCCTCGGGGGCCTCTTCCCTCCGCTTCCCTTTGGGATCGGCGTCGGGGAAGATGGCTCCGACAGCCTCTTCCCCTGAGGCGAAGCTGGTGGCGATGTCGAGGAGCACGGCAGCAGAGCGTGGGACGTTGCGTCCTAACTCTCGGACCAAGTCCCGACAAGTGGTGCCGGAGAGGAAAGCCTGGACGATCTCCGAGTCGCCGACGCTGGGTAGCTCGGTGCACTGCTTGGAGAAGCGCCGGATGAAATCTCGGAGAGACTCGTCTGGCTTCTGGCGGCAGCTTTTAAGATCCCAGGAATTCCCAGGGCGCACGTATGTGCCCTGGAAGTTCCCGACGAAGATCCTAACCAAGTCGCGCCAGTCGTGGATTTGCGAGGGAGGGAGATGCTCGAGCCAGGCTCGTGCCGAGTCCGACAACAGCAGAGGGAGATTGCGGATGATGAGCAGGTCATCGTCCGCGCCACCTAGCTGGCAGGCCAAGCGGTAATCGGCGAGCCAGAGTTCCGGGTTGGTCTCGCCGCTGTATTTTGCGAGGTTGGTCGGCTGTCGGAACCGGGCGGGGAAGGGTGCAACACGGATGGCCCTGCTGAAGACCCGAGGTCCTGGCGGCTCAGGGGAAGGACTGCGGTCCTCACCGCTGTCGTAGCGACCGCCTCGGTGTGGGTGGTAGCCCCGTGCTGCTCCGTCGTCGTGGCGGCGTCGCCTGCCAACTACTTCGTGGTCGCCCTGTGCCTCGCGTCGGTCCCTAAGTCGGTCGCGCACCGAGGGGGCCCTGTTGACCGTCGGCGCGCGAGCGTCCTCGGGACGGACTGAGGCATCCTGGCCCCGATGAGGTTGCGCTGTGGGTTGCTCCGAGGTGCCTCCGCGCCGGCGGGAGGCGGAACTTTCGGCCTGCTGCACCGCGGCGGTCTCGAGGAGATCGCAGAGTTCCCCGCGGACCCGTCGCCCCTCGGTGGTGGAGGGCTCGGGCATTGATCGGACCAGCATCGCAGCGGCCGCGATATTCTGGCTGGCGCGATTAAAGATTGGGGGTGGCGCTCCCTCCTCGTCGTTGTTGATGCGGTGATGGACGTCGCGGGCCCTCCCTCGGGCTCCTCCGCCCTCACCGCGCCCCTGCGGCTCCTGCTCGAGAGTGTTCCGAAGCTGTTGCAGAAGGAGCCGGTCTTGTTCGACCTTGTCTCGAAGCTCGCGGAGCTGCTCCAGATCTGGGCGTCGGTGCCCCCCATGAACGGGATTCTCGTTCCGTGCTGCCGGGGCCTCGAGACGCGGAGGCGTGGCGTCGCCCGCCCCTGCCCGGGGCGGGGAATGGTTGCCTGTCCTTTCGTCCTCTTCACCCGCCCTTGGCATCCCGAGCCCGACGTGGAAGCACTCACGAGACGGGTCGTAAGTCCCTTCATCGTCGGAGTCGGAGTAGCCGAGACAGTAGTCGCTCGCGGCCAAGAATTGGCGCAAAGCCCCAGGGTTGTGGAGTTCGGAGAAATCCACCCTGGGCCATGCCTCGTCCTCGTCCGACGAGTCGGAGCGGGTGCTTAGGTCGAGAGCGAAGCGCTGGCGGCGTTCCGAGGGGTGCTCGTGAGTGGCAGCGTAAGCGTAGGCGTAAGAGGCGGCGGCATTTCCTAACCCGAAGGGGTATGGGGACGGTGCCGTCTCCATACTCTGCCCCGCCCGGGTCGGCTCTTCAGGGAGTGGTGGAGCGGAGCTAGACGACCGGGCGTCGCCGCGAGCCACCGGCGATTTTCCTTCGTCCAGGCTGAGGCCAGACAGGTCCCCAGCCAGGGACCCCGTACCAACAGCTGGTCGTAGGGCATCGGCGGGGGAGGGCGCGGCGCCCTGGGCTCGCGTAGCGTCGGGGTGGCCTTGCTCACGTCGTGCCTGGCGAGCGCGGCGAGCGCGGCCGCCCGGGCACCGCCTGCGCCTAGGCCGCCGGGGCGCCACTTCATCGTCGGACGGCGGGGCTCGAGGAGTGAGGAGCACCATGTCGTACTCATGCCCTAGGGACATGAACTCTAGGCTCCCGAACCAAACTACGGTGCCGAGACGCAATGGTCGTACGGGGTCTGCCATCTGGAATTTGCTAGGATGACGAAGCTGACACGCAGACGGCCCCTACCTGGCGCGCCAACTGTCGGTGCTTTGGAACCAGGGGTCCCTCAACCAACGAGTGAATTTGTGCTGCGTGCCCCTAATCCCGGATGGTGATGCAAAAAGACACAAGATTTATACTGGTTCAGGCAATCGAGGCCCTACGTCCAGTCTGAGAGATTGATCTTGTATTCCTTGCACCGGAGCGCTCGTAGTAGGGGGTTACAAGCTAAGAGAGAGAGAGGGCTAGCCCCAGGTCTCGGCGAGGGTGGTGCGGGCTGTTTGAGGCGTTGTTCTCAAGCAGCGTAGTGGAAGTGTCTCGTTCTATCGGTGTCTTCGTCCCCCCCCTGAAATGGCCCCGGTCCTTCCCTTTTATACTCCAAGGGAGAACCAGGAACCTACATATGTTGCTACATAGCGTTCTAAAAATGGGGGTGGCGTGTCCGAGCCCTGTAGCCGGCCATTGTTGTGGCATGGTCGTCGGAGTGGCCCCGTCCCTGTCGTGTCCTTGTCGTGCCGAAGTGACGCGCCGGTCATACTCGATCTTGTGCGTCGTGGGGCTCCAGTACAGCCTGATGCAGGACATGACGGGCGACGTGCTGGTCACCGTGTAATGACGTCGCAGGGAGCAGCGGCTCTGCAGATGCCGAGGCCGAGCCATCGTGGGGGGCTCGGCGGTCATGGGCCCTCAGGCTGCCGAGCCCGTGAAGTAACCTGCCGAGGCCTCGGAGGGAATTATTGGTCCTGGGTACTGACTCCGAGGCCACAGTTGCCCAGGCGTGGCTCCCCATGCTGCGTTGTCCTCGGAGCAGGAGTTGGCAGCACAGTGCGGCATGGGCGTCAACCATGCGTATGGTGGATAGCATAGTGACGGGTAACCCCTGCCCAGTCCAAGGGACGTGCGGGTCATCGCGTGATGACGTCGTAGGGGGCCGTGGCTCTATGGGTGCCGAGGCCAAGCCATCGTGGGGAGCTTTGGCGGACATGGGTCCTTGGGCTGCCGAGCCCCTGGAGCCAACTGCCGAGGCCTCGGAGGGAATTGTTGGTCCTGGGTACTGACTCCGAGGCCACAGTTGCCCAGACGTGGCTTCCCGCGCTGTGTTGTCCTCGGAGCAGGAGTTGGCAGCATAGTGCGGCATGGGCGTCAACCATGCGCACGGTGGATGGTACAGTGGCGGGTAACCCCTGCCCAGTCCTGCCTCCTGTCCCATCGGCCATTCTGCTGTACTGTGGTGAGCATGCCGTTGTCGTCAGGGGCAGCAGTCGGCTGAGTTGATGTGACACGACGTTTTATCAGAGGGACGGGAGAAGGAAGAGGCGGCGGAGTGCTGCCGAGCCTGCCTTGCGCGAGACGGAGGGTCGGTGGCCCGGCCGTGGCCTTTGGCGGGGAATCGCTCGGGGTCGGTAGCGAGGGGGCCTCGGGCGAATCGGAGAATCGGCCGAGGCCCACGGCGATGGGCCTCGGGCGAGTTGGAGAATCGGCCGAGGCCCTTGGAGCCTCGGGCGAGTCGGAGAATCGGCCGAGACCAGCAGCGTTTAGCTGGTTTCGATCTTTACGAAGTGTAAGCAGTTGCTTTTTTGGGTCTTGCTTGGGGTACCCCTTCTCGCGGTACCCGACACTCCGCATGGCCTGAGGCCGACGACTGTGAGCCAGCCGCGCGTTTAGTAGCGCGACGAACGTCTCAGGCGCGCCGTTTCCTAGAATAGGGGCGGCCCCACATGACATCTCTCCCCCCTCGACGAGCAGCTCGTCCTCGAGCTGGAACTCTGGATGCTTGTCACGGAAGGAGTCCAAATCTTCCGATGTAGCCGAGGCAGCAGGTTCGCCCTTCCACTGGATGAGCACTTGACGCACCCCACGGGCCAGTCGAGCGCGCACAACGCGTTTCGGCTCAGGCTCCACTGCACCATTGTGAATGACCCGCAGAGGAGGTGGTGCAGCTGGCGGCTCGCCCACCCACTTCTTGAGAAGGCCGACGTGGAAGACATCATGAAGCTTGGCGCGTGGAGGAAGAGCGAGGCGGACGACCACCTCGTTGATGAGCTCGGTGACGCGGTAGGGCCCAAAGAAGCGAGGCTGCAGCTTCCCTTTGGGCGCCTGGGATAGAGACGCGACTGGGCGATGGCGAAGGCGGAGCAGGACCCAGTCGCCCACGGCGTAGGAGACGTGACGGTGCTGCTTGTCGTAGTGGAGCTTCTGCACAGCTTGGGCTTGCTCCAGCCGGTACCGGACATTCGCCAGGAACTCCTCGCGCTCGACCATTGTCTTGGCCACCGCAGCCACTCGCGTGTCCCCCGGCTCATACGACCGGATGGTAGGAGGGTCGCAGCCGTAGACCACCCGGAACGGCGTGTTGCGCAGTGACGTCTGGTACGCCGTGTTGTAGGTGTACTCGGCCCACGGCAGCCAGCGAAGCCACTGGCGAGGACGGTCGCCGGTGAAGCAACGAAGGTACATGGCGATGACGCGGTTGGCCGCCTCCGTTTGGCCATCCTACTGTGGGTGGAACGTCGACATCATGTGCAGCTTGGTACCCATGAGCCGCATCAGCTCCTTCCAGAACACAGAGGTGAATACCGAGTCGCGGTCAGACACGATGGACTGCGACATCCCATGAAGGCGCACGATGTCGGTGAAGAACGCCTGAGCCACAGACTCCTCCGAGTACGGGTGGGCGAGGGGGATGAAATGGCAATACTTGCTGAAGCGATCCACCACCGTTAAGATGACGGACTTTCCTCGTACACGCGACAGCGCCTCCACGAAGTCCAGCCCGATGTCTGCCTAGATCGCCGTCGGAACCGGCAGGGGAAGTAGCAACCCTACGAGGTGAAGATGTTCCGACTTGTACCTCTGGCACGTGGCGTAGGCACGCACGAAATCCTAGACGATGCGGCGCATGTCGGGGAAGTGGAAGTCCTGGCGAAGGCGAAGCAAGGTGCGCTGCACCCCCTCGTGGCCGTCCTCGTGCACCGTGGCCTGGAGCTCGGCCAGGAGAGGCGATGCTGGTGGCACGTACAGCCGGCCATCATATGTCACCAAGTCGTCAGTGCGAGCCCATGGCGCTCCGCGTGAACCTACAGAAAGCTCGTCCTGGAGGGCGACCACGGTAGGGTCAGTGGCCTGAGCCTGACGCAAGAGGTCGATGTAGTCGAAGCGCGGAGCGGAGATGGCCAGAACGACGCCGTCATCTGTGTCGCGGCGGGAGAGAGCGTCTGCCACCATGTTCTACGCGCCGGGCTTGTATTCCACCGTGAAGTCAAACCCAAGCAGCTTCCCGACCCAGTGGTGTTGCGGGGTTGTGGCGAGGCGCTGGTCGAGAAGGAACTTCAAGCTGTAGTGGTCTGTACGCACGGTGAAGCGATGGCCCCACAGGTATGGCCGCCAGTGTCTAATGGCGTGGACGAGACCGATGAGCTCTCGCTCGTACGCGGCGAGGGAGCAATGCCATGGGGCCACCGGTCGACTGAAGTAAGCGATGGGGTGCTTGTCCTAGATCAGCACAACCCCAAAGTCATGGGTGGACGCGACGCACTCGACGACGAACGGCCGTGTGAAGTCCGATAGCACTAGGACCGGCGCCGAGGTGACTGCGGCTTTGAGGGCCTAGAAAGCCACGGCGGCGGTGACGTCGTTCCAGGTGAAGCCATCCTTCTTGAGCAATGCCGTAAGTGGGGCCGCGATGGCGCCGTAGTCGTGGACGAACTTGCGGTAATAGCCCGCAAGGCCCAAGAACCACCGTACTGCGTGAGCCGAATGGGGTTTGGGCCAGTCGGAGACCGCCTGCACCTTGGCAGGATCCATGGCGACGCCGATGGCGGAGATGACATGACCCAGGTAGGCAATGGAGCGCTCGCCGAAAGCGCATTTGGAGCGCTTGACGAAAAGTCGGTGCTGCTGCAGGACGACGAAGACGACCCGTAGATGGCGCAGGTGATCGGCCCACGATGCACTGTAGATCAAAATGTCATCAAAAAAATACCAGTACGAAGCGCTGAAGGAAGGGCCGCAGCACGTCGTTCATCAGAGCCTGGAATGTTGCCGGGGCGTTGCACAACCTGAACGGCATGACCAGGAACTCGTATAGGCCATCATGGGTGCGGAACGCCGTCTTGGCGATGTCGTCGACGCGCATGCGGACCTGATGATAGCCTGAGCGAAGGTCGAGCTTGCTAAAGAACTTGGCATCATGAAGCTCGTCTAGCAGCTCATCGACGACGGGAATGGGGAAGGCGTCCTTGACGGTGATGGCGTTCAGAGCGTGGTAGTTGACGTAGAACCGCCACGAACCGTCAACTTTCTTGATGAGGAGGACGGGCAAAGAGAATGCCGAAGAGCTCCGACGAATGAGGCCTTGGTGCAGCATCGCAGCGCACTGGCGTTCCAGCTCATCCTTGTGTGTCGCCGGGTAGCGGTATGGGCGCACCGCGACCGGCTGCGAACCCGGGACAAGAGTGATGCCGTGGTCCCGGGATCGGATCGGTGGCAGGTCGTGCGGCTCGGCGAAGATGTCGTCGAAGGACGTGGGCAGCTCGGCTAGTAGAGTCGTTGTGGCAGTGGTGGTGCGGACGGCGGGCGCCTCAGGCCTGGGAACCCCCTGCCAGCAGACGAACTGGCCCTGCCGCTGGAACGTCATGGTTCGGGCGCCAAAATCCCACAGGACAGGGCCCAGCGTTGCCATCCACTGTGTGCTCAACAGCATGTCATAACCTACAAGCGGCATGACAAAAAGATTGGCGTGGAAGAGGTCGCCGTGGATGGTGATCGCGGCCTGGCGGATGACACTGACGCAAGACACACGTTCGCCGTTCGCCACTGTAGCCGTGGACTGCGCCGTGGACTCGGAGATGAAATTGTGAGTAGACCCTGAGTCCAAAAGCACGATGAGTGAGGTACCACCGAGGTCAACGTGGAGCTGCATGGTGTCGGTGAAGCGGACGCCCGCGATGGCGCGAAGGGAGAAGAGGGGCGACTCCTCCTCAGCTGCCGCCGATTCGGAGGATTCCGGCAGATCCTCCGCGTCCTCCACGGCGCCGTCTAGTAAAAAGAGGCGTTTGCAGACGCGGTTGTGGCCGCGAATGAATTTCTCATCGTAGTTGTAGCAGAGGCCCAGCCGGCGGCGCTCTTCCTGTTCGGCTGTGGACAGACGCTTGATCGGCCGGCCCTCCATGGTGACGGTGTTCGGGGCAGGATGATTGGTCCCCGGTGGTGCAGGCAGCGCCAGGCGCTGCGGAGGCACGAGTAGCAGTCCCCTTGTCGCTGCTCGCGGGGCCGACGCCATGTACTACTCCTGTAACTCCAGCTTGCGGGCGAGGCTCATAGCACCGACGAGGGTTTGCGGATTGTGGACCTCGACGTCATGGCTGAGCGGTGGCTGAAGGCCCCCGGTGAAGAGTTGGACGCGCTGGTCCTCATCGAGGCTCCCAGCACGGGGGAGGAGCGCTTGGAAGCGGTCCTGGTAGTCCACGACGGTGCCCGTGCGCTTGCATGAGGCCAATTCGTGGAGGGGGTTGGAGCGCAGCGGTGGCCCGTAGCAGAGATGGAGAAGGTCCTTGAAGCGGCGCCATGAGGGAATGCCCTCGTCTTCCTGGACCTGGATGTACCACATCTGGGCGCCCTCTTCCAGGTTGTAGGAAGCCATCCACACCCTCTCTTCCTCCATGATCCGCTGCTGGTGGAAGTAGGACTCGCATCGGTTGATGAAGATCAGCGGATCGGACTTGCCATCATAGCGCGGAAAGTCGAGCTTCTGGAACCGCGGCGGCCGATCCTAATGGTGTTCGCCAGTCCTGGCCTTGGAGGATGACGACCACAAGGAACGCTCCTCGCTCAGGCGCTTGATCGCCTGGGTATTGGCCTCGACTGAGGTCTGGAGCGTCGTCAGGGTGGCTGCTAACGTGTCCAGGGTGGCCTGAAGGGCGGCGTTGGGCTGCTCTCCCATGACGTCGGCTGGAGGTGGTGCTGGATGGGCGGAGACAGTGGGGCGCGGTGGGGAAGGCTGGGCGGAGTGAGCGCGAATCGGCGGCGGCGGTGAGCCGGAGGAGAACCCGGATCGCGATACCAGGTTGTCAAGGGCATCAGCGCCTAGGGACGCCGGACCGCGACTACGTAACTCGTAGTCGCGCTCCAGGCTCACCACGAGGTTTTACCCCTCCGCAGTTGGCTTGTTTAGATTAGGGAAAGGATAGATTAGATGGGTAATGACTTGCTTGCCTTCTTCATTGTCCACGTACATGGCTAAATAGGCATTGAGCCTAACAACTAGGAGCTAATTACTCCTCAATCTTAGGAACTAATTTGATCTCTCTTTCTATTCCTAGCCACTGATTGAAACAGCCTGCTCCGCATGGCCTGAGGCTGACGGCTGTGAGCCAGCCGCGCGTTCAGTAGCGCGACGGACGTCTCGGGCACGCCGTTTCCTAGAATAGGGGCGGCCCCACATGACAGAGTACTGGATAGGCGATTACCTCTGTCTCCATTTCATTTCGATGAGTTGTTTCATTAAGGATCTCTTTTGGATAGGGTTTGGTTTGTTCTGTAAAAGTCTGCAGAGTAAATAATTCACTTTCAGATTCAGCTGCTGATCATGCAGCCTGTTCGTTTGGCTGTGGCTTGTCGTAAACGATCGTAAATTTCCAGCCGGAACAATATTTTTCTCTCACATAAACCAGCCAGCAGTGCTTCTTCACGAACCAGCAACGATACGAACCAGCCAACCGAACATGCTGCATATGGTGCCAAGTGTTTGCTACTATGTTTGATCAAAACATAGAATCTCCCTTTTCAACTGTACGTGGCCTTGTGCACACTCATTTCCATAATGTTTTTCTAGTGTTCATGTTTTCTAGAATGCAATAATTTGGATAGCATGCCCCAGATAACTTTGTTGTTTCTGCAAATAGTGAAAGATTCATGAGTGGGACATGTAGGAGATACTTATCTTATTAAAGAGAACGCCTACAGGCTACAGCTTCTGTTCCCACAGCCACCCTGAGAAGGGTGATGTCCTGTTGCAACGTTTTCCCATCTAGAACAAAATGATATGGTATCTGTGATAACTTTGTTCATACATAATCACTGTTTAGTGATGCATTGGTTTTTTTGACCTTTAATTAGGAGTTAAACTTTCAGGCTGCAAGTTTTCCTTTACGCCCAATTTTATTTTTACTCAGCAGACCAATTCAGTATAAAATCTATATCTTTGAAAATATATCTACCTGAACTCAAAATTTATTGGATTCTCATGCTTATTGGTTATTGCTGAAACCATATACATTGCTGAACTATGCAAGGCAAACAAAATCCTGTAAGCAGCCCCACTCTCATCCTGAAATTATTTGGTATGGCAAACGGTAAATAGATAACTAACCTCTGTTATGGGTCGGTTCTAGGTAATTGTTCCCACATTTTTTGCTGATCACTTATATGGACTTGCTGTATGGCTTGAGTGTTAAGATTTTTTTTGATGCGAACACATTCTTCTATGTTTTGTGGATTCCATATTCCGAATGGTAGGTGGGTAATATTTGACTGGTGGCTATATTCTGGAATCATACTTTCCTTATAATTATATGTGCTATGTATACTATGAAAGAGCGAAGCTCTCACCCTGATATTTCCTACCCACTATAATTTTTGTCCCTTGGATCTACATTAAAATCAGATCCAACGCATTTAAATTATCCACCGTGACCTGACATGTGAGCCCAGCCAGTGACGAAGCCAGCGGTGGAGCTAGGGGGGCTCTAGCCCCCCTACTGATCCTGAGCACGTAGAGTCCCTCTAAGCCATCTCTTAAAATTATATGTATATATGTATTAGGTAGGAGGAGCTAAGGTTAAGAGAAAATAAAAAAAATCTCTATTCTTTTGTTCAGCCCCTCATAATTTTTTTCTGGCTTCGTCACTGAGCCAGCCAAAAAAACTTGTAAACGTTTACGCGTGTCTCTCTCAGCTCAGCTAGCATCCTTTATTGGCCCCCGTTCGGCTTACTTTATAATTTTGTTTTTTCAGTTAAAATAGTATTTTTTCTCACAATAATTCAACCAGAATAGCGTTTTTAGCTAAGTTTCAGCGAGCTGAACCGGCCATTTTTTCTTGGGGAAAAAATTATACCCGCCCGTGTACCCACGTCGCCCCCTCCCATCAATCAATCACGTAGTGCCGCGTCGGGTTTTATATCCTCCCGCCACCACTTGCCCGCCCCACGCGCCCAATTCCCTCCTCCCTTCACCATCTACGGCGGCCGCGGCGGCATCGGCAGCTCTGGCTCACGCACAGCGAAGAAACGACACAAGATGGCGACCATCGTGAACACGACGGAGGAGGAGCCGATGCTGGCCGTGGTCCGCTTCACCGCCGAGCTCGCCTGGGACGACACGGGCTCGAGGTCACACACCCCGGGGTCACCCGTCTCTGCCTCGAGGCGTAGGGGCACATCCATGCGGGGCGCTGGCTCGACATGGCCTCCCTCGTGCTTGCGTCCGCCGACCTGCTCCTCACCTCCCCGTCACGCGTCGTGGACAAAGGTGCCTTCCTTCTTTCTCTCCCAATTCAGCCCCGTGCACCTGTGGCAGGGCAACGAGGACGACCTCGTGCCGGTCGTCCTGCAGCCCCACGTCGCCGGGAGACTCGCGTGGGTCAACTACCACGAGGCCTACATCCTACTTTATTTAGTAGCTGCTCATCTGTTCATCTGAATACTATGCGTTTTTCTAATTATATGCTCTGTTTGGCAGGGCTGAATTGATGAAAAAAGCGAATGGGACATACTTCCCAGAGGAGGTTGCTATAATTTCATCAGCTGATGACTAAAGCACTAAAGCGTCAACCAGACTCGCAGGCTCCCGATTTCATTCATGTTGTTCTGCTCATGCTAATCGTGCCACCGACGAGGACCTTGCAGTTGCAGACCTCAAAAGCACCATCAGGTCTGGGCTGTCCAGGTCAGATCTCCTCCTCTCTATCTCTGACTACCTCGCTATGCTACTCAGTCCTCATGGATCATGCATGCAATTCATAGTTTCAGTACACCAATGATGCCAAAATCAACAAGGAAAACCCAAGCATGTTTCAATGAGTAAAAAGTGAAAATATGTTTATGGAAGCTAGAGAATTTACTGGAATATTCTGTGACTAACACTTGAAGCATGAAATCTGATGCTATTCAGAATTCTATATTGATGGTCTTTATTTGATTCAACAATTTTTTAAGCATCTAAACTAAAAACAAGCAGGCTATATCTTTCTGAGTGTACTGATATTTTTCTGCAAGAATTTGCAATGTGCTTACCTATTTATGGCAAGACTGGAGGTACTGATTCAGCGGTATGCAGTACATTTGGACCTTTTTCTATTTTTTAGGGATGGACCATTTTCTATGGATACACCTTATAAGCACCTTATAAAAGTTAAAAGCACTGCAATGTTACACATTGAGAGTACAGACTATGATGCTTTCAGTCATTGACTTGTATCTGCTTCCCCTATGTTGGAGCATAAATAAAAAAATATATTTATTCACAGTGAGTTTGAGTTTGAGATTGGTATGGGTTGTTAAGCATCTTAACTAAAAACAAGCAGGCTATATCTTTCTGAGCGTACTGATATTTTTCTGCAAGAATTTGCAATGTGCTTACCTATAAATGGCAAGACTGGAGGTAATGATTCAGCAATATGCAGTACATTTGGACCTTTTTCTGTTTTTTAGGGATGGACCATTTTCTATGGATACACCAAGTAAGCACCTTAAAAGCACTGCAATGTTACACATTGAGAATACAGACTATGATGTTTTCAGTCATTGACGTGTATCAGCTTCCCCTATGTTGGAGCATAAATAAAAATGTATATATTTATTTACAATGAGTTTGAGTTTGAGATTGGTATGGGCGCTGTTAATAATAAGATCGAATCATTTGTGATTCAGCTGTCAATGAATCAATATGCACATTTTTGTAGCTAACTGCCTCCTAGGTATTTAATCCTAGCCGCAGCTTCTGAGTTCTCACATGACCTTTGCAATGTATCTCAAGGTGGGCCACCTATTCTTATTATTTTATTTTGGATTAAGTCCACTTTTGGCCCCTCAACTATTAGGTTCGTCTAATTTTGACCATCAACTATAAAACCGTCTAGTGCTGATACCCCAACTGTCAAAACCGTTCACTTTTGGCACCTGAGCGCGGGTGGGGCTGTCTTGTCCTACGTGGAGCGATTTGACCACGCCACACTGGCGTTGACCGCCACATAGGATGCCAACCTCCATCTCAGTGACATGTGGGGCCCATGCGTCACCCACTCATCCCCTCCCCCTCTATCCTCATGGCGGCGCCCCCACGCTAGCTCACGCCGCTCGTGCTGCTCGCTTGCTCACGGCGCAGCCCTACTTGCGCGTCGCGCCACCGTGCTACTCATGCGCCGCTGCAGTGTACTCGAGTGTCGCGCCGCCCCCGTGCGTCCCAGATGTGGAGCTAGGGTTTTGGCGTCATCAACCTCAGTGGCGGCAGAGGACGACAATTGCGACGGCAAGCGAGGGGACGAAGAGGCCCCCTCCCTCCCCCATCGTGGCCGACAGGCGAAATCCCGCCGCCGCCCCCTGCCTGCTACTACGGCTAGAGCTGTGCCTTAGATGCACAAGGCGGAGAAGAAGAGGAGGGGCCCAGGCGTCGGCAGAGAAGAAGAAGGGGGCCTAGGCTAGATCTCGGCCGCCCTGGCCTCCTCACGCAGGTGGAGAAGAAGAGGAAAGGCCCGGTCGCTGGCGGAGAAGAAGAGGATGGGCCCGGTCGACGACAGAGAAGAAGAACAGGGCCATGCCGGCAGATTCGGTTCCGCATCGACCTGGCAACCCGTTCCACCTCCGCCTCACCTCGACGTCGGCGGCCAAGCAGCACGTGTCCTCTCCGAGACAATGGTCCTACGCGGCCTCCAAGCCCACGGCTAGCTGCCCTCGGCGTCCGGAGCCCGCAGCCGGGAAGACCATGTCTTCCTGGCGTAGGCGCCCACGGCCTGTGGCCTGTGGCCGCTGGCGTGGGGATGGCGTCAGCGTCGGCGTCGCTTGGGCCAGAGGCGGTGTGGGGGCGCTGCCGTGAGATGGAGAGGGAGGGGATGAGTGGGTGGCACGTGGGCCCCACATGTCGCTATGATAGAGGTTGGTGTCCTACGTGGCGGTCAACGCCAACGTGGCGTGGTCAAACGCGCTCCACATAGGACAAAACAGCCCTGCCCACGCCCAGGTGTTAAAAGTGAACGGTTTTGACAGTTACGGTATCAGCACTAGACGATTTTGTAGTTGAGGGTCAAAATTAGACGAACCCAATAGTTAAGGGGCTAAAAGTGGACTTAATCCTTTTATTTCAGCAACATTTTTAATTAGGCTGCTGTATATGCACGTGAACCTCGGGATAAAAATCACCGTGTCATCCTTGTCTTCTCGTTGGTTTGCATTCCTCTTTACACAAGCTTGTATTTACATTTTATATATTGTACTTGTGTAGTTGCCCTTGTAATTATTTAGCTTGTGTAGCTTGCTAGTTACCTTCTTGCTTGTGTAGCATAGAAGTAGCTCTCTTGCGTAACTAATTTGGCTTGAGTAGCCTTGTTAGTTACATTGCTTAGTTTGTGTACCTAAATAATTTGAGCTCTCTAATTTGGCTTGTGTAGCCTTATCATTGAGCATTGCTAGTGAGCTTAGGGGCTTTGTGCTTTTGCTTGCTAGTTTGTGTAGGAGCTCTCCCGGTTGCTTAAAGTACTAGTTGTATAGGTTTATGTGACCTTGCTACTAGAATTGATTAGGTGAGCTCTTGCTAGCCCGGCACCTTAGTTGCTTTTTAGGATCTTTTATAAGGTGCTTGAGAACATAGATAGAGGGGTGTAGTCTTGGCTAAACCGATAGTTTTAATTCCGTATTTGTTTTGGTTAGCCGGTGCTTTATTTTTTAGAAAGGACTATTTATCCCCTCTAGTACGCTATCTCGACCCTACACCATGGCCATTTTATTACTGATAGTAAGATTAGAATAATGGGACTGAACAAAGTATAGAAGAGAATCAAGGATAACAAGCTATTTCACCACTAATTCTTAGTGGTAATGCTTACACGCGGGCGTCCGATCGTCCAGACACGCTCAGGTTGGCGTGGGCCTCAACGTTCCGAAAGACCCAACAACTTTGTCCTGCACTCGTGTTCGTGTCTCTTTTTATTTGGCTGCTGTCTCCACTTAGAAAAGTCACTCTCTACTCGCCGTAGCGTGGTCCACCACGACCGCCTCATTGTAACATTCTCCACCACCCTCACCCGACCGGCGGCCTCCATCCTCCATCTCCACCGCATCCGAGCGCCGACGGCCGCCTTCCTCCCTCTCCACCGCACTCACTGACCGTTGCGCGACTTCCTCCTCCATCGTGCTCGCCCGGCCACTTTGGTCCCTCTCCAGCGGTAGCTCGTGCCAAGAGCGGTGACCAATCGGCCTTCTGAAAGGTCCTAATGTGGCTAGGGAGGGGTGAATAGCCTATTTAAAAATCTACAAACCAACTAAAGGAATTTGATTAGTATGATAAATAGTGAAAAACAAACTTGCTCTAGCTCTACAAGGGTTGCAAGCTGAAAGCATCTAGGCCTCTAGTTAGGTTTCGGTGATTAATGACAATACAAGATTACTATGACTAACGTATGTTCTGCAGAGGCAATTAAGTTAGGTCATGGTAATGGAGATCTATTGGGCAATCAAAGTTGTCATGCCTCTACGCTGGAAATCATTTCAGTTTTCAAAGGATGGACGGCAAGGTTAAGGATGACTAGTTCTAAGTGTCGATTGGAGTTGGAGTGACACTTAGAGTAGTTTAGGACTTTGTTTTTCCTTTGGCCGTACTATTAAGGGGGGTATGGACGGGTAGCTTGACCTAGTTGAGTCTAGTGAGTTAGGTGTGGTGCACACTTGTTAAAACTAGCTCCAGGTAGCTCCTATGAATGCCTAAGATCCTTTGGAGCAAACTTCATTCACATATGATCGAGAGTTGGAAGTGAATGGAGGATCAAATACTGACCGGACGCTAGCCCCGGTGCGACCGGACGCTGGCCGCAGGGTCCGGTCAGTTCATTTGATCAGCAGACAGCGTTCGGTGCAACCGGACGCTGGAGAGGTCAAGTGATCGGACGCTGAAAGGCAGCGTCCGATCGACTCCAGTAAGGTTCTAGAGAAGGGAATCTGCGACCAGACGCGTCCGGTCAGTACTGACCGGACCCTAAGGGTTCAACGTCCAGTCGAGTCCAGTAAGCATCCAGTGAGGGTTTCATGCGACCGGACGCGTTCGGTCAGTGCTGACCAAACCCTGCCAGCGTCCGGTCAACACAATCTCACTGGCTCGTGGGTTGAACTGACCGGAGCGTCCGGTCAACACGACCGGAGCGTCCGGTCACCCCGCAGAAGCTCATAACGATTCGTTTTTCAGGCTGCCTTATAAATATAAGCTCCACTCGTGTGTGGAGTTACTTTTGCTCATTCCAACAGCTGAGAAACACGTTTGTGAGTGCCAAGAAGAGCAAGGTCCTAGTGAGGTGATTGAGATTTGAGAATCCAAGAGAGTAACCTCATTAGTGAATCAAGAGTAGTCAAGTGTGCATCCATCTTCTCATTAGGCTTCGCGTGGTCAAGTGAGAGTTCGTGCTTGTTACTCTTGGTGATCGCCATCACCTAGATGGCTTGGTGGTGATTGGGAGCTTGGTGATCACCCGGCGGAGCTTGTGGGTGACCCAACCCAAGTTATGAGCGGCTTTGGGTGATTCACCGTGACGGAGTGTCGAAGAATCAACCCGTAGAGAGCACTTGATCCCTGCGTGGATCAAGGGGGAGCTACACCCTTGCGCGGGTGCTCCAACGAGGACTAGTGGGGAGTGGCGACTCTCCGATACCTCGGCAAAACATCGCCGCATTTCTCTCTCTCTCGTTTTACTTTGAGCATTTACTTTGAGCAATTCAATACTTGTCTTTACATTCATAGAATTGCCATGCTAGAGTAAGTTTGGAACATAGGTTGTAAGTCCTTTATGCATTAGTTTGATAGAAACACTTTTCTAGGCACAAGGGGTTAATTGGGCTATCCGTAGGATTTGATTATTGTAAGAAAATTTAGAATTAGCCCAATTCACCCCCCTCTTGGGCATCTTGATCCTTTCACAAGCCACCTATCCAACAATTCTAGTTACTATGATCACTAAACACACAATTTATTAAGTTACTACTCACTAAGAGCTCCCACACTTGCTACACTAAAGAGCTCCAGTAGATAAACTTAAGCTACAAAGCAAGCTCTCAATTATAGCTATACTAAAGAGCTTGCTACAACTAGTTTACGAGAATGTAAATAAGTAAGTAAGGTGATTATACCGCCGCTTAGAGGAGTGAACCAATCACAAGATGAATACTAACTCAATCATCGGGAGAATACCAAGGGGTAAGAGACAACCAATTTTTCTCCCGAGGTTTACGTGCTTGCCGGCACGCTAGTCCCCATTGTGTCGACCAACACTTGGTGGTTCGGCGGCTAAGAGATGTTGCACGAACCTCATCCACACAATTGGACACCCCAAGAACCTACCCACAAGTGAGATAACTCAATGACACGAGCAATCCACTAGAGTTATCTTTCGGCGCTCTGCCGGGGAAGGCACAAGACCCCTCACAATCACCGTGATCAGAGTCAGAGACAATCACCAACCTCCGCTCGACGATCCTCGCTGCTCCAAGCCGTCTAGGTGGTGACAACCACCAAGAGTAATAAGTGAATCCTGCAGTAAAACACGAACACCAAGTGCCTCTAGATGCAATCACTCAAGCAATGCACTTGGATTCTCTTCCAATCTCACAAAGATGATGAATCGATGATGGAGATAAGTGGGAGGGCTTTGGCTAATCTCACAATGATGCTATGTCAATGAAAATGGCCAAAATAGTGAGCTAGAGCCGGCCAAACAATATTTATAGACACCCCCAAACAATAGAGCCATTGGCTCAATTATTGGGCTGACTGCGGGACGACCGGACGCGCAGGTCGTGTGCACCGGACATGTCCGGTGGGGCGACCGGACGCGTCCGGTCGCTATGTTTGGTCACTATTTGACCGCCACGTGTCCCTCAAACGAAGCAGCCGTTGCCGCCCAACTGCGATCGAACGCGTCCGGTGTGGCCGATCGGACGTAGGAGGGGCAGCGTCCGATCGAGTCCAGAGAGCTCCCAGAGCCGCCCTGGGCCGACCGGACGTGTCTGGTCACATTAGACCAGACGCTCCCAGGGCCCGATCAATTATTGCGCTGAACACCTAAGACTTGCTGGTTCACACCGGACGCGTCCTCTGGTCGCTCTCTGCAATACTATTTCGTGCTATATCACTTTGACTTGACGCTGAACAGTAACTCGTCATCGTCCGGTCACTCCACTGAGCCAGAGTCTGGTCACTTTCACTTAGTCGCTCACCTCGGGTCCAAATATCAGACACGTCCGGTAGCCACACCGGACGCATCCGGTCACTCCTGTCAGACTACCCAAAGTCTGGATAAAATACCGAACGTGTTCGGTCACTCTGTGACCAGCACGACTAACTCTTTTTCAACTCTATCTTCTTTACCCTTGCTCAAATATGCCAACTATCAAGTGTATCATCTTGTGCACATGTGTTAGCATATTTTTACCAATGTTTTTAAGGGTGTTAGCACTCCACCAGATCCTAAATGCATATGCAATGAGTTAGAGCATCTAGTGGCACTTTGATAACCGCATTTCGATACGAGTTTCACCCCTCTTAATAGTACGACTATCAATCCTAAATGTGATCACACTTACTAAGCGTCTCGATCACCAAAACGAAAAAGCTCCTATCAAGTTTCACCTTTGCCTTGAGCTTTTTGTTTTTCTTTCTCCTTTTTCTAAGTCCAAGTATTTGATCATCACCATGCCATCGCCATCATCATATCATGATCTTCATTTGCTTAAACACTTGGAGTAGTGCTACCTATCTCATAATCACTTTGATAAACTAGGTTAGCATTTAAGGTTTCATCAATTCACCAAAACCAAACTAGAGCTTTCAATCTCCTCCTTTTTGGTAATTGATGGCAACCCTTTCACAAAGGTATGAATTGAAATTTAATTGAATCCATGTTGCTTGCCCAAGCATATTTACCATGTGTAAAGGGATATGGACAAGTTTCATGAACCTCAAATGGTAGCAATTGCTCCCCCTACATATGTGCTAAGAGTTTGGACTGTGGCTTGCACATATGCTTAGATAGAAAATATAGGAGAAATGTCTACCAAATGATGCTAAGGTATAAGAGATGGACCTTTGAAGCATGATATCAATTGGAGTGCACCAATATACCATCCTTAGCACCATTAGTAACTAGACATACACAAAAACTAGAATACCTCTGTGGCAGAACCACCCGAAATAGCATACTTACGGAGGCGCTCGTCTTCCACCAGACACTAAGCACCCCAAAAGCAACTACAGCGAGCGGTGTCCGTCGGGCACACCCCGAGGGAGAACCCGAAAGATCCAAATCTTTCCCAAGGATCTAATAATGAAAACGAGTTACAACACAAGTCCATCTCATACAGTAGAGTTCCTTAAAAAGTACATTATTATAATACCAAATACAGAGTGCGGAATGATAAACAACGGAATATTAAAAGATAACATCTAGCGATAAGATAACGAGGATTTCGTCTGAGCCCACCAGAAGAATCCTCCACACAAGGTACTCCTCAAGCATCACCTACAATAGGGGTAAATAAACCCTGAGTACACAATGTACTCGCAAGACTTATCCGACCAGTGGGAATACTTTTCCGACTCCAAGGAATATGCTAGGTTTTATGGTTTGCTGGTTCTCTTTAAGCAAAAAGCAATACTAATAGTGAGTCCTTATTGGTACATTATTATCATCAGCCGTATTAAGTTTTCATCTAGTATATCTATATAAGCACCTGTTCTACTTTCAAGCAAGGGTTGAGCAATCGATACTATTTCTTATCCTTTTTCCACTTACAGTTCTTACTACGGTGCTAAATCATAGACAAGCCGTACCGGATAACCCGACGATTCTCGAATCAATGTGTCCAGCTGGGTGCCCCAAAGACACACGCCCCGCTTGTACCTCAGGCACAAGCAGGACTAACCCACCACTCTCCTATCCCGAGTGTCCAGGTCCCTGTCCAAACTTGGACTCCAAGCCCCCACCTCTGAGTCTCGAACTCAGTGCGGTGCGAGGACCTCCTCCACCTCCTCTTCTCATCAGTCGGTTCGGAAAGAGCTGGATCCGCGACAAGAGAGCAGCAAGTCTTTCCTACGCCCATACCCAAGTATGTGCTCGGGACAATAGTCTGTGACTTGCCTAGAGTCATATGCAACGACCGGTCCTTAATGGACACAGACAGGGAAAAAGTGTAATCGTGGTATGCCCTATTGGCCGCAGGACACAACCCCTCACACCCACCAGTACCAACCCACATCCCTGTCCGGTGACCATTTTCCTTTCCATTATTTCATTATGATATCATAGTTTAATCACCTATTTGCGAGTAACGGCAGGTTACTCACGCTACCGATATCCTAAGCATAGCAGCTACTCGACCTATACTAATTGGACTCATGGTGGATATATTTATTCATGTAGTTTCCATAAAATGCCTGTAATGTAAATGCATATCATATAAATATATTCAGTGATCATTTCAAAATTGGGGTTATGCATCGGGGCTTGCCTTGGGCAGGTGCCGGGTCAGCAAAGTCAGTACCAATAGGCTCCTGGGCTCCCTCCTGCGTGAAGAGCTCCTCCTCGTACTCCTCAATCACCTCATCGTACTCCGGCTCACCGACGGGTACGAAGTCTACCTATTCACGATCTACATGAAATGACGATGCAATGATTAACACTACGACAACAGAAATTCTCAATGCAAAAGTACCTCTATTAAACTACTAAGTGATATCTACCCACTAAAGTCTAAGCTACGTACCAGCACTACTAACAAGTATGAACGTGTCATATATTCTTACGGTGACAACAGATACTCCTACTCCAAATGCCAGTTTACGACACATACACTAAAACAAGGATAATAACTATGCCATTAAGCGACTCGCTCTATGGCTACCCATTTTACAGCAAGTATGTAAAGGTCTAAGGACCCTACTATAACAATTTCGAAGCTAAAGCTATTGTCGGTTCGCCACAACAAATCCTGCAATTATTGATCGACATACCGCTAAGCTTTCTACTTAAATCTTATGAGCCTACCATCCAAATAGCTAATGGTGAACTAATTGTACTAATAGGTAGATGACATTTTTGCGAACCTAACAAACTTAGTTTTACTATTTTTGGACAACCATGCAATTTAATACGATTTATCGAAGTTGGATTCATAACAGAAAAATAAATAAGCATTTCTAATTCTAGGAAATAATGAAAACCGAAACCTCTTTCGCTGGCCCACAACGCGCGGCTCGGACCAGCGCGTCACCCCGCCCGCGTGCGACGGCAGGCCAGCGCGCAGCCCACGCGGAGGCGTGGCCTAGCTGGCCAACGGCCCGCAATGAGGATGGCCTGCGCGCGTCGGTAAAATTGCATGGGCACCCCCGACGTACATGGTATTTGCTACGAGACCTACGGTATTGTTTTGCCAGTCTGCAGTTTTACACCTGCACCCTCCAACTTCTATGTCTTCACCGTGGCTAAGTCCCCGGCCCCCAGGGCATGCGATGGCGCGGGCACTGGGTGACTACGTCGGCCTCACCCGAACCTCTACGGTCTACCTAAGGGGTCGATAGGTACCTTGATGACAAGTCGAAGCTACTGGAGGCAACATGGCGAGCAGAGGCACAGTGATGAACTCCCTCCCCGGCGATGGCCCCTGACCTGCAAAGGCGGCCGCGTTCCCATGAGCAACAATGAAGGCAAGGCCAGCACATGAGCGCGCGAGCACCAGGGAGTACTCACCAACACCAAGGCGCTGACGGTTTGGTTGGAGGCGGTCTGAGCAAGGTTGGCCATGTGAGCTCGCGGTGGTGCGGTGGTGCCCGACGGTGGCACTACCGCGGCGGTGGGGCTGGCCTGCTACGAAGCTATGGCTACGGTGCGCGGGATGCTCAGGAGGATATGGCGAGACTGTGGGTGCACTGAATCGCCATGAGGTGTACTGCGGGGCTGGCTCGCCGATGGAGGGAGTCGGCTCGGCCTTATGAACCCGGTGGCGCGGTAATTCGAAATTGGAGCACAGTGAGGTGAGAATGGCAGCGCGGTGGGGTAGGCTGGACGACTGGCTGCCTAACGGAGCTGCAAGCAAAGCCAATCGAAATGTGGTGCAACCACTACGACGAATTGGGAGAAATCGTCACGGCGGCAAGGAGACAACAGAGGCAGGGGAGGTCATGGCACAGCATGGCTCATCTGTGGCATCAACGCTCAGGCCAACATCACCACTACAGACAACGGGACGGGCGGGACGCACCCCCCAGATGGCTGCCTACACGGCCACAGCAGCAACACGACGAACACGGTATGGCGCCAGTGCTGCGGTCAGCGCCAGACACTGACGCAAAGCGATGCGACGTGGAGGTATGGCGGTGCAGGTGGATGTCCATCGAGTGCATAGCCAAGGAGACAACGGAGCAGAGCTAGCCTAGCCGTTGGCGCCGTGCAGTGAATGACCTGGCACGCTCCCAGCCAAGACATCGTAGAACATGGCATGGCGCGGCAGTTTGGTCGGCGGGCAGCCACGTGGCCGAGGCTAGCAGTGGCTGGGGTCGCAGTGGCGCGGTGGCAGGTGACCATGGCGCGCGATGCCAGAATGGTGGACGCGATGCAAGCGCGAACACGGCCGACGCGACAGAGCGCTGGCAATGCCAGCCGCGTGCCAGGCCAGCGGTGACCACGCCCAGGGCCGATTTCAGTGACGCGCATGTTTTTTAAAGTAAGCAGGAAACTAGTACACGATGCTCCAAAAGCTGAACTAACTATTTGATACACCACAGGGCACATTATGCGATCTAACGGAGCCAAGATATCGTCCTGCTGCTTAAGCCGATCGTTCCACAGAGCTTGCCAAAAGTGGCATCGTCGACCACTTTCAAAACGTACGAGAACGACGTTGAAACGAACGATCCTGCGTTGGAATCCAAACCCAGCCTACTCAAGGTACTAGCCAGCTATCCTGGACACATTATACCGCCGTTAGCCAAATGTTCTATAGCACTTTGATTTCGACAACCATTCGATCGGAATACTACATAGTAATATATGAAACGTAACTACAGACTCATGTTTCGTATGAATGTTTGAAGTGCCGAACATCGAGGAATACACTATGTCATACGCATATGCACATAATTCAGATGCTTACGAAATGTTTTAGCAAAACATTACAATGTAACACCAGGGTGTTACAAATCTACCCCCCTAAAATAAAATCTCAACCCAAGATTTCATGTGCCTAGTGTGAGAAAGAGGTAGGGAGTACATTTGGCGCAAAACTAAATATCCGACCCAGAGAGAAGATGAGGGTAATGCTTTGATAAGTAGCTCTCTTGCTCCCAGGTGGCTTCGTCCTCTGAATGGTTTTGGCATTGTACCTTGTAAAACTTTATCACCCTGTTCCTAGTCACGCTCTCCTTCTCATCCAAGATTTTATAGGATGCTCCACATAAGACAGATCAGGTTGGAGCAGAAGTCCTTCTATTTCCACAGATTCTTCAGGAACTCGTAGGCATTTCTTCAATTGCGAGACGTGAAATATGTTGTGAACTACCGAGAGAATTTCAGGGAGTTGGAGACGATAAGCAACAGGACCACACTGCTGCAACACCTTGTATGGACCCACATACCGAGGGGCTAACTTGCCATGGACACCAAACCGATGTACCCCTCTCATAGGAGATACCTTGAGATACACATAATCCCTAGCTACAAATTCCAAAGGTCTTCTTCACTTGTGTGCGTAAGCCTTCTGTCGACTCTGAGCTGACTTCAAGTGTTCACGAATTATATTTACTTTCTCTTGAGCCTCCTTTATGAAATCAGGCCTGAAGTACCCACGGTCTCCTACTTCAACCTAGTTTAGTGGCGTCCTACACTTCTGTCCATATAAAGCTTCAAATGGCGCCATATGGATACTCTCCTGATAGTTGTTATTATAAGAAAATTCTGCCAGCTTCAAACAATGATCCCACTTCTTAGGAAAAGAGATGGTACAAGCCCGCAGCATATCCTCGAGCACCTGGTTCACCCTTTCAGTTTGACCATCAGTCTGTGGGTGGTATGCCGAGCTTCTGAGAAGACGAGTACCCAAACACTCCTAGAGTTTCTCCCAGAAATGAGAGACAAAAACTGACCCTCTATCAGAGATGATGGTGAGAGGAACTCCATGTAGGGTCACAATCCGATCAAAGTATAACTCCGCATACTTCTTGGCATTGTATCTAGTGTCCACCGGAAGGAAGTGGGCAGACTTGGTGAGACGGTCCACAATGATCCAAATTGAATCAAAGCCAGAGGAGGTGCGGGGTAAACCCACAATGAAATCCAGGGAAATATCCTCCCATTTCCAAACTGGAATGGGCAAGGGCTACAGATATCCAGGAGTACGCATATGATCTGCCTTGACTCTACCACAAGTGTCACACTCCGCAACGAACTGGGTGATATCTTGCTTCATGTAGGACCACCAGTACAGTTTGCGCAGATCATGGTACATCTTGTTGCTACCAGGGTGGATAGACAGCTTGGAATGATGGGCTTCTTGCAAAATCTTTCTTTTCAGCTCTTCATTGGATGGGACCACCAGTCTATCCTTGTATCTTATGACCCCCTGCTCATCAATGCTAAAATGAGGTCCACGCCCTTCTGCTAGCAACTTTTTGATGTGAGGAATCTCTTCGGGGTCTTCCTTCTGCTCCTGAATAATTTGCTCTAGCAATTCTGAGGTCAATGCAATCTGAGCTAGCACCTCAGTGTGGTGGAGTGATAAGGGTATTTCCTCAACCTGATGCGACTTATGACTTAAGGCATTAGCTACCACATTGGCTTTTCCTAGATGATAGTGGACTTCCAAATTATAATCTTTGATCAACTCTAACCATCTTCTTTGCCTCATGTTCAACTCAGACTGAGTGAAAATATACTTAAGGCTCTTGTGGTCAGTGAAGATATGCACTTTGTTGCCCAACAAATAATGCCTCCAAATCTTCAAAGAGTGAACTACCACGGCTAGCTCCAAATCATGAGTGGGGTAGTTCATCTCGTGCTTCTTCAGTTGGCACAAAGCATAAGCTATCACATGCCCATCCTACATAATCACACATCTCAATCTTGTCTTTGAGGCATCACAGTAAACATCAAAGGGCCTCTCAATATCTGGTTGGGCCAATACAGGAGCAGTGGTCAGAAAAGTCTTTAGGGACTGAAAAGCTTCTTCACAAGCTGGACTCCAAACAAACTTAGCTTCTTTCTAGAGCAGCTTGGTCATGGGCTGGGCTATCTTAGAGAAATTAGGGATGAAACGCCGATAGTATCCAGCTAGCCCAAGGAACTGACGGATCTGATGCATAGACCTAGGAGACTTCCAATCTAATACATCCTGCAGCTTGCTGGGATCCACAGAAACACCCTTAGGTGTCAACACATGTCCCAAAAACTGCACTCGATCTAACCAAAACTCGCACTTGCTGAATTTAGCATATAGCTGGTGCTCCCTTAGTCGAGTCAGGACTATTTGGAGGTGATAGGCATGCTCTTCATCATTCTTGGAATAGATCAAGATGCCATCGATGAATACTACCACAAACTTATCCAACTCCGGCATGAAGACTGAGTTCATCAGGTACATGAAGAAAGTTGGGGCATTGGTGAGACCGAAAGACATTACTAGGTACTCATACAGCCCATACCTAGTAGAGAATGCTATCCTTGATATATCCTGTGGCCTGATCTTGATCTGATGGTAGCCCAATCAGAGATCTATCTTTGAGAACACCTTGGCACCAGCTAACTGATCGAACAAAGTATCTATGCGGGGCAAAGGGTACTTGTTCTTAACTGTTACCGCATTGAGGGGGCGGTAATCCACACACATCCGTAGAGTACCATCCTTCTTCTTCACAAAAATCGCTGGACAACCCCATGGTGAAGAACTTGGGCGGATGAAACCCTTGTCCATCAACTCCTCTAGTTGTTTCTTCATTTCTGCCAGTTCTCTCGGAGCCATGTGGTACGGACGCCTGGAGATAGGAGCAGTACCAGGCTCAAGCTCAATGGAGAATTCTACCTCACGGTCCGGTGGCAATCTAGGAAGATCTTCAGGGAAAACATCCGGGAACTCACATACTACTGGAATGGAGGTAAGATCAGGAATGGCTTCAACATGGGCAGCAATAGGTAAGACTGGTTCTGAGGGTATGATGAGAGACATCATATCCTCAGAAGATGGAAGCCGTAACTCTACACTTCTTCTCTTCATATCCAATACTACCCCATACACCCGCAACCAGTTCATTCCAAGAATAGCATCAATGCCTTGCCCATGCATTATCATGAACTGTAGACAGTAAGTGTGGGTGGCTAATACCAAACTTACTGTATCTGTGCGGGTGTTGATGAACATCTGAGAACCCGCAGTATGGATCTTATAGGCATACGGTATAGCCAATAGTGATAAGTTGTGCCTCTCTACAAACCCCATGCTCATAAAGGAATATGATGCACCAGAATCAAACAACACCAAAGCTGGATGGGATTCGATGGTAAACATACTAGCCATAACTGTCTCCTACTGCACAGCTTGCTAAGCATCCATGAAGTGCACCTGACCAGATCTGCTGGGCACCTTCCTCTTGATGAAAGTCCTCTTAATAAGCCTAGAATTTGCAGACGGTTGAGATGACTGAGTTGCCTGCTGCTGAGGACACTCCCTAGCATAGTGGCCATCCTTGCCACACTTGAAACAAGCACCAGGCTTGTTCCTGAATCCCTGACGAGGTGGGACCTATTGTCCCTGAGTCTGCTAGGGCTGCACCTGCTGTGGAGGTGCCTTATACTGAGTAGAGGAAGTCTGTGATGTCTGCTGGGGTGATCGGAACGGAGGCCCGCCGGATGGTTGATAGGGCCCCCGCCTAACAATTTGCACCTTCTGAGTATGAGGATGGCTGGAGGATCCAGCTGCCACCCGCTTCCGCTTCCAATCCGCCTGAGATGCCCGCTGAAAACCCTCAAGAGCAATGGCGGCGTTCATCAGAGCCCCAAAGGTCTAATAGTTCTCTAGGTACAGTTTCTCCTAAAGAGCGGGAGTGAGACCGCGAAAGAAGCGAACCCTCTTCTTGTCATCCGTGTCCACCTGGCTACCAGCATACTGAGCCAAGTGGTTAAACTGGGTCACATACTCCATTACCGTCCTTCTCCCCTAATGTAGCTCCATGAACTCGGTCACCTTCTGGTGGCTAACACCAGCAGGTATGAAGAACTCGCGGAAGGCGGTGGAGAACTCCTACCATGTTGCTAGATGATCCAGCAGCTTCGCGGCCTGGAAAGTCTCCCACTAGGCACCTGCTGACCCCAAAAGCTATTGGGACGCAAAGTGCACCTTCTGCTCATTGGCCACTCCGAGCAGCCAAAACTTCTGCTCCAGCGTGCGAAGCCAGTGCTCCGCCTCCAAAGGGTCATCTGACGGCGTGAACGTGGGCAAGTGGGTCTTGAGGAAGTCCTGGTAAGAGGACTGTCCCTCAGGACGGCGAGCACCACCCCCATTCCCACCGTTGCCCCCGGGGCCTCCATGGGCGAGACCCACGATGGCTTGTGCCATAATCTCCATGGCACGAGCTGTCTCCTAACGAGCAGCGGCTGACTCCCGGTGAGCAGCCAACAACTCCACCATGATCTCCGCGGGGGACATCGGCGGAGGCGGTGGCGATGGCAGAAAAGGTTGAGGAACCAAAGGTGGAACCTCCCGAGCACTGCCACCATGGCCCTCGTTGGCCGCTCCCAAACTGGTGCTCCCACGTCCGGACCTCAGATTCATCTGTAAGAGAGACGGACCATCCATTAGGACACCTTCTCGATCAGAATCCAGGGATTAAAGAGATGACAACACATTTATTAGAGCATTTATTTAGTTAGTCCTACCAATTTACTACTTTCATTATACGTGAAGGGGGATTCCTAGTTCAAGTAAGATGCTATTATATGATGCATGCTTCGACCTATACGTTCACTCAAGCCGGAATATAGCGGCATTCGTAAAATTTTCGGCACATCACACACTCACTTTCCATATACTAAGCGATTTCTTACGTCACGTAAGTCAGTGTACCTGCAGAAAACTAATTAGATAAAACCAGTGCCGCTATCCTAGATATACAATATAGCTAGGGCTTATACTTATATAACTTAACTTAATCGCATCCTACTTTTCGCAAAACTTTTGTTGGTCAAACTTTTAGTTTTGTAAAAGAGTGAGGAACTCGTGACCATTATTGGCTCTGGTACCAACTGTGGTAGAACCGCCCGAAATAGCGTACTTACGGAGGCGCTCGTCTTCCACCAGACACTAAGCACCCCGAAAGCAACTACAACGAGCAGTGTCCATCGGGCACACCCCGAGGGAGAACCCGAAAGATCCACATTTTCCCAAGGATCCAATAATGAAAACGAGTTACAACACAAGTCCATCTCATATAGTAGAGTTCCTTAAAAAGTACATTATTACAATACCAAATACGGAGTGCGGAATGATAAACAGCGGAATATTAAAAAATAACATCTAGCAATAAGATAACGAGGATTTCGTCTGAGCCCACCAGAAGAATCCTCCACACAAGGTACTCCTCAAGCATCACCTGCAACAGGGGTAAATAAACCCTGAGTACACAATGTACTCGCAAGACTTATCCGACCAGTGGGAATACTTTCCCGACTCCAAGGAATATGCTAGGCTTTATGGTTTGCTGGTTCTCTTTTAGCAAAAAGCAATACTAATAGTGTCCTTATTGGTACATTATTATCATCAGCCGTATTAAGTTTTCATCTAGTAAATCTATATAAGCACCTATTCTACTTTCAAGCAAGGGTTGAGCAATCGATACTGTTTCTTATCCTTTTTCCACTTATAGTTCTTACTACGGTGCTAAACCGTAGACAAGCCGCACCGGATAACCCGGCAATTCGTGAATCAATGTGCCCAGCTGGGTGCCCCGAAGACACACGCCCCGCTTGTACCCTAGGCACAAGCAGGACTAACCCACCACTCTCCTGTCCTGGGTGTCTAGGTCCCCGTCCAAACTTGGACTCCAAGCCCCCGCCTCTGAGTCCTGGACTCAGTGCGGTGCAAGGACGTCCACCACCTCCTCTTCCCATCAGTCGGTCCAGAAAGAGCCAGATCCGCGACAAGAGAGCAGCAAGTCTTCCCTACGCCCATACCCAAGTATGTGCTCAGGACAATAGTCTATGACTTGCCTAGAGTCATATGCAACGACCGGTCCTTAATCGACATAGACAGGGAAAAAGTGTAACCGTGCTATGCCCTGTTGGCCATAGGACACAACCCCTCACACCCACTAGTACCAACCCACATCCCTGTCTAGTCACTATTTTCCTTTCCATTATTTCATTATGATATCATAGTTTAATCACCTATTTGCGAGTAACGGCAGGTTACTCACGCTACCAATATCCTGAGCATAGCAGCTCCTTGACCTGTACTAGTAGGACTCATGGTGGATATATTTATGCATGTAGTTTCCATAAAATGCCTGTAATGTAAATGCATATCATATAAATATATTCAGTGATCATTTAAAAATTGGGGTTATGCACCGGGGCTTGCCTTGGGCAGGTGCTGGGTCAGCAAAGTCAGTACCAACAGGCTCCTAGGCTCCCTCCTGCATGAAGAGCTCCTCCTCGTACTCCTCGATCACCTCGTCGTACTCTGGCTCACCGACGGGTACGAAGTCTACCTGTTCGCGATCTACATGAAATGACGATGCAATGATTAACACTACGGCAATAGAAATTCTCAATGCAAAAGTACCTCTATTAAACTGCTAAGTGATATCTAACCACTAAAGGCGTCGGCTCGGCCTTATGAACCCGGTGGTGCGGTAATTCGAAATTGGAGCACAGTGAGGTGAGAACGGCAGCGCGGTGGGGTAGGTTGGATGACCGGCTGCCTAATGGAGCTACAAGCAAAGCCAATCGAAACGTGGTGCAACCACTATGGCGAATTGGGAGAAATCGTCACGGCGGCAAGGAGACAGCGGAGGCAGGGGAGGTCATGGCATGGCATGGCTCGTCTGCGGTGTCAACACTAGGGCCAACATCACCACTACAGACAACGGGATGGGCAGGACGCACCCCCTAGACGGCTGCCTACACGGCCACAGCAGCAACGCGACGAACACGGTATGGCGCCAGTGCTGCGGTCAGCGCCAGACACCGACACAAAGCGATGCGACGCAGAGGTATGGCGGTGCTGGTGGATGTCCATCGAGCACACAGCCAAGGAGACAACGGAGCAGAGCTAGCCTAGCCATTGGCGCCGTGCAGTGAATGACCTGGTGCGCTCTAGGCCAAGACGTCGCAGAACATGGCATGGCGTGGCAGTTTGGTTGGCGGACAGCCGCGTGGCCGAGGCCGACAGTGGCTGGGGTTGCAGTGGCGTGGTGGCAGGCGACCATGGCGTGCGATGCCAGAATGGTGGACGCGATGCGAGTGCGAACGCGGCCGGCACGGTAGAGCGCTGGCAATGCCAGCCACGTGCCAGGCCAGCGGTGACCGCGCCCAGGGCCAATTTCAGTGACACGCACGTTTTTTAAAGCAAGCAGGAAACTAGTACATGATGCTCCAAAAGCCAAACTAACTATTTGATACACCACGGGGCACATTAAGCTATCTAACGGAGCCAAGATATCGTCCTGCTGCTTAAGCCGATCGTTCCACAGAGCTTGCCAAAAGTGGCATCGTCGACCACTTTCAAAACGTACGAGAACGACATTGAAATGAATGATCCCATGTCAGAATCCAAACCTAGCCTACTCGAGGTACTAGCCAGCTATCCTGGACACATTATACTACCGTTAGCCAAACGTTCTATAGCACTTTGATTTCGACAACCATTCGATCGGAATACTACATAGTAATATATGAAACGTAACTACAGACTCATGTTTTGTATGAATGTTTCAAGTGCCGAACATCGAGGAATACACTATGTCATACGCATATGCACATAATTCAGATGCTTACAAAATGTTTCAGCAAAACATTACAATGTAACACCAGGGTGTTACAACCTCATGAGATCAACATTAGAAGCAAGGGTCTAGTTTCCATAAAATGAACATAAGTCTAGTTACTTAACCTATGCATGCTAGTTTTTCATTTCATCATTCAAACCTATAACTAGCATACACCACACAAGCATGGATATTGAAATTTAAAACTTGTGCTATGCAAGCAAATATATGAAATGCACATTCAAATACAACATACAAGTTTATGAGCTTGCTCCCCCTACTTGTATACAATTTTGATTGATCCTCTTATAATGTCATTTCCCTACTTGTGTACAATTTTGATTGATCCCCTTACAATGTCATTTCATTTGTTTGCTCCCCCTATCTTACTATCTTTGTACTATCTTTGTAAATTTCTCTCCCCCTTTGTCAACAATTAGCACAAAAAGCGAGCTCAAATTTTAGATAGGTTGGGGTGAAATCATATGAAATGAGGATCATTTTCCCAATTTGATTCAATTTATATCACTTGCAAAAGATATTTAACTCGGTTTGATCCAAGGGCAAGCTTCTTCACACCTCCAAAAGAGGGTTATCATGCACCATGTTGAGTTAAACACTTATAGCTCATTTTCTAGATTAAGCACTAGGTTTACAAACCCACAAACATGTCATATGATACCACTAGATCTTTTCAAGCATACAAGCAATAACGGTACCATACAATGATAGGAATGACTAGATGCACTAAATAAGTCCTTAGCAATGGATGAATGACATGTCAATCAACTTTAACTTGCTTTGCTCGAAGGAGAGGCATGTCATATAATGGGGGGGGGGTGCATCAACACATATTTGAGAAATTCAATATGTTCAACTCATTTCTTAGCTTGCAAAACCTTTTCTCATCTAATGGCTTGGTGAATATATCGGTAAGTTAATCTTCGGTGCCCACACTTTCAATGCAAATGTCTGCTTTTTGTTGGTGATCTCTTATAAAATGATGGTGGACATCAATGTGGTTTGTTCTTGCATGTTGAATTGGATTGTTGGTTAACTTAATTGCACTCTCATTATCATATAGCAATGGCACTCTCTTGAACTTGATTCCAAAGTCACTCAAAGTGGCTTTCATCCAAAGTAATTGAGCGCAACAACTACCAGCCAAAATGTACTCCGCTTCGGCGGTTGAAAGTGCTACACTATTTTACTTCTTTGATGACCAAGACACAAGTGATCTTCCCAATAGTTGACATATGCCCGATGTGCTCTTTCTCTCAACTTTGCATCCCGCATAATCGGAGTTCGAATATCCAATCAACTCAAATCTTTCTCTCTTGGGATACCACAATCCAACATTTTGTGTATGCTTCAAGTACCTCAATATTCTCTTTGTAGCCTTCAAATAACTTTCTCTTGGTGAGGCTTGAAATCTTGCACATATGCATACACTAAACATGACATCTAGCCTTGATGCGGTCACATAGAGTAGGCTTCCAATCATAGACCGATACAATTTTTGATCCACCATATTGCCTCTTGCATCACTATCTAAGATATCATTTGTCCCCATTGGTGTACTAATAGCTTTGCTATCACTTATGCCAAACTTCTTGATCATATCCTTGATATACTTGCCTTGACTCACAAATGTACCATTCTTCAATTGCTTGATTTGAAGACCAAGGAAGTAACTTAACTCTCCAATCATGGACGTCTCAAACTCACTTGCCATCATCTTGCCAAACTCCTCACAAAAATCTTGGTTTGTAGACCCAAATATGATATCATCAATATAGATTTGCAATACTAACAAGTCATTTCCAAGCTTCTTGGTGGAGAGAATGGTGTCAACCTTTCCCATCTTGAATCCCTTAGAGAGTAGAAAATCCCTCAATCTCTCATACCATGCTCTTGGTGCTTGTTTCAATCCATACAAAGCCTTTCTCAACTTGTACACATGGTCGGGCTTCTCGTCATCTTCAAAACCGGGAGGTTGCTCAATATATACCTCTTCATTTATGTAACCATTGAGAAATGCACTCTTGATATCCATTTGATAGAGTTTGATGTTATGGGCATAAGCATGGGCTACAAGATTCTAATTGCTTCCAATCTAGCAACCGGGGCATATGTTTCTCCAAAGTCAAGACCTTCAATTTATGTATAGCCTTGTGCTACCAATCTTGCTTTGTTCCTTACTACTATCCCATCTTGATCTTGCTTGTTTCTAAAGATCCATTTGGTTCCAATCACATTGTGTCCCTTTGGTCTCTCTACTAATTCCCATACTTGATTTCTTATGAAGTTATTCAATTCTTCATGCATAGCATTCACCCAATCAACATCCTTCAATGCTTCATCTATCTTCTTTGGTTCAATGGATGACATAAAAGAGAAATGTTCACAAAATAATGCTAATTTAGATCTTATTTGTACACCTCTAGAAATATCACCAATTATAGAGTCCAAAGGATGATCTCTTACAACTGGTTGGAGCACTTGCATTTGATTGCTTGACTTTGATCTTGGGAACTACTAGCTTGTTCATTAGAGTTAGAGAGCACTTGATTCTTGTCATCTTCAACATCAATCACTTCTCTAGGTCTTATATCACTAATGTCCATGTTCTTCATTGCATTGACAAATTGAGTGCCTCTCACATCATCTAGATTCTCATCTCCCTCTTGGGAACCATTTGTTTCATCAAATTCTACATCATGAACCTCCATAAGAGTACCACTAGCTAAATTTCAAACACTATATGTCTTGCTAGTAGTGGAGTAACCAAGCAAGAAACCTTCATTATATTTCTTTTCAAACTTGCTCAATCTAGTGCCTTTCTTCAATATGTAGCATTTACAACCAAAATCCTAAAAGTATACTATGTTGGGCTTTCTTTCATTCAATAGTTGAAAGCTCTAGTTTGGTTTTGGTGAAATGATGAAACCCTAAGTGCTAACCTAGTTTATCAAAGTGTTTATAAGATAGGTAGCACATTCCAAGTGGCGAAGCAAATGATGATCATAACATGATGATGGTGATGCCATGGTGATGATCAAGTGCTTGGATTTGAAAAGAAGAAAGAGAAAAACCAAAGGCTCAAGATAAAGGTATAAGTGGTAGGAGCCATTTTGTTTCAGTGATCAAGACACTTAGCTAGTGTGATCACATTTAGGTTCGATAGCCGTACTATTAAGAGGGGTGAAACTCGTATCGAAATACGGTTATCAAAGTGTCACTAGATGCTCTAACTCATTGCATATGCATTTAGGATCTAGTGGATTGCTAACACCCTTGAAAATATTTGTGAAAATATGCTAACACATGTGCACAAGGTGATACACTTGGTGGTTGGCATATTTGAGCAAGGGTAAGAAACATCACCGACGGAGTGCGGACAGTCCGACGGTGCCACCGGCTCCCTATACAGAAAAGATAGGGTTTCACAGAGTGCACCGGACACTGGTCTCCACTGGAATGGAGTGTTCGATCAGTGGAAGCAGTGAAGACGCTGGCGTCGGTCTTTGACCAAATGCTGGGTCACTTCGTGACCAGACGCTAGCTGGCTGTGTCCGGTCCTGCTGACATGGCAGCACATAGAGGAGACAGTGAGTTACCAGACGCTGGGTGAGTCCGGTCGGTCATGAATGGAGGCTTACTGGAAATCACTGGAAACTGGGGTCCTACATCCGATCATGATCAAACTAACGCGTCCAGTCGTAGCTGGAACCTTACTAGAAGTGACTAGACGCTAGGGTCCTATGTCCGGTTGTGGCACTGTGCTGCATTCGGTCATCACTTGACCATTGGGATCGGGTACTCAGTATTTGAAGAGAGGGATGGCGTGGTAGCCATCCATTGACCGGACACTGATAGGGTTCATCCGATCATTCTGATCAGAGCATCCGGTCACCTCGATCAGTGCCCTATGAAGGGGTACAATGGCTCTATTTTGTGGTGGCTTCTATTTATGCCCCATTGCCGGCTCTAGCTCACTCTCTTGGCCATTTGCATTGACATAGCAACCTTGTGAGCTTACCCAAAGCTCTCCCACTCATCTCCATCTTTGATTCAACATCTTTGTGAGATTGGAAGTGAATCCAAGTGCATTGCTTGAGTGTTTGCATCTAGAGGCACTTGGTGTTCATGTTTTGCTGTGGGATTCACTTGTTACTCTTGGTGGTTGCCGCCACCTAGACGGCTTAGAGCAGCGAGGATCGTCGAGCGGAGGTTGGTGATTGTCTCCGGCTCCGATTATGGTGATTGTGAGGGGTTCTTGACCTTTCCCCGGTGGAGAGCTAAAATGTACTCTAGTGGATTGCTCACGGCTTGTGTGATCCTCATCTTGTGTTGGTTGTGCGGCACCCTATTGAGGGTTTGGCGTGTGATGCCAATTAGCGCGTGAACCTCCAAGTTAGTGAATCACCACAACGAGGACTAGCTTGCCAGCAAGCAAGTGAACCTCGGTAAAAAATCATTGTGTCATCATTTGATTCTGAGATGATTGGTCTTCATTGGTATTCATTCTTGTGATTGATTGGCTCCTTCCTCGACACGGTGGTATAACCATCTTGCTCACTCTCTTTACATTACCATAAACTAGTTGTCAAGCTCTTTAGTGTAGCTAGTTGTGAGAGCTTGTTAGTTTGGTTAGTGTGGCTCTTTAGTTAGCATTTGAGAGCGCACTAACTTGGTGTAGCTATTGTGTGGATAGAAACTATATAAACTAGAATTATGGTAGGTGGCTTGCAATTTTAGTAGGCTAGGGCAATACTTGCTTCGTCTCATAATTATCTAACTAGTTTGCTAAGTATTGTTATAAAATTTTTTAATAGGCTATTCACCCCCCTCTAGCCATTAGGACCTTTCAATAGCTCATCAGGTGTCTTCTCCATCATGGGGTGACAATAGAGTCGATTGCTATAATAGCAAGCCGTGTTGATTGCTTTGGCCCAAAATGAATGACTCACATTGTACTCACTCAACATTGATCTTTCCATGTCAATGAGTGTTCTATTCTTCCTCTCAACAAGGCCATTTGATTGTGGAGTGTACTTGGCCGAGAATTGATGTCTAATTCCAAATTCATCACACAACTCATCAATTCTAGTGTTCTTGAACACACTACCATTGTCACTTCTAACTCTCTTGATGGTTGTTTCAAACTCGTTGTGAATGCCCTTGACAAATGATTTGAATGTTGCAAATATATCACTTTTGTCCACTAGAAAGAACATCCATGTATATCTAGTGAAATCATCCACAATCACAAATCCATATTTGTTTCCACCAATGCTAGTGTATGTGGTTGGTCCAAACAAGTCTATGTGCACCAACTCAAATGCCTTAGATGTGCTCATCATGCTCTTCTTAGGATGTGTGTTACCAACTTGCTTTCTGGCTTGACATGCACTACATAGCTTATCCTTCTTAAATGTGACATCTTTCAAGCCTCTAAATAAGTCATGCTTGATCAACTTGTTCAATTATTTCAATCCAACATGACCAAGCCTTCTATGCCATAACCAACCCATGCTAGACTTAGTGAGCAAACATGTTGACAATTGAGCTTCTCTAGCATTGAAATCAACCAAGTATAGATTCTTATATCTAAATCCTTTGAATATCAAGTTAGAGCCATCTACACTTATGATCTCTACATCATCCACACCAAATATGCACTTGAAACCAAGATCACACAATTGAGCTACTGATAATAAGTTGAAGTTCAAGCTCTCTACTAGTAGCACATTGGAAATGCTCAAATTATTGGATATTGCAATCTTACCAAGACCTTTGACCTTGTCTTTGTCATTGTCACCAAATGTGATACTATCAATCGCATTGCTCTTATTTTTATTGATTGAATTGAACATTCTTGGATCACTGGTCATATGTTGTGTGCACCCACTATCAAGCAATCCAATACCTTCCTTCGGCTTTATCATTGACCTACAAATGAAGATCAATTCTTTTTAGGTACCCAAACTTGCTTGGGTCCTTAAAGGTTAGTTAACAAGGTCTTTGGTACCCAAATGGCTTTCTTCTTTGGGCCCATAATTGGTGTACCAATGAACTTAGTCTTCACACCACTAGCACCCTTAACAAGCATGTAAAAAGAATCAAATCTAATTAAGGATATATTAGGTTGCTTGTTCTTGTTAGTCTTGCAATATTGCTCTATATGTCCAACTTGCTTGCATCTATTGCAAAACCGATCATTGCCCTTCACAAAGCTAGCTTTGGGAGTGACAAAGGTCGTCTTGCCTTTCTTGGGGGTATAACCTAATCCCTCTTTGTTTAGAGAAAACCTTTGACTACCCAAGCACTTTAGCAAGCGGGCATCTCCACCATAGGCATTGCCTAAGGCACGAGTGAGCTCATTCACCTCCTTCTTGAGGGTCTCATTTTTCATCATTAGTGAGGCATCACAAGTGAAACCATCACTCAAAGATGAAGTTGAAGTACAAGTGCTACAAGAAGGGTTAGTGGAAGCAACAACAATGGGCTTATAAAAAGATTCATCAATAATATCACGTGTTAGTCCCACATCACAAGACACAATCACTAGCTCCTTCTTGGCTTCCTCCATTTTGACTTGCTCAATGAGAGAGGAGTGATCCTTTTCAAGCTTAGAGTGAGCTTTGCCAAGCTTCTCATGGGCTTCTAATTGCCTCTCATGAGTGGCATTGAGCTCATCAAGAGATTGCTCAAGAAATTTGACTCTCTTGTGCAATTCTTTGTACTCCTTTCTCTTCATCTCAATGCAAGTGTATACTTGCTCACACATGTCCATGAGCTCCTCCTTGGTGTACTCCTCATCATCATTACTTCTACAAGCATCACTTTCACATTCATCATCATCACTCACATCATATTTTATCTTGGTAGGCTTTGCCATGAGGCAAGTCGATGGAGTGTCAAAGATGGAGGGCTTATTGTTGATGGTGATGCTTGCTAGTGCTTTCTTGATAGATTTCTTGCCATCATCACATCACTATCTAAAGAGCCATCACTATCCCAAGTGACCACATAGCCTCCATCCTTCTTCTTTTGGAATATCATCTTCTTCTCCTTCTTCTCCTTGTTCTTCTTCTTCTTATCCTTATCATTGTCACTATTGTAGGGACAATTCATTACAACGTGATTGGGGCTCTTGCAATTGTTGCATCTTCTCACATATTCTTTGCTTTTGGTATGATCTCTTCTCTTTCTTGCACCATAGCCCTTCTTCTTCATGAATCGTCCCATCTTGTGCACAAATAGAGCCATGGCCTCATCATCAATGTCACTAAGATCCTCATCATTTGTCGATAGAATATCGTCGGCAGTCCTCTGAGGGGTATCCCACGAAGGTAGATTGATCGGTAGAGATGCGTGTATTCGAGAACAAGAAGGCAACAGAGACACATGAGTTAGACAGGTTCAAGCCGTTAGTATGACATAATACCCTACTTCTATGGTCTGTTGGATTGTATTGGCTATCGTATAATATTGCATGTGTTTGGCGGGGGTCCCTGCCTGCCTTATATAGTCCAGGGGCAGGATTATAAGTCGGTTAGATCTAGGAGATAACTAGAAAGTAATAACAGATTACAAGAATCATGGGATCATATGTATCTTAACAGTTCTCGTAGCATCTTTAGGATATCTTCCTGGTGTCTTACGGGATGTGCTGAGCAGCGCCGTTGTAACACCTCGGGTGTTTAAAATACTAAAACCTGACATGTCATCATATGCATTGCAAAGCATTTGGCATTTGGTGAAAACTTTGAGATGCATACACTAAAACAAGTTTATATTCATGTGGTATGTGTTGAATTGTATTGTTTGACTTAAATTCAAAGTTTGTTTGGATTTTGAATTTTCGAGAAAACCCCGCTTTTCAACATTTAAATTCTACCCTAAAAATCCATTTCAAAATCTAGACTGAATTAGGGGTTGGTTATAAAAGCAAAGTTGTAGAACTTTTGATTTTGAACAACTTTTGTTTTTGGAGATTTTTGAGTTGTTATGAAAATTTGAGAGTAATTTGTGAATTTTAGCGAATGGCAATTTTGTAATTTCTATGAACAGTGTTCACCACCTAAGCTACATTGCCGTCGGACCTTCTTCGGTGTTCCAGGCGCGTCGTGGCTGTCCTTGATGTCGCGCTGGTGCGGAAACGGCTCCGTCGTGGCTTCCTTGAGCTTCTGCGCCGCGCTATAAGTACCAAGACGCTGTCATCGTCGTTTTTCTTCTTCCTTTGTTTTCACCACCGCCGTTGCCATCTCGGTAAAGGTCGTCCTAGTTCCGTCTTTTCCTTGCGAATCCAGCCAGCTAACATTGGTCGCCGGAAATTGCCAAGAATCCGCTGTCCACGTCTTTCTTCCTCGCGGTCGGCAACTTCACCGCCACGGGCGTGTCATCATGGTCAGAGCCCTCCGGTGAGCCGTTGTCCGTAATCAGTGTACTTACGGCTTTGTCTCGATGCTGTAGTACTTAATCAGTTGTTGTTTACTCATTTTGATCACTGCAGTCGCCGGTTCTCCCTCACCGATGATCTTTGCTCCGCCGTGATCACCGTAGTCATCGTCATGCCTCTCAGTTGCTCCTCTAACCCTGCTCGTTGCTCAGTCGTGTTCGGGGTGAGGTGCTGAACCCTTCTGTGCTTAGTGTCCTTGATGTCGCGCTGGTGCGGAAACGGCTCCGTCGTGGCTTCCTTGAGCTTCTACGCCGCGCTATAAGTACCAAGACGCCGTCATCATCGTTTTTCTTCTTCCTTTGTTTTCACCACCGCCGTTGCCATCTCGGTAAAGGTCGTCCCAGTTCCGTCTTTTCCTTGCGAATCCAGCCAGCTAACATTGGTCGCCGGAAATTGCCAAGAATCCGCTGTCCACGTCTTTCTTCCTCGCGGTCGGCAACTTCACCGCCGCGGGCGTGTCATCATGGTCAGAGCCCTCCGGTGAGCCGTTGTCCGTAATCAGTGTACTTACGGCTTCGTCTCGATGCTGTAGTACTTAATCAGTTGTTGTTTACTCATTTTGATCACTGCAGTCGCCGATTCTCCCTCACCGATGATCTTTGCTCCGCCGTGATCACCGTAGTCATCGTCATGCCTCTCAGTTGCTCCTCTAACCCTGCTCGTTGCTCAGTCGTGTTCGGGGTGAGGTGCTGAACCCTTCTGTGCTTAGTGTTTAACCTCTATCATGCTTGTGTCACCGGTGTAGTGCGGTCGGGCCGTCGTGCCGCCATGGTCATCGCTGTGCTCGGTCCAGTATGGAATTGGAGTGGTGTATCAGCGAGTGTAGTGGTCGGAGAGTTCACCGTAGTGGTCGGAGAGTTCACCGTAGTGGTCGAAGAGTTCATCGTAGTGGTCGAAGAGTTCACCGAAGTGGTCGGAGAGCTCGCCAAAGTGATCGGTGCTGGTATGGTCACATTAGTTACGAATATGGTTTGGTTAGTTTGGTTTGTAACTGTACTGCGAAGGAAAATTGTATCCAATTTATTAATTTTTGCATCCATCATCGAGCATCTTGTTTCATATTCCGCATCATGTTAAACATGGCAATGTTACTACGTGTAGTAAACGAAGGTGAACACGTGGTAGTTAATCAAGTTGCGGAGGAGGTTGATCCGTCTATTGAGGTCGGATCGAATACTTGTGTAACGTCGCAGGAGCCGGACTTTTCCGTCAACGAAGGCAAGCCCTGGATGCATACAACCCTACCTTGTGTTTTACAAATTAATTTCACTTTTGCTTTCCGTTACTGCATTAAGTGATTAGGAATTAAGTAAGAGCCTAATTGGTGCATTACCACCCTTGTTATTCCATATTTACCATATTACCAGTTTTAAACTCGTATATGCCTAGTTTTGCTTAGCTATGCGTAGAACAATGAAAGTCGGGTGATTACCTGCCACCTACAAGTTTTAAATGGAACATTGGTTAATTATGTTAGCATGTGATATGGGAATGTGGAGTAATAAATCTAGACCGGGCGGACTCGGTGTGTGTGAGCCACAAGACATGGAGGTCTTATGAGCGGGTTCTTTCCGCCTGTGTCGATTAAGGCACGTCCGTTGTTGAATTGCATGAGGTGAGAATTTGTAGTACTAACCACATACTCCAGTAAGCCTGAACTTGGCGATTCTATTACGAGAATGGCTACTCGCGCACTAGGAGTGGAGAGATGGCGGGAATAGCATGTACCCACGTGGCTATGGGCTGGATTGGTGGAGTACTGTATTCTCGGGTGGCGTGGACCCGTTCTTGTTTTAGAGGATCCAAGGGTAGGTTGGTATATGTAGGTCAGGGACCTGCATATGTCGTGTGGTCTGGAATTCCTAGCTGGGTTTATAATCGGTTCGAATCGTCGTTGCTCCTCGGTTATAGAGACTCAACTCACTGTTCATCATCGTAGTATTAATAACTGGAACTTGAGAATGGTTGATGAAGGTGTTGGATATGAAGTTTCATGATCTCATTACGGATCGTGTCATCTTTGTATATGATTTTATGAAGTTTAAACTGTTGAAACAAAGAATTTTGTCAAAGAGCTTTTACGCAAAATAACTTTGATTATCGCTAAAACCATACCTTGAATCCCTGAGCCTGCATTCCTGAGTTATCAGTTCTTATTTCGGTTAAGTCTTGTTGAGTACTTTTGTACTCAGGGTTCGTTGACCCTTGTTGCAGGTGAGCCTCATGAGCAGATCTGTTTTGGATCGTGCTGCATGACTATCGTTTGTTCTGACGATGAGAAGTAAATGTGTGGCCCTTGGGCAGGGCAGTCTCATTGTGTGTTTATATTATATTATAATGCCACTCCACTATTTCGTTTTGTAATAAACATCGAACCTAGTTGCGAGGTTTGAAACTACTGTTTTGTAAATTATGTTATTGTAAGACTTCCGCTGTTTTTACTCTGGTATAGATATTTGAATAAATGTTGTAATACTGCAATGACTCTGTAACGTGATCCTGCTCGGAAATCGTGGATGATTTGGGGTTCCCCAAGGACACCCGACAGTCTTTTTAAGTTATTGGAAACATATGCATAAATGTCAAAGGTCATCGGACAGTGACAGGTGCATGTGGGCCCTATAACTTAGGAGGTTCTGCCACAGAATGGTATCAGAGCGATCGTTACAAGGTTTTTTGTTGTATTGTTTACAAAAACTTCAAAATGATTTGGGATGACTAAATTAAACTTGCTAATTTAGTCCAAATTGCTTCTGACTTATCTTATTTCTTTCTCACCATTCCGTATTTAAATAAATGGGTCTTGTGTGGTGGAGTAGTAATCTTACTATGCCCTATATAAAAATAAATGTTGTTTATGTGCATTATAAACTTTGATGTCTTTGTTCGTAAGAACGATTCATGCATCATTATTAATTCACTCGTTACTTCCTTCACCTCTTAGTCTGGAGTTGAGTAGTGAGTCTGGTTTGTGGAATGTAATCCATCATAGCTGTTCTTTAGACTTTGGTCAAATGGTCTCACTTGGATTAAATTGGTTTCCTACAGTATGGCTTGTGCCAAGATGACGCCCCGTAAGTCCACTGGACCCAAAGGAGTTCCTCGTCACCAACTTGCCCCTAGAAACGATGGTGCTAGCAGTAGCAGTTCTAGGCCTGATCCCCAAGCGAAGATACAGAGAATTTCTGCAGAATTAGCACAAGCTACTAGAGATAGGGCTTTGGATGCTATACAGGTAGGAGAATTATAGGATCAATTGAGGCATCTCACCACCGCACACAGGAACTATGAAAGCATGTTAGTTCGTATGGTGGAGGGATGAAATGAGGCTTGGCATAGGGAAAATGTAGCTAGAGCTAGAACTCATGAGCTAGAGTTCTATGTAGAAGATTTAGAAGAACATAATACCTATCTACATGAGGAAGTGCATAGGCTTAGCAATCTACTAAACCCGAATCATGAGCCTCAAGCTGATGCCATGGACCTTGGTGGCATCCTTGCCGATGATAATGAATCGGAAGAGGAAGAAGAAGAAGATCCTGAAGAATTAGTAATGATCAATGAAAGTGATGATGAAGGCGGTAATAATTCCGGAATGGATACCGAGCCTGAAGTTTGAAGTAATCATGGAAAGGAGTAGAGTTGTGTAATAGAAGATCTAGTTAAGATAGTAGTCTTGTTTAGATGTGTTCTTGTGTTTAAATAAGTGGCATCGATGTAATGCGGGCAGTAAGCTCTTTGATCATTGAATAAAGGCTTGTGAATAAAGTTTGGTTTGTTATGAGTAGATGCGTCGTACGTGGGGATCACATATTCCTGGTACTTCACAAGATGATGATGATATCCCCAACCCACCACCGATGTCGACCAATCTGGCTGATGCTATCGCTGCATTAGTCAATGTGACTGTGGAAAATTCTCGTTTGCTTCATGAGATGGCTCAAAGTAATCAGAATCAGATGCATGGAAACCGTGGCCACAATCATAACAGGCATGAGGCTACCTATGTGGATTTCACGGATACAAAACCCCCTGTGTTCACCAAGGCAGATGAACCACTGGAGGCTGATGACTAGCTTAGGACCATGGAGTAGAAATTTGATCTTATTCACTGCACAGAGTTTCAAAAACTGATGTTTGCTGCCCAGCAACTTAGAGGTGCAGCTGGTGCTTGGTATGCAAATCTGATGGCCATGCAACCCGCAGGCGTTCCGTTAACTTGGACAGAATTTCGCACTACTTTCAGAGCCCATTATATCCCAAAAGGAGTGATGGCTATGAAGCTGGATGAATTCCTTACTTTGAGGCAAGGGGATCAAACAGTGATGCAGTATGTGGGAAGATTCAATCATCTGTCGCAGTATGCATCTGAACATGTTAATACGGATGCCAAGAAAAAGAAATGATTCATGAGAGATCTAAATACCAAACTGCAGACAATGATGACAGCCTCTACCAATATCACTTATCATGAGGCAGTAAATATTGCAATTGCTTCAGAGGCAAAGTATCGGCAGCATAAGGAGCTCAAGAAGAAAAAGAAAGATGAGACCCTGAGGTTATGTGTTGACTATCGTCCCTTGAATGAAGTGACCATCAAGAATAAGTATCCATTACCTCGGATAGATTTGCTTTTTTGATCAATTGGCCGGAGCCAAAGTTTTCTCCAAGATAGATTTGAGATCAGGGTATCACCAAATTAAGATAAAGCCTGAAGATATTCCCAAAACGGCATTTACCACAAGATATGGATTATATGAATACTTGGTGATGTCTTTTGGTTTGACAAATGGTCCAGCTCATTTCATGTATCTGATAAACTCAGTATTCATGCCTGAGCTAGACAAGTTTGTAGTGGTGTTTATTGATGACATTCTAGTGTATTCCAAGAATAAGAAAGAACATGCGGAACATCTCAGAATTGTTCTGACCCGCTTGAGAGAACATCAACTATATGCCAAGTTCAGCAAGTGTGATTTTTGGCTTAAGGAAGTGCAATTTCTTGGACATGTCTTGTCAGCTGAAGGAGTTGCAGTTGATCCCAGCAAAGTGAGGGATGTGCTTGATTGGAAACCGCCAACCATAGTTCATCAAGTTTGGAGTTTTCTTGGATTGGCGGGGTATTACCGTCGGTTTATTCCAGAATTCTCTAAAATATCAAAACCTATAACTGAATTATTGAAGAACCAAGTCAAGTTTGTCTGGTCATCAGATTGTAAAGATGCTTTCTAGACTTTGAAGAGACTATTGACTACTGCACCAGTATTAGCCCAACCTGATATCGAGAAGCCGTTTGACGTCTACTGTGATGCTTCAGGTATTGGTATTGGATGTGTGTTGATGCAAGAAGGCCGGGTCATTGCCTATGCGTCCAGGCAACTTAAGCAGCATGAAGAACACTATCCGACTCATGATCTGGAGTTAGCAGCTGTAGTTCATGCTCTAAAGATTTGGCGACATTACCTGCTTGGTAATACGTGTCATATGTATACAGACCACAAGAGCCTAAAGTATATCTTTACTCAGTCAGAGTTGAATATGCGACAAAGAAGATGGTTAGAACTGATTAAGGATTATGATTTGGAAGTACATTATCACCCTGGTAAAGCAAATGTAGTTGCAGATGCTCTCAGTCGCAAAAGTTATTGTAATTGTCTGGCAGTGAAAACAATGGGTTTGACTTTATGTCAAGAAATGGAAAAGTTGAATATAGAAGTAATTCAACAAGGAAGTTTGACCAACATAATTGTAGAAGCCACTATTCGAGATCAAGTTATTGCTGCTCAGAAGGAAAACAAGGGTATAGCCCATATCAAGGAAAGAGTCGAGAATGGAAAAGTAGAATGCTTCAGCATAGATGATGAAGATGTGTTGTGGTTCAAGGATCGCCTGGTGGTACCAAAGGTTCCTGAGTTGCGACAGTCAATTCTAGATGAGGCACATGCTACTAGGTTATCTATCCATCCGAGAAGTAACAAGATGTACCATGACTTGAAGCAAAGATTCTAGTGGACTAAAATGAAAATAGAGATTGCTAGATATATAACAAAGTGTGATACTTGTCAAAAGGTGAAAGCTATACATTTGAGGTCTGCTGGTGAATTACAACCATTGCCTATTCCATCTTGGAAGTGGGAGGACATAAGTATGGACTTTATTGTTGGTCTACCCAAGACATCAAAGGGATTTGACTCAGTATGGGTTATTGTAGATCGACTCACTAAGTCAGCACATTTTCTTCCAGTCAAGACAATATATCCTATGATCCAATATGCCAAAATGTACTTAGCAAGAATCATGAGTTTGCATGGAGTACCCAAGACTATAGTGTCAGATAGGGGTACACAGTTTGTCTCTAGCTTTTGGAAACACTTACATGCTTCGTTAGGTACCAAACTTCTGTATAGTACAGCTTATCATCCGCAGACTGATGGATAGACTGAAAGAGTCAATCAAGTACTTGAAGATATATTAAGATGTTGTGTCCTTAACTATTCCAATAAGTGGGATGAGTGCTTACCTTTGGCCGAGTTCTCATACAACAATAGTTATCAGGAAAGCATTAGAATGGCTCCATTTGAAGCACTCTATTGTCGTAGATGCAGAACATCATTGAGTTGGTCTGAGCCTAGAGAAAGAAGATTCTTTGGAGTTGACCTTGTGAAAGAAACAGAAGACAAGGTTAGGCAAATACAGAGTAATCTGAAGATAGCTCAGTCCCGCCAAAAGAGTTATGCGGATAGATGACGGAGACCATTGGTATTCAACAAAGGAGATTTTGTATATCTAAAAGTATCACCAATGAAGGGAGTTAACCATTTTGGTGTTAAAGGAAAGTTGGCACCCCGATACATTGGGCCGTATCAAATTTTGGAGAGATATGGAAAAGTGGCATATCGCTTGAAGTTACTTGAACATCTCGCAGCTGTGCATGATGTGTTCCATGTTTCTCAATTGAAGAAGTGTCTCCGAGTGCCTGAACAGAATGTTGAAGTTGAAGGAGTGGAACTAGAACCGGATTTAACTTCTTCCGAATATCCTATCCGAGTGTTAGATCAGAAAGATCGTGTTACTCGAAGACAGACAATCAAGTTCTATAAAATACAATGGAATCAACATTCAGAAGAGGAAGCTACTTGGGAATCAGAAGATTACTTGTTAGAAAAGTTTCTAGAGTTTCTAGCGTCAATATAGAATAGAATAATGTTAGTTGAGCTCGGTTACTACAAATTGTGTTTTGTAAAAGAACCTCAGTTGTTTTATGGAAAAGTTCTGGATGTTTTTGGATTGACACATTTCCTTTTCCATTACTTACTCTATGGCTTTGAATCTCGGGGTGAGATTTCTTTTAGGGGGAAAGATTGTAACACCTCGGGTGTTTAAAATACTAAAACCTGACATGACATCATATGCATTGCAAAGCATTTGGCATTTGGTGAAAACTTTGAGATGCATACACTAAAACAAGTTTATATTCATGTGGTATGTGTTGAATTGTATTGTTTGACTTAAATTCAAAGTTTGTTTGGATTTTGAATTTTTCGAGAAAACCCCGCTTTTCAACATTTAAATTCTACCCTAAAAATCCATTTCAAAATCTAGACTGAGTTAGGGGTTGGTTATAAAAGCAAAGTTGTAGAACTTTTGATTTTGAACAACTTTTGTTTTTGGAGATTTTTGAGTTGTTATGAAAATTTGAGAGTAATTTGTGAATTTTGGCGAATGGCAATTTTGTAATTTCTGTGAACAGTGTTCACCGCCTAAGCTACATTGCCATCGGACCTTCTTCGGCGTTCCAGGCGCGTCGTGGCTATCCTTGATGTCACGCTGGTGCGGAAACGGCTCCGTCGTGGCTTCCTTGAGCTTCTGCGCCGCGCTATAAGTACCAAGACGCCGTCATCGTCGTTTTTCTTCTTCCTTTGTTTTCACCACCGCCGTTGCCATCTCGGTAAAGGTCGTCCTAGTTCCGTCTTTTCCTTGCAAATCCAGCCAGCTAACATTGGTCGCCGGAAATTGCCAAGAATCCGCTGTCCACGTCTTTCTTCCTCGTGGTCGGCAACTTCACCGCCGCGGGCGTGTCATCGTGGTCAGAGCCCTCTGGTGAGCCGTTGTCCGTAATCAGTGTACTTACGGCTTCGTCTCGATGCTGTAGTACTTAATCAGTTGTTGTTTACTCATTTTGATCACTATAGTCGCCGGTTCTCCCTCACCGATGATCTTTGCTCCGCCGTGATCACCGTAGTCATCGTCATGCCTCTCCGTTGCTCCTCTGACCCTGCTCGTTGCTCAGTCGTGTTCGGGGTGAGGTGCTGAACCCTTCTGTGCTTAGTGTTTAACCTCTATCGTGCTTGTGTCACCGGTGTAGTGCGGTCGGGCCATCGTGCCGCCATGGTCATCGCTGTGCTCGGTCTAGTATGGAATTGGAGTGGTGTATCAGCTAGTGTAGTGGTCGGAGAGTTCACCGTAGTGGTCGGAGAGTTCACCAAAGTGGTCGGAGAGCTCGCCAAAGAGATCGGTGCTGGCATGGTCACATCAGTTACAAATATGGTTTGGTTAGTTTGGTTTGTAACTGTACTGCGAAGGAAAATTGTATCGAATTTATTAATTTTTGCATCCATCATCGAGCATCATGTTTCATATTCCGCATCATGTTAAACATGGCAATGTTACTACGTGTAGTAAACGAAGGTGAACACGTGGTAGTTAATCAAGTTGCGGAGGAGGTTGATCCGTCTGTTGAGGTCGGATCGAATACTTGTGTAACATCGCAGGAGCCGGACTTTTCCGTCAACGAAGGCAAGCCCCGGATGCATACAACCCTACCTTGTGTTTTACAAATTAATTTCACTTTTGCTTTCCGTTACTGCATTAAGTGATTAGGAATTAAGTAAGAGCCTAATTGGTGCATTACCACCCTTGTTATTCCATATTTACCATATTACCAGTTTTAAACTCGTATATGCCTAGTTTTGCTTAGCTATGCATAGAACAATGAAAGTCGGGTGATTACCTGCCACCTGCAAGTTTTAAATGGAACATTGGTTAATTATGTTAGCATGTGATATGGGAATGTGGAGTAATAAATCTAGACCGGGCGGACTCGGTGTGTGTGAGCCACAAGACATGGAGGTCTTGTGAGCGGGTTCTTTCCGCCTGTGTCGATTAAGGCACGTCCGTTGTTGAATTGCATGAGGTGAGAATTTGTAGTACTAACCACATACTCCAGTAAGCCTGAACTTGGCGATTCTATTACGAGAATGGCTACTCGCGCACTGGGAGTGGAGAGATGGCGGGAATAGCGTGTACCCACGTGGCTATGGGCTGGATTGGTGGAGTACTATATTCTCGGGTGGCACGGACCCATTCTTGTTTTAGAGGATCCGAGGGTAGGTTGGTATATGTAGGTCAGGGACCTGCATATGTCGTGTGGTCTGGAATTCCCAGCTGGGTTTATAATCGGTTCGAATCGTCGTTGCTCCTCGGTTATGGAGACTCAACTCACTGTTCATCATCGTAGTATTAATAACTGGAACTTGAGAATGGTTGATGAAGGTGTTGGATATGAAGTTTCATGATCTCATTACGGATCGTGTCATCTTTGTATATGATTTTATGAAGTTTAAACTGTTGAAACAAAGAATTTTGTCAAAGAGCTTTTACGCAAAATAACTTTGATTATCGCTAAAACCATACCTTGAATCCCTGAGCCTGCATTCCTGAGTTATCAGTTCTTATTTCGGTTAAGTCTTGTTGAGTACTTTTGTACTCAGGGTTTGTTGACCCTTGTTGCAGGTGAGCCTCATGAGCAGATCTGTTTTGGATCGTGCTGCATGACTATCGTTCGTTCTGACGATGAGAAGTAAATGTGTGGCCCTTGGGCAGGGCAGTCTCATTGTGTGTTTATATTATATTATAATGCCACTCCACTATTTTGTTTTGTAATAAACATCGAACCTAGTTGCGAGGTTTGAAACTACTGTTTTGCAAATTATGTTATTGTAAGACTTCCGCTATTTTTACTCTGGTGTAGATATTTGAATAAATGTTGTAATACTGCAATGACTCTGTAACATGATCCTGCTCGGAAATCATGGATGATTCGGGGTCCCCGAGGACACCCGACAGTCTTTTTAAGTTATTGGAAACATATGCATAAATGTCAAAGGTCATCGGACAGTGACAGGTGCATGTGGGCCCTATAACTTAGGAGGTTCTGCCACAGCCGTGCCCTACAAGGCTTCGTCTAGTGGGCTAGGCCACCCCTAGGGGCATAGCCCATGTCATCTGCTATGGGTATTCGGGGTCGTACCCCCCATAGCTAGTCCTCGAGCACCTTGTATCTGTTGTGCAACTCCATCTTAAGCTTATCCGAGCAGGTGCGAACAAAGCCGAGCAGTTGAACTCATGGTCTGACCACCATGATCAGTTACCGAGCAGTTGTGAACCATCGTCGAGCAGTGCGAACCATCGCCGAGCAGCGTATCCCAAGTAAGGCTTGCCATAAGGATGTAAGGAGTTTAGGTTCAAAATCGAAAATTTCCTCATAGTGCACCAAGTGTGCCCACTTAGAGTCCGACCATGAGGAAGGGAGATAGTCTTCTTTAGCTTTAGGAGACGCAGAGTCTTCCAGATTAAAGCAAACACACTCACCACGAGGTGAAGTGTGCCCACTTAGTCCCTAAGCCTGACAGTAGGTGACGTAGTCACGTGGTGCCAGGGTCCAAAGTAGAATAACAGTAGAAGACCAGCCGAGCAGGCAGCCAATCCCTAGGTGTAGCCCCAAAATGAGAAAAGCACATTCACCTCATGGTGGAGTGTGCCCACTTAGTCCCCGAGCCTGATAGTAGGTGATGTAGTCATGTGGTGCCAGAGTCAGAAGCAGTCAACAGAAGAAAGTCCCCAGTGCGGTGAGGAACCAAGTCGTATTGATGATGCAGTCCCCAAGCCACAAGTGGAAATCTTGGAGAAAACAAATCGTGAAGAAAAAACCAGAGTAATGGTTGTACAGTAGTAATTACTGAGCCGTAACAGATGGCAGAGAAGTCGACAAATATTCAATGAGTAGTAACAAATTACGGCGATAAATGGGCAATACGGGCTGTAATTGTGCGAAAGCCTAGGTAACGGCCCACCATGCTGTTGCGGAGAATTTAGAGAGGCGTAAATCGAGGAGCGGTTTCCCAAAAACCCTCGAATGCGAAAGGTGGGGGAGTGCTTTATAACTTCACCGCCGCACTCCATGCTCCCAACTTTGCCACTTTGCCACTTTGTCTTCCTCCTTAGACCTTGCGCTTCCCAATTCATGTCCACACACGCTTCCACCGCCAGTCCCAATCTTGATCTGAGAGATGGCGCCGAAAAGGGGAGCTATGAACCCGAAGAAGGCGTCTGCCGAGTCAAGCCGCGACAAGTAATGGGTGCCGTCAAACATGGGGGAGGTGGAGATCAACAGGATGGTGGAGGTGGGCATTCTTCTGAACCGTGTCACCGTCGAATGGTGGCCAACCTGCGGTGTGCCCTACCCAATGCCTCATATCGACAAAGCTATAGTATTTGAGGATTACTTTTGGCACGGATTAGGATTTCCTATTCATCCATTCTTGAGGGATTTGTTGGAGTTCTAGAGAGTTAGTCTGTGCAACCTCCACCCAAACACCATATTGCACATATCTATCTTTATCCATTTCTGTGAGGCGTATCTCGGAGTCCTTCCCCACTTCAACCTCTTCCATCATCTGTTCTGGCTAAAGAAGAAGGGTGGCGGTGGATCCAAAGTGGTCGGTGGCATTTATCTTCAACTCCATGATGTAATGGTGGGCGAGTAAATCACTATACCGCTGAACACCTCGCTGAAGGGGTGGAACGCCAGGTGCTTCTACATGAAGTAGAGCCACCCCACCATCCGCTGCGACGTCGACCACGTTTCGGAGAACCAGAGGAGCTGGTCAGAGAGGCCAAGTAGTGCTGACATGGAGCAGGTGAGGGAGCTCCTCGGCCTAATAAAGGGCGTGAAGATCAATGGCGGATTGGTGGTGGTGAGCTTCATAGTGCGTCGTGTGCAGCCCTGCATGGAGAGGGCCCACACAGGCTTTGACTTCAAGGGGGACACCGACGTCACCTGGGAGAGATCTGAGAGGTTGTCAAAGGACAACGTGTTAGAGTGGGCCATAGGGCTATTTGCTCCAAATGCCTCGTTCAGCGTGTCAGGGCAGACGAGAGCCTTTAACTATGTGAGTCCGCCCCCTTAGGTAACCATCTTAATTGTTTATTCCTGGTCCTTTTTATCCTGTAGCATTGTCGAGCAGTGAACTGATTCACCTGTGGAAAGATCCATTCGCAGGAATGAGCAGTGTATTTCTCGGGTGTGCTAAGGGGCGATTGGCTGCAGGCAGTAGACGCCTGGCCACCAACTCAGCTTGAGGAAGGCACCTTTAGTGCCTCATCGAAATCCAGAGGCACCGACGCTGGTTGGATAGAGAGTACCCCCGGTGTTGGAGAAAGTCTAGGGAAGAGGGCAGCGGCAGATGAGCCGGCCCGAAAGAAGAGGAAGACGGCGGGTGCTGTTCTCCGCAAGCCGGGTGGCATCTCGCTTGGCGGTGACCAGACCACTCGGACACGGAGTGCAGTGATGTCCAAGTGGTCGGATGACGACGAGGCTCCAGTAGCTCCTCCACCGAGGACTAAAGAGCCCCCACGCAACATGCGCGCGGAGGGACAATCGAAAGGAGGGGAGAAAGTCCCTGAGCAGCAGCCGAAGGGAGTCCCTGAGAAGCAGGCGAAGGAGAGGCCCACGACGGAGGCTGCAAGACCTCCACCCCAGGGTGCGTGAATCGACCCTAGGGCTCACGCCTAGGGGCTTGGGTTGGTAGCGCTGGTTCAGAAAAGTGTACCGGTAGGCCGACGTGTAAGTATCCTTTCCTTGGATTTATTTTGCTATCGGATCTTTATCGCTGTGGCGATTGATGAGCTAATCTGATGTAGAGCAAGGCATATAGAGGATTTGAATCCATCCATCCAGACCAGCGAGCAGCCGAGGGCTAGTCCCAGCATAGAGGCGATGCCGGTAGATCCTGTCCCGAAGTCCCTGGGCGCTCGGTGGCCTGTAGAGGAGTCAACTACCGGTGCTGGTGGACTTGGTGGCAGCGAACGATTGACATCGATGGCGGATGGATCGGTGGCAATGCTCGGGGCAACGGCGGAAGCCGCCGGGTCTTCGGAAGAGGATGCAGGAGTTGCCAACGATGCACCTGAGTCTTGGGCTAGGAGGCTAGTGGAGCGGAAGAGCAGATGATGCTCCCTAAGGCATCAGAGGGCGTGGTTAGACACGCTGCACGGCCACCGAGCCGCCTAGTGGTGCCCCTAGCTATGGAGGAGGACGAAGTGGAAGAGATTGAGCATGAGGAAGCTCACCCTTAAGTCATCCAGATCCTCTGCAAGCGTGGCAATGAACTGGTGGTTGTTGAGGAGGAGGACACCACCAAGGAGCTCAGGAGGCTAGAGTCCACCCTTACGATGACGATGAAGCACATCAGGGTTATCATTGTGTCATCAATGTTCATGTTTGTCATTAGAGATTGGAGTTCTTCATAATCTTGTTTCTTTTGTAGGGCATAGCTCGGACTACCAAACAACGGCACCAACTGATCAAGAGGATGGAGCCCCTCACCGAGGAAAATGAAAAACTGAAGGAGGCAGTGAAGCTTATGGAGAAGAACGCCCAGAGGGCCCAGTGCGAGCGTGATCTTGCCGAATCCAACACGCGGGATCTAGAGTACCAGAAGGGCGTCCTATCCGAGCAGCTGGCAACCATGTCCGAGCAGCTGCGGGTAGGTCCGAGCAGCTAGCCACCATCTCCGAGCAGCTGATGAGTGTTTTTGAGCAGCTAGGGATCAAGTTCGAGCAGCTGCGGAACGTCTCCTAGTAGAAAAAAGGTATGGCGAATTTACCTTGTAATGCTAAAGTCATATTGTTGCTAACGACCACTATGCTTGTAGAGCAAGACGCGGAGCTCGGTCAGTTGCGCCAAGTCATCGGTCAACTCTAGGAAGAGGAGAAGAAGACAGCTGGGCGGGCAGAGAAGCTAGCCGAGGAGCTGAAAGGTGAGTACTTCATGGTCGAAGTTACTGCTAGAGTAATTTCTTTTGTCTGATGGACCCTTGTGATGCCTGCAGACTACCGTCGGAGGACCAAGGCGTAGTTCGATGTGCTAGAGAAGGAGGCCAGGACCTAGAGGAGCAAGCTCGATGCCATGGTTGTCGGAGTCAAGCCAGTGCTCGACTATGTTGACATGGAGGAGGCTCCTTAGCCCGACGGTAGGTCGCCACGCCCAGACACCATCATCGACAGGTGTAAGGCAGCGTGGGAGAACTTCAAAAGCTTCAACCATGACACCACCATCACCGCTATTACACACGCCCTAGCGGTGGTCTGGTCCCACTACCCTATCGTTGACCTTCAAGCGATAGGGGCCAGATTCGCCAGAGGGACGGGTGCGATGAAGCATCAGCAGCTGGAAGATGAGGTGGAGGATGCGGCGAAGAAATTAGCCGGCGACATCGACCTGTTCGGCGAGATGGACGGCGATGGCCAAGCCCAATGACCTGCTTAGAGAATAATCTATAACGACTAGAGAAGACAGTTAAAATGCGCGAGAGCACAGACAATCATTTATGTATTTGTATAAATGTTGTAAAGTGACGCGTGTATGTTTAAGTAGTTTGCCAGCACTTTCGGTGAAAAATCGTTGTAGTGGTAACCTTAATGCAATTATACATGGTATAAGTAGCGTCTGAGCAGTTAGTTCATTATTGAGCACTTGGCCTCGGCTAGCCAGTATTCCATAACATCGAGCGTGGAGCCCGTGCACGTGTAGGAGGAACAAGCGTGGCCAAGGAACCATAGCCGACAACCCATAACATAGAGCGCGGAGCCCATAGCATGTGTAGGGAGAGATCAGAGACTGGGTTTTCTCCAAAGAACAGAGAGCGGAATGTGTGCTGCTCGATGGTTGGCGAAATATCTTGGAGATATGGAGAAACATGGTGGAGCGTTTATGAGATCACGTGTTGGAGTTTGTTAAGGAGTAGCTTAGAGCTGGCGACCGCAAATGGAGATTAAACCGCAATGGAGAAATAATGGAGATAAATTATGGTGACCAAAACTTCATTCATTATCGAGTGGAGAATACATATCTAGAGCGTTTTAAGGATAGAAACGTATAAGGTGCTCGATGTGCTATGAATTGGGGATATTGATTCCATCCAAGTCACATAGCTGGTAAGACCCTGGTCAGGTAATCTCTTTGACCACGTAAGGCCCTTCCCAGGGGGAGGATAGCTTGTGCATTCCTTCGGTTTTCTGTTTTCTATGGAGAACGAGGTAGCCGACAGCAAATGAACGACCTTTGATGTAGCAGTTGTAGTATCTTCGCAAGCCTTCTAGGTATTTGGCTATGCGGATGTAGGTGATCAGGCGTTCTCCTTCGGCCCTATCGACGTCCTCTGTTCGAACAGCTACGGCTTGCTCTTCATTATAATGTTCCACCCTAGGTGCTCAGAAGGCAATGTCCGCTGGTAGTATGGCTTCTGAGCTGTAGACTAAGAAATATGGAGACACACCGATGCTGCGACTAGCTTGAGTGTGTAGTCCCCAGACCATAGCTGGGAGCTATTTGAGCCATCTGCCCGGATGCTTTTCCTCTTTCTAATATAGCCTCTTTTTGAGGGCATCAAGGATCATGCTGTTCGCCCGTTTGACCTGGCCGTTGGCTCTGGGATGGGCAACAGAGACATATTTGATGGAGATGCATCGGTCTTCATAGAAGTCCCAAAAATGATGACTAGTGAATGAAGTTCTGAGGTCGGTGATAATGCTATTTGGGAGACCGAATCTGTGGATGATATCTTCGAAGAGCTCGACTGCCTTCTTTGCCATAGCCAAAACAAGCAGTTTGTATTCGATCCACTTGGAGAACTTGTCGATGGTGATGTACACGTACTAGAAACCACCTGGCACTGGCTTGAAAGGCTTGATCATGTCCAGTCCCCAACATGCAAAAGGCCAGAAAGCTGGGATGGTCTACAATTCTTGTGCCGACACGTGTATTTGTTTAGCGAAAAATTGGCATCCTTCATAACATCGAACTAGGTCTTTAGCGTCAGTGATGGCTGTGGGCTAGTAAAAACCAGCTCAGAAAGCTTTACCAACCAGGTTTCTTGAGGCCACGTGATTGCCACAGGAACCAGAGTGAATTTCAAGAAGTAGTTTCACTCCCTCTTCTTGGGTGATGCATTTCTGCAGTATCCCTTCCTTAGCACTTTTCCTCATTAAGTTCCCATCTACCAGCACGTAATGCTTGCTTCGACAGATTAGGTGTTCAGTTTTAGTCTTGTCGATGGGTACATCGGCGCTGGTGAGGTACTTGATAAATTATTCCCTCCAGTCGACGGCCGGCGAAGGTACTCTAAGTACCAACTGCTCGGCGGGAGGAATTTCTTGAACTTCCTTCTCTTCCTTAATAGACGATGTAAAGAGGTCTTGAACGAAGGCCCCCGGTGGAATCGCGGCGCAAGAAGAGCCTATCTTAGATAGGTGGTCGGTGAGCCGATTTTCATCTCGTACCACGTGGTGGTACTCGATACCGTAGAACTTCCCTTTAAGTTTCCTGATCTCGATGCAATATGCATCCATCTTCTCACTGGAGCAGGACCAATCTTTGTTAACCTGGTTGATGACCAGCGCGGAGTCTCCATACACCATGAGGCATTTGACGCAAAGCTCGATAGCTATACGGAGTCTGTGGAGACATGCTTCATATTCGGGGGTGTTATTGGAGGCTGGAAAATGTATTCGGAGAACGTATCAGAGCTTGTCTTGGTCGACATAATGAATAAAATGCCAGCACCAGTACCGTTGATGTTAAGGGCGCCGTCGAAGTACATCACCCAGTGCTTGGGGCAAGTAGCGGGGATGGGCTCTTGGATCTTGGTCCACTCAGCGATAAAGTCAACGAGCGCCTGTGACTTGATGGTAGGCCTGCTTCTAAATTCAATGGAGTAAGTGCCGAGCTCGACAACCCACTTGATAATGCGGCCATTAGCCTCTTTGTTATGGAGGATGTCCTCTAGAGGGAACTCGATGACGACGGCGATCTTGTAGTACTCAAAATAATGGCAGAGCTTGCGCGACGTGATCAGAATTGTGTATAGCATCTTCTGAACTTGAGGATAACGAGTTTTGGACTCATTAAGGACCTCGTTGATGAAGTAGACTAGACGTTGCACCTTATAGGTGTGTCCAGCTTCCTCGTGTTCGACGACGATAGCTATGCTAACGACACAAGAAGTGACGACGATGTAGATCAGTAGAGTTTTGTCTGGTCGAGGTGCCATCATGATTAGAGGCATCATTAGAAACAACTTGAGCTGCTTGGAAGTTGTATCTGCCTCCTTTGACCAGGTGAAGCGCTCGGAAGCCTTAAGGAGTTTGAAGAACGGTAGTCCCTTTTCGACGAGGCACGAGCTGAGAGCAGCCATGCAACCTGTAAGCTTCTGTATGTCCTTTACGCAAGTTGGCCATTTCATGTTGGTGATGGCAGAGACCTTGTCGGGGTTGGGCTCGATGCCACGGGCGCTGACGATGTAGCCCAGGAGTATGCCGGATGGAACTCTAAAGATGCTCTTTGAAGGGTTCAACTTCCATCTATACCTTTTTAGGTTGGTGAATGTTTCTTCGAGGTCGGTGATGAGATTATCGGCGGTCTTAGACTCGATGACCACTTCATCGATGTTGCGGCCTATCTGTTGATCGAGGCACATCTGGATGGCCCTTTGGTAGGTCGTCCCGGCGTTCTTGAGTCTAAAGGACATGGTGGTATAGCAATACGCACCAAAAGTCGTGATGAACGATGTCTTGATTGGGTCATCTTCCTTGAGGGATATCTGGTGATAGCTGGAGTAACAATCGAGGAAGGAGTGCAGTTCGTAGCCGGTGGTGGAGTCTACAACCTCGTCTATCCAAGGTAGACCGAAGGAGTCTTTAGGGTAGTGTTTGTTAAGATCAGCATAATCAACGCACATTCTCCATTCTTTATTCTTTTTTTTGAACGAGAACAGGGTTTGCTAACCACTCAGGATGATACACTTCTTTATTGAATCTGGTAGCTAGGAACCATTTTATTTCTACCCTAATAGCCTTCTTCTTGTCTGGCGTGAATCGTTGGAGTTTTTGCTTGATCGGTTTGGCGGTCAGCGAGACATTCAAGGAGTGCTCGATCTTCTCCCGTGGTACCCTTGGCATGTCTGTAGGTTTCCAAGCAAACACGTTGGTGTTAGCATGTAGAAAGGAGACGAGCGCGCTTTCCTATTTGGGGTCGAGGTGAGCCCCAATCTTCATGGTCCTTGAGGGCTCGTCGAGGCCAAGGTCGACCTCCTTGGTTTCTTTGGACTTGGTAGACGCACGCAGAGGCTCCAGCGCTGGGATCTCTAGGTCATCGGCGGGCACCGTCTTGGCGTCGGTGACCACGTTGGCCATCTAGATGGAGAGGTTGGTGGCTTCGGCAAGAGCAAGACTCTATGTCTCGTAGGCGTAGGCGATGGAGAGGTTGGCCCACAGGGCTAGGACTCCTACAGGTGAAGGCATCTTCAACACCAGATAGGCAAAGTGTGGTACAATCATGAACTTGGCCAGAGTAGGCCGACCAAGTATGGCGTGGTAGGCGGTGTTGAAGTCGGTGACATAGAAGTTGATGTGCTCGACGCGGTAGTTGCTAGCCATGCTGAACTGCACTGGTAGGGTGATCTCTCCAAGTGGTTTGGATGCCCTGCTAGGTACCACACCCTAGAAGGAGTTAGAGGGTGTGAGATCTCCTATCCCAAGCACCAGCTCCTTTAGGGATTTGGCAAAGAGGAGGTTCAGAGCGCTCCCACCGTCGATGAGCACTTTTCTAAAAAGCACTTTCTGGACGGTTGCATCAAGGACGAGGGGGAAATGCCCTGTGTAAGGGATGTCTGCCCACTGGTCGGCCCTACTAAAGGTGATGGGGACCTTGGACCAGGGGCGATAGCTGGGGTTGGCGACGGCGTCTTTTGTGTTGACAGCGAGCACCCGACGGGTGGTGAGCTTTTGATCTCTTCTGCTCTCGGCGGCGGTGAGGTCACCGAAGATGGTGGCGACCACCTTGTCATGATCCTAGAAGGCATTGTTGTTTCCCCTAGGTGGTCGGCGGCCTTTGGCTCCGTCGTTGTTGTCGTCGTCCAGCTTTTTAGCCTAGAACTCCTTAGCCAAGGCGAGGCAGTCCTTCATCTTATGCTTGACATTTTTGTGGAGAGGGCATGGGCCTTCAAGGATCTCCTTGTACTGCTCATCGTAATTGCTCTTGGCACGAGGTTCGTCAATGGTGGTGACGATGTGGTCTGGTCGGTGGCGGCGATATTGACTGGATTTGGATCCTTCTGGCCAATCACAGCCACTGTCCTGATGGTGACTATGGTTGTCGTAGCGGTGGTCACTGTGGCATCGGTCGTCGAGTCACTCGTCACTGCGGCGAGTTGGGCGATGAGTGCCCGCGTCCTCATTGAAGCATACTTCGACTTCTTTGGTGTTGGCATATTGGTTGGCGGTCGTAATCATCTTGCCAATCTCTATGGGTGGCTTGTGGTTGAATTTGTAGCGGAGGTCACAGAGATGGAGTCCTCGGTTGAAGGAGGTGATGACCTCTGCTTCCGTGATGTTGGGAATAGAATTCCTCATCTCAGAAAAGCATCTAATGTAGCTACGGAGGAGCTTGGATGGCTTCTGGTAGATGCGGTTTAGATCGTGCTTTGTGCCCGACCAAGTACATGTAGCTGTTGATGTTTCACCACCGATAGCCTGCCTCAGGGATACCCGAGGCAGTATGTTCGGGCTTCAGCGTATGCGAAACTCGACGGTGAACGCGAGAGACAGTCGATTTATCCTGGTTTAGGCCCTCAACTATAGTCGAGTAACAACCCTACGTCCAGCCGGCGTTAGCCTCTGCGTTGGATTGATTATGAAGTATCATGTACAATTGTTCTCTCTTCTCTCTTAGGAGCCCTACCCTCCTTTATATAGTCAGGAGGCCAGAGTCCTAGTCGGTTTACAATGAGATTTCCTAGTAGGATTACTGAATAGTACTACTACTAAGATTACATGGGAAGAATCCTAGTTGGACTAGATCTTCTCTCTCCCTTGTAGGGTATCCTATGGGTCCCACATCGACAAGCCCCCGAGCACTTCATGGTTGAGCTCTGAAAGTCTCGTTTTGCTCCTTCAAGTCTTGTTGAGTAGGAACAAATGTCATCTGAGTGCTTTCTGGAGTGAAACCTTGTAGCGCTTCTTGGGACCTTTGAGTGGTGAGTGCTTTTTTTGAAGAAAAAGTACATCCATCTGGTTGTAGCCCCCGAGCCTCTTGCTATTTGGAACAAGGAGCTGGAGGATCTTGTCTTGGAGTTGCTCTGTTTGTTCGTTGAAGTTTTATCAAAAAGAACTCGAATATGGATCGTTCTGGGTTCTTTTTGTCGTAATGTCTTGAAGTGGTCTGCGTTGAGGAAGTCTTTTGGTGATGTGCGCTTTTTCAAAGAAAAAGTGCACTCACTGAGTGTAGCCCCCGAGCCTCTTGCTATTTGGAACAAAAAGTTGGAGGGTCTTGAATCTTTATGTTGTTTGAAAATTTGTGTTCTAAAGTAGTCCCTGAGAGTTGGATTATGTCATCATCTGAGTAGTTTTGCGGCATATTTCTGAAGCAGCCCTTTAGTCTTGGATTAAACCATCATCTGAGTAGTTTCGCAGTATGCAGCCTCCGAGCATATATCCTTGTTGTTTTGTTCAGGAAGAACTCGGATGCGAGGTCTTGGCGTATTCTTTGATAGTCTGCTGTTGTCAGATGTGGTTGTATGGTGGTGGTTGAGTGTAAATGCCTTTTGTTCACGGGTTGTACTGTGCTGGTATATTCTTCCGAATATGCCCGTCTTCGAGTACTGTTCCCTCTCGCCTGAGTCATCCATTATTGAGTCCTGTCTTTTCACTGTGTTCTTTGTTAGGCTTATTTCGTTGGTGCTCCTAGTCCATGTGCGCCGCTCCTTTGATCTATAAATACTGTCTTGGAGTGCTTGTTTTCATCCATTGGACTTTCTGTTGAAACCCCATCGTGGTCATGAACATGGTAGTTTGTGAAGTAGAGCAGCCCCCGGGTATATTTTGTAGTTCCTGTGTGTCTTGTCGTAGTTGGAGGAAGTCTTGTGATAGGGATTAGAGGTAGGCTAATCCCGCGACAGCATTGTGCCTGGATGTACGTGGCGGTGGTTGGAGGAAGTCTTGTGATGTGGGCTTCATTTCTTCATCTGGCAGTTCTGGGTTGATCCTCATCGCCTGTCTTGAGACTGTCCGGTGCAGATCAACACCATATCCAGCATCACATCGGTCTTGGGTAGACAGATGCCCACCGGGCTTCTCTGCTCCGTGTTGTCTTGTCATGCTGCTGATTTCTGCCTTGGATGCACTGCGTCCGTCCTTTGAAGAAAACAGTGTAGCTGATGGCGGTTTGTCCTTCCGGGTAGCAATTTGGGACACGTAGTTGTTCTAGAGCCTAGCCGTGTCCGTGTTCCTCTTTGCTACTTTGCTTTTCGTGGTGCCGAGTTCGTTGGGTCTTGTAAGATTTGTAATCTTCTATTTTTGAAGTCGCTTGTAATGGAACGAATCTTGTCTTCTGGGTTGTCCTTTACTTTTCTGCTGTGATCCCTGTCATTTATGAGATTACCGAGTTCTTTCTTAAATAACTGGGTTCTTTTGTTCCTTGCGAAGTAGCCCTTCATTTCTTCCTGTTTGACGAGTTGTTCTTGTAGTGATCTGATAACCCTGCCGTGGTGCTGGACGGATAAGTCTGAAATTTGCCCATTGGATTGTACCATTGTGTGGATTTGTGCCCTCCGTCATTTTAGCTGTGTTGGTAAATGGACCGTTGCGTTCTCACACTGTGTTTTAACGGGCCTGGTGGGCCATTTCTAACGCTGTAAAATTTATTTATAGACCCTTCGTCCTCTTTTTCTTTACTGCCTTTCTTTTGCCTTCAAACCCTAGCTCTTAATCATCCACCGCTGCCGTTGCCGCCGCTGTCCTTAGCGCCGCCATCTAGCTTCATCTTCTCCAGTACCTTTTTGCTTCCGCTAGTTCATGGGTAGGAAGAAAACCGCGAGCAAGTCCCAGGCGACCTTCGTGGACGAGGAGTCATCCCTTTCTTTGATCGAGGACCAAGAGTTCGTGGCAATGAGGGCTGCTCGGAAAGTTTGGCCGGCTCCAACAACAAGCGAAGATCAGCTGCGTGAGCTCGTCAGCGACGACTTGATCCAAAGCAAAGTCATCGCTGAATGGAGAGTTCCGGGCGAGCATCGGGTTCCTACTCTGGGTCCTGGTGAGATTGTCCTCTTCGTTTCCTTTGTCCGTGCCAGACTTTGCCTTCCTGCTTCCTCCTTCCTTCATCAGTTTCTTGGTTATTTCGGGGTTAGTCTGAACCATCTAACCCCTAATGCCGTTCTCCATCTTTCCGTTTTCGTTCATCTTTGTGAAGCCTTCCTCGGAATCCCTCCTTCTCTATCTCTTTTTCGCTATTTCTTTCATCTGAAACCTCAACCCCGCCACGAAGAAACCAGCATTCTTGGTGGTTGTGGGATTCAGTTTTGCCAGGGTCTTAAGATTAAGTTTTTTGACTATGACCTGGTCAATTCTGTACAAGATTGGCGTGCCGACTGGTTTTATGCTGCCAATTTGATCCCTTCCCTTGTCGTCCACTCTAGATCCGGTCCTGTGGTGAATGACCGATGGGACAAGAAACTTGATTCGCCTGCTGAGATTCAAGTGATCCAGCCACTCCTTGATAGGATTAGCATGCTGAAACAGCAGGGTTTAACCAGTTTCGGCATTGTTTCGAGTTTTCTTCGTCGTCGAGTTCAGCCCTTGAAAGAGCGGGAGCACCTTGGCTTTGAGTATTCTGGGGCCGAGGATCCCTCGCGCATGGTCCCAGCCCTTGAGCTGACCGATGAGGAGGTACTCGAGCGTCTCTAGAAGATGTTGAAGGGAGTGAGCGTTATTCCTCCTGTTGTCTCCGAGTTCTCTGTCAACAATCCGCCCCCAGCGGTGAGTTGTTTATCTCTTTGTTTGGATACTTTATGTACTCTCGCTACATCCATTTTTGCTTAGCTTTTCCTTGTCTTGCTATTTTATCCTTTTTCGTAGGAGCTTGGGCGAAACTTTGTTGACCTGATCCCTCTTGATGTTCTCCCTGCCGTGGCGGAGACTGGGGATAAACTTGCTGGAACTTCTACAACTAGTACGTCCCCACCCTCCACAGCGCTTCCTGGAGTTTTTTCGGATTTGTTGATGTATATGAAGAATATGTTCCTTGTCTAGTCCCCTGCGGTCCTCGTAGTGTCCCAAAGAGGGGGCGAACGGATGGGTCTTCATCTGGCCTGCCTGTCTCCAAGAAGCCTCGCAAACCAAGTACTCTCTCAGGTACTCCAGTTGTTGCTAGCATGCTCTTAGGTGAGCACATTTAATACTTTTTGTTCCTTTGTTTTCCTGTTTCTCTCTTGAACCGAGTACTTTTTATTCTTTTTTCAACGGGTACTCTAGTTTCCTTGGCTGAGGGAGAGGAGGATGACGAAGTACCCCTCATCATGCGGCAGTGAGTTGTTTTCATATTCCTGTTGCATTGAATTTCTCTTCTTTGTCTTGACTTTTAGTCTTGAACTTTTTTGAAGTAACCGGACGCTGGGTATGAGTTCTTCTGAGGCTCCCACGCTGACTTCTTCTATAGCCCCAGTGTCAAGTTCTTTGGTAGCCTTGGCACCGAGCTCTACCGCCCCTCCAGTGCAGAGTTCTTCTACAACTCCAGCCCCGGCTTCCTCCGTGGCTCCGTTATCCACTATCCCGCTCCCATCGTCGGGTGGCGGGGACGTTTTCACCGTCGTAGTCCCCCCTGCGAGGCCTTCTTTTGGCTTCGCGAGGAAGAAGGTGGTTGGGTGAGTAGATTCTGGCTTCATCTTTTTGCCTCTGCCTTCCTTCTTCTGGTTCTCATCGGTGCTTTCTTTTATCAATTTTTAGTGTTTCATCTTCTCTCGTTTCTTCGTCGACTTCTTCTCAGCCTCCCGCCGTGCCCTCGAGTTCTGAGCCTCAGGACTCGCAACATACTGTTGGTGAAGTTGCTGCGGGGGCTTCGGAGCTACCAAGCGAAGTTGCGGACTTGGCCGCCCTGGAGGTGTCTATGGCCATCGCGTCGGGTCCTTCTGAGGGATTGGCTTCAGCTTCCCTGGAAGTTGCTTTGGTCACTCCTTCTTCACCCCAGTCGGCCTCTCCTTCCCCTTCTCTTTCTTCTGGCGGTCCCTCTTTTACTGGTGACGTGGTGCAACAGTTCGATGCCACCCATCAGCTATCGGAGCTGACCGCAGCCTGGGGGAGCTTGGCGTCCTCTGCGACTTCTTTCGGGGAGAAGCTTCACGTAAGTTTTTCTGAGATTCTTTCTTAGGCCATTTGTTTTGCCTTCACCCTTACGCCTTATTTTTCTCTTTCTTTAATTGTTTAGACTTTCTCTCGTGACCATACCGGCTTCTTCTTTTCGTCTAAAACCGAGAAGAAGTTGTCCTCCGAGGTAAGCTCTCTAAAGACTGACCTTGACCTCCTCCAGGCTGAGTTGGAGACTAAGCGTAAGACGCATCAAAAAGAGGAAAAAGCTCTCCGTGCCCGGGTGGTAGAGGCAGAGAAACAGAGAGATACTGCTGCCCAGGAGTTGGAGAAACAGAAAGATGCTGCTATCCGGGAGGCTTCAAAGAACTCAGAGGCCATGAAGAGCTTGGAAGCCGTGAAGAAAGAATGTAAAGGTATTCCGGGTTCTTTTTGTTTTTTTAGTATTCAAACCTTTCCCTTCTGCTGACTTATTGTTTGGTGTTTTGTCCAGCTCTCCGAGTTGAAGGAAAAAAGCTCTCGGAGGGCATTGATGAAATGAAGACTCTTGTTCATACCAGTCATAACAAGGCTGAGGAGGTAACTACTCATGCTGAAGAAGAACTTGCACTTGCTAAGTTGATCAGGCGTGGAGCTGATAAAGATCTTGTGCAGGCCCAAAAAACTATTGAAGACTTGTCTGGGAAGCTAGCGACGGCTACTGAAAATTGGAATGTTTTGTGGAAATCCTTTCGTTCAGTAGCTGATGTTCTCCGGACTCCAGCGAATGACGGGCAATCTTGGGCTCAGTTCATTCCTCGGATTCCGACTCGTTTCCAAGAGTTCATGAAGAAGTGCGCTCAAGTATGTACCAAGAATGTGCTGGCCTAGGTCTGGGTCCTTGCTCCAGAGGCGCCTCTGTCCAAGATAGCGGAGGAAGCTGATAGTCAAGAATACCTTGATGTTGTTGAGAGGATGGAGCCCGAGGTCAAAGATTTAGCCAGTAGGGTTGTAGACAGTCTTAATATTGATATTTCCCTTCCTGATGACAATGCCTGATCCAATTGACTAGCCTCTTGTAATATTATACTCCTCTTCAAATGAAGATTCTTTATTTTCGTTGATGTATTCTTTGCTCGGGTGTGGTCGGAGTTACTTGACTTGCTGAGTACTTTGTCCCATTTTCGTCTCTGCTCTGTAAACAACTCTGTGCGTTATCCTGATGAAATCCCTCGATTTGTCGAGTACTTTTCTTTTCTTCCTCTTTTGTGACCCATCGAGTGCTTTGTCCGTGCTATGACTTGTTAGATGTAGATCTTTGTGTTGACAACCTTTCGTCTGCGCTATGTAAAATGACTCGGCATGGAATGTTGCTTCGACAAACTTCGGCATCCGAGTGCTTTTTTGAGTGGTGCATGTGCTTTTCTGAGGAAAAAGTATTCCTATCTGGATGTAGACCCCAAGCCTCTTGCTTTTCGGAATGAAGAGCTAGAGGGTCTTTTGAAGCTCAATTTCGGTCGACTAGTTTTAGGTGTTAGCTTTTAGCTACCCTTATCGGCGGGCTCAAGCGTGTTTTCAGCTATTTTGCTCTCGGCCGGGATGCTCAGGCATGTTTTCAGCCATTTTGCTTTTGGTTTCAGGTGTTAGCTTTTAGCTACCCTCATCGGCAGGCTCAAGCGTCTTTTCAACTATTTTGCTCTCGGCCGGGATGCTCAGGCATGTTTTTAGTCATTTTGCTTTTTGTTTCGGGTGTTAGCTTTTAGCTACCCTCATCGGCGGGCTCAAGCGTCTTTTCAGCTATTTTGCTCTTGGCCGGGATGCTCAAGCATGTTTTCAGCCATTTTGCTTTTTGTTTCAGGCGTTAGCTTTTAGCTACCCTCATCGGTGGGCTCAAGCGTGTTTTCAGCTATTTTGCTCTCGGCCGGGATGCTCAGGCATGTTTTCAGCCATTTTGCTTTGTTTCGTGAAAACAACTCGTTGAAAGTCATGACAAGACATGCTGTGGATGAATATCATCTTTATTGATCATGAATATAAACTAATACATATGTTGTCGAAGAATATTGTCCTTCGTTGATTGTGAGCGTTGGTCCCTTGTGGCTTGCATATCTGTTTTTTCTTGAGTTGTTTTTACGTGTAGAATCTTCTTAGCTGGCTGATGTGCCATGTATTGCTGACTTCTCTTCCATCTTCGGTTATTAACTTGTATGTGCCTGGTCCGGTGACTTTTGTGACTATGAACGGTCCTTCCCATGGACTGAGTAGCTTATGTCGTCCGTCAGTCTTTTGTATCCTTCTTAGCACTAAGTCTCCGACTTGTAATGATCGAGGATGGGTACCCTTGTTGTAGTGTCATCTTAAACCTTGTAGGTATCTGGCTGATTGGAGGGTAGCGTTTACTCTGACTTCTTCTGAGCTGTCGAGTTCTAATCTTCTTGTGTGTTCTGCTTCTCCCTCATCGTATTGTTCTATCTTTGGTGATGTCCAGATCAAGTCGGCAGGCAGTACGGCCTCTGACCCGTAAACTAGGAAGAAGGGTGAGTAGCCTGTTGCTCTGCTTATTTGAGTTCGTAGCCCCCATACTACTTTCGGTAATTCTTCAATCCATTTGGACCCATAGTCCACTAGTTCTTCGTATAACCTTGGTTTTAATCCGGCTAGTATGAGTCCATTAGCTCTTTCTACTTGTCCGTTGGCTTCTGGATGTGCAATAGATGCATAGTCTATACTGAAACCATAGTCTTGTGCCTAGCTTTTGAATTCTATAGCTGTGAAGGGGGAGCCTAGATCTGTGATGATTCGATTGGGCATGCCGAAGCGGTGTGTAATGTCTTGGATGAACTCGACTGCTTTGGTTGCGCTGTATTTCACGAGTGGTTTGTATTCAATCCACTTGGTGAACTTGTCGATTGCTACAAAGATGTACTCGAAGCCGCCTTTTGCTTTCTTCAGGGGTCCTACTTGATCCAGTCCCCAGCAGGAAAAAGGCCAAGCGGGTGGGATGTAGATAAGATTGTGAGCTGGTACATGGGCTTGTCTTGCAAACATTTGGCAACCTTTGCATTTTCTGACAAGTTCTTCTGCGTCTTTCAAAGCAGGTTGGCCAGTAGAATCTGGTGCGAAATGCTTTGCCAACCAGTGTCCTTGAAGCGGCATGATTTCCACAGCAACATGAGTGTATTTCGTCTAGGATCTCTTTGCCTTCTTCAAATGAGACATATTTAGGAGTACTCCTGATGATGCTGCTCTTCTATAAAGTCTATCTCCTACTAGAACGTAGTTTTTGCTTCTGCGAACAACTTGGGTGGCTTCTACTTTATCTGCTGGCAATTTATTTTCTTTGATATAGTCGATGAAAACTTGGCTCCATGAAGTGTTGATTACCAAGATCTGAACGCCTTTAGCCTGAATTTCATGGGTTGTTTCACCGGGTTGTTTGATAGAGGGAACTGATAGCTCTTCTATGAATACGCCGGGTGGAACCTTCGCTCTGTCTGATCCGAGCTTGGCAAGGACATCTGCTACAATGTTGGAATCGCACAGGACGTGTAAAATTTCTAATCCTTGGAAATGTTTTTCAAGTTTCCATATTTTAGCACAGTAAGCACCCATGTTTTCTTTTGTGCAATCCCAATCTTTGTTTACTTGGTTGATGACTACTGCTGAATCGCCATATACGAGTAATCTCTTTATTCCGAGGGTAATTGCCACTCGTAGCCCGTGGATGAGGGCTTCATATTCTGCTTCGTTATTTGTAGCTTGCCATAATATCTGAAGGACGTACTTGAGTTGTTTTCCTTCTGGAGAAATGAGGAGAACGCCTACACCGGCTCCGCCTAGTTTGAGTGACCCATCAAAGTACATCTTCCAGTGGTCAAGGATTGTATCTGATAAAGGCTGTTGAATCTCTGTCCACTCGGCCACAAAATCGGCAAGGGCTTGAGATTTGATTGCTTTCCGCGGGATGAAATCAATGTTAAGAGCTCCGAGTTCAACTGCCCACTTTGATATGCATCCCGTCGCATCTCTGTTGTGTAAGATGTCTCCGAGCGGGAAGTCTGTTACCACGGTAATCTTGTGGCTTTTGAAATAGTGGCGAAGCTTGCGTGAGGTGATAAGTAGAGCGTAGAGTAGTTTTTGTACATGCGGGTACCTGGATTTTTGATTCAGATAATACTTCGCTGATGTAGTATACAGGTCGTTGTACTTTATACATGCGTCCTTCTTCTTCTCTTTCTATGACTATTGTCGTGCTGACCACAGCAGTAGTCGCCGCAATGTATAGCATCATATCTTCGTCTTTCCTTGGGGGTGTGAGAATTGGTGAGGATGTGAGGTATGCCTTAAGTTTCTTGAAAGCTTCGTTGGCTTCTTTTGTCCACTCAAACTTTTCTGTCTTCTTTAGTAGTTTAAAGAAAGGTAACCCCTTTTCGCCGAGTCTTGATATGAAATGGTTGAGGGCCGCCATGCATCCTGTTAGTTTCTGCACATCTTTGATACTTCTAGGTGGGCCCATCTCTGTTATAGCTCAAATTTGCTTGGTGCTGGCTTCAATCCCGCGCTGACTGACCAAAAATCCGAGTAGTTGTCCTGAGGGAACTCCGAATACACATTTATTTGGGTTCAACTTCCATCTCCATCTCTTCAAGTTTTCGAAGGTTTGCTTTACATCTTCAATCAGAGTGTCTGGGTTCTTTGTCTTCACCACTACATCATCCACGTATGCCTCCACATTTTCACCGATTTGATCCCCAAGGCAAGTTTGGATAGCTCTTTGGTATGTGGCGCCAGCGTTCTTTAGTCCAAACGACATGGTCTTGTAACAGTAAGCACCGAACGGAGTAATGAAAGACGTCTTGCTCTGGTCTTGTTCTTTTAATGCGATCTGGTGATGCCCTGAATAGCAATCGAGAAAGGATAATAGTGTAGACCCTGCTGTTGAGTCGACTATCTGGTCAATGCGTGGTAGCCCGAACGGATCTTTTGGGCAATGTTTATTGAGATCTGTGTAGTCGACGCACATGCGCCACTCGTCCGTGTTCTTCTTCCGCACAAGGACCGGGTTAGCTAGCCAGTCTAGATGAAGGATTTCTCTGATGAATCCGGTTGCCGGCAGTTTTGTGATTTCCTTTTTAATCGCTGCCTTTTTGTCAGGTGAGAATCGTCGTAGCCATTGCTTTATAGGCTTGGAGCTTTCATTAACATCAATTCTGTGCTCAGCCAACTCTCTTGGGACACCTGGCATGTCGGCCGGCTTCCAAGCGAAGATATCTTTGTTGTCCCAAAGAAAGTTGGTGAGCGCGAGTTCCTATTTTGCCGAGAGGTGAGCACTGATGGTTGCTGTCTTGGAGGTATCACCAGTGCCCAAGTCAATTTGCTTGACGTCGGCTTCTTTTGGTGGTGTGATGATGCTGGGCTTTTTAGCCGGTATTTCTAATTCTTCTTGGCTCATCTCTGCAGCAATTGTGGCTATTTCTTTTCTTCCATTGTCGGCTTGTGCTTTGGCTGCAATTTAGATTGCCTGAACGTCGCAGTCAAAAGCATGCTTCAAATCACTTCGAAGAGAAAGGATACCGTTGGGTCCTGGCATCTTAAGCAATAAGTACGGATAATGTGGTATTGCCATGAATTTTGCCAGTGCTGGGTGTCCAAGGATTGCATAATATGACGAATCAAAGTCTATGACCTCAAATTTGATAAACTCTGTTCGGTAGTTCGAAGGAGTTCCGAAAGTAACGGGTAAAGTAATTTGTCCGAGTGGCATGGCTGCTTTGCCGGGTACTATTCCGTAAAAAGGTGTGCTTGTTGGTGTGATCATCCCGGCGAGTTGTAGTCCCATTTTCCTTAGTGTTTCTGAAAAGATGATGTTGAGTCCAGCTCCCCCGTCGATTAGTACTTTGGTGACAGTCATACCGGCAATAGTTGGGTCTAGAACTAGTGGGTAATGGCATGCGTTCCCTACGCTAGTCCATTGGTCTTCTCTTGAAAATTGGATTGGATATTGTGACCAATTGAGATATCTTGGTGTAGCCGGTTCTGCTGTCATGATAGTCCGTAGTGCTAGTTTTTCTTGATGTTTGCTTCTGCAATCTGGAGCCCCTGAGAAGATCACTGCTACCGTTCCCCTGGGTTTTTGGAATCCTTTGTCCTCGTAGTTGTCTTCATCTTTTTTCTGATTGTCCTCCTTGGTGTTCTCCTTACTATCTTTTCTTGTGTATCGATCATTGAAAGTGTAGCAATTTCCGATGGTGTGCCTCCCATTAGGGTGCAATGGGCAACGTATGTTTTCAATGTCATCATATCTTCTGGGTTTGGAAAACTTCTTTGATTTGTCGGCCATTGCCACGGTATTGTCTGGTCTACGTTTTCTTTCTTGATGTCTGCTATTTCGATGATTTTGCTTGTCCGGGTTGTCCTGGTTGCTTCTATCCAGGAACCTCTCTTGTGTTTTTTCTTCTGCAGTAATCATCTTTTCTACTGTTCGTCTGAACTCTTCATTGTTTCTTGGATTTTCTTTGCAGAAGTCTTGAAATTGCCACCTAGCCATGATTCCGTGAGAAAAAGCTTCAATTACTTCTCGTTCGGTGATGTCATGCACTTGAGCCCGCAGTTCGCCGAATCATCGATAGTAATTTCTGAGACTTTCGCCTCCCTTTTGCTTGAGTCCTTTCAGTTCTGCATGAGTGATCGGGTGTGTGATGATACCCGCAAAATTTTCACAGAAAGCTCTTTGCAAGTCTTCCCAATTTCTGATCGACCCTGGGTTCAATTTATCGAACCATTGGAGGGGCATCGTTTCTAGTGCCATGGGAAAGAACAGGGTCTTGATATCGTCGTCTCCTCCGGCTAGTTCAATTAATTGTGAATATATTCTGAGCCATTGCCTTGGTTTAGTTTTGCCATCGTACTTGGAGTGGTTAGATGGTTTGAACTTGTGAGGTAATCGTACCGATGCAAGCCTGTTCGCGAAACAGGGGAATCTGTCGTGTGTTCCGGCTTTTTTGAATTCGGATTCAGCACCTCCTTCTGGCCAACTGTTGTTTTGATGGGAATAAGTCTATGAGGCTGTCTGGGTAGGCACCCTACTCCTGGTCTTCCTTGGTTGTTCAAATTGGTGGCCTTGATTATGTTCCTTCCTACTTTCTTCGTTATGGCTTCCACCTGGCCCAAGTCTTTCGAAAGCGGACTTCCTTTGATTTTGGTCTTCTTGCCTGTGGGTTGTTGATCTGGCGGGTAGTCTTGATTGGGCTCTCTCTTCATGCGTTCTCGGGGTTGTCGACCGGAACAAGTCTTGGAGCTGTTCATACTTCTCACTGGGATATGAAGTTGCCCTGAGTTCTTCTAATGCTTCTTGAATCTTATCGTAAGGCGTATTCACCGTGCGTCTTCCTTCGACTTCTCGTTGTGATTTTCTTCTGTCGTATTCAGCCAACTCTGACTCATATCTGATCCAGGCTTCCCTGCGCTGCCTAGCACGGTGTTGGCGCCCTTGCTTCAACTTGTTTTTCCTTTCTCTAGCTTGTTTCTGACTCTTAGTTTCTCCATCGTAGCCCTAGGCAAAGGGTGATATGTTGGATTCTGATTCATTCGATGACCTGACATCGGGTGCTTCTGGGGGATTTAATGGTGACCGAGGACATTGAACCATGAGTACTTCCCGTGCGTGAGACGTTCTGTTATTGGTGTTAGTTTTATACAGTCGGAGTTGCTGATGACTTCAGTAGATGTTTCGATGTCGTAGATCGAGTCTCCTTCTTGGTAAGGTAGAATAGCTGTTGTTGTTGTGCCGACTAGTTGGGTTTCGCTATCTTCAGGAATCGAACCTGGCCAGTGGATGATACAATCTTACGATGTTATCGTTAGCATGAGACCCTCCTGGGCTCCTGCCAGTGGTATCCCAAGCATTGGATTGAAAGACCTTTCGAACTGTCCCTGATAGGATTTTGCCATGTTGTCGAGCCCAAATGGAAAAGAACTTGACTTTTTGAAAGAACTCTGAGGGTAATCCGAGTTGTTTTGGGTTGTGCTCTGGAATCCTGTCCCAAAAGAACTCAGTTTCTTGAAAGCACTCGAATAAGACTTCACCTTGGACACAGAACTTGAATTCGAGTCGGATGCACGTAGCCGGGAAATCTTATTTTAATCGGATATTATGAGCTGCGTGAATCTTCTGGTGAGCTGATCCGTCGTAGTTATCGAAATAGGAAATTCTTCATGATGATCCAGATCTTTGAGGAGATGGCTTTGAAGCTTGCCGTAGTTGTCCACCTCACAGATCCATGAGCCGAAGATGAAAGTTGATCCCGTCGGGAAGATCATGTTATCGAGGTCCATCGAGCTCTCGGATGCAAAGTCGTCGAAAGCCCCTACCTGGCGCGCCAGCTGTCGATGTTTCACCACCGATAGCCTGCCTCGGGGATACCCGAGGCAATATGTTCGGGCTTCAACGTATGCGGAACTCGACGGTGAACGCGAGAGACAGTCAATTTATCCTGGTTCAGGCCCTCGACTATAGTCGAGTAACAACCCTACGTCCAGCCGGTGTTAGCCTCTGCATTGGATTGATTATGAAGTATCGTGTACAATTGTTCTCTCTTCTGTCTTAGGAGCCCTGCCCTCCTTTATATAGTCAGGAGGCCAGAGTCCTAGTCGGTTTACAATGAGATTTTCTAGTAGGATTACTGAATAGTACTACTACTAAGATTACATGGAAAGAATCCTAGTTAGACTAGATCTTCTCTCTCCCTTGCAGGGTATCCTGTGGGTCCCGCATCGACAGTAGCCATATAGTTGTCGGTGAAAAGTTTCTTCAGCTCTTCCTAGGATCCGACGGAGTCCGAGGCGAGGCTTGTGAACCAGTTCATCGTAGTTAGTGTAAGCATGATGGGAAGATAGTTCACCATGATGCTGCTATCTCCCCTAGTGGCGCGCATAGCAGTGGCGTAAGCTTGTAGCCACTGTGTGGGGTTCATTCGTCCCTCGTAGGGCTTGACCCCAGTGATTTTGAAACCGTGGGGCCACTGAAGTGTTTAGAGTGCCCTCATGAATGCTGGGGGCCCTTTGGGATTGTCGGCGCCATGATCTGCAGCGTTGCCGGTGTTGAGTAGCTCGAGAGTTGAGTTCGGATTACTGAACTCTTGCTCATACTCTTGACGGTGGTGTACTTCTTCTTCATGGCGACCAAAACAGCGCTCGTCGATACATTGTCATGTGTCTCAAAGATTGTTGAAGTGCGCTCAGACGTCCTAGTCGACCTCCTGGTCGTGTTGGAGAGGGTGTTCGATGCAGTTGCCCCTAGCTCCCCTTGGAAGGGTTGTCTGTCGTCACGGTGCTGGTTGGTGAAGCAACTTGGGCGACGATCAGATCTTGGCATGGTTGATCAACGAATCAAGCTTGTGGAGTATGAAGGTCTCTGATCCTGGTGGATCTCGTTGACCTGGCAGTGCGCCACTTTAAGCATGGCGGCGACCTTGGCGACCTCCGGTGTTTATGGGAGCTGGGCGAGTTCATTGGCGGCCACGACCAAGTTGGCGCTTGGGGTCTTGTAGACACTATGGCCATCAACACGGACAAATTCATCATCGAGGTTACGTTGGAGTTGGCGTGGCCTTCCTTGCAAGTCGAGCTGAGCCTTGGCTAGCACGAGGGTAGCCTCATTTGCTCAGCACTGCGCATGGTTGACGTTCCTATTGACGCGGGCAGCGCGGTCCTCCTCGGTCTCCCCGTTCCATGCGGGGCTATCGACGCTAACGTTGAAGATTGCGCCTCCACGGAAGGGAGGGAAAGGAGGTTGTTCAGCGGTGGTTTCGGCGATAGTCTCCGTAGAGCCCTGGGACTCGAAGTCTGGATTCTCCTCCAAGATGGTTGGGAGGGATGCTTCGGGGCATCGATCGACGTGTAGCATGTTGACAGCCGGCGAGGGCAGGTCGACGATCTGGTCGGCAAGAGGATAGCTATCTCCAACCTGGGCAGCGAATTTGCCCCTTAGGGCTTCTTGATAGGCGGCGGCAACGCTGGTGATCCCAAATTGTAGGGTCGTAACCCCTGGAGTTTCCCAAGCAGCCTTTGATAGATCTGGATCATAGGGTGGTCGGCGCTAAACTAGAGTGGTCAGAGCCGATTCTATGATGGAGAGGCAATCGACGAGCTTCTGGCCAACCTGATCGATGGATGCGATCAGATCGTCATTGTTGATTTGCCTACTCTAGTAGCAGGAGAGCGGACGGCGAATTGTCGACAAAAGCGACCTCGGAAGTGGTTCTGAGATCGGTTCTACAGTCGTAGGTGTTGGGGTGATTGGCGTAGTATCAATCTGCACCGGTTCGATGAGCTCTCTAACTCAGTCAGCGTTGATGATCCACGAGATCGATCCGACCATGAAGATCTAGCCGGGCTGTGGGAGGGACGAAGAGCCTGTAAAATGTACCATCTTGTTCAACATGGAAATAGCACATACACCCCTACCTGGCATGCCAACTGTCGATAGAATAACGTCGGCAGTCCTCCGAGGGGTATCCCACGAAGGTAGATTGATCGACAGAGATGCGTGTAATCGAGAACAAGGCAACAGAGACACACGAGTTAGACAGGTTCAGACCGTCAGTATGACGTAATACCCTACTCCTGTGGTCTATTGGATTGTATTGACTATCATATGATATTGCGTGTATTTGGAGGGGTCCCTGTCCACCTTATATAGTCCAAGGGCAGGGTTACAAGTTGGTTAGATCTAGGAGATAACCAGAAAGTAATAACATATTACAAGAATCATGGGATCATATGTATCCTAACAGATCTCGTAGCATCTTTAGGATATCTTTCTGGTGTCTTGCAGGACACGCCGAGCAGTGTCGTGCCCCATAAGGCTTCATCTGGTGGGCTAGGCCGCCCCTGGGGGCACTGCTCATGTGATATGTCATGGGTATCCGAGGTCATACCCCCCACATCATCACTTGATTCTTTCTTGGACTTGTCCTTGTTCTTGGATGATGAGCTAGCCTTGAATGCTACACTCTTCTTCTTCTTGTCTCCTTCTTCCTTCTTGTCATCCTTGTCAACCCCTTCCCTTTTCACATGGTATGTCTCTTGTGTCATGACATCACCTAGTACTTGATTAGGGGTAATGTCATTCAATCCTCCTCTTATGATAAGCAATCTCAACATCTCAAATCTTGGAGGTAGGCACATCAAGAACTGATAAGAGACATTATCATCATTGATCTTCTCTCCCAATGCCTTCAAATCATTGACAATCACTTGCAATCGATGGAACATCTCCAGAATGCTCTCATCTTCCTTCATCTTGAAGCTTGTCAACTTGTCCTTGAGAATATACAACTTGGCACTCTTCACCACCGGTGTGCCCTCATATGTTTCCTCCAATCTCTTCCATGCCTCATTAGCTCTATCATAATCTTTGATTTTCTCAAACACCTTGGAATCAATGGCATTGTATATGGTGCCGAGAGCCATTGTATTGCGTTGCTTGTTGGTCTTATCTTGGTTGGTGAGATTGTCGGGATCAGTGATAGCATAGTCACTCTCGGTCACATCCCATATTTGATTATTGATTCAACCAAGATACATCTTCATCTTTCTCTTCCAATAATCATAGCATGTGCCATTAAAGAACGGTGGTTTGCCCCCCACATGGTTGAATACAACTTGAGCCATAATTTGACATCGAGGTTGTTAAGCCTTCAATTAAACGGTGACCACGGCTCCGATACCACTTGAAAGGTCCTAATATGGCTAGAGGGCGGTGAATAGCCTATTTAAAAATCTACAAACCAACTAGAGCAATTTGATTAGTATGACAAATAGCAAAAAGCAAACTTGCTCTAGCTCTACAAGGGTTGTGAGCCACCTATCCAATAATTTTAGTTACTATGATCACTAAATACACAAATTACTAAGTTATTACTCACTAAGAGCTCTCACACTTGCTACACTAAAGAGCTCCGCTAGATGAACTTAAGCTACAAAGCAAGCTCTCAATTCTAGCTATACTAAAGAGCTTGCTCCAACTAGTTTGTAGGAATGTAAATAAGTAAGTAAGGTGATTATACTGCCACGTAGAGGAGTGAACCAATCATAAGATGAATACTAACTCAATCACTAGGAGAATACCAAAGAGCAAGAGACAACCAATTTTTCTTCCGAGGTTCACGTGCTTACCGGCACGCTAGTCTATCGACCAACACTTGGTGGTTCAACGGCTAAGAGATGTTGCACGAACCTCGTCCACACAATTGGACACCGCAAGAACCTATCCACAAGTGAGGTAACTCAATGACATGAGCAATCCACTAGAGTTACCTTTCGGCGCTCCGCTAGGGAAGGCACAAGACCCCTCACAATCATCGCGATCGGAGCCGGAGACAATCACCAATCTCCGCTCGATGATCCTCGCTGCTCCAAGCCATCTAGGTGACGGCAACCACCAAGAGTAACAAGTGAATCCCACAGCAAAACACGAACACCAAGTGCCTCTAGATGCAATCACTCAAGGAATGCACTTGGATTCTCTCCCAATCTCACAAAGATGATGAATCGATGATGGAGATGAGTGGGAGGGCTTTGGCTAAGCTCACAAGGATGCTATGTCGATGCAAATGGCCAAGAGAGTGAGCTAGAGCCGGCCAAACAATATTTATAGACACCCTCAAACAATAGAGCCGTTGGCTCAATTATTGGGCTGACTGCGGGACGACCGGACGCGCAGGTCGTGTGCACCGGACGCGTCTGGTGTGGCGACTAAACACGTCCGGTCGCTGCGTCCGGTCACTACTTGACCGCCACGTGTCCCTTTCAAACGAAGTAGCCATTGCCGCCCAACTGCGATCGGAAGCATCCGGTGTGGTTGACCGGACATAGGAGGGGCAGCGTCCGGTCGAGTCCAAAGAGCTCCCAGAGCCGCCTTGGGTCGACCGGACGCTCCCAGCATCCGATCAATTATTACGCTGAACACCCGAGACTTGCTGGTTCACACCAGACGCGTCCGGTGTGATGACCGGACTTGTCCGGTCGCTCTCTGCAATACTGTATCATGCTATATCACTTTGACCTAACGCTGAACAGTAACTTGTCAGCATCCGGTCACTCCACTGAGCCAGAGTCCGGGCACTTTCACTTAGTCGCTCACCTCGGGTACAAATCTCGGACGCGTCTAGTAGCCACACCGGACGCGTTCGGTCACTCCTGTCAAACTACACGAAGTCTAGACAAAATACCAGACGCGTTCGGTCACTCTGTGACCAGCGTGACTAGCTCCTTTTCAACTCTATCTTCTTTACCCTTGCTCAAATGAGCCAACCACCAAGTATATCACCTTCTGCACGTGTTAGCATATTTTTCACAAATGTTTTTAAGGGTGTTAGCACTCCACTAGATCCTAAATGCATATGCAATGAGTTAGAGCATCTAGTGGCACTTTGATAACCGCATTTTGATACGAATTTCACCCCTCTTAATAGTACGGCTATCGATCCTAAATGTGATCACACTCACTAAGTGTCTCGATAACCAAAACAAAAAATCTCCTATCAAGATTCACCTTTGCCTTGAGCTTTTTGTTTTTTCTTTCTCCTTTTTCCAAGTCCAAGCATTTGATCATCACCATGCCATCACCATCATCATGTCATGATCTTCATTTGCTTAAACACTTGGAGTAGTGCTACCTATCTCATAATCACTTTGATAAAAATAGGTTAGCATTTAGGGTTTCATCAATTCACCAAAACAAAACTAGAGCTTTCACCTTCCCCTCTTTCTCCACCGTGCCCAATCCGCTTCCTCGCTTGCTCGATCCCCACTAGGTAGGTCGTGGCCACCGACAATGCCGTGTTTCAAGTATTTTAGGTGTTTTAGACTAATGTTTCAAGTGTTTAATTTGGATATTACAAAAGTAGATCTGGGATGTTGAAAGCTCTAGTTTGGTTTTAGTGAATTGATTAAACCCTAAGTGCTAACCTAGTTCATCTAAGTGATCATGAGATAGGTAGCATTATTCCAAGTGGTGAAGCAACGGTGAAGATCATGATGATGATGATGCCATGGTGACGATCAAGTGCTTGGACTTTGAAAAGAAGAAAGAGAAAAACAAAATGCTCAAGGCAAAGGTGAAAATTGATAGGAGTTTTTTTCGTTTTGGTGATCGAGACACTTAGTGAGTGTGATCACATTTAGGATCGATAGCCGTACTATTAAGAGGGGTGAAACTCGTATCGAAATGCGGTTATCAAAGTGCTAGTAGATGCTCTAACTCATTGCATATGCATTTAGGATCTAGTGGAAAGCCAACTCCCTTGAAAATGTTTGTGAAAATATGCTAACACACATGCATAAGTGTAAGATCCTAATGGCTAGAGGAGGGTGAATAGCCTATTAAAAATTTCTACAACAACACTGAGCAAACCGGTTAGACAATTATGAGGCAAAGCAAGTGTTGCGCTAGCCTACTAAAATTGCAAGCCACCTACCATAATTCTAGTTTATATGGTTTCTATCCACACAATAGCTATGTCACTACACTAAGTTAGTGCACTCTCAAAGCTAACCAAAGAGCCACACTAACCAAACTAACAAGCTCTCACAACTAGCTACACTAAAGAGCTTAAGAACTAGTTTGCGGTATTGTAAAGAGAGAGAGCAAGATAGTTATACAGCCGTGTCGAGGAGTGAACCAATCAATCACAAGGATGAATACCAATGAAGACCAATCACCTCGGAATCAAATGATGACACAATGATTTTTTACCAAGGTTCACTTGCTTGTCGACAAGCTAGTCTTCGTTGTGGCGATTCACTCACTTGAAGGTTCACGCGCTAATTGGCATCATGCGTCAAACCCTCAATAGGGTGCCGCACAACCAACACAAGATGAGAATCACACAAGCCACAAGCAATTCACTAGAGTACATTTTGGCTCTCCATCGGGGAAAGGTCAAGAACCCCTCACAATCACCACGATCGGAGCTGGAGACAATCACCAACCACTGCTCGATGATCCTCGCTGCTCCAAGCCATCTAGGTGGCGGCAACCACCAAGAGTAACAAGTGAATCCCACAGTGAAACACGAACACCAAGTGCCTCTAGATGCAAACACTCAAGCAATGCACTTGGATTTACTCTCAATCTCACAAAGATGATGAATCTATGATGGAGATGAGTGGGAGGGCTTTGGCTAAGCTCACAAGGTTGCTATGTCAATGCAAATGGCCAAAGTGTGAGCTTGAGCCGGCCATGTGGCTTAAATAGAAACCCTCATAAAATAGAGTTGTTGTACCCCTTCACTGGGCACTGCTCAGGGTGACCGGACGCTCCGGTCAGATCGACCAGACGTAGGACCCTAGCATCCGGTCACCCAAAGCTTGCCACGTGTCATTGACTTCAAATGCTGATCGCCCAATCTCAATGTTCATCAGTACATTTAAGTAGTGACTGGACACGCTGCTCGATGTGACCGGATGTAGGACCCCAGCGTTCGGTCATTTCTAGTAAGGTTCCACTCACGACCGGATGCATCCGGTCACACCCGACCGGACTCACCTAGCGTCCGGTCACTCACTTCTCCTCTATGTGCTTCCACGTTAGTAGGACCGGACGCACCACGTCAGCGTTCGGTCACAAAGTGACCCAGCGTCCGGTCAAAGACCGACGCCAGCGTCTTCACTGCTTCCACTGACCGGACGCATCGGTCCAGTTGAGGCCAGCATCCGGTGCACTCTGTGAAATCCTGTCTTTTTTGTATAGGACACCGGTGGCACCGTCGGACTATCCACACTCCGCCGGTGAAGTTTCTTACCCTTGCTCAAATGTGCGAACCACCAAGTGTATCACCTTGTGCACATGTGTTAGCATATTTTCATAAATATTTTTAAGGGTGTTAGCACTCCACTAGATCCTAAATGCATATGCAATAAGTTAGAGCATCTAGTGGTACTTTGATAACCGCATTTCGATATGAGTTTCACCCCTCTTAATAGTATGACTATCAAACCTAAATGTGATCACACTCGCTAAGTGCCTTGATCACCGAAATAAAATGGCTCCTACCACTTATACCTTTGCCTTGAGCCTTTTGTTTTTCTCTTTCTTCTTTTCAAGTCCAACCACTTGATCATCACCATGGCATTACCGTCATCGTGTCATGATCTTCATTTGCTTAGCCACTTGGAATGTGCTACATATCTCATGAACACTTTGATAAACTAGGTTAGCACTTAGGGTTTCATCAATTCACCAAAACCAAACTAGAGCTTTCAACAAGGTGATACACTTGGTGGTTGGCATATTTGATTAAGGATGGTAAAGTTTGGGGTCAAAAGGAGGAGTTTCATATTGATTGAACTCTGCCTTGGGCAGTGACCGAACTCTGACCCCGCGTCCGGTCAGTAGCGCGTAGTGGAGGCTGCCCTCGTTCCCTTGACCAGACGCTGAAGAGAAAGAGGGTTCGAATGCATAGGGGGGGGTGTCCGGTCACCTAGTGACGTACGCTGATGCAAGCAATAGAGAGAGGCTGAGTTGACCGGATGCAGGCTTGGGTTCGGTCATGAGCCACCGGACGCGTACGGTCGTGAATTTCTGCCTCTAGAACCTTACTGGAAGTGACTGGACGCCAGGCGACAGTGCGTCCGTTCCTACACTGTAGTGCGTCCAGTCGCAACTTAACACGTGGCGCGAAGCTGACTAGCCATTAAGATCGGGCACTCAGCATTTGAGGCTGATGACACGTGGCGAGCATTGGGCGACTGGACGCTGGGGTCCTGCGTCCAGTCAACCTGACCGGCGCGTCCGATCAGCCCGTGTTTCAGAGGACTAAGTAGCCAACGGCTCTATTTCGATGAGGGCTCTATTTAAAGGCGTGTGGCTGGCTCTAGCTCTTTCTCTTGGCCATTTGCATTGATATAGCAACCTTGTGAGCTTAGTCAAAGCCCTCCCACTTATCTCCATCATTGATTCATCATCTTTGTAAGATTGGAAGAGAATCCAAGTGCATTGCTTGAGTAATTGCATCTAGAGGCACTTGGTGTTCATGTTTCGCTGCGGTATTCGCTTGTTACTCTTGGTGGTTGCCACTAGCTAGACAGCTTGGAGCAGCGAGGATCATCGAGCGGAGGTTGGTGATTGTCTCCGGCTCCGATCGGGCTGATTGTGAGGGGTTCTTGACCTTTCCCCGGTGGATAGCCAAAAGATACTCTAGTAAATTACTCGTCGCCTGTGTGATCCTCATCTTGTGTTGGTTGTGCGGCACCCTATTGAGGATTTAGCGTGTGAACCTCCAAGTGAGTGAATAGCCACAACGAGGACTTGCCGGCAAGCAAGTGAACCTCGATAAAAAATCATTGTGTTATCATTTGATTCCGAAGTGATTGGTATTCATTCTTGTGATTGATTGGTTCATTCCTCGACTCGGCAGTATAACCATCTTGCTCCCTCTCTTTACATTACCGCAAACTAGTTGTCAAGCTCTTTGGTGTAGCTAGTCGTGAGAGTTTATTAGTTTGGTTAGTGTTGCTCTTTAGTTAGCCTTTGAGAGCACACTAACTTAGTGTAGTAATATAGTCATTGTGTGGATAGAGACTATAGAAACTAAAATTATGGTAGGTGGCTTGCTTTTTAGTAGGCTAGCGCAACACTCGCTTCGTCTCATATTTGTCTATCCGGTTTGCTAAATGTTGCTGTAGAAATTTTTAATAGGCTATTCACCCCCTCTAGCCATTAGGACCTTTCAAATGTTGCATATGTTTCAATGATAATATACGCATACTGCAAGCCTATGTTTCAAGTATTTTAGGTATTTCAGATGTATGTTTTAAATGTTTTATCTGGATGTTGCATATGTTGCTATGGCTATACACGCATGTTTAAAGCGTATGTTCCAAGTGTTTCAGATATTTCAGACATATGTTACAAATGTTTCATCTGGATGTTGTATATGTTGTTATGGCTATACACACATGTTTCAAGCGTATGTTTCAAGCGTTTCATCTGTTTTCAGATGTATGTTGCAAGTATTTCATCTAGATGTTTCAAAAGTAGATTTGGGAGAGCACATGTTACAATGGCGTCGGTGGTGCTGGCGGACAGCAGCCTGCCGCAGCCGCCAGATACTGCTGTTGGGGCGCCGTAGTGGGTCACTGTGCGGACGCATGAGGCTAGAAGGCGCCTCCGCGGCGTGTATCCACATGCCGGGGCAGGTGACTAGGACCCACGTCGGTTCCCCAAGTGTGGGCGCAGCTGTCATCGGGTGAAACAGAGCGAGCGCAATGGTAAGGCGGGAAGCAGCATGGGGTCCACATGGTGGGGCGCACCAAAACAGGTGGGTGCATACTCCTTTTCGAGTGTGGCACGATCTCCTGCCTGTTAGGACGAGCCACATTCGGATATGGGTGCCCGTCCAAACGTCCGAAGCTAGTGTCTCCGAATTCTTATAAAGAATATAGAGGAATATAAAAGGCAGCAAGCTAATCAAAGCAGGCATGCATATGGTTAAACATAAAAAAAATGCAAACACGTTATCTTTCAACAAAGTTAATGATGCGTGGCTAGCGTTCGTTTCATCGTAAACGATCGTAGATTATTTACTGCTGGCTAGTTTAGTATAAGAGAAAAATACTGTTTCCAGCTTATAATCCACTCACATATGTTTGTCCACAGTACGTACTTGTTTCTGCACGTGGTTGGTTGAGTTGTGCTGTTTGCACTTGCAGTAGCCACGAAGTATCCTGTGGTGTGCTACTCCCGCTCGCTCTTTGGTCACGTGCTTCACATTTATGCTCTATTCTCCTGCCAAGGGCACCTCACTGCAGATTACTCGAGATGCGCCGACCGCCTAGTCGGACACTCGACTTGTTTAGCCAAAGTGCGCATCTCGTGACCAGCAAACTAAACCAAAGTAAAGTTAAGCACGGCTGGCACTACAATGCGCGTGGTTGGTGAGATCTGTCGTCCTAACACGCGGAGTATATCTATATATGCCCTCCCTCCCTGTGCTCGCATCGCATCTACAGCACACTACTACTGTAGCACAATGGTAGGAGCAGCTAGATTGCATCGCTAGCCAGCAAGACCAGCTTCTTGTCAGCTAGATTGCATCGCTAGCTAGGCGCGCACGCACGCATAGTCCATGGTGTCGCCAACAGCCTCTGCGGTTGTTCTAGCACCAGCAGCGGCAGTGGCACTGATGGCATTGGCGCTGCAGCTCTCGGCTGCAGCCGCTGCGGCGGCGCCACCCATAGGGCTGCCCGGCTGCAACACAACCTGCGGCAACGTGAGGGTGCCGTACCCCTTCGGCATCAGCCCTGGCTGCCACTGGCCCGGGCTCTACCTCAACTGCGACAGGAACCACGACCCCCCACGGCTCCTGATCGGCGATGGCACTCTCCGCGTCACCAACATCTCCCTCAAGGATACAACCGTGCGCGTGATGCGCACCGGCCCCATCATAAATGTAACCGGCGGCGGCGACTCCATCTCCGAGGCCGGCTGGAACGCCTCGTTCGGCCGCGGCTTCACGGAGCACGGCTACCTGCTGGCGTATGGAAACGAGCTGGTCGTCCTGGGGTGCAACGTTGTCGCGATGCTCCTCGCGGACGGCGTTGGGGTAAAATCCCCGGGGAGCATCGGCGGCTGCGCCAGTTTATGCAGCAAGGAATACGGCGGTGTCGACATAAATAGCGACGACGTGTACGGGCCAATGGGGCAGCAACAATGCACCGGCACCTCGGGTTGCTGCCAGTCCAGCGTCACTACTTTTGCCAACCCACCCAGTAGAGTGCAGGCCAAGCGGCTCTACGTGGACGAGATGCAGGCGCCAGTGAACGTGTTTGTCGCGGAGACGGGGTGGATCCAGCAGCTGGCCAGCCTCAGGTGGAGCGTCACGCAAAGAATCGACGACGTCCAGGAGGTTCCTTTTCTCCTCAGGTGGAGCGTCACGCAGGGCGTGCGGCCACGCCCGCAAAGAATCGACGACGACCTTACGCGGTGCGATGACGACGTCCGCGGCAAGCTGTGCAAGAGCGAACACAGTGATTGCTGGAACGGCTTCCAAGCTCCAGGCTATAAGTGCGAATGCGAGCATGGTTACGACGGCAACCCTTACCTCGCCGGCCCTGGTGGATGCCAAGGTTAGTTGGTCCAGGCCTACTCAAGTTAGTTTATTACTCCTAGTTTAGTTGTTGTACGTGCGCATGAATTACTACATAGCAAGAGTGAATTCCTCTCATCTTATACTAATTAGTTATTTGTGACAAACGGAAGTATATAGTACTTGGTTGATACGAATAGTGAGTATATATTATTGAAGAAAAAAAAATATACAACTAGTTTCATATGGAGTTTGCTATTTATCTGTTGGTGGATTTTTTTAGTTATAAATCTGTCAGTTTTTTTATACGTTTGATTGTGTTTTAGTATTTGTGCTACAACTGTCTACTCAGTCGAATTTATAAAAAAATCTGATAGATTTGAAAATAAAAATCCGTCGACAGATAACTAAGCACTCCCGTTTCATATTTCGGAAAGCTATAAAAACATATGCAGGCTTCTGTAGTGTTCTGTACTTGGGCTATAAATTAGGCATCGTATGAGAAAACAATTAACTGTAGTAGCACAATGGCAGCAGCTCACTGCCTCACTCGTCGCTAGATTGCAAGCCATCGCTAGCTAGGCCGAGCCAACATCGCATAACTAATCAACCGGCACCAACAGTTCAGATTAGCCACAAAGACATGATCTTGTACAAATATACCAAAACCCTAGCATCATCCAAAGCAAATAGTACAAGGATTGGGGGTCGATTTCACCTTGGGGTGGTTAACGGAGGAAACACGAAGCGCAAAATGAAGAAAAAGAAGATGAGGCGACGAAGAAGAAGCAGATCCCGATGAAGAGGAAGCAGATCCGGTACACAGCACCACCACGCGCACCACCGGAACCGAGGAAGACAAAGGAAGAAGACGACTGCCTCCCGGAGTCCCAGCTCGGAAGACGATGCGGCGCCGCGTCCGACCAGATTCGTGGCGGGGGAACGGAGAGGAAGCCCGCCGGGGAAGAACACCGCCTCGCCGGACACCACACCTCAACACACCGCCGGTCTCTCACGGGATTTGGTGGACAAGCAAGGGAGAAGAAGGATGGGAGCTCGATGCCAGAGGGGCCGCATATAAAGGCGGCGGATTTCACAGGAAACGGGAGCGCGCGAGGAGGTTTCACACTTCCCGCGCGAGGCCGTCGCCGCCGCCAGGAATCAACCCCAAATCGCCCGCGAGGAGCCATGCATGGCCGAGCCTTAGAAAAACGATGGGGGAGAGCGTTTCCTTGGAGCCAGGCCGAGGGAACCGAAAAAGCGTGCGGGGAGCTGGGCTGGGAGACGGCCCATGGACATCAAACACGCGCACTGCAGCTGGAGGGCGCAGCCAGGCCGATGGGCCAGCGCTCCAAACACGCCCTAGAGAACCACCAAGGACTTCCCCTGTGTTGAACGGAGGGAGGATGGCCGGGGTATATGTCCTTAGCTGTGGACGCTGTGTCGCGGAGGAGGAAATTTAAAGTTTTGCCATCTTACATGGTCCAGTTGCCAACTTTAGTTTAGCAATTACACATTTGTCACATGAAGAGTTCTCAGTGCATCATTTTTTTGCACTTTTGGCGACGTGGCACGTCAGATCAAGCAAGGGCACAAGGGTCATTTCCCACGGCATGTACACGCAAGCGAGATGAGTTGGCTTGCCACATCGCCCATAGTGGTAAATATATAGCCCCGTCTGCTGTTTGTGTGGTAAATACATAATTGCCAAACTAAAGAGAGCAACTGGAGGAGTGCCTCTGGTAGCAAGGTGGTAGAAATTTAAATTTCACTCGCGGAGGAGCGAGCAGGCATCACTTCATTACATTGTAGTACTAGGTACGTTTACTGTCAAAATTATACAACGAGAGTCATATTTCACAGCACTAAAAATTAATCGAGTTATAGGAGAAACCAATTAACGAAGACTAGTTTAAAAAGTGATGCCAAAAACATATTCATGGAACGATCGAGTAGCTCTAAATTCCTAGTCCTTCCATCCACAAGTAGCTATCTTTAAGATTGTTTTAAGTTCGAATATTTTTATCCTTGACCACCAATCTCAGAATCTTGGAGCAAAAGAATCTTAGCACATCTTCTGAATCAATGGACGGAAGCCTCTGTGTAACCGCTTTAATTTTCTTTGTTTCTGTTTTTTTTCTCGAGACTTCTCGGGCTTGATCGGATGATGTCCAAATCTTAGAGAAACCAAAATTTTAGCAGCCATTTAGTTGACTACTAAAATTTGCTAATATCTCACAATTAACATGTTAAATTTATGATAAATATTCTTGTCAAATCTCGGGTACGGCAATTTTTTTCTTAAAATTAGCATGTTTAGTTCCCTTCCATTTTACAAAATTTTTCAAGATTTCCCGTCACATCGAATCTTTAGACGCATGCATGAAGCATTAAATATAAATAAAAAATAAAACTAATTACACAGTTTAGACGAAATTCACGAGACGAATCTTTTAAGTCTAATTAGACTATGATTGGACACTAATTCCTAAATAACAACGAAAGTGCTACAGTACCATTTCGCCAACTATAACACTACCCAAGCAGGCATGTATCAACTATAGATGGCCATCGGGCCGTGCCGGCCCGGCCCGTTGGCCCGGCGTGCCGGCACGCCGCGCCATCGTGCCTCGACGGGCCGTCGTGCCGGCCGTGCCGTGCCGAGGCCGTGCCCGTGCCTGGCCAACGGCCCATGGCACGGCCCGTGGGCCGTTTTGCCGTGCCGTGCCGCCCGGTGGGCACGGCCATTTCCACCGGGCCGTGCCGGCCCATGGCCCATGATGCACACTTCACAGTTCACACAATCAATCGCACAGCACACAGATGACAGATCATATGATGATGAACTTATATTCAGAATGAGCTGTTTTGTGCAATGCTGTCTCATTAAAAATCTTTATAGGTAAAATTCACCCTTATGAGAAACCCTAGAAAGGAAAAAAGAGTGCAGCCAGCTCTAAATGAGGTCTTATAGTTCTATCCTATTAGGATAGCCAACATCAGTGGCAAAGTCATTGTGACTTAGTGAGTTCACAGATCACAGCAAGAGGAAGCCAGGAACAGCAAAAGTTCTATCCTATTACAACATCAGGTCATCAGTGGCAAAGTTCTTCCTTCATTGATCATAGTGACTCACTTCAGCACACCAAAAGTTCCTGCAAGCAAAGCAATGTTAGTACCAGCAGTACTTGAATGTAAAGAAAAGATGCAAAATGGAACTTCAATAGTTGAATGTTGAGTGACTACCTCTCATCTTCTCTTCTTCTTCTTCTATCCACCAGCAGCACCAGCACCAGCAGTACCGCCGCTGCCGCTGACACTGCCGGAGCCGCTGCCTTCGCCTTGTTCATCGAGGAAGAGGTTCTTGAATGCCTCCTCAAGGTCCAGGTCCTCAGGTGTATGTTGTTCTCTTCTTGCACCTTGCTCCTAGTCCTTGATGCAGGTGAGTATCTCAACATGCTTAGGCAACAAGCGCCGTCGCCGATCTTCGAGTATCCTGGATGTACATCTGAAACAGGACTCAGAAGAGACAGTAGACACAGGGACAGACATAATATCTCGAGCCATAATAGACAGGATTGGATAAGTTAGCTTGTGGTCACGCCACTAGAGGAGTATGTCAAAGGATTCCTCATAACATGTGACAGGGTCACTGTCCAAGTATGCTTTGAGCTCACTAACAACAGATGGAGTATGAGCTGAGGGGGAAGAAGAGACAGGGGAATCACCAGGACCTCCAAAGATCCTTCCCCATGCCTGTTTTGTCTTACCAGTATGAGCTGAAGGGATTGAAACCCTCTGAGACCTCACTGCACCAAATTTCTGTTCATAATTGTCAAACAATTTATACAATTCATCTTTTACATCAGCATAGTATGAACTATAAATGCATCCAGTTGCCTTAGCAAGCAATTCAAGCACATTAAAGAACCCTTTCATCTTAGCTCTAGGATCAAGAATGAATGCATATGAATAAATGAGTGGAATTTTCTCCTAATATTTAAGGAATTTAAGCTTCATAGGAGTAGCAATCATTCTAAAATTAGCATCTCTTTCAGCATTTTGCAAATGTTCAGCCATGTCAAGCATATGGTGCAAAACAAGAGTTGTGGGATAATAAACCCCAGACAGCACAACAGTAGAGTTATAGAAGAGTTCCAGGAATATCATTATTTGTTCAGCAACATGCCAATGCTGTGCAGTCAACAAAGTAGAACCATAATTAGAGGTAATAAACACATCAAAGACTTCTTTGTATGGCAGCAAATGTTTGAGCATCAAAAAAGTAGAATTCCATCTAACATCCATGTCCAAGCCAAACTTCCTAGGTCTAAGACCCTGAGCCTTGCAGTAGTTTTTAAACAATGCAATTCTTTGATTAGAGGAATTTAAAAAACTTATTGCAGTTCTAAAATCTTCAGTATAAGGTTTCAACCTCTTCATGCTAGATTTAACAATAAGATTGATGATATGGCATGCACAACGCTGATGCACAAGCAAGTACTGCACCTTGTTAGGATCAGTGGGGGTAGGTGCAGGATAAGAACCCAAATAACCAAAGAACATAGGCTGCAAAATCTCATATGCCCTAGAATTAGCAGAAGCATTGTCTAGAGACACAGAAAATACCTTGTCTATCAAACCAAACTCCTCAACCACACTAGTAATCCTATCAGCAATGTTATCACCAGAATATGAAACATCAATCAGCCTTAAACCAATTACTTTTTTCTGTAACTCCCAATCAGCACTAACATAATGAGCAACCACAGATATATAATCCTCTTTAGCATTACCAGACCAAATATCAGATGTCAAAGAAATAGAAGATGCAGCAGGCAACACAGATTGCATAAGCATATCACGTTGTTCATCAAACAGTTTAGACATATCTCTAGTGGTAGTCTGCCTAGAAACCTTTTGGAACAGAGGATTATGAGCACGCTTAATGTAATCCTCCCAAGCATCAGTCTCACCTATCCCTAAAGGAAGGTCTAGCCTAGCAATCAAACGGCACAACTTAGTGCGAGCAATCAAAGGATCATACACCCAATTGTTCAAACCATCAGGATTCAGAGCAAGCTTAGACTGGACAAGACTAGCCTGATCACGTTTTTTCATACAAGAATTCATGTGCTGTCTCAAATGGCCAGTGCCAGCGGCCAATCTAGCAGTGTATCGCGCATGACAATGTTTACAGATGGCACGTACTCGAATTCCCTTCTCCTTAATCTCATGGAAGTAATCCCAAACAGCAGAAACTTTCTTACCAAAGGAGGTACCATGAGTGTCAGTGGATACCTAAACTCCACCATCGTCGTCGTCGCCATCGACATCGATGGGCTGGTTGCCGTCACCGAGGTCGACGCCGAACAGACCGGCTGCATCATCACGTATGTCGTCGTCGTCCTCGACTTCTAGCAGGTCATCCGCGTACAGCGCCTGGTCCTCGCCATCGCCGAGGGGATGCTGATTCTCCCCCCGCGTTGCGAGGCCGGAACCGCCCGCGGACGAGCCGGACAGCCGTGCCCGACCTCGACCTCCAGCAGCACCAGCACCGCCCCTCAACGGGCGCTTGGGCGGCCTGGCCATGTCTACTCCAGAGGAGGAAGACGCGGCGTCAGGCACCAACCTGCACGCAAGAAGAAGAAGTTAGAAGAAGAAGAAGTGAAGAACTGAAGAAGAAGAAGAAGTGAGAAGAAGACGAAGAAGAAGTGAGAAGAAGAAGAACAAATGACAGATCTACGGTTAGGGTTAGGGAAGAAGTCCAACCTGTGTACCCGGAGCCCGGTGCCGGTGATGAAGAGGCCAGCCAAGCAGCGGATGAGACAGACAGTGAGACAGACATGGATTAGAATCGACAGCGAGAAGAAGAAGAAGTGAAGAACTGAAGAAGAAGAAGTAAGAAGAAGACGAAGAAGAAGTGAGAAGAAGAAGAACAGATGACAGATCTAGGGTTAGGGTTAGGGAAGAAGTCCAACCTGTGTACCCGGAGCCCGGTGCCGGTGATGAAGAGGCTAGCCAAGCAGCGGATGAGACAGACAGACACGGATTAGAATCGACGGCGAGGTGGTGGAGGAGGAGGGACTGCCATGAACACTCACATGGTTCACCGAGAGGGGAGTGAGGGAGTGAGAGTAGAGGAAAAGGAGGGAGGAGGAGACGGCGGGGAAGCAGGGACCAGGGAGGAGCGCCGGCGCGGTCACCGCTCACCGGTGACGGGGAGGACGGACGAACGTTGGCATCAGCGGCGGTGGATCTGGATCGAGAATGGGAGAGCGGAGCGAGAGGCCGAGAGCGAGAGACTGAGAGAGCCGCGGCGGGGGAGAGGAAGAGCCGAAGAGGATTAGGTTAGGGTTTGGGAGGGGGATGCGCCGCGGTCGGACGGGCGGACGGCTTATATACGACGAGGGTGCGTGGGGTGGGCCGGCGGCCTGCCTTCGTGGGCCGTTTCTCCGACCGGGCCACCTCATGCACCGTGCCGTGCCACGGGCCAGGCCGGCGGCCCAGGCACGGGCCGGGCCGGCACGGGCCGGGCCGGCACGGGCCGGGCCGGCACGGGCCGGGCTGGCACGGGCACGGTGGTCACCGGGCCGGGCCGGCGGGCCGCGGGCTGCATGGCCAAATATAGTATCAACATCCTTTCACCCCGCGTCACGCCCTATGGGCTAATGGGTGGACAATTGCGCCGCCGCCCAGCCACCCTTCCTCAGCCCTATTCCTTCCGCGCCACCAGCCAGAGCCGGCCACCGGAGGTGTGTTCGACGGCGAGGACGATGGCAGGTGAGGCTAATTTTTTTCCCCAGGTGTTTGCTGGTGGCACTTTCCCTGGTGTTCGCTGCCGGCGTCCAGTGGATGGTGCTTGCGTCGTCAGGTCATCATCAGCTATTTCGGCGTGGCTTCCGGCCGGTTCTGGCTGGCACCTGCCCAGGATCTTTGTGTCCCTGGCAGGGTTGGCCTGATTTGGTTGGGGTCTGGGCCGGCTTTGCTCAGAGCCGGTGCCGTCCGCGCGGGAAGGCTGGATTCGGGGCTCACGAATCCGGATCCGCTTGAGGGTGGCGCCTGAGCATTGCGGACGGCGGGGCGACGGGTTTCTCTTGGTGCCGGTGCCGGTGTGCTGTGAGGTCGGCTACGACGTTCGGAGGTGGTTCAACATTCGACAGTGGTGGAGGCTCTTTCGGCTCTGGCGGGCTGATACACTATTTCCCCGGCCGGATCTGTGAGGGGCAGCACTGAGGCGTGCGGGCGTTAGCCAGCAGCATGCGGTCGCGGATGGTGTGCACGATGGCCGGTGAGGCTTGGCATGTTGACGTGGATCTGGATGGTGTGGTGTGGCGTTGGAGGCCAGATCTTCGTGTTGGTGGCTGGATCTTGTAAGAAGCCGGACAAGCATGGTGATGCTGCTTGCTCCTACAGGCGGTGCTATTTATCTGGCGGTGAGGCCGAGCAGCTGCCCGTCATCTTCATGGTCTCCATTAGGTGCTTCGTGTCCTGCTCTTGCACTCGGTCTGTCGTTGGGGTGCTTCCAGCGGTTGGTGCGCAACCTCACTGCTGGCGTGACTGTGCCTCACTGTTTTCTACGGGGGTTGGTCGGTTGAGGTCAGGGTGAAAGCTCGGATGGCGATGCCCGTGGGCGCCGCTTCCTCCTTGGAGGCGTGCAACCCGCCCAATCCTGCCGGGCTTCCATAGATGAAAACCTAGTCTATTTGTGGGCTGGTGATGGCGGCATCGTTAGTGTTGTAACCTTCTTGAAGGCATCGTCTTGGAAATCTTGGACCGTGCTTCGTTCCTCGACCGGTGGTGGCACCTAATTACATCTTGTTGAGAAGTCGGAGCTACTATGTTGAGGTGTCAACGAGCTTGGCAACGATGACTCATAGTTGTGATTAGTCGTGGACAGTGGATGGAATGAGGATCTTAGTGGAAGATTTTCTGGACGTGCCTGGTAGCTGTTTGGTGCTTTGACGAGGCTTTTGTCTCGTGGTTGTTCTTTTGTTGTATGGTTTTTAGGCCCCATTTCCCTTATAAACTGTGTCAAATTCTCCTCTTTCAAAAGAAAAGACTTTGTGTATCCTTTGATTTATAATATTAATATATAATCAGTAGGCCGCAACTCCTCATGTTATTCAAGATCTCTAAAACTTTGTTTCGCTGATGAATCTACTAACATCATTTTTATGTTGCCAATTTTTGTTTGTTACTAGTCATATTATTGGAAGTTAAAAAGGTTTGACATAGAAGTTGCATTGGTTTGGAGTTATATATTTTTAGTTAATTGTTTGCGTAAGAGCTGTGGTGGGTAATTTATCTTCATCTATACGGACACCTTGCAAAATTGTTCTCTAACTAGAAGTGTACTAGTATTTAGGCTTTGAGAGTGATCGTGTAGGATTTTTCCGTTATCCAAACACAAAGCTAGGATAATAAACAGATTTCCCTCCGCCATGCATGCAGATATCGATGAGTGCAAGCTCCCAAGGGATGAGATTGAATGCTTCGGCGACTGTATCAACACGATCGGCTCAATGGAATGCCGGTGCCCGCATGGAACTTTTGGCAATCCCGGCACAAGTGGTGGCTGTGTCAAGATTAAATCCACTAGAGGTCAGTACACCCCTGTACGTACGTCCTGTGGCGCACTAGCTTATTCTTGGACGCAAATAATAAAGCTCAGATCAATCAAATGTTGCTGCAGTAAGACTAGTAATTAATTTCATAATATATTTGCAGCAGATGATGCGCTACAGTCGCCTACTGTGGCTCCGGTGCCGTTAGGGCTGCACCCCAACTGCAAGACCAGCTGTGGTGACGTGAGAGTTCCGTACCCCTTCGGCATCGGCCCTGGTTGCTCCTTGCCAGGGTTTCAACCTGACCTGCAACACAAGCTATTACCCCCCGCGGCTGCTTCTCGACAGCAACAGCACCCTTGAGGTCGTCAACATCTACTTGGCCGACTCCACGGTGCACGTCATCCATCACGCCAGGGATCTTTAGTAATCCCACCAACCTCAAAGACAACGAGACAATAGTTTTCTATGACATCCCTCACATCGGCGAGCCATATACGCTGTCGGCCACGAACGAGTTCATCTTCTCCGGGTGCAACGTGCAAGCCACCCTGTATGGCGAGTCCGACAGCATCATCAGCAGTTGCAACTCCACCTGCAGCTCCAGCCGCAACTACATCCTGTATAAAGATGGATATGCTGGGCCACTGGTCCAAATGAACACCAACGGCGGATACTACTGCTCCGGCCGAGGTGATGGCTGCTGCCATGCGCCCATCGCTGCAGGCAGCAGCACGCCAAAGAGAATGGAGTTTAAACTTCTCGAGCATGATCCCCTTGAGCAGCACGCCCATGGCTTGGAGGCAGTCACCTTCATCTCAGAGGACGGGTTGACTAATCAGTGGGGCATGATCTTAAACAGAACTGATCTGTCGATTTTCACGACCAATTACATGTCATTTCCCCTTGTTCTACGGTGGGCAGTTAAGCAAGGCTTCACAGCGCTGCCCGGCAACTCGTCGGGACAGTGCGCCGGGGACATAACTAGCAGCATTTGCAAGAGCAAGGATAGTTTTTGCCGGCAAGAGAACGAAGGCTTTACGTGTCATTGCAACACCGGATACCAGGGCAACCCTTACGTCGCCGACGGATGCAAAGGTCACTACTCACTACTGATTTTACTGTGTACTCCTTAAGCACACATGCACACTCTCTTTCTATTTCACTATGTTTGTTTAAGGAATATGTTTCTCGATGTTTGCATTGCTCATTATATTGGGGGATTTCAATTATATTGTTACTTATTGTTCATTCTGGTCTCGGCTAATGGCTACAGATGTCGACGAGTGTAGGAGCAACACAACAAAGTGGTGCTTCGGCGTCTGCCACAATCTGCCTGGAACATTCAAGTGCCAGTGCCCGCTAGGAACATTTGGCAACCCACGCAAGGGCGACGGCTGCGTCAGTTTATCCACTATTTTGTCTACGTTCATTAAAAAGAATAAAATTGGTTTATCAGCTGCCAGTGGCCCGGTGCTCCTACTTTTGGTTCTGGGCATAATGTTAGTACCCCGTAAGATTGAAGAGCACAGGATGAAAGTATTGAAACAAAAGTATTTCAAGCAAAACCGTGGGCAATTGTTGCAACAGTTGATGTCGCAAAAGGCAGACATTGCAGAAAGGATGATCATACCAATGGAGGAGCTTGCAAAGGCGACAAACAACTTCGACAAAACTCGTGAACTTGGTGGTGGAGGGCATGGTACAGTTTACAAAGGGATCTTATCGGACCTACATGTCGTAGCCATCAAGAAGTCAAAGATTACAGTCCAGAAAGAAATAGACGAGTTCATAAATGAGGTAGCAATCCTCTCACAAGTCAATCACAAGAATATTGTCAAACTCTTTGGATGTTGCCTGGAGACTGAGGTGCCATTGTTGGTTTATGAGTTTATTTCCAATGGAACTCTTTGTCACCATCTCCATGTTGAAGGTCCAAGGTCACTATCATGGGGTAAGAGATTAAGGATTGCAACTGAAATAGCTTCTTCTCTTGCCTATATTCACACGGCAGTTTCGATCCCAATAATCCATAGAGACATCAAGTCCAGTAACATACTTCTTGATGATAAAATGACATCGAAGATATCAGACTTTGGAGCTTCAAGGTACATTCCTATTGACAAAACTGGGTTGACAACAAGAGTCCAGGGAACAATAGGTTACTTGGATCCTATGTACTTTCAGACCGGCCGACTCACGGAGAAAAGTGATGTCTATAGTTTTGGTGTAATTCTGGTGGAGCTACTCACTAGGAAGAAGCCATTTTCATATCTATCCACCGAAGGTGATGGCCTTGTTTCTCATTTTCTTGACCTACATGCCGAGGGAAATCTTGTCCAGATAATGGATCCACATGTTACAGAGGAGGGAGGCGAAGAAGTCCAAGAAGTTGCTGCACTTGCAGCGTCCTGCATAAACTTCAGAGGTGAAGAACGACCAACAATGCGACAAGTGGAGCATACCCTAGTGGGGCTTTGGGGTTCCAAGAAGTACAAGAGAGAAGATACGGTAGCAGCGGAATTCGAGGATGATAGCATTGTGACTAATTGTCCGTCATCAGCTAAAGGAGGACAAAGTTTTAAAGAATCAAGCAGAAGATATAGTTTGGAGCAGGAGATGATGATGTCGGCGAGGTACCCTCGGTAGCATTGCGTGCTCTGTCCCTCATGCATTAGCACAAAAGATTATTCAACATCTAGCAGTAATTGTATTGGCGATGATGATAATGTGAACTGGGGTCCTCTGTTTCTTACCATTGCTTTTGTTTTGTTGGCATAATTCAATTGTACCCTATTTGCAAAAAGAAAATCAATTGTGCCCTTTCAGTAAAAAAAATACATACCAACTCATAGTTGGTAGATTTTCTTTTGTCTTTGTTGTCGGACAGCGGGATATTTTCCGTGGAAAATGATGCGGAAAGTATGCATTACCAGCGAACATGCTCATGGTTGGTCAAGGTTGCAGGATGTGTCGTTGGTGAGGTTTGTAAAATGAAATCTGGTTCTCCATGCTTTCCTTTGACCTGTTCATTCCTATGTCTTCCCTACGTTTTGGAAAGCTAACCAAACACACAGTGTGTACTATACTACACTCCTTACTTTTTCCGAAAGCTAACCAAACGCAACACGCTAATCCTTAAAATATATAAAGGTATCTTGCTAATTAGGCTAATATAATGGCCTAATGCCCAAATATATAAAAGGCGCACAAGGTATCTTTCAATAAAGTGAAAGATGTCCGGCTCCGGTATACTTTGGATTGTAATACCTCCGTCCTGCGAAGAATGCAACTATGTGTTACGTACCATGAAAATTAGTTCATGTTTAACCAAGTTTTTAATGAATAATATTCACAGTTATATCTTTAAATTAATTTAGTATGAAAATACATTTCGTAATTAATCGGATGGTATTTATTTAGTATCATAAATATGGATACTTTTTTATCTATAATTGGTCAAACTTTTCATACTAAAACGTTACACTATGTTAGAATTGCATTCTTCTATTCGCTTTGCTGAAAAGTCAGGCTGAAAAGTATTGTTCACTGATTTGTTGTGAGAGAAAAACGTTATACCATAGCTGATAAGCCGTGCTGATAAGTGCACACACTTGTTTTTTAGCGTGTTTGGTGAGTTGTGTTGGTTGCAGTGGCCACAAAGTACCCTGCGACGATTCACTCTCTTGTCACGTCCTTCGAATGCAACTCCTGAATTATAGTTTAGATTCCTAAAATTGGAGACTTCAGGGGACATATGTGAATAGAGAGCTCAACGGTAAACTCTAGCAGTCAATGACAAGATTAGAGAGAGGAAGTTGATTGACTAGGGTTGTGCAAATGCTTGAAAATTTTTCAGGGGATGCAAAGTAGTTCAGTCTTGGTCTCTGCGGTTCACCAAGCCAGTGATATCCTAGAGCTAGGACTGACAGCATGCATATATCCATGGCAACATATAATCAGCAGCTGAAAGTGAACCATTTATTTTGCAGTCTTTTACAAAACAAACAAAATCCTATCCAAGCAGGCCTTTCATCGAAATTAAATAGAGAAAGAGGAATAAGCTTGATGTACAGTCGTGCAGATATGCAATGTGCGTAGGAGTTAGGACACATCATGGCTCAAGTTTTTTAATGGAACTGAAATTGCAAGTCTGAAGTTCAGCAAAAAGAACTGAAATGGTTCACAGTTGTACAAACAAAAGCGCAGTCAACAGCCACAGCAACGACAGAGTTTATGTGAACACATGGAGCCTGTTTGAATCTGAGCAAGTCAGCATTGGCATTTCTTCAGACACGCACAGCACATGTATCTGAAAGTGAATTATTTACTCTACACGTATCGCAAGATTCGATGGAATGGTTACTGTAGCACTTTTTGGGAAAGTTTTTGGAACTGCACAAGCACTCTGCCGACTTTTACAGAACAAACCAAACCCTATCCTATCACATCCTTAATGAAACAACTCATCGAAATTAAATGGGAACAGAGGTAATCGCCTATCCAGTATGCAATAAATAAGCCTGCTGTACAGAGATGCAATGTGCGTAGGACACATCATGGCTCAAGTTAAAGCCACGGAACTGATAAGTCTGAAGTTCAGCAAAAGAACTGAAATGGTTAGCACTAGTACAAACGACGCAGTCAAATGGAGCATGTTCGGAATCCTGAACAAGTCATCATCATTGCCATTTCTTCTAAGATAAGATTCAATATGAAACAGACAACATACGCACCATGGTTGCTCAGTTCTACAGTAACTAACATTTTCCCCACCCAGGCACAACTTGCAAATTGCAGCAACACTGGAACCATAGCGACAGCGGCCTAGCCGCCGAAGCCGTAGAGGGTGCGGCCCTGGCGCTTGAGCGCGTAGACGACGTCCATGGCGGTGACGGTCTTGCGGCGCGCGTGCTCGGTGTAGGTGACGGCGTCGCGGATGACGTTCTCGAGGAAGATCTTGAGCACGCCGCGGGTCTCCTCGTAGATGAGCCCGGAGATGCGCTTCACGCCGCCTCTCCGCGCCAGCCTCCGGATCGCCGGCTTCGTGATCCCCTGGATGTTGTCGCGGAGCACCTTCCGGTGACGCTTCGCGCCGCCCTTGCCCAGGCCCTTGCCGCCCTTGCCGCGCCCTGACATCTTCGCCGCGGAGACGAGGGATTGGGGATTTTTCGCTTGCTGTCGGAGTGGTGGCGGTCTGGTGGATTGTGAATTGGATGGGGGCGAACGGGTGAGGAGGGGGAACAATATAGAGGCGGGAGAAAGCTGGGAGGCGTCGGATGGAGGCGCGATCCGCGTGAAGGGCGCGAGGGATAGCGCTAGCCGTTGGATGGGGATGGCTCCGCTCCTATTGGCGGAGGAGTGGGAGGGCGGATCGAGCAGCGCGTGCGTTTTCCTGGCTTTGGCGGGCGCTGCGCGCCTGGGGAATCCACGTTACCTCCCTCCGTTTTTTCTCTCTACGCTCCAAAACCGAATAAAAGTATAAAACACCTCCCCCAACTTTTACCATTCATCTCACCTCGTCCTTATATAAACAGTTTTGAAGACGGTTTTGTTTTTTTTTTTTTTATTTCGACTTAATTTTTAAAAAATCTTAGTAAATCATAGAAAATTTATAAAATAGAAATTTCAATTTTATTGGATTCCACATGAGTAGATCTACACAGTGAACATATGATACGGTTTGCTTTTAGTACAAAGTTTTTGCTGTGGCTTTATATCTATGTTTTTCTGTAATTAATTGAAATAATTCATAGCTGCAGTTTTTATGGTCTAATTGTGATGAAATTTTTATAGTGGGCTAATTATTGTATGATTGAACTGTAGTAAATATTTCATACTCATTGGATCATGTATAGCTTAGTTATAGATTTATTTATATTTAACAAGCATAAACCTAAGTAAAATATATAACTAAGTTATACATGATCTAATGAGTATGAAATTTTGAATGCAGTTTAAGCATACAATAATTAGCCCATCATAAAAATTTTACCACAATTGGACCATAAAAATTGTAGGCATGAATTATTCCATTTAATTACAGAAAAGTATAGATCTAAAGCTACAACAAAAACTTTAGTAATAAAGTATACCATATTATATGTTCACTGTGTAGATCTACTCATGTGAAGTCCAATAAGAATGGATTTTTCATTTTATGATTTTTCTATGATTTACTGTGATTTTTTAAAGATTCAGCCGAAATAAATAAATAAGACAAAACCGTCTTTAAAATCGTTTATAACCGCCCAGGGAGGTAAGAAGAATGGTTTTAAAAGTTGAAGGAGGACGTTTTCTCTGGTTTTGAAGTTCAGCGAGGAAAAACGGACTTTCGCACGAAAGCTAAGAAAGGTAATGTGGACTTTTTCCGACTGTGAATGGGTTCGGAAGTTTGGATTTCTGGTGGTGGGAAACACTGTTTCGGGCTTGGGGAGGTTGCGGGCGTTGCTAAATGTTGATGGGGCGTGGGTTGGATTTCGACGGAAGCTAGTTGCGCTTTGCAGCATGGCTTACATTTTAACAAGCGGGCCAGAGTCTTCCCAGGCCCATCAACATCATGAGGCCATAAACACGCATGCATTGTGCAAACTGCAAACCGGTTTACATGACTAACCGAAACAGATTTTGGCCTTGAAACTATCCATTTTGACAGTATACGAGGATGGGCATCTTGACAAATGTGGAACCAGGGAACCTTCGCTCGCAAATGCTTACACGGTCGTCCGTCCCGTCCGCACGCTGTCTTACTGGGCCTGCGCAGCGAACAGGCCCAACAGGCGTGCTCACCTCTGTGCTTCTTCTACCTCCGAATTTTTTCCCCACTCGCAATCACATCGGTGTTGTGGCCTCACTGCGTATCCAGCCACCCACTCTGCCCTGGCGCGGCCCCTTCCCCCACCTCAGCCCGTCAACCGCCACGTCGTGCCCTTTCCCTCACCGCACTGCACCCCATCACCAGCCACGCCGCACCCTAACCCACGTGAGCGGATGGCGCTGGACGACTGCAGCCGAGGAGCGGTGGCACTGGAATAGCAGCAGCAGCCCCGTGCAGATGGCGCGAGCCGGGGCCTGCGAGCAAGCGTTGTAGAATGGCAGGAGGAGCGATAGGCCACGCCGATGGACGCGAGCGCGCGGAGCGACGTCCCCCTGACCCGAGCTTGCTAGCTACCGTAGTTCCCCACCAGGTAGATCGTGTCCACCGACGACCCCATGTATCAAGTGTTTAAGACGTTTTAGCCTTATGTTTCAAATATTTCATCTAGATGTTGCAAAAGTATATCTAAGATGTTGCATATGTTGAAATGACAATATACGCATGTTGCAAGTGTATATTTTCAAGTGTTTTAGACATATGTTTCAAGTGTTTGATCTGGATGTTGCAAAAGCATATTTGGATGATGCATATACATGCATGTTGTAGGAGTACGTTTTCAAGTGTTTTGGGTGTTGCATATGTATGTTGCAAGTGTTTCATCCGGATGTTGCATATGTTTTGCAATGGCTACACACGTGTTTTTCAAGTGTTTCAGACGTATCTTGCAAGTGTTTCAGCTGTTTCGGTCGTATGTTGCAAGTGTTTCAGCCGAGTGTTGCAAAATGTAGATCTAAGGTTGTACTTGCACATGTTGTAACGAGACCCACCTACTGCAGCCACTTGCTGTAGTCGTTGGGGCGCTGTGCATGCGCGTGGGAAGCGGAGGGATATGGAGGCAGGGGCGTGGCGCGAGCGGTCCTTGGTGCGTGAAACGGGTGTTGTAGGGGCGCCGTGCATGCACCGGGCACAGGAAGCTTATAGGAATGGGCGTGGGGCCCGTGTGCATGCGGGCGCTGAAAAGTAGAGTGGGCGCACGTGCTGAACGGGAGGCGCGGAGGTTCTCACGCGTGCGCGACGCGCGTGAAATGGAGTAGCAGCGCCGGCATCCAGACACAGGTGTCCGTCCGGACGTCCAGGCGCTAGCCACGCCCTTACTCGTTTTCTCATTTTCGCGAGTCATGAAAGAGCAGTTAATGTGCGCGATCCCGAGCCAGACAAACTCTAGTTTTTCCGGAGGAGATTCAATTCAGATGTTGTGGGTTTTGCTTTTATTTTGAAATTGGTGTGCTGGACAAAAACATATAGTGAGACATGAAAGCATATTTCTCCAATAATAGAAGACAAGTGATAGCCTATCGACAGTGATGAAAAAAATCAGTTGAGCATTCAGAGGTTTATGTATCTCCCTAACACCTTCTTGCCTTATATTACTCTAAATACTCTAAGGGGTGTTTGGTTTGCGAAATGAAGTGGTCCACCATCATCTCACTCTCTAGTTTTTTTTGTTTGGTTTATGAAATAAAATGAGTTGATCAATTATCACCATATTCCTCACAAGCTAATAATTGTATAAGGAATGAGGTCGTTCCACTAAATTTAATTATGCATCACCACATATAGAATGAATTAGTTGCCCAAACAAAACACTCCATAAAAGAAACTTAAAACACGTAGATGAAAGGACTATTAAAGTTTGGTGTGGACAATAGGGCTAGGCATACGTAAACCAAAAACCGAATCAAACAGAAGTGTTTTTTTTCCCGGTTTCGGTTTCAGTTTTAACAGTCGAGAAGTTCGGTTCTCGACTTCAGGTTTGATTTCAGGCCCCAATCGAATCAATGAACCGACAAAACCAAATTAGAAGTCTGTTAAAATATGTATTTGATAGCTATCCGTTAAAATAGTTTGACTTTGATCTAGCGTAGTCGCATAGAATTTCATTTTTTGGAATAAAGGATGAATGTTTTGGACTCATCGTTGCTAATTTTTGCACGTACTCCTTCGTTTCTAAATTACAAGCCCTTGTGTGGCTTTTCTAAATACATAGCTTATACGATATATATATATATATATATATATATATATATATATATATATATATATATATATATATATATCAAAATATGTATATTGAAAAATAAGAATGATTTATAATTTGTAACATGAATAAGTAGTTATTAGCAGGCATCATCCAAATAGGTCCTCTTACAATTTTCCTTCGCGTGGCACTTACCGTATCTTTTAACTTTTCGTACAACACTCGCTGGCCGCCGCGCAGGTGGAAACATGCCGCGAAGCTATTTAGGGGCCGTTTGCTTGGGGTCCTGCGTGCTCAGCTCCGGCTCCTTCTTCCCTGTTAGGAACCGTGCAGTCTTGTAGCGACGAAAAAAAGGCTCCGGCTCCAGCTCCGACACAGCCCGGAGAGGAGACGACAGAGCTACGGTTTGGAGGCTCCTCCCGGCTCTGCTACAGTTGCGCTACAGTGCAGAGCCAGAGCCCCTTGAGCCACACCGAACACAGCCTCAGTATTCGCCGCCAACGATTGCTCTACCGCTCTTCACTTGAGGTAGCGCAAGTACCACGTCACTACCCATATCGGTCATCCCTTTTAAAATTTTGCTCCAGGAATCGATTTATTCGTGGACAAATTTTTTTCCTGTAGGCATTAATTGTTTCAAGGGCTGAGGGAGTAAAAAGTAATTACGCCTTATATATTTTAATATTTGGTGTTATCTACCTAGATCTAGATACGAATGTGAATTGACTTTGATCTAGTGTAGAATTGCACCTTTTTGGAATGGAGGGATACACGTTTTTGATCCATCATTGCTCATTTTATCGCACTAGTTATTACTAGCACGCACGCACCACCGGAACAGGTCCTACCCTTGCAATTTTCCTTCGCGTGGTACTTATGTTTCTACCGAGAATTCGAAACTGAACTTCTGGAACACAGATTTAAACACGCATATTGAGACGCTATTCAGTATTCACCGCCAGTGATTGCTCGTACCACTCTTCGCTTGAGGTGGCGCAGGTACCACGTCAGTGCCCGCACCGGTCATCTCTTTTAAAAAATTCGCTGCATTGCATTTGCATGCCACCTAGTAGTAGCTAGTACTCCTCGCTACTACGAAATGCCCAGGAAAACATTCGGAAGCCGTAGGCAAGCAGGCAACTGCCGACGCCTGGACACGCTGGCGTGCTTGGCAATCAGCGTCAACGGGCACACGTGTGCACGCGACGCGCTCACGCACCCGCCCGCGGCGCCCCGCAACAAATCCGGCGCGGCCGGTCGCCCCCACCCACCGGCTCGGGCACCGCCGCCAGCCAACAGTGCGCCTCCACGTCGCAGATCTCGCTGCGGGGCCTTGGGCTCGACAGGCCAGCCGCTGCAACAGCTTTCGATCGATCCATCCCTTCCTTCCCGTTCACTTTCTCCTCCTCGTGAAGCGAGCTCCCCCCCTGCCCATGCGATTCCATTCCACCCCGTCCGGAAACGGCTTCCCACTTCAAACGGCGCAGATCCACACGCACAGGCAGGCAGGCGGACAGGACTGCCGCCGCAGGTTTCAAATCCCGGGGCGGATTTCCCCTGCAGAGATAGAGAGAGACGACGGAGCCCAGCAGTAGCGCCACCGGGATCTCGCCCTCTCGTCGTCCACCTGTGGCGCCGGTGACCGAGCCAAGGGGCGCTAGCTAGAGGCTAGAGCCATGGGCAACAGCATCTACCAGTTCCTGTGCGGCCTGTGCGCGCCCTCGTCGTCGGAGCACGGGCTCCACGGCGCGCACCCCGCCGTCGCCGCGCTCGGCCGCGACATCCTCAGTTTCCAGGGCACCTCGCAGGTGAGCTACCCGCGAGCTGAATTCCCCGATTGCACGTTTGCTCCGCCGCCGTTCGGTGTGGGTTTTGCTGGCAATTACCTCTACATGAGCTTGATTAATTTGGCGGGGTCCTGTCTGCTGTGTTGTGGTTTTTTTTAAGGTTCCGGACGACCTGAGCCGGCACGTCGTCTCCTCCAAGAAAGCGCAGGCGAATTGGTACGCGAGTTCTCTATTTACTCCGTTCCCTTCGCTAAACACTGTTTCGGTTGATTTATTGTGAGAGAAAAACATTGTTCCGGTTGAAAAAACAAGCTGAAAAGTATGAATTATAAGAGAAACGAACAGGCCATTGTTTTTCTTCCTTCTCTGCTTGATTTCTTCGATCTGTGCACCGGCTGGAGCTATCGTGGTTGTGAGGGTTTCGATAAGTGGAGTTGAGAAAGAGACCTTATCTTAGAAATTAATGGAAAACATAGCGGCGGTAATTAACCTAAGATTCTTCTGAATTTTGTGGCCACAGAACAAGACAGTGACATAAATTTAGTGCAGCGTGTGGTAGCATATTTATCTAGTGCAGTGTACCCACATAAATAAAAAGGATGCAGTGTACCCACATAAATAAAAAGAAAATAGCGTTTTCTACTTATGTGAGTACACTGCACTAGATAAATATGGCAAGAACGAAGGACAGATGGCAGTAGACTCGTTCAAGTGCCATAACAGTGAGCTACTAGTACGAGTACTAGAGCAAGTATAATAAGAGGCTGCAAGCTAAGCTAAATGCTGAGGTGGATGAGAGGGGAGAGAGGGGAGAAGTAGGCTGTAAGTTTACAGTCGGTTTGGACACAAGAACCAAAAAAACCCAATAAGAGAGACAAGTGGACCATGTATTAATAGTGAAGATGTAACTACTATATGAGTGAGCTAAGAGGTAGGCTACAAAGATTCATACAACCACCAGCCGACTGTATTATTAGCCTTGCTCTTAGTATACTCTACATACTTTCTTTACAACCGAAGAAGTTTTGATAACAAAAAAAAAATACTGAGTTGTTGTACTAGTAGATCTAGTATAGCCGTCTGATTTATCACTGAAGTAAATTACGTCATTTAATTGCTAGTAAATTCGTTGAAAAATTGACTGTGGTAGCTGGTAGTGGTACTAGTAGGCTGTGGATTTCTCGTTCATCATGATGATAACTGACGAGTAGCGAGCACTAACATCTCGCTGCGATTGTAAAATGCTGTCTTGACAAAACTCCTTGCGCTCATGTAAGGTACAAGAAGCTGCTGGTGGCATGGAAGAAAGCCCGACCGCCTCCGAAGACACCTGAGGAAGCCGCGGCCTTCGTTGTGCAGACACTCAAGAACCATCAGAAAGCAGACGTGGAGGTACCTTCAGCTTCCCAGCTGTACGCGTACCTCCAACCAACAATGGTGCTCAACAACTATAAAAATATTGGTTCCTGCTTGTGTTCACCCAGGGCCTGTTGTCTTTCTACGGCCTGCCGCATCCGAACGCGGCAGCAGGCGCACCCGCTGCTCCTCCACCGCCCAAGCCTCAGGGCGCCAAGTTCGAGCTGCACACGCTCCCCGTAAGACTCCGGCCGGCCGGCTCCCGTTTCCTGAATCTTTCCGTGGTCGTGTCTACTGGTTAACGAGCGTTCTTGCCGGTTTATCAGATTGACCCCAAGTCTGTAGCCGACGGCGACACGGTCAACGTGTACGTCGACACGGCGGACCCCCGGGAGGCCGTGCCCCGCGAGGTGCAGAAGGCTGCGGCGGAGCGGGCCAAGGCGCGGGCCGCCAAGAACTACCAGAAGGCCGACGCGCTGCAGAAGATCATAGTCGACGCAGGATACAGGTGATCACTACGTTACTGACTTCTGAAACATTTGGTTCAGGCTGTGACGGTTCTGTTTCTGAAACTTTGCGCGATGCGATGCAGGCCGGTTCCTAACGCGAGAGGCGAGGAGGTGCTAGCGAAGAAGTACAGGATCAGGCTGAGGTTTGTGCCACTACCACGCGTGCTGTTTTATTTACCAATGACAAGGAGCATGTGCCTTGATTCCTCTGCAATCAGGTCAATACTGAAGCAGTGAGATTTGAATGTGCATGTGCAGGGGTATCGATGCGCCCGAGAGCGCGATGCCATATGGCAAGGAAGCCAAAGAGGCGCTGCTCAAGCTTGTCCAGGGGAAGAGCTTGAAGGTCTACGTGTATGACGAGGACCGGTACGGTAGATGCGTTGGAGACATCTACTGCGACGGCGTATTTGTGCAGGTAGGATTATTGCACTCGCTTGCATGTGCCTTCTTGAAAATTGCCTTTTCACCAGATCGTGAAACCCACTTGTTGTGAGAGAAAAACACCATAACATAGCTGATAAATCCCCGTGGATTATTCATTATTTTTTATTTATTTTCACGTTTGCTTGTTTGGAGGAAGACGAGGGATGTTTTTCGTTTCTTAGGGTCATGATGAAAAGCTTAGATGTTGCACAAAGCAGATGCAGAACTAAAGACCTCTGCATTTTGCAAGAACCTGTCAAAATCTTTGAGCTCTGACATCATCAGCAATGCACTGTAACAAAGAATTAGAGGGTGTTTGGATCCGGTGACTAAAATTTTGGATGTGTCAAATGAGGGTGTCGCATGGGATGTTCGGATACTAATAAAAAACAAATTACATAATCCGTCAGTACTCAACGAGACGAAATTTTAAGCCTAATTAATCCATCATTAGCACATGTTTACTGGAGCACCACATTGTCAAATCATGGACTAATTAGGCTTAAAAGATTCGTCTCGCAAATTAGTCGCACGTTGTGCAATTAGTTTCGTAATTAGTCTATATTAAATACTCCATGCATGGGTCGAAATATCTGATAGGACAGCGACTAAATTTAGGAGGAGAAACCAAACACCCACTTAGCCTATCCTGAACGCCTAACACTCCTTTCACTAATATGGGATTGTCCAACTTGCTTTCTATGCACAGGAGCAAATGCTGAAGAAAGGTTTTGCCTGGCACTACACCGCCTATGATCAACGCCCAGAGCTGGCCAAGGTAAGCAGCGCTCGTTTGACGCCATACAGAGAGTCAATCACTTGACTGAAAAACATCATGCACCTTATGAACTACCCCGAAATAATGGTCCAATGCATAATGTCTGAAAAAGCAATGCCCTTCTCCTTAACCAACAGTGGGAGAAACAAGCACAGACTGGCCGGAAGGGCTTGTGGGCGTCGTCAAAGCCACAGAAACCATGGGAGTGGAGGAAGGACAAGCGCAACGGGACAGCATGAACAGACCCCCGACGTTCAGTATGTGCCGGTGTGTGTTATTAGCCATGAACACAATCATACTACACCGCTACGATTCCTTACAGTTACAAGGCTAAGTAGCGGTGTAGTATGATTGTGTGTGTACACTAGACGATTCCTAGGAGGAGTGTGGAACTGAGACAGTGAGTGTGAGAGTGTGATCGGTGAGAGAGTGAGAGTGTCTATTTCTATGTATGTGAGTGTGGGACTGAGACAGTGAGTGTGAGTGTGATCTGTGCTGTGAGAGAGTGAGAGTGTATGTGGTTGTGAGTGTGGGACCTGAGACACTGAGTGTGAGAGTGATATGTGAGAGAGTGAGAGACTTAGAGTGTATGTGACTTTGAGTGTAGGACTGAGATAGTGAGTGAGAGTGTGAGAGAGTGTCTCTGAGACTTGTCTATCATTTGAACAATGGTTTGTAAGACTTAATTAAGAGCTGGCTGCACTCTTTTTTCTTTCTAGGATTTCTCACAAATGATGAGTTTTACCTATAAAGGTTTTTAATGAGACAGCATTGCACTAAACAGCTCATTTTGGTTATTTTTGTTATCTGTTGGCTTTGGAGTTTGATATCTTTGTTAGACTGTGAATGTATTAGACTTTGATTCTGTATTTGTACGATTCTGTGAATGAAATAAAAGTATGAAACTATGAATATATTGGACTTTGATTCTGTGCATGACTAATTAGCACATATTAGTCGTAAGTTGTGCAATTAGTTTCGTAATTAGTCTATGTTTAATACTCTATGCATGGGTCCAAATATCCGATGGGACAGCGACTAAAATTTAGAAGGAGGACCGAACACCCACTTAGTCTATCCTGAACGCCTAACACTCCTTTCACTAATATGGGATTGTCCAACTTGCTTTCTATGCACAGGAGCAAATGCTGAAGAAAGGTTTTGCCTGGCACTACACCGCCTATGATCAACGCCCGGAGCTGGCCAAGGTAAGCAGCGCTCGTTTGACGCCATACAGAGATCAATCACTTGACTGAAAAACATCATGCACCTTATGAACTACCCCGAAATAACGGTCCAATGCATAATGTCTGAAAAAGCAATGCCCTTCTCCTTAACCAACAGTGGGAGAAACAAGCACAGACTGGCCGGAAGGGCTTGTGGGCGTCGTCAAAGCCACAGAAACCATGGGAGTGGAGGAAGGACAAGCGCAACGGGACAGCATGAACAGACCCCCGACGTTCAATATGTGCCGTGTGTGTTATTAGCCATGAACACAATCATACTACACCGCTACGATTCCTTACAGTTACAAGGCTAAGTAGCGGTGTAGTATGATTGTGTGTGTACACTAGACAATTCCTAGGAGGAGTGTGGAACTGAGACAGTGAGTGTGAGAGTGTGATCGGTGAGAGAGTGAGAGTGTCTGTTTCTATGTATGTGAGTGTGGGACTGAGACAGTGAGTGTGAGTGTGATCTGTGCTGTGAGAGAGTGAGAGTGTATGTGGTTGTGAGTGTGGGACTGAGACACTGAGTGTGAGAGTGATATGTGAGAGAGTGAGAGACTTAGAGTGTATGTGACTTTGAGTGTAGGACTGAGATAGTGAGTGAGAGTGTGAGAGAGTGTCTCTGAGACTTGTCTATCATTTGAACAATGGTTTGTAAGACTTAATTAAGAGCTGGCTGCACTCTTTTTTCTTTCTAGGATTTCTCACAAAGATGAGTTTTACCTATAAAGGTTTTTAATGAGACAGCATTGCACTAAACAGCTCATTTTGGTTATTTTTGTTATCTGTTGGCTTTGGAGTTTGATATCTTTGTTAGACTGTGAATGTATTAGACTTTGATTCTGTATTTGTACGATTCTGTGAATGAAATAAAAGTATGAAACTATGAATATATTGGACTTTGATTCTGTTTGATTATGTGAATGCAAGGGCAACGGGTTGTGGGCTGGTATGACCTGTAATTCTCGTCGTGCTTAGCGGGCCGGCACGGCACGAAAAATGGCCCATAGTGTCGTGCCTGGGCCGAAAGCCAGGCCCGTAGCCCTAAGAGGCACGGCCCGAGAGACCCGGCGTGCTGTGCCGGCCCGACCCTCATCGGGCCATGCTTTCACGGGCCCGTGTCGTGCCGTGCCGGGCCGGCCCATTGGCTATCTATGGCTGTGAAGCAGGGCGGAAGAGATTGGTGTGATCCCTAATTTCGTATGGGGATTTGTCGAACAATTGTATCAAATGCATTGTAGCACCATTTATACTGCTGTGAAGCAGAGTAACTGAGACTGTGAAGCCACTGCTGAAGTGCTGATGGTGGGAGCAGTTCAATGCAGCCGACATTACTACAGACAACTTAATCAAGGTGGGCAAAATCGATTAACCAAGGCTATCAGCATAAGGCAACCACCTTAGTTAATAGTATTAACTGAGGCAGGCATCTTCGAACCCACGACCTAGCGCTCAACACTACCACGTCTCTACCACTGCACCACACAATCATTCATGTCTATATATAATATATAATCTTTTTATATCAATATTTCATAATCTTATATTAGATATTTTAGCTACTAAACGAACTTAAATGAAAAAAATTCAACTACAAAGTTTTAAATCTTGTGAAGTACTACAATTTTTGGTATAGGATGTATCTCTATCAGAGATATATAGTTTGAATTTTTGGTATAGGCGGGTATTATAAGCGTCCGCCTCGGTTAATCGACGGTTGTTTTAAGACAACCGTCTCAGTTAATCGATATTAACCGAGGCTTTATAATGCCCGCCTCTGTTAAGCATTAACCGAGGCGGTTGCTGGGCCGGCCGCCCTGCCATGAATAATCGAGGCGGGCAACCGGCCCAACCGCCTCAGAGGCCATTTTGGAAACGCTTTGTAAATTTTTTTGTGTAGTAGTGCGAGCCAAGTTTACAATCAAATTTTGACACGATAGCTAAACGGTGGGATTGTGGGAAGTTACCGCGAGGATCATACCGAAGACCAAAAACACATTTTCAATGGAATAGTAATATATATTTGTTGGAACGTGTGGAAAGAGCAAAATATAAAAATGGGAGGATTTAGCATTGAAACTCGAGCTTGTAAAGACCTTGTATTTTCTACTTCGTTTGGCTCTTGGGCTCTTTAATTTGTGTCTTCATGCGCTCTGGAAGAGGTTGAAGGAGCTTCTCATACGCCCCTTTAATAATTTGTTGTTCTTCAAGTTTTTCGGTGAAATTTTGGGACTAATCATAATTTCTCATTTTTTATGACGTAAGAGCATCTACAAGAGATTCTCCATATCCTTTCTAAATGCTAAGAATAAAGATTTGGTGAAAAACTACCTTGCAACAGTTTTTCTAAATGATCATCTAAATATAGCCATCTTATATTCTGAATTTTTCACTAGCCAAAAATAGAAGATGAGAATGGCTTTCCAGAGTGCACATGACATAGAGAAAAACTTTTAGAGTGTAAAAAGATATAGAAAACGATTTCTATGTAAATGACTCTCTAAATAATAATTTAGACAGTGAGATTTAGAAAGGCTCATGCTTTAACGTAGCCGGATGTCATCGTAACATCGTTATTCCGAAGTATCGAAATCTTTTCCACCTTCACTAGCTGGTTTTCACATGCGAAATGCCAAGTCCGCGTCTAGTGTGAGTGTGACAGATACCGAGTCTGGTTCTCCTGCGAAATGTTATGGTTTCCTGCACGTAGACAGCCATGCCAAGGTTAGCAATTTTTATATGGTCATATGCGAAGCTAACCATGCGAAGTAGTATCAGTTTTCGGTTTCAGGCTACAGCACTTAGCCTAACCATACTCAAAGTCCAGGATATATTGTTTCGCTGTGCACTCTCCTTTGCGATGCAACTGTTCGAGGGTCTCTGGTCTTTCGCTCCGTCAACAAATGCAAAGGCGCCTTCCAGCTTCCGTCTCCAGGCTTCACAAAGATGCAAATGAACTGGTTTTCACCTGCTGGCTTTCTTCATGAATCAACAGACTTCATTGTCCAGTTTACTCCGAATAATTGGTTTCCTACTGGTAGCCATCTCTTCATCTCCGGTGCTGTTTGCTTTGCTGAAAAGCCATGGTTGAAAGTATTATTCGCTGATTTGTTGTGAGAGAAAAACACTGTTCGTTCACTGAAATAGTACGGCTCAAGCGAACAAGGCTTTCATCACAACCACTAGCTTGCTCATCGTCACTTGATTCTTCTTTCTTTGCTTTGTCCTTGCTCTTGGATAATGTGTCGGCCTTGAATGCCAAACTACTCTTCTTCTTCTTCTTCTTGGATGCCCCCATCCCGTTCCACATGGTATGAGTAACTACAGGTCCCACAGGTACACGTCGGATGGAGAAAGGTCTGACACAGATACATGTCGGATGGAGAAAGGACCGAGCGGAGACTTTATGACGAATTACAAGCGTCACGGATGAGTAACTGTAGGTCTCATAGGTACACGCCGGATGGAGAAAGGTGACACAGGTACACGTCGGATGTAGAAAGGATCGAGCGGAGACTTTATGACGAATTGCAAGCATTACGGATGAGTAACTACAGGCCCCACAGGGACACGTCGAATGGAGAAGGGTCCCACATGTTTTGGATTTGTCATTAAGATTTTTGTCATACATGTGCAGATTTCTACTAGTGTGGTGAGGGGCTTTGACACTGATTTCGGCGAACTCGACACCACCTATGCCAACATATCAGTGAGGGGCTTCACCACTGACTTTAGTGTCATCGACAACACCTTTAACAACATATTGGTGAGGGGCTTTGCCACCTACTTCGGTGTCACCAACTATGCCTTCGCCAACATATCAGAGAAGGGCTTCACCACCTACTTTGGTGTCATCAACTACACCTTCGCCAACATTTCAGCGAGAGGATTCGCCACCGACTTTGATGACATCGACAACGACTTCATCAACATTTCGGTGAGGGGCTTCGTCATAGATTTCGATGACATCGACAACGACTTCACCAATGTTTCGGTGAGGAGAATCGCCATCGATTTTGACTTCATAAACTCTGCCTTCTCCAACATTTTGGTGAGGGGGCTTCACCACCGACTTCGAAATCATTAGCATTGCCTTCACCGTCAATTTGGAAACGGGGATCGCCATCAACATCAGCATCTTTGACTTCTCTTCTGTTGTTAGTTTGGATCAGGAGGGATCGCCATTTACATCGACATCTTCAACTTTGCCTTCAATGTTAGTTTGGAGCGATGGGTCGTGTAACACCCTAAGTGTTAAGCTTGCATTTAGCACTTGCATTTCACAAGCATAAGCATCATTCATGCATTCATGATCATAAGCATATGACAATGTTCTTGATTTAGTCTACAATGGTTCTATGTGATGCTTTGCTTTTAATGAGTGACTTTATTTGTTTATGTGATAACTCAAGTGCTTGATGTTTGATCACCTAAGTAACTTAGATCAACATAGGATCACAAATGAGTTAGGGTTTGTGTTTATCATTTAGCCAAAATATGCTTCTAAGTGTTTAAATTAGGTTTTAAGCCCTTTTGATGATGTTGTTTTGACCAAAACATAATTATAATTTATGTACCCTTTCTAAGGTTTGACCCTAAATAAAAGTTGAAGTGCTGGTTGTGTACTATAAACTTTGTTTAAGGATCAAGGACCAAATCCACTTCTAACAAGTCCAAACAGTAGCCACAAATTTCAATGTAGTGCTGTTTTTAATCTCAACAAAATTTTCTGAGATTAGCAGTTAGCAAGTTCAATGTTTGGGAATTTATCTAATCAATTTTCATAAATAAAATTTGTGCAACTTTGCTTCTATGAATTGGTGTGATGTTTGCACTTTGATATTGAGCTCTTGGTTAGATTGTTTGATCAATGTTTAGCTATTAAATAATTTACCCAAAGTAGCAAATCAATTCATTTGTAGCCATGTTAACTGAATGCAGTTTTTCAGTTTATAGGTTAGATTTTCAAAATTCAAAATCTTCCAAACTATCAAGTTTCTGTGGATACTCATTTAAGCAATGTTGGAGATCTCTTTTAGCTCTATAATTTTTAGTAATGGAGTTTTAGCTGAGGATGAACAGATCGAGAGAATTAGAGGGAAGAAGAAACCCTGTCAGACTGCTACAGTAAAACGCCAGCAGATCTTCTTGGCGTTTTGCCGTTGAGCCACGCGGCCACCGTGAGCAGTAGCCGAGCCGCGTTGGCAAGGTTGGAGAAGTGTCGCCCGCGCTCTTTCAATGCCCGACGCCGGCCAACCCCCTTCTTTTCCTCTTCCTCTCCTTGCCGCCATTCTCCTCTGTTCGCCCAAGGTTGCAGCCACCGCTCACTCTCCGTTCAATTCGTCGTGTCCATAGCTTCGCCATGCGCTGCTCTCCCGTCCCAACCTAGTTGCGACGTCGTTCTTTGCAGGTGAGGGCCTTGGGCCGAAAGCTGCCGCCATGGGCACCATGGCCGCCGAGCTTGCGCTCGCCGTGGCCAGCGTGTCCCCGTCTCCCTCTTCTGCCCTTTATTCTTGTTTTAGCATCACCTTAGGACGTAGAAGCTAGCTCCGAAGCCAATTTTAGCTCTACTGTCGTTCCCTCCCCGGAACATGGCTTGCCGGCATCGCACTCTGGCCGTTGAGCCATCATGCGCGCGGCCACGCCTCGCTGCAGCTCCGCTAAGCCCAAATTCCGCAGCCTTAGAGCCGCCCCGAGTCCCTGAAGCTGTCCCGGTGTCGCGTCGGCCGCCTTCTCGCCGGAGCCAGCAAGCACGCCGCCTGCAGCGATGCCGTGCCGCCATGGCCATCGCCGCCATAGTTAGGGACCGCCACCGAGTCAACCATGTACCCCAAATGATGCGTGAGGTTGAGGTGACCACGTGGGTGCTCTCCCCTTCGCCGGAAACCTTGCCGCCGGCAAGCTAGCGCCGGTCAAGCGTCGCCTCTGCTCTGACAAGTGGGGCTAGGCTGACTGAGGGTCCCTGCGGTCAGCGCCTCTGGGTGCATGGACTGGGTGCGCCTAGCGGCAGTTAGGGCAATTTTTGTTGTTTTCTTTTTCAGAATTTGTTTCAAACTTTGAAAATTCATAACTTGAGCTAGGAAAGTCCAAAAATGGTGAACCAAATTTTGTTAGCTTTGTCTTTCTGTGCTCTACATGTTAGAGTTATAAAATTTGCTGTTTGACAAATTTTTATATACTGTTTTTATTTATCTAATTTAATACTTATTTAGCTTCTAAAAATGATATCTAGAGCTACATCTATAAAAAAATTATGAAACCAAGTTTGTTGACTTTGTTTTGCTGTGCCCCAGCTAAGGAAAATATAAAACCTACTATTTGGCCAACTTCCATGTGCAGTATTGTTTTTCATAGGAAATTACATATTTAATTGTATTCTGTGTATCTTGTGTATATATATCCAATTGGTATGAAAATTTACATAGCACACTAGTATAGTATGTATGTACTGTTATACTTCTCTGAATACCAAATTTGTACAGCAGCTAGCCTTTTTGTTTTTTTATATACATTGTTGGTTATATATATACAAAGATGAATATGCTAATAATAGAAAAGGAATGCAATTTTAAACTTGTCTATGCATGCTACTTGTTGCTTGCTCAACTTTTACCCTTTTTGATAAGTGATTGATCATCATGCTATGGTGTTTTAGGAAACCTTGTTGATGTGCTAAATATACCTAAAACTAATGTGCTAGGTGAGTTACAATGTTTGCCTTCTCTACCGGAGAAGAGATATGCACCTACTCAATAAAAGATTTGATTATAAGTAACACCTTGTCACCTTTATGTTGTTAATGCAACCCTAGTTTCCTATGTTATTAGGGCTACATGAATGCATCCTTATTTCATATCATGACATCATTACCTTGCATCTTTTATGCATTCTCTTTATTTATGCACCGCCTACATACATATAGGATCGGAGGAGGACATTCTAGTAGAGTACGTGATCGTCGAGGAGGAGAACCCTCAGGAGTTGCCACCCAAAGGCGAAGGACAAGTCTCTGAGCCACTTCCGGAGTGCCCGAACCACAGACCCTCCACTTTTCGCCGAGGCAAGCCCCGGACATTTCACTTTCCTATCTATCTCTGCTTTAAATTACACTTGAGTAATGTTAAACTTTAGTTATGCATTAAGTTGCTAGGTGTTGATTGGTAACCGTTGCTGCATCTCGTACCTTGACCCAAAAAAATTATCACCCTTTTCTAACTAGATATAGATTGTGTAACATCCCGGTGTTACGATCTTATTTAGCACCGCGATTTAGGCTTAAGAAAATTTCTAAAACGATTTTTCTCGGATTTTAAATTTTGACTTATGTATGTATGATCGCAAATAAAAGGGCGAATGGCTTGTTTATTTGATTAAACCTGATAAATAATTTTTATAAACAAAAAATGGTTGAAAGTAAAATTTGCTAAATAATAACGAAAGTACCGCTGGCCTTTCAGCTCGCCTACCTCGCCGGTATGACGCGTGCGTTAATGAATGATTTGTCGGGCTGGCTGCCTTCGCGTCCGCCAGGTTCGAGTCGTCCTGTCTATGCGCTAGTGTGACGACGGTAGTGCATTCCCCTTCTCGGAATCAGTCAATTCTGGTTGATGAGCGTCGCGTCGCGTTGTCAGACCACGTCGCCGTGTACGCGGGCTTGCTTGATATCGCCAACGGAACTGTACCGCAGTTTGCTTCCATTGTCTCGTCGTGTTATTGTCTTTGTCGCAGCGCCGCTGTCTGCCTTCGCGTCCCGCCAAGTTGTGTCGTCTCGGACTGCGCTGTGTTCCTGCTGCCTCTCCCTCTCCAGCTTCGTTCGTTGATCTAGCTACCTCTGCTTAGCTCCGGACGTACGTGCATGCATGCTTAGCTCTCTAATTGATCGTCTCATGTCTGCATGCACCTGCTTTGATCCGTTCATTTGTTTGTTCTCACACACATACACACACACATATATATATATATATATATATATATATATATATATATATATATATATATATATATATATATATATATATATAAACATATCGATATAGCACTGCTGCAAAAAGCGTTTCCGTGGATGGTTCAATGAATTCAACGGCGGCCATTCAAGGATAGCTTATCTATACATCACTAAGATATTTAATGTCGTCAGGACTTTAAAAGAATTAACAAGGAGGGGCGTGTTTAGTTCGGCAAAGTTTGCACCTACAAACTTTGTATAGTGCACGATTCTCCGCTGTAGTATTTTATTTGTATTTGTGAATTATTGTCCAAACATTGACTAATTAGGCTCAAAAGATTCGTCTCGCAAAGTTAAAGCAAACTGTGTAATTAGTTTTTGATTTCGTCTACATTTAGTACTCCATGCATGTACCGCAAGTTTGATGTGATGGGAAATCTTCTTTTTGCATAGTGCACTTTTAGAGAACTACGAGGTCACAGTTCACCGTTCTTTGTGGCTGCTGTGCCGAGTTCAGTCCCTGCAGGTGTCGTCTTTTCAGTGTCTTTTCGTTTCTGCAGGGTGCAGTGCTGTAATTTCTAGTATGTGTAGCGCTCAAGTTTTACTTTCTAGTAGTCAGTGCTCTAGCGTATGTACGATGTGTCCCTCCTTCGTGCTACTTTCACTGCCTTCATCTGCCTCGGTCTTGTCTATTTCTGTGCTTGGTACTGCTACTGTACTGGGCGTGCAGGTGACCACACGAGCTTGCTTCCTCGTTGGCCCGCTCTCGTCCTTCAGCCATGGCCGCACTTGCTGCTGTCCTGCACCTGGCACGGTGCTCCTCGTGTGCGTGCTCCTCTGGATAGTTGGGTAGGGCGTCGTCCTTGCTGTCTCTGCCCTCGTGTGCTTTAAGACATAGGTTGAGCTGCTGTTGCCATGCATTGCTCGCTTGCTCTCTCGCTCGGCTTTCTCCTCTGCTTGTGCGCGTCAGTGCCGGTGCTGTGCCGCTGTGCTGCGCGCTCCGTTGCTGCATCGTTGCCCGGCTCCCCGCTTGGGCGCACGTGCCCCGTGGCTGAGCCGGCCCTTCATCTTCCTTCCCCGCGAGCGTGTCCCGACCTGCGCTGGTCCGCGGCCCGCTGCTCACGCCTGCGGCCGCTCCCGCCACCGTCCCGGCCGTGCCGCCCCACCTCCCAGGCACCTCCTCCGCATGCCGCAGCTACTGCCTGGGCCGAGCCCGCTGCCACCCAGAGGCGCTCAGGGCCACGCCATGCTAGTGCCTTGCTGTAGTGCTCCTCCTCCTCGCCTCCGTGACTTTTGCCCGCAGCTCGCCGTCACTCGGTCGTCGCGCGTGCGCGTGAGTGCAGCGGGTCCCCTTCAGCCGCGCTGGATAGTTGTCCATGGCGCTGCCCCTCCCGAGCTCGGCGCTGCACCCCTCCACGCCACCTCGGTGCCAGCTGCACCACCGGGCCCGTGCTGCCCCGCCAGGTGCCGCCGTTTGCACCACCGCCGCCGGTTGGTTTCCTTCCCCTGCGCTGCTTTGTTTCTAGGAAGAGAAAGGACCCAAAAGCAAATAGCAAGTCGTACTGTGTTCATTTTGCAAAAACGTTAGACTCATAAATTTACAAATGATGGCTTAGTTGATTTAGGCAAACTTCAGGGGTCTTTATGCAAGTTGCCACCGCACCGGTAGGCTCGTCCATGCTGGGCCGGCCTACCGCTGTCGCGTCGACGTCGCGCGTGGGTCGTTGCTGGGCTCCGTGCCTGGGCCGCGCAACCGCTCGACCGGCCTTCGGCCACCGCGTCTGGGCCGCGTGCGCCCCGCCCGCCTGGGCTGCATTGCCGCTGGCCAGCGCTCGCCGGGCCATTGGGCTGCGGTCTGGGCCGTCGGCCGCGCACCCTGTCCCCACGTCATTGGGCCACATCTGGCCAGTAGGCCGCGCGTGTTTGCGGGCCGAGCCAAGCCGCCGGCCTTTTTCGATTTATAGAGCGTTTTCTAAATTGGCTTACAAGGAAAATGGTAGAGTTAAAATAAAATTGTGTAGGTGTCTTAAAATTGTGAAACCAGTTTGGTTGAGTTCCTAAAATCATGATCCATTCAATAGTGTATTTTGTTCATATAGTTTGATGATATTCTTAGGAGCTATATAATTAAATTGGGATACTTAATATTGTAAAAATATAACTTATATGAATTGTTGTGATAAATCGGTGATAGTGTTGAATCTAAAATTTTTACAGTAGGCTCTTAGCAATATTAGGTACTCGTGGTAATTTTTGTAGCTCCAGAATGATCAGTTTACTAGGTAGCTAATGATGCTCTATTTCGAATAAGGATTAAATCGATAGAATAAAATAAAGAAACACCTTAGTTTATATAACTAAAAGAATTGTTGGGAAGTAGCGTCTTATCCGACAACGTGTATATGTAGTCTAAGTACGGTCATCATTAGAGTTATCTCGTTAGCTTGTGAGACGTGATCGGGTTTCTAAGTATTTCGGTTGTCGTTGATTATTTACATCTATGCATTTGCATCAATGCATATTATATAGGTACAATGATGGATCAACGGACCAATTGAAGGATGATTGGGAATCCAAAGATGGTGTAATTGTATTCTCTCTAGGAGATGATGCAATAGGCTTTCGATTCAGCTGATGGTGGATGATCTAAAGATGCAGATACTAACTTTTTAATACATCTTACCCAGGCAAGCCCCGATGCATAACCCCTACTTTTCTGCAGTTTAAATTATATTGGTGCATTAAGTTTTAAGGAGTTGAATGAAACCCACTTGCATATATATCTTTATCCTATGAGTCTTACTAGTATGACAGGATCGTGTAGATTGCTATGCTCCAGGACTCCGATAGAAGTCGAATGATTGCCCGTCACTCGCGAGATATAGGAAATATATTACTGCATTATTATCAATTGGAAAATATAAATGGTGAAAATGATAAATGGTGACCGGGTAGGGATATGGTTTGGGTATTGGTGGGTGTAAGAAGTTATGTCGCCGTGGATACGGGGCATAGCTTGGTTACACCGTTTTTCCCTGTTTGTGTTGGTTAAGGACCGGTTGTTGCATAAGCCATCGAGGCAAGTCACAGACTTATTATCCCGAGCACATACTTGGGTATGGGTGCTTGGAAGACTTGTTGCTCTCTTGTTGTGGATCTGGCTCTTTTCGGACCGATTGTTAGGGTTTTATTTTGGTGGAGGAGGTCCTTACACCGCGCTGAGTCTGGGACTCAGGGGCGGGGGCTTGGAGTCCTAGTTTAGACGGGGACCTAGACACCCAGGACAGGAGAGTGATGGGTTGGTCTTGCTTGTGCCTTGGGTATAAGTGGGGTGTGTGTTTTCGGGGTACCTAGCTGGGGGCATTGATTCGTGAATCGCTGGGCGATCCAGTACGGCTTGTTTCGTGCCTAGCACCGTAGTAAGAACTGGAAGATGAAAGATGGAATGGAAAAGGAAGTCTGATTGCTTACCACCTGCTTGAAAGTAGCACATGTGCTTACATAGAATGGTTAGTTAATGAACCAATGCGGCTATTAATAAAAATCAAATATAAGGACGCACGCTTAGTAATGCTTCCTGCAAATGCAATAAACCCACAAGCCAGATAGCCTTGCATATCCTTGGAGTCTTTTCTTTCCTCCTGTCGGGTAAGTCTTGCTAAGTACAATTGAGTACTCAGGGTTTTATTCCCCATATTGCAGGTGACAGGTGGATGCTTGAGCTGACTCTTGTGTGTGGATACCTCCTGTTGGGCTCAGCGAGGATTTCTTTACGCTGCGATCGTAGTTGTTATTTATATCTCTCACCAAATCCTTTTATAAATGAAAGTTTCATAATCTGTTATCGTAGTTTATATATCAATACTTCATCATGTCATGATTAGATATTCGTTTCCGCTGTAATTCTGATCACATGTTTATATTCCGCTGTTCAATTAAATTGTTCATAACTCTGATAATATGATTTCATTCCGCTGTTATATTAATAAATATTATACTCTGCTGATGTATTAAAAGTGATGTAAGAAATGGTTCAGAATGATGTAAGCTTTATTCTCTCATTTGTGATCCTGATAGAAAAATATGGATTTTTGGGTTCTCCCCTAGGGTGTGCCCGACGGAACCGAGTAATTTGGTGTTCTCCCTCAAGTGCTTAGTATCTAATGGAAGACGAGCACTCCTGGGAGGCATTAGATTAGGCGGTTCTACCACAGACCGCTCTATGCTTAGTTATGCTTAGACCGATAGAAGTCGGGTGATTCCTGTCACCTACGAGATATAGGTGGTCACTTGTCCAATTGAGAAACCATGGAATCATATGGAGGTTAATAATTAGCGATCAGGCAGGATTCTCGGTTGTTGTTGTTAATGACTCAGGCTTGGCTTGTGTTTTGATCCCGTCTGTGTCAATTAAGGACCGCTTCGTTGTTGGACTTTGGTTGAGATTGAACGTACCTTCACATAACAACTGGATAACTCGTTCCGACTGTGAAACCGAATAGCTTGTTCAAGATGAGTCATTAGACCATTAGCATTTCTAGGAGAAGAGTATTGAAGGAAGGGGACTGGTCCAAGACCATGTTTGCTACGGGCTATGGGCTTCGGGCAATTCATGTGAAGATGCAGAATCATGAGTTTTGCGAAACGGTCCAAACTCACCACCGAATGGAGTGAACAGTGACTCACGTGAGTGTTGCTAGCTCGTGGGTGTGTGTGATACGGGCTTTACCCAGCTGGTGTAATCGATTCAAATCGCCATCTCTCCTAGATAGTGAGAAAATCATACCTTGCTCCGGCAGTCATAGTAAAATACTTGGCATATGATTTTAGCAATTGAATTATGATTGGTTACTAATCTCTATAAATGGGCACTATTCTTTTTAATTGATTATTATTCTCTATAATTCAATTATATGGTGTAAGTAAATAGCTCAAAACTAAATCTTGCAGCTAAAATTTGGAAGTAAGAATTACTTTAGTAAGCTCTTTTGCAAAGTATTGCTATCCGACTTACTCCACCAAATATAGCCTTACATATCCTTAGAGTCTTTTATTTTGTTCTCTGTCGGGTACGTCTTGCTGAGTACAATTGAGTACTCAGGGTTGTATTCCCTTTGTTGCAGGTGACACTTTGTATGAAGGTTACTGTATTACTTGCTTTAGTCCCACGATAGACACCACTGAGTAAAGGCCAACGGGCATGGCCATGTTCTTATACTTTTCTATCTTGCTTTTGTTGGAGGTGGTTTGATAAACTCGCAATGTATTTAGACTTATGATAATAATGTAGTTTCAAAACTATGTTGCTTTCTTGTATCATATTTGAATTTGGTATTGTAATAAGTAATGTGAACTCGGTTTGTATCTTAAACTTTTGATGTGAACTCTATGTATTATGATGCATGTTGTTTCCCTTAATCATGTACGATCTTGGTTGTGAAGTTGATTTATTGAGACCATTCGTGGTACGCAATGGACTACTAGGTTTATATGAGTGACGGTATGTGCGTGTCAACGTGTTTAATGGGGACCGACATACTTAATCTTATATGAATTGGGTGGTTCTATCACAGGTCGCTACCAGTTTGGACTGGGGATCACCATCAACATTAGCATCTTCAACATCTCCTTCGCCATCAATTTGGAGGCGAGGGGGGGTAATCCATGACATCTTCAACAATAATCACACCTACATCGTCTACTTCAAGTACACGGAAGAAGTTCTCACAAGCACCAGCCAAGAGGGGTTGTTGAGGAGCGCATTGGACAAGCAATCCACCCTAAGACGCAAGACTTGCCTAGCGTCCATGAGTGAAAGCTTGATGACATGTTTTGATTGTCTAGAACTACATTGCTTACATCACCACTTCACATACATCGACTACATCAATTGCTTTGGTGAAGTCTCAGTTATGAAGAGAAGCTATCAAAAGGATCAAAGCTAGGCAAAGAAGCAATCTTCCAAAGGTGAAGTCTCAAAGGTTCGAGCAATGTTTTGTCGAAGATAGAATCATCTCGAGATGATCTTTGTATAGACGAGTGTCTTATCTGTGCTCTTTTCTCTATACCCTTTTTTCCATTGGGGTTTTGGGATGTAGTTTTTAGTGAGGCGCACACATACATCTTATGAAAGGCAATCCTCGCAGTGAAGTCCAAGTTGTAATTAGGCCACACTTAGTTGTATTTAGCTAATGGGTCTTGTACTTCCAATCAAAACTAAAAAGTTGAGAGGCTACTGTTGGGGTGTATCATATGTTAGGGACCCCCACTAGAGTATTTAGGACACAATTACAAAGCCTAGGGGCTTGGCTGAGAATGTTTAAGACCCATTTGTAGCCCACATAGACTATTTTGTGAATATGAGCCCCATGAGGGTAAAGAATGAAAAACTTGCCTCCCACATCCCTACAAAGGGAGGGGAACCTTTGGCCCATCACTTATTTGTTCTCTCCCTCACTCTTCTATCCTATCCTCTCTCATGTTCGATGTTGATGACTTATCCTACAAAACAAGCAAAGCAAGTCATTTGCAATGTGATGATGAAATAAATAGATTGCTATCAATTACAAAACTAAATGCTAAATAGAGTAATGTGCCTAAATAACTACCCTTCCATTGATTCTAGCGATCGGTAAACAGAGTAGGATTGCTATCATTTTTAGTTTAGTTAAAAACCAAAAACAATCATTAGAACGATTTATAAGAGCAAGTATAATAAGGTCTAGTCTACTTCCATGTCAACAAAATCGGTCTAGTCCACTTTGACGTCAACAAAATATTAGTGGTAGGGGAGATAATAGATGATGCATAGCAAGGGTTTGCATACAAGTTACTAGTTACTAATCGCGCAACGAACTAACTAGCATCCAATAAAGTTTTGATATATATTTTCCTAATAATAAGGAAATCGGATATTTACTTCCCCATCTGTCCTCGCAATTTTAACATCTAAGCCAGATGCTAGAGCCCTTGCAAGTCTGTGGAGCGGTTAAGCGATTTTTCATGTTCACCTATGTGCCACTGTACCGTTGCGAATCAAATGTTCCCAACCACAATCCATTATGTTGTGCAGTTGATAGCAAAAACATATACACGCATCGAGGCAAGCTAAGATAGCAAAAACGGACACGAAATGAGAAGATTCGAAGCTACTGAGAATCCACAGGTCTCAGAGAGACAAGTTGCCTCGCATCACTAGCCAGAGTAGAGGACACGGTTGTGGAGGAGGCCAGAGTAGAGGACACGGTTGTGGAGGAGGCAACAGACTGATGGTGACGGCGAGGAGGGAGGTGGGGTTTTCTCGGCTAGGGAGAGAGGGTGAAAAAGTTTGTAGGACGTGTGACTACATGGTGTGATGGGGCGGGCATGGAAGTTATTTGACATTCGGTCAATTGGTCCATTGTCCGATCGCTTCTTCCTCATTGTTCTTCTAGTGTTTTGTTTTGTCCATGACATGTGGTCCTAGTAGACACTGTTTGCTCGCCTATTTTAATTCGTTCATTTTGACCCTGTTTGGAATAGCTTAATTTCCAAAAAGAAATAAAATTTTCACAAGTTCCTAGAATAACCATTTATTGGAAAAGCTCTGAGCGAGTAAAAATGAACCACTTGGCACATGGTTGTTCTCTTATAACTCTCACATTATCTTCAATGGTTGGATCTCGGTGGCTAAGACAAAGGGGAGCTTTGGGGCATTAGGTTTGGGAGAAGAAGACATTGGAGTGGATCTAGAGGAGGCTATGGGGCTCATCCATGTGAGCTACTTGGTGGTTCGGTAGGGAGGTGGCAAGCAACAAAGGCATGCACTATGGAGAGGTGGAGGCAGAGGTAGAGGATGACAATGGTGGGAAGGTTAGAGGTGTAGGAGAGGGTGGCGGAGGAAGAAAGGCACACCCGTGAGGAGAAGGAAGCGTAGAGGGAGGATGGAGGTGTAGTGGTGTGGGAAAGGAAGCGTGGGGAGAGGACGAGGCACAGGGTGAGGGAAAAACCTGAAAAATAAATCCTTGTATGGATTCTAGGTTGATGGACCAAACCATGCAAATTTCAAAAGCGCCGCTAGAAAAGCTAGCGAGAAGTTTGGCATTAGGACATCCTAGGCTTATTTGACCATTGTCATCCTATCGGGGTCAAGATACTCCAAGTATCTCAAGACATCGATTAGTTAGCCACTCGGGCAGCCTAGTTGGCCAAGGCCCAACAACTGTGGCCACCCAAGCCACATAGGCCCTAGGACAAGCACTAAGTCAGGCGGTCCACCACGACCTCTCCCTTCTCCTTCTTCCACACGCTACGCCAACACACTCGACCTCTCTCCTGACTCAACCTCTGGGAAAGGATGGAGAGAGGTTGGATGCCACCAAGTAGACCTGCCCTGATAGAGACATGCACGCTCCACTCGCTCCGCCAGGACGGAGAGGACGGCCATCTCTTGAGGGGCGGGACCTTAGGACAAATGCCATCCCTACACGCCCCTGCGTAGACAAGACAACACCATAAGGCAGTGATAGCTGGTACGGCACAACATCGTCCAAAGCTAGTCCGACAATACGGGCGTATGGCCCTACCCGCTACAGGATGGGTCGCAAGACCCTGACCTTGACTTCCAAGATCAACTAGGCCGCCAGGGGTTTTGACCTCGCAATCCAGGGTCAAGGCCCCCAGAACCATGACCCAGGAAGGTGACCCACGACCTAGAGGCGGCTACCTGCTCCCTCACTATCGTCATGACACCACTGGGAGAATAGTAGACAATGACGAAGGCCACGACGAGATCATGCCGCACAGGACAGTTGGTAAACCACCGTCGTGTCAACAGTGTCATCACGACTAGCACTATAGCATCACGCCATGCCACACCATAGTATGGGGAGCAAGACCACAACGACCACGACGATGGCCATGCCTGAACGTACGATGACGCCATGACAAGACATGGTGGCTTGCCAGCCAAGTTTACTAGCTTCTCCCCTCGTCGAGCTATCAACCACTCGGGTCGGGAGAACCCATCTCTCTACATGTAATCTGGCCCCCAACCTCTATATAAGGGTGGCCAGGCCTCCCTTCTAAGGGGACGGACTCTCGAAACTCCAATCAGGCTTTCATTTTCCTCACTCCTACCTCATTCCCTTAGCTTACACATCCCATTGTAAGACTTCAGAGTACTTGAACCGAGGAACATGAACTCGAACCTTCTCTGAGACTGGACATAGGGCTCAGGCCTGAACCAGTATAATCCTTGTGTCTTTGAGTGCTACCATCATCTTCCTAGAGTAGTATGACACACATAAATTCACTCGTTGGTTGACAAAAAACTGACACATCCTATCATCTTATATGAAGGAGTCCAGTATCTCGAGCTGGGCTCGGTGATTTTGTGTGATTTCTGTGGTGTTTGTCTTTTTCTCCCATTCTTTGTTGATTTTACTTCCTAAAATCTCTGGAGTTGGATTCAGTGACTTAGCTTGTCCAAGTCACAACGTAACTTACCTCTTGTACCTGTCGTCCAGCATAAATCTAAGAGTGACAATGGTTGCAGGTGACCCAGGGCCAGAACTTAGCCTTTTTTCTCAACTGTGAAGACAGACCTCCACAACAATAGTAGGAATTAATCAATCAGTGATATACTTCCCAGCTGCCGCTAGTACTAACAAATATAGCACAAGAAAAAAAGAGCACGTGCATAACACTAAATCATTCAAATATATTAGGCTTCAATTGACAAGCAAGTCACTGAGTACTGATTATCCAAATATTAGCCTTGGGCTGACAAACAAGTCACTGGAGCAATTCAATTATGCTATTGCTTGGTGCTTCCTAACAGTAGCAACAAGAGCATAGCTAATCAAGTGCTTAAAAGCAACCATGAACTACTTACATTTGTATTGATTGGCATTGTGACATACTACACAAAATGCTATAGTTATCCCACAAAATACTATAGTCAACTATGTCCAAAATACTATCTAACTAGCTTTAGAAGCTAGAACAGATCTGGAAGCTCCACATTTGCCAAAGTTGGAGCTGTTATGAGCTGGGTAAAATTCCCAATAACAGCGTACTCTTGAAGCTCAACTTCTTTGTTGTTGCCATCATGTTCCAGTTCTACTTGAGGCTCTATACCACCTTTTTTCTTTTGCTGCTGCCAATGAAGCACATATAATTAGTTTAGGATAACAGCAACATATAGAGATTGATCTAAAAAAAGCAACATATAAAAATTGTAGCTGCAACACACCTTTGTTGTCTTCTTTGTTGCCACAGAAGATTTAGTCGACTTGCGCCTCACCTTGTGTAACTTATCGATCCAAGTTCTCTTTTGCCTTGAGTTTTTGGACTGAATGTCCTTTTTCTTCAATTGTGCAGCACAAAGCAAGTCATCTCTTTGTTGCACATTTGGCTCAACATTTTCTTGGTCATTACATGATTTTTCATTCATGACACTAGAAGAAACATTTAGTTTTTCCTCCAGCTATGTACCAAGGCAATCCAATGCATTGTGTAATAGCAAACAACATTCTGGAGAGCTAGCTGCTTTGTATGTCAAGTTCAGAAATTTATAAGACAAACACTTGTAATTGAGTTGAGCTTCATGTCTTGGATTTTCTAAAACTTTTCTTCCTTGCCTATCTTGTATACTTCCATTGCATGCTTCTCTAGTCCATCTCTTTAAAACATAATGTGTTGGCAATATTTTTACATTCATTAAAATCAAGAACTTTCAAGCCATGTGCGCACAATATTCCCGTCCTATTGAACATTCCACAACTACATGAAGCTGTTTGGTTGAAAGGATCACCTATCACTATCCGCTCTTCCTCAAAACTTATATCACCACTTAAATTACCAATAGAAACACCATATATGTTATCTTCATCCAACAGCCTAGAGCATGCAGCCATGGATCTTTCATATTCACTCTGAAAAGCTTCAAATATAACAGAAGTTTACACTTCGCTTGCTTGCACCAACATAGGTGTGCACATTCGCATTCTTGGTATCTTTTTCCTTGCTTCAAATTCAGATTCTAATTCCTTATATCTTTTTTCTTCCACTGTTCTCTCAAAGTGCTTCAAAAATCTAATAATATCAAAATCTGATTTCGAATGGTTCTTCAATGAATTGTTGAAGCTCTCACTTAGTTGTGTACTTCTCACCCCCAAACTAAAGACATCTCTCATGTAACATTCAGCCCTCTTTTCTCTCACCTTGTAGATACTATCTAACCAAGTTTGCTTACGCACTTTAGATCGCATATTGTCAAATGCTTCTTGAAATTTTGCCTTGTCCTCATAGCCATACATACAAGCACTAAAATCAGAGAGAATATGAGATTCTTCGTCTTCCTCTTCACCCTCATCTTCATCCTCATCTTCGCCCTTTGCTGCAGACAAATGTTTGATAGCATTCTGCATTATGTGAAAGGTGCACAAACCATGGTATGACTCTGTGAACACATTTTTTATAGCCTTTTCCATAGCTGCATCTTGATCTGTATAAATAGTTCTAGGCTGTTTTCCATTATGTGCAGCTACAAAAGTCTCAAAGAGCCATGTAAAATAGTCTTCTGTTTCATCAAAGAGTATTGCAACACCAAAAATAGTGGTTTCTCTGAATTGGTTGAGCCTAAGAAAAACACCAAATGGCCTATACTCTTTGTTTGTGCCAAATGTAGTGTCAAATGTCACTACGTCACCAAAATGTGCATAGTCAAGGATCATTTTTGCATCAGCCCAGAATATGTTGGTTATATGCTCCTCACAATCAAGCTGCAAAGCATATTGGAATGATGGGTTCTTGGAGATTTTGTCATGAAAATACTTCAGCATACTACCAGCCTTCCCAAAAGCCAACTCCCTCTGTCGTTTGCTTTGCAAATAATGTTTGCGATCACGACAAGTGTAGCTGAGGTTAAGCTGTCCACCAACTTGATGACTAGTCAACTCATGTGCAGCTTTAGGCCTAATTCCAGAATCATCAGCGGTTTCAATTTCAAATGCTTGTAAGTCTGAAATTTTTCTTTGCGATGCCATCAAGTGGCGAGTTTCTGGCAAGTGAAGGAGGTGATTGTGTTCAAGCACAACATCAGTGACTTCATAATTATCTTCCCCTCGATCTAATGTGAGTCATTCGAGCTTTGCAACCAGTTCTTGTTTTAGCTCTAAAACACTTTGTCACATGGTATGTTAGTCCTTTCCTTCGATGGCCCTCATTGGAACAAACATATCTGCATGAAGTCACCTTATGATCATAGCTGCTCACATTTTTATACCTTTTCCTCACATCAAAGCCCATACGACCACCATATGCCACCCAGTATTGCCAAGCCTCCTCTGGATTTCTAAACCTAAAACCAACTTTTGGTGTCTCCTGGATGAATTCTGCCATCCCTTTCCACAGCACTCGCAATTGCACAAAAGTTGTGTTCTGGAATCCAAACATTAACTAATTTTGTAACCCAAACAATACCATAACAGTGTGTATGAAAATATTAACTGCATATAAAACTATAGCAAATGATAATCCTATCACTAAATCGAACAATTTAACCTAAAATTGGTTCCCCGAATCTAAAATTCATAAGCATTGTTCGACTGAAATTTATTTTGTGAAAGTCATCGAAATAAGAGAAGCTTACTGAAAAGGCCGACCTCTGAACCCTCCTCCACGATGGCGCCCAAGCAACAGCACGAGTTCGACCTTCTCCTCGGCGGGGGCGGCGCGGCACTGGAGAGCTCCTCCACGAGTGTCGACCTGCTCGGGCTCGGGGCAGCACGACGCGGGAGGGCAACGAGGCGTGTCGCGATGGCTGGGCCAGGGCGGCACCTGAGGTCCAGCGCGGCGTGGCACAGCACGCGAGAGCTGCGGCGGCAGGAGACCGGAGCGGCACGGCGTGGAAGAGCTGTGGCGGCGGGAGAGCGGAAGGGCGCGGCGCGGAAGGGCCCCGGTGGCGGGAGAGCGGAGCCGCGCGGCCGCGGGAAAACGCGTCCGTCCGCGCGCTTTGCCGAGGAGGCAACCGCGTGCTCCTGAAAAAGTAGTCTTTAGGCCTAGATCACCTGCGAGCATTGTCAGCCCTTGGATTCACATTGAATGGCAGATACAAGGAGGTATGTTATGTTGTGACTTGGAGAAGCTAAGTCACTGAATCCGGCTCCAAAATCTCTCGTCTCTCCATGCTTATTTATCTATGCTATTTTTTGCAGGAGAGTCAAAGCGAATAGCGTTTCGGATTCGTGGTGATTTCCATAGGGTTTAAGTTTTCTCCCATAGTTGTTCTTGCCAATTTGCGAGCTTGTTGCTCCTTGCTTGGTTTATCCACAAGTGGCTGGAAATCGACTCTCTGAATCCTAGAGGGGGGAAAGAGGCAGGCCCAAATATTTGAAGGGAAAATTGGAGCGTGTTGCTGGAAAGTCAGCCAGAACAGTCCTGAGGTCGATTCCTTGACATGGAATGGGAGTGTATATTGCCATGTATTTATGTCTACGTACCGTCGGGTTCTCATCTGATGAATTGAAATTCGCGTGTGCACGGGGGCTGAAACACTCGATTATATTCTCTGTTGTTTCGGTTGTTTTGTGTGCCTGTGACTGTGACACTCGGTTGTTTGCAGCTCACAAAGCAACCAAATGCCCTCGCTGTCATCTTCATAGCTGTGATCTTCACTTGATACATATGGCTAGCCTTTCATACATATTGTTAGCCTTTCTCCCGCTAAGAGGCATTGATTCTAGTTCTAGTCTCCTCAACCTCACCCTTTATACATATGGCTAACCTTTCTCCAGTTTAGTTGCCCTTGCTGTCATCTTCATAGCTGTGATCTTCACTTGAGTTCTGCGGAGAGCTTCATTATCATCAATTGAACTCTTGTCACCTCCATCAATGTATTCACTGTCTGACTATCAGTTGTAGCGGCAGGCACATTTCCTTTGCTCGCATTTCCTGGATCAGCAACAGCAGGTACTTTTTCTTTGCCTAAAATCACATGAATCAGCAGCAATAGGCATTTTTTTCCTTCACTAGAATCATCTGGTCAGCAGCAGCAAGCACTTGACCCAGTTTCTTGCTGCTGAGCTTCACAAACTGAATGCTTTTTTTTTTCTTTTTTTCTGTCAGCTCAACAGTTGGAGTAACTACGGCTCATTCTCGTCCTGGTGTGCTCAAGTCCTTGTCTGCAGTTTCTCATCTGCACTGGCATGCACTGCCTTTTCCAATCACTGTCCTCGGCCTTGTTTAGATTGAAAAAAATTTCAACATGATGAATAGTAGCACTTTCGTCTTATTTGGTAAATATTGTCCGATCGTGGACCAACTAAGCTCAAAAGATTCATCTCGTGATTTTCAACTAAATTGTGCAATTAGTTATTTTTTTATCTACATTTAATGCTCCATGCAAACAGCTAAAAATTGATGTGATGGAGAGAGAGTGAAAAAACTTGGAACTTTGAGGGTATCTAAACAAGGCCCTCATTACTTGCGCTTTCGTATGTCATGTCAGGTTCTCGCCTGTCCATTTCAGAATTTGAGCCAGCCTCATTCCAGGTTTCTCCGTTTCAGGCCTTATTTAGTTCTAAAAAAGTTTTTTCAAAAAAAAATGCTACAGTAGTCATCATATCGAATATTGCGATACGTGCATGGAGCATTAAATGTAGACGAAAAAAACTAATTACACAGTTTAGTTGGAAATCGCGAGACGAACGTTTTGAGCCTAATTAGTCCATGATTGAACACTAATTGCTAAATAAAAACAAAAATGTTACAATAGCCAAATTTTCAAATTTCACCCAACTAAACAAGGCCTCAGAATTTGAGCCACGCTCATATGTCAACACGAGACCCGTTACGGAATCCAATCCTAAAATAGAAGGCTCTAACAGAGTACCTATATGAAAGAAATATTTTAGGTGTCAGGAGAGGCATAACTCAAATTTAAATATCCTCACTCCCAGAGATTCATTTACAAAAAAGGTTGTCTTTTAGGTCTTATTGTTGAAGAAGACAAAAATAAATATTAAACCCTTTATCTGTAGTGGCTTGTGTTTTGGGTCGTGGTTGTTAGAGCCAGGGCTGCATCTGCTTAGTAATAATGATGATGAGGTACGGCACCGCATGTGTCGAGCATATGTCGCACCAGGCGTGAGGTAGGGCACTGTCGCAAATTTTTTGCCGTCCAGGTAGGCCCAGGAGTCCAGGACTATCGTGAAATTTGGTCCAAACTTTTTTTTAGTACTCAGCATTTTTTTAACAATTTTAGCCCATAATAAAATTCTAGGCCAACAAAAAATGAAAAGAAGGCCATGTTCTCTCGGGCCGTGCTATGCGCCGACCAGGTGGCAGCCAGTCGCGTGCCGACCAGGATAAATATTCAGCATAAGGTAGTATATGATATTGTTGATGCAAAAGTGGATCTGCAAACACAAAGGGTTAATACCTGAATCGATATCCAAAGCGTGCCAGTCGATTTGACCTGCTAATCGACAAGGATGAAGGTACGAACACTTTGGTCCTGACAACAGCGATGCGCCCGGAAGTCACGGCCAAGAGGTGCTCACGCGGAACTCAAGAATCGCCGAAGGTCGCACTGAAACGATGCAGCTCGCCGAATCAATGAGAACTCGTAAAAAAGAAAAATATGCAAATTGACGAAATCGCCGAAAAGTAAGTAGATGCGAATAGGAGTAAAAATTAGTTTTGATATTGATTGATTGATATTATTTCTATTACATTGCCCCTTACTCCATATTTATACCCTGATCTAAAGAGACACAACCAAACACAACTAGGACACCAATCCCATATCTAAGGAACACGTGACTCTTACATGAATCATACCCTAACAAATATAGAAAAGGAAATCAACTCCTATCTATTTCCCTGTCCGCCTCAATTACGATGGAAACCTCACCGTCCTCTTTCCCATCGGCATACTCCCTATTTCATCGGCAGTAGTCTTCAAGTCTTCCTTCATCAGCATACTCCCTGTTTCATCGGCAGTAGTCTTCAAGTCTTCCTTCATCGGCATACTCCATGTTTCATCGGCAGTAGTCCTCAAGCCTCCCTTCATCGGCATCGACAATAATACCTCCAACCTCATCGGCAACGCCCGAGTCCAAATCGACCTTTCCATCGACCATCACCAGCTATCGGCAACCATCTTTTCAAACTGGCTTTCATCAGCTATCAAAGTATTCAATAACTTTCCCCTTGCCGATTAGTCCACTCCGATTATTTTGACACGTGCAAAAAACGGTGTCAACACATGCCCCCCAATTTCGGAGTATAAAACCATTAATGCTCCGAAATTTACTCCAGATAACGCTTGCCTTTGCCCGATTACCGTAACTCATTCTCCAAGCCAAAACTTGATTTGTTATCAAATCCAATCAAATCTAATCTTGATTCACGCACTTCAGTAAATATCGCACAATCGCCAACCACTCTTGCCTTGATTATGGTTAAGATACCAAAACAATAACCCATCGGCAAGATCTTAACATGATAATGCTGCCATTTTCAGAATTAAAATATCATGTATCGATATCCCTTCCAAGTCATGATTACCTGTTATCAACTCATCTGTACAATCCCCTGATTATCGCGCGAACAGTTACCATATCCCTCTGAACCGCCTTGACCTATACGCGCGCGACATAGAGATAAGTCCAAAATACCCTTATTCTGGGCGGCTTATAAATAGATTTCTCCGGAACCCTCATTTCCTATCTTCAGCCTCCAATCCTTGGCATTCTCTCTCTCCGGCGGCGACTCCGACGAACAACCGCGCGACCTCAACCAACAAGAACCCTTCTCCGGCGCTAACTTCAAGTTTCCGGCTCGTACCTCCACCTTCCTCAAGACAATGGCCATCAACTTCGACGTCCCCGCGGTTCGCTCCACTTCCATTACCTTTTACTTTGATCTTTTTGCAAATTCATTCAGTTGGTGATTTTTCCTTTCTTCTGTCTTCTGGATTCCATAACCTTAGGAACTGCGCAACAAATTAATTATCCCAACTGATCAGCCGCACGTCCAATGCCTTGGACCAATGGGCAACCCAGATCCAACCGATCTGATCAATGCAGAGGTTAACAGAATCCCCTTTAGAGACCAAAATTTCTCTCTGAATTTGTGGAAAGACACATTCCGATCTTGGCCCAAAACCACCAAAGGGTGGAAAGATTGGTACCTGAGGGTTAATAGATCGATGCAAGTATACTGGGCAGAACGAAGGTTAGACCAATGCATCAGGCTCTCTATTGCCGATATGCAGAAAAATGAATCAATGATAATTGCAGCTGCTTATTTCTGGTCAGACACGACCAATACTTTTATGTTTGGACATGGCCCAGCTACTCCTACCCTTGCCGATGTCCACATGCTTACTGGCTTGGACATCTCAACTGCCGATGAAGGCTCCATCTATGGTAGAAAGTCTGAATATAGGGTAAATACCCGCAACATCGGCGGTTGGACAGGATATATTCAAGAATACCAGAAAACCGGGACACTTAGCCAAAGGGAACATGCCACATTTCTGAATATGTGGTTAGAAAAATTTATCTTCTGTGGTCGATCAGTAGGACCAACCAACGCCTTCCTCCCTGCAGCTGAACTTTTGGCTAATGGCGTAAGGTTTCCTCTTGGCCGATACCTTCTGAGCTCCACTTATCATCTTCTTCATCAAGTATCTCAGAAACTTTTGCTTGGCGAACCCATCGGCAACCTGGGAGGCCCGTGGTGGTTTATCAACATGTGGCTGAATGCCCATATGCACAAACGTTTGCAATGGGACTTTTTCGCTCAACAATTCCCACGAGAAATTGCTGAAGACTATGTGCTCGGGGATGATGAATCGGCAACACGCTCACCCCTCAATTTTGGTGAAGCCATAATTGTCCTTCCTGGAACAGAAGCCAACGAAGACCAAATCGGCAGATTCTTTCAAAGCTTCTACAATGGTCTTTCTCGTGATCATAGGGCCTGGGTGCCTTATATCGACGAAGAAAACAGATTCCCCCTTCTTTTCAACTTTGCCGATGACACTCTGAATCAAGATAATGAGCACATGATGGCTATCATCACTCCCAGGGCAATTCCAGTAAACACATTCGGCAGCGGGAAAAACACCAACATTACATATGAATTTTACAACCCATCGGCAGTATCCCGCCAATTGGCTTTTGGGCAACTGCCAATCAAACTCTGCTTTGCCGATGTGATCAAACCCAGGGAAACAATCACCTGCGGAACAGACTGGAACAAGGTAGTACAACTCTCCCCCGATGCCGATACTACAGATGTTGATATATCCACCTGGACACCAATATCTTTCATCACCGAGTCATATAAGCAATGGTGGCGAGAGTGGAAAGAACAACTGTTCGCAACTTCTGTTCACACATATCGGCACATGATCGACCCTGAATATGCCATCCCTAACGACGCGGTAAGTTTCCTTTAACTCCCTTCTGCTTTTCCTTTCATATATCAGTAACTGACTCTCTTGTAACAGGTTAACAACCCAGCACCATCGGTGAGTAAAAGTGGGAAACCCTTCAATCTCCGGCCTGTTTCCCCAACATCGCCGATCGGCTACAACGCTCCCACCTTAGCCGCTTTGACCCACCAGAAGATTCGTACCAAGACCATCACTTCTAAGTCCAAATTGGCTACATCCAGGGCTACTCCATCGGCCGCTGCTACAACCTTAGCCAAAGCATTTAAGGTAACAACCTTGATTATTTTCACTTATGCCGATCACACACTGTATTAACCTTAATCATCAGGGGGTAAGAGCTGCTACTGGATCGTCATCGGCAATTCCGCCGATATCAAGCACCACTCCTTCAGAGGTAGCTTCTTGACTTTACATTTTATCTGTTAAATATCATATCTTACACTTGTTTTGCAGCAACAATTGGGTACATCGGCAAACGTACCAGATGTCCAAGCTTCACAACCAACAAGCGTCGATGCCCCCCAGCCAATCATTGCCGATGCTCAATCAAAGCGCAAAGCTTCAACAGATACTGAAGCACAGCCAAAACGACAAAGGTCTATGCCGATCCCTACATCTGCCCCAATGTCATCGGTCATCATACCTCAAGAGCCCACCACCGATGAAGTCACAGAGGATATCCCATCGGCAAGCTCAGCCGATCCCCCACACGACATACTCCAGGTTGCTTCCTCCAGTCAAGCACAGGAAATTGCCTTGAAACAGGTAAACCAATCAGCCCATCTGATTTTACAATACTCATACTTACCCCTAACTGATCTCCTTTTCTCTCTCTCAGGAACAAGATTCCCCGAACAGTTTATTTTCCTTTGCCATTGACATTTCTGACGACGATGGAGAGGAGACAAGTTCTTCTCTTGCACTGGGAACAATATCGGCAGAGACTAAATCCAAGTTGGAAACCCTCCTGAACTTGCTACAGCAAGGAACCGCCCAACTGGTAGATGACTCGGACCCCGCAAAGGCAATTCTCAAAACAATTCGTGGCCAGGTCCCTGCCGATGTTGAAGAAATACTCTTCCCAGCAGCTCACTTAGAAAGCCGCCAACTGCAATATCAACGGGCTGCTCAGCGCATTGCCGATAGAGCAGCTCAAGCTCAACTTAAAGAAGAGATGCTACAACTGAAACAAATCGCTGATGAGAAGCACAAGGGCATCGTCAACTTGCAGACTTCGGGTGCTGCACTTAAGCAGAAAATCTTGGATCTATCAGCAAGGAAGGTAGCTCTATTGGCTGAATTGAAAGAAATCGACGCAGCCTTAACTCATGCTCAACAAGAAGAAAGCCAGCTACCCAATGCCGTCAAAGCCCTTCAGCAAGAAAGAGATATCCAAGCTCGCAAAGCTTTAGCCATGAAGAAAAAACTCAAGCCTGTGGAGGGTGCTGCCGATGACGATATCAAAGAAATGGAGGAAGCCGACCAGATTCGCCTGCGTGCGATATTAGCTATCCAATCCTTGTTGAACGTGTAATCTTATTTATTGTATCGGCACTTTATGAGACATTGACACCCTTGCATAATTCTAGCCGATAGCACTGTTATCGGCACTTATACTTTTATGCATCTGTCCAGATACTAGGGTAATATTTCTTTAAATATTTTCCATTTAACGCTCTGGGAAACACAACCCCTTCGAGGGTTTCTAAAATATATGCATTACCAGGAATAGACTGATTTATCCGATATGGACCTTCCCAATTAGGAGACCACTTTCCAAACTTTGAACTTTTAGTCCCAATCGGTAAAATCAACTTCCAGACCAGATCTCCATCGGCAAACTCTTTTACTTTCACCTTCTTGTCATACCATCTAGCTACTCTTTTCTTATTTTCTTCGATACTAACTAAAGCCCTTAACCGATGACCCGCCACATCTTCCAACTCATCCTTCATAAGAGTATTATAATCATCGGCTGTCAGCTGATTTTGAGAACGTATTCGTCTAGAGCCAACCTTAATTTCCCAAGGCAATACTGCATCGTGTCCATATACTAACTGATAAGGCGTTACTTTGGTTGCACCATGACATGACATCCGATATGACCACAAGGCTTCATTTAATACTGTATGCCACCTCCTAGGATTTTCTTCAATTTTGCGCTTAATGAGTTTGATGATCCCTTTGTTAGAAGCCTCAGCTTGACCATTAGCTTGAGCATAATATGGAGAAGAATTTAAAATTTTAATTCCCATACCTACAGCAAACTCATCAAATTCTCCTGATGTAAACATAGTACCCTGATCGGTAGTGATAGTCTGAGGAATACCAAATCGGTAAACAATATGCTCTTTCACAAAATCAATCATATTGACCGATGTCACCTTTTTTAAAGGAATTGCCTCAACCCACTTTGTGAAATAATCGGTAGCAACCAGAATAAATTTATGTCCCTTACTCGATGGCGGATAAATCTGACCAATGAGATCAATAGCCCATCCCCGGAACGGCCATGGTTTGATTATAGGATTCATAGCCGATGCAGGTGCTCTTTGAATATTACCAAACTTTTGACACTCCTGGCATCCCTTAAAATATTTAAAACAATCTTCAAGAATAGTCGGCCAATAGTACCCATTCCTTCTGATCATCCATTTCATCTTGAAAGCCGATTGATGTGCCCCACATACTCCTTCATGAATTTCACCCATCAAGCTTTTCGATTCATCATTGCTAACACATCTGAGTAAAACTCCATCTATAGTTCGATAATATAATTCATCGTCGAGGAGCACATATTTGGTAGCTTGGAACCTTATACGTCTCTCAACCTTTCTATATGGATCCTTTAAATAATCGACAATCTCCTTCCTCCAGTCATCGGTATCAACTGCCGATGTTAGCACTTCCTGAATAGGCTGATACCCTGAAGCATGCTGAGCTAGTCGATTAGCTTCCTCATTATGCAATCGAGAGATATGTTCAAGACGAAAACCTCTAAATCCTTTCAATAATTGCAAACACCTTTCATAATACGAAATCAAAGCTTCACTTCGGCATTCATAAATTCCAGCCAATTGATTTATAACTAGCATAGAATCACCAAAGATTTCAACAACATCGGCACGTATCTCCTTCAGCAATTCTAACCCCTTTATCAAGGCTTGGTATTCAGCTTGATTGTTTGTCGCTGTAGCAACAATCGGTAATGAAAACTCATACTTCTTTCCTTGAGGTGAAATTAACACAATGCCGATACCTGCTCCTTCACCACATGTGGACCCATCGAAGAAAAGCGTCGAGGGAGCAATCCCCAGAGAATCCACCGTATTACAATGCTGAGTGACAAAATCAGCCATCACTTGCCCTTTAACTGCCTTAGTTGATTTGTAGCGTAGTTCAAATTCTGATAATGCTAAAATCCATTTGCCGATTCTACCACTTAATATCGGCATCGACAGCATATACTTGACCACATCGTCTTTGCATATGACCGTACATTCGGCAGATAACAAATAATGCCTTAATTTGACACAAGAAAAGTATAAGCACAGACACAATTTCTCGATAGCCGAATACCTCGTCTCAGCATCCACTAATCTTCTGCTCAAATAATAAATAACACGTTCTTTCCCTTCAAATTCTTGAATAAGAGCTGAACCGATAACTGTATCATCAGCTGACAAATATAACCTGAAAGGCTTCCCATGTTGAGGTGGAACTAGCACTGGAGGATTTGATAAATATTTCTTAATTTCATCAAGGGCTAATTGCTGTTCAACTCCCCATACAAACTCCTGATCAGCTTTTAATTTAAGTAGTGGGCTGAAAGCCTTGATCTTACCCGACAGATTAGATATGAATCTTCTAATGAAATTAATCTTACCGATCAAAGATTGCAATTCAGTCTTATTGGTAGGAGCAATTACCTTGTTAATTGCATCAATAGACTTCCTACTGATTTCAATACCCCGCTGATGCACCATAAAACCCAAGAATTGTCCTGCCGATACACCGAATGCACATTTATTAGGATTCATCTTCAATCCATGCTTCCTTGTGCACTCTAGTATTTTTCGCAGATTGGCTAAATGTGCTGTGATATCTCCAGACTTAATCACTACATCATCAATGTAGATCTCCACTAATGTGCCGATGTACTCATGAAAAATAAAGTTCATAGCCCTTTGATAAGTAGCACCGGCATTTTTCAAACCAAACGTCATGACTATCCACTCGAACAACCCCACATGCCCTGGACATCTGAAAGCAGTCTTGGGAATATCTTCCTCAGCCATGAATATTTGATTGTAACCTGCATTACCATCCATGAAGCTGATAATTTGATGTCCAGCCGCAGCATCAATCAACAAATCAGCAATCGGCATTGGATAGCCATCCATCGGTGTGGCTTTGTTGAGATTCCTGAAATCAATACAGACACGAAGTTTTCCATTTTTCTTATAAACAGGAACCACATTAGAGATCCACTCTGCGTATCGACATTGCCGAATAAACTTTGCTTCAATTAATTTAGTTATTTCGGCCTTAATGTCAGGAAGTACATTAGGGTTGCATCGGCGTACTGGCTGCTGATGTGGCCGAAATCCAGATTTGATAGGTAACCGATGTTCAACTATCGATCGGTCTAATCCAGGCATCTCAGTATAATCCCAAGCAAAACAATCTTTATATTCTTTTAACAAATCTGTTATTCGCTGCTTACACTTGGAATCTAACTTAGCACTAATAAAAGTAGGTCTTGACCTATCACCATCACCGATATCTACTTCTACTAAATCATCTGCCGATGTGAACCCTTGACCTAATTTTCCATCATCGGCAAACCTATCCATTAAAACTCCTCTTCAGAACCGACTGCTTAGATCGGTGGAATTTCATAATCAGCAACTCTAAGGAACTCTTTTTCCCAAGCTTCTCCTGATATGCATTTAGTTCGCTCATAAGTATCTGATTCTGCCGATGCAATGATATAAGAAGAATCACCAGGGACGACCTCAATCTTATCCCCAATCCATTGTACGAGGCATTGATGCATTGTAGAAGGAACACAACAATTAGCATGAATCCAATCCCTCCCTAGAAGCAGATTATATGCACCCTTGCCGTTGATAACAAAGAACGTCGTTGGCAAGGTTTTGCTGCCGATGGTCAATTCAACGCACACTGCCCCTTTAGCCGGTGACACATTGCCTTCAAAATCTTTCAACATCATATCGGTTTTGGTCAAGTCTTGATCTCCTTTACCAAGTTTCCGATACATTACGTAAGGCATAATATTAATCGCAGCCCCTCCATCAATAAGTACCTTAGACACAGGCTGCCCATCAACTCTGCCCTTCACAAATAAAGCCTTAAGATGCTGTCTCTCGTCATCGGTAGGTTTCTCAAAAACAGCCATCATTGGATCTAGTGTTAGCTGAGCTACTTGATCAGAGAGAACAACTTCTTCCTCATTATTAGATAGTGCCAGAAACTCCATCGGCAACATGAATACCATATTAACATCTGCCGATGGACCCTTATTTTTGTGTTTTACCTACCACTGCTGATGACCAGGCCTTTCATTGGAGGAATTTTCCTCTTGGTATAAATCCTCCTGACGCTCACGTTGCATCCTCCTTCTCTGCGTCTTTGTCAGACCCTCTGGGCACCATCGAGGAAACTTGGTTTTCCAAACCGGCTGATAACAAGTCCTAGTTGGTTCTACACGACGTATATTAGGGTCCCTGTAGAATATTTCCTCATCGGGAACTCTTGCGTTTGCCATCTCCTCAAGCTCCTCTTGATTCCTTGGAAAATATCCAGCGCGTTTACCAAGCCTCTCATGTACACTAAGTCTGCCCCCCAGCCGATCATGCACTGATGCTCTGCCTCTGATCGGCTCGTTGATAGACAAACCCTGACTACCACGTTGAAACCTCCTTTCTGAACGATTGACTCCGTAATAACCATTACACTCAGGGCAATTTTCAACAGTTGGCAATTTAATACCTTCTTCCCAGCAATGGATGAAAAACGGACATCTCCAATGATCTTTATGTCGATTCCATTCTTCCTGACGTCTCATTTCTTGCTGTTGTCGATATCGGTCATTACGTTGACGCCAACCCTCCTGCTGCCTTCGATGAGTAATCACAATGCCAGGCCGAGGAGGATTTTTGGAACTACTGCTTTCTCCTAGCAAACCCTTACTCTTTGCATCATCGGTAGTTATCCGATGTTGGGGGTCCACTGACGCGTTTTTCTCAGCAGCCTCTGACGTCAATATCTTGGTCTTTCCTTTGGCATCCAACATATTTGCTGGAAAAGGGTGTTGATCAATTTTCATCGGCTTCTGGGCCTTGGAAGTACCAAACTTAATTCTCCCAGATTCAATAGCCGATTGTAACTGTTGCCTGAATACCTTGCACTCATTTGTACTGTGTGAAGTTGCATTGTGCCATTTGCAGTACAAAATCTTCTTTAACTCTTCTGCCGATGGGATCACATGATTAGGTGACAACTTAATTTGGCCCTCTTGAAGCAGAAGATCAAATATTTTATCGGCCTTGGTAATATCAAAGGTAAACTTTTCTGGCTCTTTTTGACCAAAGGGACATGATATCGGCTTTTTATTCTTAACCCACTCAGCTAAGCCGATAACTGGTTCTTCATCAGAGTCAGAATCTCCTACTTCTTCAACAAATGATACCTTTTTACTCCAGTTCTTTTTAGGTTCAAAAACCCTAGTATCTTGATCAGAGATCCTTTGCACAAGATGACTGAGGCTTTCAAACTCCTGAGAAGCATATCTGTCTTTAAGATGTGGCAATAACCCTTGGAAAGCCAGATCGGCAAGCTACCGATCATCCAGCACCAGGCTGTAGCACTTATTTTTTACATCTCGTAGCCTTTGTACAAAGCTCTCTACCGATTCATCATTACGCTGTCTCAATTTTACTAAATCGGTAAGCTTCTTTTCATGGATTCCAGCAAAGAAATACTTATGGAATTGTTTTTCTAGATCAACCCAAGTAATAATAGAATTTGGTGGTAATGAAATGAACCATGTAAATGCTGATCCAGACAAAGATGATGAAAATAATCGAACTCTTAATTCATCTCTGTTAGCTGCCTCTCTGCATTGAATAATGAAGCGATTGACATGTTCCATTGTTGATGTATCATCTTGCCCAGAGAATTTAGTGAAATCCGGTACCTTGTACCGATTTGGGAGAGGAATTAAATCGTATGCAGGAGGGTATGGAGTCTGATAAGAATAAGTATTGACCTTGGGCTTTATCCCAAACTGATCCTTCATAATTTCTGCTATCTTATCGGCCCAAAAAGCATCAGCCTCCTGCTGACGAACTGGTTGAATTTCTATAGGAGGTGCCTGTTGACATCCCTCCACATATCTTTGTAGCCCACGATCTCCAGCAATCGGCATATTTGCCGTTACTTGTGGCCCATTAGCCTGTTGGAAAGAATTCATCGGCTGGGCTGCCGATGCTTGATTCTGGAAACCAGCTTGCATATGACCTTGTTGAATCCCTGCAACCTGCTGATTTCGCTGAACTGTATGTTGAACAGGTAACTGTCCTGACCAATCATTATTAGAACTCATCGGTACAAAACTTACCGATGGCTGGTAATGTGCTGATATTGTTGGATAATTATAACTGGTTTGAGGCATGAACTGAACCCCAGTTTGACTCATAGCAGGGGCTTTCTGCTGCATCGGCAGTAAGCTCGCCGATGGACTTGAATTGAATGTTTGAACCATAGGCATCTGGAAACCTCCTGGAGTTGGTTGCACAGAAGTAGTTGCGGCATATTGAGGCACTTGAGCCATCGGCGAAACGTCCGATGGTATAGGCGCTCTTCCTACTGCATCAATCACTGGAGGTAATCTAGGATTGAAAGCAGATGACTCTGGAGGCATGCCATATCCCCACCAATTAGTAGGAATCTGGCTATTCTGAGATACAGGGCCTGACATAGCTGATGCCGATAGATCTGTATTAAGCTGAACTCGCCCTCCTGGTAGTACCTGATCTGATTGTATCGGTGTAGATTGAATATTAGGTGAGCCTGCCAATACTGGAGGGGAAGTAACTTCTGTACCCACAACGGCCGAAGGAGCCGATGGAGCTTTGACAGATGCCGGCTCTGGTTGATGATAGGCAGGCCCAACGTAATGTGGTGCCGCTTGTCCTTCTTTGAGAGTTCGAACCACAGCATTATGAACAGTATTGGACAGCACATTGGAATGATTAATCAAAGCATGATTTACTGCAGAATTAACCATCTCTTGAAGTTTACCAGGATTGGAGTCAAAGGTAACCTACCGAGGCAACGGCAAATCTTGCTTCTGGATGACTTGTCCACTCTTGTTCAAGCTAAACGATCTCAGACAAAGCTGCTTGTATTCTTCTACAGCCTTTTCCATAGCCTGCCTCTGTTCTTCCTTGAGATCTTCTTCTGATACTGCGATAATGTTCCCTGAATCGATCTCGGAATTGAACATATTGATTGATCTGTCCCACCGGGCGTGCCAAAAGATGTGTTGATGCAAAAGTGGATCTGCAAACACAAAGGGCTAATACCTGAATCGATATCCAAAGCGTGCCAGTCGATTTGACCTGCTAATCGACAAGGATGAAGGTACGAACACTTTGGTCCTGACAACAGCGATGCGCCCGGAAGTCACGGCCAAGAGGTGCTCACGCGGAACTCAAGAATCGCCGAAGGTCGCACTGAAACGATGCAGCTCGCCGAATCAATGAGAACTCGTAAAAAAAGAAAAATATGCAAATTGACGAAATCGCCGAAAAGTAAGTAGATGCGAATAGGAGTAAAAATTAGTTTTGATATTGATTGATTGATATTATTTCTATTACATTGCCCCTTACTCCATATTTATACCCTGATCTAAAGAGACACAACCAAACACAACTAGGACACCAATCCCATATCTAAGGAACACGTGACTCTTACATGAATCATACCCTAACAAATATAGAAAAGGAAATCAACTCCTATCTATTTCCCTGTCCGCCTCAATTACGATGGAAACCTCACTGTCCTCTTTCCCATCGGCATACTCCCTATTTCATCGGCAGTAGTCTTCAAGTCTTCCTTCATCGGCATACTCCCTGTTTCATCGGCAGTAGTCTTCAAGTCTTCCTTCATCGGCATACTCCATGTTTCATCGGCAGTAGTCCTCAAGCCTCCCTTCATCGGCATCGACAATAATACCTCCAACCTCATCGGCAACGCCCGAGTCCAAATCGACCTTTCCATCGACCATCACCAGCTATCGGCAACCATCTTTTCAAACTGGCTTTCATCAGCTATCAAAGTATTCAATAACTTTCCCCTTGCCGATTAGTCCACTCCGATTATTTTGACACGTGCAAAAAACGGTGTCAACAGATATCTCGTGGGCCGGTTTTAATTTAGATTTAATAAGCCATTTTAAGTGCTTGGACTTGAAGTGCGAGTCAATCCACGTGCTTTCTCCTCTAGTCGCACGCGCTTCTGCAACTCTTCCCCGTGAAACCCTCTAGTCGCGTGCTTCTACAACTCTTCCCCGTAAAGAAAAAAATAGTTTCTCAAGAAAAAGAAAATATGAGTAAAAATAGTCACCGTGAAGCCCTCTAGTCGCGTGCTTCTGCAACTCTTCCCCATGAAGAAAAATAGTTTTCTGAGAAAAAGAAAATATGAGTAAAAATAGTCGCCGTGAAGCCCTCTAGTCACGTTTCTGCAACTCTTCCCCGTGAAGAAAAAATAGTTTCTTGAGAGAAAGAAAATATGAGTAAAAATAGTCGGTGTAAGAGTTTGAACAGAAGAAAAAATAGTTTCTTGAGAAAAAGAAAATATGAGTAAAAATAGTCGGTGTAAGAGTTTGAACACAAAACCTAGATTCAAAGATATCATTCCCCTACCACTACACAACACACACGATTATGTTAGATATGAAATATTGTTATTATTAAATGGAATCAAACCAATTAAGTCCGAGAAAGAAAAGCATCCCATATCACAAGAATAATGTTTTAAACCAAAATATGCCAGATGACATCTCTTAAAATATGAAAAAACTATGTAACAGGAAAACAAAGAAAAATACAAAAAAAACTATGTACAAGAACTAAAATGAAAATATGAAAAAAAAGAAATAGAAAATAAAATAGTAATGGAATGTAAATAAGTGGAAAGAAAAAATATATAAATACAAAGCAATGCCTAAAAAGAAATATAATGAAAATGCATAGAACATCATATGGATAATACTAGAACAACCTAAAATATATCATACAACATCTCACGAGTACTACATGAGTAAGGCCCTGTTTGGTTCCGCTCATCGCGCGTTCGCGACGGGAGAAGCGGGATAATCCCGCCAAACGGCTCGCGACGGTCTCCATCGCAAACGCGGCGTTCGCATTCGATTTCCTCTCCGCAACGGCGATTGGAAAAGCGATCGAAGGGCTGCGATTTGGAAAACGCGAGCCGCGTTCCCGAGCGCTCGCCCGGGTCTCCGCCTCTGCTCGCAGCTCTGCACGCCAGCAAATCCGCCGGCCGCCGGAGCTCCTCCTCGCCTGGAGCTCCTCCCCCTCGTCGGGAGCTCCTCCCCCTCTCGGAGCCTGCAGCTCCGCCGATGGATCCGTCCGCTCGCTTCTCCGCTGGCCGCCGGAGCTCCTCCTCGCCTAGAGCTCCTCCCCCTCTCATCCGCCCGCAGCTCCGCCGGCCGCCGAAGCTCCTCCCCCTCGCCGGGAGCTCCTCCCCCTCTCGGAGCCCACAGCTGTAGCTCTGCCGACGGATCCGCCCGCCCACAGCTTCGTCGACGGATCCACCCGCTCGCTTCTCCGCTGGCCGCCAGAGCTCCTCCTCGCCTGGAGATCCTCCCCCTCTCATCCGCCCGTAGCTCCGCCGACGGATCCACCCACCCGCAGCTCCGTCGACGGATTCGCCCGCTCGCTTCTCCGCTTACCGTCGGAGCTCCTCCTCGCCTGGAGCTCCTCCCTCTCTCATCCGCCCGCAGTCGCAGCTCCACCGACGGATCCACCCACCCACAGCTCCGTCGGCCGCCGGAGCTCCTCCCCCTTGTCGGGAGCTCCTCCCCCTCTCGGAGCCAGTACCGTAGCTTCTCCCCCACGAAGAAGGACCTGGATGTAAATATAAACTTTTATTTGGGTCAAGTGGTAAGGCTATAGACTCACAGGAATAGTAGTAAACAGTGCTACATAGTTTGAGAAAAGTCAGGGTTTCTAGTGCAAAATATCCATCCCAAAATAATCGAGCCAGCCAAACGCTCAGCTTAGATTCTACGTATCGCGACTTATCAGATAATCCTGCTCAGCTTATAAGCGAGACTCAGATGAGCTGAACCAAACAGGGCCTAAATCGTAGAACGTCCCACTTATACTACGTGAATATCATAAAATACATTATAGAACATCACAGATATACTGCATAAACATCACAACAAGACATGAGAAACAGGAATAATTAAAAAACATGTAATAGAGGAAAATAAAAAAGAACGTCACATGGATATTGTGCTAGAACCGCCTAATCTAGTGTCATTCCAAGAGTACTTGTCTTCCATTAGACACTAAGTACCCAAGAGAGTGCACTAAATCATGCTGTTTCGTCGAACACACCCCAAGGGAGAACTCGAAAATCCATATTTTTCCATCAGGATCATAAATGAGAGAATAAAGCTTACAATATTCTTAACCATTTCTTACATCACTTTATTACAATATTAGAGTACTTTTTTTGTGCCTCTTATCTGGGTACAACTGTAGTATCTGCTCATGTACAGATACACACCAACCCTACACACGCACACCACACACACACTATGTACACCAGCAAACCTACAACTATACTCAGATAACTAGATCGCGTCCTTCTTAAGATCACCGGGTCCATAGACCTGTAGACGACGAGGCGCTTCGTATTCTCTTTGTAGCTCCACGTGAGAGGCAACAGAATTTATTTGGGGACAAACCCCGATGAGAGACGCGAGTGCGATTGCTGAGAATCGAACTCGCGCCGGCTGCCTGTCCACTGGCAGAGCAAGCCACCTGAGCTCTGCTCGGTTCTCAACATTAGAGTACTTAAACAAGTTAAATGCAATAGCGGAATTAAGACAATTTTAAATGTAAAAGAGTTTATACATTTTATGTTCACATTTTTATCTTGCAGCGAAGAACAACATATGATCAGAGTTACAGCGAAAATGAAGATTAATGATGAATCCTTAACATAGTGAACATTTATAAACCAGTTATGATGGCAGGTCATAAAACTTTTTTTCTAAAAACTTTTAGTAAGAGTTATAAATAAACACTATGATCGTAGCGTGAAAGGAACCTCTCTGAGCCCACCAGAAGGTTTTCACACACAAGAGTCAGCTCTAGCATCCACCTGTCACCTATAACAGGAGGAATAAAACCCTAAGTACTTGATTGTACTCAGCAAGACTTACCCGACAGGAAAAAAATAAAAAGACTCCAAGGATATAAAAGGCTATCTGACTTGTGGGTTATTGCATCTACAAGAAGCATTACTAAATGTGCATCCTTATATTCAATTTTATTAGCAGTCATCCTTAGTTCATTAACTAACCATTCTATATAAGCACCTATACTACTTTCAAGCAAATGGTAGGCAATCAGAACTATTTTACCATATTTTATATTCTAGTTCTTACTATGGTGCTAGACCATAGCCAAGTCATACCATCTCACGGAAACAGCGATTCGCGAACTAATGTATCCCAACTGGGTACCCCGAAATACACGCTCTGTTTATACCCCAGGCACAAACAAGACCAACCTATTCTACTCTTGTCATGGGGTCTAGGTCTCTGTCTAAACTTGGACTCTAAGCCCCCACACTTAAGACCCGGTCTCAATATGGTGTTTAGACCTCCACCTTTCCCCGACTCCAATTAGTCGGTCCAAAAAGAGCCAAAACCCACGACAAGAGCGTAACGAGCCTTCTCGCTCCCATAAGTAAGTATGTGCTCAGAATAATAAGTCTATGACCTGACTACCATCCACAGCAATGGACGGTCCTCAATCAACATAGGCGGAACAAGTGCAATCCGAGCCTCGCTCGAATGCCTATCCAAGTCCAGATCCAAAGTACCATTCCGCCCGGTCTCTAATTATTCTTCATGTATATTCTATGCGATAGTAATAGAATAACAACAATAATACCTTTCCTATCTCTCGTGAGTGACAGGTAATCACTCGACTTCTACCGAATTCTATAGCATAGCAATCTACACAATTATGGCATACTAGTAGGACTCATAGGATAAGGATATATATATATATATATATATTCAACTCCTCAAAACTTAATGCACAAGCATAAAATAAAGTGTAGAATATTAGAGGTTATGCATCGATGCTTGTCTAGGTAAGATATAACCAAGGATTTGCATTTCACCGTGGCGACATGATCACCAAGGCATCATCCTCCTGCTACTCCGATCGTCTCCACGATCCATCGTTGTTCCTATTATGACATACGTGGATGCAACATTGAGACGCAATTAATCGACGGTAACCGCAACTCTTAAAATATGATTACGCCTCGCAAGCTAATAAGCTAGCTCTAATGACTAACGCACTAGGCTACGTATCCTCGTTGTCAAGTAAGGCTTTATTTTCGGAAAATGTTTTAGTTTTACACCCCAAGGTGTTTTGACATTTTATTGATTAAATATATATATATATATTTGAACTAGGGCTTATTTAGCTACCTTAGCAAACTAATTATTATGGAGCTACAAAAATTACAGTGGGCACCTAATAATAGTAGAAATTCATTGTGAAAGTTTCAGAGCTAACACTATTACCAATTTATCATGAAACTTCCTACAAGTTTATATCTTAATAATATTAAGCATCCCAATTTAATTAGATAGCCCCTGAAAATACTATAAAACTATGTGAATAAGACATACCAGCTGATAGATCATGATTTTAAAAACCTAACAAATTAGTTTCAAAATTTTTGGACAGGTACATAAATTGATTTGAAATTACAAGTTTGCTTAGAAATTAAATTAGAAAAATGCTTTAGAAAACAAAAAGGGCCAGCGGCAAGCATTCGGCCCAGCCGCCCATTGTGACCCGCGCGGAGCGTGGCCGCGTGCCAGCAGGCCGGCCCAACTGGCTCGCTGTGCGAATGCTCCGACGTATTTACAAAAGAGTCCTTAGTCTAACAAGTTATTACGCAGCACTATACGTACTATTGCAGAGGAGACACGCTTTGCACCTAACACCCTGTAAAAACTCGTCTCTACAACAGCATGCCCCTGGGCACGTGCGCACGATGGCGTGACTCATCGACGACATACGGTGGTTACGTCGGGCAACCTAGTGGCGCTCCGATGAGACCAAGGGGTCAATTGAGCTCTATGGCCAAACGTGCAAGGATGGTGGCGGTTGGTAGCTTAATGGTGCACTACTGAGGCCTGGTCTCAATGACGGGCAGAACCGTATGGCGGTGCGACTATTCCGACGGCCTAAGATACTATCAAGGTGGTAGAGATAGCGGGTAAGCACCAGTAGCTCACAGGAATTCATGCTGCGGTGACGGTTGAGGCGGAGGAGTGCCGAAGTGGCCTAGCCACATGCGAGCCACGAGGGCGGCGGTGCTCCGGGATGGACACCCATACGTCACCACATCTCCAGCAAGCGCCCTAGCCAAATGGCGTGAGCACCAGATAGAGGAGGTCAAAGCGAGCTCATGGATACAAATAATTGAACCCATTCGGACCTTACCCCAATTTCACTGGCACGGTGGTGAGAAAAACACCAAATTGGTGGCCAGTAGTGCTCGGTTACGCCAAGGTGAGGGTCGGGCTGCTAGCTAGTTTTCCTGTTTAACTGCTGGAGCGCTAAATTGAGGTGTGGTGCCCCGAACCGCATGTATTTATCGTGCGAAGCGGGGTGATTCTATCGGCGACAAGGGCAGGCAGGGGCGGTAGCTCTTCAAGGCTGTACCTGCTTCGATCGAGGCTGCGTTAATGAAGCGAGGCATCTGCATGGGGAAGACTCAGATAGAGCATCGTGGAGCACCATGATGGGACTGCTCGGCCATGGCGGGACGCGGGCAGCGGTAGTGAAGCAGCAATCGCCTATGGGGCCCTCTCGCGAGGCTGGTGCAACAAAACAATGTGAGGGAGGGCAGTGACACCGTGGCAAGGTCATTAGTGCGACGTGACTATGGAGGTAGGTAGCGGCTCAGCGAGTAGGTGGTTCGAGCGGTAGAAAGAGTGCCACGTCGGCTAGATGAAGGTCGCCATGACATCAGTCTGGCCCACTCATGTCCAAGACGACAACGCACACACAACGGGCGCATAGTAGTAGCCCAGCGCCATGGAAAGCGACCACGGCCAACCTCCAGCCCGACGCACGGCCGATGTAACACCCCGGTGTTACGATCTTATTTAGCGCCACGATTTAGGTCTAAGTCAAATTTTCAAAACAAGTTTCTCGAAATTTTTGATTTAAAACGTACTTGCCGTGATGAGGGAATCGTGTGTGACTTAGTTTTGTGGACTTAAATCAATGCTCAAGTTAAATTACGTAGTACGTAGAAATATTTAGGAGTGTCCGATAACGATTCTAGCAAATAAGTATCGAACGGCTTGTTTAATTGATTAAGCATGAAAATTAATTTTTATAAATAAAATAAAATCCATTAATAAATAGAACGATATACATATATATAGTGTTTGAATCGAATTTAAATTTGAGCTTTGCTGAAAATTTTCTATGCCTAAACATCACATAAAGTAGTAAACCGTTATATATATATGTATATATATATACATATGTATATATATACATGTTCTGGCAATAACTTTAAATTAAGAACATGTGACTATGCTAGTTGACCTGCTCCTCTACGACCTTGTCTACATCTGTATGGTCTCTGTCTGCTCTCTGCACCGCAGCAGTTTTGCTTTGTAGCGAAGGAGCGAGCGGAGGTCGGCCAGAGGGAGAACGAGCATTTACGACAGTAGTATTTCGCTGCTTTCCTGCTGCCCCCAGGCCCTCTTCCGTGCAAGGCACATGGTGCACTGCGTTATCATTCATCACTCATCTGGTAAAAAGAAAAAAAAAGAAAGGCACCACTGTTCCTGTCACGTCACTCCTATAGCACCGTGGTAAACATACGTACGTTTACTTGCTGCTGGCTCATTTCTTTTCCTCTGTTCACCCTGGCAGCCCATGCCCATGCCCTGCCCTCGTGTGCCTGTTTACCTCTGTCTGCCCCGATCTTATCTCTGTCTGTCCTCTGTGACTTTCTCTTCTCTCTTGATAGCGAAGCAGGTAGTCTTGTCCGAATTTTTAATGGGGCACCAGCAGCTGTGCAGTGCATGTGCTTAGAGAGTGGTCAGGAAAGCTAGCGTCTCATCCTTGTCTGCTTTGGATTTTCTCTACATTGCCGTGTCTCCCGCGGTCTTCCCCTCCTCCTTTTTTTTTCTGCTGCCATGGGTAGAGACGCCGCTGCTCCTTGGTGCCCGCGTTGTCTCCACCTCATGCCCTACGGCTCCTCGCCACCGCAGCACCACGCCCAAGCCTCCTTCGGCTCCTCTCTCCGCACCTCGCGCATGGGCCCATGACGCTCTGGCGCCCCCTCGTCTGCTTGCCTCGCGTGAGCTCCCGCTAAGGCTGCCCACCGCCGTCGCCCGGTCATTGCGCGCGCCCTCGGTTAGCGCTGCGTCTTCGCCATGGCCGCGCACAGCTTCCGTCCGCCATGGTCGCGTATCGCCGCTGGCCGTCATGTGCCCGCGTGCGCGAGTTTCTGCGGCCGCGCTGGACCGTTCCACCTCCACGTCTCGCGTCGCCGTGGCCTTGCGCCGAACTGCAACATCGGCATCCCTCCTCGTTTCTCTCTCGTGCTGCTCGCGCATGCTCCAGCCATGGTCGCCCGGACCTGGTTTGCCCGTGATTGGTCCGACTCAAGAAGAGCAGCAGTCATGGCCGTCGCTCATGGAGCCTTGAGCAGAGTCGCCCGACGTTCCTTGCTCACTCTCTGTTCTCTCGACTGCTCTGCCACCCGGCCAGTGCCGTTGCATGCCGCTGTCGCCGTCCGAGCGCAACCCCGGCCCACGCTGGTCTTCTACTCTGACATTTCCTCTCCAGCACAGCTCCGCTGCCGGGCCGCAGCGCATCGCCTGGAGCTAGCTGCGCCGCAACAACTGTTCTCCAGGCGCCATCGCCGCCCGCCGTCGTCCGCGCGGTCCCACCTGCTGACCGTGCCGGTGATGCGCCCCATCGCCATGGCCGCTGTCGTCGCCGTCTCGGAGCCGTCCGCGTCGTCCCACCCTCACGCGAGCTCCACGCTGCGCCTGGTAAGTTGAGCCACGGAGCTCCTCGGCCGCTGCCTAGTCCGGCCTCGCCAGCCGCAGCTGCAGCGCCATGGGCTGTCATGGGCGACGCTGCAGGTGTCTACAGGTGCGCCTTGCCACCACGCAGCTCCCGCGTCGCTCCTCCGCCGCTGCCGGGCCACTGGCAGCCGGCCGGCGGAACCGGCCCGATGCCCTCTCCCACTCCTCTGCTCCCGGTGTCTAGATGAAGAAGATGACCCTGCTCTCTCTCTCTTTCACTATGACAGGTGGACCCGTTTGGGCAGCGGGTCCCGCATGTCAGTGCAACCAGTGGCCAAGTTGAGTACGTGTTCGGGTGCATCTAGCGTTTTACTTAGGGTGTACTCGTTTGCTGTGTAGATTTTTTAGATTAGGTGCTAATCCTCTAAATTCCATATCTCATGCTAGGAGTATCAAAAATTAGTGAGACTAGTTTTGTTAGCTTCTTTATGAGATGCTCTACATGATAGATCTATAAAATATGCTGGTCCATAAAGGTTTGTATGATGTGTTAATTAGTCACTAAAAGTGCATTTAGAAATGCTTTTAATTGACTAGAGCCATATCTTGAGTTATAGAAGTACATAAATAGCGAAACCAGTTTTGTTGAGCTTCTAAAATCCTGCCCTGCCTGCTAGTATATTTTGTTCATGTAGTTGGATAATATTCTTAGGAAGCTATATAATTAATTAGAGATAATTAATATTACGAAAAGGTAAACTTGTAGGATTTGGTATGGTAAATTGGTAATAGCGTTAACTCTAAAAATTCAACAGTGGATTTCTAGCAATAATTAGTTGCTAGATAGGCAATGATGTCCTAATCTGAATATAGTAAATCAGATAGAAGGAATAAAGGAACAATGTGGGTTTATATAACTACACTAATTGTTGGGAAATAACACCTTATCCGACAACGTGTAGATGTAGCCTAAGTATGATCGTTGTTAGAACTAGCCCGTTAGCTCGAGAGGCGTACGTCATATTTTACGAGTCACGATTGCAGTTGATTAATTACATCTTTGTATTGCATCGCATGCATATCATATAGGTACGATGATAGATCAACGGATCGATCGAAGGATGATTGGGAATCCGAAGATGGTGTAAGGGTATTCTTTCCAGGAGATAATGCGATGGGCTTTTATCTAGTTGATGGTGGATGATCTGAAGATGCAGATACTAACTTTTAATATATCTTACCCAGACAAGCCCCGGTGCATAACCCCTACTTTTCTGCAGTTTAAATTACATTTGTGCATTAAGTTTTAAGGAGTTGAATGAAACCCACTTGCATATATATATATCTTTATCCTATGAGTCTTACTAGTATGATAGGATCGTGTAGATTACTATGCTACAGGACTCCGGTAGAAGTCGAGTGATTACCTGTCACTCGCGAGATATAGGAAATATGATACTATATGATTATCACCTGGAATATATAAAATGGTGGAAAGGAAAATGGTGACCGGACAGGGATATGGTTTGGGTATTAGTGGGTGTAAGAAGTTGTGTCGCCGCGGAGGCGGGTCATAGCTTGGTTACACCGTTTTTTCCCTGTCTGGTCGGTTAAGGACCAATCATTGCATATAACTCTAGGCAGGTCACAGACTTATTATCTCGAGCACATACTTGTGTATGGGCGCTTGGAAGACTTGTTGCTCTCTTATCACGGATCCGGCTCTTTCTAGACCGACTGTTAGGGTTTTGTTTTGGTGGCACCGCACTGAGTCCGGGACTCAGGGGCGGGGGCTTGGAGTCTCAGTTTGGACGGGGACCTGGACACCTGGGACAGGAGAGTGATAGGTTGGTCTTGCTTGTGCCCAGGGTACAAGCGGGGCATGTGTTTTTGAGGTACCCAGCTGGGGGCATTGATTCGTGAATCGCCGAGCGATTCGGTACGGCTTGTCTGCGGTTTAGCATCGTAGTAAGAACTGAAATATGAAGAATGAAAGATGGACAAAGGAAATCTGAGTGCTTACCACCTGCTTGAAAGTAGCACATGTGCTCACATAGAATGGTTAGTTAATAAACCAATGCGGCTATTAATAAAAATCGAACATAAGGACGCACGTTTAGTAATGCTTCCTGTAAATGCAATAAACCCACAAGCCAGATGGCCTTGCATATCCTTGGAGTCTTTTTTTTTCTCCTGTCGGATAAGTCTTGCTGAGTATAATTGAGTATTCAGGGTTCTATTCCCCCTATTGCAGGTGACAGGTGGATGCTAGATCTGACCTTTATGTGTGGATTCCTCTTGGTGGGCTCAGAGAGGATTTCCTTTACGTTGCGATCGTAGTTATTATTTATAACTCTCACCAAATGCTTTTATAAATGAAAGTTTCATAATCTGTTGCCGTAGGCTATATATCAATACTTTATCATGTTATTAATAGATGTTTATTTTCGCTGTAACTCTGATCACATGCTTATATTTCGCTGTTTAATTAAATTGTTTATAACTCTGATAATATGATTTCATTCCGATGTTATATTAATAGATATTATACTCTGATGTTATATTAAAAGTGATGTAAGAAATAGTTAAGAATGATGTAAGCTTTATTCTCTCATTGGTGATCCTAATGGCAAAAATGTGGATTTTCGGGTTCTCCCCTGGGGTGTGCCCGATGAAACCGAGTAATTTAGTGTTCTCCCTCGAGTGCTTAGTGTCTAATGGAAGACAAGCACTCCTGTGAGGTATTAGATTAGGTGGTTCTGCCACAGCCAATAGCCAGCAAGGCCGGCCACGGGCACGATCATGGCTAGGAACGGCCAGGCATTGTCAACGTGTGCGCGTGGTGACTGCAAATTCAGGCCGATCGACCGCTACCGGTGTCGCGTACGCATTTTAAAGTGACTCAAAAGTTGTTGATCCTCACGTCTAGAACTCAACCAATTTTACTACTTTAAAGTCCACACTACCGATTATCTAATGAAGCAATCGTCAAGATCAAAGAGCAGTTAGGGAGGGAGATACATGAATGCCAACCTAAGGTCGTCCCTGAAGTGCCAGTTCATGAATAGAACGTCAACGACATAGTTCACAGCGTGTTTTAACGAACTTTGGGCAATTTTTATGAGAGCAACGTGACACCCAACACAACAACCACCTATGTCATGCTCAAGTACTCACTTTGATGTAATCAACAATACCAAAACATGCAGCTAGTGTTTAAACATTTTTGTTACAAATTAAATGTCAAGATAATATTGTCTTACTACTTTTCCCATACTTAGAAAAGTTAAGGTTCAGTTCGAACTAACAGTCATTAACAATTTTGTTACAATTTTTAAAAGGCCTAAACCCTATTAACTCCAACCCATAAGCATTTCATGCAAGGGTCCATACTCCATACTAACCTATAGGAACAAAATATTTAAGCATTAATTAATTATTTTGTCCACAATAAATCACCAAAAATAGTACTTTAAATATAAGTTCAAGTGTTTGCTGTCTTAACAAAAAGAGCTTATCTTAACTTTAAATTTGATTTTTGAGCTCCCAAGAGCACTAATTAACAATATTTATTTTGATTTTTCTCAACTACAAAAGTAAGTCACATAGAATTTGTTTATCATTTCAAGTAAGTTTTAAACTCTTAAACCCAGCGAACTTGTTTTGCTAATCTCTTTTAGGAATTAATCTTGGTGCTAAGCAAGCTCGTAACACCAGGGTTGTCAACAACCTAAAATATGTCATAGAAAATCTCACAAGTACTATTGAATACTCAAAGATAATCACAAAACATCTCGTTTATATTAGGTGAATAGGCAAAAACATACCTAGAGCATCATATGTATACTATACGAACATCATAGGTATCTTATGGAAATGTAGGAATTAAAAGCTTAAGAATTATTTAAATAAATGAGAGAAAAAATAAATAAATAATGAAAAGAAAAATAAAAAATTCATGTAAATAGAGGAAATAAAATAAAAATATGAAATTGAAAATGAAACAAAAATAAAATAAAATAATGATCAAGTACGTAAAAGAAAAATCAAACTAAATCATGGAACATCTTATGTGTACCGGTGTAAGCTGTGAAGTCGATAATATATCATGAAACATCCGATGGATACCATGCGAACACCATAAATATACCATAAAGCATATCATGCGTAGCGTGAACAATCGAAAATACGTCATACAACATTATATGGATATGATGTGAACACCCAAAATATATGTAGAACATGTCATGTGTGCTACGTGAACCATTAAAAATACATCATAGAACATTGTATTAATAATACATGAATAATAAGAAAATATTCGTGGAACATCTTAGGACTACAATATTTGTAGAAATAAAAAATAAATAAAACAAAATAAAAAGTAAAAAATGATATGTATACTATGCAAACATGAAATGTATCTCATGTACATAGGCAACAAAAAGAACTTCAAAATAAGAAAATAAAAACAGATCATTAGAGTAAATTAAATAAAGAAATGAAAGTATGAAAACATAAAAGAAAAGAGGAAAGAAATAGAATAGAAGATAAACAAAAATAAAATAAGAAATTCAGTAAAAAGAAATAAAATAAAAATAAAAATATAGAAGAATGAAAGACTAAAAAACAAAAAAATAAAAAGGAAGCAAGAAAAGAAAATGAATCATGAGTCATAAAAATAAAACAAAATAAATCAATGAAACATCTCACATATATTATAAGAACATCTAATGGAATATAGGAAAAAATTAAAACATGGAAATAAAAATAAAAATAAAAATAATGAAAATAATGTATATTGTACAATAAAGGTACAAATAAACATAAAAATATGAAGAAAAAAATAATAATGAAAACCATAGAAAAGAATTAAGGAAAGAAGAAAATAATAAATAGATAAAAGGAAAAAGAAAGGAAGAAACGCACTACTGGCATCTTCGTGGAACACAGCCACACAGGGTTGCGCTAAAAGCCTTGAAGGCTGCGGACACATGGGCCGCCAGTCCGAAACTGTGGCCCATTGTGCTTCATCCTTCGCGGTCCAGTATGGGTGGTCGGTGGGATGCTCGGGTCCGACCGGTCGGACGGCCGATGATTCCCGCATTCTCCCGGCTGCTGCCCCCACGCGAGCGACCGGCCGACCCTGAGCCCCAGAGGCCGCGACGCAAGACGCCGCCTCCGACTTCGAGCGCGAGCGCCGCCGCCCCGAGCGCCGAGGCCGAGCCGCCCGAGAGGCACCCCACCGGCCTCCGCCCCGCGCCCTCGTCTGGGCCTTGCGCTGGTCACCGAGCCGGGCTGCGCGCGTTGCCGCGTCGCCGAGGTGCCGACTGCCGAGCAGCCGAGCAAGCTGCACGCCGTCGGGGCTGCGCGCGTGGACGCGTGGCCGAGGTGTCGACTGCCGAGCATCCGAGCAAGCTGCACGCCGCCGGCCACCGGCTGCGCCAAGCTGCAGAACAGCGCGCCAGCGCCCCTGGACCGGTGAGTGTGCTTCTGAAGTTCTGAGCTCTCCCAAATCTCATACTGCCGACGCCGACGCCCTACGCAAGCTAACCAGGTCTTCTTAGGCGCTCTTCTCCAGGCCTTCGTCGCGTCCTTCGCCGGCGACGAGCACCCACCAGGTATGCTCACCCCTTCTTGCTGTGCGAAACAGGGGACCGAACCCTAACTTACTATTTGGCTATCTGTATTCGGATCTGATCTAATCTAATTACAAGAATACAACTATATACAAGTGTATACATGCTTTACTGGGTCTCCCATGTTTACACTTCTATAACCGCTGCTCACCTTAGATTGGGCCAGGCCCCAGCAAGTTGCCCTTGACAACTTAGGAGCTGTTTGGTTCGCGCATTTAATAACCGGAACCGATCACAGCAGGAACCGATCACGATAATTTTGTTTGCTTCACCGTCAAGGGGACCTGATAGCAGGGTAACCGATCCTGTCCTTCAGAAGACCGATTACGCCTGATTTTGACCGGCAGCAGGTGGCACTCCCGGCCATGCAGTTATCAAGGAGAACCAAACAAGATACGAAATCATCGATTTCCTTTCCATTCCCGCGGCGGACACATTCCCTTTACGTTCACGTTACATTTATATAACCAAACAGCACCTTAGACGATGCCAGCAGTCTAGCTGGTAAGGAGAGCTCACGCCTCGCTTAGCTAATTGAGTTGAACACAATTAGCCAGTCTGGGCTGACTGTTGATGATTAGGCGATGACTGCACAACGCTGTCCTGGATCATAGCCTCACCTCATATAGGAAATAATAATGATAGGATGACACATAGCAGAACAATTCTTGGCAAGTATACGTCTGGCAAGTCATTTGTACAATGCATATGGAAGGAATGATCCTTATCTTTCATTTTGTTCTTGGGACCCCTTTTCTCCTTCTTGTAGATGTGCCTGTTGATAATGATGTCTTGCTAAATTGGTTTTTTTAGGAAACAGGAGGGGCTGGGCCCCCTACTGGAAAAAATCAATAAAACGAACATGGCAACCAAGTACAAAGCCTTGCTACATTTTGCATTTCCAATCCCCCCTGTTATCTCTCGATCCCAAATTTTATTTCATTGCAGCTTCCTGTTCATAAAAATCCTGCTACTCATAGCTTTTCAACAATGTGATGTCATCACTTGTTTTTGGTGATAATAAATAATCTCCGTGACCAGGTACTTTGCGCCAGGATAGCAGTGCTATGTCAAAAGCTCCAGATGATCAGTTGCAAGCAACAGAGCAGGAAGGAAATGTCCATCCAAGTCAACAAGCAGGGCAACAACATGTGAATACACCAGATCAGATCTCCAAAACAGAACTAACTGAAGGGTCAAAAAATGAACAACCTGTCCAAGTAGAGCAACAGAATTCCCACCTACAACAAGCACATCCAGAAATTCAACTACAACAGGCTGAAACAAATAGCTTCCAGTTAGCTGAAAAAGAAACCGGGTATTTTGGTCAACAGAGTTTTGCAGGTGCCAAGGTGGATGTAGCCCAGCCTTCAGTAGTTCAGCAGAATGTAAAGCAAACTGTTGGTCAACAAGCATCATCTGGTGCTCAGGATACAAGGAAAGGACCATCGATACCATTTAATATGTTAATTCCAATCCTACAGGCACATCTTGACAGAGACAAAGATATGCAGCTTCAAGTTGTATGGGCAAAACTTAGGGTGCGTTTGTATCCCTCTGTTATCGTGCTTCAAACATAATAGACCAATGTTTTCAAGGCGTCGCTTTGTCGTCGCTTAATCGCCAAGGCGCTCCACGCGGGACGCCACAACAGACGACTCGCCTTAGATTCGTATGGCGTCCGCCTTACGACCGTGACGTCCAGAAATCGTCGCTTTGGCGTCCGATTCGCGCCAAATCGTGCGTGGCGGGCGCCATACACGGGTCTAATTCTGGGCGGCAAACAGGAGTGCGCAGAGAGAGCTGGCGCGCAGGAGAAATTGGCACGCGCGCAGAGAGAGACGCGCGGAGAAATACAGCGCAGAGAGAGGAGCACGCGGGAGATCTTGAAGGGGAGACGGCGGCGGCTGTCGATCTGAGAGCACTGACCAGAGAGGAAGGGGAAGCAGAGGAGAGAGAGGAAGGGGAAGCAGAGGGGCGGAGGGAAGAGCAGAGCAGCGCGTCAGGAGGAGAGGGAAGCAGAGGAGGGCATCCGGAGAGGGGCGGAGGGAAGCAGAGCAGCCACTCGTGCGGTCGTGCTATCGTGTGGAGGCGGAATAGCAGTGGGGAGCGGCGGCGCTGATGGGGGTCGGGAACTCGGGATAGGGACTTCGATGAAGCCACACGCCAGGAGGGGAAGGAGCACATGGTCTGCCTAGTGGGCTGGGCGAGCCCACTTCTTACTCGGCTCCTTTCTTTTTTCTTTTTTTCCTTTCCTTTTTTCTTCATCTACTGCTCTAAGCTGCTGTTTTCATTTTTTAATTAATTTCTTAAGGCGTCGCCTCGCCTCACGCTTTAGTCGCTTAAGCGTAAGGCGGTAGTCAGTCGCCTCGCCTCGCCTTACCGCCTTGAAAACATTGTAATAGACACTTGTGCTTCATCATTACCAATGAAAAGTGCATGAAAATAAACTAAGTCAAGGTCTGCATTTCCTTATATACATATGTCAGTAATGTCACCAAAACAAAGTGAATGCATGACAATTTGGAAAAGACCTTGTTTCTACTAGTTTGTTTGTATTGAAGAAAGCAGATAACAAAAACAACAAAGGCTCAAAGAACACACTTAGTGCCAGTGTTTGCACCAGCGTTGCTGAATGAACTAACTCAATTATATCGTCCTTTGTTTGTAGCGTAATGAAGTCCACAAAGATGATTTCTTAAGAGTTATCAGGAATATTGTTGGGGATCAAATGCTCAAGCAGGCAGCTCATAAAGTTTTTGTACAGGTGAATGAATTGCATTAACTTCATTGCTTCCTTTTCTTTCCTTGACAAAAAACTACTCGTCACAATTGATGGGCCCACTCTTAAATCGAATGTTTAGTAAATGATTCAATTCTATGATGAATATTTCATGTGTTTATTCTTTTGTTTGAACAATTTTTGCAGATGCAAGCACAGGCGCAAAGAAATAGCCAGGCAAATCCAAGTCAGCAGTCTTTATTCTCTCAAGTTTCTTCACAGCAGATGCCTTCCAGTGGTTCAGCACAGTTACATGATCAGAAACTTCGGCCACCTGGACCACCCAACCAAGGTCAGAAAAACCAGGTGTCATCTTCACCTCAGGCTTTTGCACCACCGTCAGGCACTCAAACACAGAATAGTGTACACTATCTTGCTCATGATAACTCTAACCAAAACCCTGACGCAAAGGGAACAAATGCTGTACCAAATCAACCACCTAGAATGAACACAGCAGTTCCATTGCAAGCAAAGAACAAACAACATCAACCAACGCAGTTGCAGCAGGCCTCGCAGCAAATATATGGAGCAAGTAATCCCGGTGCCCAGGCTTACCCTCGGTCAATCACTGGTTCTCTTCGATCACCGAGTCCTGTTCCAGAAACACAGCCATCCATGCATGCTCCTGGAATGGCTCCTGCAAAAATCGTCCCTCCTCCTACTCATCCAATGATGCAGCACAATGAAGTTGCATGGCAAATGCATCAAAACAAGGAATTGAAAACTAATGCTCCCCCTCCAAATGCTAATGCGAAGCAAAATTCTGAATCTGTTGGCAAAGCACGCATGGCTGGCACAGGAAATTCTTCAGCTAAAGGAAAGCAGGTGAATCCACTTAATACATCATTTGATCTCTCTTTGAAATGACACATGTTAATACATCTAAATTTCACATGTGGTTCAGTTGATTCAAGTATCTTTGAATAATGCGAGACATCAATTACTTTTCATTTATGCAGTTTGTATTATTTATGTACTCTATTTTTTCTCTCGCTAGCATTTTATTTTCACATTAAACAGAATAGAGTTAAAATGCATTTTTGAGAGACAGCTCTTTTTGTTGTTTGAATAGAAGATTGGTCATTGACTCACGTAGGATGCTCAGCACTTTGATGGCATTAGTTTAATCAAGTTTTTGGAACATTTAAATTTGGAAAATATGACCAATTGTAGTATCAGTTAGCTTTTGTTCTTATTCTGAATTCCAGAGAATTATTAACCACAAAGCAATTTTTTTTCAGTCATTTACCAACATTTATGCACCATGTAATTTGACTATGTTGACTGGTTGGGCATATAGAAGATTGGTCATGACTCACCTAGGATGCTTAGCATTTTGATTGCATTAGCATCTGGTATAATCAAGTTTTGGAACAATATGACCAATTGCAGTGTCAGTTAGGTTTTGTTCTTATTCTGAATTTCAGAGAATTGGCAATCACAAGCCACCTCTTTTCAGTCTTTTACCAACATTTAAGCACCATATAATTTGACAATGTTGATTGGTTGGGCATATATTGCACAGGGTCTGGTTGTTGCATGCAGGGTAGTTCAGGACTGTAATGTGGAATGTTGGGTTACCTTCGTGTTTGGTGGAGCTGGCAGATAATAGGGGTGCCCAGAGAATGCTTTACTGTAGAAGACACACAACAATATGTGATCAACGATTTATAAATCATGTTTAACCATGTGTGTTGTGATGGGTGAGCTGAGATGCAGGGAAAGTGGTGCTGATTAGGCAGAACTGGTTTGTTGGGAGGGGTGTGTGTGTGTGTGGGGGGGGGGGGGGGGGGGGGGGGTGCGTTGAGAATGTAGTAGGAGTGGAGAGAATTTTAGGTCACTCAGATTTGTAATTAGTACATGATGTGGTTTTAATGGATTTAGGGAAGAAGCTTCTAGACAGTAAAATGTGCATGTTGCCTTCTAAACAGATTACAGATCTAATGTCAATTTGTGTTGGCCAAATTTCAGGATAACCTAGTAATTAGTAAGATAACCTTGTAACTAGTAAGTCAAAACCACAGTTCTGAGGGCATTTACTTTTGCATTAGTTACAAATGAGATGCTTGATCCTTCATATTAGCAAATGAGCTTATGGAGAGTCGCTTTGCATATAGTTAATATATATAATATTCAAACCTTAAGTTCTGTTGTCAGTTAAACTCTCAACTATGAGTTCCATTTGCGTTGTTACAGACTTCACCTAGACGAGGTGAAGTCCAAATGCATTTTTATTTTCTGAAGGACAAACATTACATAATTTAGAAATGAAATAGTAGTAGGATTCTTTCCCGGTCTGACTACCTTTGTTTCCTTTTTTATATACTTATATTTTTGCATTTCTTTCGTGCTTAATTTAAACTATGCAATTATTTTAGGCCTGTGCGCATGTCATTCAGACTCATACATTACCTCGTCTTTCTGCCTTGCCAGGGAACTCCTAACTCTACACTCAATGCTAGTGGAGGTGCAAAGAGTAGCAAGAAATCGGGTGGGCAGAAGAAATCATTGGAAGCAGCAGGCTCTACGCAACCTTCAAGGTTTTTAATTAAGTGAACTCTAAATGTATTAAACTGCTATGGAATATTTACATTTTTTGGATAGCCCTAAGCATATTTCTCTTTTCTCATCAGCAAAAAGCAGAAGACATCTGGAGCCTTCCAGGAACAAAGCATCGATCAACTTAATGATGTCACAGCCGTTAGTGGTGTTAATATCAGGGTATGTCTGGCTGATGTTTTGCCAATTTTCATGCAGAAATAACCCTCCTTCTGATGGACATTGGCCTCTATTGTAAATTCATGGCTGCACTGTTCACATCTGCTATATAACTGTGATGTAGCTGATGTGATAGCAGATATAGTTGCTAAAATTCGATCTCAAAATTCTATACCAAGCTGATAAGCAATACAACATCTCTAGTGTCTACGATAGGGATGGATTGAATTTTAAATTTTGCATGAGGTACTTCTACATTTTATAGCATCAGTGCACATGTTCTGCTGAATTTGGTGTCGCTTATGCTATGTCGGTTGGACCACAAGGATGTTCCAAAAGAATCTTTAAAATTCTGGCATACACTGTTTATGCTTAAAATTTCACAATTCCTGCATCATCTCCTGCACTCTATGAGCTTCCGACCTGTCAGCCCATTGTATCATGTGTCTGTAGGAGTCAGACTTGTGTGCTTTTTTGATCCGCTGTTTGCATTTTGCTCATACGTTCTTACTTGACAGGAAGAGGAAGAGCAATTACTGTCTGCCCCTAAGGAAGAGAACCTTGCCTCACAAGAAGCACGAAGAATTGCACAGGAAGAAGAAGAAAATCTTTTCCTAAGGAAGGGTCCACTCCTGAAGAAACTAGCAGAAATCGGTTAGTTTCTTTGAACTTGTTGCCAAAACTACAAATCCTACAACTTTAGTGGCAAGTGGCAACACTAACAGAACACGTGTTTTTGACAGCTCGGAAATGCGATCTGAAGAATATTAGTGGCGATGTGGAACACTGTTTATCACTGGTGAGTTATCCTTATGATTTTCATTGAGAGTCCTGCAGTATCCATAACTTATAACTTTGCCATAGTGTGTGGAGGAGCGTTTGCGAAGACTCATAAGTACTCTCATACGAGTCTCAAAACAGGTTTGCTCCTTTCTTCAGATCAGCCAATGATAGCATAGTTAACTACTTTGTGATTCTAACCATTCTTATTTTTGTTAGAGAATCGATACTGAAAAGACCGGGCATCGACTAGTTATTACTTCAGATGTTGGTCGTCAAATTTTACAAATGAACCAGAAAGCTAAGGAAGAATGGGATAAAAAACAAGCAGAAGAAGCTGACAAGAACAAGAAACAAACTGAGGTGTTTCATAATCTCCATTTGATTCGAGTATTGCGATTTTGCTATAAATTTGAATATATAGTAGTTTTTTAGTTTATATACTTGCTTTGTGTAATTATGAACTGCTGGAATTTAAACTGTTACACAGAGAAGCATGCGCATTCATTTATCAATGCCATTTGTATTTCAAGTTTTTCCATATCAAGAATTAATGTTTCTAGTGTCTCTAGATTTGGTTTCAGCTTTGCTATCTTTGTCTTATGACCTGTACGTAACAAGATTGTTGAGCTCTAGCCGAACCCTACTTGTTAACAAGACTGATTGAAAATAAATCTGCACTGACTACACTACTCTCCATTGCGTATTTGTTAAGTTTCTGGGAGTTTTTTGATATGTGATCATGCCATCATGGTGAACTTAATGTGTCAATTGGTCAATTTGATTAACTAAGTCCTTCCTTGTAGGCTGATGGCAGTGGTGCTACAGAATTGGAAAAAGAAAAAGAGGAAAGTCGCCCAAAGAACGTCAAGGTAACTTTTCTGTGTTGATTTCTGAGTTGTGATGTATCTCCATTTCCTGACATCTTTAACCTCTCACAGCCCAACAAGGAAGAAGATGATAAAATGAGAACGAATGCTGCGAATGTTGCTGCTCGGCAAGCAGTTGGAGGAAGTGATATGCTCTCCAAGTGGCAGTTGATGGCTGAGCAAGCCAGGCAGAAGCGAGAAGGCTTTGATGTGTCTGCTGCTTCACAGCCAGGCAGAGGACCAGGTTCCAGGCCATTATCCAAATTTGGAAAAGGTCCCGGCGAACACCAGGAAGGTTCAAAGAGGAGCCATTCGGTGGCATTCGGAACTGGTAAAGCAGCAACAATATCACTAGCATGACCTCATCAATTTTTTTTGGTGTATTAAATTCACATCTCATATTTGCATAATGTTTTTAACTCACGATATGTATGGTAATGTTGATTTCAGGAGGCATGAAAGGACCAGGCAGGACACCGTTTGGTGGTCCACAACGAATGATCTCCGTGAAGGATGTCATCTGTGCCCTTGAGAGGGAGCCTCAGATGACAAAATCACGGCTTATCTACCGGCTGCACGAGCGGTTGCCAGATTCTACCATAGATTAGACCGGAATAGTCACATACTTTAGTGTGGTGCATGCCCAATTGCCCTTGCATGGTATTTAACAGCAAAGAAGCATACTCGCCACTCCTTCCATTTGGTGTGGTTTGGAGTGGCACTGTATATTGGTGAAAAATCTGTATCACAAAGGCGGCGAATTGCCAGCAAAAAAGCGTGTCTGTACAAATTGCAGTGTATGGGGGGTGTTTCTGGCTGCAACCACGGTTTGTTGGTTGGTTGCCTGGTTGCCATGCGCGTCTTTGTGCTCCCCATTGTCCTATGTCTGCGTGCCCTCTCAAAGTCTTTTGTAATCACGGATTCTGACAGTGGACATGCGATTACGCGCGGTCAGTTATTTAGAGATAATGTTCTTGCTTGCAATTGCATCTAGACGTGGTAATGGATGCATATGTATCCACCTAAATTCACGTGTAGAGTAGATTAAGCTAAAATTTAGTTTAAGATCTATCTCAATACACTTTAGTACACATAGATTAAGATAAATATGAGTACATCCAAACAAACCTTTAGATGTGATAATAGATTAGGATCCAAATCTCCGTAGAGAAACCCAATTAAAATTCAACGGAAAAAAAATCCTTAGTCCAATCCTGCCTCAATGCAAAATGACTGATTTTTAATAGAATTGCTCTTGCTCTTAAGTCTAAATCCACACAATAATAACAAAACTATTATTATAGCTACATGTCTAAACCAATTCAATATGATACAATAATAATAACAAAACTGTCATTATCGCTACATGGTGGCCCTATGTTAAAAGTTGAGTTTTAGAGTTAAAAACCACGCATTTATATTTTAAAAATTTAGCAAAATTGACTGAAATATATTAGAGATGACTAATTATGATATGACTAGATGTACATATAGGCTCCACGTCAAAAGTTGAACCCTGGAACTAAAAACTTCATATTTACACCTTAAAATTTAGCGAAGTTGATTAGATTTATTGGAGATGACTTGATATGATTGCTTCCTACTTTGTGCAAATTGATGTGACTACATATATGTGTGTTCCCCACGTTAAAAGTCGGACCTTAGAATTAGACATTTACACCTTAATCTATCAAAATTGATTGAAATTTGTCAAAGATGACTCGATATAACCATTAACTACTCTGTGGCTCTGAGCAGATTGGTGTGACTGAATCTCATTGTCAGCGACGAGCAGCTTCTCCGCTCTTCAAAACTTATATGGCGAGTGTGTTTTTTCTGCCTTTTCAGTACGATTTTCAAGTTCAGAGGACAATAGATGACCAAGGAAAAAGTGAATTGATTTGGTATTTGAAGTACTATTCTTTTAAAGGGCATTTTGTGCGTTCTATCTTTTGTAGTACTCCCTCTGTCCCGTATTAGATGTCGGCCTTGTTTAGATTGTAAGTTTTTTCACTATCTCTCTATCACATTAAATCTTTGGACACATGTATAGAGTATTAAATGTAGATAAAAAAAATAACTAATTACACAGTTTGATTGTAAATTACGAGACGAATCTTTTGAGCCTAGTTAGGCCATGATTAGACAATAATTGTCAAATACAAACGAAAGTGCTGCAGTGTCAAATACTGACAACATGTTCACTTGTTGGTTTCAGTCAGGACTTATCAGCCATAGTACAGTATTTTCCTTTCACAATAAATCAGCACCAGCCGGGCTTATCAGCCCAGAAACGCTGTGATTTCTAATCCAAATCTAAACAAGGCCGTTAGGAACATCTCACCAATACCAAGGCCCAGGTTATTGTACCAAAACACCCCTATGAATAATCATGATGATTAGAACGTCCTGCAGGAGACAGGCGCATGCCTCGTCTTGGTGCTGTGAGTGAGCAACTGCCACCGTTAGATTTTTCTATATTCTTTTATTCACTTCTGGACGGCAGCAAGCAGGAAAGTGCTGCACTGACCTATTATTGAATAGCACGGCAGAGGTCTGTTAGGCTAAAACATTAATTATTTACCTACATTGGAATATGTTTTGTGCTAGTAATAATTTTTTTTTTTAAACATGCGGTGGCGGCTGGCCGGCAGCCTATTCGAGTCCGACCGGGCCCCGAAGATTGGCGAACCCGGCTGCCGAGCTCCTGCCGCACGGCGTTAGCCCTGTCTGGCCTTGCAGCCTGAGCGCGCGGCGCGGTTGCCAGGTGCCGCGGAAGTCCGGCGTCATGAGCGCTCCCGGCTGTCCCAAGAGAGGAGGGGGTCGTTGCACGGCCGTGCCGGCGTCTCCGAGAAGCGCGCGCCACCGTCGCTGGTGCTTGTCTGCTGCATCGGCGCCATTGCCCTCCTTGCGGGCGCTAGCCGCACCCTAGCCCCAAAGGTATAGGTTCAGGGATTGCTTTCTCTCTTTCGTCTCCGCAAGGGATCCGCACCATGTTTGTGTACTAGCACACACTGCTCAGTTCATTTGGTGAAGAGTAAAACAGGATCCATTCCTTTAGAAATCTGTTCTGCAAGGTTGCTAGCACGGTAGATCCATCATCTGTAGAAATGCTGTCAATGTTTTGTGTTTACGTTAGTTGCTTTAATTGGTGCTCTCCTTATATTGGTTATTACTGGTATTGCCATTGCAGGAGGAGCTCTGTCTTGGCTCTTTTTGGTGCATTCGCTTGACACCTATTGGCCGCAAATTTCAAGGGGTTAAGTATGAGTTGCGCACTCTCCCTGTAAGATGTTTCCCTCCCATTGTATATCCGTTGACTTATTGGTAAAAGCGAATCACTGACAAATGCACATGCTAGTTTCTTAGGTGGATGCTAAGGCTGTAACTGATGGCGACACGATTACTGTGTATGTTAGCATGGCTCATCATCCAGAGTCTAGCAATGTGCCCCAGGATGTATATGAAGCAGGCATTGAGCGGAGCAAGGCACTGGCGGCAAATAATTACCAAAGAGCTGGTGATTTACTGAAGATCATACTTGATGCAGGATATAGGTCCTTGAAAAAAAAAAAATTCACAACAACCAAGTGGCCATCCTTTTCTTATGTGATTTCTGATACTTTTGAGTTCTTACTCCTGGGTGTAGGCAGGTTTGTGGCATTGGTGGGGAACAAATTCTTGCAAAGAATTACAGGATAAGGCTAAGGTTTGCCCACACTTGTTCTTTATCAATGATCACAGGCTTCCTTCTATTTGGAGTGGAGTTGTGATATAATAAAATGCAATGCAGGGGGATTGATGCACCAGAGAGCCTAATGCCATATGGCAAAGAAGCTAAAGAGGAGCTGTTTGAGGCTCGTGCAGGGGAAAAGCTTAAAGATTTCCATATATGACAGTGACTGGTACGGTCGCTTAGTTGGAGATGTTGATTGTGATGGGGTTTTCGTGCAGGTAAGAAACTACAATGGCGTGCTTTCAGAGTTTCTTCTAGAAAGTAGTAGTGGCAACTCTTCTAGAAATCTAGCAGTGGTAATCTATTAAATCAGTGGGTGATCTGTTGCTCCCTATGCTCTTTGAATTTTCTTGAAGGCACCTACTCTTGTAATTTTATAATGCATAGCTTAAACACTGCACCTGCATTGTCCCGGTTCTCTTATATATACTAAAGGAAATGAAACATGCTGTTTGATTGTGAAAGGTGTGGGACTTCTCCTTAGGAAAAAGTGTAGAGATATGCGCTGGAACCAATCAATACTAAAGATGGTAAATTATGCAAGAAAATGTTGCATCGCCTCAGCTGAAGATCACTTGTTCGGGCTCTAATGCTCAGCAACACTGAGGACATTGAAATGAATTATTGTTATTATTTCTTTTGCAAAAGTAACACATGCTGAAGAAAGGACTTGCATGGCACTATACTACTTATGATCATCGGATGGAGCTCAGCAAGGTAACTAGTACTCTTGTACCACTCTACTCAACATGGCAGAATGGACTGCTCCATTCCACTTGACTGACAAGAGCATGCTTTGATCATTTTATTTCCAAAAATTCGAGGTTCCTGATAGATGAAAATTTTCAGTGGGAGAATCAGGCAAAGACAAGGCAAACAGGCTTGTGGGCATTGTCGAACCCTGAGAAACCATGGGAATGGAGAAAGAATAAGCGCACTGGGACAGTATGAAGCAGTAGTGGATTTTTATTTCAGGCTGCGACCAGGTGTTTGTTGATTTACCGTTCAGAACTGTTGCCCAGAAGGCCAAAAGTCCAAAAACAGTGGTTCCATCGTTTTAGAGTGTGCTATTTGTATACTTGCAAGTTGTAACATCGTTGTAAAGTAGAGTAGAATTAATTGATTGATGTAATCTCTAAATGGAAATAGTTGTACTAGGACCTGATTGATTGTTTTAGAGTCTTTTTGGCAAATAAAAATTTGATTGTTGTAATGAACTATGAATCTCATGTCATTAAATAGTTTGTGTTGAATAAACTGAAGGCCTGTAGCCCTGTATCAAATTGATAAGCTTTAGCAGAACTGCAGAATGCAGAAATAATATAGAACAGTGCGATATGCACTGGGGATGTAAAAGTAGGCTAAAGAGATGAGAAGACAACTAAAGTTTAAACATTTTTCCTCTATATCTTATGCTATAGTTTTGAGAGCAGTATAAAGATGCAAAAAAAAAAAGACTTTAATGATGCTGTAAATTTCAGTCTGCGAGGGTGTTGTGGCAAATAGCATACGCATGGAGTGGCTCTGGGCCTAAAGCTAATCGACGGCCCAGACGAATAGAAGTACAAGCTTTGGAGAAATCGCGTCCGTCAGTTACTTCTCTTCCCCCAAACCACCTATGTCGCCACCGGTTTGCCCTTGCTCTGTCCCTGTGCCGCCATTGCTCGTCCGCATCCTCCTTGGATTTTACTCCCAGGTACGCGTACTCCATGCCATGCGCACGCATTCCTATTCCGATTCCTGTACGTTTCGTAGACTGGGAGGCTATTTGGTTGGACCGATTTGGAAAAGCTGGACTGGTACATAGCGGATCTCGTCTTTTCTCACCAGTTTGCTGACGGTAACGTTAGTAGCGAATCTGTATGGAAGTTAGAGATTTCTCGCCTTACTACTTCGTCAACTGCACAGCTAGCGTTTCTTTTTTTTTCCCCTTAGACGACGTTGTCTTCTTATAGGGAGATGAGGAGGGCATACAAAATTCATAAGAAGTGTGTCTTTTGATACATTCACCAATTGTCGTCCTTTTAGAAACTGACCATGTGAAGGCTGATGTGAGCTGTACAGGAAGCTTATAGAGTGTTCTGATGGGCTCATACATGGGGCAGCAAGAACATGGGATATCTGATGGCTTGTACACTTACAAGCATCACCGCGAGGGAGGAGCTGATATCCATGTCATCTTTGTCAAGAAGAGCAAATTCAGGGTTCTGCTGTCGTACATCGGCACAATGTTCCTTCTTGCGACTGTTTGCTGCGCCCTGTTGTCAAAGGTATTTTTCTTGAAATAGCTCTCAAATCTGTGACTGTTGGTTTTCACTTTTCACTTTCGTCTTTTCCATAGCTGGGCATGTTAATTACAAAAGGCGCAATTCAATTGAAACAGTTCAGTTGTGTGGATATTCTGGGAGCATCCTTTTCATGAGCTACTTAGTATAGATTCAGGTTTTAACTAGTGAAGCGATATGTTACGTTTCTGAAGAACAGCCTTATTACACTAGTGATGTTAGTGGTGCTTTATCTGTTTTGCTTCCCTTTTACTAGTTTGTAAGTAAAACCTAAGGTATGTTGAGTACAGCCAGGTTGATCATAGGCACTATTTTAACTGAATGGTGGTGCTTAAATGTTGCAGGATAGTTTATGTCTTGGTTCCCTTTGGAGTATTTCATTTGCCAGTATAATTGCAAAATGCTTGTGATGCGCCCCTGTGAAGAAAGGTCGGTGCTGAGGTTATTTTTCTCTGTGCTCTGAGTTCTTTGTAGTTAAATTTTCTTTGAAACAACTTGTAGTTAAATTTTCAGTGCTGCAAAAGAAAGAGAAAAAAAGATTTACATTTCTTGGTATCCATGTTGAAAATGAGTACAGGAAAGTGAGACTGTGTGCTCCTTATTTGGTATCTAGTTTAATTTTTGTGCAGAATCATTGGTGATCATGCCGACTTTTGGGGTTCAATTAGAGCAACACTTTTGGAGGTATGGAAGAACCAGTCTGGAATATTTATTCATGCTTTCAGTATTTACTGCTCATCAAATATTCTTCCAAGAGAACAGACTATTATAAATAGATAGGAGGAAGCAAAGGCTTCACAAGGCTAAAGGAAATAAGTGCTTTCTTTGTCATTTTCAATATCTTAACACTTTTTTTTTGAAAAATAGATATATACTTCTTGTCAGTACTTGTCTTTGACAGGAACACTGGATTGAGCCATCTTTTCTAGGGGTGCGAATTGCTGCTCCTAAGGGTCTCCATTGAATCGCTTTAGTTTAATTTATATTTTATAGTGCTAGTTTTTCAAAATATGCACATTTTGGAAAATTAGTAGTAATAATTGAACTAAAGAGGGCTGGCTGGTGGAGAGTGGAGACTCTTAGGGGCACCCATTTGCACCCCTCTTTTCATTTTGCTTTAGCTGGAAATGACTAGTGGAGACTTCCAGCATTTTTGTTTTTTGGATGGCTTATGAGCTGCAGAAATGTAGGCTTGATCCTTTCATTTTCTTAACATCAAAGTTGTGTTTCACAGTGGAAGAGTTCATCGCAAATTTGTGCCCATTGGCAAGATTCTAAAACCAGTGCTGAATGAGCATGTGACCCCTGTCTCATGCTACTGGAGCTTGGCCTTGCTTCTGCGTGAAGAATATGAACTCATGCTTGTTTTCAAGGTAAATGTTGCCTGCTTTAATATGTCCTTATTAAGTGCATTGTAAGGCATCAATGGTCTGAAAGAGCTTATTTTGCAGAACTTGAATCCACCAGTCAAGATGTTGGTTCCAATCTGGAAAGCATTATGTGCATTCGTAGACTCCAAAACTCTGAGCGATTCTGCATTGCCTCAATCCACATAAACATGCTAAACAAGGTGGTGGCGGTGTGCAGTCCTGATGATACATCGAACATATGATTCGCTGAAGACTTTGCTGACTGACAACAGAATGTTTAGTTTCGATACAAATGAATGATGGAAGGTACAGAATGTTACTGACACCGGGGCTCTTACTTTCACATCAGGAATCCAGTGATGCAGTTGTAACTTGGCCATTGTATAACTATGTTCTGTCCTCTGAACATTTCAGAGTACAATGTACTGGTACAGGTCCTACTCATGGGTAGACTGTAAGATCATTGGCTAGCATTCCTGCGGACATCAATAAACTTGGTCGCCTGCATTGTAAACATTGGATCCGCTCTGCTGATTATCTTTTTCCTTGACCAAGTCATTAACCTCGCGCAGACGCGGACAAACCACACGACCGCATGTGCACTGCAAGTGTGCAATAGCATAACAGACAATTTCTTCTTCTGGTATCTGGTGACAGCTACTTGAGCACAACACTGAAGTCTTAAACATTTTTGGGGGGGTACTGTTCTGTCCATTAGCACCAGTTTATCAGGCATTCAGGCCAATAAATGCAGTGGATCTGAAGATCTATAAAGATGGGGATCTGTACTTGCCGGTGTTCCAAAAAAAAAAAAAAACTCATCCAGTCATGATCATGCCAGCCGTGCCATCATCATCATTCATCACTAACATTCCAATTCAGCTCAGCTGCCTGAACCAGGCAAATTGCTTGATTGAAATCTCTAGCACTTGTCTCCATCCCCCCTGATCTGAGTTAAACAATAAACAGCTACAAGTCACGAATAATTTCCCCGTTTGGAGCGCAGCCATTTTTGCCGAACTTTTTACGAGCTAGACCTGCTTTGTTTCGACGAAATTCTCTCAGAATTCCTATGAAAATCCATGCGGCTACAAACATGCCCTGGACAGCCTCTGCTCAATAAAATGCCAATTGCTACTATTGCTATGGCTATCAGCGAGCAGCGAACTGTCGGGTCACCGACACACAGAGAGAATCCGACACACAGCTTCGTGTCACTGTCGAAGTGGGCTCGAGGTGGGAGTGCATGGGTGACGAGTGTGACAGCAGCAAGGACAAGCGAGGAATAAACGCGAGAACAAAACGGCAAGGATGTGGTCGTGTCTGCACTGCATTGTTGCTCATAGTCAAAAGAAATTGTGATGATAAGGATCAGATCAGGCCTTGTTTCCTTGCCGCTAGGTTGCGTCAATCTCCCATTTTCTCCTCACTGTTCTTAGTGCTCCCAGTGTTTTTTCAGGTCTAGATTATCGGCACTATGCTATGCTTCAATCTTTTTATTTTTTGAGGAATTATGCTTCAATCTTTTTAGCCTCCAATGCAGCCTTCTGTTAAGCCAGTAATACCGTGGCGGAGCAGACGGTTGGCGTCTCAGCCCCTCTCTTGAGTACCTGCTTCCAAGCGAGGTGAGGTGCTGATCATGCAGCGCATAGGCTTCACCAATGATCCATCAGCGTCATCCGCGTCGGAGCTGGAGGCCTATGAGAAGCTCTTCGACGGCGACCTAACTACATCCGAGCCCGAAACGCTTGACGATCTCTTCGCAGCTGTTCGGTCCAGACAGCCGCGAAGACGCAAAGCCACCTCCTAGGTCGCACCGTTATGTAGGTATTAGTTGCTTCCTTTAATGTAATATCGAATCTAGATGTCTCTTGCTAGGACGGTCCAGCTACGGCTGTGTTAGGTGGACTTCCTGCGGCGCTCGATACAAGCGCGTTGTATGTTTGCCTAAACTTTTCTACTTATTACAATGATACGCAAAGCTTTTGCGTATTCGAGAAAAAAATGCTTCAATCTTTTTATTTTTGAGGAATTAATTATGCTTCAATCTTGATGCTCCAAAGATTTCCAGCAAACGTATATATGTGTATCTTTGCAGTAATCCATTTGTATTTTGTCAATGACATGTTTTGAAGATTCTGTCCGACCTTGATCACTCGCTGTCTCCTTCATTTTCTGCTTATTTCGCCCATTAATGTCTCTCTTCAACTCGGTGGATGATCCAGCCCAGGAAAAATGCGCTTCGCTTCAACGACCGCTTTCCAATGGCGTCACTGGATCTCAGTGCTCGCCCGTGCCCTCTCCATGTCCGTCCTCGTTGCGATCTGATCCCATGGCAATGACAGGCGAGCGTGCGCGGTGGGAGCTGAGTGGCGCCGGGCGTCGTCAACGCCTGCAGCGAGCAGCGTCGTCCTCAACATGCGGCGGCAATAAAAAATGGACAGTGGGTGCAGCGTCGGCGACCATGGAACGTAGAAATCGAAACAGTTGGCAGCTGTGTTTTACTGTGCCTGCACGATGCTGCGTGGAATCTTAAACAAAGATTTTATTAAAAGCTTGAACGATCTTCGGTGCAGTGCAGGAGACGCTCTTTGATTTCAGTCATTAGGGTTCATCCGTCACGCTTTCGTCCTCGATGGACAATACAATACGTGCACGCGAGATAAGGGAGGGATTGATCTGCAAGCCTCCACCTTTCGGCGAACGCAACATCAGACACGGACGGGCATGCAACTTTGCAACGGGCCTCCTTTTCAGTAGGCTGTGTCCTCCAGGTCAACCGGCAACAGCAACGTAGGCGGCTCGGCTAAGACCGTCCGATCGCGTTCAGCGGTGCAATGCAGGCATCGACGGGCGCCTGTCGTCGATTCACCTTCACCAGACGGTGCTCGAGACGTCGCCGTAGATTGTCAGCATGTTCGCTTGATGGTTTCAGCCAAGACTTATCAGTTAGCTAACAGTATTTTTCTCTCACAACGAATCAGCATCAGCTGGGCTTATCAGCCCAGAAACTAACCAGCGAACAGGCCGTTCATGAGAGTTACATACAGGATCGGCAGGAAGAGGAGAGTGACGATCGCATGGAGTCATGGCGCCGATGAGTCGCTGCTGTCGGGCTTTGAAAAAACTGCCCGTTGGATCAGAAGAAGAAGCCTGTGTCACTGCACTCGAGCTCATCAGGGGACCGGAATTCAGAGGGAGGCTTGGATGGCCGTCTGCATCGCATCGGCATGACGGCTGACGGGCGTGGGTGTTGTTGGGGTGTGGTCGTGCTGCCGCAACTGCACACGTCGCTGCCTGTCTGTCTTCTTCTTCCCAATTATAAAATCGTACACTGCTAACTGAACTGAAGAGTGCATCGTCAATAACGTGTTCATCTTCTTGTTATTAGACAAGCGAATGAATTAACTAACGGTTTACTTGATTAAAACTTGTCGCGGCATTGTTTCGTCTGAAAGAAAATGTATCAGTTAAAAAACTGGAGATTTTGGATGCAGAGCTACCGAATGCTTTCCGGCAATATATCTGGGTAAGTATCAACCGATAGATAAGGTTCAGGACCAATTTATTATTTATTTAATTTAATTAAGTAGTACTCAATTAACATTGGACTCAGGTCACTGTATGATGGAATTACCGACGACACGGTAACAACCATGCATGTTTCGTTCTCACCGTGTATATATATCTTTATTTTATTCGTGGCATGGATATGTTTCTACTACTAGCATATAGAGGGTGTTTCAAGCATTTTTTCAGATATATAAATACAAAAGATACACTATATTCGTAAGCTGCGACGAAAATCCAGGTCGTCCCACCCCCCCCCCCCCCCCCCCCCCCCCCCCCCCCCCCCTCGTTTTGAAAGGGACACAGGTAAAAAAGAAGACAAATCCGTTTGTTACCGGGCTGGCTTAAGACTTAAGAAATTCGTAGCATGTCTAGGTTTGTTAGATGAATGAAACGTCCCAATGCAAATTCACGTAAAGTTCACTGAACTCGAACTATACATCGCGACCGCTGATTATTCAGCTGGCTCCAGTTTTGAAGGCATTGCGATTGTATCGATCAACAGTAACAGTTATAGTTTTAATGGCGGTAGAGATGGACTTGTGAGCAGCTTGCAGCTGGTTAATGCAAGGTTTGTTTAGGGTTAATTAAACTAGTACTAGCTCCAGCATGTACTCCCTCCGTATCGTAATTAGATGACGTTTAGGACATGAGTACGATTACCATAGGGTGATTAATTAGGGGTTAGTTTTCCTGTTTTGGTCTTATTAAATACTCTTGAGGGTGCTACCTGTATAACAATCCATCGTAGCTCGGTTGGCCAAGGCTCCACAGCCCGAGGCATGAGCTCCACGGTTCGACCCCTGACAGCCTTTTTCGTTGTCGCCACAATTTTTGCATGGCTTTGCATGGCGCTGTGCGGGCTCGTGTTTGGCCGTTCGTGCGTGCTGCGCGTTTTCGTTGTTTCGCGAGTTTAGCAGCGTTGCGTGGCACTGGCGCGTGTGCGGTGCCGTGTGGATTCATTTGGCTGGGCGAGGCGCGCGCGTTTAGCAGCGTTTTTGCGCGCGTTTAGCAGCGTTTTTGCTCCGTTTTCATAGGCAAACATTCTTTTGCGGTGGCGCCACTGTGTTTACAATTTAGCTCTCGATTGCCTGCGTCGTTTGAGTTCCACCGTGGCTATTAATACACAGTCTTTCCCCGGCCTCTTCTCTTTCCATAGCCGTGCATCATCTCCACACTTTCCTGTTTTCTCTTTGCATGTACCGCTTGCAATGTCAGCTGATCTAGCAAGAGTGCCTGCCTTAGATCTGAATGTACGCTTAGAAGATGATGACAACGGCTTTGATCTGAATGTTGGCTTAGAAGAAGATGACTATGGTAATGTGTTTCCTTGTTTGATTTTGCTTGTTTCACTCAACCTCCATCTCTCCTTATTTTTTTTCCTTTTTTTGGACAGGGTTTGATTTGAACTTGCCATTGGATGAGTATGGTGCGGTTGATTTCGACTTCGTACAAAACCTTCATGGTAATCCTGCATGCCGTCCTATTATTTTGATACAACATGTACCGTACAAAATCTGCATGCCGTGCCTAGTAAATGTGCTTGTTTTTTTCCTATAGCTAGAACATGCATGCCGTGGCTAAATAATCTTGCTTGTTTTTTCTTTCATTTTAGCTACATCTTGCCGTGAACAAGTAGTACTACTACGAATATTATCTTGCCTAGTACTCTGAATGTGCTTGCTAAGAACACTAAGCATTATTTTTTTAACAGAACATGTTCAACAGCCCCACCGAAATAAAGAGATGACAGAACACCTCCGCAAACAAGTTTGTCAATCTTTGTTGGCTAGAAGCAACAATGGTAAACTAGGCAAGAAGGACACTACCATTGTTGCCGAGCAATTTGGGCTTAAAATTCGTGCAGTTCAAAGGTTATGGAAAAGAGGTAAAACACAACTTGCAAACTCCATTCCGATTGATGTTTCAAGTCTAAAAAAGGGTAGAGTAGGCCGCAAGCAAATCCCTGTTGACTTAGATGCATTGAGAAACATTCCTCTAAAGCAAAGAATGACTATAGATGATGTGTGCAAGGCACTAAATTTGAGCAGATGGCAGATTCAAAGGTATTTGAAAAAAGGCTACCTTAGGCGCCACTCTAGTAGCATCAAACCCTATCTCACTGAAGCTAACAAGAGGGCTAGGTTACAGTGGTGTGTTGACATGGTTAATAGGGAGTTGTTTGATGATCCAAAGTTTAAGGAGTTGTATGACTTTGTTTTTATTGATGAGAAATGGTTTTACCTACATAAAAAAATGAAAGATATTATTTGCTACCCGAAGAAGATGTACCACATCGGACTTGTAAGAACAAGAACTACATCCCTAGGTTCATGTTCTTGTGTGCTTGCGCTCGACCAAGGTTTAGGGATGGGGTTTGTACTTTTGATGGTAGGATTGGATGTTTCCCACTTGTTCATTTTGAACCAGCTATGAGAAGTAATGAGAGGACCGGCCGTGTTCGTGGAGACATGGTTATGAAGCCCATTACATCGATCACTAGAGTGTGATTAGGGATTTCATGATCAACCAAGTGTTGCCGGCCATTAGATCCAAATGGCCAAGAGAAGATGTGGGTAAACCAATCTTCATCCAACAAGACAATGCACCCTCTCATTTGAAATTGGATGATCCGGAATTTTGTGCAGCCGCTAAGCTAGGAGGATTTGATATTCGCCTAATTTGTCAACCACCAAACTCTCCGGATTTCAACATTCTTGACTTGGGTTTCTTTCGAGCAATACAAGCAATTCAATATAAGAAGGATGCAAAAACTATAGAGGCTCTAGTTCCAGCCGTCAAAGAGGTAATTTGCAATTCATGGAAGCAATTCAAATTGTTCACACATGTTTTGTTGCACAATTGTTTTCTCATTCATTCATTTGTTGCACAATTGTTTTGTAGTCATTCATGGAGTACTCGCCGCACCTTGCAAACCGGATGTTTCTAACACTACAAGGTGTCTTCTTGGAAGCAATGAAAGTGAAAGGTTGCAACAAGTTTGAGATACCTCACATGAAAAAAGAAACACTAGAAAGAGAAGATCGGCTGCCATCTTGTTTGCCTTGTGATCCATCATTGCTACATGAAGCCGAAGCTTCTTGCTGCATGAAAAAATTATAATGATGCTTGTTAGCTTTTGTAGTAGAGACATCTTGTAATGTTGCATGAACTAAACCATTGCCGATTGTTGCATGAACTAAATTTGTAATGCTGCACGAACTAAATTTGTACCGATGCTTTGGCGTACTCCTTTGTCAGCAGCAAGCCCTTGTAGTGCTCCATGAAAAGCTTGCAGTCCACGTTGATGCGGCCGAGCATGGCGTCGATGAAGTAGTCCGCGTGGACGAGACCACAACGAGGGCATGGGTAGAACCGTGAGTGCGCACGGTTCCACGCTTCGCGGTCCTCGTGGACGAGATGGCAGTGACTGCAAAGGAAAGCGCCCAGCGGCAAGGACTCCGGCACCACCTCCATGGAGTCCGGCGCAAGCTCCAGCAACTCCGGCGTGATGGAGTCCGGCGGCATCTGCGACTCCGGCACCACCTCGTCCGGCTCCTGCGAATCCGGCACCACGCCGTCCGCGGTGACCTCCTGCGAATCCGGCAACACGATGACCTCGTCCGGCTCCTGCGAATCCTGCGCGACAGAGAGCAGCGGGTCAGAGTCCACGGATAGCAGCGGGTCGATGACGTCCTCCGCGGCGACCTCCTCCGACTCCGGCCCAATGTCCTCTGTGGCGAGCACCTCCGACTCCTGCCCGACGCCGTCCGCGGCGACCAGCACCCGCGCGCCGCCGGTCTCCATAGCGACGAAACGAACCGAACAGGCGAGCGTACTGTGGGCGGTCTGCGTGCTGTGGACGGCCGGCGATGCGAACGGGCGGCGCGCGTGCCTGGGCGGTCTACGAGCGTGCTATGGACGGGGGGCGACCGCGGCGATCTCTTCAGTCGAGGAGTCCGCGATTAATGGCGAGCCATGCGAACGGGCGGCCATGCGAACGGGCGGCGCGCGTGCCTGGCTAGGGGTAATCACGTCCAAAGTTGACCTCGGTACCGTGAACGTCATCTTTTGCCGCAAACGGCCTGGCCTCCAGAACGTCATCTAATTACGATACGGAGGGAGTAATTAAATAGGGGGGCATATTTATAGCTAAGTAAGCCTAGCTCAGCTGGTTGAGTTTCTTGCGGTGGAACCTACCCATCCGGGTTTAAGTCCCTGGCTTGACACGGGTGCTCGTATTTTTCTAGATTTATTTTAGAATTTAACGACGCTATTCTTTCAGTGGTGGGCACGGGCTTGACACGGGTGCTCGTATTTTTCTGGATTTATTCTAGGATTTAACGACGCTATTCTTTTAGTGGTAGGTGGCGTGCCCGTCGACAACGAGACGTCTGTCTATTCTTTCAGTGGTAGGTAACGTGCCCGTCGACAACGAGACGTCTGTAATGACTTCGTCAATCTCAAGATTTACTGGTCCAACTTATTCGGAGGTGCTCATAAGGGTAGGATGTCCGAGCGTGCGTTCATTGAGCGTTTGCGTGTGTAACCGGGGTTTCGCAAAAAAAAAATACGGATCTATATATACGCGTTTTTGTCAAGGTGTGTGCTTTTAGCATTTTCAAACATAAATGCAAAAACCACATCATTCTTAAGTTGCATTGCGAGTTGCAACGAAATTCAGGGTGTTAATTTCCCCCTCCCTCGTTTTGAGAGGGACTGACACAAGTAAAAAATTTGACAAACCCGGTCGTTACGGGGTTGATTTAAGCCTTATTCATAGCATGTGTAGCTAGGGTTGTTAGATGAATGAAACATCCGAATGCAAATTCACGTAAAGCTCACTGAACTCGCACTGTCGCGATCGGTGAGTATTCAGCTCCAGTTTTGTATCGTCGATCAACCAGCACACACACTGCAGATGTTGCATTCCAACAAATAGCAGCTATATATAGATCTATCTTCAACATTGAAATAAAGCAAGGGAATTTGCTCTAATTTGTCTAATGAATTTAGTAAGCAATGCAAGACGAGTTGAGCAATGGACCATCAGTAGTTTATTTAACGGCGTTAGAGAGTGGACTTGACTTGTGATTGAGCAGCATGCAGCAGCTGGTTAACGGGAAGGTTCGTTTAGGGTTAATTAAAATAGTAGTACTAGCTCCAGCATGGAATTAAATAGGTAGGGGGCAATGCAAGGCGCATTGATTAGTGTCTTGTTCAAGGGTCGTTGCATTGCATTGCATGTCTCCTCCGATCCCGTTCTGGCTTCCTCCTCCATCCGCGTGTGTCCTTAGATGCCCTGCCCTGCCCTGCCCCTCACATGGGGGTATCAAAATCCGCCTAGTTTCTGTAGCCGTTTCCAAAGATCGGGATCCACCCACTGTGCACCTCCCTGCAGGCCTCCTACTCCTGATCTAGCTGGCTAATACTAGTATTGTGGTGTTATTATATGTGTGTTCATCAGGCCATCAGGTGTGGATTCCTTGAAATGTATATGCTTGCCAAAATTGTTGTGATGATTGACAAGATACATTTTTTCAGATCAACAAGAAAACATTCAGGCTTTCCTTTTACTTTTTTTTATAAGGAGCTTTCCTTTTACTATTGACAACTTACTGAGGCTGAAATGGGAATCCGGAAGCAACCGAGAGAGAGAAACTAAAGGTTTAGTTAGGATATATTCCCTGTCTCCCTCTGTCCAAGAATGTCGCGCATATTTGGATTGGAGAAGTCATAGGAAATAGATTTTGGTCCTTAGTTTACCGTTCAATATGTTGTCAGTTTTTTTTTTTTTTGAGAATCAATATGTTGTCAGTTGCTAAAAATGTCGGAGACTTTGATTATGAATCCAATAATGCAAGTTTTGTTGGTTAAAAATGTCAGAGGCATTTCTGGATGGAGAAGAAATCTAATATTGTTGCCAGCTAGAGATGTTCATCCAGGTTGGGAACGTTGTAGAGTCGAAGTTATGCAAGCACGCTGTTCCCAACATGAACATTTCCACCTCAAAGTCATGTCCCAAATACTCTCTATCTAGGCCTTGTTTAGATTGCGATAAGAAATTAGTATTTGGTACTGTAGCACTTTCGTTTGTATTTGACAATTATTGTTCAATCATGATCTAACTAGGCTCAAAAGATTCGTCTCGTAATTTACCATCAAACTGTGTAATTAATTATTTTTTTTTATCTATATTTAATACTCTATGCATATATCCAAAGATTTAATGTGATGGAGAGAGCGAAAAAAAAACTTGGCTCTGCTGTGTTTGAACCGACACAGCTTTAAACTCTGAAACAAAAGCGCTCTCTTGTCAACTCACTAGACGGAGAGACACAGGACTAGGCACACCATAGCATGGGCCAGTATCTCTTAAATCCAAGAAATATGGATGGATATCGTCCTTCGTCATTCATGCTCATAAGAAAGGTCCAACGAACAAACTCGTCTTTTTTCCCCACTTTTTCTCTATAATAACATGATGATTTTTTTCTCTCTATATCATGTCTGAACTGAATTGGCCGACCAGGCCGGGAATCATTTAGCAAAAGCAGTCCATACACTTTGTAATACTACTACACACAATTACACATGATTTGCAAGGGGATCTAACATCACGTACCGATGCTTGCTAAGTGCTATTTGCTCATTACATTATTGTTTATTAATTTACACATGGTTACAGATTTAATTCACCATATTATATATAACACTTTGATGATGAACTCCTCTTCTTGACATAGATTTCAACATTACTCGGTGAAAGACACACAAAGGCACACCGTTCAAACACGCAGAGTGATTACTCATTACTCCAAGCAGCAGACGACACACCGTAACCATGAGGATAACGGAAAGCACTACACCTTCTGTGCAGCGGTGGGCCCAGCAGCATGCCCATGGCTGCCGACGGACGCGAGGGCGCTCTTCATGGTCATGGCGACGCGGCCGCCCCTGAACGCCCGGAAGCTCTCGTGGCGCACGCTGAAGCACATGGGCGCCGCCGCCTGCTCCCCCTCGCCGTCGTCGTCCGCGGCAGAGAACGCGAACACCCGGCTCCGCATAGTCATCGACGAGCACGCGGAGGGCGACTGCGCGCTGCGGAACGACGACAGCGACAGCGACGACGACGCCGAGGAGGAGAACGCCGACCACGAGGAGGAGGAGCAGGAGGAGGACGCGGCGGAGGGCGACGAGCCGGACGAGGCCGCCGGCCTGGACGACCACCGTTTGTGCAGGATCATCTTGGGCAGCATGGCGCTGAAGATGCTGATGTAATGCTTGGTCGACAGCTTCTTGTTCTTGCCGGTGGCCGTGGCGGCGGTGGAGGAGGAGGAGGACGACGACGACCTGTTGCTGCGGTGGCGGCTCAGGCTGTGCGGCGGCGGCGCGGCCTGCTGCTGCTGCCTGGCGGCGGTGTAGTAGGACGGCGGCGGCGTGAGCGGCGGCAGCAGGGTGGCCGTGGAGATGGCGTCGTTCTTGGGCGTGCCCGGCTGCGACTCCCACAGGAAGGGCACGGAGCCCGCCGAGGCGACGCCGTAGTACACCCGGAAGGACGGCGCCGCTGCGGAGCTCTCCCTGGTGAACAGCTTGGAGAACACCTTGCTCTCCCCTTGCTTCAGCTGGAGAGCCTCCTCCTTGTCCTTGCTGCTGATGGCTGCCATGGAGAGACAGAGAGACAGAAATGCAGCAAGCAGGGAAGGGATCGGCAGAGAAGAGAAGAAAAGAAAACGGTGAGGTCAGGGCAGATCAGTCAGGGTGCGCAGCAAGTCTGCAAGTGCTTTTATGCACCTCCAGAGAGAGACCACAGGGGGATACTGCTGTGGTTCTGTTATTATAACGGCATTTGCTCGGTTGTTTAACGGCTCATTATCTGCTAGTACTAATCACTGATCAGATCCCAGGAAGCAAGAGCTGACTTTTTTACTGTATTATAGTAGGATATACCAGCTGGAATTTACTGAAGAAAAACACTAGTACTACAACTATGCAGAATAAATAGCAGGCTGAGCTAACGGTACCAAAACTACCAAGCATTCAACTGTGCTGCAGGTACAGAGTAGCAGTACTGACGAGTAGCAGTACTAGTACTAGTACTTCTGAAAACGAAAATATATACTGACAGAGTGGCAAAAACTGACAGAAATCCCCGTACACAGATTACAGACCGACAGTTTTTCCTTTCCATTCCTTTTATATATTCCCAAGTATAAGCTTCATTTGTAAATTCGTAAAAATTAAAAAAGGTATGTTTATTTTCGTTGCACATAAGCTTTCTTTCTGAATTATGATTGATCCTAGTTTTATTTGAGCTTTTGATTTGGCGTCACCTTGTTAGCTGCTGCAGCTTCACATTCTCTGCCATGCACGCATAGTACATGCTACTAGTACTACTGCATTGCCATGCATCATGGTCATGGTCATGGTCATGGATCACCATCCTCATCAGTTGCGCATTGATAATACGTATCTGCATCTACGCGCCTACGACCCTACTACGTGCAGACGAGAAAAACCCATCAAACCATGCATGCACCGGCCCCCCGTCCGCGCCATAAATCCCCACATTTTTGGCCCACAAAAGCTTGATTTAGATGTTAGTAAATCTGTTTTTTCATAGAAAATGGAGTGGTTAGTAAATCTGTTGGGTTGGTTTTTCTTCTCTTTCTTTGAGCACGGAGCACTACAAGTTAGTGAGTTACAAATATCTTTTTTTTATGTATGACAATAATGCGTGTGCTCCTTTCAAATAAAATCACAAAGTGAATTATGTTTTCTTAGCACAAACATTTGGCAAAAAAATATATTATTCTACTGAACCTCTAGCTTTGGGGTTACATTAGCTTTTCAGGATAATATATTTTAAGAAAAAATAAAAATCACGAAAAGGAACAAATACCACGTTTTTAATTCATTTTTCTGTAGGGTATTCTTTCAACTCATCAACAGTTGGTTGATTTCCATCTTCCATTTGTGGACAGGTATGTACAATATCTTATTTGCATGGCAGAGGTCCCTGCAAAGGTTGCTCTCATCCTCTTTATCACGAGGTTGGAGTCACATGCAGAGTCAAAAACCAAGGCATGCATATATATAAAAACGGAAGCTTAAACTTTGTTTTCAAGCTCACCAACTTGTATGTGTATACAGTGCACTGCATTATTACTAGCTAGCTAGGAGATACTGTACACTCCAATGATGATTCCGATGGTAAGCCCCACCACTACTAACCTAAACTCGCGGCCATCAGGAGCCTAATAACGCGGTTAGTCGTTAATGAAGTGGGGTTAGTTTGGACGACTGTGCGGCGCCGTACGTGCAGTGCATGGCACTGTTAAGCAGTTAACCCCGATTATACCCCGTTCGCTTCATCATTTTTATGGCTTATAAACCGGCTGATGCTGTTTGGTTGTGAGAGAAAAACAATGTATCATGGTTGATAAGCATAGCTGATACAATCAAGCGAACAGGTATGCCAGCAGAAATCCAGCCGATCAGCCTGTTCGCTTGTTGGTTTCAGCCAGGGCTTATCAGCCAGCCAACAGTGTTTTTCTCTCACAATAAACCAGCATCAACCGACCAACAAACCGGCTGACTCGATGAGTACGGCTAGGGCTAGCTAGCTCTAGCTGGACTCTGTCACCAAACGGGCCTGCAGGCCTTTGAATGCTGTCACTGGGCAGGGGCCGGCTCCATCATCTCTATGGAAAACGGATGGAGGACACGCCAGTCGCCAGGATCGGGATGGTGAAATTTCACGTACTGTACTATACCATGCACGGGTGCATGCAGTAGATAGACGCGGTCAAAGCGGCGCGGCTTTCAGGGGCGTTGGGTGAAATCTGTCATGGCTGGTCAGTGGTCAGCGAGCGAGACAGTGACTTCAGTGGTCACTGGTCTAACGCCGAGGCTGGGCTTGCTGTACGTACGAGGAGCGGAAAATAGCAAACGATTGAGAAGGAATGAAGGATGATCAATGGGAGTGCTAGTGCTGTAATGATGATCATTGGTTGCTTCAGAAATCAGAAGTACCGTAGGAATCTGATGGTACTGCTCATTTTTTTCTTCATTTCTCCTGTCCTCTAGCGTGACCCGGTGATCCTTTTGAATTCCAAAATGATTGTACTCGGGCGTCCGGCCTCCAGACGCCACCTCCGAGCGTCGCCCACGCGACCTCGCGCCCAACTGAAGATGAAGACGACAACAGCGGCGGTTAGGGTTTTGATGGCAGCAGTGGCGGTCTCCCTCTTCGGCCTCTCCTCTTCTTCTCCAAGTCCGACGGCCTTAGAAGGGGTTTTTTTTGAAGGGGGAGGTAGGTCGGCTAGGCGGTGGGGACTGAGGGAGGGCGACATTCGGGTCCTGGCGACAGTGGAGGCGGTCAGACCAGGGCGGGGCGAGGGCATCGCGGCGGTGCTCGCCAGCGAGCATGGCCATGAAAACGGTGGGAGGGGGAGGGAAAGGGGGAGGCCACCGCGGGCGCGATAGGATCTCGTCAGAGCTCCGTGGCCACGGTTGTGGACCTTCGACGTACAAGACCCTACCACGCCGCAGCGGGGCGGTGGGCGAGGAGGAAGATGAACGTTGTCGCACACGGAGGAAGAGGGCGGAGGGGCCACTGGCGGTGGAGGGCAGAGGTGGGGAAGTCGGGCGCGGGAAAATAGTGCCGTGAAGAGGAGGGCGTCCGGACGTGCAGACGCCAGCAGCCCAGTTTTGAATTTCACCATTCATCAACTTCTTAATTGAACTTTTTTTTAGAGTATCTTAATTGAACTTGGAGCAGGCCGGGTGCTCCTATTAGGATGGGAACGGTAGGAATTTTACCCGGGAGCGGTCGTACCAGTGGCTTGCATCGGTGTGCGCACGCAGAGAGCCGCGAGCGAGGCCTTGTTTAGATCCCATCAAAGTTCTAAGTTTTTTCACTCTCTCTATCACATCAATTTTTAGCCGCTTGCATGGAGTATTAAATGTAGGTAAAAAAAATAACTGATTACACAGTTTAGTTGGAAATCACGAGATGAATCTTTTGAGCCTAGTTGGTCCACGATTGAACAATATTTACCAAATAAGACGAAAAGTGGTACTATTCAGTCAGGGTTGAAAAAAAGTTTCAATCTAAACGAGGTCCAAGTCGTTCTCGCAGAACTTTAATTCATTTCCTCGCTTCGCCATCTTCGATGCGGTCGCCGTGTCGACGACGGGCATCGAGATGGCTGCTGGCTGCTGCGTGCTCTGCCCGCGCGCCGGCCGGCCGGCCGGCCGGTTGCCAATCGAGGTCGCACCTCTACTCCATGTAGGCAGCCGCCAATCCAAGAGTTGTGGCACGTGCTGACGTGCCTCTATCCAGTGTTGGCTTGGCCTTGGAGTGCGTGCAGTCGTGCACACCCTCTCGACGGGTTTGTTCGTGTCGTGCGAATCCGGCGGCGTTCATCTGACGACAATGCACCAGTGCTGAAACTCTGAAACATGAGTGGCGTGCTCTAATATCTCTCCTCTCCTCTCGGATGCGACCTGGGCGGCTGGCCGCCGTCGTGGCGATGGGCGGTGGCGCCGCCGTCCTGCTCGATCTTCTCATCTTCTGCCGCGTACGTGCAGCGGTGGTTGGGAACATCGATCGTTTCCCTGAATACATGGCGGTCCCGTCCCGTGTAAACAGTGCCCGTGGTGGTGGTGCCGTGTTTCCATCCATCCTGCTGCCGGCTGCTGCCACTTGCTTGCCATTGCCGGGCTGTCACCGGTGCATGCCATGAATGGCCAAACCAACCTCAACTATCGTCTCGGGAAGAGGATCGATCAAAGGAAGGGCGGGCCGGCGGTTGCTTATAGACAATGCAAGGAGGGAGTAGCTACGGCCGGGTTCAATGAGGAGTGACGTGGATACCGCAGCTACTGGCTGCGTCCACCGCCGGCCGGCCCCGCCGTCGCCCGTAGTAGGCCGTAGCCCGCGCCCCATCCCGAGGTTGGATCAGAGATGGATGCGGCTACGACAGCGCCTACAGCACCTCACCTACCTGTACCACTAGTGCATTAACTCCGCTGTCACCTCGTACTCCAAGTCGCACGCCACCTCATCCCCGCCGGCCGCCGCCCGCCGCAACTAGTATGCACACAGCAGAGACTGCCTGAGAGGTGAAAAGAATCAGCAAAGAGAGCCTTACAAGACTGTCGAGGGTTGTATTTTCTTTTTCCAACTACTTTTCTTCTAATTTTACAGTATATGGCAGTTTCATAAGTTCATAAGCATGTAGTATATGGCATGATACATTCTGAATCTCCGGCAAGTTAGCATGGTGAGGCCTCACCCGAACATTTGCATCCAGCTCCAACTACCACGTGTTTGGTTTGATGGACGGACGCACACAGAGTGGGTTCCTCTGGCACATAGGGCCTACTGGTACATCTTATAAGCTATTTATGACAAAAAATAAACTAAAACCAACAGCCAAAATGATCGTTTTTTTAGCTAGCTGCACTTATTCTCACTGCTCTTATTTGTACTACCCTCTGTAAAAAAAAAAGAGTCATTTTCGCTTTCAATATGTCAACACCTTTTACCTTTGACCAAATATATTTAATAAAATATTAATATTTATGGTACATAATTAGTATCATTAGGTTGATCGTTAAATATATTTTCATAATAAACTTATTTGGAGATATAAATGTTTCACGTATTTTTCTACAAATTTAATTAAAGTTGAGAAAGTTTGACCAGCACGATTCCTATAGCGACTCTTTGTTAGGGACGGAGGGAGTAAAAAGCAGAAGCTAGATCAGACCAGCTTAATCGTCACTTTTACTCTATTTGTGACCAAACAAGGCCGTAGTCGTCCGATGGCTTTTCAAAGAACAAGTTGATTCTACTAGTTAACTTGCAATTGGCAGCAAGGAGAACTGACTGATAAGAACGAGTTTGATCTGTTATGCAAACCAAACACTGATGCCAGGTTCGGAGTTCGGATTAGATGGTTCTGAATCCATCTGTCCGGCAAACCAAAACACCCTATTAGAGTCGCTCCAAACAGTTCTTATTTTTTTTTTCCTTCCTAGGAGGCCAAGTAGATGGGCTTTGTGGGCTGTCTTTAGGCTATGCTACATACATCTGCCTGGGGTATCGAGTGGCAAGGCCCATGGATCTCTTCCGTAGACCAAGCCAGAAACGTAATTTATGTAATGATTAATATAGAAACTTTAAATACACAACAAACGTCGATATGTCCGAGTGGTTAAGGAGACAGACTTGAAATCTGTTGGGCTTCGCCCGCGCAGGTTCGAACCCTGCTGTCGACGGTGTTTTTTTTTTCTATCACGCGTTAATATTTTGTTTTAGATTTGAAAGTATGTATGTATATAATTTGTGTTGTCCTTTTCACTTATAGAGAATATCCATCCATTGATGCCATTATTTTTTATTTATTGCAGCCCCCTAATTTGGTGGCCTGTCAGTAGTGGTGCAATGGGGCTGCCAATCTGCAAATGATGCTAACCTCAAAACCAGTGGAATATCCGAGTGGGGCTTCGCCCGTGCAGGTTCGAACCCTGCTGTCGACGGCAGTTTTTTTTCTTTCACGCGTTAATATTTTGTTTTAGATTTGAAAGTATGTATGTATATAATTTGTGTTGTCCTTTTCCCTTATAGAGAATATCCATCCATTGATGCCTTTATTTTTTATTTATTGCAGTCCCCTTAATTTGGTGGCCTGTCAGTATTGATGCAATGGGGATGCCACTCTGCAAATGATGCTAACCTCAAAATCATTGGAATATCCGAGTGGCTAGCGTCTGGATGTCCGGACACTAGCCCTCCGTCCGGATGCCCGTACCACTGCGCCTGCCACGCCTGCTGTGCCTACCAGCCCACGCCTACTGCTGATGTTGCATGCCAGCCTGCTGCTACTTCACATACTGCATGTTGTCATGCGCCCAAGCATGCACATGGGACCACCCCCCACGCCAGCGGGGACCACATTCGCCTGCCCTCGCTTTTCGCGTCTGACACCAAGGCGAGGCAGCAGAAGGCAAGGAGAGAGATGCAACGCCCGATCAAGTTTTGAAACATCCAGATACAACAATTGCAACATACGTCTAAAGACAATGAAACATTTGGACCATTCGTCTGAAACACTTTCGAAAACACCTGAAAAACACTTGAAACAATTGCAAACATACGCAACATCCAGATAAAACGCTTGCAACATAGGTGTGAAACCATATACAACATCTAGATAAACACACTTGCAACATACGTCGAAAAAGATTAAATATCAAGACAGAAGCTTGCAACATACGTGTACACTATTGCAACTTATGCAACATCCCAATCTACTTTTACAACATCCATCTGAAACACTTGCAACATACCTCAGAAACATCTAAAAATACTTGAAATATACGCTTGTAACATGCGTTTTTCACCTAGTTTGGTTTTGACTAATTGATGAAACCTAAGTACTAACCTTTGTCATGAGTGTCATGTGAGCAAGGTTGGTACATACCAAGTGATGGAGCATGGTGATGAAGTCCATGGAGATGGAGATGGACATGTGTTGAAGATGATCAAGCTCCAACTTGAAAAGAAGAAAGAGAAAAACAAAAACAAGGTTGATCAAGGCAAAGGTATCAAATATGTTTTTGTTTTGGCACCCAAGAAACCATAGAGGGTGTGAGTGTATTTAGGATCAATAGCCATACTATAAAGAGGGGAAATCTTTGGCTAAACGGTTTATCAAGTGCCACTAGGTGACATGATTCGTGCATATGCATTTAGGAATCTAGTGTGCTAACCTTGACCCTTGTAAAATACTTTAAAAAATGCTAACACACGTACACACAAGTTCTACACTTTATGGTTAACAAGTTGGAAGCAAGGGTGAAGCGGTTGTGGACTTAGAAAAAAGGAGAAGGTCCAAGATCGGACGCTAGCCGCGGGGTGACCGGACTCACCCTGGGCGCGTCCGGCCATTTATAGGCACGACACGCTGTCTGGCTGAGACTAAGCAGAAGCGATCGAACGCTGAGGCCAGGTGCACCGGCGTGTTCGGTCAACCTTTGGCGGGCGCACGCAGAGAAGAAGAGAGAGGATCGGACGCCAGAATGCGTCAAGTCGCCATTGACCTGACACGTCCGGTCATTAAACCCGCCTCTAGACCCTTACTAGAAATGACCAGACGCCGCGTGTACGTGCGTTAGGTCATATCAGCGGTGCGTCCGGTCATCTTTTAACTACGTGAGCGATCAAGAGATGACCGTTAAGATCGAGCGGCTCTGGTTCAAATAGGGACACGTGGACGGCCATAGGCGACCGAATGCTGGCCGACCAGACGCTGGGGCGTGTCCGGTCAGTGCGTCCGGTCAGCCTGAGAGTGCCCAACGGCTCTTTGAGTCTTGGGGCTCTATAAATAGAAAGGTACCGGCTTGGAGTTCTCTCTCTTAGCACTTTGACATACTTGACATCCTTGTGAGCTTAAGCAAACACCTCCTACTCATCTCCATCATTGATTCATTATCATAGTGAGATCGGGAGTGATTCCAAGTGCATTTGCTTGAGTGCTTGCATCTAGTGGCACTTGGAGATCGTTGTGGCTACGGAGCTCTTGTTACTCTTGGTGGTTGCCGCCACCTAGATGGTTTGGAGCAGTGGAGGAGCTTCAGCACATGTTGGTGATTGTTCGTTGCCGGCTCCAGTGATTGTGAGGGATCTTGCACCTTCCCCCATGAAGAGCCTCAAAGTAGCCCTAGTAAATTGCTCATGTCATTGAGTTACCTCACTTGTGGTAGGTTCTTGCGGTGCCTCTTGTGGTGGGCTCGGTGTGTGATACCTATTAGCCGCCGAACCACCAAGTATTGGTCAACACAATGGGGACTAGCGTGCTGGCAAGCACATGAACCTCGGGAGAAAAATTGGTTGTCTCTTGCCCTTTGGTATTCTCTCGGTGATTGAATTGGTATTCATCTTGTGATTAGTTTACTCCTCGATGCGGTGGTATAATCACCCTACTCACTCATTTATGTTTTCGCAAACTAGTTGTAATAAGCTTTTTAGTGTAGCTAGAATTGAGAGCTTGTCTTGCTTGCTAGTTTAGTATCACCTAGTGGAGCTCTTTAGTGTAGACTTATTGAGAGCTCTTAGTGAGTACTGACATAGCCATTGTTTGTGCATAGTGATTATAGCAACTAGAATTATTGAATAGGTGGCTTGCAATCCTCGTAGAGCTAGAGCAAAATTGCATTTCGCCATTTAGTGTAATAACCTCTTGCTCTAGTGTATTTATAGAAATTTTTATAGGCTATTCACCCCCCTCTAGCCATTTAGGATCTTTCAAGTGGTATCAGAGCCATGATCACCATTTGATTGAAGGCTTAATGTAACACTCCTGGTGTTACGAGCTCGTTTAGCACCGCGATTTAGGCCTAAGAAATTTTTTGAAACAAATTTCTCGGGTTTTTATTTAAAACGTACTTGCCGTGATAAGGGAATCGTGTGTGACTTAGTTTGTAGACTCGAACCAACACTAAGTTAAATTCTCCGTATGTAAAGATATTTAGGAATGTCCGATAATGATTCTAGCAAGTAAATGGCGAATGGTGTGTTCTATTAGATTAAGCAAGAAAATCAACTTTTATAAATAAAATAAAATTCATAAATAAATAGAACGACATATATATATAGCCTTGGCCTAGTGACCTGTTTACGTATAGACTCGTTTTAGTCCCTACAATAATTTGGTAATGTACCTGCGATAGCTGCCGTCTGGTCGACTCATAGATTTAACGCGATTGGTGTGAAAGCATGTTCCAGAAGTGAGATAGCACAGCAGCTTCATTTATTTTTCCTAACATATAGCGTACTCGTTGCATGGCAATTATTCACCGTCTCATCCATGTCACTGTTGTCCTGCACCTGACGCCTTGTGTGAGCGTTCTTGCTACTGCGACGCTGCCCTGTCTTTTGCCTTTAAGAAAGATGGCCGACCCGTAGCTCACATCGTCCCGTTGATCTGCAAATCCACCAACGCACGCCGTGCTGTCCCAACGTGAATGAAGTTGGCCAGTCGCTCACATCATTTTCTTCCTTTCTTTCTATTTCTACTGCCTTGGCTTGTCTCTGTCTGTCCTCTGTGCTGCGCCTGCCTGTGCACCCTCTCCTCTCTCTCTGTCCTTTCGCTGCACTGCATAAGGATGCTCCGGTAGCCCACGCCTGCCCTCGTGCGCCTTAAGCCGAGGACCCAGCTACTCCGTCTCCCTCGCCTTCCTCTACTTGTCCACGCCACCGTTGCCCGGCTTGGACGCCGAGCCCCGCGAAGCTCCTTGGCCCCTGCCCCGCCCATGCCCGCAGCACCACTTTTCTTTCTCTCACCAAGGCCAGCGCGTGGCTCTGCCTCGCTTCCTCTCCTCCGCATGTAGCATCGGTGCCCCCTCCTCTTCATCCTCGCGCTGCGCACCCGCCCCGGCTACGCCGCTGTTTCCACCGAGCGCGCGTGCCCCTCGGCCCTGTGCTGCCCCACGCCGTGTCCCCGTCGTGACGCACCACCGCGCCCGCAGTCCACCACCGTTCCCTCGTGAGCACGCGGATCCCCTTGGTCCCGCGCTGGAGCCGCAGCACCCCACCTTCATCCACACCCGCCGTGGCCGGCCATCTTCCCGGTCGGGTCTGGCGCGCCGCTTTCCCTGCTCTCTGCCCTCCCGTGCGCCGTGCTCGCAGCATTGTCATGCTGCTCCATGGCGCCTCGCCCACCATCGTCCGCTTCCGCCACCACGCGCTCAAGCACGCTATGCCACCGGTGCCGGGGAGCTTGTTGCGCCGTGGTCGCCACCGCCTGCCGCACACTCCTTCCCCATGCACGCACGCCGCCATTGCGTAGTCACACGCCTGGATGCGCCATTTCCGCCATCGGCCGGTGTTTTCCCCGTCCGTGCTCTGCCTTGTGCATGACGAGAAGGGTAAGAGTCCAAGTAAAATCTTGTACAGGGTCCTCAATGCTAAATACGTGACTCAGGTGAATAGTGCTTATGTCTCGCGGGTTAGTTTTGAGAAAACACAGGGGTGTCTTCGCATAATGGCACCGCCGACGCTGGGCCTCCCCTCTTGGGCCGGCCTGCTCATCGGTTGGACTGCGCATCCACCGTTCTGGGCCGAGTTGCGCTGCCAGCCTGTTGCCGACACGACTGGGCCGCCCGCGCCGTGCCTCGCTTGGGCCACTGCTTGCTCGCTAGGCCGTCCGCGCCTTTACCCGCGCCTAGGCCACCGGTTGTGCCGCGTTGGCCCGCGCCTGCCCCACCTAGGCTGCCATGGCCGCTGGTCCAGGCGAGCTGGGCCGCTTCGGGCCCAAGGGTCTTTTCTTCTTCCTTTGGTATTTTGTTAATATTAGTAATCGACTGAATGTTTGAAAATTCATTGTAAATAGTAGAAAAATCATAAAAATGCCAAACCAATTTTGTTAGTCTCCTAAAATCATGATCTACCTGCTAGTGTATTTTGTTCACATAGTTTGATAATATTCTTGGAAGCAATATAATTAAATTGAGATACTTAATATTGTAAAAATATGAACTTGTAGGGATTGTTGTAATAAATTGGTAATAGTGTTGAGTCTGAAGTTTTCGCAGTAGGTTCCTAACAATGTTAGGTGCTCAATGTAATTTTTGTAGCACCAGAAGAATTAGTTTGCTAGATAGATAATGATGCTCTAATTCAAATAATGATTAAATCGATAGAATGAAATAAAGAAATAATTTAGGTTTATATAACTAAAATATTTGTTGGGAAATAATGGCTTATTCGACAACATGAATACGTAGACCAACGTTAGAGCTATCTTGTTAGCTTGTGAGGTGTGAGCGGATTTCTAAGCATTCCGGCTGTTGTTGATTATTTACATCTATGCATTTGTATCAATGCATATCATATAGGTACGATGCTGGATCAACGGATCAATTAAAGGATGATTGGAAATCCGAAGATGGTGTAATGATATTCTCTCCAGGAGATGATGCAATGGGCTTCCTATCCAGTTGATGGTGGATGATCTAAAGCTGCAGATACTAACTTTTTAATATATATCTTACCCAGGCAAGCCCCGGTGCATAACCCCTACTAGTTTAAATTATATTTGTGCATTAAGTTTTAAGGAGTTGAATGAAACCCACTTGCATATATATATATATATATATCTTTATCCTATGAGTCTTACTAGTATGATAGGATCATGTAGATTGCTATGCTACAGGACTCCGGTAGAAGTCGAGTGATTGCCTGTCACTCACGAGAGATAGGAAATATATTACTAAATTATTATCACTTGGAAAATATAAATGGTGGAATGGAAAATGGTGACTAGGCAGGGATATGGTTTGGGTATTAGTGGGTGTAAGAGGTTGTGTCGCCGTGGATGCGGGGCATAGCTTTGTTACATCGCTTTCCCTGTCTGTGTCGGTTAAGGATCGGTCGTTGCACTAGACACGAGGCAAGTCACAGATCTATTGTCCTGAGCACATACTTGGGTATGGGCGCTTGGAAGACTTGTTGCTCTCTTGTCATTGATCCAGCTCTTTTCGGACCGACTGTCAGGGTTTTGTTTTGGTGGACGAGGTCCTTGCACCGCACTGAGTCCGGGACTCAGAGGCGGGGGCTTGCAGTCCCAGTTTGGATGAGGACCTAGACACCTAGGACAGGAGGGTGATGGGTTGGTCCTGCTTGTGTCTGGGGTATAAGCGGGGCGTGTGTTTTTGGGGCACCCAGCTAGGCACATTGGTTCGTGAATCGCCGCTGAGTTGGTATGACTTGTCTTACCTCTAGCATCGTAGTAAGAACTGAAGATGAAAGATGAAAGATGGAAAAAGAAAATCAGATTGCTTACCACCTGCTTGAAAGTAGCATAGGTGCTTACATAGAATGGTTGGTTAATGAACCAATGCGACTGTTAATAAAAATCGAATATAAGGACACACTCTTAGTAATGCATCCTGCAAATGCAATAAACCCACAAACCAGATAGCCTTGCATATCCTTGGAGTCTTTTCTTTCCTCCTGTTGGGTAAATCTTGCTGAGTACAATTGAGTACTCAGGGTTTTATTCCCCCTGTTGCAGGTGACAGGTGGATGCTAGAGCTGACCCTTGTGTGTGGATTCCTCCTGGTGGGCTCAGAGAGGATTTCCTTTACGCTGCGATCGTAGTTTTTATTTATAACTCTCACCAAATGCTTCTATAAATAAAAGTTCATAATCTGTTGTCGTAGTTTGTATATCAATGCTTATCATGTCATGAATAGATATTTATTTCCGCTGTACTTCTAATCACATGTTTATATTCCGCTATTCAATTAAATTGTTTATAACTCTGATAATATGATTATATTCCGCTGTTATAATAATAAATATTATACTCTGATGTTGTATATGTAAAGTGATGTAAGAAATGGTTAAGAATGATGTAAGCTTTATTCTCTCATTTGTGATCCTGATGTAAAAATGTGGATTTTTGGGTTCTCCCCTGGGGTGTGTTCGACGGAACCGAGTAATTTGGTGTTCTCCCTTAAGTGCTTAGTGTCTAATGGAAGATAAGCACTCTTGAGAGACATTAGATTAGGTGGTTCTGCCACAGGTGGTATCAGAGCATAAATGAGGAAATAAGGCTTTGAAAACCCTTTCTAAAATAAAATTTGACAACAAATTCTTTTCAAAAGTTAGGACGTTTATATGCGAAGTATATAAGTAGCCCTATTACTATGGTTATGTATCCAGGATAGATGGCACTCTGCTGACTTAGGTAGGCTTAATCAAATTTTCTATAGGTACACTAACCCCGAGTATAGTCCGATAGTATCAACTAGTTACAGGGAGAGAACGATGTGCCAAAAAATCTGAGAACGATTGCCCTATATGTTGGCAACATTGAAAGGATGTATAGGACGTGCATTCATGCATATCCTATTTGTGCATTGTAGTGGCCGTTTTATTTGCAGATATGCCATTCATAGGTGTCACGCGTGTCGTATTGTGCACTACTGACTCGTTCCTGTTCAGAGTTAGGTCTGCACTTTGGCTTCGTGTTTCGCTTTCGCTAATGGTTCACGCCTGTCATGACCCACGTGTCTCCATACCCCTTTTCTACGCTCTTATCGGACCCTTGCCCTGTAGTCATACTAGTCAGTAATGGCATCGCACGTCACTCGCCTTGAACGCGCAGGATTTGGTCGATTCGTCGTAGTAATCCCGCGCGAGAACCCTAGTGAGCCATGCGAGGACCACTGCCTCTCTGCCTTTATAAGTAGAGCCTAGCTTAGCCATTGGTACCACCACTCGATGCACTTTAGCTCACTTACCTTTTCCTTTGAGCCAGCTTTTCGCTCAGCCTTCCTCACCACCACCGCTAGAAATGGTTGGAGCCTAGGTTAGTAGTTACTGCCTGAACGTTGAGGGTTTTCCTAGAATCCTACATGCCACTCTGCAAAAGCTCAGAGTCAAGGATTGTCCCGAGTATGAGGGCCGTGAGTATGAAGAGTGTGGCACCAAGCGGTGTGAGGTTATCGTCTACATCAGGAAGAGTGAAGAGTTCCCCGACCTCACTGAAGCCTAGAGTGTGACCGCAACTGGGTTTCGCTTTGTCAACACCTACCAGCTACCAGGTTATGGCTCGCAATGCCTTATGGTACCTCTGCTAGATCTATGAGGAGCCCATTGCCCGTACCCCCATTAAGTTCTTTCCCCCCTTGGACAAGAATCGACGGGCATGGAGGGCTCGCATGGAGGCCTTGCAAGGGCGAGATGCATAAAAAGATAGTCCAACCGTGGTGTACTTGACCATGTACCTGCTTGCTCTGAATGAGCAGTATGACCAGCAAGCCTTGGAGCTAAGGGCGTGCCATCGGCGCACCAAGGAAGCCGAGATCTTCACCTGGATGCTCCTGGTGTAGCTCGCCGAAGCGCATGCCAGTTCCGCAGCTGCTGAGTTGGGAGACTACCATGTCAGAAGCTCTAAAAGAGGCTGAAGATTGGCATGCCCATTAGCTACGGGTGGCCTATCTTGTCACTAGGGCCAAGCGGAGGATGCTGGCTGCTAAAAGGCAGGATGCCCCGATCTTGGAGGGAATCCCTATCCACCCGCCTAAAAGAAGGAGAACCGCCAGCATCTCCACCTTCGGAAGTGTTAGAAGCAGAACCCTTGGTTCCTCTCACTCAGCCACTACCATGAGAAGATGTAGATTAGTTGCCTTGGGATGCTGTACCCATAGTACTAGTGCTTTTCATCGTTGTCCTCCAATATTGTACTCTTGCCGTTGTTGTCGTCCATAGTTATCAAGATCGTCCGACCATAGGTGAATGCTATGTCGTGAATGGGAGCTTGGATGCATGCACGTTGTACCCGTATAAGATCATTGAAACATGTATTTTATTTATTTCGCTGTGTTTATTGCGTTCATTTACCCTCAGTTCGTTAGACGTGCTTAAAGTTTTCTAGGGTGATATTAAGCGGGTTACAAGAGAAGTTGACATTCAGATGCCAGTAGATCAGCCGTGATTAGATGTTATTGGACATTGTATCGACTAATTGTGGATGTCCCAGTAGAACACTTGAATCTCTTTAAAATAAATCCGTCGTTGGATTTGAATTCCTTGTCCCTTGTTGTGAAGGGAACCTTTGTTGTTTGAATTTTTCCCTTGCAATACTCCCCTTATTCTGTGGTCTATGACCCCACTGCCTTTATGGCGTGTAAGTTGGTAATAGTTGCCTGGTTAAAAGCTTATGGTGCCATGACGAAACCGAGGGCTCCCCGTGGAACAGCTGCCACATGGTGACGCTGCTCGACACACGCTGGTATCGAGGTTGTTAACCAAGTACCTTTACCAAGTTACACTGCCATACCACTTTTGCTACAAATAATTTCTGTGGAAATATTCAGATGTTCAAATGGGGAATCCACAACAGGTTGATGACATAGTGTTCTCTCAAGGTAAGCAAGAGGAGGTGATTTTGGAGGAAGAACGTATGACATGGTCTTAGTCTATGGGAAAGAAGAGTAGTAAGGAAAGTTAGTAGTGGATAGTCGGGAGTGATTGGAAAGGCCTGAGTGGATGTCATGTCCTAAGCCCTATGTTTAGTTGACCGCACTATGCATGCTAGGTCATTTCACTGCGTGCCCTGTGAACACCATCTGTGTCGGGCCCTTTAGCTCCTATTCTCGTGTGGCCACAGACTCATGCCGCACTCGCCGCCCTTATGCACTGTGTGCTTTTCCTTTTCCCCAGCATCCAATCGTCTCTCTACCTCATGCCTCGTCCCTCGTACCAGAACCCCCCTTCCCTCTCCTTTCTTTCTTCTTTTGGGGACATGGTCGCCCGCACGCCTCCCTCATTGAGTGCACTCTCTTATCTCCTCTCCTTTATTTCTCATTCCCTCGCTTGTGTAGGAAGCGCACCATGGCCGTGTTTATCCCCACCGCATGAACTGCCTGTGTATTCCATTCATGCCGTCTCCACTTCCGGTGTGTTGCGCCCCACCTCCGTTTGCCTCTATAAAATACCCTTGGTCCTTGCTCTTCTCCTTCTTCATCCCATTCTCCTCACATTCGAAGTAGAGCTACGAGATCCAGTCGTTATTGTGGAGCTAGGTTCATCAGTCTGAGGTGATGGTGTAATCTGAGTAGAAGAAATGATCTGGTTTTCGAAGAAGTTCAAGTTTCCTTGGTTAGTTTGGTCTTAGGGTTTACAATGTTTGAGTTCTGGGAGTCCTGTTTCTGGATCTGTTGAAGCTACGCCATGTTTTTGATAATCATTATCGTGTTGTTTCTCCATTATCCTCGCCTATCTCGACTTTTGGATTAAGTCTCAGTTGTATTAGGTTGCTCTTGACCATGTATCCCTAGATCCTCGTGTGGTTTAGTATTCGAAGTCGTATAATCTTTGTGTAATCCCTGAGCTATGAAATGTAATCGCGTTTTTTTCCTTTTCTGGTTCTAGCTTCAAATCTCAGGATGAGATTCTTTTTAAGAGGGGTTGGTTGTAACACCCCTGGTGTTACGAGCTCATTTAGCACCGCGATTTAGGCCTAAGAAAATTTTCGAAACAAATTTCTCAGGTTTTTATTTAAAACGTACTTGCCGTGATAAGGGAATCGTGTGTGACTTAGTTTGTAGACTCGAACCAATGCTAAGTTAAATTCTCCGTACATAAAGATATTTAGGAATGTCCGATAATGATTCTAGCAAGTAAATGGCAAATGGTGTGTTCTGTTAGATTAAGCATGAAAAGCAACTTTTATAAATAAAATAAAATTCATTAATAAATAGAATGACATATATATATATATAGCCTTGACCTAGTGACCTGTTTATGTATAGACTCATTTTAGTTCCTACAATAATTTGGTAACGTACCCGCGACAGCTGCCGTCTGGTCGACTTAGATTTAACGCGATTGGTGTGAAAGCACGTTCCAGAAGTGAGATAGCGTAGCAGCATCATTTATTTTTCCTGGTGTATAGCATACTCGTTGCATAGCAATTATTCACTGTCTCGTCCATATCACTGTTGTCCTACACCCGACGCCTTGTGCAAGCGTTCTTGCTGCTGTGATGCTGCCCTGTCTTTTGCCTTTAAGAAAGATGGCCGACCCGTAGCTCGCATCGTCCCGTCGATCTGCAAATCCGCCGACGCACGCCGCGCTGTCCCGGCGTGAATGAAGTTGGCCAGTCGCTCACATCGTTTTCTTCCTTTCTTTCTATTTCTGCTACCTTAGCTTGTCTCTGTCTGTCCTCTGTGTTGTGCCTGCCTGTGCACTCTCTCCTCTCTCTCTCTGTCCTTTCGCTGCACTGCACAAGGACGCTCCAGCAGCCCACACCTACCCTCGTGCGCCTGTCTACTGCCTCATGTGCCTTAAGCCGAGGACCCAGCTACTCTGTCTCCCTTGCCTTCCTCTGCTTGTCCGTGTCGCCGTTACCCGGCCCGGACACCGAGCCCCGCGAAGCTCCTAAGCCGTTGCCCCGCCTGTGCCCGCAGCGCCGCTTTTCTTTCTCTCACCAAGGCCAGCGTGCGGCTCTGCCTCGCTTCCTCTCCTCCATGTGCAGCGTCGGTGCCCCCTCCTCTTCCTCCCCACGCTGTGCACCCGCCCTGGCTATGCCACCGTTTCCGCCGAACGCGCGCGCCCCTCGGCCCCATGCTACCCCATGCCGCGTCCCTGTCATGACACGCCACCACGCCCACAATCCACCGATGTTCCCTCGCAAGCGCGCGGATCCCCTTGGTCCCGCGTTGGAGCTGTAGCACCCCACCTTCGTCCACGCCCACCGGTGCCGGCCATCTTCCCGGCTGGGTCCGGCGCGCTGCCTTCCCTGCTCTTTGCCCTTCCATGTGTCGTGCCCACAGCACTGTCATGTTGCTCCATGGCACCTCGCCCGCCATCGTGCGCTTCTGCCATCGCGCGTGCAAGCACGCTATGCCGCCGTGGCCGCCACCGCCTGCTGCACACTCCTTCCCCACGCACGCGCGCCGCCGTTGCGCAGTCACATGCCTAGATGCGCCATTTCCGCCACCGACCGATGTTTTCCCCATCCGTGCTCTGCCTTGTGGATGACGAGAAGGGTAAGAGTCCAAGTAAAATCTTGTACAAGGTCCTCAATGCTAAATACGTGACTCAGGTGAATAGTGCTTGTGTCCGGTGAGTTAGTTTTGAGAAAACACAGGGGTGTCTTCGCATAATGGCGCTGCCGCCGCTGGGCCTCCCCTTTTGGGCTAGCCTGCTCGCCAGTTGGACCACGCATCCGCCATTCTAGGCCAAGTCACACTGTCGGCCGATTGCCGACGCGACTGGGCCACCCATGCTGCGCCCCGCTTGGGCCACTGCCTGCTCGCTGGGTCGTCCGTGCCTTTACCCACGCCTGGGCCGCCGGTTGTGCCGCGTTGGGCCGCGCTTGCCCCGCCTGGGCTGCCGTGGCCGCTGGTCTAGGCAAGCTAGGCTGCTTCGGGCCCAAGGGTCTTTTCTTCTTCGTTTGGTATTTTGTTAATATTAGTAATCGGCGGAATGTTTGAAAATTCATAGTAAATAGTAGAAAAATAATAAAAATGCCAAACTAGTTTTGTTAGTCTCCTAAAATCATGATCTACCTGCTAGTGTATTTTGTTCACATAGTTTGATAATATTCTTGGAAGCTATATAATTAAATTGAGATACTTAATATTATAAAAATATGCACTTGTAGGGATTGTTGTAATAAATTAGTAATAGTGTTGAGTCTGAAGTTTTCACAGTAGATTCCTAGCAATGTTAGGTGCTCAATGTAATTTTTGTAGCACCAGAATAATTAGTTTGCTAGATAGATAATGTTGCGCTAATTCGAATAATGATTAAATCGATAGAATAAAATAAAGAAACAACTTGGGTTTATATAACTAAAATATTTGTTGGGAAATAATGGCTTATTCGACAACATGAATACGAAGACCAACGTTAGAGCTATCTCGTTAGCTTGTGAGGCGTGAGCGGATTTCTAAGCATTCCGGCTGTCGTTGATTATTTACATCTATGCATTTGCATCAATGCATATCATATAGGTACGATGATGGATCAACTGATAAATTGATGGATGATTGGGAATCCAAAGATGGTGTAATGATATTCTCTCCAGGAGATGATGCAATGGGCTTCCTATCCAATTGATGGTGGATGATCTGAAGCTGCAAATACTAACTTTTTAATATATATCTTACCCAGGCAAGCCCCAGTGCAGTTTAAATTATATTTGTGCATTAAGTTTTAAGGAGTTGAATAAAACCCACTTGCATATATATATATATATATATATAGTCTTACTAGTATGACAGGATCTTGTAGATTGCTATGCTACAGGACTCAGGTAGAAGTCGAGTGATTGTCTGTCACTCGCGAGAGATATGAAATATATTACTGAATTATTATCACTTGGAAAATATAAATGGTGGAAAGGAAAATGGTGACCGGGCAGGGATATGGTTTGGGTATTGGTTACCCCGCTTTCCCTGTCTGTGACGGTTAAGGACCGGTCATTGCAATGGATGCGAGGCAAGTCACAGATCTATTGTCTCGAGCACATACTTGGGTATGGGTGCTTGGAAGACTTGTTGCTCTCTTATCATGGATCCGGCTCTTTCCGGACCGACTATCGGGGTTTTGTTTTGGTGGAGGAGGTCCTTGCACCGCACTGAGTTTGGGACTCTAAGGCAGGGGCTTGGAGTCCCAGTTTGGATAGGGACCTAGACACTCAGGACAGGAGGGTGATGGGTTGGTCCTGGTTGTGCCTGGGGTACAAGCAGGATGTGTGTTTTTGGGGCACCCAGCTGGGCACATTGGTTCGTGAATCACCGTCAAGTTGGTATGACTTATCTTACCTCTAGCATCGTAGTAAGAACTGGAGATGAAAGATGGAAGATGGAAAAAGAAAATATGATTGCTTACCACCTGCTTGAAAGTAGCACAGGTGCTTATATAAAATGGTTGGTTAATGAACCAATGTGGCTGTTAATAAAAATTGAATATAAGGATGCACTCTTAGTAATGCTTCCTGCAAATGCAATAAACCCACAAGCCAGATAGCCTTACATATCCTTGGAGTCTTTTCTTTCCTCCTATCGGGTAAGTCTTGCTGAGTACAATTAAGTGCTCAGGGTTTTATTCCCCCTGTTGCAGGTGATAGGTGGATGCTAGAGCTAACCCTTATGTGTGGATTCCTCCTAGTGGGCTTAGAGAGGATTTTCTTTACCCTGCGATCGTAGTTTTTATTTATAACTCTCACCAAATGCTTCTATAAATAAAAGTTCATAATCTGTTGTCGTAGTTTATATATCAATGCTTATCATGTCATGAATAGATATTTATTTCTACTGTACTTCTGATCACATGTTTATATTCCGCTATTCAATTAAATTGTTTATAACTCTGATAATATGATTACATTCCGCTGTTATAATAATAAATATTATACTCTGATGTTGTATATATAAAGTGATGTAAGAAATAGTTATGAATGATGTAAGCTTTATTTTCTCATTTGTGATCCTGATGTAAAAATGTGGATTTTGGGGTTCTCCCTTGGGGTGTGCCCGATGGAACCAAGTAATTTGGTGTTCTCGCTTGAGTGCTTAATGTCTAACAGAAGATGAGCACTCTTGAGAGACATTAGATTAGGCAGTTTTGCCACACTTAACAACCTCAATGTCAAATTATGGCTCAAGTTGTGTTCAACCATGTGGGGGGCAAACCACCATTCTTTGATGGCACATGCTATGATTATTAGAAAAGAAAGATGAAGATGTATCTTGGTTCAATCAATGACCAAGTGTGGGATGTGACCGAGAGTGACTATGTGATTCTTGATTCAGACAATCTCACCAACACCGACAAGGCCAACAAGCAATGCAATACAATGGCTCTCAACAACATCTACAATTCTATTGATTCCAAGGTGTTTGAGTAAATCAAGGATTGTGAGAAGGATAGTGAAGTGTGAAAGATATTAGAGGAGACCTATGAGGGCACACCGGTGGTGAAGAGTGCTAAGCTATACATCCTCAAGGACAAGCTGACAAGCTTCAAGATGAAGGATGATGAGAGCATTCCAGAGATGTTCCAAAGATTACAAGTAATTGTCAATGACTTGAAGGCTTTGGGAGAGAAGATAAATGATGATAATGTCTCTCATCGGTTCTTGATGTGATTACCTCCTAGATTTGAGACATTGAGATTGATCATCATTAGAGGAGGATTGAAGCAACTCACCCCTAACCAAGTACTAGGTGATGTCATGACAAAAGAGACATACCGTGTGGAAAGGGAGGAGGTTGACAAGGATGCAAGAAGGAAGATGAAGACAACAACAAGAAGAGTGTAGCATTCAAAGCTAGCTTTGTGAAGGGCAATGGTCGGTTTTGCAATAGATGCAAGCAAGTTGGGCATATAGAGTAATATTGTAAGACTAACAAGAACAAGCAACCTAATGTATCCTCAATTAAATTTGATTCTTGTTACATGATTGTTAAGGGTGCCAGTGGTGTGAAGGCTAAGTTCATTGGTACACCAATTATGGGCCGAAAGAAGAAGGTCATTTAGGTACCAAAGACCTTGGTAACTAACCTTTAAAGATCCAAGCAAGTTTGGGTACCTAAAAAGAATTGATCTTCTTTTATAGGTCAATTATAAAGCCGAAGGAAGGCATTGGGTGCTTGATAGTGGGTGCACACAATATATGACCGATGATTCAAGAATGTTCAATTCAATCAATGAAAATGATAGCAATGTGATTGATAGTATCACATTTGGTGACAATGGCAAAGGCAAGGTCAAAGGGCTTGGTAAGATTGCAATATTCAATGACTTGAGCACTTCCAATGTGCTACTAGTAGAGAGCTTAAACTTCAACCTATTGTCGGTAGCTCAATTGTGTGATCTTGGTCTCAAGTGTATATTTGGAGTTGATGATGTAGAGATCATAAGTGTAGATGGCTCTAACTTGATATTCAAAGGTTTTAGATATGAGAATCTATACCTGGTTGATTTCAATGCTAGAGAAGCCCAATTGTCAATATGTTTGCTCACTAAGTCTAGCATGGGTTGGTTATGGTATAGAAGGGTTGGTCATGTCGGAATGAAACAATTGAACAAGTTGATTAAGCATGATCTAGTTAGAGGCTTGAAAGATGTCACATTTGAGAAGGACAATCTTTGTAGTGCATGTCAAGCCAGAAAGCGAGTTGGCAACACACATCCTAAGAAGAGCATGATGAGTACATCTAAGGTATTTGATTTGTTGCACATGGATTTGTTTGGACCAACCATTTACACTAGCATTGGTAGAAACAAATATGGATCTATGATTGTGGATGATTTCACTAGATATACATGGGTGTTCTTTCTTGTTGACAAAAGTGATGTGTTTACAACATTCAAAACTTTCATCAAGAGAATTCACAATGAGTTTGAAACAACCATCAAGAAAGTGAGAAGTGACAATAGAAGTGAGTTCAAGAATACAAGAATTAATGAGCTTTGTGATGAGTTTGGAATTAGGCATCATTTCTCGGCTCCTCAATCAAATGGCCTAGTCGAGAGGAAGAATAGAACCTTAATTGACATGGCAAGATCAATGTTGAGTGAGTACAATGTGAGTCATTCATTTTGGGCCAAAGCAATCAACATGGCTTGCTACTACAGCAACCGACTCTATTGTCATCCCATGATGGAGAAGACATCATATGAGCTCTTGAATGGAAGAAAGGCCAATATTGCATACTTTTTGGGTTTTTGGTTGCAAATGCTACATATTGAAGAAATGCACTAGATTGAGCAAGTTTGAGAAGAAATGTGATAAAGGTTTCTTGCATGGTTACTCCACTACTAGCAAGGCTTATAGAGTTTGGAATTTGGCTAGTGGTACTCTTGAGGAGGTTCATGATGTGAAATTTGATGAAACCAATGGCTCCTAAGAGGAAGATAAGAATCTAGATGATGTAAGAGGCACTCAATTGGTCAATGCAATGAAGAACATGGACATTGGTGATATAAGGCCTAGAGAGGTGATTGATGTTAAAGATGACAAGAATCAAGTGCTCTCTAACTCAAATGTGCAAGCCAGTGGTTCTCATGATCAAAATCAAGCAAGTGGTAGTGATGACAAAGTGCAAGATCAACAACAAGTGGCTAGTTCATCATCTCAACCAAGTGATCAATCAAATGCAAGCAATCAAGTGCAAGTGCTCCAACCAACCAATGTTGCAAAAGATCATCCATTGGATTCTATCATTTGTGTCTTCTATTGAACCAAAGAAGATAAACGAAGCTTTATTAGATGTTGATTAGATAAATGCTATGCATAAAGAGCTAAACAACTTCACAAGAAATCAAGTATGAGAGTTAGTTGAGAGGCCTAAGGATCATAATGTGATTGGAACCAAGTGGATCTTTCAGAACAAGCAAGATCAAGATGGGATAGTTGTAAGGAACAAAGCAAGATTAGTGGATCAAGGTTACACTCAAGTTGTAGGTCTTGACTTTGGAGAAACATATGCCCCTATTGTAAGATTGGAAGTAATTAGGATCTTGTTAGCCTATGCTTGTGCCCACAACATCAAGTTGTACCAAATAGATGTGAAGAGTGCATTTCTCAATAGGTACATCAATGAGCTTGTGTATGTTGAGCAACCTCCTGGTTTTGAAGATGAGAAGAAGTCCAACCATGTTTACAAGCTAAGAAAGGCATTGTATAGTTTGAAGCAAGCATCTAGAGCATGGTATGAGAGATTGAGAGATTTCTTGCTCTCTAAAGGGTTCACGATGGGTAAGGTTGACACCACTCTCTTCACCAAGAAGCTAGGCAATGACTTATTTGTGTTGCAAATCTATATTGATGATATCATATTTAGATCAACCAATCAAGATTTTTATGAAGAGTTTAGAAAGATGATGGCAAGTGAGTTTGAGATATCCATGATTGGAGAGCTTAGTTACTTCCTTTTTCTTCAAATCAAGCAAATGAAGAATGGCATATTTGTGAGTCAAGGCAAGTATATCAAAGACATGCTCAAGAAGTTTGGCATGGATAAAAACAAAGCTATTAGTACACCAATGGGGATAAATGGAAGCTTAGATAGTGATGCTAGTGGAAACATGGTGGATCAAAAGATGTCTTAGTCAATGATTTGAAGCCTATTCTATGTGACCGCATCAAGACCGAATGTGATGTTTAGTGTATGCATGTGTGCAAGATTTCAAGCCTCACCAAGAGAGTTATTTGAAGGCAACAAAGAGAATATTGAGGTACTTAAAGCATACACAAAAAATGGATTGTGGTATCCTAAAGGAGCAAGATTTGAGTTGATTAGATATTCAGACTCCGATTATGCGGGATGCAAAATTGAGAGAAAGAGTACATCGGGCACATGTCAACTATTGGGAATATCACTTGTGTCTTGGTCATCAAAGAAGCAAAATAGTATAGCACTCTCAACCGCCGAAGCGAAGTACATATCAGCCGGTAGTTGTTGTGCACAATTACTATGAATAAAGGCTACTTTGAGTGATTTTGAATCAAGTTCAAACAAGTGCCATTGCTTTGTGACAATGAGACTACCATGAAGCTCACCAACAATTCGGTGAAACATTCAAGAACAAAGCACATAGATGTCCGCCATCATTTCATAAGAGATCACCAACAAAAAGGGGATATTTGCATTGAGAGTGTGGGCACCGATGATCAACTTGCCGATATTTTCACCAAGCCACTTGATGAGAAGAGGTTTTGCAAGCTAAGAAATGAATTGAACATACTTGACTTCTTAAATATGTGTTGATGCACCCCATTATATGACATGCCTCTCCTTCGAGCAAAAGCAAGGTAAAGTTGATTGACATGTCATTCATCCATTGCTAAGGATTTGTTTAGTGCATCTAGTCATTCCTCATATATCTTAGGCTCATTCATGAAAATTAAATGAATTTTATGCTTGTATGGTACCACTATTGCTTGTATGCTTGAAATAATCTAGTGATAGCATATGACATGTTTGTGGTCTTGTGAACCTAGTGTTTAATCTAGAAAATGAGCTATAAGTGTTTAACTCAACATGGTGCATGATAACCCTTATTTGGAGGTGTGAAGAAGCTTGCCCTTGGATCAAACTGAGTTAAATATCTTTTGCAATTGATCTAGATTGAACCAAATTGGAAAAATGGTCCTCACTTATCATGGTTTCACACAACCTATCTAAAAGTTAAGCTCACCTTTTGTGGTCATTGATGACAAAGGGGGAGAAGTAATTTCCAAAGATAAGCAAAGGGGGAGAGAAACCAAAGATAGCCAAAGACAAAGATAGTAAGATAGGTGAAAAAAAGGGGATCAATTAAAATTTAAAGCACACAAGTAGGGGAAGCAAGCTCATAAACTTGTATGTCAAGTTGCTTTTGAATGTGCATTACATATGTTTGCTTGCATAGCACAAGTTTTAAAATTCCATATCCATACTTGTGTGGTGTATGCTAGATTATAGAAAATGATTGATGAAATAAAAACTAGCATGCATAGGATAACTAGATATACCTTGATCTTTTATAAGTGGTACTAGAGCCTTACTTCTAATGTTGATCTCGCGAGGTATCTAGTTTGTCCTTGCTTTTCAAGTGATATCTAGCAAATCTTGGTGCTAAGGATGGTGTTCAAATGGCAACTCCGATTGGTATCACTCTTCAAAGGTCCATTCTTTACACCTTAGCATCATTTGGTAGACATTATTTCCCCACACTTCCTAACTATGCATATATGTAAGCTTTCAAATCCAAACTCTTAGCACATATGCAGGGGAGCTAATGCTACTAATTCGGGTTTATGAAACTTGTCCATATCCTTTACACATGGTAAAATGCTTGGACAAGCAACATGAATCCAAAAAGATTTTATTGAGTATATTTGGGAAAAGGTTGTCATCAATTACCAAAATGGGGGAGATTGAAAGCCCTAGTTTGGTTTTGGCTAATTGATGAAACCTAAGTGTCATGTGAGCAAGGTTGGTACATACCAAGTGATGGAGCATGGTGATGAAGTCCATGGAGATAGAGATGAACATGTGTTGAAGACGATCAAGCTCCAACTTAAAAAGAAGAAAGAGAAAAACAAAAACAAGATTGATCAAGGCAAAGGTATCAAATAGGTTTTTGTTTTGGCACTCAAGACACCATAGAGGGTGTGGGTGTATTTAGGATCGATAGTCATACTATAAAGAGGGAAAATCTTTGGCTAAACGGTTTATCGAGTGCCACTAGGTGACATGATTCGTGCATATGCATTTAGGAACCTAGTGTGCTAACCTTGACCCTAGTAAAATGCTTTGAAAAATGGTAACATACGTGCACACAAGTTCTACACTTTGTGGTTAGCAAGTTAGAAGCAAGGGTGAAGCAGTTGTGGACTTAGAAAAAGAAAAATTGGAGAAGGTCCACGACCGTATGCTGGCCATAGGGTGACCGTACTCACCCTAGGCATGTCCGATCATTATAGGCATGGCGCGCTGTCTGGCTGAGATTGAACAGAAGCGATCAGACGCTAAGGCCAGGTGCATCGACGCGTCCGATCAACCTTTGGTGGCCACGCGCAGAGAAGAAGAGAGAGGATCGGACGCCGGGGTGCGTCAGGTTGCCACTGACCTAACGCGTTCGGTCATTAAAACCCGCCTCTGGAGCCTTACTGGAAATGACTAGACACCACGTGTACGTGCGTCAGGTTGCATCAACGGTGCGTTCGGTCATCTTTTAACTGCGCGAGCGATCGAGAGATGACCGTTGAGATTGAGCGTCTCTGGTTCAAACGGGGACACATGGATGGCCGTAGGCAACCAGACGCTGGGACATGTCTGGTCAGCCCGAGAGTGCCCAACGGCTCTTTGAGTCTTGGGGCTCTATAAATAGAAAGGTACCAGCTTTGGGCTCTCTCTCTCTTGGCACTTTGACATACCTAACATCCTTGTGAGCCTAAGCAAACACCTTCTACTCATCTCCATCATTGATTCATCATCATAGCGAGATGGGGAGTGATTCCAAGTGCATTTGCTTTAGTGATTGCAGATAGTGGCACTTGAGGATCATTGTGGCTGCGGAGTTCTTGTTACTCTTGGTGGTTGCCACCACCTAGATGGCTTGAGTAGCGGAGGAGCTTCGGCACGTGTTGGTGATTGTTCATGGTAGGCTCCGGTGATTGTGAGGGGTCTTGCACCTTCCCCGGCGAAGAGCCTCAAGATAGCTCTAGTAAATTGCTCGTGTCATTGAGTTACCTCACTTGTGGGTAGGTTCTTGCGGCACCTCTTATGGTGGGCTAGATGTTTGATACCTATTAACCGCCGAACCACCAAGTGTTGGTCGACACAACGGGGACTAGTGTGCTAGCAAGCACGTGAACCTCGGAAGAAAAATTAGTTGTCTCTTGCCCTTTGGTATTCTCCCGGTGATTGAATTGGTATTCATCTTGTGGTTGGTTTACTCCTCAATGCGGTGGTATAATCACCCTACTCACTCATTTACGTTTCCGCAAACTAGTTGTAATAAGCTTTTTAGTGTAGCTAGAATTGAGAGCTTGTCTTGCTTGCTAGTTTAGTATCACCTAGTGGAGCTCTTTAGTGTAGACTTATTGAGAGCTCTTAGTGAGTAGTGACATAGCCATTGTTTGTGCATAGTGATCATAGCAACTAGAATTATTGAATAGGTGGTGTTGGGTACCTTAGAACAGGGTACCCCAAGCAAACATCGAAGGGGTCGCTAAAGTCCTATCTAAAAATTAAAAACTAGAAGGTAAGTCGTGGGCCCCTCACCCGCCACGACCGAGCCCACTAGGTCCTCCTCCTCCTCACCTCGAGCCTCGAGTAGGAGGTCTCGGCATCCTAACGCAAACTCCGCTTCGTGCGAGGCTCTCCAGGGAAGGCCTCGGCAGGGAACACCGTCTCCGCCTCGCCTGAAGCTCTCCAGGGAAGGCCTCAGCAGGGAATGCCGTCTCCGCCTTGCCCGAGGCTCTCCACAGAAGGCCTTGGCAGGAGGTGCATTCTCCGTATCACGCGAGGCCTCTCATGTGAGGCCTCTCGCAAGGAGCCTGATCTCTGTCTCACGTGAGGCCTCATTCTCCGTGTCGCCCGAGGTCGGCTCGTCCGTAGCCCGTCGCCCCCCACCTCGGTCGACCCTCCCGACAGCGCATCACGTCTCATTAATACTTCAACCACTCCCGCAATCTTAGCCGGATGGTGGCTCAACGCCATAGAATGGCCGACGTGACCCGAGGTCGCATCAGTGCCATACCGGCCAGGACAGGGCATGGTGGGGATTACCGGCCACTGTGTCCTAATACTGTGTCCACGATTAGCGCCATACCGGCTGGGACAGGGTACGACGGGGATTACCGGCCACTGTGTCCTAACGCTGTACCCATGATCAGCCGCTCGCTCAAGGCCTCGGCACTATACACCAGGGCCTTGGTGATCTTGGGGTTCGTGCCTGCCGAGACCCCCCCACCGCAGTGCAAGCCTCGGCACCGACCAAGTCTCAGCCTCACGCACAGTCCATCCATAGTGGCTTGCATGTTCGCCGCCACGTCCACTTCGAGGCATTCCCGGGGCTCCCACGACGCACAGGATCTGATGGGACAACCATGCCGCCCCAGTACTCCAAGGACGGATCACTCCTATGACCACGCCGCCACAAGAACAGGCCACAGGGCTTGGACGTGCCACCCCTATTAGCATGATGCCGCATAGTAATACATGTACTGTCCTTTCCCTCCCTTCAACTATAAAAGGAGAGGACTTGGGCCACTTAGGGGGGGGGACGAAGAACACCTTGTAATACACACACGCACATATTCCAGCCGCTGGAGAGCAACGTCTCAGACGGCCCACATGACACCCTGCCGAGACCTGGGACTAGTTCCCTCTCTCCCTTAGCTTGTAACCCCCTACTACGAGCACTTCGGTGCAAGGAATACAAGTTTGATCTCTCAGACTGGACGTAGGGCACCGATTGCCTGAACCAGTATAAACCTTGTGTCTCTTTGCATCACCATCCGAAATAGGGAGCACGCAGAACAAATTCACTAGTTGGTTGAGGACCCCCCGGTCCGAAACACCGACAGTTGGCGCGCCAGGTAGGGGACTCTGCGTGTCAGTTTCGTCATCCCAGCAAGTTCCGGATGGCAGACCCCGTATGACCATTGCGTCTCGGCACCGTGGTTTGGTTCGGGAGCCTAGAGTTCATGTCTCTAGGGCATGAGTACGACATGGTACTCCTCACTCCTCGAGGCCCCACCGTCCGACGATGAAGTTACGCACCGGCAGCCCAGGCGCAGGCGGCGCCCGGGCGGCCGCTCTCGCCGCACTCGCCTAGCACGACACGAGCAAGGCCACCCCTGACGCTACGCGAACCAGGGGGCACTGCCACTCCCCCCAATATCCTACGACCAGCTGTTGGCGCAGGCTCCCTAGCTAGGGGACCTGTCTAGCCTGAGCCTGGACAAGGGAAAATCGCCGGTGGCACGCGGCGATGCCCAGTCATCAAGCTCCGCTCCACCACTCCCTAAAGAACCGACCCCGGTGGAGCAGAATCTGGCGACGACACCATCCCCATACCCCTTTGGGTTGAGGAATGCCACCGCCTCTTACGCCTACGCTTACACTGCTGCTCACGAGGATCCCTCGAAATGTCACCAGTGCTTCGCTCTCGACCTGAGCACCCACGCCGACCCCTCGGACGAGGACGAGGCATGGCCCAGAGTGGATTTCTCCGGACTCCACAACCCTGGGGCTTTGCGCTAGTTCTTGGCCGCAAGCGACTACTACCTCGGCTACTCCGACTCCGACGACAAAAGCACTTATGACCCCACTCGCGAGTGTTTTCACGTCGGGCTCGGGATGCCGAGGGCCGGTGAAGAGGATGAGGGGGCAGGTAGCCGTTCCCCGCTTCGTCCAGGGGCGGGCGCCGCCACGCCCCCACGCAATGTCCTGCCGGCCGCACGAAATGAGAACGTCGCTCTTGCATGACCACAGCGCCTAGACCTGGAGCAGCTCCGTGAGCTCCAGGCCAAGGTTGAACAAGACCAACTCCTTCTGCAGCAGCTTCGAGACTCTCTCGAACAAGAACAGCGAGGCCGCGGCGAAGGCGGGGGAGCCCGACGGAGGGCCCACGATGTGCATCACCGCATCCATGACGACGAAGGGAGTGAGCAACCCCCAGTCTTTAATCGCGCCAGCTAGAACGTCGCGGTTGCGGCAATGCTGGTCCGCGCAATGCCCGAGCCTTCTACCACGGAGGGGCGGCGGGTCCGCGGTGAGCTCCGAGATCTCCTAGAGACCGCAGCGGTTCAGCAGGCCAAGAGTTCCTGCCTCTCGACGGCACGAGGGCGCCTCGAACCTGCCCACGGTACCGCCTCGGCAGGACAGGGAAGCCTCAGCTCGTCCCAGAGCCCGACCGAGCGCCAATAGCCCACAGGGTCCCCGTGCTTCTGGACTGCCTCGGCAATCGATGCGAGGTGTAGGGAGACCATGAGGTGGTCAGTAGGCGATGATGCCACGACAACGAGGGGCCCGCTCGGGGCTACCACCCACACCGAGGCGGTCGCTACAACAGCGGGGAGGACCGCAGTCCTTCCCCTAAACCGCCAGGCCCTCGGGTCTTTAGCAGGGCCATCCGCGCTGCTCTTTTCCCCGCCCGGTTTCGGCAACCTAGCCAATCTCGCTAAGTACAGCGGCGAGACCAACCTAGAACTTTGGCTTGCCGATTACCGCCTGGCCTGCCAGTTAGGTAGCGCGGACGATGACCTACTCATCATCCGCAATCTCCCCTTGCTCCTGTCGGACTCGGCGCGAGCCTGGCTCGAGCACCTTCCTCCCTCACAAATCCACGACTGGCGTGACTTGGTTAGGATCTTTGTCAGGAACTTCCAAGGGCACATACGTGCACCCTGGGAACTCCTGGGATCTTAAGAGCTGTCGCCAGAAGCCAGACAAGTCTCTCCGAGACTTCATCCGGTGCTTCTCCAAACAGTGCACTGAGTTGCCCAGCGTCGGCGACTCGGAGATCGTCTAGGCTTTCCTCTCCAGCACCACTTGCCGGGACTTGGTCTGAGAGTTAGGTCGGAACATGCCGCGCTCTGCTGCCGTGCTCCTCGACATCGCCACCAGCTTCGCCTTGGGTGAAGAGGCTGTCGAAGCCATCTTCCCCGACACCGACACCAAGGGTAAGCGGAGGGACGAGGCCCCCGAGGCCTCAGCCTCTCACCTCCCCAAGAGAAAGAAAAAGGGGCGCCTGGGGAAGCAGGAGATCCTGGAGGCTGATCTGGTTGTGGCCACAGAGCGCAAGAATCCCCGAGGCTTGAAAGGCCCTAGGCCCTTCGACGACATGCTCAAGAAACCCTGCCCTTACCACCAGAGCCCGATCAATCACGCTCTCGAGGATTGCACCATGCTGCGGCGCTACTACGCCAGGCTCGGGCTCCCCGGCGACGACGCCAAGCAGAAGGATGCCGACGGCCGGGATGAAGACAAGGACGACGGGTTCCCCGAGGTGCGCAACGCCTTCATGATCTTCGGTGGGCCCTCAGCATGCCTTACGGCGTGGTAGCGCAAGAGGGAACACCGAGAAGTCTTCTCGGTCAAGGTGGCCACCGCCCAGTACCTCGACTGGTCTCGAGAGGCGATCACCTTTGATCGAGATGACCACCCTGACCATGTTCTGAATCCCGGGCAGTACCCACTGGTTGTCGACCCGATCATTGGCAACACCCGACTCTCCAAGGTGTTGATGGATGGAGGCAGCGGCCTCAACATCCTCTACGTCAATACCCTGGAGCTCTTGGAGATCAACCGGTTGAGGCTCCAAGGCGACATTGCCCCCTTCCATGGCATCATGCCAGGGAAGCGCACGCGACCCATTGGGCGCATCGACCTCCCTGTTTGCTTCGGCACCCCCTCCAACTACCGCAAGGAAGTCCTCACCTTCGAGGTAGTCGGGTTCTAGGGAGCCTACCATGCCATCCTGGGGCAGCCGTGCTACGCCAAGTTCATGGCAGTGCCCAACTATACCTACCTCAAGCTCAAGATGCCAGGCCCTAGCGGTGTCATCACGGTTGAGTCCACGTACGAACATGCATACGACTGCGACGTCGAATGCATTGAGTACGTCGAGGCTCTTGCAGAGGCCGAGACCCTCATCGCCCACCTCGACCAACTTAGTGGCGAGATGCCTGACTCCAAGCATCGCGCGGGGGCGTTCGAGCCCGTGGAAACCATCAAACTCATCCCGGTCGACCCCGCCTGCCCCGACGACCGAGCGCTGAGGATCGGCGCCACCCTCGCATCAAATAGGAAGCCGTGCTCGTCGACTTTCTCCGTGCGAACGCCGACATATTCGTATGGAGTCCCTCGGACATGCCGGGCATACTAAGGGAGGTCGCCGAGCACGCCCTGGACATCCGGGCCGGATCTAGACCGGCGAGGCAACACCTACGCTGCTTCGACGAAGAAAAGCGTAGGGCCATCGGTGAGGAGATACAGAAACTCTTGGCGGCCAGCTTCATCAAGGAAGTGTCCCACCCAGAGTGGTTGGCTAACCCCGTGTTAGTTAAGAAGAAAAACGGGAAATGGAGGATGTGTGTAGACTATACCGGTTTGAACAAAGCCTATCCGAAAGTCCCCTTTCCATTGCCCCGAATCGATCAAATCGTTGATTCCACTGCAGGGTGCGAGACCCTATCTTTCCTTGATGCGTATTCTGGTTACCATCAGATCAAGATAAAAGAGTCTGACCAGCTCATGACTTCTTTCATCACACCATTCGTCATGTACTGCTACGTGACGATGCCCTTCGGCCTCCGAAACGCAGGTGCCACGTACCAACGATGCATGACCCAGGTCTTTGGCGACAACATTGGGCGGACCATCGAGGCCTACGTAGATGACATCGTGGTCAAGACCAGAAAGGCCGAGGGTCTCGTCGACGACTTAAGGATAACCTTCAAATGCCTTAGAGAGAAGGGCATCAAGCTCAATCCCGAGAAGTGTGTGTTCGAGGTCCCCCGAGGCATGCTCTTGGGATTCATAGTCTCAGAATGCGGCATTGAAGCCAACCCAGAGAAGGTCTCGGCCATAACCAGCATGAGACCAATCAGAGACCTCAAGGGAGTGCAGAGGGTCATGGGATGCCTTGCGACCCTAAGCCGCTTCATCTCGTGCCTCGGCAAAAAAGGTTTGCCTCTGTACCAACTCTTGAGAAAGTCCAAGCATTTTTCTTAGACCCCCGAGGCCGAGGAAGCCCTCGACAGACTCAAGAGGCTGCTCACCAATCCTCCCATCCTGATACCTCTAGCCATGGACGAGGTCCTCTTACTCTATGTTGCCGCAACAACCCAAGTGGTCAGCGCCGCCGTAGTGGTAGAGAGGCAGGAAGAAGGGCATACTCTGCCCACCCAACAACCTGTTTATTTCATCAGCGAGGTGCTCTCTGAGACCAAAGCATGCTACCCCCACATCTAGAAGCTGGTCTACTCCTTGGTCCTGGCCCGGCGCAAACTGCGTCACTACTTCGAGTCGCACCCAGTGACTGTGGTATCATCCTTCCCCCTGGGCGAGATAGTCTACAACCGGGAGGCCTCGGGCAAGATAGCCAAGTGGGCTGTCGAGCTTATGGGGGAAACCTTGACCTTTGCGCCTCGAAAAGCGATCAAGTCTCAGGTCTTGGCTGATTTCGTGGCTGAATGGACAGATACCCAACTGCCACCTGCTCAAATTCAGATGGAGTGCTGGACCCTGTACTTCGACGGATCCCTGATGAAGACCGGAGCAGGCGTGGGTCTGCTCTTCATTTCGCCCCTCGGAGTACACATGCGCTACATGGTGCGGCTCCTCTTCGCCGCCTCCAACAACATGGCCGAATACGAGGCCCTCCTCAAAGGCTTACAAGTCGCCATCGAACTTGGGGCGCGGCACCTCGACGTCCGAGGCGACTCGCGGCTCGTCATAGATCAAGTGATGAAGGAGTCGAACTACCTCGACCCCAAAATGGAGGCTTACTACAAGTTGGTACGACGCCTAGAAGACAAGTTCGATAGTCTCGAACTTAGTCACGTCGTGCGGAAGTACAACGAGGCCACCGACGAGCTGGCAAAGATGGCCTCGGCACGGGCCCCGGTCCCCCCGAACGTCTTCGCTAGAGACCTCCACAAACCTTCCATCGGCTACACCTCGGCAACAGAGGGGGGCCCACCTGTGGAACCCACGGCAAAGCTCGACACCCCCTCTGCTGCCGAGACCCCCTCGACCAAGCCCAAGGTCATGGAAGTCAACGCCGAGCCTCCGCAGATTGATCAGGATGCGGATTGGCGAGTCCCATTCCTCGATTGGCTTGATCGGGGGGAGCTTCCTGATGACAAAACCGAAGCACGATGGCTCACGCGCCGAGCCAAGACCTATGCCCTCTACAATGACGAATTATACAGGCGAAGTCCCTCAGGTGTCCTCCAACGTTGTATTAGTGCCGAGGCGGGCCAAGCCCTGCTTTGGGACTTACACGCAGGCGCCTGCGGGCACCATGCAGCGCCTCGGACGCTCGTAGGGAACGCTTTCCGCCAAGGGTTCTACTGGCCGACGGTGGTCGCCGATGCTACCAAGCTAGTACGCTCCTGCAAAGGATGCCAGTACTACGCTTGGCAGACACATCTCTCGGCCCTGGCCCTGCAAACCATCCCCATCACATGGCCATTTGCCGTGTGGGGGCTCGACATGGTTGGGCCTCTGCAAAAGGCCCCCGGAGGCTACACCCATCTACTGGTATCAATCAACAAGTTCTCCAAATGGATCGAGGCTCATCCGATCAATCGAATCAAATCCGAGCAGGCGGTGCTGTTCTTCATTGACATTATCCACAGGTTTGGGGTCCCCAACACCATCATCACCGATAATGGGACGCAGTTCACTGGCAAAAAGTTCCTGACGTTTTGCGACGACCACCACATCCGTGTGGCCTGGTCGGCCGTAGGACACCCAAGGACCAACGGCCAAGTAGAGTGTGCCAACGGCATGATCCTACAAGGTCTCAAGCCAAGGATTCACAACCGGTTGAAAAAGTTTGGCAAGAAATGGCTCGCCGAACTCCCGTCGGTCATCTGGAGCCTGAGGAATACTCCAAGCCGAGCCACGGGATTCACGCCTTTCTTCCTAGTCTATGGGGCCGAGGCCATCCTCCCCACCGACCTAGAATATGGTTCCCCGAGGCTGCAAGCCTATAACAAACAAAGTAACCGCACCACCCGAGAGGACGCCCTTGATCAACTGGAGGAAGCCCGAGACGTTGCGCTACTACACTCAGCCAAATACCAGCAGAGCCTACGACGCTATCAGGCCTGACATGTCTGAGGCCGAGACCTAAAGGTAGGCGACCTAGTGCTGAGGCTAGCACAGAGCAACAAGGGTCACCACAAGCTGACCTCACCATGGGAAGGACCATACATCATCACCCAAGTACTGAAGCCCGGGACCTACAAGCTGGCCAACGAGAAGGGCGAAGTCTTCACCAACGCTTGGAACATAGAACAGCTATGTCGCTTTTACCCCTAAATTTCCAAGCATTGTATATGTCATTTCTCGAAATACAATTAAATAGCGTTCTTTAGTTGGTCTAAATTTTTCGAGAAACCCCCCGAGCCCATAGTAGGCCTCGGCAAGACAGTAACACGGCAAGGGAGATCCGGTTCCGCCTCGGCAGAACCAAGCCTCCCTCAGGGGCTAGGTAGGGGACCCCCCTAGGTGTCCCCTAGGTCTCACGCACCATTCTTTAGTTGTTTTTCACAAAAAATTCCTACGCCAAGACTCTAGCAGGCTCTGACGAATCATTTGTAAAGACTCCCCGGACCAAGGTCTATTTCCTAAGCAAAAGGCCGGTAGAGTCGCGAGATGGCCTATGCCCCCGGGCTACGGCACTCCCTCACTACCTCTCGCTCAAGGGACGGCTTAGGCCCCAAAGAGGTATTTTGCAAATGAAATCTGATCAGAAGCAACAGAGGACAAAGGCTCAGAAACATAAGAAAAACAACTAAGAAACACAAATACTTCGAAAATAAAGGCCTCTACAGCCACAAACGTTTTGATACAAAAATAACCCCTATTCTATCTTTACATAGCCCCCGGGGCCCAGATCAAGGCTCAGGGCCTTCAGCACTGGTAGATGGTAGGGGAGGGACCACCTCCTCTTCGAAGAGCGTCGCCAGCGCCGTGCCAGGGCCTTTTGCCGCCTCCATCAGCTTCGCGACCGCCGCGGCGGCCTCCTCGTCATCATCAGGTAGAACATAGCCATCACTGATGGCCGGGAGGTCAACACCAAGGTAGTGAGAGGAGATGATGGCCATCGCTCGCTTGACACCCGTGTGCAGTGCCCCTCGGAGCTGCTCACGCATCTGGCTGCTCAGCGCAATCAAGCGGCTACCAAGGGAGCTTCCTGACTGAACCCCCTCGACCTCCAAGGCCTCGTAGGCGGAAAGGGCAGCATGTTTTAGCGCCTCGTGCTCCTTGATCTCGGCATCGAGCACTGTCTGCACCACGCTAGAAGCCTCGGCGGCCCGAGTGAACTCCGCCTCTGACTCTACACCGTGGAAAATGGAATGAGGTCGAGCCAGAGAAAAAAAACAACCTAAGTTAGGGACGGAAGCCCACGGAACTCACCCTTGGCCTTCTGCTCCCAGCGTCGGGTCTCGGCCTGACAGTCCTTGGCCTTCTCCTTCAACCGCTGGGCCTCGACCCGAGAGGCCTCGGCCACCCTAGAAGCTTCACTCCCTAGCTCTACGTCATACAAGGAAGTTAGGGAGCGAACATAAGGAGAAGGAAACAAAACAAGGGGACTGGAACTCACCCTCGACCGTCCCCCTCAAAACCACAGCCTCGATTTGCGAGGCCTCAACCGCAGCAAGGGCCTCGTTCAGAGCGCCTTTAGTCAGCCAGTGCGCACTCTCCTCTGCCCCCAGCTGCCCGGCGAAGGCCTTGCCCGAGGCTGTCGCTTCTTCAGCCCAGGACCTGAAGGCATCCCGATCGCTGACGGCGCGGGTAAGCTCCTCCTCCAGCTCCTTGACCCACGCCGCCAAGGGGGCGAGCTACGTCTGGGCTATGGCCGCCTCGACCTTCGTGTCGGCACAGTGAAGGCGGAGGTCCTCCACCTCCGCGCTTCGTGCCGACAGAAGCTCGTTAGCATCGGCAAAAAGGCCCCTCTATCGCTAAAGCTGGTCCCAGATTCCCCTCTCCCACCGGAGAAAGACCAACTTCCCGAGGGACCGGGTCTTGAGCTCCTGAGGAGGCAGAACAGAGGCCGTCGATTGCGACAAAACCGAGAAAAGAACAACGCCACACGAGAAAGGAAAACACGAACCTGGGCGACTCCGGGCAGTTCATCGGCCACCACGGACAGCGCCATCCATAGCGACTGCTCCACCAGCTCGTGGTACTGCTCGAAGGTGCTCCAGCGCCCGCCCTCGGCCACGTCCTCGAGGGCGAACAGAGGCTCCCCCTCAGGGTCATCCCGGCTCCGCCACAGTACCCGTGGGTGATCCCACCCGCGAGGCTCGGGTCGCACCCGCATGAGGGCCGAGCTTCCCTCATCCAAGAGCAGCGCCGGCTGCTCCACAGCATCGGTCTCCTCGGCGTCGACCACCTCCGGCGCCCGGGAAGTATCATCGGAGGAGATCGGATAGACCTCTGCCTCCCGGGCGCTCTCCCGCAACAACGGCGGGCCTTGAACCAAGGGCACGACCGAGGCCTCCGCCGCCTGCATCCCCGCCTCCTACATAGATGGCCTCGCCGCCATCATGATGGCCTCGGCGGTCTTGGGGGCTCTGACCTCCGCCATCGTGGCCTCGATAGACACAGAGACGCCGACCACGGCCACTGCGGTCTCGGCGGTCATGAGCGTCGTGGCCTCCATCGCCTCAGCCTCGGAGGCCCCGGGAGCCTCGGCAACAAAGGGCACGACGGCCCCATCCGGCTGTGTAGGGGCCGCCTTGGCAACCCCTCCTTGGGCGGCCGGTCCCTTTGGGTCGACCCTCGCCGACGCCGCGCTGCGTTGGATGGCGGCTTGTGCCTCCACCACCCAGTGGGTGGAGGAGCCGGGGCTCGCCTTAAGCGCCTTAAGGGGCGCCAAGGGGAGGTCGTCCGCAGGCCGCTTCCGACTAAAGAAAATTAACCTATAGGGTCAGCGTGAGACCAAAAAAGCGAACGGAAGACACCATAACCCTGCCAAAAATACACTTACTTTGAACGGGGCGGCCCCCGCTTCGCCATAGCAAACCTCATCCGCAACGGCGGAGGCGGCAGCAGTGGCGTCGCATCCGTATCCATTGGCGCCGGTCGGTCCTCAGCAGACCCTAGCGCCCCTTCGGTCCTCTGCGGGGGTGGTGGCGTCGCCTCCACCGCCACCTGCTCCACCACGGCTGCCGAGCCTACCGGGCTGACGACGCATTTGCTTAATGCCCGCGCCTCGGGCGTGTCGGCCTCAGCCCCAGAGCGGGCAACTGCCGGCCTCGGGTCCGCTTCTCCTCCCCTTCCTAGGGGTGTCGGGCTGCTTGCCGATGCCCCGGGCGCCACCTCCATGATGTCAGGAAGGTGGTCTAGGGGACCTCGCCCTCCCTCGCCCTTGTCGTTCCCGTCCGAGGCCTCCGTCGACAACGACATCGATGGGGATTCCTCCAACGGGAGACCATCCTTCCGTTGCTGACGGTGGCGCTTATCCAATTCCTCGCGCGTGAGGATGTGCTTCGTGTGCTTCGCCGCCTTAGCATCCTTTCGCCTCTTCTGCGCATTGGCGTGAGCACGGTTGATCGCCCGCTGCCCCGCGTCCTCGGGAACGGGCGGTGGAGAGGAGCACACGTCCCTCATCCCCTGAAGGAATGACAAACGTGCATAAGGAAATAAGGGATAAGGGGAGATTGAGGAGGCTCAGAGGCTACAGCGGCACTCGACTTACCAGTGAAAGGAACCCCCGTGACGGTCGCATCGCGAAGGGGGTCAAGTTGCCACCCCTGAACTTCGCATCTACCGTCTCCCCCACCCGACAGAGAATTTCCTCGTTGGAGAGGGCGGAGGAGGACATCCGGGTGCCCTCAAGTCACAGCCGCTAGTACTCAAGTCGCTCACAGCCACCCAACCAACATGGCTTGCACAACGATGACCCCTCAGACAACCGTCAAGGCAGAAACGGTGGCCATGATGGTGGTCGGGACGACAACCGCCGCAACTACCAGGACGACAATCGCTGAGACAACCGTGACAATCGCTGTGATAACCGCGGTCGCAGGGTTAACCAGGGTGGCAATCGGGATTGCCACGATTGTAATAACGATCTCCGCCATTACCTCGAAGAACATGATCTACGCGATCGCATTAACCAGAAAGCCCACAATCATGCATCCCACGAAAGCCATCGCCGTATGGAATACGATACTACCCATGGCCCTCCGGGTTTGAAGCAGTTTACTTCTCACCTTCGCCAAGTCATATGGCCCAAGAACTTCAAGCTCAAGAAACTTCAGAAGTACGACGGCAAGGAGAACCCCGAATTATGGGTAATGCTCTACGAAACCACGTGCAGATGAGCCATGGCTGACGAGCATGTCATGTCTAATTACTTCCTAGTCACCATCGGCCATGTAGGCCACCAATGGCTAGTCAGCTTGCTGGTGAACTACTTTGATTCTTGGTAGGAGCTTAAGCAAGCTTTCATCAACAACTTCATTGCTACTTGCGAGCAACCCCACAACAAATATGATCTACAGCGGATTCGAGATCGGAAAGATGAGCCACTATGCGAGTACGTCCAGCGTTTCTCAGAGATGCACATCAAGGTCCCGTCAATCTCTAACAACGAGGCAATCGAGGCTTTCATCACTAGCCTCTGCTTCCACGATGCCCTAAGGGACAAGCTCCTCTGCAAGAGACCTGAATCAGTCATAGCGCTCCTGGCCACTGCTAAGAAATATGCGGACGCCGATGATTCTAAAAAGATAATCATCAAAGAAGCAGCAAGGGTTCCATGCTCCGACCACCCCCACACCGCGACGACTACCACGGCAACCGTGGTCGGAACGACAATTTTGATCACCGCAACCAGCGCAACGACTCCCGCAACCACCACGACCAGCGTAATCAGCGGCGTAATTGCCGTGACGATTACAGGGGCAAGCATGCTCGGGAAGACGATAGCGAGGTCAACACCATTAAAAAAGGTGGCGGACATCGTAACTACGAAGAAGACTACGCCAAAGCATTGAAAGGGCCCTGCCAGCTCCATCCCAAGCCAAACCATACCATGGAGAATTGCTGCGTTCTCAAGTCTATCTACACGCATCAATAGGCTCCGGATACATCTGACAAGCCTAACGACGTAGGGGAACAGTGCAACGAGGACAACGATGATGAAGACACAGATCCCCGTCACAAGTACGTCAAGCCAACCGATCGCATCTACACCATCATTGGAGGCAAAGTGTCCATCGAGACCAAACGAGAACGCAAGCTGCTCGCCCGCGCCTGCTTGAACGTGGCCAACATCGACAACCTCATCACTGATCCATGGCTCCCCCCTTGGTCTCACCGCGAGATCTCCTTCAGCAGAAAGGACCAATGGGCTGCAATACCCGAGCCAGGACATTTTCCTCTGGTCCTCGATCCTTGTATCAATAAGGTTTAGTTCGATAGAGTGCTAACTGATGGCGGCAGCTCCATCGATATACTGTTCAAGAACAGTCTGCCAGCCCTAAAGATAACCCAGGCAGATCTCAAGCCATACGAGGCACAGTTCTAGGGTGTTCTCCCTGGACACAGCTCTACACCTCTCAGGTAGATCACGCTACCTTTGCAATTTGGTACCCCAGACCACTTCCGCACCGACTACGTCAACTTCATGGTCGCTGACTTCGACGGCACCTACCATGCTATCCTTGGTCGACCATCGCTCACCAAATTTATGGCCATACCTCATTACAGGTATTTGGTGCTTAAGATGCCTACCGAGAAAGGGGTTCTAACTCTTAGGGGCAACGTATATGCACCTTATACCTGCGAGGACGACAGCTTCAAAACAGCAGAGGCTCACAACCTCTCTATTCGCATGGCTGAGACCATGCTCAACGCCAAGAAGACCTGAACTGACCACCTGGAGATCCCAGAGCTCGAGGCTCCACGCTAGAACATTAAGTCCAAGGAGCACAAGGTGATCCAGCTGGTCGATGGTGATCCCAGCAAAACGGCCCTTATTGGGGCCAACCTGGATCCTAAATAGGAAGACATGCTTGTCAGGTTCTTGAGGAGCAACGTGAGTGTGTTCGCATGGAAACTGACTGACATGCCCGGTGTACCTCGGAACTTGATCTAGCACTCCTTGAATGTCAACGGCAAGGCCAAACCTATCAAGCAGAAGCTACGATGGTTCGCTCGTGACAAAAAGGAGGCGATTAGGGTAGAAGTTACGCGGCTTTTGGCAGCCGGATTTATCAAAGAAGTGTATCATCCAGAGTGGTTAGCCAACCCGGTTCTTGTACGCAAAAAGAATAATGAATGGAGAATGTGCGTTGATTACACTGATCTCAACAAACACTGCCCTAAAGACCTCTTTGGCTTACCTTGCATAGACGAGGTCATAGATTCAACCGCCAGTTGTGAGCTGCTTTCCTTTCTCAATTGCTACTCTGGTTATCACCAGATCGCTCTAAAAAAGGACGACCAGATCAAGACATCCTTCATCATGCCTTTCGGCGCCTACTGCTACATGACCATGTTGTTCGGGCTCAAGAACGCCGAGGCTACCTACCAACGCGCCATACAGGCCTACCTCAAAGACGAGATAAAAGACGACCTCATCGAGGCTTATGTTGATGATATAGTTATCAAGACCAAGGAAGCACATACCCTTGTTGACAACCTGGAACACACCTTTGTAGCCCTTAATACATTCCAATGGAAATTAAACCCAAAGAAGTGCATCTTTGGTGTTCCTTCTAGTATACTGCTTAGCAACGTCGTCAGTCATGATGGCATACGCCCTAACCCGGAGAAAGTCAAAGCTATCTTAGACATGAAGCCGCTAAAAAGGTGAAGGATGTCCAGAAGCTTACCGGATGCATGGCTGCTCTCAGTCGTTTCATATCAAGATTAGGCGAAAAAGGACTACCATTTTTCAAGCTACTCAAAGCATCCGAGAAGTTTGAGTGGTCGGAGGAAGCAGACGTTGCCTTCACACAGTTGAAACAATTCCTTACATCACCTCCGGTCCTCACTGCTCCTAGAGAAGACGAAACCCTCCTGCTTTACATTGTGTCAACTAATCGAGTGGTCTCTGCTGCCATGGTGGTCAAGCGCGATGAGCCTGGCCATGCCTACAAGGTACAATGACTAATCTATTTCATCAGTGAGGTACTCAATGAATCCAAGACCAGGTACCCATAGATTCAGAAACTAATCTACGCCATACTGATAACATCCCAAAAGTTGAAACATTACTTCGACGAATATCGTGTGGTGGTCATGACCGAGTACCCTCTCGGAGACATCATTCACAACAAGGATGCGAATGGGCGCATCGTCAAATGGGCAATGGAGCTATGCCCTTTCTCCTTAGAATTTGCAAGCCATACTACAATCAAGTCTCGGGCACTCGTCAATTTCATCATCGAGTGGACAGACTTAAGCACACCTGCCTCCTAGGGGCCCGATGAGTATTGGAAGATGTACTTCGATGGCTCTCTCAACATCGATGGCACAGGAGCAGGAGTCCTTTTCGTGTCACCATCTAAGGAGCAGCTCCGGTACGTCCTCCGGATTTATTTCCTAGCGTCTAATAACGCCGCTGAGTACGAAGCATGCCTACATGGTTTGCGCATTGTGGTCGAGCTCGGTGTCAAACGTCTCTATGTCTACGGAGACTTGGCTCTGGTCATCAACCAACTCAACAAGGACTGGGACACGACCAGTGAAAAGATGGATGCATACTACAAATCGATCAGAAAGCTGGAAGGCAAGTTCTACGACATCGAGTACACACATGTGGTCTAGGACAAAAATCAAGCAGCAGATGCGCTGTCAAAGTTAGGATCATCCCGAGCCAAAGTCCCACATGGCATATTCGTTCAAGACCTGCTCACGCCTTCCATCGAAGAGGAAGATCCCACCGTCGACTATTGGTGGCTATGGTTCCGGCGTCAAACACCACCGAGCCACCTCCGACCACTAATGAGCCTGACTGGAGAGTACCTTTCATCAAGTACCTGATAGATGGTAGCGGTTACACCGATCAGATAGAAAATGAATGCTTGATGCGTCGCAGTAAGCAGTATCTGCTCGTCGATGGCAAATTATGGTGCAAGAACGCAAAGGAGGAAATCTTGATGAAGTGTATAACCAAGGAGGATGGTGAACATCTCCTGGACCAAATCCACTCTGGCTCCTACGGCAACCACGTGGCCTTGAGAATGCTGGTTGGCAAGGCTTTCCGAGCAGGGTTCTATTGGCCATCAGCTATAGCCGATGCAGAGAAGCTAGTCCGCCATTGTGAGGGTTGTCAGTTCTTCACCAAGAGAATCCACGTACCAGCACATGAGATCCAGACAATACCAGCCTCTTGGCCCTTTGCATGCTGGGGACTAGATATGATCAAGACCTTCAAATTGGCTCCTGGGAAATTTACATGTGTCTTTGTGCTGATCGATAAATTTTCTAAGTGGATAGAGTATATGCCCCTGGTACAGGCATCTTTAGAAAAGGCTATCACGTTCATCGACTAGGTCATCCACCGCTTTGGCATACCCAACAGCATCATCACTAATCTGGGCACTCAGTTCACCGGGAATGTTTTTTGGGACTTCTACGATGAAAGGAGCATAGTAGTAAAAATAAGTCTCGGTGGTGCACCCCAGAGCTAATGGATAGGTCGAGTGGGCAAATGGTATGATCTTGGACGCACTTAAGAAGAGGATGTATAGAGAAAATGACAAAGCTCCTAGAAGATGGCTCAAAGAGTTACCAGCCGTGGTCTGGGGCCTCAGAACCTAGCCCAGTCGCAATACCGGCGTATCACCATACTTTATGGTTTATGGTGCTGAGGCAGTGCTCCCAGCAGATATAGCCTTCAGATCAGCACGGGTAGAGAACTTCAACGAAGACAAGGTCAATGAAGTGCGGGAGCTAGAAGTGAATAGTGTAGAAGAGAAGCGGCTTGATTCTTGCGTACGTATAGCCAAATACTTTGCTGTTTTGTGTAGGTACTACAACAAGAACATTAAAGAGCGGTTCTTCATGGTCGGGGACCTAGTCCTGAAGTGAAAGACGAATCAGGCTGGTGTCCATAAACTCGCAACTCCATGGGAAGGGCCCTTCATGATCAAAGAAGTTACACGACCAACGTCTTACAGGTTAGCTCACCTGGACGGTACGGACGTACCCAATTCATGGCACATCGACAAGCTTAGGCGTTTCTATGCTTAACTACTAAGATATGTACTCCTCTTGTACTTTCAATTTAATTCAATAAAGCTATTATGATTTCTCCGACCACTCTAATGTGTCACTTCGAAGTCTATTGTTATTCTAACTCAACCAGTCAAAACCGACCACCATTCCTTCCTGGGTTTTCGGAGCAGGCCCTATCTTTGATTCCTCCCAATGCGTGCATGGGATCTGCTCTCTACGCTACAGGTGATTGATAGGTCCCCTCTGGTTTGACTTGTGTGCGTCTACGTGTGCACAGGCTACGCACCTCACACTCCGATCACAGGAAAAACCAGGGCCATACAAATCTGTCAGGATGATGTGTAGACTAAACTGGTACAACTAAACAGAATGCTAACATGTTCTCACTTAGTTACACCAACATGAAATCCAAGCTTAAATACGTTTTCTACAAAACAAACAAGCTTATGCTGATGTACAGTTACGTTATTACAAGCTTGCCTGAAAAGGTCTAAGTTTATAATAACATAACTACATCTTCTTCTACAGCTATAGCCTATCCTATTGGCTGGTCGGGGTATGCGGCACCTGCTGCTCGCTGGGCCTGACATCATGCTCGAGTCTCAGGGACTCTTGTACTGGTCGAGCTGAAGAAGATGGCCCCGCCGATGCCTGGCTGGTCGAGACCGCAGGCTTCGCCGGTTGGCTTAAAACTGATGGCGCTTCCAGCTGACTTGTTGATGGCGTACCCTATACAGGTGTTGTCCCGCCTCCACATAGGTTAATGTCGCCAATTATTTTTGCCGACAAGTCTAGCTAGGTCATCCGAAGCTCCTCAGCCTTGTTTGTATCTACCTCCTTCGGGTATCTAGCCTCTAGGCGCTTGAGATCGATCAAGGGGTAGTGAGCACGCACCGTGCTTAGCACATGTGCGCCTGTGTACTCACCCGCCTCCTTCACGAACTCCTGGAACCATCCCCATGCCTTTTGGCATCTATCGACCAGTCCGAGCTGTGGCATCCTTGGCACATCCTCTATAAGCGCTGGATCGATAAGGTTGAGGACCGGCAAAATGCCAGTCGCCACTTCTTGGCACCAGTTTTTCCATGTGTCCTGATCCTTGGTGATCTCTTGGCACTGCGCCTTCTAGCCGTCACAATCTTTTATCACGGCCTCCAGATGCTTCTTAGCATTAACTTTTAAAACTACAAACCGCACAAGCTATTAAAACGTCATACCACAACAAGATAAGGCGGGTAACAAAAGTGAGCAAAGGGGTTTGGAAAACTTACTTTTCAGTTCCTCTTTCATCTTGGTCGTGTGGTCCCAGAGCTACAACTGGTCATGCGCCAGTTTTCTGTTGTCCTCCTTCAGGTGATCACACTCTACGACCGCACGACTGTTCTCCTCTCGGAGATGGACCACTTCGGCTTCTAAGCTTGCACTATAGCTGTTAATACCAACAATGCAACAACACTTGTCATGCACTTGTTGTGCTACAGTGACTACTTACTTGTTCTTTCCTGCTCTTTGTTACTGAGCTAGACGACCAGGTTCTGGTTCTGGGACTCTTGCTCCGTCCTCTCATGGTTGGCGGCTTCAAGTTGGTGGCGCAAGCGTTCCACTTCGGCCGTCAGCTCTTTATTGCTTGTAGTGATCCCCTCGATCTGGTCGAAGCATTTCTTACGATACCTTACGGTCTTCATTAAGTCCTGTGTGCAAAAAGCTAAGTAAGAAAGTTTGACTAGACAGCAAGATCAGGTGGTGAAGCAAAGCATACCTGGACCTCCGTCACCAGTCATTTCGCCGCTCGTTCAACTTTCTTGGTCTCTTCGACCTCTGGAATTTCCTCATTGGTCGTTCCACCAGCGCGACACATACACATGTAGTCGCTTGTCCTGTGGACGGCCCAGGACCTCCTCTACTTCGTCCTCTTCGGGCTCTTCTTCGGGTATCGGTGCTGGTCCAGAGTTAGCAGCTTCTACGATCACTATGGCCTTCCCACGGGCTGCAGCATCGACAAACACGCTCTATGCTCTCATTTTCGGCCGCTGCTCCTCGGTCTGTTCCGTTACCCTTGGTGCTGAGGTGTTGCCCTCAGCAGGGTTGGTGCTTGGAGCACTTGTGCTTGGCTCGGCTCTTCTCTCGACCCCCTGCTCGGGGACTGTTGTCTGACTGCTTGTGTGCTGAGGCTCCAACGGACTTTCTGCTATGGGTTCCTCCATGGCCGGCTGATGGGCAGTCTTCTCTGACATCGCTAGCGGAGCCACGCCGCTCCCGGCTAGTTGGTCTAGATTTTCGGTGAATGCCGAACTAGTACATATGAGTTAAGTTCAGAAGGCAACCATATTCAACACAAATTGCAAGCTTACATCAAGGTTACAAATACTTACAGGTTGGAAGCACGGAATGATGTGGCGAAGGCGCGTCTCTTTGGCCGTGCTTGTTCCACGTGCTGTGCGGGTGACACCTGGTCTCCCTCTACATCCAGCACCGTCGCTGGGCCTTGGTGCTCGACCCCTCCACCGCTTGTCCTTCGCGTCGCAGTGGTCGATGATGTGGGTCCCACCGGCGCAGAGGACCCACCTTGCTTCGTTGACTCTAGTTGCCTTCTCCTCTTTCGAGGGACGAGTCGAAAGATGTCTGTATCCTCTCCCTCCTCTATGTCATCGTCCGACAGAGTAAAGATCGCCTGACGATGTTTGCTGGCCGCCGGCTGCTTACCAGCAGCTTTGGCCGTCGCCTCCTCACCAACTCCGAGCACGGCCCAGTCGACGTTCTCGACCACGACGCTGGTCCGGGTGGTTGGGTCGGCAACTTGCGGCCAATCTACTCTAGGGGGTGGTGACACAAACACTGTCGCTCTATCCAGACTGTTAATCTAGGAAACAAATAGGAGTGAGCACAGTAAGTTTCTTCTACAATATAAGACTATGGGTACAAGGCAAGATGAGTTACCTTTGGGGGAGGTCGGGCGAGCTTGAAAGCGTGCTCGATGTCGCTCAATCTGACATAATTCGGATCAGCTAAGTTAAATAGCTCTCCAATTCTGGCCCTGACTTTGATCTTGTCAAGCGCCTCCTGCCTCATCCTCATCGGGTCTGCGCTACCTTGGTACTCATAGCCAGGATGTATCCTCCTCTAGCAGGGCTGGATCCGTCGGCTGATGAAGCTCCCGACCACGCTCGAACCGTCTAGTTTCTTCCATGGGATCATCCTAAGTATTTCTAAAATCTGTTCCAGGTGCTCGGGCTTCTCTAACCAGCTTGTCCTCTTCTCTGGAATGAACCCCATGTCGCACAGTGTGATCGTGTTTGGCTCTTCGCGGATGTAGAACCATTTCTTGTACCAGTCGTCAAGCGACGTGTTCCAAGGGCAGTGCAGGTACTGGGCTTTCATCCCGTCACGGAGGTTGAGGTACACACCTCCGTCTATCTTTGAGTCGCCGCTTCCTTTCTTCCGCAGACAGAAAAGATGGCGAAAGAAGTCGAAATGGGCCTGGAAGCCGCCATATGCTTTGCAAAGATGAATGAAGGTGGAGACAAGGAGAACCGAGTTGGGATGCAGATTGCAAATCACAACCTCGTAGTACAGACAGAGCCCCTGAAGGAAAGGGTGCACTGGAACCCCAAAACCCCGCTTAAAGAAGTCTTCGAAAACCACGATCTCACCTGGTTGTGGATCGGGGTACCCCTCGCCCTCCGGCGCACGCCATCCTACGAGTTCCTTGTTGTGGAGTACTCCTATGGTGATGAGGTCTTCGATGGTATGCCCATTGCTTCTCGATTTCCACCACTCCTTCGCCATGACTCCTGCTTTCTTCTGGGCATCACTTTTTGCCATGAATCCGGCATTGCTGATGAACGAGGATACGGTGGAGGATTGATTGGTGGTGATTTCGGAGGTATTAGGGTTAGAAAGAGGAAGAAGAAGGTTGCGGCGGCAAATGGTAATGGGGTTCAGTAAAAAGTAACTTACCAATTCTATATTGTATTTAACCAAGAGTTCTGCCGTTTAGTTTGCCCAAAATTCTTGGGAGACGTGTGCACGTGCCGCAGACGGTTGTTTCACAACCTCGAGATCTATGCCAATATATGCGCCTCTTCGTTACCAGTGTGAGAGGGCCCACGCTGACGCACCTACTTACAGGTGCCACGTAACTATTTGCTTGAAAGGACAAGAAGGCAGTATATCGTCTATACCCGTCTACTTTTTTGACCAGACGTGTCAGATTGGACTTGACAGAGCAAGTAAATAAATAAATACACAAAATAGTAGTACAAGTGGCATTTGGTTTTTCGCCGCACCTCTCGTGCTCGGGGACTGTCCAGACCACTATCGTGCTCGGAGACTGTCCAGACCACTACCGTGCTCAGGGACTGTTCTGATCACTATCGTGCTCGGGAACTTTTCCGACCACTGCTCGGAGACCGCTCTCCTCGGCTATATGTGATTTGTACTCACATACAGTCGAGAGACATTTATTTAGACCTTGCTACAAGGCTTATATTTCGCCTTCCAGCAAGCTCGGGGACTACATCGGTACGATGCACCTGCCGGTGCATCTCGTATTGCTTGTACGACGATTGGATTCTTAACTTCAGTGGAAATTCTTTTTTAGACCCTAGCACTACGTGCCTACGTCACCTACTACCAGGCTCGGGGACTAAGTGGGCACACTTCACCTTGCGATGAATGTGCTTATTTTATCGACCCCTACGCTCTGACTGTTCGCCAGAACTACTATTGTCCAAGGGTCACTTATATTTCTTTTCAGAAATACAAGTGGGCACACTTGATAAGGAAAGAAATCTTTTTCTTTTTTCTTTAGAGCACCATGCACTCTTCGGACAACCGGAATCTTCGGCTATAATCGTGGTCCACTGCTCTCTGTTCTGACCAGAATGCTGGCACATTCGATTGGTCAATATTTTAACCAGTTGGAGATGACATGATGACGGATCGCATTAGTTGAAGGAGATCGAACGGCGTGTCGCAGCATAATACATGGTGCTCGGGGACTAGCTGTGGGGGTATTAACCCCTATACCCTTACGGCTAGGCTTGGGCCGGCCCAAATCAGGAGGTCTGGCCCACTAGAAGACGATGCGCGGCCCGACCAATCTATTCGAAGTCCCACACAAGGAATCAAGGCAGATTTGAAGGTCAAGCAAGATCCTGGTCGGTTAGAATAGGAATCCTTATCCGGTCACCTATGGCAATTGTAACTGGCTAGGATTAGTTTTCAGATCTGTAACCCTGCCCTCCGGACTATATAAGGCGGGCAGGGGACCCCTCTAAAAAACATCTCTCATTGACATACATCAATACAATCAGACGCAGGACGTAGGTATTACGCCTTCACGACGGCCGAACCTGGATAAAATCCCATGTCTGTCTTGCGTCACCATCTTGTTTGTAGCTTGCGCATCTATCTGCCGACAATCTACTACCTTAGGCATAACCCTAGGTAGACTGTCGACCATATTTCGTCGACACCCACGTCCAAACATTTTCATTAGAATATTCTTTTGTTGGTAAGTTGCTCATTCTTTGCCTGTATTGAACATAAAAACACTAAGGTCTGTTTTAGTTTCAGAAAATTTTGCAAATTTTTTTCAAGATTTCCCATCACATCGAATCTTTGACACATGCATGAAGCATTAAATATAGATAAAAAATAAAATTAATTACACAGTTTAGCCGTAATTCATGAGACGAATCTTTTAAGTCTAATTAGTCCATGATTGGACACTAATTGTAGGTAGTCTTTTAAGCCTACAGTAGCATTTTGCAAAACTTTTCGTCATCTAAACACGGCCTAAAATGAAACTGGAGTGTTCAGAAAAAGACAGGGATCGTGGAAAGTCAAGAATCCCCCGTTGCAATGTGACATGCACTGATGCACCTATAGTCCTGTATTACTAGACTCTGCCTTGCATCAGCTCTAGCGGACAAATAATGGTTATCAAAGAAAAGAAGAAGCGACTGATGGTCTGCGCTGTAATTTTCCTGCAAGTTTATTAAGCTAAAACTAAATTTGCTATATACTTTCCTGCACTGCTGTCTTTTTCGCCTGACCTTTTTTTTCCCTGCAACCATCAGTTCAACCTTACCTTGTAAGAAAAGTATGCCTTTCTACCTCCTCCTATCCACCACAGAAGCGAAGTCTTCAAGGTTTCCCACCCACACCCACTCCTCTAATCTCACATGCTGATGCATCTTCCTAATGTAACCTGAAGCTTTAAGAAAACAAAGAAAATTAGTAATAACAACTCCCGGAAGACTCCAAGCTGCAGCTCTCCTTCCCCCTCCCGTTCCAATTCCAAGAACAGGGCAGCGGAGGAGAGGAGAGTCCGAGTCAACCAGGTGAGCTGCATCTTGATTTCCTCATCCTCATCCATACATATTAGCTTCTTCTGTGCTATCTATACTACTGCTGCCCTCGGTTCTTGATTCGCTCTGTCCAGTTCGACCCCTGTCCCTGAATCCAAGAACCTCCAATTCTTCGGAACCGGAAGCTGCTTGGAAAGAAAATTAGGGGCAAAATAAATGGCAAAGCGAGCGTAATGCTTCGCGAATCTTGCTGCGAAGGCGTATCTGGATTGATGCCAAAATAGTAGCAGCTCTGCTGGCGTGGAGCGAGCTGAATCTCGTGAATCTGTTGCCTGGAATGTGGATGCGGAGGGCTAGCTCATGCTCTGTGCTGAGATAGCTACATCTTGAAGCCAACTGAAGTTCTTCCGTTACGTTGGGCTGACTGAATCTGAAACTTTTACTGATCTGTTACATGACGTAGAGTGAGGGCCCTAAGGATATATTTCATGTTTTTTTTTTTCTTTTACCTTTTGGCTTTATGGAGAAGCTTGAGTTAGCCAGCTTTTCTGCATCCATCGGCCACAGCTGATTTCATTGCGACAGTTTTCTTCTAGTTTTGTTCCTGTCAACTGACCAACTGGTAAGCAGGTACGATGTGCTCAATAACGAGGCTCGCGTTTGTGCTTGCACTGGCTATAGCCTCATCAACTGAGGTTGCAGAGAGCAGAGATTTTAATATCTTGGGTAAGTTTTGAATCTATTGATTTTTGCTCCGTTCTCTCTCTTTTTCTTTATTGTTGAATGTTGTTGATCCATAGCAGTGAATTTTCTGTTGCTATAAGTAGATCAGGTGCAACAACGTATGAAATCCTAAGTGTTGTTCTGAATGTCTTCTACCTATAAGGTTATAACTATCAAGTCTAGTGATAGTTTCAACTAGTTTACCTAAATTCCTTCTTGGTTTGCATTTGCATTTAATCCTGTGATCTGTTAAAGAAAACAATTACGTCTAAGCCATCAATTCTACTCACCGTAGAGGGTGTAGCTTCAGCTTAGCTGCTATTCCTTATAGAAACTCAAGCTTCTGAAGTTTTGCACTTCTGATCAATCTTTTCTTTTGTCTTCAATTCAGCTCAGGGCAGCTTGCCTGATGCAGCCAAGGGACTAGGTCTAACTGCATCCAGTGGAAAGCTGTGTCAATTATGTGAGCAGTACTCAACTGAGGCACTTTTCTATCTCACACAAAACGAAACACGGACTGAAATTCTTAGCATTCTACACCATGAATGTGCAAGCCTTGCCCCTCTGAAGCAGCAGGTATGTGTAGCTTGTGATCCGGCCTTGGGTACCACGTTTTCAGTTGCTTAAATCTATTGGTGTGTTGATGATTCACTCTGCTGCAGTGCATCACGCTGGTCGACTACTATGTACCCCTTTTCTTCCTCGAGGTTTCCATGGTTACCCCTGAAAAGTTCTGTGAATCGATGCATCTCTGCAAGAAGGGGATGAAGATTAGCCTACCCACTCGGGAGGGTACTTGTGGTTTATGCCACCATGTTGTTGTTGAAATTCTTGTCATGGTTAAAGATCCCAACACGCAGGTAATAGCCATATTTTCACTCTCTGTCGCCAACGTTCTGTGCGTTGTACTGCTTTGTTCTTTGTACATACTGTAATGTCTTCCTTTGTTTGCTGTAATTTTGCAGCTGGAAGTAATCGACCTACTCACCAAAACATGCAGCAAGGCGCAGAACTATGAACAGCAGGTGAGCTAAGTTCAAGAAAAAGAATCTCAGATGTGCTATGAGTGCATCGGCCTATATTGAATGGTATCTGAGAACAAAAGTCAGTAAGAAATGAGAAACCTTGAACTGTTTAAACACTTTAGAAAGTAAATACTTCGGTGATTACTGTACTTTTCTGTTTTCGCCCCCCAAAAAACTAGACCAACCTAGGTGGCATTTTATTTAAGAAGAAAATAGGCACCCAAATATTCACATCAACGAGGACTTGAACCTAGATGGTCTGGGCACACATCCACGCCCTCGACCAACTGAGCTAGCTCAGCTTCCTAATTTTAGCTGTCTTCTCCAATCTGCCTAAAGATGTACCAAGTTCAATCATCTTAGCTGTTCTCGAACTTTAACACTTACAGAACTGTATCTTAAATTAGGTTTGTTGCTGATGCCTGCACCCTGCAGGTTTGTGCAAATATTTCATATACAGAACAGGGGGTCTCTTTCTTTGAAATCTGACGTTTGCTACCTCTGTTATCTTCTGTTCATAATAATCTTCTTTTCATCCCTCCAGTGCAAGCGGCTGGTCCTCAAGTATACCCCACTGATTCTGGTGAAGGGCCAGAAATTCCTTGAGACAACGGATGTCTGCTCTGCGATACATGCATGCAAAGCAGGCACACAAGCATCAATGGAAGCTATGCCTCTGTCTGCCACTTTGTGAAGATGATGCAAATCAGAATAAGGCTTATCGGCTTATCTGCCTAGGAGATCAAATTGGGGGAAAACGATGAAAGTCAGATGACTGTTTTAAGCTCTCTTCCTCTATTGCTGAAACACTATTGACTGGTGAAAATTCGACTGTGTAAAAATCTTTGGTGTAAATTTGGAGCCATATCCAGTGTTTCTGTGAACTATATAGCAACTGAGCAGCTACACCTATCTCTTCGGCATTGGATTGAGAGGTTGTAAACAGTTATTGCATTTTACTGTATCATCTATTGTTTGTAACTACTGAGAGTTACGAATTCCTTGTTTCTCTGTTGCTCTGGCAAATGGTCTGTAACATTAAAGTGACAAGAAAACTTTTAGTTTGCTTTGAGATAATGAAACATGAGATTTAAAATACAGAGAAGGTTCATTTCATTGAATAAAATGAATGTAGCGATTACAAATGTTGAGCAATTGCACTCATAAACCTTGCACTACCAAAAAACTCCATCCATTTAGGTGGAAGAAAAATGTTTGTTTGCTATAATTTTGCAGCTAGAAGTAATCAAAGGTTTGCTTGTTTTGGCTTTTGTAGTGTATCTGTACATTACATATTTAGGTGCATAGCGAATGTACTTAGAAAAGCCTTATTCTTGCAGAGTTAAAGATGGGTTTGATTTATTTCAAAACATCCATTACGTGGTCCCATTCAGAGAAATTTTGCATTACAATCCTGAAATCACAGATCTGAGATCGACATGCCATGGTTCCCTGAGTGCATTTCAAATTTGAGCAAGAAAATGCACAGCAGACATCATAGCATCCATAGGATCATAGAAGCTGTTCGTTGTTACAGAAATGGCTTGGATCCATGTCTTGATTCACACATCTAGTCCTATACACATAACAGCATACCACCATAACAATTAGAATGTAAAAACACATGCTAATGATGCGTCATCTCATTGCATCCTCTGCTTTCTAAGCCTCTCAAGCTCCTTCACCATGTGCCAGTGCTCCAAAGAAAGACTCTTCTCGCCAAAGCTCGAGGCCATTATTTGTGCCATTGTTAGCCATCTGCAGATCAGAGGAAGGGAAATGAGCTCAAAAACGATTCATAGACTTCCTGACCAAACAGCCAGGCTAGTGTTTTCAACTGTGGCACTAATACAGACCTGCTAAGTTCAGAACAACCCAAGCTCCTATCATCGCGCATCGCACTGACCATTTCATCTTGAATCATCTGCAATAAGTGCAAACGTTACACAACTCATTAACCATGTCATGCAAAGTGGTATAGTTGGATATTCGAATATGCATCTTTTGCAATCATATTCGAGGTTTTAAGATTATATCAAGGTTTTGGATCAGTGCCATTGCTAGATAGAGAATGGAGTAAGGGGTGTTTACCTGGTAAGTCTCAGGTTCAGTGGACTGAGGAAGAGACCTTACTGTGGCCAAATACCACCTCCAACTTTCAGTTTCCTCAGCACCTGCATTAACTGTGGGAACAGAGGATGGCCGGAAAGGCACTACCAAGTCTGAAGGAAGGATGTTTGATTTTCCCTCAGAGAGAGTAAGTAGCTGCACATCAGCTGCCATTTCCAGCTTGTAGTACTCAAAATCGTAGTCAACCTGCAAGTAAATTCAAAGAAACTTAAATGTCAGATAATCGGTTCAACTTAACCTAAGGCCAGCAACACCAGTACTAGAATTAAAATATTAGGTTCAATGTTGCAAGGATCATTACCTTCTGCGACTCCATCAGATTCTTGAGCAGCATGGTATTTTCCACACCTTTAGATGTCAATGACCCTGTCTGCAGAAGAGTCTCATCAAAGGTCAGATGAGTGCCTTGAGGTAGCTGCAGAACTCCTGTGACCAACCTACAGCAAATATTAGGGTAAGTATAGGATACATTTTAGCTCTAAATGAAAGTTCATGTCAATATAATACTTATATATTGTTGATACTTAATAGACAATCTAAAAGCACGCACCTTCCTGACTTGTTGTCCTTTCTAGGTTGAAGTGTGGCTGAGTTGAGATAGTCAATTGACAGAGGTATGGCTTGTGAATATGGCACCAATTTCTGGATCAAAGAATACAGTTGATTCCCAAATATGGAAGCACTTTCCTTGTTGAAGCCAGTGAAATTCAAGGAGAGTCTGCCAACAGTGACCACGTCCACCCTATTGCGAAGCTGCATAAAGATTAATGAGCAATAATTTAGTAATTGGATATGAATTGACTTTGCAAGAATCATCTCAAATCAAACTTTTAAAATATGCTTATAGTTAGGGCATTTGATTAGAAATACAACATACTCTGGATAGAAGATGCAACAGCAAGCACTGGGCTGCAAGTTCATCATTGCCTAACACAAGGGTGAGGTGTGAGAGCAAAGATTGCCGAATGCCTTTTAACAGGCTAGGTGAAGGCTGCATGACCAAAACAAAGAACAGAATAAGTTCTATTAGTCAGTGGGTAAAAGCTGGTGAAAGTAGCAAACACACTACAGATTTCATGACAACAAATTTGGTAATATCTACCTCAACAACAGGCCTTGAAATAAAATCGTGGGATGATAATTTTCTCCATACCAAACAGTGAAGACGTGGCACCTGTATAATCATTTAAAGGAATCAAAAGTTAAGGGAAAAAAATAGCAAAAGATAAACTAACATTTTCCCGTGTTATACATGACCTCAGGTACTATGTATATGCATACCTTGCTCGGAGGCAACTGAACTGTTACATCTTCCATGAGGTCTAACATTATATCATCTGGGTTGTCACTAGGAGCAGCAAGTTCTGGGTCAAATGTATATACACCAATAAACTCAATAACATCATTTAGCTTCACTTGACTTTCAGGCATGTCATAGATCTGCAACAAAGATATAAAAGAGTCAATCGTAAATAAGATAACTAAAACAAAACCAAATAAATCTGATCATTTGCATTTCATTCACAAAATTCTAGGTCATTACCTTCACTAGACATGAAAATGAGCTTCCAGGTATATGATGATCGCCTCCATTCATCTCTGGAACAGTTCCTGCCACTTCAGTTGAACTGGATGAGACATGAACATCGCCTTCCTTCTGCAAAGAGAATAGAGATTAAATCAGATTAATAGCCGGTTCATATAATTCTTCACAATGTTAGAAGGAAAATAAGCAGGTATGCATAAATAAATCAGGTTATCAACTATCCTAATTTATCAGGATACCTGCCTATATTCAGAGTAGAAAATTACAGGATGACATATATCCAGGGAAATTGTCAGATGAAGCTTCCAAATACAAAAAAACAAGCAAGAAACTGATACATATACATTTATGAGATTCAGGTGTGTGCACATCAACATATAAGAAAGTAAGTATGAATATATGCTTCATGAGACAAACATGACCATTTAGTATTTACCCTTAATAGTGAAACTGAAATCAAATAATTGTCAACTCTTACCGGCTTCTTGCAGAATGAAGACTCTCCGTGCCCATTTTCTGAAACCTGTCGAAAGAAAGAAATACACTAAATGTCAACACTTCAACAGTGGGTGTCAGGAATAATAGCTGCATTTTATTTGCAGGAAACATGTAAAAAAACATACATCCATAGCATCATCATCCCCATCTCTCTTCCTTTTCTCTCTTAATTCAGGTGCCAAGCAGTTTGACATCCTGCGGACATCGGGTCCTGGTGAAGACTCCAGTGTCCAAGAATTTTGTCCAGGTGCCTGTAATACACCAATTACAAATCGGGTGCTGGTGCGCTGATAAAAAAACCTTTAGGGTTACAGAATGAAAAACAAATGCCATGGAAGCAGTAACATACAGGCACACAGTGGAAGAGATGCCGCTCCCAAAGATGTGAATCACAAGGATGTGGCATTGAGAACGGTGAGAAGTCAGTGTACTTGTTTGTCCTCCAAGTTGACCCATCCTACATAGATGATACAGTAAAATAAGCTTAGCAGGCACTAAAGGACAGTTTTCCAAGAGTTTATGAGCCTCAGCCCATTACCTTGAAAGCACCAATGTAGTACTCATTCCCAAGCATATCCTGAACCATTCCCCGGTACCGGACCAGGGTGTTTGGTTTGATCAATCCAAGATTTGATGCATCCAACACCGGAACCTGGAATAGTTTTTATTTTGGCATTAAAAGCCTCGCTTGCAAACACGTTACGAAAAATGCGTGCAGCAAAAAGGAGACCCTTTGCTCCTCCCAAGAATATGAAAACGTAAGTTCCTAACGCGTGTTCTTATTTGTGCAGATTATTGATTAATTAAAATTAAATGACTCAATTTATGCGACTAGTCAATCTATATCTTGAATCGCCACCCAGATCCATAGGTAAACCAGTGTAAAGTAACCGGGAAAAAACACAAAAATCAAAAACAGAAAGGGCAAGGGCTGATCCTTCACCTTGCCAAGGCCGTCTTGCTCGAAGAGGAAGGAGCGGAAGAGGTCGCCGGCGCCCCAATCCTTGCCCCGGAACGCCGCCACAGGGTCGGCTCCTCCGGACTCCGCGGCCGCCGCCGCGGCCGTCCTCTCGAAGGTGGCGCGCACCGCGCCCAGCGGGTTCCCGACGAGATCGTACTGCGGCCCCACCATCACTCTCTCTCTCTCTCTCTCTCTCTTCTTCTCTCTCGCGCTGGGGTTTGGCACTCGGGAGCAACGGCGGGAGAGGTGGGCAGGCGAGGGGACGAGAGGACTGAGGCCTGAGGGGAGGGGTGATATAGCGGCTCGGGGTTTTGGCGCCACTGGCGGCGGCGCTTCCCGCCGTTTCCTGCCCGCTTCCCGCCATCGCTCTTGGGCTTGGGCTGGGTAAGTAAGTCTCTTGAGCCGAAGTAGGCCAAGTTTTAAATGGGCCAATATCCACAATGTGTAGACCTATGAAGGCCCAGTCTGAACGTTCTTGGAAGAAATGAAACGGGCCTAAAATATTTCCGTCCTGGAACCCTTGTGTAGGTGGGCCCCACAGCTTCTGTCTGCACCTTTGTGGTTGTGGGCGAGCACCTCCGCCGCGGTGAGGCTTCTCCGGCGAGGAATGCGGCTTAGGGAGCGGTGGAGAGGGCGGCGGCCGGCGAGTCGCCTTTAGCCCAGGCGGCGGAACGCTGGTGCCTGGTGGTGGTGGGCGACGAGGAGGGGAAGGATGAAGATGCCCGGTGCGGACATGAGCTTGCGGAACGCGAGGAACACATAACAGAAGACTGAGATATACAGTACTATAAACTAGTACAAAAGAATGCAAACTACTACTGTTGACATCATGTCCATCTACCAGGTTACACGTGGAGTGGAGCATAAGAAAATAGCTTTCAGGCAGATCACTCGTCTCGAGCTGAGGTATCATCCTCTCAAGAGTGAGATCCATTTACTGACAGCACATATATTTATAGTATATGCCAGAAAGGAAGAAAAAAATAGAAGGCCAAAAATGGAACAGGAACAGGGTTGCCTTCCAACCCTAGTATCTGCCTACCAAGCTTAATTCTTTATAGCACCGTATGCTAGTAACAGAACAGCCTTCATCACGCCGAGTACTTTGAGCTCCACATTGGTACCTTCAGGGGTTCGTCGTCGGTGGCACTGCCCCCGTTTTCAGCAGCGCTCAGGGAGTCCGACATCAGAGGGTTTGATTCACCCTCTTTATCCTGTGATGTCAGTGACATGCAACTTGTCAAGAAAAGCTTCTAGAGAACTAGAAAAAACATAGTAATGTTTCCACAACAATATAAATGTTGCATATCAAGTGAAAAGATTTGACATAAGATCAATGGAACAACAAAGATTTATAGATCTGTTCGACATAAGATCAATGTCACCAGACTAATGAGAATTTCAGTTTCAAACGTCCATGGAATTTATCTGTTCGAATGTTATCTGCTCAAAACCCGGTACTATCGATGGAATTTATCCACTAAAAACCCAATACTATCCATGGAATTTATCTGCTGAAAACACGATACTATCCATGGAATTTAGCTAACCATTGCAGAACATACCTGAATGACTTGCGGGGAGACTTCTGCTGGTTTTTGCTGAGTCTCTCTAGTGCAGAAGTATGAATACAAAACCATCCCAATTACTGCAATTAGGATTCCAAGTATGTTTCTCCAGCTAAACGGATCGTGAAGCAGAACATAGCCAAAGGTGAGAACCAAGCATGTTTTCAGATGGCCAAGAACTTGGTAAGTTACAGGAGATGTCTTCCCAATCACAAGAAAAGTGCTGAAGTTTACTGAGACTGAAATTAGGCATGACAACACGATGAAAAACTGCAGAGACAATAAATGCAGACCCATGATCAGATGAAGTAATATCCACAATTAACATAAACTCCCCAAAGCCCAATTTAATGCTTACCAGAACTTGAGTTGTGTAATCGAAAGCAAAGACATTTTGGTTAGTCAAAAATCCATCAAGGAATGGACCGATAAGGAACAAAGTCAATGCTTGGTATGGGCAAGATTGGTACAGAAGCTGCGTTGAAGATACCTTGAACTTCTTCTGTATTGTATTTGTCATCTGATGGCTTGTTAAGGACTCAAGTTATTCGTCACAGAACACTAATGCTCAAATTAAATGCCGCTTTAGTGGCAACTACCCCCTTTTTTTAATGATGAGGAAATATGCATATCACTTAGATGAATGTGCTGATGTGCAATGAGATGATGACAATGCTAAACAAGACAATGTATACCATGTTTAAAATTTATGCTCAACAGGTAAACTAAATAAAACAGTAGAGGAAGAACTAGCCTCTATTGTTCACATATTAGCGCTTTGCCCCCCTTTTGCGATATTAAGAACCTCAAACACATGCAAAGTTTGTTGTATGCAAATGATTCTGTGACAGATGTACCACATAAAAGAAAATAATGAGTATATGTACAATTGAAAGGATACGATCTGAGCAATACAGGTTGTGATGATTGCCAGCAGGGACAGTATGGATCCTACAGTGTTGAGTTGCAGATCAGTTACAGTTGCAACACCAACACCAACAAGGAGCACACTAAGGGAGAGCTTGATATTCCGACTGCACAGTAAGGTCAGTGAAAAAGATTAGATGATATATTATAAAGCTGCATAAAACACATGACGTAGTACAAACAAACCTAAATTTCTTCCTGAAGAAAAGGGTCTCCAATATAACAGTACAGGGAATAATAGCCAGCTTTGTCATCTGAACATAAACAGTACTTTGTTATGAGCTTGGTGGAGTGATTAGCATGTGAGATGGAGAGCATGAATAGCGCCAAACTGAAACCATGTTTCTAGGATGTTTTTGGCCCATCCTGATATACCTTTACTGATGACAACACATCATGTTATGGGCGCCGAATAAGAAATTTGTGCCAGATCACTTAAGTTTGGATGAATACAAATAGAATTAGAGAAAAAAAAGGGATGTATACCTGATAGAAACCAACAGAATTGAAACCCAGACTCAAGTTAAGAAGTCCAATCGATATGCCATTGAGCACTCCAAATCCCATGACGGTCCTTGCATCGAAAGGTTTGTGCTCAAAGAGCTTCATACATAATGCCACATGGAGAGAGCAGAACGTAACCAGGAGATGCCAGCTTGTCAAAGTAGTGGCTGCGAAACAAATACCGCATTTCATTAACACTTGGAGGAAACCCTATTATTGTCTGTTTATAGACGGACTATCACTTCACGACACGTGGTGACACTGTAAATTAATGCGATCGGATTCCAAAAATAGACCAAACGGTAAAAACATATCCATGTGCAATCAATAGCAAAAGCGCGACGTGTTTTACTGCTAAAGATCACAGAGACCATTTTGGTATCACTTAAGCTGAACCTAGCCCCTTTTCCACGGTATAGCCATTTCCAGTAAGTCACCTTAGCCCTATCATATGAACTCACAGTTCACTCATTTTCCAACTCACGACACCAAATATTCGATTCACAGATATTCAAGCTAATTTGCGCTTGCCCCTGAAACTGTGAAATCTCTCGCAGCACCAGTCTCCTCATACCAATTCACAGCACAAAGTCGCTGTGCACTTGTGCAGCATCAACCAATTCCCGCTGCACCCGCCTGGACTAATCTTGACCTCGCGCCTCAGCAGACAGCATATACGAGTAAAAACATGGAGCAGAAGCATCTAATAGCCAAACAGTAGCTGAACGGAAAGGAGACAAGCATCTCGGACAAGATTGGATCTCATACCAAAGTTGAAGCCGAGGGAGCTCATGAGAGCCTTGTTGCAGATGACGATGGAGACGGAGGACACCACCGAGAGGCTCAGCGCCCCCACCGTCCCCAGCTGGAACTTCTCCCCCGCCACCCCCATTTCCAACCCGTCGCAGAAAGCAGACACGCAGAGCCGGAGAACGCAAAAACTCGCCGGCCCCAAAGCACCAAACCACGCCGCCGACCAGCACCTGCAAAGCACAAAAGGTCACATTTCGATCAAGCAACCGCAGCAGGAACACCAGGAAGCAGCCAAGAGCCGGCCTTTCTGGCCAAAACTACCTCTTTGCTCCCAAAGAACAGAATTCAGCCAAACGAGGCAAGATCTGGGAGACGAGCTCGTGAATCTGAGCTGCGCGAGGGACTGGCAGTGGCACGGGGACCTGAGAAACGAGCTGGAGCAGGACAGCAGGGGCCGGATCAGGTGTGCTTGGCTTCGCGGCTGCGTTCTTGGCCTCCTCCCTCCCCCCTCTCCTGCTCACCGGAGACGGAGACGGGTGTTTTATACAAAAGAAAAGAAAAGATATTGTTGCGAGTATATGGTCATCTCGGGTTGTTGGTGGTTGCTGAGGGGCAGATGTGTAATTATTATTTTTTGTCGGGGTGATCAAGGAGTGTCAATTTTGATCTGTTCGCTCGGTCGTAAACGATCATGTATTATAATTAGAACAATATTTTTCTCTCACATCAAACCAGCTAGCAGTAATAATCCATGATCGTTTCAGCCGAAACGAACAGGCTGTTTGTTTGGACTTTGGAATGTATTGTACTTTGCACGTGTTTAATGAGATTTGAAAATTTTGTATTTGAAAGTATATATATTGTTTGGTGAGGTGTTTGGTGGACTCACCTCGAATACAAGCTGGCAAGATCCAATTGTCGTTTCAAAAAATAGGTCCAAATACTTAATAGGAGTACCTCATTTGCCTCGTACGATTGATTGACAGATAATCTCTTATTGTCGGCGAATTTGTGATGTGTTTTTTAGAGTACTCTTATATTATATGTGAATGGAGGCTATCATCTCCCATTTATTGAATATTATTATAGTGAGGTTGTTTTCGTGTTGCTTAGTGGATGCCACTTAGGTCATGTTGGCTTGTCTTATAATTCGTATTTTTTCGTTTATTATTTTAGCCGGAACAGCGTTTTCCTCTCACAACAAATTAGTCAAAACAGTGTTTCGGCTTTTTTCAGAGAAGTGAACGGGCCTTAACTTGTGGCCATCTTGGTATCTAATCGACCCTTTACTCGTTGTCAATCAATAAAAAAATAATGCTCAAATGCTGCACTGCTCTTTCTTTTTCTGCCAAAAAATCATTGTCCACAAATCTGTACTAAGGTCGTTGTTAACACTTGAAATTTGACACGTGTCGGTTTGAGATAACTAAGGTCTTGTTTAAATTCCAGGGTAAAGTTTTTGGATGTCACGTTGTGTGTTATATGGGGTGTTCAGATACTAATAAAAAACAAATTACAAAATCCGTCAGTAATCCGCGAGACGAATTTATTAAGCCTAATTAATTCATCATTAGCACATGTGTTACGGTAGCACCACATTGTCAAATCGTGGACACGTCTCACAAATTAGTCATAAAATATACAATTAGTTATTTTTAGTCAATATTTAATACTTTATATATATATGTTTAAATATTGGATAAGATACGAGCAAACTTTAACTTTAGAGAGAGAAACTGGACGAGCCCTAAACGAAATTACAGTATCGGTCCACCTCCACTCGAAAAATGTACCGTGTCTCGTCAAGAACCCCACTCTTTGTTTGTTTTTTGTGAAAAGTTGCGATGCTCTTTTGGCGGTACAATTTGTAGGTGCATGGGTTTATGGAGCACAGACACAAGTGTGTCCTTGCTGCTGGCTCCCCTCTGCACAGTCGATAGCATCGAGAAACAGTATATGCGTGAAATTCGCTCACTGCGCTGGGATCTTGCATGTTCGTGGGAATCTCTACGCGGTGATCCGTGCGGGAGTACCACTCCATTTTCATCACCACATTGGAGTATGAATGCCGCCATCAAAACGAGTCCTTGTACCTCTGTTGCTCCAGCACTTAAGATGTACAGCCCGTTGGTCTCGGCCGAATTGGCTTATAAGCCATGGCTGAAAGTACTGCTAGCTGATTTGGTGTGAGAGAAAAACACTGTCCAATCCGTGAATTATAAGTTAGATACGAGCGAATAAGCCGAAACGAAAAGGCTGCAGTGGCGGACCAAGATTTGAACCGAGGGTAGTCCTAGTCAAAATTTTTGTATGCAATACGGTAAATTCCAATAGCAAATTTGAGAACACGGATATAAAAGAGAACACACATCTTACGATGGATGGCTAAGGATGCCTTATGTATATCTGTATTTATTTTCTTAAAGGAAAATGAACCGTATTTAGGCGTGACGTAAGGGTGATGTCATCAAGCTAATAAGGAGGAAGGGGCTTCGCTCGCTCTCGTGGTGTCGCCGCTGACCGTGTCGCCGCTGACCGCAAAATCTCTTCTCTCCTTCCCATCCGGATCTCCATCGTCGCCGCTCGACAGGAGGACCTCCACACGCTGCTCGACTGCTCTTCGCCGGAGTCCCCTTCCTCCTCCTTCTCTACAGCCATGCCCCTTCCTCCTAGGCACTATCGCGTCCGCTCAGCCGCCTTCACCTCGCTCGCGCTCCGCGGGCTAGTCCAGCCGCCTGCGCCTCACCGTCACTTGGCATGTCCGCGGGCGGACGGCGCACGGCGACGCTGGACTGCGGTTGATTGGGAAGCCGGCCAGATGCTTGGCGCGCCGCGGCCGGCGGGGCGCCGGTGGACTGGCGGAGCCGCAGAGCACTGTGCCTGTGCCTGTGCCTGTGCGTGCGGGCATGGCCACGTAGGGCAGCGGCCGGTGAGGGACCTGCGCTCGAGCCTCGGGGCTCGGCCGGGGGGCGGCGGTCGCTCCTCGCTACTTGCTCGCACCTGGAAAAGTCGAGGTCGAGGGCTGCGGTCGCGAGGGGGCGAGATGGCGAGCGCTTGGGCCAAACTTTTCGTGGGCTCTGCGAAGTATTAGAAAATGTCTGGGCCTAAATTTGCGGGTAGTCCCGGGCCTACCTGGACTACCCACTGGGTCCGCCACTGACAGGCTGGTAGTATAGGAGTGCTTGCCCCTAGAAAACATAAGTTCTTTTTTGTTAATCCCTATGTCCCAAATTAAATTAATTTGTAGAGAGTTTAAACAAATTTATACAAAAAAGAGCACGTATATTTATGACACGAAATAGTTTCACTTAGGATGATATATGGATTGATTTATTTTGAGACAGAGCGGGATAGCATAAACATACTCTCTACGTCTACAAATGTAAGGACATGTGAGTTTAGAACAATTTATGCAGGACAAGAAAAAAAAACACATGTACATACACTCAATCAAGCACCTAATTTAGGGTGGCACACAACTAAAATATGTCTATTCGATCGGCCACACTTTGTGTCCCAAAATAAGTACATTTCCAGCTTCTAAGTATGCATTTGGAAAAGTGCTTGTCCAGGTGCATGCATAGAAATGCAGTTATTTGGAATGAAAGGATTATTCGATGCCATAAAATGACAAACCACTAGCGACTAATTATTGCTATTTATTAGACCAAAAGTGCTTACATTTATGGATAAATTTTAAATCACTGGAGTCCTTAAATTTGTGAACAGAGGGAGTATGTTGCTTTTTATTTGAACCGAACTACCCGTAGCCAAGTTGGCGTTAGTGTGCGAGTTGGGTATAACTTAGATGATTATTAGGTTCTCTATGATAGAGTTTGTCCATCTAAGTTCAAGTTTTAAACTTGCCATGGAGCTTTTTTTTTTGATACATTCTAAGGATTAGTAGTGCTACATTCTTTTAGTAGTAATAAGTACTGTGTCCAGCAATCTAATATCTGCCGATCCAGCTTTTAGGTGGTGCTCATAAGGATATGGTGTTTGTGCATATTCATAGGGTTGTGTGCGCGCGTGAATGTAATTGTCTGTATTTGTATTTGTATTGTTTCCATAAAATTAAATTGCCGTTGTAAAAGGGATCATATAGATGAATGATGTAAATTTATTTTTAGTTATAAACAAGCTAGAGACGTCTTGGACTATCTGAATTTCTGAAGTCAATTATTTTAGACATTGACCTATCTTTTTTATAATATATCTATTAAATCATTTGTTTGTGAAAAATATATTTAAACAAATATACTCATAGATATCCAAACATTTTTTCTAGAAAAAGGAGAGTAAAGATAATTTGTAGCCAAAGTGTGTGATCTAAGGCACCTCAAAACGCCATTTAATATATGTGACCGGAAGTCCAGAAAGACTGTAGAAAACGACACATATACAGTGCAACGTACACAGGCCAGAAGGAATAATGAGGAAACAAACCCACGGAAAAAGGGCACAAAAGGACGGGACGCCACCTTGGCATGCATGATGATGATCATTCTCGCGGCGTTGGTGTATGTTGCTTTGAAACAAAGGTATATATATGGAGAGTATATTCAGTAGACAGCTACAAAATAAGTTATTATGTAGCCACCTCCATTTTACGATAATTTTATATACTAATTTATGATAATGTCAATACATATTTACGATAGTTGTGTTACTATAACACATAGGGATATTTACCATAATGTTATAGTAAACCACTTAGTAAGGAGTTACTGTAATCTCGTAAATTAACATAGTAATTATCGTAACTCAAAGTGGCTATAGAATAAGTTATTTTGTAACCAGCTACAGGGTAGTAGTTCTACGGTAAGACTATTCTACAGCTGGTCACAGAATAACTTATTCTATGGCCACCTTGATTTGCGATAATGTTTGTACCAATTTATGATAATGACAATACACGTTTACGATACATGTGTTACTATAATTCAAGATGATACTTACCATAATGCTACAGTAATCATTTATGAGGGAGTTACCATAATCTCGTAAATTAGTATAGTAATTATCATAACTCAAAGTGGTCATAGAATAACTTATTCTGCGGCCAGCTACAGAACAGTATGTCTATAGATAGACCCAGCTGGGGTTTGGCCGTGTGGATAAGGAGAAGGAAGGGGAGGGATGATATTGACGCATGGCAGCATGGGCGAGAGGATGAGCGGCGAAGAGGAGGAGGAGGGTGGGTTCGGTGGCACGCCACTGTCGTGGAGGACTACTTTGGGATTAGTCAATAATTAACTGAGTAATAAATTGAAAAGCAGGTAGCATATGGAATGGGAACGCAGCCAAGTTGTGTTCGTTTTGGATGGCCTCCACCTGCTGCTTATTGCCATCTGCTACAGGAAGTAATAGGAGGTCGCTTTCGTTGGGAGGTCGCCGAACCCACCGACACTCTCAGCTCTCTCCCGGCCGGAGCTAGCTGCCTCTCTCAGACTCAGATCAGAGCCAGTAGTCCATGCCCATTCACTGTTCATGGTGTTGGAGGCTGACACCGACGCCAAACAATCATGCAGTCCAATGGTGGTCTGAATTCTGAATCGTTTGATCGATTCTGCATATGACTGGATGGACGGAGGATGCATGGCATGCAGGCTGTAAAAGCTAGCTTGTCCTTGCTCGCTCATTGCCTCATTCCAGTACTACATGTGTTGTTGCCTGCCACTGCCAGGCGCCAGCACGAGCTAGCTAGTCGTAGGTCTCTCCCGGCCCTCCCCTTGCAGTGAGTTCTGGACGGCATGGACACCGCTAGTGCTCACCTTCCACTGTGCTGAGATGCGAGTGAATGTTCATGGGCACGTACGTCGTCTCCGACATCCGATCCTGCGTGCTCCACTCGATCGGCATGCAGGTTCATATGCAGCATACTAGTATGCATGGATGATGGCGACGACGCGCGCGTACTTCAGTTCTCCTCGCTCGATCCGTCTCGTCGCCGTCGGTCCAGCGTCTACAATAATCTACACTGACGCACTCGCAGTGTCATCGTAGCTAGTGGAGCCGTGGAGATCTGGACTGGAGGAGCAATCTCTTCAATTAACATACTCATATAATAATGCAGGGATATAGATAGATTTATATTCGAATTCAACACAGGCCGTCCGGATCCTGTTCCTGTCCATCCTCCACTGAATATGAGAGATGCATCCCTTCATCACAAAAGGGACCAGGATATCAGTGGTAGACCGGTAGGGTGGCCGGTGGTAGCAGCAGCAGCCAGCAGCCATGCTTACTCTACTGGCGAGGCTAGGGTTTACTCCGTAGACGACTACAAAAATGGAGACATGTTTGGTGAGCTTTATGGCCGCCGTCCTTTCCAAACCGAAAGGTTTTTTCGTGTTGCCTTCTGCTTTTCGTTTTTACTCTAGATAATATAGAGGTACGCATCTACAGTTCTTCGTCGGTAAAAACTTTGGGGCCGGAGAATATGTGTATGCATTCAATCAGGACGTACTCGGGTTGGCGCCTGCCACGACGGTCGACGGCAAAGATCCCAACCATGCACACCCGTCCCAAATCGAACGTGTGGTGGCAGTTTCGGTCAGGGACGAGCCAACTAAAACAGTTCCTTCATCTGTAGCGCACTTGAAATGTACTTATGACAATCAAGGAGAGTTTTCTCTTTGATAGATTACTGCCATAGTGATGGTGTAGAAACAGTTAATCCTTCATCCGACGTCACCTGGAGCCTTCCTCTAAGCCCGGTAATGGATACGGAAGAAACAAGAAAAACTTCGCCTGTGACCAACCCCTGACGCTGAAACGGTGAAAGTGAAACCATTCAATGCAAGTCTCAGGCCGCTGAGTCTGTTGGCCTTCAATTCTGGGAGATGTTTTCTTTGCATGCCTTCGTATGGACTGTTGACTCTCTGCACAGCTCCCAAGCCAAGTGCCAACCAACTTGATTTGCAACATAACCAACCAAGCGACGGACAGAGAATCAGGTGGCTTTCATCCGACACGGATGCGATCGAGGACGCCATGCATCATGCACGGCAAATGGGTCCTCTGTTTCCAACTCCTCCTTCATAGCGCATGCCATTGGGCCTCTCTGTTTTCGGCTCCTCCTTCGTTGCTGCCGACATTGTCTCCCTAAACTATGCGAATCACCCATGCATAATGCATGGGAGGAGATCTATCGTTGTCGTTTCATGGGAATTATTCAGCTCGTTATGTCGTCAGCAGGGCAGCATCAATGGCCAGTTAGTGCCTGTTCGCGACGACGACGACGACGACGAACAGTGCTTTTTTCTCGAGTCTTTGGTAGGCAGTTAGTTAGGCGCACGACTTCTGGATTCTTGAAGCTATCGTCGCAGCCGTCCACATCAACAGCGCTCCAATAGATGGAGTAGGTCCATGCCGTGATCTCCGGGGCAGATCAAATGGATATGCAATCCACGTGCAATCCACTTATCCACGCCACGTTTAGGTACGGTTTAGTCCGAGGGATTATGGAACGTAGCCTGCTCCTTAATTAGTCATGAATACTTGGCCTACTCTTTAGAACATCTACAAGAGTCTTTCTATATCATTTCACCATCAAACGGTTTCTCTATATCCGGTGCACACTATAAAGAGCCATTTTCGCTCTCTATCGTTGACTATTGAGAAATCTAGAATAGAGAATGACAATACTTGGATAAATGAGCTATTGTAGGAAAAAATTTTCCACCAAAATCTCTATTCCTGTCAATTAGAAAGGATATAAAGAGTCTTTTGAAATCGCTCTTAACTAAAATCCAGCATACTTTAAAAGCTTGGAGCCTTGAACTATTAGAGCATCTCCAAGATCATGTCTCTGAAACTCACTCTCTAAATCACTTGGAGAGCCATTTAAATAAAAATCGTTCTCTATATCTCTTTATTTATCAATAGCTTTCCTATATCTTGTGCGCAACACTCTATAGAGTCAGTCTCGCTCTCTTTTGCTAGGAAGAAATCCAGAATATGGACATCTAATTAAAGAAACTGTTGGAGGATAATTTTTATGAAAATGTTTACTTCTATCAATTAGGAATGATATAAAGATATTCTTATTGGAGTTGTTCTTAGAGCATCTCCAAGAGTCATTTTTTTAAATTCACTATCTCAAGATTTGAAGAGCCATTTGAATGAAACTAATCTTTTATATCTTTTCACCCTTCAACATATCTTCTCTATATCTTTTGTGCACTCTAGAGAGCCGTCTCTGCTCTTTATCTCTGGCTAGCGAGAAATCAAGAATTAGAGAATGACAATATTTAGATATCTTATTAAAAACTGTTGGAGGTTTTCTTTCTTTACCAAAATCTCTATTCCTATCAATTAAGAAGGATTTTAAGAGGATCTTGAAGTTGCTCTTAGTAATCTCCAAATATTTAGCTTTTAATAAACACAAAAAAAAGATATGAAGAGCTTCTTACCTTTACACAAATGTGGGAGTAATAAATAAGGGTATGTTTTGGTGTTAGAAAACTATGGTACCATGAATAATGTAGTTTATAAGCCAGTGGCATATAAAATTATGGGTTTAGAAAGGAAAAAAGGTGTCCATCATAGTTTTTTTTCTAAAAATCCAAAATATTATGGCTTTAACAATACCATGGTCCTAAAATCTAAACAAAATTGTTGCATCTCGACCATTCTGAAACGATAATATTTTCCAAATACCCTAGCTCTCTCTAAAAAGAAAATAAGCATAATTTTATGGCCTTTCCAACTTGACTAGGTTCAGGTTCAAGTTTGAAAGGCCTTAAAGTTATATGTCTATCTAAAGGCCCTATATATAGAGCATCACAAAGAAAACCAATTTTTTTGTGTATAATTGGCCCCGTTCGCTTCGCTGAAAAACAAGCCGAAACACTGTTCCGATTAATTCGTTGTGAGAGGAAAATACTGTTCCGGCTGAAAAAACAAGCTGAAAAAGACAGATTATAAGAGAACGAATAGGGCCAATATGCATAGAGACTAGCCTAGGAAGGATTGCAAGAACAAAAGGCCAAAAACTCCAGCAACAAGAAGTAGATCTAGCCAGTAGCCGCGCCGGCGTAGAAATTTTAGATTCTCCAATGGATTAGACTCGTAATTTGCTTTGTGGATATTTGAGAAGAATCTTTACATAAATTAGTGGGCATTATATTGTGAGCAGACATTGTGCTTGTACATAGAATGTGTCTAGATTTAAGATTGTTCATTTCTTAGCAAGAAAGTTATGGAATTCTGTGTCAAACGAAATTAATGTATCAATGTCTAATGCCTGATTTTGAAATCAAGAATTATTTTTTTACAAAAACTTAAAATGGAAATATTTCATCACTAGGGTTGTTGCAAAACCATAGGGAAAGAAACTTTGCAAATGTGACATGTAAGCAAGGTTCCCTACCATTCAGATAATTAGTAGGGAAACTATTATTATTATATTATTCTTAGAAGGAATCGTAGGGCACATCTTCTTTCCCGACAGTATTTCTCCTACAAATCTTTTCCTAGTAAGAACTCTTGGGCAACAGTTTCCCTACACATTTTGGGTCGTTCCCTAGTAATATTAGCTGCAGGAACATTGTTGATTATGGTAGTGTATAGAGCATTACAAAAAAATCCAAAAATTATATACATATAGGCAATGTTTTGTATGACAAACACACTAAGTTGGCTTCCAAATGATAAACTTAGGAGCTGGACATTAGAAGGCCAATCCCAAATAGAAAGTTTCATTTCGCTGTCCTGAACGGTAAGAGTTAATGAATGAAACAATCCCTTCAATGCATACAATTATTTTTTTTGAGGCCAGACACAAGATTAGAGACCTCAGATGAGATGAAACCTCTCAAGTCCCTTCAATGCATACACTTATATATTTTTTCATATGTATGTTTCATAGTCCTGGAAATATTGTATAATTAATTTAATCTAAACGAAACTTCTCCCCCTATCCCTCCCCTTCCTTTATCTCGCATCCATGTCGTTGACTTTGTTCACCTGACACGCTATTAAGAGTTGGAACACCATTAGAATTGACCAAAGAACCAAATCAAGAGTGGATGCAACAGTGGCAGTTAATGTGCGACGGGTCCGCGTGGTCGTGAAGCGCACAACCCCTCCCGCCGCCCGCCTCCACACCACCACCCATGGGCTGCTCTGCCCACTGTTTGCCAACCTCACCCATTCGACCCCGTCCTTCGGCTAATCCGTCGCTCCCGTCAACTAGTCACCGCCAAGCCGCCCTGCCTCTACTCCACCCCTACGGCCGCCTCCACCACCACACTAGCGGTTCGGGGGCCGCCCACCCATGCTAACACAGGGATCTAGGGATTTGGGAAGTAGCAAACCCTAACGGGGGGAGGGGGGTGAATTGCTCTAGGTGGAGGTAGTAGATGGAATGACTATTGATATGTGAAACAACATGGTTCCTTTTTTTTTGGATATAATAATATAGGGAGCCAGAGTGATAGCGGCAGTGACAACCAATGGGCCCGTTGGTTCCAGCCAAAAACCAAAAATTTTTTATAGTTGGTAATCAACCTTGCGGCACATGCATGGAGTACTAAATGTAGACGAAAAAAAAACTAATTGCACAGTTAGCCGAGAAATCGTGAGACGAATCTTTTAAGCCTAATTAGTCTATAATTGGACAATTTTTATCAAATAAAAACGAAAGTGCTACAGTAGCCAAAGCCAAAAAATTTCGGAACTAAACGGGGCCTGGACAAACTGGGAAAGTCAATCTATGTAATTGAGCTATAAACACCAATGAACATATCGAAATTACTATTTAATCAATGGAGATTAAATTAAGCAAAGGGAACCATGGTCCACGTTGGCCTCAACTAAGCTCCGCCCTGAATGAACCTTTAGACTTCAATTTTTAGCAAGGTCTTGGACATTGCAACTATTATTTGATAATTAATATTAATTAAGGTCCCATTGATGTTTTCTTTTTTCTTAAAAAAACAAAACTCAGTTAAAAAAACTCACAAAAGCACCCGCACTGGTTGGACACCACGCTTTAGATCGGATGGCCCAGATCTCGAGACACGCCCCGCGCCGGTCGCCTTCGCCACTCGACCGTTACCACAGGAGAAGCAGAGCCGCGGCGGCCGAACCGCCGCCTCCCTCCAGGCCTCCCCCATGGCGTCGCCGCCGCCTGGTCCTCCGGCATGGTCGGTGACCCTGAACCTAAGGCACCGCGGCGGGCTGGAGATCCGCGCCGCCGCGGAGAACTTGCTCCCGGGGTGGGGCCGTGGCGGGGAGCGCCTGTCCCTGCTGCTCCGCCTCCGCCGCCGCCGCCTCCTCTCCGTCACTCCCAATGCGGCGACCACCCCGCGGCTGCCACACAGCCCGAGACGCCGCCTCGAGGCAGCAGGATAGTCCGCTTCCTGCGGAGCAGGTGGGCGCGGCTGCCGCGGGTCACCTCCATTTGGCGGCGCAAGAAGCAGCCCCCGGCGCGCGTCGCCGCCGCTGTGCAGCGGGACCGCCGGGATCAGGTGACCCGATCTCCCTAGTTCTTTAAGCACTCGCTTCCTCAGTGTATCCAATTCTTGATTGGTTCTTGCCTGCGTGCAGTGGAGTGGAACGCTGACGCGGCCTGGCTTCTGGGCAATGGCATGGACGCCTAAGTCGGCGGCGACGCTGCGGTTCGTCGTCGTCGTCGCCGCCGCCCTCGCCGTAGCCGTGGATATTTTCGCGGCGTTCAGCATCACGGTAAGCCAATACTCCGGTTTCAGCATCTTGGATTCGCCGATTTGAGCATGGTTGAACTCTGAATTTGAACTCGGGCGGGTGTGCATCGGCTGCTTCTTGCAGCGTGACTTCAGCAACCGGAGAGGAGGCTGCGACAGCAAACCGATTGCACGCTGGGCCAAGTTCTTGGAGTTGATGGAGCAAACCGACAGCAAAAACGAGTGCATTTGCCATATAAAATAAATTGGTTTTCAACATTTCTATTAACAAAGGGTTGCCATAGCAGGGATCTGAGAGTTGAAGTTCAGGGCACAAAAGGTCCGGTGAATCTAATTGCTACATTTCTGTAGCTTTTGACGAACTTTACTTACAATATTCAGAAGTCTAATAGATTAGCATTGTTCAACATCAGATGATCCTCCCAGAATCACTAACAACCAATACTAATTCACAAATCCAGATTTCCACAGGCATATAACAAGGCGAGATTATGGCAAAGACCAACACTAAAAAAACTAATGGTTAAAGTAAACACTAATATTTACAAACAGACACTAAAAAAGAGCGAGGTGCCCTTAAATGATCGTATGGACACAGAAGAACTCCTTAGACGCATGTAAGTGCTTGCTCCTGCCTTTCGCGGGCGTGAAATGAGTTCTTCCCTACATTGTCATTTCATTCCCCTGAAACTTTACCGTGTCGATCGCCAGTTTGTCTTACAGAACTCGCTGCTTTCTCTGCAGGGAAGGTGTCTGAACTTGGACTGCTGAAACTTGGAAATTTATCTTCTTGCTTCTTGTCCACCTTCTGTCCAAAGAAAATGCTCATATCAATGTCACTCTGAAGATTCTTGGTCTGAAATGGGTTCGATAATTCAATTTTACTGCCAAACATATCTGAAACAGGTGCTGCATGTGAATTTCATCTTCAGAAACAGGATTCTTAGGTCCCTGATAAATAGAACGAACTTTTGAAGCAGGCCTCTTTTCAGCTGACTCCACAGTTGGATACATGCTCAAATCTCGAGCAGCATTGAAAGAAGGTTTATCCTTAATGCATCATGGTGCAACTCTATTGATCAGTTAGTCCAGTGACACTTTAAATGGGAAGTAGGAGAATCCCAATCAGAAAATTTCTCCTTAAGTGACAAAAGACAGCTTGGTTCTCGAGTTCTTGGCTGCCCAGTAACACTTTGCGACCAATAACTTGTCTCCATTTTCTTCTGAGGTGCTGTTTCTTTCCTCTATCAAACTTTTTCTGGATTGTTAAATAGTGACCTCCCATGAAGATGTGCATCCATGTTTTGCACGATTCTTCACTGCAGCAGATAAGCATTATTCTTCATCTGATCTTATATGAAACTCACCATTCTCATTCATCTTATTCTTCATCTGATCTGCAGCAGATAAGCATGATTCTTCACTGCAAAGAGCAATTCTGAAAGGATCGGCAGCAAATTCCTAATAATTTAGCTTATCCGATCTTATATGAAACTCATCATTCTCATTCATCTTATTCTTCATCTGATCTGCAGCAGATAAGCATGATTCTTCACTACAAAGAGCAATTCTGAAAGGATTGGCAGCAAATTCCTAATAATTTTGCACGACGTATAAGAACAATAAGGAATCAGAAGCCTAGAACTCATTCAGACACAGTTACAAGTAAATCCTCGGATACCTTATTGGGCTCCTTTCTCTGAACCATTGACCATGTCAAAAAGGCCAAACAGAAGGACCAAAAGTGTTATTTGGGTTGGATATTTTCTTACTTGGTGGGTGCCTGACAAGAATGAAAGAAACATCAGAAGTATTGTATTACCATAATATGCATGAGGCTTCATTATGCTTTACCTTTCCCACTTTGAAAAGTTAAGTGCCCTCATCATGCATCAATGAATGATCAGAAAAGAGATCATGTGAGGAAGGAATTGCCTCAATGAAAATTGAAACACAATTTTTTCAGAGCAGAAAAAGGGTAGTCATAATTTAGTAATAGTGAGACAAGTATGCAATGGAATCATACTGTTAGGTGACTTATAGAGTTATAGTCCATAACATAACAAAAAGAGTACAAAGAGAATCCACCATTAATTCCAAGAATCTCATATACTCCTATGTCAGAACATAAACTGACATGAACCGACCGAATATCGAAAATGTTGCTGGAGCAAAATATGTACGAAGATCATCAGAAACCGAATGTGCTGTTGAATCTGTCTCATACAGATGATGGCTATGCGAGCATGAAATGAAATTTACACGGCAAAAGATTCACGCAATATTAAACACTGTTTACATGGTGGAAGAGATCTCAGTACATAGGGTACACGAACACACAACGATGCATGTAGCTGAGCTCGATCAGCCCCGCTTGACGGGATCGAAGTTAGAGACGGCGACGACGGCGCCAACGATGGCGACGAGCACGACCCCGCCGGAGACAATGCTGAGGAGGAAGTTCTTGAGCGACGGCGAGATCCCCGGCGCGGCCTCCGCGACCTCCGGCAGCACCAGCGCCGCCGCCACGGCAGCCGCGGCCGCCCACTCCTTGGCCGGGTGCTGCTTCTGCGCGGACGCCCGGACGACGGCCATCCTCCTGGCCGACTGACGGGGCGCGACGACCCGGAGCGACGACGCGTTGCTGCCGGCGCAGAGGGGCTTTCCGAGCCCCTGGGCCACGGACAGAGACGCCGCGACGGCGGTGGTGGCCATGGGTCTTGAGCTCAGGCGCTTGCTCTGGGGTCTCTGCGGATGTGTGATGGCAGGAGCGGGTGGGGCGGGGGAGAGGGACGCAGATATGAGTAGATAGGATGAGCTGGAGGGGCGCCAGGTCAGCCCGCTTTTTCAGTTGCTTAAATCTATTGGTGTGTTGATGATTCACTCTGCTGCAGTGCATCACGCTGGTCGACTACTATGTACCCCTTTTCTTCCTTGAGGTTTCCATGGTTACCCCTGAAAAGTTCTGTGAATCGATGCATCTCTGCAAGAAGGGGATGAAGATTAGCCTACCCACTCGGGAGGGTACTTGTGGTTTATGCCACCATGTTGTTGTTGAAATTCTTGTCATGGTTAAAGATCCCAACACGCAGGTAATAGCCATATTTTCACTCTCTGTCGCCAACGTTCTGTGCGCTGTACTGCTTTGTTCTTTGTACATACTGTAATGTCTTCCTTTGTTTGCTGTAATTTTGCAGCTGGAAGTAATCGACCTACTCACCAAAACATGCAGCAAGGCGCAGAACTATGAACAGCAGGTGAGCTAAGTTCAAGAAAAAGAATCTCAGATGTGCTATGAGTGCATCGGCCTATATTAAATGGTATCTGAGAACAAAAGTCAGTAAGAAATGAGAAACCTTGAACTGTTTAAACACTTTAGAAAGTAAATACTTCGGTGATTACTGTACTTTTCTGTTTTCGCCCCCCAAAAAACTAGACCAACCTAGGTGGCATTTTATTTAAGAAGAAAATAGGCACCCAAATATTCACATCAACGAGGACTTGAACCTAGATGGTCTGGGCACACATCCACGCCCTCGACCAACTGAGCTAGCTCAGCTTCCTAATTTTAGCTGTCTTCTCCAATCTGCCTAAAGATGTACCAAGTTCAATCATCTTAGCTGTTCTCGAACTATAACACTTACAGAACTGTATCTTAAATTAGGTTTGTTGCTGATGCCTGCACCCTGCAGGTTTGTGCAAATATTTCATATACAGAACAGGGGGTCTCTTTCTTTGAAATCTGACGTTTGCTACCTCTGTTATCTTCTGTTCATAATAATCTTCTTTTCATCCCTCCAGTGCAAGCGGCTGGTCCTCAAGTATACCCCACTGATTCTGGTTAAGGGCCAGAAATTCCTTGAGACAACGGATGTCTGCTCTGCGATACATGCATGCAAAGCAGGCACACAAGCATCAATGGAAGCTATGCCTCTGTCTGCCACTTTGTGAAGATGATGCAAATCAGAATAAGGCTTATCGGTTTATCTGCCTATGAGATCAAATTGGGGGGAAAACGATGAAAGTCAGATGACTGTTTTAAGCTCTCTTCCTCTATTGCTGAAACACTATTGACTGGTGAAAATTCGACTGTGTAAAAATCTTTGGTGTAAATTTGGAGCCATATCCAGTGTTTCTGTGAACTATATAGCAACTGAGCAGCTACACCTATCTCTTCGGCATTGGATTGAGAGGTTGTAAACAGTTATTGCATTTTACTGTATCATCTATTGTTTGTAACTACTGAGAGTTACGAATTCCTTGTTTCTCTGTTGCTCTGGCAAATGGTCTGTAACATTAAGTGACAAGAAAACTTTTAGTTTGCTTTGAGATAATGAAACATGAGATTTAAAATACAGAGAAGGTCCATTGAATAAAATGAATATAGCGATTACAAATGTTGAGCAATTGCACATAAACTTGCCCTACCAAAAAACTCCATCCATTTAGGTGGAAGAAAAATGTTTGTTTGCTATAATTTTGCAGCTAGAAGTAATCAAAGGTTTGCTTGTTTTGGCTTTTGTAGCGTATCTGTACATATATATTTAGGTGCATTGCGAATGTACTTAGAAAAGCCTTATTCTTGCAGAGTTAAAGATGGGTTTGATTTATTTCAAAACATCCATTAAGTGGTCCCATTCAGAGAAATTTTGCATTACAATCCTGAAATCACAGATCTGAGATCGACATGCCATGGTTCCCAGAGTGCATTTCAAATTTGAGCAAGAAAATGCACAGCAGACATCATAGCATCCATAGGATCATAGAAGCTGTTCGTTGTTACAGAAATGGCTTGGATCCATGTCTTGATTCACACATCTAGTCCTATACACATAACAGCATACCACCATAACAATTAGAATGTAAAAACACATGCTAATGATGCGTCATCTCATTGCATCCTCTGCTTTCTAAGCCTCTCAAGCTCCTTCACCATGTGCCAGTGCTCCAAAGAAAGACTCTTCTCGCCAAAGCTCGAGGCCATTATTTGTGCCATTGTTAGCCATCTGCAGATCAGAGGAAGGGAAATGAGCTCAAAAACGATTCATAGACTTCCTGACCAAACAGCCAGGTTAGTGTTTTCAACTGTGGCACTAATACAGACCTGCTAAGTTCAGAACAACCCAAGCTCCTATCATCGCGCATCGCACTGACCATTTCATCTTGAATCATCTGCAATAAGTGCAAACGTTACACAACTCATTAACCATGTCATGCAAAGTGGTATAGTTGGATATTCGAATATGCATCTTTTGCAATCATATTCGAGGTTTTAAGATTATATCAAGGTTTTCGATCAGTGCCATTGCTAGATAGAGAATGGAGTAAGGGGTGTTTACCTGGTAAGTCTCAGGTTCAGTGGACTGAGGAAGAGACCTTACTGTGGCCAAATACCACCTCCAACTTTCAGTTTCCTCAGCACCTGCATTAACTGTGGGAACAGAGGATGGCCGGAAAGGCACTACCAAGTCTGAAGGAAGGATGTTTGATTTTCCCTCAGAGAGAGTAAGTAGCTGCACATCAGCTGCCATTTCCAGCTTGTAGTACTCAAAATCGTAGTCAACCTGCAAGTAAATTCAAAGAAACTTAAATGTCAGATAATCGGTTCAACTTAACCTAAGGCCAGCAACACCAGTACTAGAATTAAAATATTAGGTTCAATGTTGCAAGGATCATTACCTTCTGCGACTCCATCAGATTCTTGAGCAGCATGGTATTTTCCACACCTTTAGATGTCAATGACCCTGTCTGCAGAAGAGTCTCATCAAAGGTCAGATGAGTGCCTTGAGGTAGCTGCAGAACTCCTGTGACCAACCTACAGCAAATATTAGGGTAAGTATAGGATACATTTTAGCTCTAAATATAATACTTATATATTGTTGATACTTAATAGACAATCTAAAAGCACGCACCTTCCTGACTTGTTGTCCTTTCTAGGTTGAAGTGTGGCTGAGTTGAGATAGTCAATTGACAGAGGTATGGCTTGTGAATATGGCACCAATTTCTGGATCAAAGAATACAGTTGATTCCCAAATATGGAAGCACTTTCCTTGTTGAAGCCAGTGAAATTCAAGGAGAGTCTGCCAACAGTGACCACGTCCACCCTATTGCGAAGCTGCATAAAGATTAATGAGCAATAATTTAGTAATTGGATATGAATTGACTTTGCAAGAATCATCTCAAATCAAACTTTTAAAATATGCTTATAGTTAGGGCATTTGATTAGAAATACAACATACTCTGGATAGAAGATGCAACAGCAAGCACTGGGCTGCAAGTTCATCATTGCCTAACACAAGGGTGAGGTGTGAGAGCAAAGATTGCCGAATGCCTTTTAACAGGCTAGGTGAAGGCTGCACGACCAAAACAAAGAACAGAATAAGTTCTATTAGTCAGTGGGTAAAAGCTGGTGAAAGTAGCAAACACACTACAGATTTCATGACAACAAATTTGGTAATATCTACCTCAACAACAGGCCTTGAAATAAAATCGTGGGATGATAATTTTCTCCATACCAAACAGTGAAGACGTGGCACCTGTATAATCATTTAAAGGAATCAAAAGTTAAGGGAAAAAATAGCAAAAGATAAACTAACATTTTCCCGTGTTATACATGACCTCAGGTACTATGTATATGCATACCTTGCTCGGAGGCAACTGAACTGTTACATCTTCCATGAGGTCTAACATTATATCATCTGGGTTGTCACTAGGAGCAGCAAGTTCTGGGTCAAATGTATATACACCAATAAACTCAATAACATCATTTAGCTTCACTTGACTTTCAGGCATGTCATAGATCTGCAACAAAGATATAAAAGAGTCAATCGTAAATAAGATAACTGAAATAAAACCAAATAAATCTGATCATTTGCATTTCATTCACAAAATTCTAGGTCATTACCTTCACTAGACATGAAAATGAGCTTCCAGGTATATGATGATCGCCTCCATTCATCTCTGGAACAGTTCCTGCCACTTCAGTTGAACTGGATGAGACATGAACATCGCCTTCCTTCTGCAAAGAGAATAGAGATTAAATCAGATTAATAGCCAGTTCATATAATTCTTCACAATGTTAGAAGGAAAATAAGCAGGTATGCATAAATAAATCAGGTTATCAACTATCCTAATTTATCAGGATACCTGCCTATATTCAGAATAGAAAATTACAGGATGACATATATCCAGGGAAATTGTCAGATGAAGCTTCCAAATACAAAAAAACAAGCAAGAAACTGATACATATACATTTATGAGATTCAGGTGTGTGCACATCAACATATAAGAATGTAAGTATGAATATATGCTTCATGAGACAAACATGACCATTTAGTATTTACCCTTAATAGTGAAACTGAAATCAAATAATTGTCAACTCTTACCGGCTTCTTGCAGAATGAAGACTCTCCGTGCCCATTTTCTGAAACCTGTCGAAAGAAAGAAATACACTAAATGTCAACACTTCAACAGTGGGTGTCAGGAATAATAGCTGCATTTTATTTGCAGGAAACATGTAAAAAACATACATCCATAGCATCATCATCCCCATCTCTCTTCCTTTTCTCTCTTAATTCAGGTGCCAAGCAGTTTGACATCCTGCGGACATCGGGTCCTGGTGAAGACTCCAGTGTCCAAGAATTTTGTCCAGGTGCCTGTAATACACCAATTACAAATCGGGTGCTGGTGCGCTGATAAAAAAACCTTTAGGGTTACAGAATGAAAAACAAATGCCATGGAAGCAGTAACATACAGGCACACAGTGGAAGAGATGCCGCTCCCAAAGATGTGAATCACAAGGATGTGGCATTGAGAACGGTGAGAAGTCAGTGTACTTGTTTGTCCTCCAAGTTGACCCATCCTACATAGATGATACAGTAAAATAAGCTTAGCAGGCACTAAAGACAGTTTTCCAAGAGTTTATGAGCCTCAGCCCATTACCTTGAAAGCACCAATGTAGTACTCATTCCCAAGCATATCCTGAACCATTCCCCGGTACCGGACCAGGGTGTTTGGTTTGATCAATCCAAGATTTGATGCATCCAACACCGGAACCTGGAATAGTTTTTATTTTGGCATTAAAAGCCTCGCTTGCAAACACGTTACGAAAAATGAGTGCAGCAAAAAGGAGACCCTTTGCTCCTCCCAAAAAATATGAAAACGTAAGTTCCTAACGCGTGTTCTTATTTGTGCAGATTATTGATTAATTAAAATTAAATGACTCAATTTATGCGACTAGTCAATCTATATCTTGAATCGCCACCCAGATCCATAGGTAAACCAGTGTAAAGTAATCGGGAAAAAACACAAAAATCAAAAACAGAAAGGGCAAGGGCTGATCCTTCACCTTGCCAAGGCCGTCTTGCTCGAAGAGGAAGGAGCGGAAGAGGTCGCCGGCGCCCCAATCCTTGCCCCGGAACGCCGCCACAGGGTCGGCTCCTCCGGACTCCGCGGCCGCCGCCGCGGCCGTCCTCTCGAAGGTGGCGCGCACCGCGCCCAGCGGGTTCCCGACGAGATCGTACTGCGGCCCCACCATCACTCTCTCTCTCTCTCTCTTCTTCTCTCGCGCTGGGGTTTGGCACTCGGGAGCAACGGCGGGAGAGGTGGGCAGGCGAGGGGACGAGAGGACTGAGGCCTGAGGGGAGGGGTGATATAGCGGCTCGGGGTTTTGGCGCCACTGGCGGCGGCGCTTCCCGCCGTTTCCTGCCCGCTTCCCGCCATCGCTCTTGGGCTTGGGCTGGGTAAGTAAGTCTCTTGAGCCGAAGTAGGCCAAGTTTTAAATGGGCCAATATCCACAATGTGTAGACCTATGAAGGCCCAGTCTGAACGTTCTTGGAAGAAATGAAACGGGCCTAAAATATTTCCGTCCTGGAACCCTTGTGTAGGTGGGCCCCACAGCTTCTGTCTGCACCTTTGTGGTTGTGGGCGAGCACCTCCGCCGCGGTGAGGCTTCTCCGGCGAGGAATGCGGCTTAGGGAGCGGTGGAGAGGGCGGCGGCCGGCGAGTCGCCGTTAGCCCAGGCGGCGGAACGCTGGTGCCTGGTGGTGGTGGGCGACGAGGAGGGGAAGGATGAAGATGCCCGGTGCGGACATGAGCTTGCGGAACGCGAGGAACACATAACAGAAGACTGAGATATACAGTACTATAAACTAGTACAAAAGAATGCAAACTACTACTGTTGACATCATGTCCATCTACCAGGTTACACGTGGAGTGGAGCATAAGAAAATAGCTTTCAGGCAGATCACTCGTCTCGAGCTGAGGTATCATCCTCTCAAGAGTGAGATCCATTTACTGACAGCACATATATTTATAGTATATGCCAGAAAGGAAGAAAAAAATAGAAGGCCAAAAATGGAACAGGAACAGGGTTGCCTTCCAACCCTAGTATCTGCCTACCAAGCTTAATTCTTTATAGCACCGTATGCTAGTAACAGAACAGCCTTCATCACGCCGAGTACTTTGAGCTCCACATTGGTACCTTCAGGGGTTCGTCGTCGGTGGCACTGCCCCCGTTTTCAGCAGCGCTCAGGGAGTCCGACATCAGAGGGTTTGATTCACCCTCTTTATCCTGTGATGTCAGTGACATGCAACTTGTCAAGAAAAGCTTCTAGAGAACTAGAAAAAACATAGTAATGTTTCCACAACAATATAAATGTTGCATATCAAGTGAAAAGATTTGACATAAGATCAATGGAACAACAAAGATTTATAGATCTGTTCGACATAAGATCAATGTCACCAGACTAATGAGAATTTCAGTTTCAAACGTCCATGGAATTTATCTGTTCGAATGTTATCTGCTCAAAACCCGGTACTATCGATGGAATTTATCCACTAAAAACCCAATACTATCCATGGAATTTATCTGCTGAAAACACGATACTATCCATGGAATTTAGCTAACCATTGCAGAACATACCTGAATGACTTGCGGGGAGACTTCTGCTGGTTTTTGCTGAGTCTCTCTAGTGCAGAAGTATGAATACAAAACCATCCCAATTACTGCAATTAGGATTCCAAGTATGTTTCTCCAGCTAAACGGATCGTGAAGCAGAACATAGCCAAAGGTGAGAACCAAGCATGTTTTCAGATGGCCAAGAACTTGGTAAGTTACAGGAGATGTCTTCCCAATCACAAGAAAAGTGCTGAAGTTTACTGAGACTGAAATTAGGCATGACAACACGATGAAAAACTGCAGAGACAATAAATGCAGACCCATGATCAGATGAAGTAATATCCACAATTAACATAAACTCCCCAAAGCCCAATTTAATGCTTACCAGAACTTGAGTTGTGTAATCGAAAGCAAAGACATTTTGGTTAGTCAAAAATCCATCAAGGAATGGACCAATAAGGAACAAAGTCAATGCTTGGTATGGGCAAGATTGGTACAGAAGCTGCGTTGAAGATACCTTGAACTTCTTCTGTATTGTATTTGTCATCTGATGGCTTGTTAAGGACTCAAGTTATTCGTCACAGAACACTAATGCTCAAATTAAATGCCGCTTTAGTGGCAACTACCCCCTTTTTTTAATGATGAGGAAATATGCATATCACTTAGATGAATGTGCTGATGTGCAATGAGATGATGACAATGCTAAACAAGACAATGTATACCATGTTTAAAATTTATGCTCAACAGGTAAACTAAATAAAACAGTAGAGGAAGAACTAGCCTCTATTGTTCACATATTAGCGCTTTGCCCCCCTTTTGCGATATTAAGAACCTCAAACACATGCAAAGTTTGTTGTATGCAAATGATTCTGTGACAGATGTACCACATAAAAGAAAATAATGAGTATATGTACAATTGAAAGGATACGATCTGAGCAATACAGGTTGTGATGATTGCCAGCAGGGACAGTATGGATCCTACAGTGTTGAGTTGCAGATCAGTTACAGTTGCAACACCAACACCAACAAGGAGCACACTAAGGGAGAGCTTGATATTCTGACTGCACAGTAAGGTCAGTGAAAAAGATTAGATGATATATTATAAAGCTGCATAAAACACATGACGTAGTACAAACAAACCTAAATTTCTTCCTGAAGAAAAGGGTCTCCAATATAACAGTACAGGGAATAATAGCCAGCTTTGTCATCTGAACATAAACAGTACTTTGTTATGAGCTTGGTGGAGTGATTAGCATGTGAGATGGAGAGCATGAATAGCGCCAAACTGAAACCATGTTTCTAGGATGTTTTTGGCCCATCCTGATATACCTTTACTGATGACAACACATCATGTTATGGGCGCCGAATAAGAAATTTGTGCCAGATCACTTAAGTTTGGATGAATACAAATAGAATTAGAGAAAAAAAAGGGATGTATACCTGATAGAAACCAACAGAATTGAAACCAAGACTCAAGTTAAGAAGTCCAATCGATATGCCATTGAGCACTCCAAATCCCATGACGGTCCTTGCATCGAAAGGTTTGTGCTCAAAGAGCTTCATACATAATGCCACATGGAGAGAGCAGAACGTAACCAGGAGATGCCAGCTTGTCAAAGTAGTGGCTGCGAAACAAATACCGCATTTCATTAACACTTGGAGGAAACCCTATTATTGTCTGTTTATAGACGGACTATCACTTCACGACACGTGGTGACACTGTAAATTAATGCGATCGGATTCCAAAAATAGACCAAACGGTAAAAACATATCCATGTGCAATCAATAGCAAAAGCGCGACGTGTTTTACTGCTAAAGATCACAGAGACCATTTTGGTATCACTTAAGCTGAACCTAGCCCCTTTTCCACGGTATAGCCATTTCCAGTAAGTCACCTTAGCCCTATCATATGAACTCACAGTTCACTCATTTTCCAACTCACGACACCAAATATTCGATTCACAGATATTCAAGCTAATTTGCGCTTGCCCCTGAAACTGTGAAATCTCTCGCAGCACCAGTCTCCTCATACCAATTCACAGCACAAAGTCGCTGTGCCCTTGTGCAGCATCAACCAATTCCCGCTGCACCCGCCTGGACTAATCTTGACCTCGCGCCTCAGCAGACAGCATATACGAGTAAAAACATGGAGCAGAAGCATCTAATAGCCAAACAGTAGCTGAACGGAAAGGAGACAAGCATCTCGGACAAGATTGGATCTCATACCAAAGTTGAAGCCGAGGGAGCTCATGAGAGCCTTGTTGCAGATGACGATGGAGACGGAGGACACCACCGAGAGGCTCAGCGCCCCCACCGTCCCCAGCTGGAACTTCTCCCCCGCCACCCCCATTTCCAACCCGTCGCAGAAAGCAGACACGCAGAGCCGGAGAACGCAAAAACTCGCCGGCCCCAAAGCACCAAACCACGCCGCCGACCAGCACCTGCAAAGCACAAAAGGTCACATTTCGATCAAGCAACCGCAGCAGGAACACCAGGAAGCAGCCAAGAGCCGGCCTTTCTGGCCAAAACTACCTCTTTGCTCCCAAAGAACAGAATTCAGCCAAACGAGGCAAGATCTGGGAGACGAGCTCGTGAATCTGAGCTGCGCGAGGGACTGGCAGTGGCACGGGGACCTGAGAAACGAGCTGGAGCAGGACAGCAGGGGCCGGATCAGGTGTGCTTGGCTTCGCGGCTGCGTTCTTGGCCTCCTCCCTCCCCCCTCTCCTGCTCACCGGAGACGGAGACGGGTGTTTTATACAAAAGAAAAGAAAAGATATTGTTGCGAGTATATGGTCATCTCGGGTTGTTGGTGGTTGCTGAGGGGCAGATGTGTAATTATTATTTTTTGTCGGGGTGATCCAGGAGTGTCAATTTTCGATCTGTTCGCTTGATCGTAAACGTTCATGTATTATAATTAGAATAATATTTTTCTCTCACATCAAACCAGCTAGCAGTAATAATCCTTTGGAATGTATTGTACTTTGCACGTGTTTAATGAGATTTGAAAATTTTGTATTTGAAAGTATATATATTGTTTGGTGAGGTGTTTGGTGGACTCACCTCGAATACAAGCTGGCAAGATCCAATTGTCGTTTCAAAAAATAGGTCCAAATACTTAATAGGAGTACCTCATTTGCCTCGTACGATTGATTGATAGATAATCTCTTATTGTCGGCGAATTTGTGATGTGTTTTTTAGAGTACTCTTATATTATATGTGAATGGAGGCTATCATCTCCCATTTATTGAATATTATTATAGTGAGGTTGTTTTCGTGTTGCTTAGTGGATGCCACTTAGGTCATGTTGGCTTGTCTTATAATTCGTATTTTTTCGTTTATTATTTTAGCCGGAACAGCGTTTTCCTCTCACAACAAATTAGTCAAAAACAGTGTTTCGGCTTTTTTCAGAGAAGTGAACGGGCCTTAACTTGTGGCCATCTTGGTATCTAATCGACCCTTTACTCGTTGTCAATCAATAAAAAAATAATGCTCAAATGCTGCACTGCTCTTTCTTTTTCTGCCAAAAAATCATTGTCCACAAATCTGTACTAAGGTCGTTGTTAACACTTGAAATTTGACACGTGTCGGTTTGAGATAACTAAGGTCTTGTTTAAATCCAGGGTAAAGTTTTTGGATGTCACGTTGTGTGTTATATGGGGTGTTCGGATACTAATAAAAAACAAATTACAAAATCCGTCAGTAATCCGCGAGACGAATTTATTAAGCCTAATTAATTCATCATTAGCACATGTGTTACGGTAGCACCACATTGTCAAATCGTGGACACGTCTCACAAATTAGTCACAAAATATATAATTAATTATTTTTAGTCAATATTTAATACTTCATATATATGTCTAAATATTGGATAAGATACGAGCAAACTTTAACTTTAGAGAGAGAAACTGGACGAGCCCTAAACGAAATTACAGTATCGGTCCACCTCCACTCGAAAAATGTACCGTGTCTCGTCAAGAACCCCACTCTTTGTTTGTTTTTTGTGAAAAGTTGCGATGCTCTTTTGGCGGTACAATTTGTAGGTGCATGGGTTTATGGAGCACAGACACAAGTGTGTCCTTGCTGCTGGCTCCCCTCTGCACAGTCGATAGCATCGAGAAACAGTATATGCGTGAAATTCGCTCACTGCGCCGGGATCTTGCATGTTCGTGGGAATCTCAACGCGGTGATCCGTGCGGGAGTACCACTCCATTTTCATCACCACATTGGAGTATGAATGCCGCCATCAAAACGAGTCCTTGTACCTCTGTTGCTCCAGCACTTAGATGTACAGCCCGTTGGTCTCGGCCGAATTGGCTTATAAGCCATGGCTGAAAGTACTGCTAGCTGATTTGGTGTGAGAGAAAAACACTGTCCAATCCGTGAATTATAAGTTAGATACGAGCGAATAAGCCGAAACGAAAAGGCTGCAGTGGCGGACCAAGATTTGAACCGAGGGTAGTCCTAGTCAAAATTTTTGTATGCAATACGGTAAATTCCAATAGCAAATTTGAGAACACGGATATAAAAGAGAACACACATCTTACGATGGATGGCTAAGGATGCCTTATGTATATCTGTATTTATTTTCTTAAAGGAAAATGACCGTATTTAGGCGTGACGTAAGGGTGATGTCATCAAGCTAATAAGGAGGAAGGGGCTTCGCTCGCTCTCGTGGTGTCGCCGCTGACCGCAAAATCTCTTCTCTCCTTCCCATCCGGATCTCCATCGTCGCCGCTCGACAGGAGGACCTCCACACGCTGCTCGACTGCTCTTCGCCGGAGTCCCCTTCCTCCTCCTTCTCTACAGCCATGCCCCTTCCTCCTAGGCACTATCGCGTCCGCTCAGCCGCCTTCACCTCGCTCGCGCTCCGCGGGCTAGTCCAGCCGCCTGCGCCTCACCGTCACTTGGCATGTCCGCGGGCGGACGGCGCACGGCGACGCTGGACTGCGGTTGATTGGGAAGCCGGCCAGATGCTTGGCGCACCGCGGCCGGCGGGGCGCCGGTGGACTGGCGGAGCCGCAGAGCACTGTGCCTGTGCCTGTGTGTGCGGGCATGGCCACGTAGGGCAGCGGCCGGTGAGGGACCTGCGCTCGAGCCTCGGGGCTCGGCCGGGGGGCGGCGGTCGCTCCTCGCTACTTGCTCGCACCTGGAAAAGTCGAGGTCGAGGGCTGCGGTCGCGAGGGGGCGAGATGGCGAGCGCTTGGGCCAAACTTTTCGTGGGCTCTGCGAAGTATTAGAAAATGTCTGGGCCAAATTTGCGGGTAGTCCCGGGCCTACCTGGACTACCCGCTGGGTCCGCCACTGACAGGCTGGTAGTATAGGAGTGCTTGCCCCTAGAAAACATAAGTTCTTTTTTGTTAATCCCTATGTCCCAAATTAAATTAATTTGTAGAGAGTTTAAACAAATTTATACAAAAAAGAGCACGTATATTTATGACACGAAATAGTTCACTTAGGATGATATATGGATTGATTTATTTTGAGACAGAGCGGGTAGCATAAACATACTCTCTACGTCTACAAATGTAAGGACATGTGAGTTTAGAACAATTTATGCAGGACAAGAAAAAAAACACATGTACATACACTCAATCAAGCACCTAATTTAGGGTGGCACACAACTAAAATATGTCTATTCGATCGGCCACACTTTGTGTCCCAAAATAAGTACATTTCCAGCTTCTAAGTATGCATTTGGAAAAGTGCTTGTCCAGGTGCATGCATAGAAATGCAGTTATTTGGAATGAAAGGATTATTCGATGCCATAAAATGACAAACCACTAGCGACTAATTATTGCTATTTATTAGACCAAAAGTGCTTACATTTATGGATAAATTTTAAATCACTGGAGTCCTTAAATTTGTGAACAGAGGGAGTATGTTGCTTTTTATTTGAACCGAACTACCCGTAGCCAAGTTGGCGTTAGTGTGCGAGTTGGGTATAACTTAGATGATTATTAGGTTCTCTATGATAGAGTTTGTCCATCTAAGTTCAAGTTTTAAACTTGCCATGGAGCTTTTTTTTTTGATACATTCTAAGGATTAGTAGTGCTACATTCTTTTAGTAGTAATAAGTACTGTGTCCAGCAATCTAATATCTGCCGATCCAGCTTTTAGGTGGTGCTCATAAGGATATGGTGTTTGTGCATATTCATAGGGTTGTGTGTGCGCGTGAATGTAATTGTCTGTATTTGTATTTGTATTGTTTCCATAAAATTAAATTGCCATTGTAAAAGGGATAATATAGATGAATGATGTAAATTTATTTTTAGTTATAAACAAGCTAGAGACGTCTTGGACTATCTGAATTTCTGAAGTCAATTATTTTAGACATTGACCTATCTTTTTTTATAATATATCTATTAAATCATTTGTTTGTGAAAAATATATTTAAACAAATATACTCATAGATATCCAAACATTTTTTCTAGAAAAAGGAGAGTAAAGATAATTTGTAGCCAAAGTGTGTGATCTAAGGCACCTCAAAACGCCATTTAATATATGTGACCGGAAGTCCAGAAAGACTGTAGAAAACGACACATATACAGTGCAACGTACACAGGCCAGAAGGAATAATGAGGAAACAAACCCACGGAAAAAGGGCACAAAAGGACGGGACGCCACCTTGGCATGCATGATGATGATCATTCTCGCGGCGTTGGTGTATGTTGCTTTGAAACAAATTATATATATATATATATGGAGAGTATATTCAGTAGACAGCTACAAAATAAGTTATTATGTAGCCATCTCCATTTTACGATAATTTTATATACTAATTTATGATAATGTCAATATATATTTACGATAGTTGTGTTACTATAACACATAGGGATATTTACCATAACGTTATAGTAAACCACTTAGTAAGGAGTTACTGTAATCTTGTAAATTAACATAGTAATTATCGTAACTCAAAGTGGCTATAGAATAAGTTATTTTGTAACCAGCTACAGGGTAGTAGTTCTACGGTAAGACTATTCTACAGCTGGTCACAGAATAACTTATTCTATGGCCACCTTGATTTGCGATAATGTTTGTACCAATTTACGATAATGACAATACAGGTTTATGATACATGTGTTACTATAATTCAAGATGATACTTACCATAATGCTACAGTAATCATTTATGAGGGAGTTACCATAATCTCGTAAATTAGTATAGTAATTATCATAACTCAAAGTGGTCATAGAATAACTTATTCTGCGGCCAGCTACAGAACAGTATGTCTATAGATAGACCCAGCTTGGGGTTTGGCCGTGTGGATAAGGAGAAGGAAGGGGAGGGATGATATTGACGCATGGCAGCATGGGCGAGAGGATGAGCGGAGAAGAGGAGGAGGAGGAGGGTGGGTTCGGTGGCACGCCATTGTCGTGGAGGACTACTTTGGGATTAGTCAATAATTAACTGAGTAATAAATTGAAAAGCAGGTAGCATATGGAATGGGAACGCAGCCAAGTTGTGTTCGTTTTGGATGGCCTCCACCTGCTGCTTATTGCCATCTGCTACAGGAAGTAATAGGAGGTCGCTTTCGTTGGGAGGTCGCCGAACCCACCGACACTCTCAGCTCTCTCCCGGCCGGAGCTAGCTGCCTCTCTCAGACTCAGATCAGAGCCAGTAGTCCATGCCCATTCACTGTTCATGGTGTTGGAGGCTGACACCGACGCCAAACAATCATGCAGTCCAATGGTGGTCTGAATTCTGAATCGTTTGATCGATTCTGCATATGACTGGATGGACGGAGGATGCATGGCATGCAGGCTGTAAAAGCTAGCTTGTCCTTGCTCGCTCATTGCCTCATTCCAGTACTACATGTGTTGTTGCCTGCCACTGCCAGGCGCCAGCACGAGCTAGCTAGTCGTAGGTCTCTCCCGGCCCTCCCCTTGCAGTGAGTTCTGGACGGCATGGACACCGCTAGTGCTCACCTTCCACTGTGCTGAGATGCGAGTGAATGTTCATGGGCACGTACGTCGTCTCCGACATCCGATCCTGCGTGCTCCACTCGATCGGCATGCAGGTTCATATGCAGCATACTAGTATGCATGGATGATGGCGACGACGCGCGCGTACTTCAGTTCTCCTCGCTCGATCCGTCTCGTCGCCGTCGGTCCAGCGTCTACAATAATCTACACTGACGCACTCGCAGTGTCATCGTAGCTAGTGGAGCCGTGGAGATCTGGACTGGAGGAGCAATCTCTTCAATTAACATACTCATATAATAATGCAGGGATATAGATAGATTTATATTCGAATTCAACACAGGCCGTCCGGATCCTGTTCCTGTCCATCCTCCACTGAATATGAGAGATGCATCCCTTCATCACAAAAGGGACCAGGATATCAGTGGTAGACCGGTAGGGTGGCCGGTGGCAGCAGCAGCAGCCAGCAGCCATGCTCTACTGGCGAGGCTAGGGTTTACTCCGTAGACGACTACAAAAATGGAGACATGTTTGGTGAGCTTTATGGCCGCCGTCCTTTCCAAACCGAAAGGTTTTTTCGTGTTGCCTTCTGCTTTTCGTTTTTACTCTAGATAATATAGAGGTACGCATCTACAGTCTTCGTCGGTAAAAACTTTGGGGCCGGAGAATATGTGTATGCATTCAATCAGGACGTACTCGGGTTGGTGCCTGCCACGACGGTCGACGGCAAAGATCCCAACCATGCACACCCGTCCCAAATCGGACGTGTGGTGGCAGTTTCGGTCAGGGACGAGCCAACTAAAACAGTTCCTTCATCTGTAGCGCACTTGAAATGTACTTATGACAATCAAAGAGAGTTTTCTCTTTGATAGATTACTGCCATAGTGATGGTGTAGAAACAGTTAATCCTTCATCCGACGTCACCTGGAGCCTTCCTCTAAGCCCGGTAATGGATACGGAAGAAACAAGAAAAACTTCGCCTGTGACCAACCCGTGACGCTGAAACGGTGAAAGTGAAACCATTCAATGCAAGTCTCAGGCCGCTGAGTCTGTTGGCCTTCAATTCTGGGAGATGTTTTCTTTGCATGCCTTCGTATGGACTGTTGACTCTCTGCACAGCTCCCAAGCCAAGTGCCAACCAACTTGATTTGCAACATAACCAACCAAGCGACGGACAGAGAATCAGGTGGCTTTCATCCGATACGGATGCGATCGAGGACGCCATGCATCATGCACGGCAAATGGGTCCTCTGTTTCCAACTCCTCCTTCATAGCGCATGCCATTGGGCCTCTCTGTTTTCAGCTCCTCCTTCGTTGCTGCCGACATTGTCTCCCTAAACTATGCGAATCACCCATGCATAATGCATGGGAGGAGATCTATCGTTGTCGTTTCATGGGAATTATTCAGCTCGTTATGTCGTCAGCAGGGCAGCAGCAATGGCCAGTTAGGGCCTGTTCGCGACGACGACGACGACGACGAGCAGTGCTTTTTTCTCGAGTCTTTGGTAGGCAGTTAGTTAGGCGCACGACTTCTGGATTCTTGAAGCTATCGTCGCAGCCGTCCATATCAACAGCGCTCCAATAGATGGAGTAGGTCCATTCCGTGATCTCCGGGGCAGATCAAATGGATATGCAATCCACTTATCCACGCCACGTTTAGGTACGGTTTAGTCCGAGGGATTATGGAACGTAGCCTGCCCCTTAATTAGTCATGAATACTTGGCCTACTCTTTAGAACATCTACAAGAGTCTTTCTATATCATTTCACCATCTAACGGCTTCTCTATATCCGGTGCACACTATAAAGAGTCATTTTCGCTCTCTATCGTTGACTATTGAGAAATCTAGAATAGAGAATGACAATACTCGGATAAAAGAGCTGCTGTAGGAAATTTTTTTCTACTAAAATCTCTATTTCTATCAATTAGAAAGGATATAAAGAGTCTTTTGAAATTACTCTTAACTAAAATCCAGCATACTTTTAAAGCTCGGAGCCTTAGAGCATCTCCAAGATCATGTCTGAAACTCACTCTCTAAATCAATTGGAGAGTTATTTAAATAAAAATCATTCTCTATATCTTTTTACTTTTCAATAGCTTTTCTATATCTTGTGCGTAGCACTCTAGAGAGTCAGTCTCGCTCTCCATCTTTTGCTCGGGAGAAATCCGGCTGTTGGAGGATATTTTTTATGAAAATATTTACTTCTATCAATTAGGAAGGATATAAAGATACTTTTATTGGAGTTGCTCTTCGAGCATCTCCAAGAGCTTTTTTTTAATTCACTATCTCAACATTTTGAAGAGCCATTTGAATAAAACTATTCTTTTATATCTTTTCACCCTTCAACCTATCTTCTCTATATCTTTTGTACACTCTATAGAGCCATGTCCGCTCTTTATCTCTGGCTAGCCAGAAATCAAGAATTAGAGAATGACAATATTTAGATATCTTTATTAAAAACGGTTGGAGTTCTTTTTTACCAAAATCTCTATTCCTATCAATTAAGAAGGATTTTAAGAGGCTCTTGAAGTTGCTCTTAGTAATATCTAAATATTTAGCTTTTAATAAACACAAAAAAGATTTGAAGAGCTTCTTACCTTTAATAGAATTTAATATTTACACAAATGTGGCAGTAATAAATAAGGGTATGTTTTGGTGTTAGAAAACTATGGTACCATGAATAATGTAGTTTATAAGCCAGTGACGTTTCTAAAATTCCAAAATATTATGGCTTTAACAATACCATGGTCCTAAAATCTAAAACAATCCGTTGCATCTCGACCATTCTGAAACGATAATATTTTCCAAATACCCTAGCTCTCTCTAAAAAGAAAATAAGCATAATTTTATGGCCTTTCCAACTTGACTAGGTTCAGGTTCAAGTTTGAAAGGCCTAAAAGATATATGTCTATCTAAAGGCCCTATATATAGAGCATCACAAAGAAACCAAATTTTTTGCGTATAATTGGCCCCGTTCGTTTCGCTAAAAAAATAAGCCGAAACATTGTTCCGTTAATTTGTTGTGAGAGAAAAACACTGTTCCGGCTGAAAAAACAAGCTGAAAAAAAAACGGATTATAAGAGAAGCGAACAGGGCCAATATGCATAGAGACTAGCCTAGGAAGGATTGCAAGAACAAAAGGCCAAAAACTCCAGCAACAAGAAGTAGATCTAGCCAGTAGCCGCGCCGGCGTAGAAATTTTAGATTCTCCAATGGATTAGACTCGTAATTTGCTTTGTGGATATTTGAGAAGAATCTTTACATAAATTACTGGGCATTAAATATATTGTGAGCTGCAGACATTGTGCTTGTACATAGAATGTGTCTAGATTCAAGATTGTTCATTTCTCTTTTTTTTTGAGAATAAGATTGTTCGTTTCTTAGCAAGAAAGTTATGGAATTCTGTGTTATCCGAAATTAAGGTATCAATGTCTAATGCCTGATTTTGAAATCAAGAATTATTTTTTTACAAAAATTGAAAATGGAAATATTTCATCACTAGGCGGGTTCAAAAACCATAGGGAAAGAAACTTTGCAAATGTGACATGTAAGCAAAGGTTCCCTACCATTCATATTAGTAGGGAAACTATTTTTTCCCTATTATTCTATTATGCTTAGAAGGAATCGTAGGGCACATTTTCTTTCCCGACAGTATTTCTCGTACAAATCTTTTCGTTTGTAAAAACTCTTGGGAAACAGTTTCCCTACTCATTTTGGGTCGTTCCCTAGTAATATTAGCTGCAGGGAACATTGTTGATTCTGGTAGTGTACATAGCATTACAAAAAAATCCAAAAATTATATACATATAGGCAATGTTTTGTATGACAAACACACTAAGTTGGCTTCCAAATGATAAACTTAGGAGCTGGACATTAGAAGGCCAATCCCAAATAGAAAGTTTCATTTCGCTGTCCTGAACGGTAAGAGTTAATGAATGAAACAATCCCTTCAATGCATACAATTTTTTTTTTGAGGCCAGACACAAGATTAGAGACCTCAGATGAGATGAAACCTCTCAAGTCCCTTCAATGCATACACTTATATATTTTTTTCATATGTATGTTTCATAGTCCTGGAAATATTGTATAATTAATTTAATCTAAACGAAACTTCTCCCCCATCCCTCCCCTTCCTTTATCTCGCATCCATGTCGTTGACTTTGTTCGCCTGACACGCTATTAAGAGTTGGAACACTATTAGAATTGACCAAAGAACCAAATCAAGAGTGGATGCAACAGTGGCAGTTAATGTGCGACGGGTCACGCGGTCGTGAAGCGCGCAACCCCTCCCGCCGCCGCCTCACACCACCACCCATGGCTGCCTTGCCCACTGTTTGCCACCGCCCTTCGACCCCGTCCTTCGCTAATCCGTCGGCTCCGTCAACTAGTCACCGCCAAGCCTCCCCTGCCTCTACTCCACCCCAACGGCCGCCTCCACCACCACAGCTAGCGGTTCGGGGGCCCGCCCACCCATTGCTAACCAGGGATCTAGGATTTGGGGGAAGTAGCAAACCCTAACCGAGGCTGGTTAGATATTCCGAACTGCAATTTTCTCTTTTTAGTGTATGGAGGTAGTAGATAGGATATAGGGAGCATGATTTGATTAATGTGCAAGACAACCAATGGTGTGGCCCTAAAATATCTTTTTTGGCATATAATAATTTTTATAATTGGGTAGATGAACCCAGTAGCGCCAGTGAGCGGAACTCAACTGAGGCCCCGTTTAGTTCCAAGCCAAAAACCAAAAATTTTTGCATAGTACCCGTCACATCAAATCTTGCGGCACATGCATGGAGTACTAAATGTAGACGAAAAAAAAACTAATTGCACAGTTAGCCGAGAAATCGTGAGACGAATCTTTTAAGCCTAATTAGTCTATAATTGGACAATTTTTATCAAATAAAAACGAAAGTGCTACAGTAGCCAAAGCCAAAAAATTTCGGAACTAAACGGGGCCTGGACAAACTGGGAAAGTCAATCTATGTAATTGAGCTATAAACACCAATGAACATATCGAAATTACTATTTAATCAATGGAGATTAAATTAAGCAAAGGGAACCATGGTCCACGTTGGCCTCAACTAAGCTCCGCCCTGAATGAACCTTTAGACTTCAATTTTTAGCAAGGTCTTGGACATTGCAACTATTATTTGATAATTAATATTAATTAAGGTCCCATTGATGTTTTCTTTTTTTCTTAAAAAAACAAAACTCAGTTAAAAAAACTCACAAAAGCACCCGCACTGGTTGGACACCACGCTTTAGATCGGATGGCCCAGATCTCGAGACACGCCCCGCGCCGGTCGCCTTCGCCACTCGACCGTTACCACAGGAGAAGCAGAGCCGCGGCGGCCGAACCGCCGCCTCCCTCCAGGCCTCCCCCATGGCGTCGCCGCCGCCTGGTCCTCCGGCATGGTCGGTGACCCTGAACCTAAGGCACCGCGGCGGGCTGGAGATCCGCGCCGCCGCGGAGAACTTGCTCCCGGGGTGGGGCCGTGGCGGGGAGCGCCTGTCCCTGCTGCTCCGCCTCCGCCGCCGCCGCCTCCTCTCCGTCACTCCCAATGCGGCGACCACCCCGCGGCTGCCACACAGCCCGAGACGCCGCCTCGAGGCAGCAGGATAGTCCGCTTCCTGCGGAGCAGGTGGGCGCGGCTGCCGCGGGTCACCTCCATTTGGCGGCGCAAGAAGCAGCCCCCGGCGCGCGTCGCCGCCGCTGTGCAGCGGGACCGCCGGGATCAGGTGACCCGATCTCCCTAGTTCTTTAAGCACTCGCTTCCTCAGTGTATCCAATTCTTGATTGGTTCTTGCCTGCGTGCAGTGGAGTGGAACGCTGACGCGGCCTGGCTTCTGGGCAATGGCATGGACGCCTAAGTCGGCGGCGACGCTGCGGTTCGTCGTCGTCATCGCCGCCGCCCTCGCCGTAGCCGTGGATATTTTCGCGGCGTTCAGCATCACGGTAAGCCACCTACTCCGGTTTCAGCATCTTGGATTCGCCGATTTGAGCATGGTTGAACTCTGAATTTGAACTCGGGCGGGTGTGCATCGGCTGCTTCTTGCAGCGTGACTTCAGCAACCGGAGAGGAGGCTGCGACAGCAAACCGATTGCACGCTGGGCCAAGTTCTTGGAGTTGATGGAGCAAACCGACAGCAAACCGAGTGCATTTGCCATATAAAATAAATTGGTTTTCAACATTTCTATTAACAAAGGGTTGCCATAGCAGGGATCTGAGAGTTGAAGTTCAGGGCACAAAAGGTCCGGTGAATCTAATTGCTACATTTCTGTAGCTTTTGACGAACTTTACTTACAATATTCAGAAGTCTAATAGATTAGCATTGTTCAACATCAGATGATCCTCCCAGAATCACTAACAACCAATACTAATTCACAAATCCAGATTTCCACAGGCATATAACAAGGCGAGATTATGGCAAAGACCAACACTAAAAAAACTAATGGTTAAAGTAAACACTAATATTTACAAACAGACACTAAAAAAGAGCGAGGTGCCCTTAAATGATCGTATGGACACAGAAGAACTCCTTAGACGCATGTAAGTGCTTGCTCCTGCCTTTCGCGGGCGTGAAATGAGTTCTTCCCTACATTGTCATTTCATTCCCCTGAAACTTTACCGTGTCGATCGCCAGTTTGTCTTACAGAACTCGCTGCTTTCTCTGCAGGGAAGGTGTCTGAACTTGGACTGCTGAAACTTGGAAATTTATCTTCTTGCTTCTTGTCCACCTTCTGTCCAAAGAAAATGCTCATATCAATGTCACTCTGAAGATTCTTGGTCTGAAATGGGTTCGATAATTCAATTTTACTGCCAAACATATCTGAAACAGGTGCTGCATGTGAATTTCATCTTCAGAAACAGGATTCTTAGGTCCCTGATAAATAGAACGAACTTTTGAAGCAGGCCTCTTTTCAGCTGACTCCACAGTTGGATACATGCTCAAATCTCGAGCAGCATTGAAAGAAGGTTTATCCTTAATGCATCATGGTGCAACTCTATTGATCAGTTAGTCCAGTGACACTTTAAATGGGAAGTAGGAGAATCCCAATCAGAAAATTTCTCCTTAAGTGACAAAAGACAGCTTGGTTCTCGAGTTCTTGGCTGCCCAGTAACACTTTGCGACCAATAACTTGTCTCCATTTTCTTCTGAGGTGCTGTTTCTTTCCTCTATCAAACTTTTTCTGGATTGTTAAATAGTGACCTCCCATGAAGATGTGCATCCATGTTTTGCACGATTCTTCACTGCAGCAGATAAGCATTATTCTTCATCTGATCTTATATGAAACTCACCATTCTCATTCATCTTATTCTTCATCTGATCTGCAGCAGATAAGCATGATTCTTCACTGCAAAGAGCAATTCTGAAAGGATCGGCAGCAAATTCCTAATAATTTAGCTTATCCGATCTTATATGAAACTCATCATTCTCATTCATCTTATTCTTCATCTGATCTGCAGCAGATAAGCATGATTCTTCACTACAAAGAGCAATTCTGAAAGGATTGGCAGCAAATTCCTAATAATTTTGCACGACGTATAAGAACAATAAGGAATCAGAAGCCTAGAACTCATTCAGACACAGTTACAAGTAAATCCTCGGATACCTTATTGGGCTCCTTTCTCTGAACCATTGACCATGTCAAAAAGGCCAAACAGAAGGACCAAAAGTGTTATTTGGGTTGGATATTTTCTTACTTGGTGGGTGCCTGACAAGAATGAAAGAAACATCAGAAGTATTGTATTACCATAATATGCATGAGGCTTCATTATGCTTTACCTTTCCCACTTTGAAAAGTTAAGTGCCCTCATCATGCATCAATGAATGATCAGAAAAGAGATCATGTGAGGAAGGAATTGCCTCAATGAAAATTGAAACACAATTTTTTCAGAGCAGAAAAAGGGTAGTCATAATTTAGTAATAGTGAGACAAGTATGCAATGGAATCATACTGTTAGGTGACTTATAGAGTTATAGTCCATAACATAACAAAAAGAGTACAAAGAGAATCCACCATTAATTCCAAGAATCTCATATACTCCTATGTCAGAACATAAACTGACATGAACCGACCGAATATCGAAAATGTTGCTGGAGCAAAATATGTACGAAGATCATCAGAAACCGAATGTGCTGTTGAATCTGTCTCATACAGATGATGGCTATGCGAGCATGAAATGAAATTTACACGGCAAAAGATTCACGCAATATTAAACACTGTTTACATGGTGGAAGAGATCTCAGTACATAGGGTACACGAACACACAACGATGCATGTAGCTGAGCTCGATCAGCCCCGCTTGACGGGATCGAAGTTAGAGACGGCGACGACGGCGCCAACGATGGCGACGAGCACGACCCCGCCGGAGACAATGCTGAGGAGGAAGTTCTTGAGCGACGGCGAGATCCCCGGCGCGGCCTCCGCGACCTCCGGCAGCACCAGCGCCGCCGCCACGGCAGCCGCGGCCGCCCACTCCTTGGCCGGGTGCTGCTTCTGCGCGGACGCCCGGACGACGGCCATCCTCCTGGCCGACTGACGGGGCGCGACGACCCGGAGCGACGACGCGTTGCTGCCGGCGCAGAGGGGCTTTCCGAGCCCCTGGGCCACGGACAGAGACGCCGCGACGGCGGTGGTGGCCATGGGTCTTGAGCTCAGGCGCTTGCTCTGGGGTCTCTGCGGATGTGTGATGGCAGGAGCGGGTGGGGCGGGGGAGAGGGACGCAGATATGAGTAGATAGGATGAGCTGGAGGGGCGCCAGGTCAGCCCGCTCGTCTGACGTGGGTGGCCACCCTCGCGCCAAGTGGCCGCACAGGATAAGGTCTTATCGCCACCTGGCGCGTAGTTGGAGTCTGCAGATGAGAAGCCGTAACGTAGAGCCGGGCCAAACAAGCAGAACGCAAAGCCACCCAAATGTAACCAAATGTTAGCGGCATATTACAGATTGTTAAAACACAGCTACACGTAATGACCGTTCTAGAGTTTGAATGCCAACCATTATTCAGTCTACCTGTCTGGTTTTGTGTGCATTTATTTACAATACCAATTCAGTCGTTTTCAACATGGTTATATATAAAACAAAATGGTTACCTTTTTTTTTTTCTTTTAAAAAGGGTTGGCATAGCAGGGACCTGTCAATGGTGAGAGTTGGGGTTCAGAATAGAAAAGGTAAGTCTAATAGATTAGCATTGTATACCATCAGATGGCCCTCCCAGAATCACTAACAACCAATAATTCGCAAATCCAGATTTCCACAGGCATACAATGAAGCGAGATTATGGTACCAACACTAAAAAAAAATAATGGGTGAAGAAAAATTTATTATTTTCAAACAGACACTACAAAAGAGCGAGGTGCCCTTAAATGAGCGTATGGACACGGGACGCATGTAAGTGCTTGCTCCTGCACTTCGTGTGCGTGAAATGAGTTCCTTCCCTACATTGTCATTTCCTTCCCCTGATGCCCTGATGTGAATCTACATGAATAAATGGTGTATAAACTTTAATTTCTGATTTCATCACTCACGCTCAAGCCATTTTAAACAGGAGAAGGCTGAAAATGGAAAGTTCATTCTTGCTGTTTACCTGTTAGACGCTTTTTGCAAGGACGTGAGATCCATCCTCCACTATCCTAAACTTTGCATCCTGTATAAAAAGCATATCTGAACTTAATAATGTGGAGGAGTGCTAGCAGAATATAATATTCATAATAAAAGGCTGGCAACAGCATTTGATAAGTTGCCACAAATTATGCACCAAATGAAGTTGCACGCACCAAAGTATCTTTTGGAATTCCTACCATTTTCAAAATGACGCACAAAACAGCATTTTTCCTTAGGACAGGTGTAGTTCAGAATATTCAAAAACTAGGGGGTGAGGTGGGGTGGTGGTGGGGTGTGTGTGTGTGGGTGGGGGGTGGGGGGGGGGGGGGGGGGGGGGTTAGCAATACAGAATTATGACGACCTGACTGGTCTAGACTATATTACCTTATCTAGCTTGTCCTTCATCGGTTCAGGCACCACTATCTTCTGAACACAAAGCCGCTGGAGAACACGTTGCTCAAGCATAAACTGATACTGAACATCACTGTTGTCAGGTGACACGCTCGCTACGATCTTCTTCTCAATCCCCATCTCCTCTAAATAGCAGCAAACATATTAATCACATGGTGGTTGTTTTTTCCTTTTTGATTTGAGTTGACATACGAAAGAGAACAGGCAATTGGGGAATGAACGACGAACCTCCAATGAAAGGAGACTGGAACATAGCATTTAGTTTAGAATGATCTCCAACATCGTGAATCTTGTTTCTCGAATGCATTGTAGCATCGAAGCTAACACCAGGATTATCTCTAGTGATGGACAATGAGAGAAACTCCAGTAAATATATGAAACAAACAACACTTTAGAAGAATGACAATTGAGGGACACACTACTTACATCTTTTCCCTCTTTACAGGTATGACATGATTACGAACTTGGAACAATTCTGCTGAGGTTCCTTGAAGACAGCTTAAGTTTGCAGGAATTTGTGTTGCTGCTGCTGAAGTTTTCTTCTGTGCTTCAGAACAATTGAATGCTTCTGAGCCACCAGAACATGTTTCAGTCCCATTAATCTCATTCCTGTGATCTGCAGAGAGCCGACATGTTTCTGTCAATATCTTAGTATCTGGTTTCTCAGACGCCTCAATCTTGACTTCATTCTTATCACTATCGTTTCTTGCAAGCACACCACTGAACGCAAGACCAGCCTGAAAAGTGCCATTGCAAACATAGCTATCCGCCCAAAACGTGTTTGGTTCTGACTCCTGGAATTTGAAACCAGGACTGAACCTGTGCCTGAATGAATCCCTGCCAGAAGGCTGTGAGGATGTACTGTCTCGATCAACAGCTTGTCTTACAGAATTCGCTGCTTTCACTGCATGGAAGGTGTCTACACTTGGAAATTTATCTTCTTGATTCTTCTCCACCTTCTGTCCAAAGAAAGTGCTCATATCAATGTCACTGTGGAGATTCTTGGTCTGAAACGGGTTTGATAATTCAATTTTATCATGAAACATATCTGAAACAGGCTGCTGCATGTGAATTTCATCTTCAAAAATAGGCTTCTCAGGTCCATGATAAATAGAATGAACTTTTGAAGCAGGCCTCTTTTCAGTTGACTCCACAGTTTGATACATGTTCAAATCTGGAGCAGCATTGAAAGAAGATTTATCCTTACGCATCATGGTGCAACTCGATTGATCAGTCAGTCCAGTGGTACTCTTTAAATGGGAAGTAGGAGAATCCCAATCAGAAAATTTCTCGTTAAGTGATAAGCGACAGCTTGGTTCTCGAGTTCTTGGCTGCCCAGTAACACCTTGTGACCAATAATTTGTCTCAAGTTTGTTCTGAGGTGCTGTTTCTTTCCTATCCAACTTTTCTGGACTGTTAAATAGTGACCTCCCATGAAGAGGTGCATCCATGTTTGGAATATCCAGCTTATCGAATCTTATATGAAACTCATCATTCTCGTTCATCTCATTCTTCATTGATGGTGATGGTTTCTTGCACGTTCTATCCTTCATTGCTTTGATCCCAAAAAAGGGGGGAAAGATCAAGATATAGCTTTTGCATATATAATCGCTGGTCTGCTAGGAAATGCACCCTATAAAGACTAGAGTCTAGTCTTTGATGAGATAAAAGAAGTCAATAGTAAAAATGACTGACCTGCAGCAGATGTGCATGATTCTTCACTGCAAAGAACAATTTGGAAAGGATCAGCATCAAATTCCTAATAATTTTGCATGACATAAGAACAATAAGGAATCAGGAGCCTAGAACTCATTCAGACACAGTTACAAGTAGATCCTCTGATACCTTATTGGGCTCCGTCTTTTCTCTGAATCATCGGCCATGTCAAAAGACCAAGCAGAAGGACCAAAAGTGCTATTTGAGTTGGATATTTTCTTACTTGGTGGGTGCCTGACAAGAATGACAGAAAGATCAGAAGTATTGTATTGACAGGATATGCATGAGGCTTCATTAGTTCATTATGCTTTACCTTTCCCACTTGAAAAGGTCAGTGCCCTCATCATCCATCAATGAATGATCAGAAAAGAGATCGTGTGAGGACAGAATTCCTTCAATGAAAATTGAAACACAAAGATTTCAGACCAATGGATGAGGTTACCAGGAACATACAAGGGGATATCCCTTGGTGTATGTTGTTCGCTGATGATGTAGTGTTAGTGGACGAAAGCCAGACGGGAATAAATAGGAAACTAGAGTTATGACGGCAGACCCTTGAGTCTAAAGGTTTTAGACTGAGCAGAACTAAAACCGAATACATGAAATGTGACTTTGGTGGAGTTGTACAGGAGGAGGGAGATGTGAGTTTGGAAGGTCAAGTAGTGCCTAAGAAGGATACCTTTTGGTATCTGGGATCGATGCTAAAGAAGGATGGAGATATTGATGCGGACGTTAGCCATAGAATCAAAGCATGGTGGATCAAGTGGCGACAAGCTTCTGGCATTCTCTGTGACAAAAGGGTACCACAAAAGTTCTATAGAACGGCGATTAGACCGGCTATGTTGTATGGAGCAGAATGTTGGCCTACAAAGATTCGACATGTTCAACAACTGAGTGTTGCAGAAATGCGTATGTTGCGATGGATTTGCGGTCACACAAGAATGGACCGAGTTCGGAACGATGATATACGTGATCGCCTAGAGGTAGCACCAATTGAAGAAAAGCTTGCCCAACATCGGTTGAGGTGGTTTGGCCATGTCCAAAGGAGACCTCCAGAGGCACCAGTGCATTGTGGAGTCCTAAGCCAAGCTAATAATATGAGGAGAGGTAGAGGAAGACCGAAATTGACATGGGGGAGGCAATAAAAAGATATTTGAAAGCTTGGGATATACCTAGAGATCTATGTTTGAATAGGAGTACTTGGAAAGCAGCTATTGAAGTGCCTGAACCGTGTGGGTTTCAACACTAGCCTACCCCAACTTGCTTGGGACTGAAAGGCTATATTGTTGTTGTTGTTGTAAAGATTTCAGACCAGAAAAAGGCTAGTCATAAGTTAATAGCAGTAAGACAAGTATGCAATGCAATCATACTGCTAGGTTGACTTAGTCCACAACATAAAAAAAATACAAAGAGAATACACAACTAATTCCAAGAATCTCATAGATATCAGAACAAAAACCGAACGACATGAATTGAGAACACCATTTTACAAGTATGCTAGGTGGTGGACTAGTGGCTGACAAGCTAAGAACTGGTGACGCAAGTTTCAAACCCAAGTGTGGCACCTGGTGCACAAATCCAACGACTAATTCAGCTGCCAATATATTTCTGAAAAGCATTTCAGAGATATCACTAGAAAAGAAGAATTGCATGACTGTGGGACACTGTTTTACAGCCTACTTCAACCATGCTAGGGCCTGTTGCTGATGAACTAAAAAAAGGTAAGGCAAGTTTTCAGAAGTTTGGCAACATACCGGAGATAAGTAATGTTCTACTAGTATTGAGAACCTAGGAGAGATGAAATCTTGATTACTTCAGCATCACAGAATAAGTGCACACTAGCTAGAAATCAATTGATAAGGTTGAGCAAAAATAACAGGGAATGCCCACTTTTTTTCATTACAAGAATGTCACTGATCTGTGAGATATGGGAAACAAAGAACATAGACAAAACTCTAACCTGTATTCTCAAATACTGTGCTAGATCTTGTTGAGTTTCTGCAAGAAAAACTATATTATTTGTATCCCATGGAACATGTGAGGCCTATTAGTCAAGCCTATGTAAATGTGGAGGAGTTACCTTCGCTCTGGAGAGTATCCATCTTTAAATCCATAGCCACTTATATCAAAATGTTTCTCTCTTTGAGTAGGAAGATGATCCTCTGAATTAAATTGATCTATCCTCCAGAGTCCATCATAATTCTCATCAGCAAGATTGCCATCTGATCTACTATGCTTTGCTGTTCAGAACAAAAAAAAAAAGTAGAATCACGAACATATAGAGTAATATTTTCTTAGGCCACAAAACCTGTGTTGCAATGTTTTCAAGTCGTCCAGTCGAACCTAGTCGCCATGGGACCGATCAGGAGACTAATCACGATTAGTCGAGCCTAGTCGACCACTGGTCGTCCTATATATCAGGACATATATACCTACTATATATATACCTATATATACTATATAGTATACACAATAAAGCAAGCATCAAGACTACATTAGTGTTTAGCTGGTGACTTACTTGTGGGAGTTGTTTTCTTCTCTTTTCTGCCATGTCCAGAGGTCCATATTCCTGTCCCAAACTCCATTTCTTTGCTGACTTGCTGCTGGAAGCCTAAATACCAAAGAAGACCATAATTAGCAACACTAATGTAGTCTTGATCTTGACACAGCTCAACAGCAGCACTGCTGTATTAACAAGCACTGCTGCAGTAGCAAATAACTAGCATTTAGCAGTTAGCACATAGCAGACCATAGCAGCCACATAGCCACACAACCAGCATATTACATAACTAAACAAGTTCAGTACACATAAGCTAAAGTGTTCAACACAGAGTCACAAACATTGACATTTAACAGTCCAACAAAAATAAACAACTAGCCATCTAATTAAGCAAATCAACATTAAAATTGAAGCCTCCATCTCCATCTCCAGTTGGTCCATCTCCAGTTTCAGTTGGTGCAGATTCTTCATCCTCCTCCATTGCTATTGCTGAATCTACATGCTGATCTTGGTCTTCATCATCAACTTCATCAATATCTTGAGTCACTGTGTTCCTTGGACGCTTCCTGTTCCAAGCATAAGTACGCCTCACAGGGGCAGCAACAGCAGCATGAGTAGTAGCAGCCCTAGGCAAGTTACGTCCCTCTAGACCCTGAGTTGCACCAATAGCCTCATCCACAACAGCCCAAGTCATAGCATCGCCACCACCTTCCTAAACTGGTTCTGGTTCACAATTTTCATTGACCCATTCATTTTCCCAATGAATTCATCAAGCAAGAGTGGATTGCATCTCTTTTCTTTGGAACCTAGCTCTCTAATTTTTTTAAATCTGTTTTCCATCTTGCGGTTGTAACTGACATATACCAACTTATTTAACCTTTGGTGCTCTAATCGGTTTGTCTTTTTTGTATGGACCTACACAAAATATAATGCAGAATCACATATCAATATTACTATCATACTTAATTACTCAGCAGTAGTACACTAGCACTTACAGCAGAAAAATCACTCCAACTACGCTCGCATCCAGATGCAGCGCAACAAAGGCTAACAATCCTTTTTGCTAAACATTCTAACCCTAACAGGCCAAACTGCAAGCCCAGTAGCCCACATGTCCGTCCAGTTAAACAGGCCCAAAAACAGAGTAACCAAACTGGTCGTCCCTGTCCTAGTTGGACGACTAATCGCGATTTCTCGTCGACTAATCGGATGACCAGCTTTCTGGTCGAGCTAATCGAGTCGGACCTCCTAATCGAACACCAGGGACCGATTAGGACGAGTAATAGCGATTAATCGGAGGACTTGAAAACATTGCTGTGTTGTCACTCATGAGACTTCGTAATAAGATGGTACAGCAGAACTTACATTGCCAATCTTTTTCAGCTTGAGGTTCATAAAACATGTCCTCGTCCTCAACATAGAGGTCAGCATTATGGCTCTTAGATGAATCCGGTAAATAACAGTTAAACTGTTCCCTCCTTTCATAGCCAGTTTCCTCCAATATGCTGCCCATTTTGGCTGATGGTCTTCGCTCCTTCAGCATCTTGATACTGGTAATCGAATCCTGTTAAAAGTGGTACACGAAAAGTATTTGCATTACTACATTGAAATGGTCCAATTCAATTAACATCTGGATTCCATAAGAAATTGGTTCTGAATTTGTCATATAGTCTAATGAGAAATGACAATCGTATAAGCTCTATAAGGAGAACTTTCTTCCAAGAAGCTTGGATCCACCTTAATTACCAAGACTACATTTTTTCCACAGGCATTAAGGGCTTGCTTGGATCACCTTTGGGTTATTAGAATCTGGATTGCTAATGGGATTATAATAATCTAGATTACAGATTATAATAATCTAGGTTGTTTGGATCCCTGGATTAAGATTTGGTCTTTCGAGCACCTATAATCTCCTATCAGAAGGTTTGAGATGGATTATAGGATTCCAAAAATCTGTTGGTTGGATCACCTACAGATTATGTTATCTGATTACTACAATCCGAAGGTGATCCAAACAGGCCTCAAACATCTCTTAAGATTCTTGCCTGCCTAAACTCCCCCCCCCCCCCCCCCCCAACCCACAAAAAAAAAAGATATGATTTCAAGGAGTAAGGCATTTGAAGCCTCACCAATGCCTTTGTGACATCAAATGGGATAGACCGCTTTGCTTTATGTAGGAACCGCGTGGGCTTTGGAGGTGAAGGTAAAACCCTGTGTAACCACATTAAATGCAAAATAGTTTAGATTTGGATATAGCACTGCACCTGTGTGAAAGCCATGAGCATGACTTGTATCACATGATAAAAATGTTTGTTGTTCTTGAATGTCGAGACATTGTGGTTTACCTTAGCTATAACCAATGTGGACAAACTAGACCATTTAGACAAAAAAAAAACAATCTGAACTGGACCAGTTGATTGTTATTGTCTGCCTTAAGGGTAAGATATGAATACTGATGGGCTTGATTTCAGCGACACAAATGAGCCTGTGAGGATAATATCTTTAATTGCAAGAAATTTGTTCCTTGAGGCAAATAAAATAGGACTTGTCACATGATTATGGCACTGTTTGCACCTATGGTTACTTTGTTTTGGAGAAGTCTCAAACCAACCATTGAGACATATCCACAAACAGAAACCATTTTCTGTAAAACTAAACACTGCTTATTATTTCAACTTCATCCCACCAGATTAACTTTATATAGCTGAAATATTCATATTAGGCATGTACTACTTAATAGTTTAAGTTTTATCACTCAACCTTTTGGCTGGTTGCGGTGAATGTGGAGGTGTTTCCATCTTGATATGACCAAGGCCTGAAACAGAAGTAGATGGATGTCTAATGAACCATTACAATATGTTGTTAAAAGAGAAAAAAGGCAGTGAACTAAGGTTGATCAGGGACAATAATAACAACAGGTGGACCACACAACTCATACAAACTTCACAACCAAAAACATTGGCTATCAAATCCTACTATGATGAATGAAACAAATGTCAACATAAGGATGCAGTTTAGGTGCAAATCCTTGCAGAATAAACATGTAACAATACATCAGTATATTAAAAGATATACAAGCCCACCAGAATTTGAACTTTAACTGTGAAGTGACCTGCAAGCCTGCACAATATTTCTTCCAGTAAGCACAGCAAACTGTTCATTTTCATTTCACAACCACTAACAATGATAGGAAGTAAGCAGTTAAACAAATAACGATTGTTCTTGAATCCAGACAATATGTCATTGAGACATGCACCTTTAACAGAAAATGAAACATGAGGCTCATGGACAGGTCGTGCGGTAGACGTATTCTTTGATCCCTCGTAACTGACCAAATCAATAAGTGAAATTTCTGCAAGTACAAATCAAAGTCAAACCTGAGTTTCAATGATATATAACAAGTTGATCAATCTCAGCAATGCAACTTACAAATCAATACAAAGCAAAAATGATGTTTACAGAGAACCGAGCGATAGCTCGGGTGGCAAAGGCTCGGTGGCTGGAACCTTGCCGGCCAGGGATCGAGCCCCAGTGGCTGCGATTTTCTGGTGTCTCACCGGGGTTCGCCCCCAAATAACTATGTTGCCTCTCACGCGTGGAACCACACAGGGAATGCGACGCACCTCGTCGTCTACGGATCCATGGACCCGGTGATCTCACAAAGGACGCGATCTTAGAATCTAGGTGTAGTTGTAGGATCTGTTTGTGTACTTGTGGTGTGAGTGAGTGTGGTGTGTGTGGCGTTGGTGTGTCTGTTCACGAACAGATACTACAATTGTACCTAGATGAGAGGCGCAAAAAAAAATGATGTTTACAAATAAACTCTTCAATTCCACAGCTACAAACATGATCAACTGCTCCATTCTCCACTAGTTCCAAGCAATAACTGCTAGCAAAACTAGGATTTCTACCGGACAAACTTTTATAACTTTGACCACGAATACATAAAGACTTACGCAAATTCATGACGCACAATAGATTCATCATGAAAACTGATTTTATAATATATAATCATTATTTTTTTTAAGATTCATATTCTTATAGAAATTCCTAGTCAAAGTGTTGTCTCGTAGACCATGCCAATGTCCTAAATGTAATACATTTGTGATTGGATGGACTACTATTTAAAGATTTTTTTTCAAAAAGTTGGACAGACTTAAGCGGTAATTAAATCAGTAGGAACAATACAGATGATTTGTAATAGTGAAGGAAACATCACCACTTTGGAGTTCCAGATTTTGATTTTTCTGCCTAGTGCTATAGTTTATGGATGGGGACATTTTACAACCAAGAGGATCTTCATGATAATTAACAGCTGCTGCAACATCTTGATGACCAAAGGGTGAAGACAATCTGCCAATCCACAATACTGACATTTCATAAAACAGGCCAAATGCAGGCACATTCTTACCATACTGTGTGGAGATACTGACCTTGGCTGAGAGCCTGCAGAATAGAAGAGAATTAATAATTTATGATAACTTTAATGTAACCAAAGGGCTCGTTACACACTTCACAAACTAATATTATCATAAAAGCTCAATCTTCTTTTAGCAGCTAAAGATTCAACAGAGGAAGACATATATCTATAATTACCTCCAGTACAAATTAGATGCCATCCTATAAACTGTCTAGCCAACCTTTTAAAATTTAGGCTATGAACTATTTTGGGGAAGAAAAAGTTCATCAACATTTTTAGTACCTTTTGCTACCTTGTTAAATACAGAGATAGGAAAAATTGTTGATCAAAATTACTTTCTGAAAACCACAACAGATTCCTATTCAACATGTAGAAGAGACTGGAGGGACCGAGGGAGTAACTAGTCTGTTAATTTTATGGATGCATATGTTGTTGCCAAAGTGCCTACGTCGAAAATTTGAAATACCGTATGCACAAGAAAGTAGTATATTCTTAATTAGTTTACTTGACTATTTCTACAGAAATGGCACCCTCACCTGCTTCCGTCATGTTGATATTGCATAAAGAAGTGATCTTCATCGCCTCTTTAGCAGAAGCATCTGAAAGAGTGCAATCCACTTGTGGAATAGCTCCTTCTATATCTGATATGGTAATAAAACAATTATACAAAAAAATCTGTCGAGTGAATGAGTGATATTACTTGTTCTACTTAGCCAGACATTACAGATATTATGCTAGAAGGGTAAAGTGATGAACCACGAAAATAAAGTGCTCCACTGAGACCTAAAAAGTTCAAAAGGATATAGGAAACTTACTTGTGGATCCATTATGATGATTATCTGGAGTTGCCAGATCATTGATGTTTAGAACATCAAGTGATCGATACTGTTGACCATGTGAAGCTTGACCCCCTGCTACGCCATCCTGGTACTGCAGCTCTGGCCGCTGCTGTTGCCGTCGCTTTTGTTCGAAGTATTGCCTTTGTCTGCCACACATTTGTTTGATCAAGGATGATGCTCAGTTCCATCGATGTAAAAAAATGAGTAACACCACAGTATGAACTTTTACTAACTGAAATCAGTGAAAGTACCAAAATTACCTGCTCTGTGTTGACTTCCTGGACTGCTCAATTTCAGAGCCAGGCCAAACAAGCAGAACGCAAAACCACCCAAACATAACCAAATGTTAGCAGCATGTTACAGATTGTTAAAAACACAGCTCCACGTAATGACCATTCTAGAGTTTGAATGCCAACCATCAACCGCCAGTTACAAAATTGAAGCACAAAATAATCGAAATCGTGCTGTTTGCCCAAATTAAGTGTCGTGAACCGTAAATTATAACACAAATTTAAGGTAGAAATGTGGATACTCACAGCGTACACCTTCCTCCTCGAACCGCCCGTCCATTGCAGCATCGCGAGCAAGCGGTGAGAAATCCCACATCTGCGAAATCAGAACGGGGAACAAACTCAGAACGCGAAATCTCAGCGGTTAAATGATCCAAAGGCAGGGGCGGGCCCAGTAAAGGGCGTGTACATGTAAACCCGATAACTTTTGCAAAAAAAAACAATAATCGAAGCATACGCTTGTAATTAGTTCAGATTCGAATGCAAATAGCCAAATAGCTTAGGTTAGGGTTTGTGTGCTCGGTTTCGCACAGCAGGAAGGGAAAATAAGGGATGGGCATACCTGGTGGATGCTCGTCGCCGGCAAAGGGCCCGACGAAGACCTCGGCACCTGGCGTAGGGAGGCGCGGCGGTCTCCCACGACCCCAGTCGTCGCCACTAGAGAGAGTGAGCGCGCGCGCGCGCGCGCAGAGTGAAAGGGAGAAGAAAGGGCAGTGGTGAACGCGGTCCAGTCCTGTACAAATTTGACGGGGCCTGAATGCTGCTTTGGTTCTGATCCGGGCAGCCTGTCCAGGCCCAGCCGTCCAAAAACACGTTGCCTGCCTCGCGCTTCAGTTTTTTTCCTTATTTAATTTTTTTGAAAATTAAAAAATACGGCTGTTGCTTGCTAAAAATATTTCAATTTTATAGAATTTGAATATATTGAAAAAAATATAAATAAAACATTTGAGTAGTCAACAAATTAGATGTACAATCATGAAAAATCATAAATAGTAATAATATTGTGATTTTTCTATCATGGGCATTCTCAAACCGAGGTACTAATAATAAGATCCCTCTACAAGGAATAAATCCCTGGGTCCTCCGCGCTTCATCTATTGTACCATACACGGTTCTACGCTATTTGCCACTGTACAGCCATTGTGGCATGCTGTGTCCTACTGTCCACTTGCTGTTGACACATCTTCTAACCGGCGCAGCGGGGCGCGCCTGCTCGTGCTAGTAGACATAACTTTTCTATGGTTGTCTGGTCAGAAAAATCATCAACTTCACAAGCGTTTTTTCATGCGTAATGTCTAGGACACCAACCAAATAAGCTCTAGAACTAGAGGACAAGCATAGGGCTGATTTTTTATGAGCTAATTTCACAAAATTGTAGCTACTTGCGAGATGTGACACTATAAGTTGGTACTACTAGTACAACTCGTAGCGACTATTTCGCAAGACTTAAATTAAGTTTGGGCCTGCTAACAAGAGACTATTACGTCAACAATACTTGTCACATCTAACTCCTGCGATGTATAACCACTAATATATTCTAGACTTTTGTTTCAACTAGAATAACCCGCTTGCCGCACTTTATTGACTTGGATACATAATTTCCCTAGGACCTTTAGATGTCTCTTTACCTATTCTACCATTCACTTGTAACTCAAACTCATTGCACAAGTAGAATTAGGCCTTAATCCTAAAAGTCATTGCTCACAAGAAATCCAAAAAAGCAAAAAGGAGCAAGCGCAAGTTGCTCACAGATGGCGTTGGGTTAACCGAAATCGATCGGTTCGGTTCTTCGGTTCTTCAGCTAATTCGGTTACCTGAGAAGAAGAGACCGATCGGTTACTTTGAAAATGCGGAACCGAGGAATTTCGGTTAATTCGGTTCGGTTTCGGTTCTAACCGATGGAACCGAATTTTTCAGGAACCAAGAAACAACACATTCAATTGCAAATTTCGGCAACATTTTGCCTGATTTTCATGCAGTCAAAAGGGACAATTTAAACAGCAATGCAGCATAAAACAACAGTACAACACATATATGTTATTGTTCTCTCAAATATTTAAGCATAGAGCAATATTCAAGCCTGCAGTAAAAAAACAAGAGGTCCAACAACTTAGTTCGGTTATTTTAGGTCAATTCGGTTAACCGAGTGCTGGAACTGAATTAACCGTAATAATTTCGGTTCCTGGGAACCTGGAACCGAACCTGGGACCGAATATTTCGGTTTCGATTACTTCGATTTCGATTCAGATTAGCTCGGTTCAGTTCTCGGTTCTCGGGTTTTCGTGCCCAGGCTTACTCACAGATATATCCCAGGGATCCGGTAACACCACCAAGGAATATGCCTACATCCTCATTGTTGAGGAGGCCACCTCTTCCAACCTTATCATCTTGTCAACTGACCACAAAACTCGGGTTTGAGCTTTCCACGGCGTGAATTCCGTAGACGTGGGTGGACGACGAGCGGGGCGATTAGCTGGGCAGATGACGACAACAATTCGTATTTCTTTATTTAGGTGTAGAGATACCGCTTGTGGTCTTTTGGGCCATAGTCCAATCCAAGCAGTTTTTTTTGGCCCACTACAACAAACTTGTGACCACATGACAAAACTAGCTCGATGTTCAGAACGAATGCCTAAGTGAGAAGTATCTACGGATGCCATCTTGGCTCTGCAACAAATGGCGCCTTCAAATTTGGGAAGGACAGGATTTGGAATAAGGATGGATGGAGCCGTGCTTGTCATCTGGCGGCAAGAAAGTGCTCATCAAATTCGTCGCTCAAGCAATACCCACCTATTCAATGTCATGTTTTAAATTGACTAGAGACCTATGCAAATATATCAATGGCCTCTTGACGAATTTCTGGTAGGGAAGTAAGGAAGGAAAGAGGAAGACATGCTGGGTTGCATGGAACGATATGATCATGCCAAAGTTCCTTGGTGGAATGGGTTTCCGAGATATAGAGCTCTTTAATCTTGCTTTGTTGGTGAAGCAGGCTTGATGGATCCTCTAGGAACCGGCATCCCTAAGTGCCCAGATTTTAAAGGCGGTTTATTTTCCATAAGGTGAGTTCTTGGGGGGCAATCTTGGCTCCGCCCCTTCTAAGATTTGGCGATCAGTGTTGGATGGTAGGGAAGCGCTTTGGCTCGGCCTAATTAGGAGAATCGACACAGGTTCGATTACATCGTATGGAGTATGGACTAGCTACCAACCGACAGTATGTGGCGGCCAGTCCCTAGCCCAACCCCACATCCACCACAGTTTATGAGCGTGATCGATCACACATCGACAGCTTGGGACAGGGCAAAGCTTCAGGAGTTCTTCACGCAAGTTAATATAGATGTGATGCTCAATATCCCTTGTTTGATTTAGTTGGACCTATCCCATTTTTATTCAACAATTAAATAAAAGAATAATTCCAAGAATATGGTTAATGCTAGGTGTAATACGCATGGTCCTTTATGCCGCTGGTGTAACTGACGGCTTGATGAGTGTCAAGTGCATGATGACCATTATATGCTAGCAAGTCATGATGTCTTAGTGGTTTCCGTTAATAGTAGCAGACAATTGATTTCTCAGTTTCATAAGTTACTGATAACGAACGTGCTATGATGACCACTATCTCTTCATGTGTCTGGCTCTTTATCTTCATCTGTGTTGCATAAAAAGGGGACTGCTTCTCTTGTTCACGAGGGAAGAACACAGAGCCAAGAGCAGCATCACGATGCTGTTGTGTTTCTCTCTGCCATCCCCGTCTCGGTTCCTGCGCGCATGGGAATAGGGAGACCAAGCTTTTGAAACTGGCGCCGATCGTGAGTTCATCTGCTCGGGAGAAGACCGATAATCAGATTTTTGGAGAGCGTCTTTCACGTGACTTCTCGTTCGTTGTTCTTCCTGTTACTTCTCGACAACTTGGACTCTTCTTACGACGGAGGAGGTGATCGGCACTGCAACCTTACTGCATGACATCGAGTGGGACGACTACATCGACAAATGCTATGTCAACTAGCGTTGGCTCTGGTGCCGCTGGGTATGCTATTGTTGCAACCCATCTTTTATTTTCTATGATTAAAATCATGATCAGTATCATGTTTATTGCGCTTAGATCACACATGCATATGTCTGATGTCACAAACAAGGTGTTAATAATTTTTTTGATTAAATTGGTACTGAATTTGCCTAAATTTCTAATAATTCAAAAGCCTGATAGGCATTTTTCGATAGCTGGCTTTGCGCATGCACTGAAACCAAATGTTTTTAGGGCACACATTACAAGAGGTGGCGTCGGAGATGCATATTGTGGTTGACCAGTATGCATTGCTATTTTGTTGTCGAACGTAGATCAATAGGACCACATACCCCTGATGAGGAGCGTGTGTTCTAGGAGGCTGATACTACGTTTGACGGGGCAATAATCAGCATTCTAGGGGACACCATAGTTGATGCATACATGACTCCCTCCACTGGAAAAAATGTGGGATGCATTCAGGCAAAATATGGAGTTTCTGATGCTAATAGTGAGTTGTATGTCATGGCGTAGTTTCATGACTATTGGATGGTTGATGGTCGTTCTATAGTAGAACATGCTCATGAGATACAAACACTATTGAAAATTGAAAGAACTCGAGAATTTTGGTTGTGTGCCGCCGCCGAAGTCTGTAGTGGGCTGCGCCACAGAATTGGACCGAGTTTGCTACTTCTCTAAAACATAGAGACAAGAGTTTGGCATTGCTGATCTCATTGGATCTTTGGATATTGAAGAGGAGGCAGAGCAAAGATGTCCATGGTAAGAAAGTTGTTGAGGGAATTCTAGCATCCATGTGGTGCAGAAAAATCCTCAAAATTACCACAAGAAGAAATTCAGGCGAGATCTTAAACAAAAGACCACTACTCCTTTCAAGAAGAAGAATAAGGAGAAAGGCAATTGCTACACCAGTGGCAAACTTGGGCATTATGCTAAGGATTGCAAGGAGAGCAAATGGAGTCCTAAGAAAAGTCTGCAAATGTGATTGAGGCTGATGAAGGAACATAGAGGTAATTTCTTACTTTCTGTTTGTCGTTTACCTGATTGATGGGTTGACACATGCACTAATATTCATGTGTGTGCTAACATTTTCTTGTTTTCATATTATTAGGTCAGGCGGACTTTCTCCTTGCTGATGGGGAATGGAGCGGGTGCAGTTGTTTGTGGTGCTGGTATGGTTGATCTGAAGCTTACTTCGGAAAAGATTGTGCAATTAAAGAACGTGCATCATGTCTTCTCAACAAGGAAGAATTTAATTAGTGGCTCATTGCTAAGTTGAGATGGCTATAAACTTGTGTTTGAGTCCAATAAGTGTATATTTTCAAATTATGGAACCTTTGTGTGTAAATGCTATGAGAGCGGAGGCTTGTTCCACTTGTCTTTAACCGATGCTTGTTTTCATTCTATGAACCATGTGAGACATGATAATGAGACAAATGTTTGGCATTCACATCTCTATCATATAAATTTTGGTTGTATGACTCGCTTAGCTAGTATGGATTTAATCGCAAAATTTGATTTGGCCAAAGGTTCTAAATGCCACGTATGCGTGCAATCGAAGCAACCTCACAAGTCTCACAAGGTTGCTGCGGTGAGGGACTTAGCACCTTTAGAACTAATTCATTCCAATTCGTGCGAAATGAATTGTGAGTTCACCAAAGGTGACAAAAAGATATTTCATGACATTCATAGATGACTGTACTAGATTTTGCTATGTGTATCTGTTAAAATCAAAAGATGAAGCGTTACATTATTTTAAGATCTATAAAATTGAGGTAGAAAACGAACTTGAGAAGAAAATTAAACAGTTGGGATCTGATTGCGGGGAGAATATTTCTCAAATGAATTTCCTGAGTTTTGTGTGGAGCATGGTATTATTCATGAGAGGACACTGCCATACTCACCATAATTCAATGGGATTGTCGAGAGAAAGAACCACACTCTAAGTAAGTTGGTTAACGCCATGTTAGAGACAACGGGACTATCTAGGGAATCATAGGGAGACCAAGCTTCTAAAACTGGCGCCGATTGTGAGTTCAACTGCTCGGGAGAAGACCGATAATCAGGTTTTTGGAGAGCGTCTTTCACGTAACTTCTCGTTCGTTGTTCTTCCTGTTACTTCTCGACAACTTGGACTCTTCTTACAACAGAGGAGGTGATCGGCACTGCAACCTTACTACATGACATTGAGTGGGACGACTACATCGACAAATGCTATGTCAACTAGCGTTGGCTCTGGTGCCGCTGGGTATGCTATTGTTGCAACCCATCTTTTATTTTCTATGATTAAAATCATGATCAGTATCATGTTTATTGCGCTTAGATCACACATGCATATGTCTAATGTCACAAACAAGGTGTTAATAATTTTTTTGATTAAATTGGTACTGAATTTGCCTAAATTTCTAATAATTCAAAAGTCTGATAGGCATTTTTCGGTAGCTGGCTTTGCGCATGCACTGAAACCAAATGTTTTTAGGGCACACATTACAAGAGGTGGTGTCGGAGATGCATATTGTGGTTGACCAGTATGCATTGCTATTTTGTTGTCGAACGTAGATCAATAGGACCGCATACCCCTGATGAGGAGCGTGTGTTCTAAGAGGCTGATACTATGTTTGACGGGGCAATAATCAGCATTCTAGGGGACACCATAGTTGATGCATACATGACTCCCTCCACTAGAAAAAATGTGGGATGCATTCAGCCAAAATATGGAGTTTCTGATGTTAATAGTGAGTTGTATGTCATGGCGTAGTTTCATGACTATTGGATGGTTGATGGTCGTTCTATAGTAGAACATGCTCATGAGATACAAACACTATTGAAAATTGAAAGAACTCGAGAATTTTGGTTGTGTGCCGCCGCCGAAGTCTGTAGTGGGCTGCGCCACAGAATTGGACCGAGTTTGCTACTTCTCTAAAACATAGAGACAAGAGTTTGGCATTGCTGATCTCATTGGATCTTTGGATATTGAAGAGGAGGCAGAGCAAAGATGTCCATGGTAAGAAAGTTGTTGAGAGAATTCTAGCATCCATGTGGTGCAGAAAAATCCTCAAAATTACCACAAGAAGAAATTCAGGCAAGATCTTAAACAAAAGACCACTACTCCTTTCAAGAAGAAGAATAAGGAGAAAGGCAATTGCTACACCAGTGGCAAACTTGGGCATTATGCTAAGGATTGCAAGGAGAGCAAATGGAGTCCTAAGAAAAGTCTGCAAACGTGATTGAGGCTGATGAAGGAACATAGAGGTAATTTCTTACTTTCTGTTTGTCGTTTACCTGATTGATGGGTTGACACATGCACTAATATTCATGTGTGTGCTAACATTTTCTTGTTTTCATATTATTAGGTCAGGTGGACTTTCTCCTTGCTGATGGGGAATGGAGTAGGTGCAGTTGTTTGTGGTGCTGGTACGGTTGATCTGAAGCTTACTTCGGGAAAGATCGTGCAATTAAAGAACGTGCATCATGTCTCCTCAACAAGGAATAATTTAATTAGTGGCTCATTGCTAAGTTGAGATGGCTATAAACTTGTGTTTGAGTCCAATAAGTGTATATTTTCAAATTATGGAACCTTTGTGTGTAAATGCTATGAGAGCGGAGGCTTGTTCCGCTTGTCTTTAACCGATGCTTGTTTTCATTCTATGAACCATGTGAGACATGATAATGAGACAAATGTTTGGCATTCACATCTCTATCATATAAATTTCGGTTGCATGACTCGCTTAGCTAGTATGGATTTAATCGCAAAGTTTGATTTGGCCAAAGGTTCTAAATGCCACGTATGCGTGCAATCGAAGCAACCTCACAAGTCTCACAAGGTTGCTATGGCGAGGGACTTAGCACCTTTAGAACTAATTCATTCCAATTCGTGCGAAATGAATTGTGAGTTCACCAAAGGTGACAAAAAAGATATTTCATGACATTCATAGATGATTGTACTAGATTTTGCTATGTGTATCTGTTAAAATCAAAAGATGAAGCGTTACATTATTTTAAGATCTATAAAATTGAGGTAGAAAACAAACTTGAGAAGAAAATTAAACAGTTGGGATCTGATTGCGGGGAGAATATTTCTCAAATGAATTTCCTGAGTTTTGTGTGGAGCATGGTATTATTCATGAGAGGACACTGCCATACTCACCATAATTCAATAGGATTGTCGAGAGAAAGAACCACACTCTAAGTAAGTTGGTTAACGCCATGTTAGAGACAACGGGACTATCTAAGGAATCATAGGCTGATGCAATTTTGATGGCGTGTCATGTCCTGAATAGAGTGCCCACAAAGAACAAAAAAATTATACCATTCGAGGAATGAGAGAAGAAGAGATCAAATCTTTCTTATCTGTGACATGGAGTTGTTTGGCAAAAGTGAATATGCCAATTATCAAGAAGCGAAAGCTTGGACAAAAAATTGTTGATTGTGTCTTTCTCGGTTATGCTATTCACAGCGTGGGTTATAGATTTATAATAATAAATTCTGGAGTACCTAGCATGAATATTGGTATAATTATGGAATCTAGCAATGCTACATTTTTAGAGTGAATTTTCTATGAAAATACACCTAGCACTTCTAGTGATCATTTTATAACACTTCCACAGCTGCATGAACCGATAGAACACGCTGATGTTGAAACCCATGTGGAAAATCATGAGGATAATAATATAGTCACTAGAAAGAGTAAGAGATAGAAGACTGTAAAGTCTTTTGGTGAAGACTATATTATATACCTCATGGATGACACTCCTAAAACCATAGAAGAGGAATATTCATCTCTTGATGCTAACTTATGGAAGGAAGCTATTCAGAGTGAGATGGACTCTATTATTTCTAATGGAACTTGGGAGGTTGTTGATCGTCCTTATGGGTGTAAACCTGTAGGATATAAATGGGTGTTCAAGAAAAAGCTTAGGCCTGATGGTACTATTAAGAAGTATAAGGCGAGGCTTGTGTCTATACCCAGAGAGAAGGCAAAAGATTATTTTGATACTTATTCGTCAGTTGCCCATTTGATGATTATACAAGTGTTACTTTCCTTGGCTGCCTCACATGGTCTTCTTGTTTATCCGATGGATGTTAAGACAACTTTCTTAAATTTGGAGCTTGAGGAGGAGATCTATATGGACCAGCCTGATAGATTTGTAGCAAATGGTCAAGAGAGAAAGGTGATGTAAATCTTATGGCCTAAAGCAAGCACCTAAGCAATGGCATAAAAAGTTTGACAGAATTTTAATATCAGCCCGCTTTAGTGTGAATGAAGCTGATACATATGTTTACTATCGGTATGGTGGGGAGAATGTGTGATCTTGTGCTTATAAGTTGATGATATACCAATATTTGGAAATAATATTAATGTGATTAATGAAGTGAAAGACTTTTTGTATAGAACTTTGAAATGAAAGACTTGTGAGAGCCTGATGTTATTCTTAACATAAAGCTACTTAGAGTAGGAAATGGTGGGGGTAATACTCGTGCAATCCCACTATGTGGAAAAGGTGCTAAGTCGCTTTGGATATAGTGACTGCGCACCTACTCCAACTCCTTATGACCCAAGCGTGCTATTAAAGAAAACCCATAGAATAGCACGGGATTAATTGAGATACTCTTAAATTATTGGTCCAATTATGTGTTTAGCCAGTGCAACAAGGCATGACATCTCGTTTGCTATGAGCAAACTTAGCCAATTTATTTCAAATCCGGGAGATGATCATGGGCGTGCTCTCAAGAGAGTACCGTGCTATCTAAAAGGGACTGTGAGCTATGGCATCCACTATACCAGGTATCCGAGGGCACTAGAGTGGTATTGTGATGCAAACTGGATATCTGATGCTGATGGGATTTACGCATAAGTGGATATGTGTTCTCACTTGGAGGTGGTGTTGTTTTATGGAAGTCTTGCAAGTAGACCATCTTAATGAGGTCAACAATGGAAGCAAAACTCACAGCATTAGATACCGTCATAGTTGAAGCTAAGTGGCTTCGTGAACTCCTTATTGATTTACTGGTAGTTGAAAAACCAATAGCGTCTATTTCTATGAACTATGATAATCAAAGTGAACAATTCTAAGGATAACATGAAGTCAAAAAGACATGTAAAGAGGTAGTTAAAATCTGTTAGTAAATTGAGAAACTCTAGAGTAACAGCGTTGGACTATGTCCATACATCTATGAATCTGGTAGATCAGTTCACAAAAGGGTCTATCACGTAATATGATAGATGGTGCATCGAGAGAGATGGTCTTGAGATCCATGTGAAGTCATTTAATCATAGTAACATGTACTATGTGATCAGAGATCCTGTAAAGTAGGATGGTGAAATAAGCTAGTGGTTGACTGTGATGGAGAGATCCTTTATAATAAGGTCCATATGTTTACAATATGGCAGGTTAGTTTATACCTTAATGTGATCCGAGTGGCTTATTTAAGTAGAGATACGTCGACCTACAGGACATCTTAGTAGAAACACACCTATATGAGTTCCACTACTAGTCATAGTCTATGAGATGTGGGTAATCTCTAGGTACTCATGAAAGGCCCAGGAGTTAACTCATATGCTCCAACCAAAGGGGATGCTTTAGGCAACTTTGTATCAGTAAAGGACTTAGGTGAAAATTATTTCGCACAAAACTATCAATTCATGGCATAGTCCACTGTTTAGTTGTGAAAAAACTGTAACCTCTATTCTAGATGGATGTTCAACTTAATAATCTCCATTGAAAAACTAGTATATCAAACATCAGCAGAACTGAGAGCAGTTTTCTATGTCTTGGAATTTGGTGGGGATTGTTGGATTTAATTAGACCTTCCCATTTTTATTGAATAATTAAATAAAAGAATAATTCCAAGAATATGGTTAATGCTAGGTGTAATAAGCATGGTCCTTTATGTTGCTGGTGTAACTGATGGCTTAACGAGTGCCAAGTGCATGATGACCATTATATGGTAGTGAGTCATGATGTCTTAGTGGTTTCTGTTACTAGTAACCAACAATTGATTTATCTGTTTCATAAGTTACTGGTAATAGATGCACTATGATGACTGCTATCTCTTCTGTGCCTAGCTCTTCTTCTTTGTCTGTTGTTGCATAAAAAGGGGACGGCTTCTCTTGTTTGCAAGGGAAGAACACATAGCCAAGATCACAACCACGCTGTTGTTGTGCTGCTCTCTGTCATCCCCATCCTGGTACCTATCTGCATAGGAGTGGGGAGAGCAGACCTCTGAAACCGGCACTGATCACAAGTTCATCTGCTTGGGCGGAGATCGACAATTAGGTTTTTAGGGAGTGTCTTCCACGTAATTGCTTGTTCGTTCTTCTTCTTCTTTCCCAACAATTTGGCCTCTTCTTCCGACAGAGGAGGTGATTGGCACTGCAACCTTACTGCATGGCATTGAGCGGGATGACTACATCACCAAATGCTATGTCAACTAGCACCGGCTCTGGTGCTGCTGGGTATGCTACTATTGCAACCCGTCTTTTATTTTCTATGATTAAAATCATGATCAGTATCATGTTTATTGCACTTAGGTCACACATGCACATGTCTGATGTCACAAACATGATGTTAATAATTTTTTGGATTAAATTGGTACTGAATTTGCCTAAATTTTGAACATCCCTTTGTGTAATCGAAGCCAACTGAATTCTTAGGCTTGGCATCATGACAAGATGGGAGTTTTCATGGTACATTCTGCATATAGGATTCTCATTATGAGGCGTGCTTTGTCGAAGAATGCATCAAGATCAAATAAAAGAGAGGAATAGAAGGAGTTGTCATCTTTGTGGTAAGTCAAGGTTCCTTCAAAGGTGCGAGTTTTTCTTTGGTGGCTTGCAAAGCACTCATTGTTGTTGGTAGACGTTCTTCACCATAGGAACATGGTGGACCATGGCTGGTGTGCTTTATGTGGAGCCCCTAATTCTTGGAAACACTCCTTGCTTGAGTGTAACAAGGCGAGATGTGTGTGGGCATTGGAGAGCGAGGAAATCGTTGCACACCTTAGTGAGATGCAAGAGGAGAACTCAAGAGGATGGTTGGCGAATCTAATAGCAAGAATGCCCCATGTTGATCTCATACAGGTGTTGGTGACTATGTGGGCAATTTGGTATGCAAGAAGGAAGGCAATCTATGAAAATATATTTCAAAGACCGCTATTGGCACATAGTTTTGTCAATAAATATATTGCTAAACTTCAAGTGTCGAGCTGACCCAAGCAGCAAAGGCAAAAGTTTAGACTCGAAGTCCTTAGTGGTTGCCACCACCAACATGATGCATGGAGGTGAATGTAGATGCAGCTATTTTCTAAGAACTTGAGAAGGGCATTAGTGGCAGCTATAGCTAGAGACTCGACCGGCAAGTTTCTAGGAGCACAGGGAGTGGTCCTTGATGGAATCACTAAACTAGAAATAACTGAGGCGTTGAAATCCCTAGTTTGGTTTTGGCTAATTGATGAAACCTATTGGACTAACCCTATGTCTAAGTGTGTAGATGAGATAGGTTTGTCCAAGTCCGGAGCTAGATGACACTCATGTGGTGGAGATGGCCAAAAGATTGAAATCAAGTGCTCCAACTTGATAAAGGAGAAAGAGAAAAACAAAATAGGCTCAAGGCAAAAGGTATATTTGATAGGACCATTTTGTTTTGCCAGTCAAGACGCAATAGTGTGCGTGACCGGGTTTAGGATAGATAGTCATACTATAAAGAGGGGAGAATTCATGGTTGATGCAGTTATCAAGTGCCACTAAGTGATCTAACTCGTTGCATTTGCATTTAGAACCCAGCGAGGTAACACGCCCTTGAAAATTGTTTTGAAAAATGCAAACACACGTGCACAAGTGTTTGGGACACTTTGGTGTTGACACATGAGAGCAAGGATGTTGAGATCGTGCTCGAATTTGAGGTAACAGGGGCGTCAGACTGGTTTGATGTAGGCATCAGACCAGTCCAACAACTAACCCTAGTTGCATGATAGAGAGAGAGAGAGAGAAAGAAGTGTCGGGCCAGTTGGTAGAAAGCATTGGACCAGATGCAATCACTACTCATACGAGCGAGTGCATGGGCTGATGAGATAGCCATGAGGGTCAGACCATGACCGGTTTGACAGGGGGGCGTCGGACCCATCTAATGTTGGAAAAACCTCTCTAGAACCTTAATGGAGTGCGTTAGACTGGCACGAACTATTCTGATGCTCACATTGTTGTAGTTCGATGATGGTGACTAACACAAGGGAAAGAGCTATTGCGCATGACAATGGTTGGATTCAAAGGTTGGGACATGTGGAGGCTCGACGTTGGACACGACAGGGCATTGGACTAGACCCCAAGTGGTCAAACAGTTCCGCTGCCTTGGTTCGACGACCGGTTTACAGAGTGTAATGGCTAAGAGCTCCTTGGGATGGCTATTAAGTGTGTTGGCAAGCTATGGGAGGTCACTCTTGGCACTTTGACACACTTTGCATACCATTGAGCTAAGCCAAACACCTCCCTCTCATCTATTTGATCTTTGCTTCATCAAAAGGGAGATTGGGAGTGTTCCAAGTGCATTTGCTTTGAGGTATTGCATCTAGTGGCACTTCGTGATTGTGTGAGCTGCAGATTCTCTTGTTACTCTTGTTGGTTGCTGCCACCTAGATGGCTTGGAGCAATGGTGATCGCTGAGTGGAGGGTGGTGATTGTCTCCAACTCTAATCGGTGATTTGTGAGGGGATCTTGTGCCTATTCCCTACAGGAGCCGCTAAAGGCAACTCTAGTAAATTGCTCATGGGTTGTGTTACCCTCTCTTGTGGGTGGTTCTTATGGCACCCTTGTGTAGGGCTAGGTGTGTAATGCCTATTAGTGCGTGAACCACCAAGTGAGTGTGTCACCACAATGTGGAGTAAGATGCAGGCAAGCAACCAAACCACAGGATAAATCTTGGTGTCATCTTGGTATTCATATGGATTGATTTATCTCTTGCCCGATTTGGTATACCTCACTACCTCTCCTTGTATTACTTTCTTTGATATATTTGTGTATTAGTAGCTCGCCTTCTTGTGTAGCTAGTTGGGTAGCTTATAGCCTTTTTGTTGTCTAACCAAGTTTGCTCTAGTGAGTTTGTAGATTTTTAATTAGGCTATTCATCCCCTCTAGCCATTTAGGACCTTTCAGGCATTCACCTGCAGAGAAGGCCTAGCTTTGGCTTTTGACCTCATGTTGATCTCCATCTATTTTGCATCTGATTGTGCCAATGTTATTAGAAGCATTGTAGGAACAGGCATGGGTCTGTATGGCCAAGTCATGGAGGAGATTAGGTGTAGGGCTCATGATTTTCTTTATGTTGATTTTGCTCATGAGAATAGAAAATCCAATGTTGATGCTAGGAGTTTCATTTCTTTTGATACAAGCAGGCATGTCTGGCTGTTAGAATTGCATTTTGTCTTTTGTAACTACTATGACCAACTCCATCAATAAAGAGTGTTGTTTTCCCTAAAAAACATGACAAAACTAGCCCAAGTGGCCATTGAAGCAGCCGAAAACAAAACAATCAATACATGCCTACATAGTACATCCACAATCTTTGAAAGCCTTGGATAAGAGCATCTCCAAGACTCTTTCTAAAATTTACTCTATAAATCATCATTTAGAGAGTCATTTGAGTAAAAATCACTTTGTATATCTTTGAAACTGCCAACAACTTTTTTATATCTTGTGCGCACTCTAGAGAGCCATTATTCTCACTCTGTCTTTAGCTAGCGAGATATCCAGAATAAATGATGCCTATATTTGAAAGATCCAAATAAAAAGACTATTGGAGGATATTTTTTCATCAAAAATTCTATTCCTGTAATTGGGAAGGATATAAAGAGTCTATTGGAGTTGTTGTAAAGTGAGATAGGGTGCATCTTCATTTGGTACGCCCAATCGATATAGTGAGTCCTACCAAAACAAGGTGCTTTACCGAAAGCTCCATGTTTGGTTTTGGCTAATTGAGACAACCTAGTGGACTAACCTTCTGCTCTAAGTGCTTTGATGGAGATAGGTTGGTTCACAACAAGGTGGAGCTAGATGGCATTCATGGTGATGGAGATGGCCACAAGATGGTGATAAAGTGCTCCGACTTGGAAAAGAAAAAGAGAAAAACAAAACCCTATGGAGTTCAAGGCAAAGGTATAAATAGAGATTTTGTTTTGTCAATAAAGATGCAATAGAGTGCGTGATCGGATTTAGGATAGATAGAGTACTATTAAGAGGGGAACTCTCATGGTGAATACGGTTATCAAGTGCCACTAGGTGATCTAACTCCTTGCATGTGCATTAGTACCTAGTGAGTGCTAACATCCCTTGAAAATTGGTTTGAAAAAATGATAACTCACATGCACAAGTATATGACATACTTTGGAGCTAGCGTTTTTCACAAGGGATGAAGGAAAGAAGAGAAGAAGCTGCTCAACCCGCATCAGAGAGAGTCATGAGCATCAGACAAATGGATGTTTTGTTCGATGGCTTCATGCTAAGTCAGGTGCGGCATCCGAACTTGCATCAGACGCTAGCTACGTGTGCATTAGATGAAATTGAGTTACTATTCACATGAAGACTATGGTCTGTGGAGTCAACGCCATTATTGACGGTAATTATCACCCATCATGAACCGTCAACGTAACTTGAATAAATGGATGAAAATGATCACCAACATAGACTTAGGGGTTTAAATTGATAATTTTACACGAGCTTTGGTGAATCTGTGTTTTCAATAGGGTTTATCCAGAAAACCATCAAGGTGGACCCAATCATCAGAATTAAACTATATTTATCCATGATGAAAATATCACCAGAAGGTTCCAAAGAACACTAGAAGGCATCCCCCCGAAGCAGACCTCAAGAGGATGACAGGTGGGGCTGGCTGGCCCCTTGGCCCCACAAGTCAGCCCCAGCTTCAAACGTCGGTTCGCCACTGCCTTAGGGTTTGCATCTCCATCGTTCTTTCAAGTTGATGTGATCAAGGGTCCAGAATTGGCACTACCCCCTATATATCTGCCCCTACCCCCTCCCATAGGCATTTATCTTCAATTCAATTATCAGATCAGAAATTAGGGTTTCCACAGAGAAGAGAATGGATCTCCAATTTCTCAAAGTTCTAGTATGGGCTAGCTAGCAAGATTCAAGTAGAGTTGGGCAATTGCTCAGGATTCTGGATCCACCGTTTGGAGGCTGGTAAAGCCATTGTATCTTCTATATTTTGACTTTATGCTATTTCAATACTATGTTTCTATTTATTATGCTCCTAGTTTGCTTTGGTAGTATACTTGATATAGTCATGATTGATAATGAATTTATGCATATGTTTTCAAAGCGCTTAGCTCAGTACTCGAGTGAGTTAAGTGGTCGACATTTATGTAAGCGTTGTGCTTAAATATTGTTTACCTACAGATGCACTCTACATTCCGGGCCATGTTGTAGATTGCGAGTGTGATACTCTCGTTGAGTCCTTTGTAGTACACTCCCCGGTTGTAGAATAAGTAGAACCCGGTTGCGAAGGAAATCAAGCTCTGTCCTTGATCTTCCTTAGTAATGTTCCTTATGCCTAGATACAAAGTTAGTTATGCTATAGATAAAAGTATATATACTAGAGTGTATGAAAGACTTAGTAAATAAGAAATGACTTTGGAATCTTTTCTCTTAATTAATCTCCTGCCTAGCCATACTACATTTATGAGTATCTAATTCTATCTTTGGATTACTATCAATGCCTTACACTTATCATTTATTTATCATTTGGCTTACCCCAGTTAAAGCATGAGAGTTGATGATCTAATCATAAGTATTCATATTTGTCAATATCTCTAGCCACCCATCGCTCCTCCCTGTGGTAAAATATAAATAACGATACCTGGTATACTCCCGGATGAAATGCTACAATGGTATATTATCTGTGCGCTTGCGGATTACTTTAACATAAATGGTTTTCTCTGAGTTTACAAGTGTCATTAATAATTACCAACAATGCATTTCTGGCATCATTGCTAGGGATGACAACCTAGTAAAAGGTGATGCTAAGATATGCCAACAAGCATTTTTGGTATCGTTGCCGAGGAGGGGCACAAGGCAAAGAGAATTGATCAAACAAATACTTATTGATGAAATCATAACTAAGCACCTCTACTTTAGTAGGCTTACCCTTTTTTGTCTTTGTTCATATCTTATACAGGGTATTGCAGGATTGGTTTTGTTCCACCAATAAATTCCTTCAATCACAATCAAACCAATCAAGAGGCAGCTCAACACTAGTTTCTGAAAGCTATGACTGACAAGACTCTGCGTGAGTTCTCTGCTCCAAGCACTAAGAACATTCAGCACTGGACCAACACTTAAAACCAATAACCTTGAGTTTGAGCTCAAGCCAAGCCTCATCAACATGGTGCAAGGTACCCCATTTAGCGAAAAGGCACACGAAGATGCTAGTGCTCATCTTCAGAATTTTCTAGAGATAAGCAGCATAATCGTCATCAAGGACGTTGCTCAAGACATCATACTACTCCACCTATTTCCATTCTCATTAGTGGGAAGGGCGAAGCAGTGGTTTTACACCAACAAAGATAACATCAACACATGGGCAAGATGTTCAAAGGCCTTTCTAGCAATGTTTTTCCCTATAGGCAAGACCAATGCCTTAAGAGAAAAAATTTCCAACTTCCAACAGTAGAAAGGAGAAACCATTCCAGAAGCATGGGAACATTTTCAAGAATACATTTTAGATTGTCCTCATCATGGGATGGAAGATTGGTTGCTCATGCAAGGCTTCTACCATGGATTAATTTAGAAAACTCATGAACAACTTGACGCAACTGTTGGAGGAGCATTTATGTCACTCACCCTTGGAAAAGCTGAAACTCTCATGGAAAATATAGCCTCTAATCAAAGTTGGTCTCAATGCAATATTCAAGCATGTAATAAGAGTGAAGAAGTACCAAAAGAGGTGTGTGCACTTTCAACTAAGATGGACGTACTATTGAAATAGCTCGAACAGCGAGCCAATTATAAGAAAGATTGTCAGGCCATTCAAGATGCTTATAATTCCCAAAACATATGTGGAGAATATTTAGGGGTTGATTTCCCTGAATCTTAAGAGGATGTAAGCATTGTCATCAACAATTCTATTCCACAACAACAAAGGCAAAACAACAGTCAAATTACCAAGGTAAGTACCCAGGTAATTACTATAATTCTTCTAATAAAAAACAACCATCCTTGAGAGACCTGATCTTAGAGAAAGCTAAGATTAATGAGAATATTTCTAAAAGGCTTGCTTTTAATGATAAGGTCCTAGAAAACATAAATACTAAAATGGATAGTTTTTCTTCTGCCATAGAAGACCAACTTAGCTATAATAAAAACATAGAATCATAATTAGCCCAGTTGGCCGCTGCTTCTGCCTTTTGCCACTAACCTTGAAAAGGTCAACGCCATAACTACAAGAGGTGGCAAGTCTACTCGTGATCCACCGTATCTGACAAGGACGAGTAAGACACCAGTAGCAATACAAGAAGAAGAAAAAGAAGCCGAAGAATCTAGACCACAAGAATAGGAGATGATGTAAGATTTTCATGACACCAGCCTCCTACCGTTTCCACGTAGAAATCAAAAGGCTAAAATGGATGAGTAGTTTGATAAGTTTGTAGAGGTAATTCAAAAGTTATATACCAATATCCCTCTACTACATGCCATATATGTACCTATGTATGTGAAGTACCTCAAAGACATTCTAAATAACAAAAGACCACTGCCCACCACTAAAGTAATCAAGTTAACATAGGAGTGTAGTGCAGCTATCCTGAACACATCACCTGTGAAGAAGAAGGATCCAAGATGTCCCACTATCGATTGTTCGATCGAAACCAAAATTTTGAGAATGCGCTATGTGACCTAGGCGCTAGCGTCAGTGTCATGCCCAAGATGGTCTTTGACAAGCTCAACTATTCAACACTCACGCCAACATCGATGTGCCTACAACTAGCCGACCAATCGGTTCGCTACCCTGTAGGAATCGCCGAAAATATTCCGGTAAAAATAAGAAACTTCTTTGTTCCAATAGATTTTGTAGTACTTGACATGCAGGAAGACATGAAGACACCCCTCATACTTGGGAGGCCATTCCTGAGCACTACAAATGCACAGAGCTGGAGAAATCTGATTCCACATCAATGGGAAGGAACAACAATTCGCCTTCAAGCCAAGACTGGAACAATGCTCTCAATTGGATTGTCAAGAGAAGCAGGTGCAACTATCAAGGTCTCCATCTCCGGGACCGACTGATGCACCCGAAGAATGAAGGACTTCTCCCATCAAGTCTGATTCGGTGGACTTAAAATTTCGAACCCTCGCCGTGAGGTAAAATCGGTAGTTATCCATATTTACTTTTTCGATTGCATTATTACTGTGGCATTTTTACTTTTCATCATTGCATCGGAAAATATTTTCAAGCCCCACGTAAATAATTTTTACAGTGTGCAAAAACCTGTAAGAAAGATATACCAGTGGAGGCGTAAAAATTTAAAAATACCATCAACGCATACTTATATTTCATAATATCATTTTGCATTGCATATATATACATGTGTATACAGTAGAAATATAGGAAACCAGGACCCACAAGAGACACCGGAGACCCACTCAACTACCACCAAGCACCATGCACTGAATTTTCAGATCGTATCCACCAAAAGCAAAGAGATATTGCTTAAGCACGAAGCATTGCACCATCTGGAGAGCCAACTCAAGTGGGCCCAAGGGGGGCAGCAGGCCCCACCACTAGGTCGGCTGGCCTGCTGCTGCGCCGCCTATAAAAGGGCACCATTCCTAATTGTTTATTCATCCACACACACTCACAATCTAGCATCTAAGTTCAAAATTCCAAACTCCAAGTTCGTAGTTTAGAAAGCCACTTAGAATGAAGTATTGTTGGAATTAGGAAGAGTGAGAAAGATTAAGCATAGAAGTGCTGCCAAAATTAGTAAGAAAAATTAAAGAGATTAAGGGTACAAGTTTTGTCCAAATTCTGATTAGAAAAATCATTAGGCAATCAAGAACGACTAACCCTCGGACGACTGACTTTTGGACGGTTAACCGCTGATATTTTATTTTCTAACTCATTCCATGAGTTTTGTTGTTTGTTGATTTTTGCAGGAAGATGAGCAAGCTATTGGGCAAGCTCGAGCGTGCAGGATCGTCCCGTTCTACAAGAAGCTCTTCTTCCAGGGCTGAGCACCGACATGCAAATCTACGTTCCATCCTCCACTGTCGGAGCGCCGCCTTCGATCGTCATCAACTAAGAGGAACATTCTGCTAGAGGAGAAGCACCTCAAGTTGCGGAACAAGATAGAGAAAGATGCCTTCAAGCAGTTGAAAATCTGAAGGTTCATTCGTAATTCTGCCTATGATCCAGCCATTCAGCACGCCACAGGTATGGATGTTGAATTTGACTTTATATTTAGAGCTGTTGGATGGGAAAATGTTTGGAATATTCATGAGCAAGGGTCTAAACTCTTAACGGCGGAATTTCTATGCACTTTGCAAATCACTGACACTGAAGTTAAATTTAGACTCTTTGGGAAAGAATATTCTATCCCCTGGAAGGAGTTTAGTTTGCTTCTAGGTTTTAATGCACAATGCGTAGTTGACATAGACTCTGCTCTGCAAGATTTTGATAAGATGAAATTCTGGAAAGTAATTTCCAGAAAACCTCACATTTACCATTCTCGTACTAATGATATCCATCACCCTACACTGCAGTTTATGCACAAGTGGATAGGATTTTCTTTGTTTCCCAGACCTGACTTTCGCACCGTAAGGGTAGATGATCTTAAGTTACTTTATGCTAGGGTGAAGAGGAGGAAAGTTTCACCTGTTAAATTTATGATGAATCAATGGAAGGAAGTTTTCGAGCTCAAGGGTGATGTTGAGTGTATCTCTTTGATCACTCACATTGCCTAGAATTTGGGTCCGTTCTTTTCCCTTCTTTGCGGGGTACCCGGGGACTATGTCCCACAGCAACATGCGTTTTTCACCATTCTTCCATACAAGGCAGTGCAAGCAGGGGATGGACAGGCGGAGGGTAGCACTATTGCGGCCCCTTCTGGAGGTGAGTGGAGGGGGTGGCGGGGACAGGCCGCCAGCGAGCTTTGGCTAGGATGCAGGCTGCCGCCGTCGCAGGTGGGAGGAAGGGAAGGCGGGGACAGGCCAGCAGGCAGCGGGCTCTGGCCGGGAGGAAAGGACAGGCCGCAGGCACAGGTGGCTGCCGACGAACTCTGGCCGAGTGGGGTTGGGAAGAAGGGGCCGACAGATAGCTTTGGTTGGGCAGGGGACGGGAAGAAGGGGCCGGTGGCGGGCTGAGGCGCTGCGAGGGACGCGCGGGGAATGAAGAGCGGATGAGGATTTGTTTTAAGGGAGCATGTCCAGACGGGAGTCACGGGACGGACGTCCTCGTCGTATCATTATCGGAAAAAAGATGAGCAAAATTATAGAGAGTGTACAGAACTTTGCACAACTACCAGTTCTCGATTGCTCCTACAGTTTGTAATGTCACAACATTATTTTTGGTCACATAAACAAGAACACGGATTCGATAGACTCGTAAACGTGATTCCACGCCAAATGCACTGGACGAGCAATATATGTATACAGTTATGAAGCACCGTCTGGCAGCAGTTGTCTAGTAGGCGAGGTAAGTGGGGAAGAAAGAAGCCGAAGGAAGAAGAGGAAGAAAGGTTCTGTTCTAAATTATAACCTATTTTGACTTTTGCACATACAGCGATTTTATATGTATCTAGATATAGTGTTTATCTAAATATTTAATAAAAATATATAGAAAAATTAAAACGTCTTATAATTTAAAATATGAGTAATAAACAGTGACCACTAGATAATTATCTAGCGGTTGACCACCGTGTAGCCTGCCCCCTGAAAAGACCTCTCTCGTGTATGCGGGATAACGAACTCGGAGAAAATCGATCTCTGTTTTTTTTTTTACTTTCTAACTTTTGGCTCCTGTTACAAACTAACGCATGGATATTTTTTTTTTGCGACGCAGACGCTCAACACTTACACACACTCATCTCTCTGAACATAAGTACACAGACTCTACCTCTATGAGCATCTCCGAAAGATTTATATATATATGCATGGTAATGAAAATCTAAGCTACTCTCTCTGTCCTAAATTATCTATCGGTTTTGGTTTCCGTGCCACAAGTTTAACTCCATTCGTACAAAATACGTGCAACATTTATATTTCTAAATAAATTTATTAAAAAACTAGATTCAAAGATCTTTCATACGATACTAATTATATCATAAATATTAATATTTTAATATATATTTTATTAAAGTTATTTCTCGAAAAATAAAAACGATAAATATTTTGAGACGAAGCGACTAGCTAAATAAGCTGATGGATGATCTCTGCTAGCTAGGTGTAGGCGCGAACAAGGCAGACCCAGAGCGCAATGACAGCAGTGAAGAGAACAGCGAAGACGAGAGCCAGGACGACGCACATCCAGGTGTGGCCACCAACGCATGCCGCCAGGATGACGATCCACCACAGTGGTACGCCGACGCAGCCCACGCCGACATTGACGATAGCGTCCCGCAGGGCGACGGGCGCGCGGGGCAGGAATAGGGACATGAAAAAGAACAGCTCCATCACCAGCGCCATGTAGACGCCCCACGCGACGACGGCGGGCGGCCGCCACGGCGCGCTTCTGGGGAAGATGTGGTCGTTCCTGTGGAAATCGTAGGCCAGGAACGAGGCGACGCCGATGCAGAGAGGCAGCATGTAGACGGCACAGAACCAGAACCCGGCGCGGCGCATCCCCGGCTTCCTGTTCGCCTCCTCGATCGTCAGTGCCGGCGGCGACGACGAGGACGCCGCCATTATCCACTGAAACGCACGGGGAAAAAATAATCTGCTTGTTCCTCTTCTCCTCCTCGTCGACCTGCGGCTTCAACTTCATCGTCGCTTCTTCTTCGATCGATGATGCCCGCCGGCCCTGCTGCTGCCACGGCTAGTCGTCCACCGTACGTGTTGTCGTGTACTCAGATGCTGTAGATCAGATGGATCCTAGTCCTAGTCCTAGCTAATATATAATTGGCCTCTGCTCCGCTCTTTATATACGGAGTAGTAGCTTGCTTCTCCTTCCTTCATCGATCGGCACACGATCGAATAAAAGGCAATTAATCTTCTCGATCAAAATGTCGAACATTTGCTACCCGCAAAATGCCATATATATAACAATCAATTCCTATCCACGGAACGCCATATAAACAAAACTATCTGTATTTCTATATATACTCTTGTCTTGGTAAAAGATGCGGATCACTAGGGATCCATCACCAAGCAGAAAAGGAAAATGCTCCATTTACTAGAGAAAGGATCCGTGCAACATCACGACCAGCAATAGGAAGTCCAACAATCATTGCAACATCCTGTAGTGTGATTGTGACCTCACCACAGGGCATGTGAAAGGTGTGAGTCTCGGGTCTCCACCTATCAAATAGTGCAGAGACAAGTGCAGGATCAATGGAGGGCAGTCCAGCCTTACAGAAGTTCACCAGCCACATTAGCCCACTGGCCTAAGGTAACATTCATACCTTTTGTCAAACCAAAGAGGCTCACGAGTACGAGGATTGAGCTCAGTTAGATTCTGTGTCAAACAACCGAAGATAGAAATCAGTGGTTTGTTATTATTTATTAGATGACAATAACATACAGTACAACAAAAATGCTATAGATTCTCTTTGATCAACCTGGCCTGATGCTAAAGCACGAGCACGATGATCTGCATCATACAACCCAATCAAAGGATAAGGAGTTGTGTCAATGGTCTCTGAAGCTCCATTCTGATCTTGACCAGACTGAACTTCTGCACTTCCAAACTGACCAACATTGTTTGCATAGGTCCTGGTGCTCCTTCTAGGCTTTTTCAGTCGAGCACAATGAGAATGCTCATTTGGTGGACTGACCGTTGCCATCGAAGGAACAGCAAAAGAACCCTGTTCTGGATGTTGAGGTTGGGCATTTTGGTATTGAAAATCTGCTGGTTCAGTAGCCACTAGTGCCAGCTCTAAGGAAATGGCCTCTGCAAAGCAACGCCTTTCTGCTTGAACATAAATCTCCAAGATAATTCCACTCAGTCCCATTGAAAACTGCCTTGACATAGCTACTCCAGGACATGTCGTCGTTGATAGGAACCATGATGAAGTGCCGGTGAGTGTTAGCATCCAAGGGGAAGGATTGGGGAAGAAGAAAGGGAGCAGAGAGGAAACTCGTCAGATAACTGGAGAAGGAAGCTTCGTATTGTTTTTGGTTCAGATATGTCTGTCCTCTCCTCTGTCTCTCTCTGTTCGTATTTATACAGGGCCCTGACCCATGGCGTGAATCACACAGGCACAGTTGTGTCTAGTCTATGATTCACGCCCACTCGTGTCCACCGAACCGCACACTGGCGCGTCGGACTCGGCCGCTTCTCCTTGGTTCAGGTTTGGTCTGGTTCGAGGAGCCCATGACGTGTTCAGGTCCCGCGTTGTCCTCTTGGCTGGTGGCTGACTCAGGTTCCGCTCCCCTGGCGATGTTGACATTCCCTCCTCGACGAAGACCTTTGCCGGAGAGCTTCAGTGTCTTCCCAGGTGGCTAGTGAACGCGGTAGATTTGACCATTGCACAAGCACCTGTGGCAGGACGTCGTGGTCGGTGGTGTGGATGCGCTGCTGGAGGACCTTCACTGGTATCTACAGCCCGTCGAGAGTGTGGGGAAGATCAGCCACCGAATGAGATGTACGCACCGCCGTCTTGAGCTGGGACACATGAAAGACGGGGTGAATAGCTGAATTCTCCGGAAGCTTGAGCTTGTACGCGACGTCGCCCACATGTCCGATGACCTGAAACGGGGCAAAGAATTTGAAAGCTAGCTTTTGATTAGCGCGTGGAGCCAAAGATGTTTGGACATATGGCTGCAACTTGAGGTACACCCAGTCGCCGACTGTGAATTGGCGTTCAGAGCAAGATTTGTCAGCTTGTGTCTTCATGCGCTTCTGAGCCCGAACAAGGTGCTGCTGAATGAGTGTGTTCATCATGGACTTTTCCTTCATCCAATCATCAAGAGGAACCGAGAAAACTGTACTGTCTTCAGAGATCTCGAAGTGTTGAGGGTGATGACCATAGAGAACAAAAAATGGTGAATAGCTCAGTGAAGAATGCCATGTGGTGTTGTACCAATATTCAGCCAGATAAATCCAATCGAGCCACTTAGCTGGACAGGAACTGACAAAGTAACGCAAGAATGTTTCCATGCATTAATTCACGCGCTCCGTTTGCCCGTCGGTTTGAGGATGGTAAGCTGAAGACATCCTGAGAGTGACACCGGCCAAACAGAAGAGCTCTTGCCATAGCTGACTGGTGAAGACCTTGTCTCAGTCAGAAACAATGGACAATGGTAGACCATGGAGAGGTACACATTGGTGATAAATGTCTTGGCCACTGTAAGAGCAGTAAATGGATGAGCCATTGGGATGAAGTGTGCATACTTGAAAAAACGATCCACAATCACCAGAATACAATTATTGCCCCCAAACGGTGGAAGTCCCTCCACAAAGTCCATCGAAATGCTTTGCCACGCCATAGTGGGAACCGGTAAAGGCTGAAGTAGACCCGGGTACCTGGCGTGATCAGGCTTGGCCTGTTGACAAGTAGGACATGCAGCCACAAACTGGTGAACTGAGGATTTCAGACCCGTCCAGGCAAAGAGAGGCTTGATGCGTCGGTAGGTTGCAAGAAATCCCGAGTGACCACCCACTGGTGAAGAATGGAAAGCCTCAATAATCTTGTGTTGGAGAATCACATCAGTCCCAACCCAAATACGTCCCTTGTACCAAAGTAGCCCTTGGTGCATAGAGAAGTGAGGTTCAGAGTTTTCAGAGACAGCTAACTTAGTCATCAGTTCCTGAGCCCGAGCATCAGAGGTATAACTATGGATGATGGCGTTGAGCCAGGAGGGCACTGGAGCTGACACGACAGATAGCTCCTCTGGATGGCCAGGGCGAGAAAGTGCATCTGCAACTCGATTGTTAGTGCCTGGTTTATATACTATTCTGTATTGCAACCCCAACAATTTAGTGAAAACTTTTTGTTGCCATGCAGTGTGAAGGCGCTGATCAGTCAAATGGATGAGGCTCTTGTGATCGGTAAAAATGACAAACTCACCCAGCTGCAAATATGAACGCCACTAATCAACAGCAATGATGATGGCCATGTACTCTTTCTCATAGGCTAACAACCCTTGATTCTTGGGTTCGAGAGCTCGACTAAGGAAAGCGAGTGGATGCCTGTCGATACGGGACCCACAGGATATCCCGCAAGGGAGAGAGAAGATCTAGTTCAACTAGGATTCTTCCCATGTAAATCTTAGTAGTAGAACTATCAAGTAATCCTACTAGGAAATCTCATTGTAAACCGACTAGGACTCTGGCCTCCTGACTATATAAAGGAGGGCAATGCTCCTGTCAAAAGAGAGAATAGAGCAGATCATAATCAATCCAACGCAAAGGCTAAGGCCGACTGGACGTAAGGTTATTACTCGATCTACGATCGAGGGCCTGAACCAGGATAAATCGGCTGTCTCTTGCGTAAACCATCGAGTTCGGCATATGTCGAAGCCCGAACATACTGCCCCGGGTACCCCCGTGGCAGGCTATCAGTGGTAAAACATCGACAGCTGGCGCGCCAGGTAGGGGCTTTCGGCGACTTTGCTTCCGAGAGCTCGATGGACCTCGACAACATAATTTTCCCGACGGGATCAACTTTCATCTTTGGCTCATGGATCTGCGAGGCAGACAACAACGGCAAGCTTCAAAGCCATCTCCTCGAAGATCCAGATCATCTAAAAGAAGTTCCTATTTCAACAACTGCAACGGATCAGCTCACCAGAAGATTCACGCAGCTCATAGTATCCGAGTCAAATCGGATTTCACAACCACTCGTATCCGATCCGAATTCAAGCTCCAAGGCGAAGTTTTATCCGAGTGCTTTCAAGAAACCGAGTTCTTTTTTGGCAAGATTCCAGAGCACAACCCAAAACAACTCGGATTACCCCCAGAATTCTCTCAAGAAGTCGAGTTCTTTTCCATTTGGGCTCGACAACATGACAAAATCCTATCAGGGACAGGTCGAAAGATTTTTCAATCCAAGATTCGGGATACCACTGACAGGAGCTCAGGAGGGTCTCGTGCTAACGATAACATCGCAGGACTGTATCATCCACTGGCCGAATTCCGTTCCTAAGGGTAGCGGAACCCAACTAGTCGGCACAACAACAACAGCTATTTTACCTTACCAAGAAGGAGACTCGATCTACGACACCGAGGCATCCACTAAAGTTATTAGCGACTCCGACAGCATGAAAACTAACGCCAATAACAGAACGACTCATGCACGAGAAGTGCTCATGGTTCGACGACCGCGGTCACCATTAAATCCCCCAGAAGCACCCGATGTCAGATCATCAGATGAATCAGAATCCAACATATCACCCTTTGCCCAGGGCTACGACGGAGAAACAGATAGTTAGAAACAAGCTAGAGAAAGAAAAAACAAGTTGAAGCAAGGGCGCCAACACCGTGCTAGGCAGCGCAGGGAAGCTTGGATCAGATACGAGTCAGAATTGGCTGAGTACGACAAAAGAAAATCGCAACGAGAAGTCGAAGGAAGACGCACGGCGAATACGCCTTACAATAAGATTCGAGAAGCATTAGAAGAACTCGGAGCAACTTCGCATCCTGGTGAGAAGTATAAACAGCTCCAGGACTTGCTCCGATCGACAATCCCGAGAACGCATGAAGAGAAAGCTCGATCAAAACTACCCGCCAAATCGACAACCCACCGGCAAGAAGATCAAAATCAAAGGAAATCCGCTTTCGAAAGACTTGGGCCGGGTGGAAGCCATGACGGAGGAAGTAGGAAGGAACATAATCAATGCCACCGATTTGAACAACTAAGGAAGACTAGGAGCAGGGTACCTACCCAGACAACCTCGCAAGATTGTTCCCATCAGAACAACAGTTGGCCAGAGGAAGGCGCCGAATCTGAATTCAAAGAAACCAAGGCACACAACAGGTTCCCCTGCTTCACGAACAGGCTCGCATTGGTGCGATTACCTCACAAATTCAAACCGTCTAATCACTCCAAGTATGATGGCAAAACTAAACCAAAGCAATGGCTCAGAATATATTCACAATCAATTGAACTAGCCGGAGGAGACGACGATATCAAAACCCTTTTCTTCCCCATGGCACTGGAGGCCATGCCCCTCCAATGGTTCGATAAACTAAATCCAGGATCTATCAGAAATTAGGAGGATTTGCAAAGAGCTTTTTGTGAGAATTTCGTAGGAATCATTACACACCCAATCACTCATGCAGAACTAAAAGGACTCAAGCAAAAGGGAGGTGAAAGTCTTAGAAACTACTATCGACGATTCGGCGAACTACGAGCTCAAGTGCATGACATAATCGAACGAGAAGTAATTGAAGCTTTCTCTCACGGAATCATGGCTAGATGGCAATTTCAAGACTTCTGCAAAGAAAATCCGAGAAACAATGAAGAATTCAGACGTACAGTAGAAAAGATGATTACTGCAGAAGAAAAAACACGAGAGAGGTTCCCGGACAGAAGCAACCAAGACAACCCGGACAAGCAAAATCACCGAAATAGCAGACATCAAGAAAGAAAACGTAGACCAGACAATACTGTGGCAATGGCCGACAAATCAAAGAAGTTTCCCAAACCCAGAAGATATGATGACATTGAAAACATACGTTGCCCATTGCACCCTAGTGGGAGGCACACCATCGGAAATTTCTACACTTTCAATGATCAATACACAAGAAAAGATAGTAAGGAAAACACCAAAGAGGACAATCAGAAAAGAGAAGAATACAACCACGAGGACAAAGGATTCCAAAAACCCAGGGGAACGGTAGCAGTGATTTTCTCAGGGGCTCCGGATTGCAGAAGCAAACATCAAGAAAAACTAGCACTGCGGACCATTATGACAGCAGAACCGGCTACACCAAGATACCTCAATTAGTCACAGTATCCTATCTAATTTACCAGAGAAGACCAATAGACTAGCGTGGGAAACGCAGGCCATTATCCATTGGTTCTAGATCTGACTATTGCTGGTATGACCGTCACCAAAGTACTAATCGATGGAGGAGCTAGACTTAACATCATCTTTTCAGAAACTCTAAGGAAAATGGGACTACAACTCGCCGGGATGATTACGCCAACAAGCACACCTTTTTATAGAATAGTACTCGGCAAAGCAGCCATGCCACTCGGACAAATTACTTTACCTGTTACCTTTGGAACTCCTTCAAACTACCGAACAGAGTTTATCAAATTTGAAGTCGCCGACTTCGATTCATCATATCATGCAATCCTCGGACATCCAGCACTGGCCAAATTCATGGCAATACCACATTATCCGTACTTACTGCTTAAGATGCCAGGACCCAATGGTATCCTTTCTCTTCGAAGCGATTTAAAGCGCGCTTTTGACTGCGACGTTCAGGCGATCCAAATTGCAGCTAAAGTGCAAGCCGACAATGGAAGAAAAGAAATAGCCGCAATCGCTGCAGAAACAAGCCAAGAAGAATTAGAAATACCGGCTAAAAAGCCCAGCATCATCGCACCACCAAAAGAAGCCGACGTCAGGCAAATCGACTTAGGCACAGGCGATACCTCCAAGACAGCAACTATCAGTGCTCACCTCTCGGCAAAATAGGAACTCGCGCTCACCAACTTTCTTCGGGACAACAAAGATATCTTCGCTTGGAAGCCAGCCGACATGCCAGGAGTCCCAAGGGAGTTGGCTGAGCACAGAATTGATGTTAACAAAAGCTCCAAACCTGTAAAACAACGGCTACGACGATTCTCACCCGACAAGAAGGCAGCAATTAAAAAGGAAATAACAAAACTGATGGCAGCCGGATTCATCAAGGAGATCCTTCATCCAGATTGGCTAGCAAACCCGGTCCTTGTACAGAAGAAAAACACGGACAAGTGGCGTATGTGCGTCGATTACACAGATCTCAACAAACATTGCCCAAAAGATTCGTTCGGGCTACCATGCATTGACCAGATAGTTGACTCGACAGCAGGATCTGCGCTATTATCTTTTCTCGATTGCTATTCAAGATATCACCAGATCACACTAAAAGAAGAAGACCAGAGCAAGACATCTTTCATCACCCCATTTGGTGCCTACTGCTACAAGACCATGTCGTTTGGACTAAAGAACGCTGGCGCCACGTACCAAAGAGCTATCCAGACTTGCCTTGGGAATCAAATCGGTGAAAATGTGGAGGCATATGTGGACGATGTGGTGGTGAAAACAAAGAACCCAGACACTCTAATTGAAGATTTAAAGCAAACCTTCGAAAACTTGAAGAAATGGAGATGGAAATTGAACCCAAATAAATGTGTATTTGGAGTTCCCTCAGGACAACTACTCGGATTTTTGGTTAGTCAGCGCAGGATCGAAGCCAGCACCAAGCAAATTCGAGCTATAACAGAAATGGGCCCACCTAGAAGTGTCAAAGATGTGCAGAAACTAACAGGATGCATGGCGTCCCTCAACCGTTTCATATCAAGACTCGGCGAAAAGGGGTTACCTTTCTTTAAACTACTAAAGAAGACAGACAAGTTCGAGTGGACAATAGAGGCCGACGAAGCTTTCAAAAAACTTAAAGAATACCTCACTTCATCGCCTATCCTAACACCTCCAAAGAAAGATGAAGATATGATGCTATATATTACGGCAACTCCTACCGTAATCAGCACAACAATAGTCATAGAAAGAGAAGAACAAGGGCGCGTGTATAAAGTGCAACGTCCCGTATACTACATTAGCGAAGTACTGTCAGAATCCAAAATCCGGTACCCGTATGTACAAAAACTACTCTACGCTCTACTCATTACCTCACGGAAGCTTCGCCACTATTTCGAAAGCCACAAGATTACCGTGGTGACAGATTTTCCACTCGGAGACATCCTACACAATAAAGATGCCACGGGGCGCATATCCAAGTGGGCAGTTGAAATTGGAGCTCTTGACATCAATTTCACCCCACGGAAAGCCATCAAATCTCAAGCCCTCGCCGATTTCGTGGCCGAATGGATAGAGATTCAACAGCCTTTATCAGATACAATCCTTGACCACTGGAAGATGTACTTTGACAGATCACTCAAACTAGGCGGGGCCGGTGCAGGCGTTCTCCTCATTTCTCCAGAAGGAAAACAACTCAAGTACGTCCTTAAGATATTATGGCAAGCTACAAATAACGAAGCAGAATATGAAGCCCTCATCCACGGGCTACGAGTGGCGATTACCCTCGGAATAAAAAGATTACTCGTATACGGCGATTCAGCAGTGGTCATCAACCAAGTCAACAAAGATTGGGATTGCACCAAAGAAAACATGGGTGCTTATTGTGCTAAAATACGGAAACTTGAAAAACATTTCCAAGGATTAGAAATTTTACACGTCCTACGCGATTCCAACAATGCAGCAGATGTCCTTGCCAAGCTCGGATCAGACAGAGCAAAAGTTCCACCCGGCGTATTCATAGAAGAGCTATCAGTTCCCTCTATCAAACAACCCGGTGAAACAACACATGAAATTTAGGCTAAAGGCATTCAGATCTTGATAATCAACACTTCATGGACCCAAGTTTTCATTGACTATATCAAAGAAAATAAACTGCCAGCAGATAAAGCAGAGGCCACACAAGTTGTTCGCAGAAGCAAAAACTACGTTCTAGTAGGGGATAAACTCTACAGAAGAGCAGCTTCATCAGGAGTACTACTAAAATGTGTCTCATTTGAAGAAGGCAAAGAAATCCTAGATGAAATACACTTAGGTTGCTATGAAAATCATGCCGCTTCAAGGACACTGGTTGGCAAAGCATTTCGCACCGGATTCTACTGGCCAACCGCTTTGAAAGACGCAGAAGAGCTTGTCAAAAAATGCAAAGGTTGCCAAATGTTTGCAAGACAAGCCCACGTACCAGCTCACAATCTTATCTGCATCCCACCCGCTTGGCCTTTTTCCTGCTGGGGGCTAGATCAAGTAGGACCCCTGAAAAAAGCAAAAGGCGGCTTCGAGTACATCTTCGTAGCAATCGACAAATTCACCAAGTGGATTGAATACAAACCACTCATGAAGTACAGCGCAACCAAAGCGGTCGAGTTCATCCAAGACATTATGCACCGCTTCGGCATGCCCAATCGAATCATCACAGATCTAGGCTCCCCTTTCACAGCTACAGAATTCAAGGGCTGGGCACAAGACTGTGGTTTCAATATAGACTATGCGTCTGTTGCACATCCAGAGGCCAACAGACAAGTAGAAAGGGCTAATGGACTCATACTAGCCGGATTAAAGCCAAGATTATACGAAGAACTAGTGGACTATGGGTCCAAATGGATTGAAGAATTACCGAAAGTAGTATGGGGACTACGAACTCAAATAAGCAGAGCAACAGGCTACTCACCTTTCTTCCTAGTTTACGGGTCAGAGGCCGTACTGCCCGCCGACTTGATCTGGACATCCCCAAAGATAGAGCAATACGATGAAGGAGAAGCGAAACACACAAGAAGATTAAAACTCGACAGCTCAAAAGAAATCAGAGTAAACGCTACCCTCCAATCAGCCAGATACCTACAAGGTTTAAGACGGCATTACAACAAGAGTACCCAACCTCGATCACTACAAGTCGGAGACTTAATACTAAGAAGGATACAGAAGACTGACGGATGACATAAGCTACTCAGTCCATGGGAAGGTCCCTTCATTGTCACAAAAGTCACCGGACCAGGCACATACAAGTTAATAACCGAAGATGGAAAAGAAGTCAGCAATACATGGCACATCAGCCAGCTAAGAAGATTCTACGCGTAGAAACAACTCAAGAAAAAACAGATATGCAAGCCACAAGGGACCAACGTTCACAATCGACGAAAAGCAATACTCTTCAACAACATATGTAGTAGTTTATACTCATGATCAATAAAGATGGCATTCATCCACAGCATGTCTTGTCATGACCTTCAACGAGTTGTTTTCACGAAACAAAAAGCAAAATGGCTGAAAACATGCCTGAGCATCCCGGCCGAGAGCAAAATAGCTGAAAAAACGCTTGAGCCCGCCGATGAGGGTAGCTAAAAGCTAACACCTGAAACAAAAAAGCAAAATGGCTGAAAACATGCCTGAGCATCCCGGTCGAGAGCAAAATAGCTGAAAAAACGCTTGAGCCCACCAATGAGGGTAGCTAAAAGCTAACACCCGAAACAAAAAAGCAAAATGCCTAAAAACATGCCTGAGCATCCCGGCCGAGAGCAAAATAGCTGAAAAAATGCTTGAGCCCGCCGATGAGGGTAGCTAAAAGCTAACACCCGAAACAAAAAAGCAAAATGGCTGAAAACATGCCTGAGCATCCCGACCGAGAGCAAAATAGCTGAAAAAACGCTTAAGCCCGCCGATGAGGGTAGCTAAAAGCTAACACCCGAAACAAAAAAGCAAAATGGCTGAAAACATGCCTGAGCATCCCAGCCGAGAGCAAAATAGCTGAAAAAACGCTTGAGCCCGCCGATGAGGGTAGCTAAAAGCTAACACCCGAAACAAAAAAGCAAAATGGCTGAAAACATGCCTGAGCATCCCGGCCGAGAGCAAAATAGCTGAAAAACGCTTGAGCTCGCCGATGAGGGTAGCTAAAAGCTAACACCCAAAACAAAAAGCAAAATGGCTGAGTCGACCAAAATTTAACTTCAAAAGACCCTCTAGCACTTCGTCATCCAGATAGGAATACTTTTTCCTCGGAAAAGCACAAGCGTCACTCAAGAAAGCACTCGGATGCCGAAGTTTGCCAAGGCAACATTCTATACCGAGTCGTTTTACATAGCACAGGCGAAAGGTTGTTAACGCAAAGATCTACATCTAACAAGTCATAGCACGGACAAAGCACTCGACGGATCACAAAGGAGGAAGAAAAGAAAAGTACTCGACAAATTGAGGGGTCTCGTCAGAATAACGCACAGAGTTGTTTTGCGGAGCAGAGACGGGAATAGGACAAAGTACTCAGCAAGTCAAGTAACTTCAACCGCACCCAAGCAAAGAATACATCAACAAAAATAAAGAATCTTCATTTAAAAAGGAGTGTAATATTACAAGGGGATGCTCAATCGAGTCAGGCGTTGTCATCAGAAAGGGAAATGTCAATATTTAGACTGTCTACAACCCTACTGGCTAGACCTTTGACCTCAGACTCCATCCTCTCAACGGCGTCAAGATATTCTTGGCTTTCAGCTTCTTCTGCTATCTTGGAGAGAGGCGCCTCTGGAGCAAGGACCCGGACCTAGGCCAGCACATTCTTGGTACATACTTGGGCACACCTCTTCACGAACTCTTGGAAACGAGTCGGAATCCGGGGAATGAACTGCGCCCAAGATTGCCCGTCATCCGCTGAAGTCCGGAGGACATCGGCTACTGAACGAAAAGATTTCCACAAAACATTCCAATTCTCAGTAGCCGTCGCCAGCTTCCCGGACAAGCCTTCAATAGTTTTTTGGGCCTGCACAAGATCTCTGTCAGCTCCGCGCCTAATCAGCTTAGCAAGGGCGAGTTCTTCCTCAGCATGAGTAATTACCTCCTCAGCTCTATTATGACTAGAACGGACAAGGGCCTTTATTTCATCAATACTCTCCGAGAGCTTCTGCTTCTCAACTCGGAGAGCTAGACAGGACACCCAAGAACAAGTCAGCGGAAAAAGAAGTCAAAATACAAGAAGAAACAGGCAGAACCCGCGGCACCTTTGCATTCATTCTTCGCAGACTCCACCGCAGCATCTCTCTGTTTCTCTGTCTCCATTACCCGGGCGCGAAGGGCTTTCTCCTCCTTTTGGTGCATTTGATGCTCCGTCTCCAACTCAGCCCGGAGGAGGTCAAGATTGGCTTTCAGAGCGTCCACCTCCGAAGACAACTTCCTCTCATTTTCAGATGAGAAAAAGAAGCCAGAATGATCACGAGAGAAAGACTAAGCAAAAAGAGGCAAAGAGAAACAAGGCGTAAGGATAGAAGAAAAACAAGCATGCAAAAGAGGAGTGGCAGTAAAACCTACCTGGAGCTTTTCACCAAAAGAAGTCGCGAGGGCCGACAAGCTCCCCCAGGCTGCGGTCAGCTCCGATAACCGATGAGTGGCATCGAACTGTTGCACCACGTCACCGGAAAAGGAGGGGCCGCCAGAAGCAAGAGAAGGGGAAGGAGAGGCCAGCTGGGGCAAAGAAGGAACGACCAAAGCAACCTCCAGGGAAGCCGGAGCCAAACCCTTAGAAGGACCCGGTGCGACGGCCACAGTTACCTCCGGAGCGACCAAGTCCGCAACTCCACCAGGTAGCTCTGAAGCCCCCACGGCGACTTCATCAACAGAATGTTGTGAGTCTCGAGGTTCAGAACTCGTTGGCACGGCAGGAGGCAGAGAAGAAGTCGATGAAGAAATTAGAGAAGACGAAACACTAAAAAGTGATAAAAGGAAGCACCAATAAAAACCAGAGGAAGGAAGATAAAAGCCAAAAAGATAAAGCTAGAATCTACTCACCCGACTACTTTTTTCTTCGCGAAGCCAAGAGAAAGCCTCGCAGGGGGAACCACGACGGCGAAGACGTCCCCGCCACCCGGCGATGGGAGCGGGACAGCCGACAACGGAGCCGTGGAAGAAGCCGAGGCTAGAGCCATGGAAGAACTCCGCACCGGAGGAGCGGTATAGCTCGGGACAGAGGCAACCAAAGAACTCGACACCGGAGCTTCAGAAGAAGTCGACGCGGGAGCCTCGAAAGAACTCACACCCGACCTCCGATTACTTCAAAAAGTTCAAGACTAAAATTCAAAACAAAGATGAGAAATTCAATGCAACAAGAATATGAAAAACAACTCACCGCCGCATGATGAGGGGGACTTCATCATCCTCTTCTTCCTCAGCCAACGAAACTAGAGCACCTGCTGAAAAGGAGATGAAAAGTACTCGGTTCAAGAGAGAAACATGAAAATAAAAGAACAAAGAGTATTAAATGTGCTCACCTAAGAGCATGCTACCAACAACTGGAGTACCTAAGGGAGTACTTGGTTTGCGAGGCTTCTTAGAGACAGGCAAGCCAGATGAAGACCCATCCATTCGCCCCCTCTTCGGGACACTGTGAGGACCGCGAGGGACTAGACGAGGAACATATTCTTCATATACATCAACAAATCTGAAAGAAACCCCAGGAAGGGCTGTAAAGGTTTGAGACTTACTAATTACAGAAGTACCAGCTAGATGATCCCCAGTCTCCGCCACGGCAGGGAGAACATCAAGGGGGATCAGATCGACAAAGTTCCACCCAAGCTCCTGCGAAAAAAGATAAAACACCGAGATAAGGAAAAGCTAAGCAAGAACGGATGCAGCAAGAGTACATAAAAAACTCAAACAAAAAGATAGACAACTCACAGCTGGGGGCGGGTTGATGGCCGAGAACTCAGAGACGGCAGGAGGAATGATGCTCACTCCTTTCAGCATCTTCTGGAGGCGCTCGAGTACCTCCTCACCGGTCAGCTCAAGAGCTGGGACCATGCGTGAAGGATCCTTGGCCCCAGAATACTCAAAGCCGAGATGCTCCCGCTCTTTCAAAGGCTGAACCCGGCGACGAAGGAAGCTTGAAACAATACCAAAGCCGGTCAAACCCTGCTGTTTTAGCATGCTAATCCTATCAAGGAGTGGCTGGATCGCTTGAATCTCAGCAGGTGACTCAAGCTTCTTTTCCCATCGGTTATTCACCATAGGACCAGATCCAGAGTGAACGACAAGAGAAGGGATCAAATTGGCAGCGTAGAACCACTCGGCACGCCAATCTTTGACAGAATAAACCAGGTCATAATAAAAAAACTTAATTTTGAGACCCTGGCGAAACTGAATCCTGCAACCGCCGAGGGCGCTGGTTTCTTCACGGCGGGGTTGAGGTTTCAGATGAAAGAAAAAGCGAAAAAGAGATAGAGAAGGAGGGATCCCAAGGAAGGCTTCACAAAGGTGAACAAAAACAGAAAGATGGAGAACGGCATTGGGGGTTAGATGGTTTAGACTAACCCCGAAATAACCAAGAAACTGATGAAGGAAGGCGGAAGCAGGAAGACAAAGTCCAGCGCGGACAAAGGAAACAAAAAGGACAATCTCACCAGGACCCGGAGCCAGAACCCGATGCTCGCCTGGAACTCTCCATTCAGCGATGACTTTGCTTTGGATCAAGCCGTCGCTAACGAGCTCGCGCAGCTGGTCTTCGCTTGTTGTTGGAGCCGGCCAAACCTTCTGAGCTGCCCTCATGGCCACAAACTCCTGGTTTTCAATCAAAGATAGGGATGACTCCTCATCCACGAAGGTCGCCTGAGACTTGCTTGCGGTTTTCTTCTTTCCCATGAACTGGCGGAAGCAAAAAAGGCACTAAGGAATATGAAGCTAGAATGATGGTGCTCGGGTGATGGCGACAATGACGGCGTCGGATTTCTAAGAGCTAGGGTTTAAAGGCAAGAGCTGGGCGACAAGGGAAAGGAAGATAAAAGGTCTTTAAATAGATTTTTTAGTGATACAAACGGCCCACAAAGCCCGTTAAAACACAATGTGGGAACGCAACGGTCCATTTACCGACGCAGCTAAAACGACGGAGGGCACGAATCCTCACAACGGTACAAACCAACGGGCAGATTTCAGACTTATCCGTCCAACGCCACGGCAGGGTTATCAGATTGATACAAGAACAACCCGTCAAACCAAGAAGAAAGAAAGAAGAAAGAAAGGGCTACCTCACGAGGAACAAAAGAACCCGGTTATGTAAGAAAGAACTCGGTAGTCTCATGAACGACAGGGATCACAACAGAAAAGTCAAAGACAACTCAGAAGACAAGATTCGTTACATTACAAGCGACTTCAAAAATAGAAGATTACAAATCTTACAAGACCCAACGAACTCGGCACCACGAAAAGCAAAGTAGCAAAGAGGAACACGGACACGACTAGGCTCTGGAACGACTACGTGTCCCAAATTGCTACTTGGAAGGACAAACCGCCATCAGTTACACTATTTTCTTCAAAGGACGGACGCAGTGCATCCAAGGTGGAAATCGACAGCACGGTAGGGCAACATGGAGCATAGAAGGCCAGTAGGCATCTGTCTACCCAAGACTGATGTGATACTGGATATGGTGTTGATCTGCACCGGACGATCTCAAGACAGGCGACGAGGATCAACCCAGAACTGCCGGATGAAGGAACGAAGCCCACATCACAAGACTTCCTCCAACTACCACCACGTACATCCTAACACAATGCTGTCGCGGGATTAGCCTACCTCTAATCCCTATCACAAGACTTCCTCCAGCTACGACAAGACACATAGGAACTACAAAACATGCCCGAGGGCTGCTCTACTTCACAAACTACCATGTTCATGACCACCAAGGTTTCAACAGAATATCCAATGAATGAAAACAAGCACTCCGGGACAGTATTTATAGACCAAAGGATCGGCGCACATGGACTAGGAGTACCAATGAAATAAGCCTAACAAAGGACATAGTGAAAAGATAGGACTCAATAATAGATGACTCAGGCGAGAGGAAGCAGTACTCGAAGACGGGCATATTCGGAAGAATATACCAGCACAGTACAACCCATGAACAAAAGGCATTTACACTCAACCACCACCATACAACTACATTTGGCAACAGCAGACCATCAAAGAATACGCCAGGACCTCGCATCCGATTTCTTCCTGAACAAAACAACACGGATATACGCTCGGAGGCTCGACCAGCACCATAGCCTAATCAACACTAAGCTAGGGAACCCGGTTTTCATTTCAACTAATTCCGGAGGCTCGGAACCAAAGACAAAGGACCAAGAATACAAGAAACTCAAGACTACAACGACGACGATACATCAAGACTCTTCATCCGACTTCTTTTCTAAAGAGAAGAACTCGGAGAAAACGCGGAGCTGCGGGATAAACCCAAAAGCACGAGGCTCGTACACTCAGTGAGTGCAATTTCACCAAAAAGGAACCCGGACATAAGCTCGGAGGCTGCATGCCGCAAAACTACTCAGATGATGGTTTAATCCAAGACTAAAAGGCCGCTTCGGAAGGATGCCGCGAGACTACTCGGACAATGGTTTAATCCAAGTCTTGGGAACTACTTCAGAACACAAATTTTCAAACAACATAAAGGATCAAGACCCTCCAACTTTTTGTTCCAAATAACAAGAGGCTCGGGGGCTACACTCAGTGAGTGCACTTTTTCTTCAAAAAAAGCGCACGTCACCAAAAGACTTCCTCAACACAGACCATTTCAAGACATTACGACAAAAAGAACCCGGAACGAGCCATATTCGAGTTCTTTTTGATAAAACTTCAACGAACAATCGGAACAACTTCAAGACAAGATCCTCCAGCTCCTTGTTCCAAATAGCAAGAGGCTCGGGGGCTACAACCAGATGGATGTATTTTTTCTTCAGAAAAGCACTCACCACTCAAAGATCCTAAGAAGCGCTACAAGGTTTCACTCCAGAAAGCACTCGGATGACATCTTATTCCTACTCAACAAGACTTGAAGGGGCAGAGCGAGACTTTCAGAGCTCAACCATGAAGTGCTCGGGGGCTTGTCGATACGGGACCCACAGGATACCCCGCAAGGGAGAGAGAAGATCTAGTTCAACTAGGATTCTTCCCATGTAAATCTTAGTAGTAGAACTATCAAGTAATCCTACTAGGAAATCTCATTGTAAACCGACTAGGACTCTGGCCTCCTGACTATATAAAGGAGGGCAATGCTCCTGTCAAAAGAGAGAACAGAGCAGATCATAATCAATCCAACGCAAAGGCTAAGGCCGACTGGACGTAAGGTTATTACTCGATCTACGATCGAGGGCCTGAACCAGGATAAATCGGCTGTCTCTTGCATAAACCATCGAGTTCGGCATACGCCGAAGCTCGAACATACTGCCCTGGGTACCCCCGTGGCAGGCTATCGGTGGTAAAACATCGACAATGCCCCTCCTAAAGGAGCACCGCACCGACCCCATAGTGAGAAGCATCAGTCTCAATACAGAACTGCTGTTTGAAATCAGGCAGTGCCAGCACGGGAGCTGAGCTCAAACACATCTTCAGGGTTTGGAATGCCGTCTCATGTTCAGTAGACCAAACGAATAGAGAGTGCTTCTTCAACAACGATGTTAGTGGCTTTGAGATTACTGCATAATGGCGAACGAAACGGCGGTAGAAGCCGGCAAAGCCGAGAAAGCTACGAAGTTCCTTGACTGTAGTCGGCGTTGGCCAGGAAACCACTGCCTCAATCTTAGTAGGATCTGTGCCACACCTTTGGCACTGATGACATGACCCAAATAAGAGATCTCAGTTTGCGCGAACTTGCACTTGGATAATTTGATGTGCCACTGATCTTGGGTTAGCAAGGAAAAAACCAGACGCAGATGGTCGATATGCTCCTCAAAGGACTTGCTGTAAATGAGTATATCATCAAAGAAGACAATAGCACACCGGCGGAGGCAAGGTTTGAGAGTACTGTTCATGGCACCTTGGAAAGTGCCGGGCACACCAGAAAGCCCAAAGGCAACGACCTTGAATTAATAATGGCCCACATGAGTGGAGAACGTAGTTTTATGCTCTTCACCTTCACGTAACCGTATTTGGTGATAGCCTGACAGGAGGTCCAGAGTGGAGAAATACCGAGCACCTGCTAGCTCATCCATCAGTTGTTCAAACACTAGAATAGGAAATGCAGTCTTGATAGTGAGGGCATTGAGGTAGCGATAGTCCACACAAAATCTCCAGGAGCCATCCTTTTTACGTACCAGCAACATAGGCGAGTTGAATGGCGAAGTGCTAGGTTGGATTATTCCCTGTTGCAGCATAGATTCAACCTGAGATTCAATTTCATCCTTGAGGGCTGGTGGGTAATGGTATGGTCGCACTGTGATAGGCCTAGCATCTTCAATCAACGGTATCACATGATCACAGTCCCTCTTAGGTGGTAGTTGGTCAGGTGGACAAACCACTGAAGGAAACTCATTCAGTAAGGCATGGATGGCCTAAGGTAATTGAACCCCAGTAACAGTGGATTGCTGAGTGATACTGAATATCTGCACCAACAGTTCATCATCCCTAGTAACTCCCAATGGTAGATTGCCCTGTAACCTGACAGTTCTACCCTTGTAAGGAGTGACCAACCAGCGATGCAACCAATCCACCTTCATTGGACTAAAAAGCTACAACCAATCCATGCCAAGGATTATGTCATAGTGTGTGATGGGCAAAACCTTGAAATCATGAGTAAACTGATACTGCTGCTGGCAATTGAGCAGAACATAACATCATCTCACCATTGGCTACTTTAACAGCTATTGAAGGACACTGAACTGGATTGACTGACAGTTGAGACAGTAACTGCTGACTGATAAATGATGTGGAGCTACCTGAGTCTAGTAGGATGAAGACCGGCTGCTGCTGAAACATGCCTTGGAATTGCAATGCCTTTACCCCCGGTTGTGCTATAGTGTCAGAAGATAGGCAGCAACAAGTTTCTTCTGGCTCTGGTCCCTCATTGCCATCTGTTGTCGGACCATCTACCGTTTCGTAAGAGAAAAGAGCGTAGAGCTCATCCACGACATGGAGTCCCACTTGCTGCGCACACTTGTGGTCATGATTCCACTTCTCTCCGTAGTGATCACATAAGCCACGGGCACGCCGGTAAGCCTTGAGATCAGCCAGCTTCTTGTCCAGCAGTTTCTGATTCAAAACAGACTTGTCCGCTGTCCCAGCTTGCACACGATCTTGTCGGGGAGGAAGGGGATAGCCAGCCTTCTGATTCCACGACTTGAAATCACGTTTCCTTGATGACTCCACAGCCTCTTCCTGCAACAACGCCAAAGTATACGCAGTATCTAGAGAATCGGGGCGCTGAACAAGAATGACAGTATGAATTTCTGAATGTAAGCCATCTAGGAAACGAGTGATGTAATGCAGAGCATTGGTGGAGGAATCATAGGCTGTGAGCTGGTCAACAAGTTCAGAAAAGTGATCAACATAATCTTGCACAGAGGAAGTTTGGCGAATGCGGTTCATCTTGCGAAGGAGAAATTCATGTTGACCGTGATCAAAGCGGGTATGCAAGGCTTGACAAAATTCAGACCAGGTCATGGTTTTCAGTTTGTTAGTAACTGATTGGATCCAGCGTTTGGCAGGGTCAAGGAATTGCATGCGCGAGCACTGAATCCAGACTGAGGGATCAATAGAGTACATCTCAAAGTAATCTTCAGCGCAAGTAATCCATAGTTTAAGGTCAGTGCCATGAAAGGTTGGGAAGGTCATTTTTGGGAGCTTGCCGGTGGGGTTATGGTGGTGCTCGGGTGGGTGGTTGCGGGATAACACTAAGTCATATGCAGTGCCATGAAACTTAGGGGGATTCGCAGAGGAGTTGTCCATACCCGTGACCGGGGAATGAGTATAGGTTGTGACAACCCCAAACTCATTCTCCCGGTGGTGAGGATCGACGCCGTGCCTGTTGGGCCGAGCAGCCTTGTAGCCAGCAGATGCAGATGCGGCGTGCTGCTCCGACTTGATCGGTGGCTCGATGAGGATGGCCGGCTCGATGTGAGCGGCGGCGGACTCAATCATGGACCGGTTCCAGTACTTGTCGAGCTTGCCGATGCGAAGACGGAGGTCATCGACGATGCCTTCGTGCTCCTGGCGCCATGAGGTGAGGTCAGAGGCGGTCTTCTCAATGGTGCTGAGGCGTGCGTCCTGGCGAAGCTCGGAGTCGATGATCCTTTGCTCGACCGCCGCGTTCGCCTCCCAGAAGCGCTTGTCTAGGACTTCATCAGCTTCGCTGAATCGCAGTTCAAGGAGATCCTTCTGCTCAGCGAGTTGCTTCTGGGTAGCGGCTTGCACGGTGGCGAGTTTTTGGATCTCCGCCAACAGGAGCTGGGCATCCGGATTCATTGTGCCCAGACGTTTGGCGGAGCGAGTATAGTGGAATCGGATCGGGGGCTTTGGTGGTGGTGGCGGTGGTGATCGATCTAGGTCGCGTGTTCTCGACTCGATTCGCGGATCTGGGGATTTACAGGAACTCAATCGCACTACAGCAGCTCACTGTGGCGCGACGAAATCAACCAACCATGGCAAATTACGAATCAAAGTAGAGGAAGGGAACGCGAAGGAGAATCGGAAGGCTCTAGATACCAATTGTTAGCATCCAAGGGGAAGGATTGGGGAAGAAGAAAGGGAGCAAAGAAGAAACTCATCAGATAACTGGAGAAGGAAGCTTCGTATTGTTTTTGGTTCAGATATGTCTGTCCTCTCCTCTGTCTCTCTCTGTTCGTATGTATACAGAGCCCTGGCCCACGGCGTGAATCACACAGGCGCAGCTGTGTCTAGTCTATGATTCACGCCCACTTGTGTCCACCGAACCGCACACTGGCGCGTCGGACTCGGCCGCTTCTCCTTGGTTCAGGTTCGGTCTGGTTCGAGGAGCCCATGACGCGTTCAGGTCCCCCGTTGTCCTCCTGGCTAGTGGCTGACTCAGGTTCCGCTCCCCTGGCGATGCTGACAGTGAGCACCCCCACCAACATTCATCCTCCCCTGCACACGAATGATGTGCGCCTCAGGTCTCCACCGGAGCTTCTTTGAACATTTGAAGCGCCCTTAGGAATAAACAGTGGTTTCCAAACAATACGAACAGTAGCAGTAATTGGACTGAACGTGCATTGAGACAGAACTTTTAGACGCACCATGGGAATTTTATTGCCGTGGAGTACGGTTCAGTATAATATCTCATATATTGCCAGTACATCACCACCATCCAATATCCATCACGTCTAAGTAAAGATCCAGCAAGGAAATGGGAAGTACATTGACATATCTTAATTTCGCAAGATGGTATGCGTATGAGAAAATAAAATAAAATGTTGCTAGCTTGCTAAATTCTAGCTACTGATGTTTTGGATAAAAACTTGGTTACTCGGCAAAAATGCTCCTTCCTCGCCCCACAACTTGCTCCAGGTCCTCAAACCATGATTTAAGCAGGGATTTCTCTCGAGCAAGGCTCCCGATTCTGGATTTCAGGTCTTCAATGTTCTGCCGCATCGTGAGAATCTCAGCTTCATGCCTGAACTTCTCCTCTGAAAGCTTCTCAGCTACTTGGGTTAGTTCGTGACCGTACTTATCAGCTTCAGCATTTGTTGCCTCCAACTCCTTAACCTTGTTCTCAACCAGTAGTTTCTCTTCAGAAACTCTCTCTAGTTTGGACCTGATGTATTCAACTGATTGTTGCAGCTCAGATAACTGCAAGCCATTAGCGTGCTTCTCTTGCAGCAACTTTTCAGAAGCATCAACAAGCTCTTGTTTTAACTTGCTGATTTCTCCATCTCTTTCAGACAATGCCTCTTCAAATCGCCTTCTTGCTGAATCCACTTGCTCCTGGAGATTGACAATTTCAGCTTCCAGCTCCCTCTCTTTGTCTGAAACTTCTGTAGTTTTCTCAGCACCATTTCCATTCACTTTATAGTCACAATGGCACCTCAAGCTCTTCTCCTCCAAAACCTCAAGCTTCTCATTTGCATCTTGTAGTTTCTGGTTTGTCGTATTGAGTTCGTCCTCTAGTTCAAGAACTCTCTGATGCAGCGTGTAGGCAATGCTATCATCCTCACCATCTTCAGACTTCGCATCAGACTCTGACTGTGAGGCCATGTCCTCAGGTTCCTTCCTGGAGGCAAGTGAGTCATTGTTCCTGTTGCTCAGGAAGAAGTCAAAGCCAGCAGCTCTAGGACTCTGCTCCCTTGTCCATGACCTCTGTAATGGCTCAGGAGATGGTGAGGGTGACCTCTGCAGCTCAGAACCATACTCTGAACTGGTTAAAGATCCCGTCGATTGCAGCCTTGTAGGGATGTTCTTGCGCAATTCACCGGTTACATTGTCATAGCGCTCAGCTAGAGCACGATACATACGATAGAAATTCTCGACATGGGTGATGAGCATTGGACGCCTCTGGTAATACATTTGTGCTTTCATAGCGAAGGAATCGCCATCTTCCTCGATCAGCTGGAGCATTTCCTTCACTTGCTTGTCCATTTCTGCATGTTTGAGTTCAGGGAAGAATGGATAAAGCATAAAAAAACAGTATCATACAGTAGGAAATACACAATTTCTTATATGCACGTACTCAAAAACAGCATTACTTTCACTCCACTGCCAGTTTCTGTTAAAATTAAACGTGTACTCCTGTTTTCTTTTTATTATGTTACCAGTTACCAGGAACACTCACAAAAGGCTATACACATTTACCAATACAAACCGAACAACAACTAGCAATGGAAAGTATGTACACATCATTTACATGACATCCCATTCTTGGCCATGGGTTCAGATCAGAAGACCCTACTGTAACTAAGATATTTTGTATGTACATATGAAAACAGAGTACTATGGGAAGTATAAATATTGCACTCCCTTTGGTTTATTATTCATTTATGCTCATCTCTGTGACTCTGTGAAATAGGCAATCAGAAAATGGTACTGTACCTATGCATGCATTGACATAATTTGACTAGTACCAAGTACCAGGAATAACAAATGTAGCAAATTTAAATCTAAAAATAGCACGTATCAAATCTGTTGGCTGTTGTTTCGCTTACCTTCGAGATTTTCTGCAAGCCATTTCGAGTTCTTAGGGCTAATGTGACTGTCCCACCACCAAGAGTGGCGCTTCTTAGTAGGGTTCCTCTCCAAAGGCGGCTTCATCGTTCACAAATCTTTGAGGGAAGCTAGAAGTGGTATCGGTTGAAGAAACTCTCTGAAAATTGAGAATGTGCAGCACCAGGAACAGTAATTGTAGCAGTCACAAATATTACAGAAAAAAAATACGGCAATATTTGAGGTGAACTCAGCATTAAGTAATCAAGGCTAGAATAGTGCGGCATCAGCATGTAATAGACAATAATGTCAGCAGCCTACTATTGAAGGTAATCCGAATCAAGAGATTAATGTACAAATCCTTGGAAGGTAGCTAGTCCTGTTAGTTGGATTAATAACAATATGATATAATGACTTCCAATTCAAACAAAGGTACATGTTGCAATGGTACAGGAGATCAGTTATCCAGTTCATCAGAGCAATGGACTCGGTAAACATATGCAGCAAAAGAAAACCAGTCACATGTATCCGTCTTTCCAAGATGATTTCTGCTTGTATTACCTATATCCTTTTTTTTTAGCAAAGACAGAGAAAACTGGATGCTTCACCAGGATAGTTATGTTACGGTGGTAACAGGTGCATTCAGAAAGAAATAGAGGTCGCTACTAAACCAAGCAAGACCAGATCAAAAGGAGAACCAATCAACCATGGTCTCATAAATGCCGCAGGATCTAGCTAGGAAAGAAACCTCATCTCCAAACTTCAACTGGATCCATCAATCAACAAACTGAAACATATTACGAACTAGAAACAAATAGAGCAGATTCAGCACAAGCAAGGAAGCAGCAGCACCAAAAGCCCAAACTCACCTTATTATAGGATTAAAAACAGGGTGGCGGGCGGCGTCTTCAGAAACAGAGTCCAGCCCAGGATCCCGCACGCACCCAAGATCTCCGGCGCCGGTCACGGCCGCCACCGCCACACCCGCGCGCTCAAGGCTCAAACCGCAAGCTCCTGCAGAGACAGGTGGGGAAGATGACGGGAAGGGGTCAAGAACAGGCAGGTGGAATTTGATCGTTTCTGCGGTTATAAGCTGGCTGATGCTGTTTGGTTGGAAGAGAAAAACACTGTATAAATACGATCAAGCGAACAGGCGATGGATTCGGTCCCCGGTCAATGCTTGAAGCAAACGCGTGGGAGAGCTGTGAAACATGCAGGGCACCACGAGGAGGTTGCTCCCTGCTGCCCACCTACTCCTGCTGCTACGTGCGTTTATTACTCCTGATGAAGTTATGAGACGAATCCAAGATCTAGGCCTCGTTTAGATCGTGAAAAGATTTCAACCCGATGAATAGTAGCACTTTCGTCTTATTTGATAAATATTGTCCAATTGTGGACCAACTAAGCTCAAAAGATTCATCTCGTGATTTCCAACTAAACTGTGCAATTAGTTATTTTTTTTACCTACATTTAATGCTCCATGCAAACAGCTAAAAATTGATGTGATGGAGAGAGAGTGAAAAAACTTGGAATTTTGAGTGTATCTAAACAAGGCCCTACTTGCTACTGTTGCTTTTACATGGCTGGGCTGGGCGGAAAAGAAAGCGAAAGGGGGGAGAAGCATGGACCTTTTTGTTCACACTTGAGTAGTGTGGCCGCAGCCGCCAGCCAGCCGCAGCATGTTCTTGGTGGTAGGCCAGACCGCCGGCCAGAGGAGGGAGCGATGGGCAGGGCCCCGGCGGAGGCGGAGAGGGATATGTGGGGGAGAAATAGACAGGGAATAAATAGTCGCATATGGTGACGTGTCGCCGCTCGCCAGGCGCCAGCCGTGTGGTGTTGTGGTCAAGATTGCATTTTTTTTTCTGCTAGAAAAAACGGGCAAAATGATAAAGAAAGTCGCTGCAAGATGGCAGGCGGACTACCGGAGATGATGAGTTGTCTGTGAACAGCTTGCGTTGAGCTGAATTGGATTGTTCCCGTGGAATGGAAATATGGAATTCGTACGAATGAATGGGTAAAACGCGATGAGCTTTGCTTCTAGATACGGTACCTTGTTCAAATGATGTTCTTGGAGCTTCTGGGCTTGGAGTTGCCAAATGAAAAGGGGAACAGAACAGGCAAATCTCCAAATGCTCTGTAAGAAGGATGGACATGGGCACAAGGCGTGACTCTTATAGGCCGAATAGTGCTGCTCCAAACTGATGCCTGAAACGTAACCGGTAACCCTGTTGCCAATTTCTCATTTACAAGGATGGGAGTTGGGCAAATTGAATGGGCAAGAAAAGAAACTGAAGCCTGAAACGTGTAATAATGAAAAAATTGCATGTTTGAGACTCCAAACAATGCGTTTCGCAGATTTAGGACTCCAAACATCGACTTCGTAAAAATAGTCCTCCAAACGTTGAACTCTTGATTTTCCTGACATTAGATGTATTTCATCTCTTTTTTAAATCTTTGTACATGTATTTGTGACCTAGATGGATGATTTTGCCCCTGTGGCCTCACGGGCTGGCCGCTGCCTGGGCATGCCTGGCCATGTTCGCTGGACTTAAAATACAGTAAAAATTCACAAAAATAGAGTAGTGGGCATGGCTTTTGCCAGTGCGTCCAGGCCCTGCCGCACGTGTCCAAGCCTTCAGGTAGCTCGGCCAGGCCAGAGGCCGCAAGGGTTGCGGCTGCTTGGCCATCCATGGCGAGCGGGCGGCCATCCTCTTCGTCGGGTGGTGCTCCATCCATGGGCGTCGTGGTTGGGGAGGGAACGGCGGCATCGGGGATTAGGGTGTAGGGGGATAGAACGACAAAGGAGAGATGGACGTCGTGCAGATGAAACGCTCAATCAATGATACGTAAGGCTAGAAGGGCAAAATGGTCCGATTAGAAGAGAAATACATGTATTAGGAATAAAAAAAAGATGAAATACATCTAATGTTATGGAAATCAAGAGTCCCACGTTTGGAGGGCTATTTTTACGAAGTCAATGTTTGGAGTCTTAAATCTGCAAAGCGCATTGTTTGGAGTCCCAAACATGCAATTTTCTCTCTAATAACCATTTGATTTCTTCAGAGCTACTGATCCCTGCGGTGTTAGTAGTAGTGTTCTAAACACCGATGGGTCATCTGATACGGCCTGTGAATCCCGGTGATTATTATAATAGATAGAGTACTCCAGACCAGGCACAGATCTCCTTGTAATTTAGCAGATGCCTGCCTACTTGTGCTTGCTCTGAACCAACCAGCACCATGTGCCCCCGTGTCATGGTCATGGAATGAGCATTATCACATTACTCATTACCTTGTGCTTAGCCCTTAGTTGCTACCCAATTTCCAAAAAGTTGCTACAGTATCTGTCACATCGAATGTTTGCGGCCTATGCATGGAGCATTAAATGTAGACGAAAAGAAAAACTAATTACACAGTTTGGTGAGAAATTACGAGACGAACGTTTTAAGCCTAATTAGTCAATGTTTGGACACTATTTGTCAAATAAAAACGAATGTGCTACAGTAGACCCAAAATCCAAATTTCGCGAACTAAACAAGGCTTTAGTTGCGATCACAAATACTACGTATTTGTCCTTGAGACGCAAAAACACTGAGTCACTGACCGAGTCGAGAGAGCAAATCATGGAGGAAAAGCGTGGACGAGTCTGTGTCAGAGACAGGGATAGCAGCAGCCGGCGGCATCTCCGTCAGTTGTGTCGTAATCTCTGTAAGACTGAAACCATTCTTCAGTGTTCGTTTTCTTTTTTTAAAACATACCAGTAGAAATGCACGTGCGACATGCACGTGTTTATAAAAATATTTCTTTTACCATTGAAGCAAAAAAATATATGTTTTGAAAAGTTAGATTAGATGTTTTGTCAACTAATAAAAGGATAAAATTGCATTATAAAGAAAAAATATTATTCTTAAATAAAAAGAACCAACAAGTAACACGTAATGTCTCTGGTCATAAGAAAATAGCATCAAATTAGTCACCGTGAGGATAGCAGCATTTGGCAAGAGCACCGTGTCTATATAGCGCCAATTGCGCGCGCGCGCGAGAGAGAGGCTGCTGCTTCGTTTTCAGCCGCTTCAATTGCCACTTGGGCCAGTTTTGTCATCTTTCCTTTTTTGATAGGTCCAGTTTTGTCATCTGGGCCGCTGAGCACGAGCTTGTTGTAATGGCCCAAAAGGTTCCTGGTGCTTTCCATGCTCCGAGGCCCGAGCGGTTTCAAATGGCGCTTTTTTTTTTGGGGTAAATAGAACTTTATTTAACCAAGCTAAACATTACAATCATCGTTCAAAAGATCTAAGACACACACAGGTGCCTGTCTCAACCAAGTTGCCGTATAACTGTTTCGCTGAGCTAATTGACGCAGCTCGTGAGCCACCGAATTGCACTCTCTCATTATATTTTGGAATTTCCAATCCACCAACACTGCAAATATTCCTTCGCTTTGAGGATGATCTACCGGAGTTCAGACCCCTCCAGGCTATTTGATTTCATCGCTGTCAAAATCCTGGTGCTATCTAGTTCCACAATCATCGGGTCCAGACATCATTGGGAAGCCAGCCTAATAAAGATGACAACAGGTACGTACCCGCTTGGTATAACCAACCCATACCCGTCCCCGCGAAGAGAAAACATGCCCGTTAAAAACCCATACCCGCAGACGGGTACAGATATACACCCATACCCGTGCCCGAGGGGGTAACGGGTACCCGCGATTGCCTGTGCTCGACAAACTGCAGGCTTCAATGCAGCATCTAGCGGAGGAGTAGGCGACCCAGGGATCTCAACCTCGGGATCCGCGGTCGCATGAGGGTTGGCGATGGCGTCCCTTCGGGACGACAGGAGGGGGTGAGAGGGGCGGATGGGGGCGTTGGCGCCGTCGGTGGTCACCGTTATCACCATGGCCGACTATAGCCTAACAGCGGACGCCCGGAGCTTGGAAGTTGGGACAGGAACCGCGGACACGTGTACTCGAGTCGCTGGGAGTTGGGGTCGGGAAGTTGGGGGAGAACGGGCACTGGGCGCGGATTTGTGGCGGCGACCACCAGAGCCAATTGGGGAAGGGAGCAAGTGAGGTGGTCTAGGTTCCAAACTTCCAATCCTATTTATATATAGGCTGTTATTGGGTCTAGGTTGAGTGATAATAACTGGGCTAGAATACATAGGATACATTATGGAGCCCGGTAAAATTTACCCATAGGTTTGCGGGTATGGGTACACCAGGAACGTACCCATACCCGCATACCCGATGGGTATGAGTTTTTTCCCATTAACAAACCCATGGGTATAAATAGTGACCCATGTCTATGCCCTAATGGAGTAAAAACCCATCGGGTTTAGGGGAGTGGGTATCCATTGCCATCTTTACAGCCTAAGCCCCTCTACATAGGCTTGGGCTTCGTCTGCTGATGCGCAACGGAACAGGACTTGCCGAGCCGAGCTGCTTCAAATGACGCTTCAATTGGTATACTTGGGTCACTTGTATCATCTTACACAAGTTTGTTGTACGGAAAAAACGGTACTGTTAGCGCCGGACGTCTGGACGGATGTCAGTGCATGCAGTCCCCTGCATCGGCGTCTGCAGAAAACTGCGCCTCACTTCGCCCCTCTGTCCAGATGCCCACTCCCTCTCTGTTTGCTGCACCCGCATGTCGCGTGGGGACCGCCTGCGCTCCTGCCGTCATCGCCCTCCTTTTCCCGCGTCCGCTGCCGAGCAGCACTCTGTCCCCTATGCTCCGCCATGCGCATGCACGGCACCCAAGCAGCTGCAGTAGGCACTTGTGGCAGGGTAAGTCACAATGCAATATGTGCAACATCCCGATATACTTTTGAAACATCTAGATGAAACACTTGCAATACGCGTTTGAAACACTTGCAAAACACTTGAAAACTCTTAAAAACCATTGCAAACATATGCAACATCCAGTAAAACACTTGCAACATACGTGTGAAACATATGCAACATCCAGATGAAACACTTGCAACGCATGTCTAAAAAATAGATTAAACATTTAGAACATGCACTTCAAACATACACGTATAGCCATTGCAACATGTACAAAATCATGATCTAGTTTTGTAACATCAAGATGAAACACTTGCAACATCCAGATGAAACATCTAAAACACTTGAAGCATAAGCTTGCAACATGCATTGCACAAATGTCACCTTGCTGCTCGGACGAGGTACCCGAGTAGCGCGGGCACGCTGCAAAGGAGAGTGCCATGATGGCCTGGAGCTTTCACACGCCGAGGTCGAGGTCCTTGCCAGGGAGGTCGAGGTCGGTGTTGATGAGCGAGGTTGTCGTTGTCGTCCCCCACGCCACTGAAGATATCCGACTCGTCGACGAGGTTCTGGAGGAGTGGGCGCGACGTGGCGATAGATGTGGCGGCGAGGCGGAGTGGGGCTGGTGCCTGATGCGATGAAGCCGATTTCTGTCGATGGGGTTCTGTCGTGGGTTAGAGATGGAGGAGAGAATGTAGAGAGAAGCAGGTCGATTGGGCCTGATCGGTGCGTAGGCCCACACTCGGACGGACACCCTAATCATAGTATTACCAGAAAAAAAAACTGCCTGAGTTTTTTTATAATTATTAAAAACTGACAATATTCTGTTTTGTATCAGGTCGTTTGTAGCCCAAGATTTGTCACTTGTTTATGAGTAACGGAGATATCTTCCATGTTAAAAAAAACTGCCTGAGCCGCGGTGCAGAATACCACGAGCTCATCGGCACTCTGCATCGCCGCTGCCACCGTCGAACGAGCCGGTTCACGGCGACTGATCGCCCCGCCTTCATCATCACCGTGTAATCCGCCCTGTTTCAGGCACCTGCACGGATCCGGAGCGAACTCGAGTCCAGGTCCGTTACAGAATCTCTCGTATTATTTAACATGGATTGAGATTTGCCCTCCGACTCGGATCAGTTCCCTAATCTGATCCTTTAAAAGAGAGAAGGGGCGAGGCGTGGTGTTGCAGAGTCCAAACAGCAATCAAACAGCAAAACCTACGAGGCGAGCAGATTCGCGGCGCTGTGTTTGTCGTGTTTCCCGCCGGTGCGTGCGAGATGGAATCGAAGCTCACCGACGATGTTATCGGCCCGCTAGTGGCGGCGGCCTCGTCTTCCTCCTCTAATCCTCTAATCCTTCTTGAACATGTACTTCATCATCCAAAACATTTGTGGTGCCGCCACCAGACCAAATGGTCCTAATATCTACAGTCCACCAACACCCATTGATATAATCGTAGTGCTAAAGTATTTTTATATTAAATTACGCTAATTACAAGTTTGCAACATGTACCTCTTGTTTGGCATTACCCTTTCCCGTGTCCTTTCGTTTTGGTTCCAAAAATTTGAACAAATAACAATCGACAAAAGCGGGGGGCGGAATCAGGTTTCAGATGCCCTACTGTGCGTCCGTGCGACGGTGCGGAGCTGCGGTCTGAGTGGAGTTGCGGAGGGCTGCAACTGCAAGTCACAATTCACAAGTTGGACCAGGCCATCAGGGCAGTTTGGCCGAAGTTGCGGAAGTCTGCACCTTCTTGCAGGAGCAGAGCGAAGTCATCGCCCGTACCAGTTCGACGGCTTGCTGCGTCGGTACGGAGAACGAACTGACAGACTGTAGTCCGTAGAAAACAAACGAGCCGACTTGTACAGACACAGGTGTAGTGTAAACTCTAAGGCCTCATCTTGGCATGGCTCTACCACAAGCTCCGAGAGCTGTTTGGAGCGGTTTTTATCAAATGGGGGTAAAACGAAACAGTTTCATCGGATGAGTCTCTAAAAACCTGCTGAGACAAAGAACCGGTGGAGGGTGGAGCTGGAAGTAGTAGCTTCACCCAACTCCACCTTGCGTAGTGGCCACAACACCTGTTTTCGAGCACCACCGCATCCCACAAGGCCCAAAGGCCATAACAGATTCATCTTTGACTGTTTGAATCGTAGCTACCTATCCGGGACCAATACCAAGATACCCGAAGAGGAGGAGCTAATAACCATCAACATTGATTCGTCCGAGCAGTCAAAAGCGCGACTATAGCTCCGACCGACCCCCAGGTGCGCAAGCTCCGTTTCGCTCGACCCCTAAGGGTTGGCTCCGCCTCGCCCGACACCGAGGCCACGGGCTCCTCCTCGCCCGATCCCTGAGGGTTGGCTCCGCCTTGCCCAACACCAAGGCTGCGGGCCGCCTCGCCTGACCCCTAAGGGTGGCTTCGCCTCGCCCGACCCCCGAGGGTGGCTCCGCCTCGCCTGACCCCCGAGGGTGGCTCCGCCTTGTCCGACACCGAGGCCGCGGGCTCCGCCTCGCCCGACCCTTGGGTTTGTGCTCCGCCTCGTCAAAGCCTTGGGTTTGTGCTCCGCCTCGCCCGGCCTCTAGGGAGGAACTCCGCCTCGCCCGACCCCGAGGCCAGGGGCTCCGTCTCGCCCGACAGAGATCTATACCACCGCCAACCACTTCAGGTCCAAGCGTATGAGCCTGGGTCAAAGCTCTGACACCAGGGAGGTGACCGGCATGTCCTGATATAACTCGTGGCCGTGACAGGCCATACCTGAGGATTCACTTCAGGAACAACGCCGGGCGAACTGGTACTGTTCTGCCTAACCCTCGTACGAGCACTGACAGGCGCATCAGTTCACCACGACGTTCGTCAGGACGGAGTGGGGTGCCACGACCAGGAGACAACGCCTGCGCATGACGCCAGTGATGGACAGGGCCACGACGTGAAGCTGTTCCTGTCGACGTCTACAGGGTTGGCAGGACACGCATAGAAGAGAAGAAGGACCCAGCGATTCTGGAGGACTTCTTCTCCTTCTCGCTCTCCCCTTTTCCCTCCGTTGTAACCCCTGCTTTCCCTTGGCCTATAAAAGGGAAAGCGGGGTGTCCCATTAGGGGGCATCAAACAAACGATCGAAACTCATCGCAACACACCACAGGAGACTCGAATCCGATCGATCCATCAAACCCCGAACACGCAGCCAAGCAGCGATTGAGCTCTCAACACCCATTCATCCTTTCTATCAGAGACTTAGGACATGTCCCTCTCTCGCCCGTTTGTAACCCCAACTACGAACTTTCAGTGCTAGTAACACGAGCAGCAGCAACGAACTGGACGTAGGAACATTCTTCCCGAACCAGTATAAACCTCGTGTCCTCTTAGCACACCATCCGAGCCAGACACACAATATTAGAAATTTACTTGTTGGTGACAACTCGAAACACCGACACTACCTTCTTCTTCAAACGGACCTTCATTCATATTCAGAGTTCTAGATCCAGCGACCTTATGCAGTTCTACACTTCCGCCCATGGCTGCGAGGGGCGATTTGCCAATTTGGTGTGGGGATTTGTGGCGGACTCAAGGTATGGCGACTGCCCTACTAGGTTTTCTGCCCCTGATTTTTAGCAACTTCTTTTTTTAATAGTGGAGCTCAATCGACGGCTGTCCCTACAAAAAGAATCTATGAGGCGCCTCTAAAAATGCATTACAAATGTCCTATCTTTAGAGACGTCTCTATTTTCAGTCGACTCTAAAAATAATTTGTAGAGACGGCTAGATCTAAAGCTGCCTCTAAAAATCAATTTGTGGAGGTGGCTAGATCTAGAGCCGTCTCTAAAAATAGAAGGAGCACAGCTAATTTGAATTTTTTAAATGACCTCCAATGTAGAAACAATCAAAATTAAAGTTAAAGAACTGGAAGAGTTATACAACTTTGTAGTTGACAACCTTTTCATTTGAAATCATATATCCAAAGAAAATGACATTTGAATTTCTAACATTTGAAATTCAAAATTTTAAAACGACCTCAAATGTAGAAATTGCCGAGATCAAAGTTATAGATCTTGATGTGTCTACAAACTTTGCGGTTGAAAACTTTTTCATTTGAATTCATTTAGGGTGACTTATGGGTGGAGTGGTTAGATGATATATATGTGAGGCTGCAGGTCGTGGGTTTGATTGCCCGTAGCCATAAACCACGCGTTTTTTTAGTCGGGTCTCTGATTACTCCCTCCGTCCAAGAAAGAATGCAATTCTAGCGCAGTATCATAGTTTAGTATCCTAAGTTCGATCAATTATACATAAAAAATATCAATATTTATGATATCAAATAAATATCATTCAATTAATTATGAAATGTATTTTCATAATAAATTATTTTGGAGCCATAAATGTGAATAGTATTCACTAGAAATTTGGTCAAATATGAATCACTTTTGCTGGCACACAATCTGTAGTTGCATTCTTTTATGGATAGAGGGACTAGTTTTTTTTCTATTTTTTAGGGGTGGAAACATATAGAGGCTTCTCAGCCGTCTCTAAAGATCCCAACTGCAGTAGTGTTCACTAGTGAATAATTTTTGTTATTTTCCATGTCTTCATTACTTTGAATCGTTTTTCTTATTATTTTCTACTTTCCGGTTTCACATAACTGATGACATGCTTATGTAATTGGATGTGTTTGAGTTTTCTTTAAATGATATCCATAAATGTAATTTATTACTTCATACCATAAGCATAGTAGACAAATAGGGCAAAAGGTTCCCTAATCGAACATTTGGCCTTGGAGTGCTAGTTGCATACTGTTGTCTAGACTGCTTGGTGAGTCTATCTCGACTTTGTTGGCATCTCTATATCTTGATGACATTGTCTACAAACTCCCGTGGTGAGTCTATCCTTCAAAAACCTGCATGGACAAGAGAGGCTAGTGGATGTTCCTGACCTGCTTTTACACATCAATTTCATTACTCCCTTTGTCCCAAAATAGATAATCTTATAGGATTCAAATTTTCTCCGAGGATACTTCACCTTCTCACTTTCTAATGCATCTTTCTATTTTCCCCAATACATGTTTCTCTTGTCCCAATACATCACTCTCTCTATCTTAAGAAAACCACGCGTGCAAACTAATTTACATTTGCGGTTTCCTTAAGAAAACCGTCAGCGTAAATATTTATAGTGGCGGTTCTTAGGTCATAGGCTTGTGGGTATGTGAGCTTGTGGGTCCACTTCAAGGTCGGTTCACCTCACAAGTGGGCCATTCAATCCATGGGCTGTAATCTTCCACCATTGAGAGAAACACAAGCTTCATCCAAGGGTGGAGAGTGATTTGAGAGTGCTTCACATGGATCATGGCATGCTTAGGAGGCTTGTGGGCCCATAGGGGTGGTCGCCCGACCCCCCTATGATGGGCCCACATGCTCATCTTGCTCCATTTAGCTTGAAACCGCATAAAAATACTCATGGACATGTGAAACTTGTTAATTGCTAAAATATGCTCATGATATGCTTATCTTTCTTTTATTCTGAGGATGCTGACGATGTTTTGAGTATGTAAAAGTATGACATTTTCACCATCAACAATCCGCTGCATCGAGTTTAAGTTTTTACGGGCCTATTGAGCCCCTCTAGGCCTTAATGGCATAATTGTGAGCCAAGGCGTATCTGTAAATCATAGGGGCTCATTTTGTGATTACAAACCCCACCAAGGGAATATATGAAAATAACCACCTCTCTCCTCCCTATAAAAGGGAGGATAAGAAAGGTTTTTAGCACCTTACCTAGCTCATTTAGAGCATCTCCAAGAGATTAGCCAAAAAGAGTAGCCAAATTTACTGATTTAGCTACTCTGTAAAATAGATTTGACAAAAAAAATACTAGAGTACTCCAAAAGACTGTAAAACCAAGAGGCTAGATGACTAGTGAGGTAGGCTATCTAAAAGTAGAGAGCAAATATGGTGGGATGGAGAGCTACTAAATTTGGAGAGATTTACAGAGTCTGTTGGAGATGTTTTTCCTTTAATAATAGCCAAATTTACCTTTAGAAAATGATTTGCCTAATCTTTTGGAGATGCTCTTACTAGTAGAAGCTCCTTCTCATCCTCTGTAATGTCCACATATATATATATATATATCACGACCTGGAATGAAATGATAAAATGTAAGTATAGGTTACTTTGTAAACCAATAATAGATTCTAAACTACCTAGGAAATATTCCTTACCTTTAATATCATCAGGGTAATGATTTCTAAGAAGCTGAATAGAATACCAAGTTTCGAAACAATATGAGAAAATAAACAATTTACAGCCACAGGTGAGGTAGTCGTCCTAGACGCGAACGCGTGCGTAGCTCGCAGATGGCAATGGGGATGCAGCAAGCTCTCTCAGTCCGCGCAGAGCCTGGTCCATATCGATGGCGCGCCTGGCCCGTGGCCTGCCTCTCCTCTGTCTCTGTCACCTCCGCTTCCCCTGCTCCAGCTGCGGCTGTAGCCACAGGCAGCCAACCTAGGACCACCCCGGTTGGTGCATGATATCCTCTAACCGGTCGTACCCATAGTCCTTGCAAATGGTGTAGTACATAGACACCCCTTTCTTGACCCGCTTCGGGTAGGAAGGGTTCGTCGATACATGGTGTCGTGGGGGTAGGAAGGGTTCGTCTATACATGGTGTCGTTGCGCGGTGGTGGCGGTTGTGGTGGTCGGGCCAGGGGTGAGGAGGAGGAAGGCTTGGATAGATGGTGTTCATCTTACAAGGTGCTTTGGCGTTTGGCAACATCCGCCTATCCACGGCAATTTATAGGAGGCGCGCTTGTAGGTGTGCTTGTATGTGGATTTGGGGTGGTGCAGTGTGGAACCTTCTAGAAGCAGCTGTGGCTTGCAACACCTAAGCAGTGAGACCGCAACCGCATATGTTTTTTCCTAGAGTTTTATGACTCCATGGATAGAATATTACTCCATCCATTTCAACTTATAGATGTTTTACTATATTTTAGATTTAATGTATATCTAAGTGCATAGTAAGAGTGATGTATAAAAAAACCCAAAGCATCTTATAATTTGAAATAGCGTGAATCCGAGGAACGTCATCACTATTTTCCTGAAATACACGACATTAATTCTACGCCTGATATGGCTTGAGCCTAGCTTCAAGGAGGTGGAGTTTTGTGTAGACCAAAATAATCTCATAGTCTTCTTATATCTCTTTCTTTCCCTTCGCCCTCTCCCCCTTTCTCTTTCTTCCTCCTTCGCCCCTCCCTCCATGGTGGGAGAGCTACTTTCTTCGCCCCTCCCTCCATGGCTACAAGGCAAAGGTCCATGGTGCGCTGTGAAGGGATCGTCACGTCTAAGAGGAGGGGTGAATTAGACAACTTAAAAACTACTTCTAAAACTATGGCCTCTAATTTTCACCAAGACAAAACCTACGAAATAAAAAAACTATCTAGATGTGCAATTAAGGTTTTGCTAGGTGTGTTGCTATCTCTACCGCAAAAGAGTTATGCAACCTAGATTCAAATCATATCAACTAGTCTACCAACTAAGCTAGGAAGTTAAAGCACAGAAACTAAGTACATAATATAAATGCGAAAGTTTAATTAAGATAGAGATGCAAACTCCCGTCAATGACTCTAATACTTTTACTGAGGTATCCAGAAGCTCCTCGTTCCCCCCAGTCCTTGTTGCATAGCCCCTCGCAAGGAAGCCCTCGCAAGGGCCAAGCTCTGGATTGGGTAACTCTATGGATAGCCCCTAGGCCTTCCCCACGCGCAAGTGGGTATCTGAGATGGTCTCTCTCAGGCCGCTCCCCACCATCTTAACTATCGAGCTTCTGGCCGAAAAGTCACGGGCCTCGCTCCCTTCGATACATGGTGGCAGCCACACCACAATCGCAGTTGGTGTGGTCTCGCATGACTACAAATCCCTCCGTGTACAACAATGGTGCGCGCAAGCACCGAGTCATAACAGGTGTGCAAATCTCACTAAACAGTAGGCCTACACCTAGAGCAAGTGCATAAATGGTGGTCTAACTAACCTAAGCATTTCGCAAAGCACCTATGCTAATCATCGAGTGAAACACTAAGCACTTTGGACAACCTACTAGCAAATTTTCCTGCAATTTCGTGAAACCATGTCATTGACTATTTAACTCAGTATCCTCCTCCCCGTTCACATAGAAAACTCAGGCGTCATTAATGGTTGCGTCCCTTCGCTTCACCTCCTGCACTCCCCACTCACTGCTCCACATTAGGACTTGAAACCGGCGATCCAATCTCCCCTATAAAATAAAAAGTTCACACCTAGATTAGTCATTCCATAGCTATCTTTCTCTTCATGCCGCTGTCCCTCTCCACCACCTCCATAGTTGCCGCCAAGGCACCTTGGCACGCGACGACCAACTCCACTGTCTAAGTGATAAAGAGAGGTAACAAAATGAAATTTTGATTCTTCAATATTAAATATAGTGATAGATATAAATTTTGTTCTTAGACATATTGTTAGATGATCCTTTTATCTAGTAATAACCTATGATCCTCGTTTGTACAAATACATATGCAGCATCTAGTAGCGGCCACAGAGTTTATCAGACGATGAGCGCGCTAAGCTGTGATTGGATTCGTGTCTAAGGTTTCCATTTTACATGCAACAAAAGGACCAGCACTCTACATGGTCAACGGCAGCGGTGCCTCGTTGTGCCCGGAATCCGCCTGGCTTCCACGCTCCGTGGCCCGAGCTGCTTCAAATGGCGCTTCATCACCATCTAATGCAGCTCCGCCGCAGCTCCTCCATCACCATGTAATGCACTATGTTTCGCACACCTGCACGCCATCCACATTTATATATTTTTGGTATTAGTATACAAATTATCGTCACCAAGTAGTATTCAGATTTTACGTTGCCATTTTGTTGATGTTCATCATATTCTGTTATGTGTCTTTTGGAAGCGCTCATGGTCGTGGCAGCTCTGGTTCCCTAGTAAAACCAGAAAAAAAAACAGGCTTATCAACTCCCTCATTTAATTAGGAGAAGAGAGAAAAAAAACTTCTATAGTACTTGTTACATATCAGAAGATGGCCCTAAGAGCATCTCTAGGAGTTTCATATAGCTTACTTGCTAAACCAATAGATCTACCAAGTTAACAGAAGAAGTAACAACCTTAAATTATCCTTCACAACACTCTCCTATAATAGCATTCTAAACAATTTTGCATTGAAACACAAACTATTTCTAACCAACCAAATCATGTTTAACGATTTCTTTGTCTCTTACGTACCTCTTTCTTATCTTGAACCTTTTATTTTATTAATTTACTCATGCGTCCAATTTACTTCAATCTCCTGAGAAAAACATTGGACAGGGAGCGGATGCGGAGTTCCTTTCAACTGTAGAAACTTACGAGTTATAAAGGATATTTGATAACTTTTTATTTTTAAGAAGCTCTTTTACCAAACAATTAGAGAGAACTTTTTCCTTTTTACTTAAAAATCAAATAGGGAATTATTTTTAAGAAATTCTAATAAGCCGTACCAAACTCGCCTAACTCCTTCAGCTTTTCGTACATGCCTCCACCAACATCGCCATGGGCCACAACCAAACTAGGGTTGTTAGAACCATTGCCCTTCATTGCAGCGGATACTAATAATGGTATAAGGACATTGTCCCCATCGTCGGCCAAGTGATCTCCTATGTGATTTCTCTATGGTCATGTTTGAGAGAAAAAAATAACTAGAGCTCTTTTACCAAGCTATCATAGGAAACTTTTTCCCTTTTTGCTAAAAAACAAATTAGAGAATTGTTTTACAAAACTCTTAGAAATGCTCTAATAAGTCGCACCGAACTCAGGTACCTCCTAGCTTCAGATTTCACACATGCCTCCACCAACATCACCATGAGCCACAACCAAACTAGGATTGTTAGAGAAGTTGCCCTTCATTGCAGGGGATACTAACGGTATAAGGGCAGTGCCCCTGTTGCCTGTCAGTGATCTCCTATGTGATTTCTCTATGATCATGTTTGAGAGAAAACTAAATAGAGGATTTTAATCTTTTGCTATGAAGAAAATGAATGATCATGTGTGTTTGGTTCGCTACCGTAGCCCGCCACACCACACCACATCTATTGCGCCTAAGCTTAGGTGCCCGTTTGGTTCGCTGCCGATCTTGAGGTGTGAGCGGCGCAGACACAATGCCTTAGTTTATTTTTATGCCACTGGCAGCCAAATGTTTGTCGGACGATTCATTCGCCACATTTTTAGAGCCGCAATCACTACTATAGATTGACTTATCACCAACGCCTCTTTCACTGCCGGTATCATTAAAACTATTGGTGATAGTTATCACCAATGGTTCATCATTGATGATGAGAGTATGACCGCCGCTTCGTCTTACCAACCGGCGGTGATAGTCCATCATCACGCCGATTTGCACCACCAACCGGCGATGATGATGTGCTCCTTATCACTGCCGCCTCGCCATATGAACCGGCGATGAAGACGTTTTTCACCGCTAGCTTGTTGTATGATATGGCAGTGATAACCCTACTGCAGCATAATAAAATTCATAACTTTTTTAAATAAAGTCGGATGAAAACAAACTTTATATCAAAGTTGTATATCTCGACGAGATCAACAACCTTATAGTTGATGACTTTTTCATTTGAAACCATTTTCGGTCCTAGAATTCTGTTTGAAGCGCTCAAATTCTGAAATTCATTTTTTTTGAATTGTACAAACAACCTTAACCAAAGTTGTAGATCTCGATGAGATATACAATTTCGTAGTTGACAACTATTTCATTAGAAATCATTTATAGTCTCAAATTTATATACGAAGTTTTAAAATTTTAAAAAACTAAAATTTTCAAACAACCTGGGATGAAGAATCGACCAAAACCAAAGTTGTGGATCTCGATGATAACAACTTTGTAGTTGATGAGTTTTTCATTTGAAATCATTTGAGGTCTCAAAAGTCTGGCTAAAGTTTTGATGTTTTAAAATTCAAATTTGTCAAACAACCTTGGATGGTGAAACAACCAAAATCAAAGTTGTAGATCTCGATTAGAACAATAAATTTGAAGTTTATAACTTTTTCATCTGAAGCCGTTTAGGGTCCTAAATATTTATTTCAAATCCTGAAAAGTGAATACTATGGAAATGGATATGCTATATAGACACAAGTGATTTAGGAGTGGAGTGGTTAGAGGAGCTACGCACGAGGATAAAGGTCTCAGGTTCGAATCCCAGCACCGCGTAGCATACGGATTTTCGCGTGAAAATCACATGACTTATGACTTCCCGATACCATGAAGCTGACTTCCCGGGATTGAAACAAAAAAATTTTGGCCCATTTTTAGAATTTTTGAAAATTCAAATCACCGCCGATTGCACAACCGACTGTGATGAGAATGTCATCACCAACGATAACTCACTATCGAGACCGAAAAGTGTTTGTGATGGGCTTTATGAACCGCTTGTGATAGGTCTAAATGTAGCAGTGAATCATGGCATAACACGCGTCACCGTGTGAAATACGCCCTAAAGTACATAAAATAAATAAAATAAGAGAATACATTATTTTTTAGAGTAAATTGCACCCACCTTACAACAACTATTCAAGTGGGTGCATGTTAGTCCAATATCTTGTAGTTTATCTAATTTAATGTAGCAACTATCTTGGTGCATCTCTTTTTCTATTGAATGAAAATATGAATATATGTTTCTTGGTATATGTATGTTCCATAAGATGCCATCGGTCCGATCTAACATGGGCAATATGGTCTTTAGGTTCCCAAGGCCTTGAGATGCTCTAGTTAATTACATTTGCGAGTTAGCTTGCGAAACACCTCTGATTAAGTTGTTATGGTCGTTCTTCGCTCGCTTCAAATCCTCCATGCATATGGTGTCGCCTCACCGGTATCCATAAGCTGGTGTAGCGTACTAGAACATCATCTTCACCTTATTCATCTCGTCAGTATCGAATGACACCTATTTTTTATAATGCTCAGAAATAGGTCCTATACAATTGTACATACCTGTTGTTCTTGTATCCATATTGATTAGGGGTCACATTAGTCATATTAATTAGGGGTTGCAGCATCCATACCTATTAAGGTTGCGGTAGATATATCGCTTAGGGTCGCAACACATATACCGATTAGGGTTTTGGGGTTTGTCCTACCATCTACTCAGGTATACCTTGCAATTAAGGGTCTAATGATATAGTAGGTGCATAACAACACAAGAAGAGCCCCCCCCAAAAAAACTAAGGAATGCGAGTTAAGGATAAATGAAGGGTTACATTTATTTTCTATTTTAAAATTGAGTATATGAAAAGCCATATTTTAAAGGGGTATACATATTTGATAAGCTTAATAAGGGAATCAAGTGTTCAACTCCTAGCCAAATAACTAACTTACGCCTAAGCCAAACCAAAGCGAGAGGACTCAATTCCTATTCTATCCTAGCCTCCATGGAATTTCCGCGTTGCAGAATTTACGCGTTCGATGATGAACTTCCGCACTTAGCCTGTAGACCGTTTGAAAAGGGGAGTGACTTAAATATACCACCTCCCATTCTTCCCCCAATGGTCATCTTTGACATTTACTCCCTCACCTACTCAAGAACAACTCTCTCTCTCACCGCATTGAAGACTCCCTAACCTCTCCTCTTTCTTCGTGGTGAAATTCCTTGAGGGATTGGGAATAGAAGCGAGTAGAGCTTGTGTGTATGAGATACAACTCTTAAGCATCTGGCTCATTCTCTAGCCATCGGATTTGTGTTTGTTACTCTTGGAGCTTGGCTCTTAGATGACTATTTGTGCCCAGGAGCTGCCAACTATTGTGGTTGAGCACTAGGAGGTTTGTATTACTCTTGAGAAGCTAGTGGAACCTTCAATCTTGAACTTTGTGATTTGCTTGAGAATAGGATAGGGTTGTGAAAGGCCCTAGTTTTGTTTTGGTAATTGAGTGACAACTTAGATGGACTAACATGTGTTTGATGTAAGATACATAAGTGTTTAGTCCACAGGTACACTAGTGTGAGCAACACTTAAATCCATGATGGAGAGGTGGCTTGGTTATGTTGCAAGTGCTCAACTAGTGTTTTGGAGTAGCTCATTGGATATGAGACATGACATAGTATCATGTGGCTAGGTGGAGAACATCAAGAGACATGGCCCGGCTATGAAGGACCGGGTTAGTAATGTGAAGGGCAAGTCAGAGGCTCGGGTGCGATGGATCCTGTGGCAGTGAAGCTAGAGCAAAGACTTGGCGTCGATGACCAGGTGCAACAGTGAAGAGCAAGCAAAGTTGTGATGGGTGAACCAATAAGGCCCCATGATGACATGAAGTGGATCATATCATCTACGAGGTATCAAGCCATGAAAGACTTGTGTTGATTAAAAGTGGTTTGATGGAGGTTGGATGCTTGTGTGGCATCACTAAGGATGGAGATGAAATGGAATGTGCAAGGCAAATGTATATTTGTAGGGCATTTCATTTTATCGATCAAAGATTGAGCTAGATGACTGGGTTTAGGATAGATGACCATACTATTAAGAGGGACAAACTTGTTTGCATATCAGTCTTCTAGTGCCACTTAAACGATCTAACTTTGCTTGTGTTACTAGGATCGAGTGGCGGCTGAAAAAGGGTTTGAAAGCCTTTGTGAAATGATTTGTGAAAATGCTAACATGGACTTAATTAAGGTGGTGGTTGTCTCAAGGGACAACACTTGAGGTTAGCATGTTTTCAAAGGTTTGCATAACGTCTTGAGAACGTTTGAAATCGGTGATGTGAAAGGACTCAAGAAGGCATTGGTGGGTTGGTTCTGGTTGCCTGATAGTCCAACCACTAGGTAGATCATTTGGACCGCCAGGGCATCGAACATGCCTGTTGTGGGTGTTAGTTGTTGTGTGGGCCATGGCTTGTTGGTCGGCTCAGCTAGTAATGATGGTGGGACCACGTGGAGCTACAGTTGGACCATGCCTGGGCCCGAGCGTGTGGGAACTAGCCCATTTTAAAGGGAGGCGCACGTTATTGTCTAATGTGCACGGCCACCGAAGCAACCCACCGCACCATTGTCTTAGAGACATTGCAAAGTGGTGAGTTGGGGCTTGAACCCACTAAAGGTGTCCACGCGTGGACCAACAGCCCACATCAGATGGGTTGACTAGACCATTGGAGGCATTGCTGACATGGCTGGTCAGACCACAAGGAGGTCCGATTGGACCACCAGCTAGTGACTAACATCCATGCCAGACTGTCAGACTGCTAGAGCACATAGATCCACAAGACAAGGCAAACATGGCTAGTTTTGCTCCCTCTATAAATACAGGGGTGGCTAGCCCTTAGGGGGTTGAGCACCTTGGGGATGTGCTACCAAAGTATTGTGCTTGTCTTTAGGCCTCTACTCACATACGCTAGATAGAGATCATATTTGATTGCGTGTGAGAGTGATTCTAGTGCGTAGGATTGAGAGATTGCATCATGTGGCACTAGGTGGTCAGTTGCAAGCTGGTGTGATTGTTAAGCTTGGAGTTTGCCACCTCCTAGATGGCTTGGAGGTTGAGGCTCTATTGAAGCCTGCATGAAGCTTGTGCCTGGCTTTGGAGGAGGCATTGTCAGGGGTGTTGTATGCTCACCCTGTGAGAGATCGCGAAGAGCAACTCTAGTAAAAGAGGTGAAAAGCGCCAAGTGGACCGGCCAGATCAAAGTGCTAGAGCTCTTGTGTGAGCACACCTTGAGGGGTGAGAGTGGTCTTGCGGGCTACCACTAGCAAGAAGATCAGCGACAACCTTGGGCTTGCCTCAGTAGGGATTAAGTGATGGCAAACCACCGAACCTCAGGATAAAATAATTGTGTCATTGTCTTCCCATTGGTTTGTAATTCCCTAACACAAGCTTGTATTTACTTGTTCATACATTATGCTTGTGTTGTTTCTTAACTAGTTTGCTTGTGTATCTTAGCTAGTTGAGTAGTGCTAGTGTTGCTTGCACTGTGCTTCTGCTCACTAGCATGTGTAGGAGTTCACTTGTGCTTAGTTGACTGGTTGCATAGGTTTGTGTGACCTTGCTAACTATAATTGTTTAGGTGAGCTCCCACTAGTTCAACACCTTAGTTGCTTCAATTAGGATCTTTTATAAGGTGCTTGTGACGTAGATAGAGGGGTATAGTCTAGGCTAGACCGAGTAGTTTATTTTTGCATTTGTTTTGGTTAGCTGGCACAATTAGTTTTAGTAAGGACTATGCACCCCCTCTAGTCTGCCATGTCAACCCTATTGGTTCGAAGAGACCCAAAGCCTTTGTGGCTTCCTCAACAACGACGATGTAAGCAAGCCTTGGTGGCACTGCTGAACCTCTGGTTAAATCTATCTTGCTTTATTATTGTTGATTTGGTGCTCTTACTCCTGTTAGAATTCAATTCTAGTGTTTACACCCAATCTACTTGTATAGTGAGTTGTAGTTGTAGGGTTGTTCTGCAAAAGAAAGGTCATACTACGAGGAAGCTTGGAATTTAACTTGATTTAAGTTTTAGCTCTGTCTAATTCAGTTATAGTAGTTTTCAAATAGGGCACAGAACTTCAGAAGATCTATCTAAACTTTCATGCCATAGAAGTTTTGAAAGAATCCGTAGAACCTCCACATACTGCTAATCTGTTGTATCGAGTCTAAGTTTTTATAGGCCAATTCAATGCCTAGGCATGGCTAGATCCTTTCACTAAGGGCATAGTTGTAAGCACTTAAGGCCTCTTTGTAAATCATAGGGGTTCATTTGTGATTACAAACCCCACCAAGGAAATGTATACAAAAACCAGCTTCCTCCTCCCTATAAAAGGGGGACAAGGGCATGTTGAAGGACCTATTGGTCACTCTCTCATTGGCTTTGTCATGCACTCTCCTCTGCCTCCTCTCTCTTGTTTAGACTTAGACCAACACGTTAGTATTATAGCATCCATATTATTATAGGTCGCATCAATCATACTGATTAGGGTTTACATCACCCATACTGATTTAGGTTGTAGCATGCATCATGATTAGGACCACATCAAGCATACTAATTAAGTTTATGGGGGTTTCCCTACTGTTCGTGACCCTAGTTAGTATGGATGCTACAAGGCTAAACAATATGCACAATTATACATGACCTTTGTCTAAAAAGTAGGAACCCGAGCAAATGGTAGGATAGACCTCGTAACCCTTATTAGTATACCTATGCAACCAATAATTATCTTCTATAAGAGCTAAGTGAGTAATTTAGTTCTAGAGGCTTCCTCTATGTCCCTGTCTCAAACTACCCCTTCCCATGCTACCCCATCTGATCCTCTACCACCGCACCTGCTAGTGCTCACGATGTCATAATGGAGCCTCGTAGATGGTGTTGGAAGCTCCACAAATTGCCTTTTCCAAACTTGAGTCCCTAGTTCTAAAGCCCACCGTGAACTTGCCCAAACCCAACTCACATCATCATCATTGATCACCACCATGTCACACCGCCGGACCCTAAAGCCGTCGCTGACAAGTCCGTATAGCTTCTACTATCCCAAATGCGAGGATGATCGGAGATATGCCATCAGGAATATCTTTGCCCACCTATATGCTGGTGCTCTAGGTGCCCCGATGGCGATAGGGCTGCTATGGCGGCACGGTCTACATGGGAGAGGCAGCCACAGAGCTACATGATTGACCATGAGGAATGGGCAACACAGGCTGAACAGGAGGCGCGGGGCCTGTGATCTCTTGAAAGGGTGGCAGAAGCACAAAGGTTGGAGCACCTATGGATTCTGAAGGTGGAGCCAATGACAACATCTTTCACCACCTCGCCTAGCTCCTCCTCATCATCAGAGTCGACGTCCACCATGTCTTCATCGACGATTACCTTCCTAGACACCGCGTCCTCATCAACGACGTCCACCTTCTTAGCCACCGCATCCCCATCGATGACGTCCACATTCTTGGCCACCATGCTTACTCATTGTCATTCACCCTCCTAGCCACTGTGTCCTCGTCGAGGTCCACCTTATGGACACCGCATCCTCATTGATGTCCACCTTCCTCTCACCGTAAGGGCATCTCTTTGTAACATTCATCGATGCGTCCATAGGATTAGATGGTTCCAAATGTAAATTTTTCCTTCTGAGTCCGTAAGAATCGTTGGTTCCATGAATTTTGCTTCTAGGTTCTGAATGTGATGAGTTCTGAATGTGTGACTATTCCTGTCTTGAAGAGCTCTGAACATGTGATTGTTCCCATCTTAATTTTTGAACATGAATCTTGCTTGTTAATTGAATATGATTTCTAAACGTGAACCTTGCTTATTGATTGAATAGCACTAGAACATGTGAATCTTGCTTGTAGATTGAATAGCACTAGAACATCAGGAATGTAATTTCTAGAGAAAATGCTCTGTGGTAGTCATAACATGTGTTGACATTGGATATGATCCAAATCACACACCAGCAGGGCCTTGGACGCCCGGTCCGCCATGGACCAAAGAACGCAGCAAGAATTTCACTCTTTCATGGTGAAGAATGGAGAGGTTTACAAGCAAACCACCAAAGGATAACCAATGTGCTTGCATGATGAAAAACCGGCTAGCTTTTAGGCAAACTAGCAAAGAAAAAGTTGAAGCTCTCGCTAGGGAGGGACCCCATCAGGGCAAGGATGTCGGTGGGTTGCCCTAGGTTGGCCATCAAGCCTAGGGTGCAATCCTTGGCCACTGGATCAAGAGATGAATAGCATGGGGGTTGGAGAAGAGGGTAAAAGGGTTGGAGTAGAGGTAGTAGATTGATTTTGTGTCGATTGGATAGATGAGAACTCAATCGGCCATGTTCCTCTCATATATATAGAGGGGGTGGTCTTATCCTAATAAGAAACCTCTCCAAGCCTTATTTTCCAAGTTTCCCATAAGTTTGGAATAGTTCAGATTGGAATCCAAAAGGCCAAACCTGAACATGGTTTTTTATTAGGTCTATCTGAAGTTCTGACACCCGTCGGATGTTCTGGGTGTCAGAACTCCCAATGTGGGAATAACCCTAGGCACCCAAGTAAGTTTTTTCAGGCTTCTCGGAAGTTTCAATGCCTATCGGAACTTCTGACATGGGTCGGACCTTCCAACAACGGAGCATCTTCCCGGGAACATAACTCGTTCACCCAGACTCCAAATTAGATGTTCCATATATGTTTTTTTGACCATCTCGATGAGAGAAACACAATGGTAAAGTCCGTTTCACATTTTGACAACTTCACAAAATAGACAATTTTGGTTGTCAACATATGCCCTTCTGTTTTCAGGTGAATGATGCATGAACCTAAAAACACTTAATCAAACAAAACCGAATAGCGACGATACCCATCTCATCGGCTGCTCAGCGACTAAGGTCGATGTATACATCGGCCATTTTTGTTCTAAGGGCAATACATGTATCGGCTATTGCTTGGAGAGCACCTAGGCTTCTTGCCAAATACTTGGAATGTACTTTTCAAATACCTCCCTTTGATTGCTCTTGTGAGACATTCATCGTGCAATGTCTCTAGCAGATAGGAATTACTGAATATCACTTTGATCACTTTGTAAGGATCCTCCCAATTTTGTGACCACTTGCCAAATTGATTGCTCTTTGATCCAATTGGAAGTATGGTTTTCCATACTAATTCTCCCACTTAGAAAGATTTACTCTTGACTTTCTTGTTGTATGCCTTGGTAACCCAAGCCATGTCTTTCATTTTTCCTTGAGAGCTTTTAATCTTACATGAGTCACCTCATCGATGCTATCCATCATCAAATCATGATACATAACAGCAGATAAATTATTTTGTTTAGCAAGCCTGTATGCATCCAAATTTACTTCAATGGACAACACGGCGTCTTGACCATATACCAACTCAAAAGGAGTAACTTTTGTAGCACCGTGCTTAAAAATATGATGTGCCCATAGAGCTTTAGACAAAATTTTATGCCACCTCCTTGGATTCTCCTCAATCTTTTTCTTGATAAGCTTGATCAAAGTCTTATTACTAGACTCAACCTGGCCATTAACTTGAGCATAGTATGGAGATGAATTGAGTAACTTAATCTTATATAATTCGGCAAATTCCTTCACTTTCCTTAGACACAAACGATATCCCTTGATCTCTAGTTAATGTTTGAAGGTTGCCGAATCTATGGATAATGTGCTCAGTGATGAACTCAATTACCTCATGTGTCATATTCTTCAAAGGAACTACCTCGGCCCACTTTGTAAAGTAATCCATAGCAACCAACACAAAACGGTGTCCCTTTGAAGATGGGGGATGTATTTGGGCAATGAAGTCTAGCCCTAACTACGAAAAGGCCATGGTTTGATGATAGGATGAAGCATAGCAGTAGGCACAAGCTAAATATTTCCAAACTTCTGGCACTCTTCACAACCTTTGTAGTAACAAAAGCAATCGACCATCATAGTAGGACAATAGAAACCAGCTCTACATAATAACCACTTCATCTTCGGGGTCGATTGATGCATACCACAGATACCTTCATGGACTTCTCCCATGGCCACTCTCGCTTGATAAGATCCCAAGCACTTAAGAAACAAAACTTTAGTGGTTCTCCGATAGAGCTCATCATTATGCAACACATACTTGAAAGTGCTCCACCGAACACTTTTGTCAATTCTAGCACTAGGTTCATGTAAATATTTTAGCAAGGGAGTCCTCCAATCTTCTAAATCGGCCCCAACATCACTAGAAGTCAAGTCGTACCAATTTGGGACATTCAGGGTGAAGTGATCGGGCTAGCTATAGGGGAGTCGGCTGAGTCGACTAGAGCAGTCAGCTTAGCCAACTTGTAGGAGTCGGCCTAGCTGACTAGGTCACAACTGATTGGGAGTCCGTTGAGCCAACTGGGGCAGTCGGCTTAACCGACTGGTCTATACCTACATGGGGAAAACTAAATTTTTTATGCACCGGTTGTTCTTGAACATGAAAATTACACCCACCAACATCATAGCCAGATGCATGTTGAGCTAACATGTTGGCCTTTTGATTTTCATGCCTCGGAATATGCCAAATTCGGAATTCAGCAAAATAATCAATAATATCAAGGCAAACATCAAGGCAAACTTTTAGTGATCCTTCAAAGCATTGTTGTACCACCAGTAAGAAATCACCATAGGCTTCAACATGTCATACACCATGGATTGCAATATGACCATGCCTAATAAGAAAACTTCACATTCAACTCAAATATTGGTGCAAGTATAATTTTAATTGGCTTGATGTCTCAAATAGCACTATTGTAAAAAATAATGATTATACCAACACCTTGGCCTTATTTGCAAGCCGATTAATCATATTGTCTCATCCATGAAGTAAATCAAAATGCATATATCATGCCCTCCTGGCCCTGAAAGCCATCAAAGTGAATTTCATAGGGGCCTTTCTAATAGCACGATGGTTGCAAGCATTCATCGGCTATATTTTATACTAAGGGCAATATCAAAATATCGACCATATGAATTCATCCACAAAAGTATGCATAACCGAAATAAATATTTTAGCTCTTGATTATCGATAAGCAAAATAATTTGGCAACCCTCCATAACATAAAGATCCATACCAAGGATCAAAATAAGGAGCTGAGGGATAACCATGCATACCAGAGGATGAATTCCACATAGGCATAGGCAGAGAATACGGATGATGCCATGACCAATAATTTTAATGATTTGGTGCAAACCTCCAACTTGGCAATTGTTTCTTGAATCTCCTTATCTCCTTTGCCTTTGTTGCACCACTTCCTTGAACATCATCCTTCTGAGCTTGAATACTTGCTTTGGGAACCCATGCCAAGCCATTTTCTTTTAGCTTCTCTACACAAAGCTTCTTCAACTTGCTTTCTTGCCACTTTGGCAAATTGAGTGAGCATCCCTGTCGGGTACCATAAAAAGGGGTACCCTAAGCAAGAACCAAAAAATCGCTTAGACCTTGTAAAAATCGAAGCCAAGAGACAACTACCGGCAAACCCCCACCTTATCCGAGGCTCGGCTAGACCACCCGGCCCACCTTGAATAGTATCCCGACTCACCTGAAGCGGGCTCAGCCCAAAATGAAACCGTAAGGCCTCGGACAAGGTGCTGATTCTCTGCCTCGCTCGAGGCCCCGCCCGTAAGGCCTCGGACGAGGTGCCGATTCTCTGCCTCACTCGAGGCCCCGCCCGTAAGGCCTCGGACGAGGTACCAATTCTCTGCCTCGCTCGAGGCCCCGCACGTAAGGCCTCGGATGAGGTATCGATTCTTCGCCTCGCTTGAGGCTAGCTCGGCAGCTACCCTATCACCGCCGCCTCGACCGGGATGTCATGTCCAACTAACGCGACCAATCACTCCCACGACGTCAGCCGAACGACAACTCAACACAGCGGAGTGACCGACGAGATGGGAGTCGCATCAACGCCATGCCGTCTGGGATAGGATGGGGCAGGGGTTATCAGCCGCTGTGCTCAACACTGTGCCCACGACTGACACCTGTGCTGCACTATGCTGCCTAACCCCACCTACTCCGAGGACAGCGCGGTGTGGAGAGTCAAGTCCAGGTCCCTATAGCCTTGGAATCAGCGTACAAGACCAACTGCTCCCTTCGAGCCTCGGCTACCCGCTTCTGCACCCCCGTAGCCTCGGGACTCGCGCCCGTCGAGCCCCCCATGATGGTTTAGCCTCTGCACCAACTAGGCCTCGGCTCTCTATGTTGTCAACATACAGCGACCGTCACGTCGTTCATAGTATGCGCCATGCCCTGCGTCAAGCCATCACAGGAGCTCCCACATCACACAGGATCAGGCGTGACCGGCACGTCGCTCCAGTACATCGAGAACAAGACCGCTCCATCGACCATGCCGCCACAGTGACGAGCTATAGGGCTCGGACACACCGCCTCTGCTCACAAAACACCATGTAGTGAACACATGTATCGGCCCTGTCCCCCCTTCAACTATAAAAGGGAGTGACCGAGGCCATTTCTAGACACGCACGCACAGACGGAGACATGACTCAGATAGACACACACGGACGAGCAATGCATAGCACTCTATAACTCACACTCCTCCTCGCTACAAGAGATCAACATCTCAAGCAACCCACGCCGCTCCACATAGAGACCTGAGACTAGCTCCCTCTCTCGCCCTGCTTGTAAACCCCTACTACAAGCACCTTGGTGCAAGGAATACAAGATCGCTCTCTCAGACTAGACGTAGGGCACCTATTGCCTAAACCAGTATAAACCTTGTGTCTCTTTGCATCACCATCCAGGATTAGGGGCATGCAGTACACTTTCACTAGCCGGTTGGGGGCCCGTTGGTCCAAAACACCGATAGTTGGCGCACCAGGTAGGGGCCTATACTGCATGTCAGCTTCGTCATCCCAACAAGTTCCGGATGGCAGACCCCGTGCAACCACTGCGTCTCAGCACGGTGATCTGGTTTGGGAGCCTAGAGTTCATGTCTCTAGGATGTGAGTACGATATGGTACTCCTCACACCCAGAGCCCCACCGACCGACGACGACATCACGCCCTAGTAGCCTAGGTGCAGGCGGCTCCTAGGCCACCGCTCTCGTCACGCTTGCTAGGCATGACATGGGCAGGACCACCCTGACACCGCGCAAGCTCACGGCGACGCACTGCGCTCTGCTGGTACCCCATGCTCGGCTGTTGGTATAGAGTTCCTGGTTGGGGACTTGTCCAGCTTAAGCCTAGGCAAGGGAAAGACACCGGTGGCACGTAGCGACACCTCGTCATCAAGCTCTACCCTACCACCTCCTGAGGAGTTGACTCTGGTGGAGCAAAGCTCGGCGATGGCACCATCCTCGTACCCCTTCGGGTTGAGCAATGCCGCCGCCGCCTATGCTTTAGCCTACGATTCTGCTCACACAGAACCCCTAGGACGCCACCAATGCTTCGCCCTCGACCTCGACGCCACTACCTCGACCCACACCCACGCTGACTCCTCGGAGGAGGACGAGGCGTGGGCTAGAGCGGACTTCTCCGGGCTTCATGACCCTAATGGCATGCGCCGCTTCATGGCCACGAGCGACTACTGCTTCGGCTACTCCGACTCCGATGACGAAGGCACTTACGATCCCACTCGTGAGTGCTTCAATGTCGAGCTTGGGATGCTGAGAGCGAGCGATGAGGATGAAGGGGCAGGCAATCGCACCCCACTCCATGAGGGGACAGGCGATGCCACACCTCCACGCGTCGAGCCCCTAGTGGCGCAAAACGAGAACCCTGCCCACGAGGAACTTCGACGCCTTGACTTGGAGCAGCTCCGTGAACTTCAGGCCAAGGTCGAACAAGACTGATTCCTTCTGCAGCAGCTCTAAGACACTCTCGAGCAAGAGCAGTGGGGTCGCGGTGATGGTAGAGCAGCCCGACGGAGGGCTCATGACGTCAACCACCGCATCAATAAGGACGAAGGGGGTGAGCAACCCCCTATCTTCAATCGCGCTAGCCAGAACGTCATAGTAGCGGTGATGCTACTCTAAACGATGCCCAAGCCCTCTACCTTAGAGGGGCGACGGATCCACGACAAGCTCCAAGACCTCCTCGAGACTGCCACGGTGCAGCACGCCAAAAGTTCCACCTCTCGATGGTGTGGAGGTGCCTCAGAACTTCCCACGGCACCGCCTCGGCAGGATAGGGAGGCCTCGGTTTGTCCCAAGCCCGCTCGGGCACCGACAGCCAATAGGGCCCCCCTCGGTGCATGACCGCCTTGGTGATCAGCGCGAGGCATAAGGTGACCACGATGTGGTCAGCAGGCGACAGCATCACAACAACAAGGGGCCTGCTCAAGGCTACCACCCGCACCGAGGTGGTCGCTATGATAGTGAGGAGGACCACAGTCTTTCCCCTGGGCCACCTGGCCCTCGAGTCTTTAGCAAGGCCATCCATGGCGCTCACTTCCCGACCCAGTTTTGGCAACCGGCCAACCTCGCAAAGTAAAGCAGCGAGACCAACCTCGAGCTGTGGCTGGCCGATTACCGCCTGGCTTGTTAGCTAGGCGGTGCGGACGATGACCTGCTCATCATCCACAACCTCCCCTTGTTCCTATTGGACTCGGCACGAGCCTGGATCGAACACCTCCCTCCCTTGCAAATCCACAACTGGTGCGACTTGGTAAAGGTCTCCGTCGGGAATTTCCAGGGCACATACGTGTGCCCCGGGAACTCCTAGGACCTCAAGAGTTGTCACCAGAGGCCGGACGAGTCTCTCCAAGGCTTCATCCGATGCTTCTCCAAACAATGCACCAAGTTGCCCCGCGTCGGCGACTCAGAAATTATCCAGGCATTCCTCTCCAGCGCCTCCTGCTAAGACCTGGTCCGAGAGTTAGGCCGAAATGTGCCGACCTTGGTGGCCGTGCTCCTCGACATCGCCACCAACTTTGCCTTGGGCAAAGAGGCTATCGGGGCCATCTTCCCCAACAACGACGCCAAGGGGAAGCAGAGGGATGAGGCCCCTGGAGCCTTAGCCTCCCACCTCCCCAAGAAAAAGAAAAAGGGTCGCTAGGGGAAGCAGGAGGTCCTCAAGGCCGGTCTAGTCATGGCCGTAGATCACAAGAATCCCCGAGGCCCCGCTAGAGGTCCTAGGCTCTTCGATGATTTGCTTAAGAAGCCCTACCCTTACCATTAGGGCTCGGTGAAGCACACCCTCAAAGAGTGCACCATGCTCTGGCGTTACTACACCAAGCTCGGGCTCCCCAACGATGATGGCAAGAAGAAGGACACCGATGATAGGGACAATGAAAAGGACGATGGGTTCCCCGAGGTGCACAATGCCTTTATGATCTTTGGCAGGAAAATTCAATGAGGCCACGGATGAACTGGCAAAGATGGTGTTGGCACGGGCCCCGGTCTCCCCAAACGTCTTCACTAGAGACCTCCACAAGCCTTCCATCAACTACGCCTCGGCGATGGAAGAGGGTCCACCAGTCGAGCCCATCGCAGGGCCCGAGGCCCCCGCAACTGAGCTCGAGGCCATGGAAGTCAGCGTGGAGCCTCCCAAGGCCAACCAGGGCATGGACTAGCGAGTCCTGTTCCTTGATTGCCTCGTTCGAGGAGAGCTTCCTATAGACAGGACCAAAGCCCGACAGCTTGCGCGATGAGCCAAAACTTACATCCTCAGCAATGGCGAGTTGTACAGGCAAAGCCCATCTGGCGTCCTCCAATGATGCATCACCACCGAGGTAGGCCAAGCCCTACTTTGGGACTTGCACGCGGGAGCCTGCGGGCACCATGCAGCGCCTCGGATGCTCGTCGGAAATGCCTTCCGCCAAGGGTTCTACTGGTCAACGACGGTTGCTGATGCCACCAAGCTAGTATGCTCCTGCGAGGGATGCTAGTACTATGCGCAGTAGACGCACCTCCCCGCCCAAGCCCTCTAGACCATCCCCATTACATGGCCATTCACCGTGTGGGGGCTGGACATGGTTGGGCCTCTGCAGAAGGCCCCTAGGTCTATACCCATTTGCTGGTAGCAATTGACAAGTTCTCCAAGTGGATCAAGGCTCATCCGATCACTCAAATCAAATCCGAGCAAGTGGTGTTGTTCTTCACTGATATCATCCACAGGTTCGGGGTTCTAAACACCATCATCACTGACAATGGGACACAATTCACCGACCACAAGTTCCTGACGTTCTGCGATGACCATCACATCCGTGTGGCCTAGTCAGCCGTAGGACACCCTAGGACAAATGGCCAAGTAGAACGTGCCAACGGCATGATCCTACAAGGCCTCAAACCAAGAATATACAACTAGTTGAAGAAATTTGGCAAGAAATGGCTTGCTGAACTCTCATTGGTCATCTGGAGCCTAAGGAACACTCCAAGCCAAGCCACAGGGTTCACACCGTTCTTCCTAGTCTATGGAGCCAAGGCCATCCTCCCCACTGACTTGGAGTATGGCTCCCTGAGGCTACAGGCCTACAACGAGTAGAGCAACCACACTGCCCACGAGGACGCCCTCGACCAACTAGAGGAAGCCCGAGACGTTACGCTGCTACACTCGGCCAAGTACCAGCAAGCCCTGTGACGCTATCAAGCCCGGCACATTCAAAGCCGAGACCTGAAGGTGGGTGACCTGGTGCTGAGACTGAGGTAGAGCAATAAGGGCCGCCACAAGCTGACCCCACCATGGGAAGGGTCGTACATCGTTGCCCAAGTGTTAAAGCCTAGGACCTACAAGCTAGCCAATGAGAAGGGCGAAGTCCTCACCAATGCTTGGAACATAGAACAGCTATGTCACTTCTAACCTTAAATTTCCAAGCATTGTATACATTGTTTCTTGAAATACAATAAAGAAACATTCTTTAGTTGTTCTAATTTTTTGAGAAACCCCCGAGCCCATCGATGGGGGATCGGCGTTATGATAACGCTATAAGGGAGACTCGGCTCTGCCTCTGTAGAGGTGCCCACCATGGGGCTCGAACAAGACTCGGCTCTGCCTCTGTAGAACTGAGCCTCCCTCGGGGGCTAGAAGGTGGGACCCCCCCTAAGTCCTAGACACTTATTTTTTGTTGTTTTTCAAAAAAATTTCCCTGCCAAACTCTCTAGCGTGCTCAGACAAATTGATTGTAAAAAACCTAAGGACCGAAAGTCTGTCTCAGGGCCAAAAGGTCGGCCGAGCCATGAGACGGCCTATGCCTCCGGGCTACGGCAACTCCCTCACCACCTTTTGCCCGAGGGGCAGCTTAGGCTCTGAGAAAGTTTTTTGCAAGTGATATGTTCAGAGACAAGACAGAATGCAGAGGCTCAAAAATACAATAAAAACTATTAAAAAGCGAATACGTATAAGTACTTTAAAAAGGCCTCGACGGCCACAAGTGTTACGGTACAATAATATAAATCCTAATCTATTTACATGGCCCCTTTGGCCTAGGTCAGAACTCAGGGTCGCCAGCGTCAGCGGTCGGCGCAGGAGGAACCACCTCCTCTTCGAACAGCTTGGCCAACACCATGCCAGGGGCCTCAGCCGCCTCCACCAGCTTCATGACCTCCTCCTCGGCCTCCTCGTCATCCTCAGCCAAGACATAACCATCGCTGATGGCCTCGAGGTCGATGCCGGCATAGTGCAAGGAGACGATAGCCAGGGCATGCTTGACGCCTGTATGTAGCGCCCCCTGGAGCCGCTCGTGTATTTGGCCGCTCAACGCGATCAAGCGGCTGCTGAGGGAGCTACCCGACTCAACCCTCCCGACCTCCAGGGCCTCACAGGCGGTACAAGCGGCGCTCTGCAGCGTGTTGTGCTCCCCGATCTCAGCCTTGAGCACCGCCTACACTTCAACGGAGGCCTCAGTTGCCCAGGACACCTCCTTCTCCAACCCTATGCTAAGATAAGCGGGATGGGGTTAAGCACAAAAGGAAATAAGCTGAACAGGGGTGAAGGCCTATGGGACTCACCCTCAGCTTTCTCTTTCTAGCTTTGGACCTCGACCCGAGAGGCCTCGGCCGCCCTAGAAGCCTCCCTGTCCAGCTCTGCGTCACATTGGGGAGTTAGGGGTCGAACACAAGAAGAACAAATAAAACAAGAGGCGCGGCTCAAAGGACTCACCCTCGGCCTTTTCCTTCTAGGCTAAGGCCTCGACCCAGGAGGCCTTGGCCACTTTAAGGGCCTTTGCCAGGGCACCTTTCATCAGCAGGTGCATGCCCTGCTCTGAGCCTAGCTGCCCAGCGATGGCCTTGGTAGAGACCGTCGCTTCTTCAGCCTAGGACCTAAAGGTGTCCCGCTCACCGGCCACCTGGGTCAACTCCTCTTCCAACTCCTTGATTCACACCGACAAAGGGGTAGCCTGCTCCCAAGCCATGGCCGCCTTGGCCTTCATATTAGCACAGCAAAGGTGGAGGTCCTCCACCTCCACGCTCTATGCCAACAGAAGCTCATTGGCATTAGCGAGCAAGTCCTTCTATTGCCAGAGCTAGTCCCAGACGTCCCTCTCCTGCCGGAGGAACATCGACTTCCTGAGGGACCGGGCCTTGAGCTCCTAGGTAGGCAGAACAGGGGTCAAGTACTGCAAGAAAACTTAGAAAAAGATGACACAGCACCAGGAAAGAAAGCACGCACCTAGGCAACCCCAGGCAGATCATCAGCCCTAATGGACAGCGCCGTCCGTAGCAACCACTCTGCCAGCTAGCGAAATTGCTCGAAGGAGCCCCAGTGCCCCCTCGGCTGCATCCTCAAGGGCGAACAGAGGCTCCCCCTCAGGGTCATCCTGGCTCTGCCACAAGACACATGGGTGATCCCACCCATGGGGCTCGGGTTGTACCTACACGAGGGCCGAGCTTCCCTCGCTAGAAGTCAGAGCTGGCTGCTCTGCGATGCTAGCCGCCTCGGCATCCGCCACCTTCCTCCCCTGGGAAGTATCGTCGGAGGAGATCGAGTGGACCTCCACCTCTTGGGCGCTCTCCTGTGATAGCGGTGGGTCTTGGACCGGGGGCAGTACAGAAGCTTGCCCCACCTCCATCTTTGCTTCCTAGGCCGCCGACTCTGCCGCGCCCACGCCAGCCTCCCCCACCTCAGCCTCGGTGGTCCCGGGAGCTCTGGCCTCCGCCACCTCAGTCTTGGTGGTCCTAGATGCCTTGACCTCTATTGCCTCGGCCTCAGAGGTCTTAGGGGCCTCAGCCTCACCCTCAGTGGCCTCAGTGACTAAGGGTGCCTCGGCCTCATCTGACTTGTGGGCCTCAGCCTCAAGGGGCATAGGCGCCTCCTCCCCCGCTTGCTGCATTGCCGCCTTAGTAGCCTCTCCTTGGGCGTCTGACTCCTTCGAGTTGGCCCTAGCCAAGGCCACGCCATGCTGTATGGTGGCCTGCGCCTCCGCCACCCATCGAGCGGTGGAGCTGGTGCTCACCTTGAGCGCCTTACGTGGCGCCAGGGCGGGCGCTTCCGCCTGATGCTTCCGGCTGAAGGCAAAGCACTCACAAGGTCAGCATATGACTAAGGGATGAGTGGGAGATGCTGCAACTCCACTAACAAAACACTTACCTTGAACGGGGATACAACCGCTTCTGCACTACATCCCTCGTCCTCTGCAACGACGGTGGTGGCGGCGGTGGCACGGCCTCCGTGTCCGCCGGTGCCGGCCGGCCCTCGCCGGACTCTGGTGCCCCCTCGACCCTCTACGGAGGTGGTTGCATCACCCCCATCGCCACCTACTCCACCTCCGCTATTGAGCCCACCGGGCTGACGGCGCGCTTCCCTAACATCCATGCCTCGGGCGTGTCGGCCTCGGCCCCGGGGCAGGCGATCACCGGCCCCGAGGCGTCCTCTCCTCCTCCTAGAAACACCAGGCTACTCGCCGACGCCCCAGGCATCGTCCCCTTGACATCAGGGAGATGGTCTAGGGTACCCCACCCCACCTTGGTCTCATCGTCATTGCTCGAGGAATCCGACAATGATGGTGATGGAGACGACTCCATCGAGAGACCGTCGTGCCTCTACTGCTGGCGGTGTTTCTCTAGCTCGCCACGCTCGAGGCTCTTCCTCTTATGCCTTGCCTCCTCGGCATCCTTTCGCTCCTTGTATGCCTTGATGTGTGCCCTGTTCACCGCCCGCCGCTCTGCATCCTCAGGAATGGGCGGTGGGGAGGCTCACACATCCCTCATCCCCTGCAGGAACAACAAACACGAATAAGGGAATAGATTGAAAATGCAAGGAGCAAGGAGGCCTCGGGGGCCGCAGCAACGCGTGACTCACCAGAGAGATGTACCCCCATGACAAGTGCATTGGGAATGGGGACAGACCACTGCTCCTCAGCCGCCCCTCCACCGTCTCTCTCACCCGACGTAGAATCTCCTCATCGGAGAGGGCGATGGTGGACAACCAGACACCATCGATCGACTCGTCCGGTGTCATCTTGAATAGGCACTGCCACCGAGCCATCAGTGGCAGCACCCTCTGGTGGTGGAAGGCTGCCATGACCACAGCCACCGTAAGGCCATGGCTGCGCAGCCTCTCCAGCGCCTCCAGGAGCGGCCGTAGCTTGGGTTGATCAGCCGTCGGGATGCCGTACCTCCACTTCTCCAGCTGGCTCTCCACGACCCGCCCGGTATAGGGGGGAAGTCCGCCATCATCATTGTGGAGGTAGAACTAGCTGTTGTACCAACAATGGTTGGATGACGCGAGTTGGGCCAGGATGTAGAGGAGCTGCCAGTCTTGGTGCACTTGGAGAGTGTAGCCGCCAGCCCTCATTGCCTTCTGCATGCCCGCTGTGCCCGCCGGCTTGGTGGTGAGCCCCGCCCGAAAGAGGTGGAGCCACAGCTCCCAGTGGGGGGCCATGCCTAGGTACCCCTCATAGACGGCGATGAAGATGGCCGCCTGCATGATGGAGTTGGGGTTGAAGTTGTGGAGCTCCACGCCATAGTAGTGTGGGAGCGCCCGCATGAACCGGTCCGCTGGCAGGCCAAGACCATGCTCATGGAAGGCCATGAAGCTCACGATGTAGCCATCGCGTGGCCTCGGCTCCGGCTCGCCCCCCGAAGCAATCCACTCTAGTCTGTTGGGGTCGGTAACGGGGCGGAGGAGGCTATCGTCGACAAGCGACTGCAGTGTCACCGTGGACACGTCGGATGAACCCCAAGGATCCACCTAAATGACAACAGCGCCGCTGGCCATGGATGCGGTGGGGAATGCGGCTATGGTGGTAAGGTGAGCTCTCGCTATCCCTCTCTCTCTCTCTCTCTCTCTCTTCCTCCCCCTTCTCCCTTCTTCTCCCCGGCGCTCTCTGTTCTTAGCAACCGCTCGAGGGCAGAGAAGTCGAACATATGCAGGCAAGGTAAGGAGGGGAGGGGCAAGGCTCGCCACGTATTTATGAGGGAAGGGGATGAAATGGACGGGCGACGAAATCGGAGAAATTTCCCTCAGATCTGGTGCAGTTAATCTAGATCCGATTAAACCACCCACGCGTCCACCTTTTCCTTATTAACCATGCACGCATAGTAACATCCCATCCGCAGACATCGTGTCGCATCCAACCACAGTGATGGTAGACGCCGTTCCATCTCCTCGAGAAACTGCCTCAAAAGGCACGCTCGCCGTTGTCAGCCGATGAGAGGGGAATATCCTCCACCTGATTCCTTTCAGACTAAGGAACTAGGCACCAAGCCTGTTACGGTCTAGGGGTTTGAAGGCTGGGCCCCTGAAGGTCTCGACAGCTACCCCAGGACGACAGAGTCAGGGATGACTATGGGTGTGCCCGTATATGGCCAAGGCCCGAGCAAGCGATTGCTCGGGATGCCCTAAGTCATGTCCGAGACCAGCAGGGAGGTCTCTGAATGGGATCCCACCGTAGGGAGACACCGAGCCCCTAGGGCCAATCGAATGGCCCTAGGACCCACTAGAGAAGCCCTCTGGTACTTTTGGAGTGCGTCTCTAGACCACCAGCCAACCCCTATCGAATGGGGCATAGGCCTCCACTTGGACTTACCCGATAATAGCTCACCGAAGGTGTCACTGCTCGTGCCCACCGAGGGTAGCCTGGCATACTCCACCCCTCCTTCTGAACGAAAAGGATGTGTGAGGGCCGCACAAAAAAGATAGGGAAACTCCAGATCACCCTCTTGCTCTACGCAGAGGCTTGGGGGTTCTTCCTGCATACATGCTGAGGCCCAGCAACCCGAACTCGCACTTGGGGGCTCGGCAAAACGCGATAAAGGGCATCGAGCCCATTACGGTCTAGGGGTTCAAAGGCTAGGCCCCCGAGGGTCTCGACAGGTGCCCTAGGACAACAGAGTCAGGGATGACTATTGGCAAGCCCATACATGGCCGAGGCCTGAGCAAGCGATTGCTCGGGATGCCCTAAGTTGTGTCCGAGACCAGTAGGGAGGTCTCTGAATGGGATCCCACCATAGGGAGGCACCAAGCCCCTGGGGCCAATCGAACGATCCTAGGACCCACTAGAGAAGCCCTCTAGTACTTTTGGAGTGCGTCTCTAGACCACCAGTCGATCCCTATTGAATGGGGCATGGGCCTCCACTTGGACTTACCCGATAACAGCTCACCAGAGCTATCATTGCTCGCACCCACAGAGGGTAGCCTGGCATACTCCACCCCTCCTTTAGAATGAAAAAGATGTGTGAGGGCCGCACAAAAAAAGATAGGGAAACTCCTAATCACCCTCTTGCTCTGCGTAGAGGCTCGGGGTCTCTTCATGCATACACGCCGAGGCCCAGCAACCCGAACTCGCATTTGGGGGCTCAGCAAAACATGATAAAGGGCACCAAGCCCGTTACAATCTAGGGGTTTGAAGGCTGGGTCCCCGAGGGTCTCGACAGCCGCCCTAGGATAAACAGAGTCAGGGATGACTATGGGCGAGCCCGTACATGGCCGTGGCCCGAGCAAGCGATTGCTTGGGATGCCCTAAGTTGTGTCTGAGACCAGTAGGGAGGTCTCTGAATGGGATCACACCTTAGGGAGGCACCAAGCCCTCAGGGCCAATCGAGTGGCCCTAGGACCCACTAGAGAAGCCCTCTAGTACTTTTGGAGTACATCTCTAGACCACCAGCCGACCCCTATCGAATGGGGCATGGGCCTCCACTTGGACTTACCTGATAATAGCTCATCGGAGGTGTCACTGCTCGCGCCCACCAAGGATAGCCTGGCATACTCTACCCCTCCTTCCGAATGAAAAGGATGCCCGAGGGCCACACAAAAAAGATAGGGAAACTCTTGATCACCCTCTTGCTCTAAGCAGAGGCTCAGGAGCTCTTCCTACAACCAAGCCGAGGCCCAGCGACCCAAACTCGCACTCAGGGGTTCGGCAAACACGATAAAACCCCTCGCTCAACATGAGAAAAGCCCCTAGAGGAATAAATCCACTCCTCTAGGGCCTCGGGGGCTACACCCAGCGGGTGCGCTCGCGTGCATCCACCGAGGTCTCAAGTACGAAATACCATCCCGCTAGGAGCTACCATGAGCCAAGTCTCGTCAAAACCTCAGAGAGAGCGCTCAGACTCTCCCCGAGGCTCAGGGGCTACTGTTGGGTACCATAAAAAGGGGTCCCCTAAGCAAGAACCGAAAAAACCACTTAGACCTTGTAAAAATCGAAGCCAAGAGACAACTACCGACAAACCCCCACCTTATCCGAGGCTCGGCTGGACCACCTGGCCCACCTCGAATAGTATCCCGACTCACCTGAAGCGGGCTCAGCCCAAAATGAAACCGTAAGGCCTCAGATGAGGTGCTGATTCTCTGCCTCGCTTGAGGCCCCGCCTGTAAGGCCTCGGACGAGGTGCCGATTCTCTGCCTCGCTCAAGGCCCCGCCCGTAAGGCCTTGAACGAGGTACCGATTCTCTGCCTCGATCGAGGCCCCGCACGTACGGCCTCAGATGAGGTACCGATTCTCCGCCTCACTCGAGGCTGGCTCAGCAGCTACCCCATCACCGCCGCCTTGACTGGGACATCATGTCCAACTAATGCGACCAACCACTCCCACGATGTCAGCCAAACAATGGCTTGACACAGCAGAGTGACCGACGAGATGGGAGTTGCATCAATGCCATGCCATCTAGGATAGGACGGGGCAGGGGTTACTAGCCACTGTGCTCGGCACTGTGCCCACGAGCGACACCCATGCTGCACTATGCTACGTAACCCCACCTGCTCCGAGGATAGCGCGGCGTGGAGAGTCAAGTCCGGGTCCCTGTAGCCTTGGAATCAGCGTACAACACCAACTGCTCCCTCTGAGCCTCGGCTACCCGCTTCCACACCCCCGTAGCCTTGGGACTCATGCCCGCCGAGCCCCCCACGATGGTTCAGCCTCTGCACCAACTAGGCCTCGGCTCTCTATGTTGTCAACATACTGCGATCGGCACGTCATTCACAGTATGTGCCATGCCCTGCGTCAAGCCATCACAGGAGCTCCCACGTCGCACAGGATTGGGTGTGACCGGTGCGTCGCTCCAGTACACCGAGGACAAGACCGCTCCATCAACCATGCCACCACAGTGATGAGCTACAGGGCTCGGACACACCACCTCCGCTCACAAAACACCACGTAGCGAACACATGTATTGCCCCTGTCCCCCTTTCAACTATAAAAGGGAGTGACTGGGGCCGTTTCTAGACACGCACGCACAGACGGAGACATGACTTAGACAGACACACATGGACGAGCAACGCACAGCACTCTGTAACTCACACTCCTCCTCGCTACAAGAGATCAACATCTCAAGCAACTGACGTTGCTCCACGCAGAGACCTGGGACTAGCTCCCTCTCTCGCCCTACTTGTAAACCCCTACTACAAGCACCTCGGTGCAAGGAATACAAGATCGCTCTCTCAGACTGGACGTAGGGCACCTATTGCCTGAACCAGTATAAACCTTGTGTCTCTTTGCATCACCATCCGGGATTAGGGGCATGTAGTACACTTTCACTAGCCGGTTGAGGGCCCGCCGGTCCAAAACACTGACAATCCCGATTTTATTTCTATTTTGGACAACGGCAACTCTTTCTTGATTTTAAGCATTCTCACCTTCTTTTGTTCAGATTTGGCATCTAGGATATCAATAGATGATTTCCCCATGTCTTTGCCATTAATAGCCAAATTTTTTAGCAATGTAATCAGCTTTTCAATAGTTCAATTCAGATCTAAACTCTTCTTCTTTTAGCCATCATACTTCACGCGATAAACTTGCTTTATTGCTTCTTTAGTTGAGCTCTAGACCGATTTTGATCAAAACGGTCCTTATAAGATTATCTCTCCGAATATCTAGGAGCTGCATACTCTACATATTATGGCCTAAAATATGATAGAACATGTGTCTCTTCATCAAACCAGTCCCAAGATGAATAAGGATAAAATATGCAGGTTGTGGTCCATATGACATGGGAATTGGCTGCTCAAAAGGAGAATATGTTGTTGTTGTGTGAGATCTATCTCCTTACCAATTCCACTCTTGAGACTTGCACTCTTGAGACTTGCACTTTGAAGGCAATCTTGATGGTTGGACCTTCTTTGGCCGATTGGTGACATGTGCTTTTGCTACCTTCTTATATTTAGCTAGAAGTTCCTTGAAGCTGATCTTTGGTCTTCAATTCCTTTGCTTGTCACGACCTTTACCTCCATCAGCTTTGCAGGTATCCTCCTTCTTCTCTCCATCTTGACAGACATGCTCCAAAGGAGGATGAGGATCCTTAGCCTATTTCCCTTGCTCAACGGGATCAATTGGTCATTGCTTCAGTTGGAGAGATTTCACCTACCCTCACTGTCTTCTGGAATTGTGACAACTTTGCTATACTTTGGAATGTCTTCTATGTTCAATTCATGGACAACAACCTTGTCTTCACTTGAGGGCTCCACATCTCTCTCTTGGGCATTCAAGCCTTGAACTTTGAGTGAATCGGCTAATGCAAGCCGATTCAAAACCTGTTTGCCATCAAGACCAATTTAATCCAATTGGTCCATTAGTTGAGCTTCAAAAAATCTCAATCGTCCTTTATCAATGGCCGATTGGATCACTCGATGAAACATATTGCAATTAGAAGTATTATGATCAGACAAATTGTGCCATTTGCAATATGAAGCTCTTCTAAGTTTTGAATAGATGATAAAGCATTGTGATCAATGATTTTAATAAAATTATTCTGGAGCAAGATATCAAAGACATGATCATAAAAAGTAAAGTCAAAGGTGTACCTTGATTTCTTTAGCCGATTCTTTTGTAGAGTCAGCTTTAAAGCTAGGCAAATGAATGGATCAGATTTGACATCAATCCATTCGGCCACACCTTTGTAGCTGCTTTTGGGGAACATTTGCTTCGACAAACTAGCACTATCGGCCTTGCCATATGACATAATTTGTTGGCCAATAGAATCTGAATTTGTTTTGTCATCAACAAATAAAATGCCACTCTCAATCGGTCTTTTACAACTACTAGCAAGGATATCTCTAATAGATGTAGAAATTGATATAGTATGACCGTATTGGAATTTGAGCAAAAAAATTGTGTTTTATACCTTGTTGATCATGTTGGAGAAGTGCACATCCTTGATTTGAATGATGTTGCTCTTCATCTCTAGAGAACGATCAACAATAGGTGCCAAATCATTCAAAGATGCATCAGTGGCTGCTGGAACCGAGAAAGTCAGCCTAGCCGACTGGAAGTTGGCTAGGCCAACTTGGGCTCTAGCAGGGGCAGTCGACCTAGCCCACTCAGGGCAGGCGCCAGAGGCAGTCGGCCTGGCCGATTAGGAAGTAGGCCTAGCCGACTCAGGGCAGGCAACAATCGGCTCAGCCGATTCTAAGTAGGCAGGCAGCCCTCCTTTATTGCTTGTAGGGGCTTAATCTCCATCAATAACGTGGTAATCACTAGATAAGTGTACAACCCCTTTAGCTCTTGAAAAATCAAGTCTAGATATTTTCTTGCGCTTCTCATGCTTTTCTGTAGCAAGACTTATTTTTTGAGATGTGATTGATTTGGAAAGAATATTTTGTTGTTTAGCTTTTGTAGTCGAACCTTTGCTTACACCCGAATCAATTATTTCTTTCATGCCCACTAACAATGCTCTTTTGGTCGATGACTCGATTGTAATCAGCCTTTTCTCGTTAGCTTCCAAAATATTCATAGAATTGCTCCTCTAATTGAGACCTTAAACCAATAGTACATCGGGGCAAAGATGTAAACCATGCAAAAGGCAATACCGGTGAGGGATAAAGGAAAATTTTGTATTCTGATATAATCTTCTTTACTGGCAAAACCCAGCTATGAGAGATATATACTAATGTGTTCCACAATGGTCTTATCATCTTCACCACTAAATTCATAAAAATCAGGTACCCACCAACCATTCGGAGCTTCCAAGTAATCAATACATAATGGATACGATCTATGATAAGTGGGCCCCTTCCATTTAGACGAGCCATATGGATTCCTAGCATGGGCTAACTCTTCATCGATTCGGCTTGATTTGAGAGTAACATATGAAGCCGAATCATGACTGTTTGCATATGCACACATTGCTAAATTTTCATTGATTCAGCTATAATTATTAGCAATATGTGGAGTCAAATCACAAGTTTTAGCACTCGAATGCCTTGTTGAAATTTCACTAATTTGGCTATGATCATGAGCAAAATACGAAGCCAAATTGTGGGCATTGATCCTTGCATAAGGTGCTGAATTTTTATTGATTCGGCTATGGTTACTAGTAACACGTGAAGCCGAATCACGAGTATTAGCACCTAAATACCTTGCTGAATTTTCAATAATTTAGCTTGAGTTGGGAGTAACATGTGAAGCCGAATTATGAATAGGAGCACTGGCATATGGTGCTGAATTTTAAGAGTAATTGGCTAAATAATTAGCGTTGTTATGACCAATTGTCTCATTCGTCGGCATGTCTTGTGGTGAAACCACATATTGTGAACTTATAGCTGATGAATAAAGATTTGCATGTTGTATATTGCTAGTAGCATCAAAACTCAAAGAATTTACAACATGCATTAGCTCTTGACCATAATATCCATAATTATGATGTGTATGATGAGGAGCATTATCAAAAGTATTAGCCGATGCAACATATCTAGTATGATTATGACTAGCAACATCAACATGAGAGTTCATAGAACTTGCAAAATAATTATTAGAATCATGAGATGCATTTGCATGCTGTACCTCAGGGTAATTTGCAGTAGTTTTGTGTTGCAACACCTTGGTACTCCATGATTTAGAATTTGACCATCTTGCTGAATTTTCTAATAGCATGCGTAACACGTTGCAAAATAGCAAACGAGAACACAAGGGGTCAAAACCAGATACGATCGACCTTTCAGGCTAGATGCAACATTAATGGCGAGTAGGGCTAGGACAAGAAGATTTGGCTACAAAGTAGAGCCAAAGCAAATTCTTCCTCAGCGGAGTCGTCAAAAAATGTGTTGGCGTTGGATATCATCCAAATCACACACCAGCAGGGCCTTGGATGCCCGGGCCGCTATGGACCGAAGAACACAACAAGAATTTCACTCTTTTGTGGTAAAGAACGGAGAGGTTTACAAGCAAACTAACAAAGGATAACCAATGTGCTTGCGTGACGAAGAACCGACTAGTTTTCAGGCAAACTAGCAAAGAAACCATCAAAGTTCTCGCCCGGGAGGGACCCCGTCAGGGCAAGGATGTCGGTGGATTGCCCTAGGTCAGCCGGCAAGCCTAGGGCGCCATTCTTGATCATCAGATCAACAGATGAACAACATGGGGGATGGAGAAGAGGGTAAAAGAGTTGGAGTAGAGGTAGTAAATTGATTTTGTATCGATTGGATAGATGAGAACTCAATCGGTCATGATCCTCTCATATATAGAGAGGAGATGGTCTTATCCCAATAGGAAACTTCTCTAAGCTTTATTTTTCAAGTTTCCCACGAGTTTGGAACAATTTGGATCGAAATCTAAAAGGCCAGATCCGACAGGGCTTTTTATTAGGTCTTTCGGAAGTTCTGACGCCTGTCGAAAGTTCTAGGTGTCGAAACTTTTGAAATTCATCGGAACTCCCGATGTGGGAATAACCCCAGGCACCCGAACAGTTTTTTTAGGCTTCCCGGAAGTTCTGACGCCTCTCGGAACTTCCAGCAATGGAGCATCTTCCTGGGGGCATAACTCCTTCACCCGGGTTCCGAATTAGATGTTCCATATATGTTTTTTGACCATCTCAATGAGAGGAACGCAATGGTGAAGTCCATTTCATATTTTGACAACTTCACAAAATGAACAATTTTGGTTGTCAACAACATGCAAGCATATCAGATTCTATATTGCACAGTAGCAGAGATGAATTCTACAGATCAAGATTCTAATGTTTTTTTTTGCTCTGTGGAGATGAACTCCGATACATATCAAGACACTAATTCGCTTCTGCTCTTGTCAAGGCTATTTTTTCTGAGCAAAAATATGTGAAAAATGTATATATTGACAGCCTTAGATCGAGTCTATTAATTCAAAGTTATGCATGTCTCTGCCATTCTACGAAGGCACACATGCAGATTGTGCGCAAGGATAGATACATGAAGAAATACAGTAATATATTTATCATTTTCTGTGATAGTTTTTTTTTAGGGAAACAGGAGGGGCAAGCCCCTATTGGAAATTAAATAAAAGCAGCAAAGTGCAAGAAATGGTACAAATATAGATCAAATACAGATCAGGGAGGGGGGAGCTCAGGAAACAAAGAAAGAGAGAAAAAAAGAAGAGCTACTACAAGCCGGATCCAAGCTAAATAAGATTGGCTATCCATTGATTTATCCTAGGAGAGTAGCTTTTCTTGGCTTGCAGAAGTAGCATCTGCTGCTCTTGACTGAAATGTTCTTTGGACTGCTGAAAAGATGGATTAATCTGACGAAAGATGAAGTCATTTCTTGCCCTCCAAATTGTCCAACTCATCAAAATGATTATTTCCATGAAGAAAGGAACTTGGAGCTGATCCTTGAAATTCTGAAGATTCTGGAAGGGATCCAAACTCGGGTCAACCTGAATGTTCAGCCAGGCCCAACATTGTATAGCAAAAGGGCATGTGAGGAACAGATGTGCCAGGGATTCTTCAATATTGCCTTGACAAAAGATGCAACTGTAATCCTGCAGCGTCATGTTCTTTCTCTTTAGTAGCTCTCTTGTACTTAGCCTGTCCTTGATCAACAACCAGAAGAAAACTTTATGTTTATTCTGACAAGAGCTCCTCCAAATCCATTTGTAGACTGGATGTAACACCAGATGCCCACTCATGTGCTTATAAGCCTTACTGAAAACTGGTTCGAGTTCCATATGTATGTCCATTTATCTAGCAAGTCAGACAGCTGTACTCTCGCTAGTTCCTCCTGAAGTTGCAACAGTTGTAGATGAGCTTGTTGGGACAGAGGTAAATGGAAGGCATGAAGAGGTATTTGCATTTTCCCCTCTGCAAAAGTAATGTGTTTCTTCTTAGCAAATGAGGAAAGTTCAAGCATTTTATTTTCTAATAGATCCTCTCCCCAAAGGTCTTTCCAAAAGAAGCAAGATTTCCCATTGTTGACTGTAACCTTACCCATCCCTTTAAATTTGTCAAGCAACTTTAGGACATCTCTCCACCAAAATGACCCCTTCTTAGAATTGCCAGAAAGTTTTCTAGAATTGTAATATTGCTCCCATATCAAAGAGACCCAAGGCAAATCCTCTTTGTTAAAGAACTTGTGTAGGTGCTTAATTATCAAAGCTTCATTCTGAGTTTTGATGTTGAGAACTCCAAAACCTCCTCCTTCGTTAGCTCTACACACCATTGGCTAGGCTGCCTTAGGTTTCTGCCTGGCATTGATATCAGCCCCTCTTCATAGACACAATTTCCTGAATTTATCTATTTGGTCAATCACCGTTTGTTGCAGAAGAAAGGTACTCATGTAAAAGGTTGGCATGCAGAGAAGATTGAATTTGTGACTTGCAGCCTGCCTGCTTGATTTAGGAGTGCAGAGGTAGCAGGTAGCCTTCTTTCACATCTTGTAACTAGAGGAGAAAAATCAATCACCTTTGGCTTAGAAAGGCTTAATGGTAGGCCTAGGTATGTGAAAGGCAGACTTCCAACTTCATAATTAAAGGTTCTTGTTAGATGTTCCAGTTTTGCCTCACTTATGTTGATAGGGATCATCATAGATTTTGCAAAATTCACTTTCAGACCTGTTGATTCCCCAAAAGTGTTCAACAGAGCCTTAAGTGTCCAAAGTTGTCTACTACATGCTTCCATTATGATTAATGTTTCATCTGCATACTGAATCACTAGGAAATCTGTTGTGTATCTGAGGGGAATTGGAAGTCTGAAGAGACCTTGGTTTTTGGCCTTGTTCAGAATTGATTGCAGCAGGTCCGCAGCTAGCACAAAAATAAGTGGAGACAAAGGGCCCCCCCTGTCTTACTTCTTTTTTGCAGTGGAAAACCTTTCCAGGCACTCCATTGAGCAACACTGATGAGGTCCTAAAGTTCAAGATTGTCCTTATCCAACTAATCCATTTTTTCCAAAATCCTTTGGCTCTAAGAATCTGTAAAATTACCTCATGCTCCACTTTATCAAAAGGTTTCTCGAAATCTAGCTTTACAATGATTAAATCTGATAGAAGCCTAACAGGCTGAGATGTTATACATGAAAAGGCTGTGCGCACTCTTGGTCAAGAGCAGCGGCGGCAGTGCGAACGCGCTCCTGGGCGGCGGCGGCAGACTTCAGGAGGTCGGCCTCCTGTTGGAGCTGCTGGCTGCGCTCGGCGTTGGAGGAGTGGATGGAGATGGCCTGGGCCTCCAGCAGCTCGGCGGCGGAGGTAGCTTCATCACGAAGCTTGGCCGCAGCAGCGGTGGCCGAGAGACCAGTGCTGGAGTCACCGGAGGTAGGGGTATCGGCGGCCATGGGCGCAGTAACAGCGGGCGCAGCGGCCTGGGGGTGCGCGCGCGGCTGGGGGCGCGAGCACGGCGCTTGGGAAAGAGGGGCGGAAGCGGCACAGGACTCAAAAGTCTCGTGATACCATGATAGAAGCCTAACAGGCTGAGATGTTATACATGAAAAGGCTGTGTTATAAGAAGGTTACATATATAGCCTAGGATACAGAGGTGCCCAAGGGGCCAGACCCAAAGGGGCCAGTTTAGACTAGAGTGATAGATTACAGAGGAGCCCAAAGGGCCAAGCCAGCCTGGAGGAGGTGGCGCATTCATATGTAGAGAAGAAGCATTCACATAGAAACTAGATATTCTAACAAAATCCTTCTTGGACTTGTGACATATATGAATGTATTCAAGAGCCCAAGCCAAGCAATCTTGAATAGTTCTAGACTTGATGAAACCATACTGGTTTTTATGAATGAGGCTCATAATACTTCCCTAGAGCCTAAATGCCAGTAGTTTGGTAAGAAGTTTGATGGAAGTGTTTAGCAAAGAGATGGGCCTATAATCTGCTACTCTCTGAGGACCATCTTTCTTTGGGATCAATGTGATATAAGAGTTGTTAATGCTTCTCAGACATATGTCTTCCTCAAAAAAAGCTACACTCAACTTGTAAAAATCTTGAGCTATTAGAGGCCAGCATTTCTTAATGAATTCGTTGCTATACCCATCAGATCCTGGTGAATTGTCATTTGGGAGCTTAGTGACAATTCCATCAATTTCTTCCTTGGTGAAGGGTGCTTCTAGAGATTCCAATCCTTGTACTAGTTGAATAAGGTCCTCTAGGTTGACGACCACATGCTCAAATTCAGATATACCCATCCTTTCCTTGAAGGAGTTCCATATCAGAGCGGCCTTTTCCTCATGGCTTTGTAAAATGTTTCCTAGACTATCCTGGAAGGATGTGATTGAGCTCTTTCTATGGCTGATTGTTGCATGAGCATCAAAGAACTTTGTTCCTGCATCTCCTTCCTTTACCCATTTTCTGTGATAGTTCATGAGGTCAATACCTCAATTGTGCATCCAACTGAAGTCAAACACACCATTGTGCTTATTTTGTTCTTAACCTATGTTTGGATAGACTTAACCATACGATCACACTGAGAATTGTAGGGTCACAGGAGAAACCAAAAGAAAATGTCTAATGATTTCACCATGATCACATACCCCTTTCGGTGGATTTTTCAGCCATAGATTCAGCGGTTGAACTGAACATCTTATTACATCTATCTCTAGCTAAAAGATCAGCAAAAGTGGTAAGCACATGTAGAGAGATCAGAATGTAGGCACCAAGACAGGTAACAAAAGAGACTCGTACCATTTACTACTCTTGGCACAATGGTAATTATCCAGATGCAACACATGTACATGCACTACTTCTAAAGTACACAAGCATGCCAAAAGTAACCGCTTGCTACAGATGCACATAAGAGAGGGTATGACAGCTTCAAGACCCAGCTAGCAGCTACTAAGGATTCCATCCTCACATTGACCCGAAAATCAATAACAATGGTTGCTAGGCACACGCTATCAATGCATTTCAAAAGCTTCAAACAGGCCATGGTAAGTGCAAAGGCAATGCACAAACACTACCAAGCACACACTGGATTCCGTTTCCAAACCACAGGGCAATAAGATATTTTTCATAATATGAGCTAGACATTTTGGAATACCACATTTTCTATAACTGAATATAATGCAATTGATGTTTGCCAGGTGGAATCATCCAAACACTGGTAAAATAGTAGTACCAGGTTCCTTAACATTGCCCAATGAACACTAATCAAACAACATCAGATTCTAAATATAAGTTTTATCATCATGAAGGTGCATGACACATGAAGAAGAGAGGCAGAGAGCAAGTAGTCTATGTAGTGCCGCACACCTAGACATGTGTCCTGCAGTGCCATGCACTTGTGCCTGGTGCCCTGGTAAGGCACACCATGCACTTGCGGTTTCACTTGGCCACCGGTACCCGGTAAGGCACGCCACCCACACCACTTGAAGTCCTGCAGCAATGCACCTGGGCATGCCACTGGTGGCCTACCCCTACCTGCGCAAGTTGTGTTCGTTCAAGAATTAGGCATCGATTGGGATGAGCACTGGGCACCAAATCGAAGTAATCTCACCTGTCACCTCCACCGTGAGAATGTTGGATCTCGGCTAACGTGACTGATGAACAAAGGATCACAACCACCATCGCCAGTGTATCGAGGACCCAAGCACCACCGTGGGTTCCGACCGCTTGGGACCGGCGCCGCCGTGGATCATGTAGCCCTTGCTCGAGCTGTCGAGCAAAGGAGACTACCCCTGGACGCATCATATGGAGGAGGAGGAGTACGCCGCTGCCTTCGATACGTCGGTGGAGGAGCGATGATGGCGAGACGGGAGGTGCGTGCGGCGATACGCAAGCGGCAAGCAGTAGCAACGATGGCAGCGAGAAAAGAGAGAAAGGGGATAAGGAAGAGGAAGGGGACTAGGGTACGGGCCGGGTGTAGTGAACTGTGGGTTTGTTTCACAAAACATACATACACACGTGTCGTCACGTGAATGAGCCACCACCAACTCTGGTGCCAATGAAACTGATGAATTGGTGTAACAGCAAACGTCAGTGTCAGGGTCCGGATGGATCCTTGATGATAACTGAGTGGAATTGGAAGGGTTTGGGAGGAATTCAAGGGAGGATCAGCAAGAACAAAGGGTTCAGAGTTCAGAACGAAAGCATTTGGGGGGAAACAGATGGAGGACAGGTATCATTCAGAAACAGAATTCGGTTACAAGGCTTGATGCCGACTCCAACTCGCAGCCGGTACTTATAGTAGCAATTACAAGGCCTTGGGCCCAAGACGAAATCATCTAACACAACGCTCAGCCCAGCTAGCCATTCTTCACGCCCTCTATCTATATTGCGGTGTTTCCCCCTATTGTCGGACGAGCGTCAGACTTATGCTGCTGCTTACTCAGGGTCCTGACATTGGCCCCCTCTTCAAATCCAGCTTGTCCCCAAGCTGGGCTTGTTGGATAGCGTCGTCTCAGATCTGAGACCTCTTCCCAGGTGAGCAAAGAAGGTGGTAGCCCTTCCCTTTGAACTTGGACCTGGAAAATAGAAGAGGAGCCCCTCCGGACCATGCGAGCGCTCTGAAATTGCAATGGATTGACAGAGTTATCAGGTTTAGTTAGAAACTGACTGAGATCGGTGTCAACCTGAACTGAAGCTGGAATGTGGCAGTTCAATTGTGAGACATGAATGACTGGGTGAATTTGAGCATCATCAGGCAGATCCAATCTATATGCTACAGCTCCCACCCGAGCTAGAATCTTGTATGGCCCAAAGTATCGAAAGCTGAGCTTACTGTTTCCTCGAGCTACAACCGAAGTTTGAATGAATGGCTGAAGCTTCAGATACACTTGATCCCCTACCTCAAACTCCCTCTCAGATCTGTTCTTATCTGCCTGAAACTTCATATGCTGCTGAGCCCGATGCAACTGGTGATGCAGCAAATCCTTCAACAGATTCTTCTCCAACAACCATTGTTCCAGATCTAGAGAATGACACTGGGAAGCACTGGTAATACCTAATGTCTTTGGAGCATATCCATACAGAGCCTCAAAAGGAGTACGCCCCAAAGCTATGTGGTAACTAGTGTTATACCAGAACTCAGCCATAGACAACCACTTACTCCACTGTTTTGGGCAAGAATGAACACTACAGCATAGGAAATTCTCCAAACACTGATTCAACCGTTCCGTCTGACCATCAGTCTAAGGATGATAAGACGAACTCATCAGTAGATGTGTATCAGAGAGCTTGAATAGCTCCCTCCAGAAGGCACTTGTGAAAATTCTATCCCGGTCAGAAACTATTCCTTCAGGCAAGCCATGTAACTTGTATACTTGATCCATGTATGCCTGTGCCACCTAAACTGCAGTGAATGGGTGAGAAAGAGGTATGAAGTGTGCATACTTGGTAAATTTGTCTATCACCACAAGGATGGTATCAAATCTATTGGACTTGGGCAGTCCTTCGATAAAATCCAAACAAACTACCTTCCAGGCCTGATCTGGAATAGGTAGTGGTTGCAGCAATCCAGGCAGTTTGCTATGATCAACCTTTGCCTGCTGACAGATAGTGCATTCCTTTATAAAATCCTTGATGGCCTATTTCATGTGAGGCCAGGTGAACAATTGCTTTATTCTGTGATATGTTGGCAAATATCCTGAATGTCCTCCAACACTAGTAAGATGTACTGCTTGCATTATATGCTGCTGAGCCAACTGATTGGTGCGTAACCAAAATTTCCCATTGAGTCTAATGATTCCATCATTGAGACTAAAACCAGATGATGTAACTGCTCCTTCTGTCAACTCAGTCAACAACTTAATAGCCTGAGGATCATCTTGATACCCCATCTTGACCTTATCCATCCATTCAAGATACAATGCAGATATAGAGCTGACTGATGACACTTGTGGGCACCTGGACAGTGCATCGCAGCCTGATTGGAGTCCCCCTGCTTATATACTATTTTGAGCTGTAGGTCCATTAGTTTCAGAACAGCTTTTTGTTGGATCTTTGTTGCTATCCTTTGATCTGCCATGTGAGCTAGACTTCTATGGTCAGTCCTGATCACAAACTCCTAATTCTGTAGATAAGGCCTCCACTTGTCAACAGCCAGCATAATAGCCATGTACTCTTTTTCATAGGTAGACAGTGCCTGATTCTTAGGACAAACAGCCTTGCTTAAATATGCAATTGGATGATTAGACTACATTAATACTGCTCTGAAGCCCACATCACTAGCATCAGTTTCTAAGACAAACTACTTGGTGAAATCAGGAAGAGCCAACACAGGAGCCTTAATCAGTGCCTCTTTTAACTGTTGAAAGGTAGATTCAGTCACTGAGGTCCATACATAGGGAACGCCCTTTTTGAGAAGATTTGACAGAGGTCTACTTATCAAGCCATAATGCTTCACAAATCTCCTATAGTAACCTGTCAATCCAAAAAAACCCTGAGTTCTTTCAAGTTCTTTGGAGTAGGCCAAGCCTGAACTGCTAGAATCTTAGATTACTCAGTAGTCACCCCCTTGACTAATATTGTATGGCCCAAGTACTCTACCTCAGGCCGAGCAAAAGAACACTTGGATAATTTCACAAAGAACTATTGCTGCCTTAGAGCCAGATGCTCTTCTAGGGTTTTGGAGTACACTAGTATATCATCCATGAAAACCAGGACCCCTTTTCTCAATATATGAGCAAATATGAAGTTCATTATTCCTTGAAATGTAGCAGGGGCATTGGTCATCCCAAATGGCATGACTAAAAACTCATACAACCCTTCATGAGTCTTGAATGTAGTCTTATAAGTGTATGCCTGATCAATGCAGATTTGGTGATAATCAGCCCTGAAATCAAGCTTAGTGAACCACCTTGCTCCTGCCAACTCATCCATTAACTCTTCAAGCACAGGCATAGGGTGTTTGTTCTTGATAGTTTGGGCATTAAGATGCCTATAATCTATACAAAATCTCCATGTCCCATCCTTTTTTCCTCACAAGTAACACAGGAGAGGCATATGGGCTACAACTGTGCTTAATGATGCCATTCTACAACATTTCCTTTACTTGCTTCTCTATCTCATCCTTTTGCATAGGAGAGTATCTGTAGGGCCTTATGTTAACAGGTTGGGCTCCTAGAACCAACTGAATGTGATGGTCAAAGGGTCTTGGAGGTGGTAGAGAACTTGGTGTCTGAAACACATCCTCATATTGATCAATCAGCTTCTGCACCTGCTCTGGGGTCTCTTGAACCTGAATAGCTACTATAGTATCAACATAGGTGTCGCTGTTTTGAGTAAACACCAACGAGTAAATTTGTATTATTGCACGTCTAGCCTGGATGATGTGCTAAGAAGACACAAGGTTTATACTGGTTCGGGCAGAATGTCCCTATGTCCAATTTATGGCTACTGCTCGTGTTACTAGCACTATAAGTTCGTAGTAGGGGTTACAAACAATCGAGAGAGGGACATGTCCCAAGTCTCTGGGGTGTGTTGTGATGAGTTCCGATCGGTTCAGATGAGTTTGGATGTGTTCAGATCGAGTGTCTATTGTGCAATGGATCGTTAGTTTGATGCCCCTTAGTGGGGTGCCCTACCTTTCCTTTTATAGGCCAAGGGAAAGCATGGGTTACAACGAGAGAAAAGAGAAGAACGAGAGGGAGAGAAAGTCCTTCAGGGTCATCGAACCTTTCCTTTCCTTTATGTGGGCCCTGCTGACACGGCCGGTGGTGACATGGATAGCCCCACACCGGACGCATGTCCGCCTGATGATGCCATGCCCTGGTGTTGTTAGTGGGTCGTGATGTTCCATCTCGCCCCGGCGGGCGACACGGTGACCCAGCGTGCTGATCAGCGACCATACAGGGAGTAGGCAGCACAGTGACCACGCGCCCGTCGTTGTGGGCGATGTGAGTCCCTTGGAATGACATGTCATGGGGATGGGTTGTGTTGAGACGTGACTGCTCCCTGCATGATACCAGAAGTTTGACCTTGGGTTGTACTTTATGGCCCGTAGTGGTTGGTGGCGACATGAGCTTCTGTCAGGAGCCATGCCCGAGGGATCGAGCAATGTGGAGCCAGCCCTCAGACGTCAGCGTTTTTAGGCCAAAAGGCATGGTTACATAGCAGTACGAACCATATGGGATGATGAACGAGGTTACGAGCTTATCAGACTCTTTCATCGTGATCTGGTGATAGCCTAAGTAGGTATCCAGAAAGGAGAGGATCTCACAACTCAAGGAGGAGTCAATTATCTAGTCTATGCGCGGCAAAGAAAAGTGATCCCTTGGACATGCTTTGTTGAGGCTAGTATAATCGACGCACATTCTCTATTTCCCGGTCTTCTTTTTAACAAGAATGGGATTGGCAAGCCAATCGGAGTGGAGTACTTCTCTAATAAATCTGGCTGCCAGGAGTTTGGCGATTTCTTCGCCTATGGCCCTGTGCCTTTCATCATCGAAACAGTGCAGGCATTGCTTTGCGGGCTTTGAGCCTGGGATGAGGCGCGGCGCGTGTTCGGCGACGTCTCGCGGTATGCTTGGTATGTCGGATGGCTTCCATGCGAAGGCATCATGATTGGCACGTAGGAAATCAACGAGCTCGCATTCCTATTTGGCCGAGAGCTGGGTCCCGATCTGCACCATTTTGGTTGGGTCGGTGGGGTCGATTCCCACCACCTTGGTTTCCTTGAGCAGGTGGAAGGCCATCAAGGAGTTTGGTTTGTTACAGTCTGGGTCTGCAGGGGTCGGCGACTCCCCGAGCCACGGAAGCTCGGACGAGTTGATGACCGTGGTGGCGAGCTCGAAATGCTCGCGGTCGCACATGAAGGCGTGCAAGAAGGCACTGCTCACGGTGATGACGACGTTTGGTCCTGGCATCTTCAGCCTAAGGTAGGTGTAGTTGGGGATTACCATGAATTTTGCATAGCATGGCCATCCCAAGATGGCGTGGCAGGACCCTAGGAAGTTCACCACTTTGAAGGTGAGGACCTCCAAGCGGAAGTTGTCTTGGTTGCCAAACATGATGGATAGGTCGATCTGCCCAAGCGGGTATGCCTGTGCTCCCAGGATCACCCATGGAAGGGAGAGCCCGCCAGGTGGAGCTCCGACTGGGGGATGCTCATGGCATCGAGGGTGTCGACATAGAGAATGTTGAGGATGCTGCCTCTGTCCATCAGCACCTTGGTGAGGCGCTTCTTGCGAACGATGGGGTTGATGACGAGCGGGTAGCATCCTGGTTTCATGACATGGGAGGGATGGTCCCTCTGATCAAAAGTGATAAGAGATTTCGACTAGCTGAGGAAGGAGGGAATGGCCGTCTCGGTGGCGCATGCCTCCCTATAGCGTACCTTGTGCTGGCGTTTGGACTAGATGGCGTCGGATCCACCGAAGATCATGATACATTCATCAGCGTCGGGGAAACCATTTCCGTCCTTTCCCGCCGCGCCTCCTTTCTTGGCTGTCGCCTTTTTGCCATCCCCTTCTTTTGGCCCGCTGGCCTGTTGTAGGAAACGTTTGAGGAGCTCGCACTCCTTGTAGAGGTGTTTGATAGGGTAGGTGTGGTTGGTGCATGGACTATCCATGAGCTTGTAGAAGTGGTCAGGCAGTCTCTGTTGGGGCTGCTTGCTCGTGCGATCAGCCGTGGCGACCAATGTGGTGCTGTCCGATCAGCGCTGATCCTTTTTATTCTTCTTGCCACTCAGTGTGGAGGGGCCCTCATCTTGGTCTATGCGCTTGGCCTTGCCTTTGTCCCCACCCCCATGGAAGACTGCTCCGACCGCCTCCTCGCCGGAGGCATAGTGGTGACATCGAGCAGGTCACGGGTGGTACGAGGCCTCAGGCATCCAAGCTTGTGGATTAGGGACTCACAGGTTGTCCCAGAGAGGAATGGGCTGATGATGTCTGCGTTGACAACATCAGGGAGGGAGTTGCATCGTTGGAAGAACCTGCGGATGTATCCCATAGGGACTCGCTAGGATCCTACTGGCAACTCTTGAGGTCCGAGGAGTTTCCAAGGCGGATGTACGTCCCCTGAAAGTTCCTGATGAAGACCCTCTTGAGGTCCGCCCAGCCGCGGATGCTATCACGTAGGAGGAATTCAAGCCATGCCCAAAGATGTTCCCCCCACAGATGTGGAGATACTGAATGATGAAATAGTCATCATCCACCCCTTTGGCTCGGTAGGCGAGCTAGAAATCTTCGAGCAAAATACCAGGGTTTGTCTCCCCGTTGTATTTGGTGATGTTGGTGGATGGTCGAAAGTGTTGTGGGAACAGCGCTCTCCGGATACGCCGGTCAAAGGCCCATGGTCCTAGGCCCTCAGGGCTGGGACTTCGGTCGTCCGGCCAGCGATCGTGCTTGGGGCGTGTTTCACCGCTCCCCTCAATGGTTTGGCCGGGATCCATGTCGCTTGCTCTCACTGCCGCTCGATGGACATCATCATCATGTTGGGCTCAATGCCGATTGTTGACGATGCTGCGAGCATCCTGGTGCGGACCGGGCCACTCATGTATCGGCGGTTGGTGCGGACCCTGAGTTGCGCGCTGTCTGCTTGGATTGCCTTTCTGGTCTACTGTTTAGATACTTGGGCTGGCCCATGAGTTGCACGCTATCTGCTTGGGCCGAGCCTTTGCGAGAAAACCGGTCCACGAGGGACCCCGGGTTTATAAACCTGACACTGTCCTTGACACATCCAATGCAGACCCTGAATTCTCTTATTATAGGTCATAGGACTACCATTGGCTATTACCAACTGTGCTGGTTTACAAGTGTTGACACAAAAATGTGGCAATGTGATCAACACACAGCAAGCCGGACGATCTGAATGGAACGAGACCAGAGATCTGCTTGGCTTCAACACAGAACCAACCGATTCTGAAAACCCAATGACGTGCCAGTCAATTTGACCTGCAATTGACAAGGAGAAAAAATCTTATCAGTAATTTAAGGTGGAACATGTTGGTGTAGCTCCAAATAGTTCTAAATGTATGGCTAGATAGCCGATTCAATAAGGCTATCGACTAAATAGTCGATATCCGGTGTATCCATTAAATGAAGATCTTTAAATCAAGGATTATCAACTAATATTAAATAATAATGATATGAATCAAAATAACCGATACTCATAGATCATAACAGATTTATGTTGACTGATTAATCTAAACAAAAATAAGTACAATACACCCAAATACAAAAATTAGAAGATCTTTCCCTAAAATTCCACTATATATGGCCAAATGGTCGACTGATGTTATCAATCGATTATAGAGTTGTTAATCAGCAAGAAGCGATATGAGAAAACATCATCGGCTAAATAGAACATAATCAGTATAAAGTGCGAGCCGATAAATTTAATGAAAAGAGTATAACATGCGAACAAATCGACCGTCTAATATAAATCAATCTACAAACAAATTGAATCTAATCTATTATCATCAACTGTGAGGTTCGACCGGATCGATGCAACTATGATAATGATAACAAACTAAAGCCAAAGATTCTATAAAACCATCTATATGTTGACAGATTCATAAAAACGTGCTATATGCGTGAGAGTATAGGCAAATCGGTTAAAATAGCTGATGTAGTCATAGCAGATAAACATAGTATATATCTTGATCATAAACAAGACCACTAATCGATAATTTCTAATCTAAAGTCTTACCAGTGAGGTTCGACCGGATCGATGCAGCTATGGTAGTGTCGTTAGATTAGATCTCATTAACTAGTGAGTTTATTTAAGATTGAAATATGTCTTTGGATGCATACTATGTTTGATTGGAATAGACATAAAACAGTCAATCTAGCGGAATTAAGCCATCAATTATAAGATTTAAAGCATGACCAGATCAAAGGACGACCAATTAAGATGATATGATGCCGATCTCTCTCTATCTCAATCGGATGATTTGTTATACTTAATAAAACATTAATTATAACAAGATTGATAACTGAAGAATCAACCAAAAACAACAAGGAAAATCTTACTAATCTTAGCAGATTCGATAACTGATGATATTGTATCAAATAACAAGTTATTTAACGCAAGATCGCTAACTTTGATCTATATAACGATTCATAAGAGATCAATCAGCTGATGCAGCCTTACAAATAATGATATGGATCAATAACTAACTTATATTATAGCTCATAAAAGATCAATCATCTGATGTAGCTTTACAAGCACAATACAAGTCGTGATGGTACTCACAAGCAAGCCGGAGGTCGATCAGTCGATGCATCCCTATTTGCTCTAGAACTCGCCGAGATCTATAGTACTCCTACTCCTAATGCGATGGCGAAAGCCAAAAAGATTGTATTGATTGAGTGTTCGCTTTTTTGTATAATAACTAGGGTCTAATATTTATACACAGAACCTAAATATGAGTCCTACTCAAATATGACTCATCACAATTCTTAGAATAAAAGAAAACTTCCTAACTTAATAATAACTTGGACCCTAATTTTCTCTTTTTTTAGAGTCCGACACATCTTTTTGGCGCCATTCAAGCATAGCCCATTGACGTCGTCTACTGACGTCACCTATAAAATAGCCGATTCTGACATCGCATCTAAATCAGCTAATACTGATTTATATCTAATCAATTCCTTGATGACACAACTATGGAAACTTCAAGTTCCCACGTTCTTCTTCCCAAATTTTGGTGTAAACCATGTCCCCAATTTTGGGATAAAAATGATTTTATTCCAAAATTTCTATTTATCTGCTCACCGTGTTGCGACTGCCCATTCCGAAATATACACATGACTCCTGATTTCTCGGGCCGAATTCTATATAATACCCCAATAGTATAATTTCCAACTTGCTTGGCCAGCTTACTTTCCTCTTTTCTCTCACGTCTTTCTACCTTCAAGAAATCCTGTAGTGGTTTCTTCTTCTTCCCCTCTCAAGATCCAAACCGAAACCCATGGCTGGTGAACACAACCGTGGCAAGCACGCGGTGGAGGAGATCCTAGAAGAGAACATGCCGATGAGCCAGCGCCTCCGCCGTATGTGGTAAGATCAAATGCCTTCTATTCATGACAATGAATCGTCTTCTAGCTTGTTTATAGGTTCGTCCTGAATGACAGACTCCAGCCACTTCCTCCTAGGGCTGATGGGCCCTCTAATACTGCACCTGCCGTCGCCCCCACGCCAGAGTCGTCGTCGAACTCCTCCAACTTGTACACCGGTGATGATGCCCGGTGCTTCCTCTAGGAGTGGAGGGCTGCCAAGGACCGTTATTCTAAGGCAACTCAGGAAAATGATTAGCTTGAGATCTGTCTCGAGGCCTCCTAGGCCGCCCTCCTTGCCGTAGAGGAGGAAGCCAATGCCGCTCGGGTGAGGTTGGTCGAGTCCGATGCCATGGCGATGGGTAAGCCTAGTTCCAAGAAAACGCTCATTCTTATCTTCACTGCCCCTTTCTTGACAATCTTCTTGCCTCTTTGATTGCTAGCTCTGACAGTACAGTTGGAAAACCTCCTACTAGCGACGAATGCAGCTACGACGGCCATCAACGTGCGGGGCCCTTTGCTCATCAACAATCTATATGATATCCTAGCATGCACCCAGGAGATTGCCCTCCATGGTGTTCGTCACAGCGCAGCGGTGGCTCTGGCCGTGGCGCAAGTCTAGACCAGGCATGACTTCCGCACCATGGAGCCAGGCGTCCCAATGGCCGATGATCCCGACATGCACAAGGAGCTGATTGAGGACTTTGATGATGCCGTGGCGGCCATTGTGGATATCGCACCAGCCCAAGATGTTGTGAACAAGGTGTTCGATTAGTTTGTACTAGGAGCAAACGATGAATGAATAAAGTTTTTACCTTTTCCTTATGAATTCATCTCTAAAACTGTCATAATATGAATCATGATTGTCCTTGTGTGTGTGTTTGCTCTATAGGCGAGACATATCGTATCAGCTTTTACCCCTTCAGTTTATTTTTTCTCTTTTTAAACTAAAGGCGATACCCTTCTGGTACTGGCTATTAGAGGCGATGACTAAACAAATCGGCTATCAAGTATTAATCCAAACACTAGGATAATACTTCTTTAGAAATTTTCCATTGATTGCTCTACCAAACTCCTCTTCCCCTTCTAGCGTTTCCAAAATATAAGCATTGCTAGGTGCACAACGTTTAATCCGGTAAGGACCTTCCCAATTAGGCGACCATTTGCCAAACCTGATGTCTTTAGATTCAATCGACAATCTTACTTTCCAAACTAACTCTCCTTCATAAAACTATTTGTTTTTGACCTTTTATTATAATGCCTTGCAACCCTTAATTTATTGACCTCAATATTTTCAAGAGCGCACAGCCGATGACAACATAAGTCCTCCAAATCATTCATCATAAGGTTTTTATAGACTTCGGCTGTCAAATCATTTTGCAATATAACACGTCTTGATCCAGTCTAAATCTCCTAAGGAAAAACTGCATTATGCCCATATACTAACTCATAAGGTGATGATTTAATCGATCCATGACAAGCCATCCTATATGCCCACAATGCTTCATTAAGTGTCAGGTACCACTTCCTTGGTTGCTCTTCAATTTTCTTCTTAATCAACTTAATCAAAATTTGATTGGATGCCTCTGCCTAGCCATTAGCTTGAGCATAATAAGGAGAAGACTTTAGTAACTTAATTTCCATACTAGCAGTAAAATCTCTGAATTCTTCTGATGTGAACATTGACCCTTGATCAATAGTAATGGTTTGAGGAATCCCAAACTATAAACAATATGCTCCCTGACAAAATCAACCACATTCTTTGAAGTTACTATTTTCAAAGGAATTGTCTCAACCCACTTGGTAAAATAATCTGTTGCTACCAATATAAACTTGTGCCCTCTACTTGAAGATAGAAAAATCTAGCCAATTAAATTAATTCCCCAGCCTCAGAATGACCATGGCTTAATTATTGGATTCATAGCTGATGTAGGCGATTTCTGAATAGTACCAAAACGCTAACAATCCAGACCTACAAAATATCCAGACCTGCGAATAACCCATTTCATTTTATAAGCCAATTGATGAGCTCTGCATATTCCTTCATGTACTTCTCCCATCAATACTCTTGCTTCTTCTTGACTTAAATATTTAAGCAAAACTCCATCGATTGTTTTGTAATACAACTGATCATCTAACAAAACATACTTAGTTGATTTATATCTCAATTTTCTAGTAACCTTCTATGATAGATTCTTGAGGTAATTAGCTATTTCAACTCTCCAATCATTAGCCAAGGTCTCACTACTTAAAATTTCTTGGAACACTCGATAGCCTGACGCATTCTGAGCTAACCGATTGGCCTCTTGATTCTGTGCTCTTAGAATATGTTGAAGAGGAGTAAGGGAAAACTCCTCAAGTAACTTTCAACATTCATCATGGTATCCCTTCAGAATACCATCTTTACATTCATACAAGCATGTCAACTAATTAATAACTAGATGTGAATCTCCAAATATTTCAATTGACTCAGCATTTACTTTCTGAAGAAGTTGAAGTCCGTTAAGAATAGCTTCATATTATACTTGATTATTGGTGGTCATTGGTTTGGTTTGAAAGGCAAACTCAAAACTTGCTTCCCGAGGTAAAATAATAACAATACCAATGCCACCACATTGCTTGCACGATGATCCATCAAAGAACAATGTCCAAGGCATAGGTTCCACATAGCCGATGCTTAGTTTATGGTGTTGAGTAATAAAATCAACCATCACTTGACCTTTGACTGCTTTAGCCGATTCATACCTCAAGTCAAATTCTGATAATGCAAGAATCCACTTTCCCATTCTCCCAATTAATATCGGCATTGACAATATGTGTTTGATCACATCGGCTTTAGACACAACTGTACACTGAGCCGATAATAAATAATGTCACAATTTAGTGCAGGAGAAATATAAGCATAAGCATAACTTTTCAATGGGAGTATATCTTGTTTCTGGATCCAAAAGTCTTCTACTTAAATAGGAAACAACCGTTCCTTTCCTTCAAACTCTTGCATCAAGGCTGATCCAATCGTTTGGCTATTGGCCGACACATACAACTTAAAAGGCTTACTTTGCTGAGGAGGAACCAGCACAGGTGGAGATTTTATATACTCTTTTATCTCCTCAAATGCTTTTTGTTGTACGTCACCCTATTTAAATTCTTGATCATTTTTCAACTTCAATAAAGGAGAAAATGGCAGAATCCTTTCTGACATATTTAAAATAAACCTTCTGATAAAATTAATCTTACCAAGCAGAGATTGTAATTCTATTTTATTAGTTAGAGGTACTGCCTCGTCAATTGCTTTCATACTTTTCTGACCAATCTCAATTCCTCTCTCATGGACCATAAAACCCAAAAATTATCCAGCTAACACTCCAAAGGCACCCTTATTAGGATTCATCTTTAAACCATGTTTTCTTGTGCACTCCAAAGTCTCCCACGGATCAGCCAGATGTTCTTTGTACCCTTTGGATTTCACCACCACATCATCAATATAGATTTCAACAATTCTACCGATCAACTTATGAAAAATATAATTCATTGTCCTCTGATAAGTTGCACTAGCATTCTTTAATCTAAAAGTCATCACAACCCATTCAAATAAGCCAATTGCGCCGGGGCACCTAAAGGTTGTTTTTGCTATGTCTTCTCCAGCCATAAAAATTTGATTATAACCTGCATTTCCATCCATAAAACTAATTACCTTGTGCCCGGCTGCCGCATCTACCAACATATCGTCTATTGGCATCGCATAACCATCCATCGGTGTAGCCTTGTTCAAATCTCTAAAATCAATACAAACTCTCAACTTCCCATTTTTCTTATACATAGGAACTACACTCGATAACCACTCTGTATATTGGCAAGGTCGGATAAATTTTGCTTCTAGTAGTCTTTCAGTCTCCTTAATATCATCAAGAACATTTGGATTAAATCTCCTTGGAGCTTGTTTAAATGGCTGATATCCAGGTTTGATTGGCAACCGATGTTCAACAATTGATCGATCTAAGCCAGGCATTTCATAATATTCCCAAGAAAAACAATCTTTAAATTTCTTTAACAAAACTATCAATTCTTGTTTATACTCAGAATCCAATTTAGCACTTACATATGTCAGCCTAGGCCTATCTCTAGGACCAATATCTATTTCTTCTAACTCATCGACCGACGTAAAGCCATGTCCTAGATTACCATATGTACCATCTATTGGATTATCCATTAAAACAAACTTTTAGAGCCGACTGCTTGGATCAGCTATTGGCCTTCATCATTGATTCTAATGAAGCCTCCTTCCCATCACTTGCTAGAAAAAATACTTAAAATCTTCTAGTTCTCAATACATTAGATCAGCTGTTGCTATACTCACATAATCATCAGCATGAACTAGCTCAACATCATCTCCATGCCACTAAATCAAGCATTGATGCATAGTTGATGGTACACAACAATTGGCATGAATTCAATCATGACCAAGGAGTAAACTGTATGAACCCTTTTCATCAATGACAAAGAATGTAGTGAGCAAAGTCTTGCTTTCAATTGTCAATTCAACATTTATTGCCCCCTAGTCTTGGACGCATTACCCCCAAAATCCTTAAGCATCATGTCAGTCTCAATTAGATATTTTGGTTCTTTACCAAGCTTGTAAAAAGTAGTATAAGGTATCAGATTAATAGAGGCACCTCCATCAGCCAACATTTTACTCATCGGCTTCTCATCGACAAAACCTTTTACATATAAAGCCTTCAAATGCCAATGCTTAACTGATTAATCAAATATAGTTTGTTGTATCAATGTCAACTGGGTTGCCATCTCTTCATACTCTAATTCATCAAAATCCGAATAGACTTCTTGATCTGCTGGAGCTTTAAATTTAGATGGTAAAAGAAAAGACATACTCGTATTGGCTGTTTGTTTAGCACGCCATACTTGCGGTTTACCAGATTTCTGAGCCTGTTCTAATTCTCTGCTCCATAGACATTGTACTCTTCTCTTCTGACTTTTTGTTAAACCTCCTAGACACCACTGTCCTTCCTACTAAACATACTCTTCATCATCTTATTCTTCATAATCGACCTAGTTTTGATCAACAACTCGCTTTCCAAGCCGATCATGAATACTTCTATTTTTTAAGCACCGATCCACATCATTATGTTGATATTCAATTCGATTATGGATAGACTGGTGGTTGACTTGAGATTGCCTAAACTCCCAATATTGTTCGCTATATTCTAGGCAATTATTTCTAGTAGGTAATCTCAAATCTTCATTCCAACAATGTCTGAAGAAAAGGTAATTCCAATGTGACTTAGTTTGTTCTCTTTCATATCTCTCTTCTTCTTGTTGGCGTTGATATTCCTTCTCTTCTAACCAACGTTGATAATCTTTCTTCTTCTGCCATTGCCACTTATTCAATAGAATTTGAGATGTAACACGTGGTCTCATCGCACCATCTCTCAACGTTTCTCCCTGGTCATATCGGCTCTTTTGTTGGTCACGACATCTTTTAATTTCTCTATATTCATCAGTCAATATTTACATCTCTGGATCAACTGTTTTAGTTTCTCTTGCCCTAGCTGATGTCAAAACTTTAGTTTTCCCTTTGGACAACTTAGCATCAACCATGTTCTGATCCTTTGGGAAAGGATTATCATCAACTTTTATTTTTCGAGCTGTATCAAATTTAAGCTTCCCTTGTTGAATAACCCTCTGAATATGCTGCCGAAAAATCCTGCAATCATTAGTAGTATGAGAAGTAGTGTTATGGTACTTGTAGAACTTCTTATTCTTCAACTGATCGGGAGATAATATAACATGATTGGTAGGCAGTTTAATATGTCCCTTCTCAAGCAAGAAATCAAAAAGTTTGTCTGCTTTTGTAACATCAAAATCACAACTTTCTTCAACTTCTTTTCCCTAAGAATTTAGAACTATTACTATCTTTTTTACCCCAATTCCATTTAGCTACGGCAATTTCCTCTTCTTCATCATCATCATCGACTAAATATGGATTATAAGCTTCAGCGATTGCAGCATTCTTTTAGAATCGGGTATCTCTACGCATATTCTAGAACTAGCTATTAAGTGATGCCACCCATTAAGCCAATTGACCTAAATTATCAAATTCTTGCCCAAACATCTTTTCTCTCCATGTTGGCAACATTCCTTGAACGGACAACACAGCTAATTGATCATCAGTCAAATTCAACGAAAAGCATAAGTTTCTTATTTCTTGGAACCTCTGAAGGAACTCAGCACCTGATTCATTAGCTCTTTGCTTTATAGTTATCAAATCTGTGATCTTTCTTTCTTCTGTCCAGTGTAGAAATATGTATGAAATTTCTTTTCAAGATCACTCCAATTGGCAATAGAATTAACCGCTAGTGATGAAAACCAAGTGAAAATTGGTCCTGACAGGGACAAAGAGATGAAACAAACTCGATGCGCTTCTTCAATAGAGGCTTCACCCAACTGAGTAAGATATCGATTGACATGTTCTATTGTACTTGTGCTATCTTGACTAGTGAACTTAGCAAATTCTGGAAGCCTATAGTTTGTAGGAAGGGCTACCAAATCATACCACTCTAGATATGAACATTTGTATGAAAAGGTCTACCCTTTTGATTTTAAACCAAATAGATTTTTCATCATTTCGGTTACTCTGAGTAATAATTCATCAGCATTTGAGTTTGGATTTCTTGGCAAGTGTTGACCCATATGCATATTGAAATTCTGAGTGCCTTGACATCCTAGATTTAGAATCATATTGAGGGTATTATAATCTGAACCATAATGATATCCATGTGGAATATCTATCTATCAGGCCCCTTGCTAATTTACTATTTGAAATCTCTAATTAAAAACATTAGGATTTGTATCTCTACAAATCCTTTGAACCAATGGTACTATTTTTTGAGCCGACAGTGGTATTTGGCCTGTTGTACCAAAATTAACCATCTGATTCTAAACTTGCAATGTTGGCTATTGCACATGCTGCATTGATGATCTAGGATTATATTGCATTTGATTAGTAGTAGCACCCTGAATTTGCTCAAATGAGTTCTAAATTGCCTAGGCATCATCACTCTTAGCTAGTGCTGCTTCTTGATGGCTAGTATCAGCTTGATTAGTCCTCTAAGTCGATGGATGTAGAATATTGTAATAAGCCGGTCCAACCTGATCAAGTGAAAGTCCATGAAATACCTCCTTCATTGCATTGTGGAATGTATTCAAGAAAGTTGTATTATGATTCAGGATTGCATCATGAACATGTTTGTTGACAGCTTCTACAAAGAAATGCCTATCATCAACTTTATCTGTATCTGACTGTCCATGCATCAAAACTCTCGGCAGTGGATATTTCTGAATAACTTTATTGTCACGTGTTTTGGTGTATGACAACAAGCACTTGTTCTAAAGCTCCTCTATAGCCTTATCAATGACATATTTATCCTCATCAGGTAAGTCTTCATAGGGTACCATAAGAATGTCCTTGTTGTTGTGAACCACAATGACGATTGAGGTCCTACCAAGCATGCCAAAAAGTGTGTTGACACAAAAATATGATAATATGATCAATACGCAGCAAGCCGAAAGATCTAAATGGAACGAGACCAGAGATTTGCTTGGCTTCAACACAGAACCAGTCAATTCTAAAAACTCAACGATGTAACAGTCAATTTGATGTGCAATTGACAAGGAGAAAAAAATTTATCAGTAATTTAAGGTGAAACATATCGGTGTTGCTCTAGACAGTTCTAAATGTACTTCTAGATAGTCGATTCAATAAGGCTATTGACTAAATAGTGATATCCGGTGTATCCATTAAATGAAGATCTTTAAATCAAGGATTATCGGCTAATATTAAATAATAATGATATGAATCAAAATAACCGATACTCATGGATCATAGCAGATTTATATTGACTGATTAATCTAAACAAAAACAAGTACAATACACCCAAATACAAAAATCAGAAGATCTTTCCCTAAAATTTCACTATATATGACCAAATGGTCGATTGATGTTATAAATCGATTACAGAGTTGATAATCAGCAAAGAAGCGATATGAGAAAACATCATCGACTAAATAGAACATAATTCGTATAAAGTGCGAGCCGATAAATTTGATGAAAAGAGTATAACATGCAAACAAATCGACTATCTAATATAAATGAATCTACAAATAGTTTGAATCTAATCTATTATCATCAATAGTGAGGTTCGATCGGATCGATGCAGCTATGATAATGATAACAAACTAAAGCCAAAGATTCTATAAAACCATTTATATGTTGGCAGATTCGTGAAAACATGCTATATACGTGAGAGTATAGGCAAATCAGCTAAAATAGCTAATACAGTCATAGCAGACAAACAGAGTACATGCCTTGATCTTGAACAAGACCACTAATCAATAATTTCTAATCTAAAGTCTTACTAGTGAGGTTCGACCGGATCGATGCAGCTATGGCACTGTCGTTAGATTAGATCTCATTAACTAGTGAGTTTATTCAAGATTGAAACATGTCTATGGAGTATACTATGTTTGATTGGAATAAAGATAAAACAGCCGATCTAGCAGAATTAAGCCATCAATTATTAGATTTAAAGCATGACCAGATCAAAGGATGGCCAATTAAGATGATATGATGCCGATCTCTCTCTATCTTAATCGGGTGATTAGTTATAATTAATAAAACATTAATTATAACAAGATTGATAATTGATGAATCAACCAAAAACAGTAAGGAAAATCTTACTAATCCTAGCAGATTCGACAACTGATGATATTGTATTAAATAACAAGTTATTTAACATAAGATCGCTAACTTTGATCTATATTACGATTCATAAGAGATCAATCAACTGATGCAGCCTTACAAACAATGATATGGATCGATAACTAACTTATATTATAGCTCATAAAAGATCAATCAGCTGATGCAGCTTTACAAGCTCAATACAAGTCGTGATGGTACTCACAAGCAAGCTGGAGGTTGATTAGTCGATGCATCCCTATTTGCTGAAGAATTTGCCAAGATCTATAGTACTCCAACTCCTAATGCGATGGCGAAAGCTGAAAAGATTGTATTGATTAAGTGTTTGTTTTTTATATAATAACCCGGGTCTAATATTTATACCTAGAACCTAAATATGAATCCTACTCAAATACGACTCATTATAATTCTTGGAATAAAAAAACTTCCTAACTTAATAATAACTTGGACTCTAATTTTCCATATTTGTAGAGTCCGACACATCTTCCTAGCGCCATTCAAGCATAGCCTATTGATGTCGTCTGCTAACGTCACCTATAAAATAGTCGATTCTGACATCGCATCTAAATCAGCTGATACTGATTCACATCTAATCGATTCCTTGATGACACAACCTCGAAAGCTTCGAGTTCCCACATTCTTCTTCCTAAATTTTGATGTAAACAACAAGCAATTAGGACATGAAGAAGTTTCTTAGCAAACTCAGAGCTTATAAAGGTGCGCACACTTCCTGAATCCACCAACATCAACACAGGTAACTTCCCCATCTGTCCACACAATCTCATTGTCCATCATTTCTGATCTGAATCTGAGTTTTTTCTGGTCCACTGCCATAATGATTTCCTCAGGCTCCGATTCTTCACATACTTCTTCAGAGTCTGTTGCCTCCAAGGCATCTAATAGCTCCTCAATTACATGGATAGGCACTTATGGAGGGCATTTATGGTCCTTGGCCCATTTGTTGCCACACTTGAAACACAACCCATTTCCCTTTCTGAAATTCTTAAGAGCTATCAGTTTGTCATTAGATTCAGATACCATAGGCTACTGCTTGGGCTTGTCAACATCAGCAAACTTGCCCCTCTCACTTGCTGGTTTGAAAGTTCTCTTTGACCTGAGACTTAGCCTTAGATCTTCCCAACTCAGTGTTGGGTATCAATATTAGGGATACCCAAAGCAAGGAAGTTAGCGCCCATGCTGACTTCCCCAGATGGGGCAAGATGTATTTAAAAGTCTCGCCTAACCCCAAGGCCATGGGCTATGCCTCGCCCAACCCCAAGGCCATGGGCTTCATCTCGCCTGACCTCAAGGCCATAGGGGTTTCGCCTAAGGCCACTCTGTCTTGCCCAACCTCGAGGCCGCAAGCTTTGCCTCGCCCGACCTCGAGGCCACGGGCTCTGTCTCGCCTGACCTTGAGGCCATGGGCTTTGTCTTGCCCAACCTTGAGGCTGTGGGTTCCATCTCACCCAACCCCTTGGGTTCGTGCTCCATCTCGGCCGACCCTAAGGCTGCAGGCTCCGTCTTGCCTGACCCCAAGGATGTGGGTTTCGTCTCATCCGACGGGGACCCATACCTTTGAGGTGGTCGGGTTCCACGGAACCTACCAAGCCATCCTGGGACATCCATGCTATGCAAAGTTCATGACCATACCCAACTACACCTATCTAAAGTTGAAGATGTTGGGTCCACATGGGGTCATCACCATTGGAACCTCTTTCCAGTGCGCCTACGAGTGCGAGGTCGAGTGCTGCGAACACGCTACAGCAATTGTCGCCTCCAAAGAGATTGCAGACATCAGGGAGGTGGTCATCGAAGAAGCACCTAACCCCAAGCAGATAGTCAAGTCTTTTGAGTCTATAGAGGGCGCCAAGGAGGTCCTCATAAACCCTAGCGACCCTAAGGGCAAAGTGGTGCGCATTGGCATCATGCTTTCCTCTAAATAGGAAAGCGCGCTCATCAACTTCCTCTGTGCCAATAGAGACATCTTTGCATGGAGACCCTTAGACATGCTAGGCATTCTAAGAGAAGTCACCGAGCACATCTTGATGATTAGGCCAAGCTCCAAGCTGGTGAAGCAGCGCCTACATTGCTTCGACAAGGAGAAACATAGGGCCATTAGCGAGAAGATTGCAAAGCTTTTGGCGGCCGAGTTCATCAAGGAAGTATACCACCCTGAATGGTTAGCCAATCCCGTTCTTGTTAGAAAAAAGAGTGGGAAACAGAGAATGTGTGTTGACTACACGGGTCTCAACAAAGCATGTCCAAAGGATCTGTTTCCTTTGCCATGCATAGACCAAGTAGTCGACTCAACCTCAGGGTGCAAAACCCTTTGCTTCCTTGATACATACTCCAAGTACCATCAAATCATGATGAAAGAGTCCAACTAACTCACGACATTGTTCATCACCCCATTCAGATCAATCTGCAACATCACAATGTTGTTCGGTCTAAAAATGTGGGGGCTACATACCAACACTGCATGCTCAAGTGCTTCAGAGATCTCATCGAGCGGACCATTAAGGCCTACATGGATGACATCGTGGTCAAATCCAAATGGGCTAACCAGGTCATAGCCGACCAAGAGCAAACCTTCATGAAACTCTGAGCAAACGACATTAAGCTCAACCCTAAGAAGTGCATTTTCAAAGTCCCAAGGGGTATGCTGTTGGGTTTTATCATCTTTGAGCATCGCATCAAAGCCAACCCAGAGAAGATCTCAGCCATCATGAGAATGGGCCTAGTTCAGAACATAAAGGGGGTATAGCGAGTTATGGGGTGCCCGCCTCTATCAGCTTCCAAAGAAGGTAGACCATTTCAAATGGACACCCAAGGCCTAGGAGGCACTTGACAAGGTCAAGCAGCTCTTGACAAAGGCCCCGATCCTACTCCCTTCAACTGATAGGGAACCGTTTCTACTCTATATTGCAACCACCACACAAGTGGTCAGCACCACCCTGGTGGTAGAGCGAGAAGAAGAGGGACACACCCTCAAAGTGCAGTGTCCCATGTACTTCATTAGTGAGGTCTTGTCCAATTCTAAGACTCACTACCCCTAAATCCGGAAACTCCTATACATCATCCTTATCACCAAGAGGAAGTTGCGTCACTACTTTGAGTCACATCCAGTGACGGTCATAACATCCTTCCCTCTCAACAAGGTTGTCCAGAACCAAGATGCCATAGGAAGAATAACAAAGTGGGCACTCGAGCTAATGGGTCAAGGCATTTCATATGCCCCTCGGATAGCCATCAAGTCCCAAGTGCTAGCTGATTTCATTATAGAATGGACCGAGCTCCAAATGCCGCCAGCAATCATCAACCAAGAGTACTAGATGATGTATTTTGATGGATCGCTGATGAAGAAAGGTGCCAGCATGGGACTGGTCTTTGTTTCACCCCTTGAAGTACGCATGAGGTACATGGTTTGCATCCATTTCCCCTCCTCTAACAATGTGGCCGAGTATGAGGCACTCATCAATGGCCTATGCATCGCCATCGAGTTGGTATCCGATGGCTCGATGTCCGGGGCAACTCCTAGCTGGTCATAAACCAATTCATGAAGGAATCAAGCTACCACAATGCCAAGATGGCTACATATTACCAAGAAGTCTACCAGCTAGAAGACAGGCTTGACGATCTCGAGCTCAATCATGTCCTGAGGCATCTTAATGAGGCGACCGCACTGGCAAAAATGACGTCCGGCCAAGAGCCGGTGCCAATGGGCATCTTTACCAGTAATTAGTACAAGCCCTTGGTCCGCTACAAGGAACTAGAATAGACCAATGACATGCTGCCTGCCCTGGGCTTGGGGGCTAACCAGCTGGCGGCTCTATTCGACCTCTAAGTCATGGAGCTTGACGAGGATCTAGCGATAGAGCCCAACCCTCTAGCCAACTAGAGGATGCCTTACCTCGACTACCTTATCCGTGAGGCACTATCAATGGACAATACGGAGGCTCGGTGGCTCATACGTCATGCCAAGTCCTTTATCCTTATTGAGGGTGAGCTCTATAGGCAAATCCACACTGGGATCCTACAACGTTGCATCCCCATCGAACGAGGGAAGCAGTTGCTAAGTGATATCCACGGTGAGGTTTGTGGGCACCATGCCGCTCCTAGGACCCTAGTTAGAAACACGTTCTGACAAGGCTTCTACTAGCCAACTGTAGTAGCTGATGCTGAATAGATTGTGTGCACCTAAGAAGGGTGTCAATACTATGCTCGGTAAACCCACCTACTAGCCCAAGCACTCTAAATGATCTCCATTATGTGGTCGTTCATGGTCTGGGGTCTCGATCTGGTTGGACCTCTCAAGAGGGCACCTGGGGGCTATATGCACTTGCTTGTCACCGTAGACAAGTTTACAAAGTGGATAGAGGCTCGACCGATCTCTGTGATCAAGTTCGAGCAAGCCGTGTTGTTCTTTCTTGACATCGTCCATCGCTTTGAAGTCCCGAACTCTATTATCACAGACAATAGCACACAGTTCACCAAAAACAAGTTCCTCTTATTCTGCAATGAATACCACATCCATGTCGATTGGGCCACCATAGCATACCCCGCATGAATGGGAAGGTCGAGCACGCGAATGGCATGGTCCTACAAGGCCTAAGCCTAGGATCATCAATCGGTTGAACAAATTTGGTAGACAATGGGTCGTGGAGCTTTCCGTGGTGCTCTAAAGCCTGAGGACGACCCCCAGCCAAGAAATTAGCAACACACTATTCTTCATGGTCTATGGTTCTGAGGCTATCCTCCCGATCGACCTCGATTATGGAGCACCGAGGGTCAGGGCGTACGACAAATAGGGAGCCGAGGCGTCCCTCAAGGATGCCATGGACTAGCTAGATGAAGCACACAACATTTCCCTCCTCCGCTCGGCCAAGTACCAGCAAGCGTTGCACTGGTACCACAGTCGTCGAGTGCAGGGTCGAGCCTTCAACATTGGGGACCTGGTGCTCCACCTTGTCCAAAGCAACAAGAACTGCCACAAGCTCTCTCCGCCATGGGAGGGACTATACATTGTCATGGAGGTGCTCTGACCAGGCACCTACAAGCTTTGGACCATCGACGGTGAAGTCTTCATCAACGCTTAGAACATCGAATAGCTACATCGCTTTTACCCTTAAATTTATGCACGCTTTCCCTTATTAGTTTCGCTATCAACTCCTTGATATTTAGTGACACCTGACCCTAGAAACAGTAGGGTGTTGGGCCACACTCGGGGGCTGGTAAGAGCATATCTATTTGGTATACATTCTCTATGCTCGACCCTTTCTCACAATAAGACCTAGAAGCGAGGGTCACGGAAACAAACACTGAGTAAAACCAGTCAGACTGCAAGAAACCTACGGCCCAGCGGCTACGGTGTTTTTGCTCACCAGCATGATCAGAGTTTTTTCCCATACCTGAGCTTCTTAAGCCTTAACTATGGAAAGAGTCAAAATGCATTTAAGAGTATATCCACCTGGCAAACATTCTATGTGCCTGATCCTCTCTCACGTTAAGATCTAGAAGAAAGGGTTGCAGAAACGAATGCTAAGAAAAACTGGTTGGACTGTAAGAAACCTATGCCCCAGCGGCTATGGCGTTTTTGCTCACCAGCATGATCAAAGTTTATTCACCCGCACCCCAAGCTTTACGGCCTTAATGACAGAAAGTGTCGAAAAGCATTAACCTTTTTATACAAAAAGGGGAGAAGGGCTAAAAATCTATTTGGCCATAATGAAATTTAAGAGCTTATCCATTTATTACAAGTTCATCGCCTGGCTTATCTGCCTAACTAATTTCTTGGGCAGGATGATCTCAACCTCTATCTCCATAGGTAAGTCCTATGCCAGTGGGTCACCCAAGTCAATCGGATGGCTCGGCCACTATCGAGAGACAGGTAAGGAGCAGTAGGATGCCCCATGCGGGTTATGCTGACTCTGTCACAAACGACAGACCTAGATTCCACTCGAATATATCTAGTAAGACCTCCCCGAACCCATCACTTGAGCCATCGAGGTAAGTCCTATGCTAGTGGGTCACCCAAGTCGATCGGACGGCTTGGCCCGCTGTCGAGAGACAGGTAAGGAGCAGTAGGATGCCCCATGCGGGTTATGTCGACTCCATCACAAACGATGGACCTAGATTCCACTAGAACATATCTGGTAAGAGCCCCCCGAACCCATCACTCGAGCCATCGAGGTAACTTTACCAACCCCCACTTTACTTCTCCAGTGCATGAGCATTCATTCATCCATTCTCATACATCCAAGCATCGCATATGCAATTATTGCATCACAACGCTTCGCGTCGCATCACGAAATGGTAGTCGTCTTATTCAACATGAGTGATGACCGACTGGGGTTCGAAGGCTGGCCCGTGAAGGGCTTGAGGCCGCCTCACGTCGAATAGAGCCAGGGGAGAAAATGCAAATGAGCCCTAGCGGCCTTTGCCCGACCCGCTCAGAAGCAGACAGGGTCATCTTCACCTTCTCATTTGATCCTAACCTCGAGCCATGCCCACAGAATCTCCATCGAGGGGAGGCCAGCGGACCACCTGAGTCAGTCTCTGGAACGACTCAGGCATCTACTAGGAGGTGGGTTAAGGAGCAGTGGAATGCCATATGAGGGCTATGCCGACACTGTTATGAACGATGGACCTAGATTCCACTCGAACATGCCCATTAACGAGCTCACCGAGTGCGACACTTGAGCCATCGAGGCAAGTGATGTTAGCTCAACCCCACCGCTTGTGGAAACCGCAGATGGGGTGACGATCATAAAGATGAGCTGATCCCTCAACGGGACCCCTGCAACATGTGAGGGCTCAAGGGAAGTTGGACTCACAAGGAGACTGAATGCGTGGTCATAGAATGATTGCTCGGATCCTAGGGAGGTGGTATGTACGAAAACAAAGAATAATGTTTCTAAAAAATGCTTTCTCCCACCAGTTTCGCTATCGTCTCCTCGATCTTGAGTGAAACCCAACCTCGGCAACAGCAAGTAGTCAGGTCTCACTTAGGGGCTGATAAGGGTATAAATATACCCTTTCTAAAATAGTCATCGTGCCCGACCCTTTCTCACGTTAAAAACCTAGAGGCAAGGTTTGTAGAAACGAACGCCGAGTAAAACTGGTCGGACTGCAAGAAACCTATGCCCCAGTGGCTATGACACTCTTGCTTACCAGCATGACCCAAGTTTTCTCACCCACACCTCGAGCTCTATAGTCTTAACAAAAGGTAGGGTCGCAGCGTATTAACCCCTTTTTACACATAAAAAGGGAGAAAGAACAAATTTGTTCAAACCGAAACAAAATAATAGACTTGTTCAAACAAAACAAAAGGGATGGAACTCGTCCGCTTATTACAAAGGTGCCGCCTAACCTATCTAACTAAACTAACCCCTTAGAGGGATGATTTCATCCTCTATCTTGGCAGAAAGGTCATGCACCAAGGGGCCACCTCCTCCTCGATGACATCTAGCTCGGTGTCAGTACAGATGGGCGCAATGAGAATGGGCGATTGTGAATGATTGGTGAACACCAAAGCGAAGTGCGCCCCTTGCCATATCACATGCCCAGTCCATAATCTGAGTGGCATGAACCATGAGGGACCTTGTCTCCTACTCCGGGGCCAGCTCGAGCTCAGCGTAGACCAGCTAGACGACAATGTGTAGGTTGTCATGTTCATTGCTCTCCTTCTAGAGGGTGTCCTTCACCTAACTGAGCTCCTTCTCTAGGCCACGGCTCTTCACCACCTCTGACCTGAGCTTGTCATCGAGACCTGCCCAAGTCACATACCGACTGTGTCAAAAGGCCTACTATGGATTCTAGGGAGAAAGACAACAAGGGAAACCAGGGACTTACTGTCCACATCCGCCCAAAGCCTACACACCTCATTGCACTATCAGGTCACCTTGGCCTCTAGGCATCGGACCTCCTCTTGGCGCTACCCGACCTCCATGATGATCCCAATGGACATGCCCTCGGCTACAACCTTCAGGTCCCTCTCCCTATGGAGCTCCTTCTCAAGGTGGTCGACCCACTGCTGAGCATCGGTGCGCTCCTGGTGAGCCATCTTAGTCCCCATGTGGAGCTCCTCTATGGCCCAGAACAAATCATCCTACACCTTCCATAACTGTTTGGCCTCCATGGTGTCTGTGCATGCCCTCTTAATCAGGGCCATGAACTTCTCCTCAGCCTTGTGGGCATCGTCGCTAGTGTCCTTCTCCTTGAATCGGAGGTTGGCCACCTCCTGGGTGACAGGGGCAAGCTCAGCACCTCCTAACGGGCGGCAGCGAGCTATGTGGCTAGCCCCTCACTCCACCACATCTCCTCAGCAAGGAGCTAGGACTTCTCTTGGCAGCGGACCATAAGGACCTACAAAGAAGACAAGACTTAGAGGCATAGAAAGAGAACATGGGGTCAGAAGCACGGTCATATCATATCTGGCCAACCGGGGTGACAATGTCGCGCATCAAGCCCAGCATGGTGGTCAGGGCATGAACCATGTCCCCAACCTCTATGTGGATGCTCCCCCATTCCCTCTCCTCTACCACTTCATCAAGGGAAGCCACCCAAACCAGAGACCAGGACGTCCCCATGCCAACCTCAAGCGGCGTCGACCTCTCTGGCGGCAACAACTCCTCTAGAGTGGCTCCTCTAGCGATAGAGGGGGTAGGTGACATAGACATGGAGGCCTGCCCTATCACTACATCCATGAAGGATGCCTCGGGTGTGCCCCCTTCCCTCTACCCCATCGTAGAAATGGCCACCTGCATAGACGGCGGCTCTAGCCATGCCTCCTCCGCCTATGACATCGAGGACATGACTAGCCGTGCCATACCCGCCATAGGCACCCTCTTCCACCTACTCTCCCATGGACATAGCCATCGACTATGCCTCCCCAGTCGACATCATGGCCGCCCTGACGCCACTCATGCCCTACACCAGTGCGGCGGCAGCTGGCTCCTAGCACATTTGCTAGAGGAGAATCTTTTTCAGAGCAAGCCGTAGGAGAGTCCCACGTCCTCCGACGCTGCAAGGGACATGGCGGTCAGTTTGCAACAAAAATTTGTTAGGACAAAAGGATGACAAAAACTCTTGACTCACCTCGATGCCATCATACAAGAATGTTTTGGGGTTGGCTTGCCTGACCCTGGCTGCTCCTTGTCGGCATGTTGCCGCTTCGAGCCCTCCCTCAGCTCGGAGGGCTTGGATGAATCAAAACGGTCACCTCCCGCCAACTCTAGAGGCACCGCTGAGGGCTCGGATGGAGTAGGGTAGCCTGTTTCCACTGGCTTTAGGGCCACCATCAAAGGTCTGGATGCGGTGGGGCGGTTCGTTTCCACTGGCTCTAGGGGCACGTCCTCCCCCTCCTGCCTCACGACAGCCATGGGAAGGGCCCCACCTACGGCGAAGGCGGGTCCTCATCCTCAATAGCTAGATCATCCCATGGGATCAACAACATGGAGTCATCATCTTCCTCCTCCTCTTCTTCCTCCTCTTCTTCCAACGAGCCTTGACGCCACTTCCCTCATTGTAGCTTCACTCACTACTTCAACCATCGTTTATTCTCCTCATTATCCTTTTTCTTCTTCACTGCTCATCCATGGCATGGTTCGCCGCCCTTATGGCCATGTGCTCTAGTAGCGGCATGACGGAGTCCTAGAAGACTAACCCCATCGGCAGCTCGATGAAGCCCACGTTCGGCCGCATCACGGGATGCCTCGTGATCAAGAACACGGTGTCGGCCTCCCCCATGGCCTCCTTGATGCGCTATGCGACCTTGCTGTCATGGAGTAGCCCCTAGGTGAGCGTTGTCCCGATGAGCTATGCGCAGAGCGTCATCCTGTATAGCGAGAGGACGCATGCCATTAGAGGCACCACCCTCCTCATGTGATACCCCCCGATGATGCCAGCCCCGCGAAGGCCATGGGTCTTTAGGAATGTGATGACCTCAAGGAGGTCATGCATCCTCTTCTTCTCCTTGACCAGTGGCCCCCACGGCCATGACGTCAGTACCTCTTCAACTAGGCACCCGAAGAAGATCGGCAAGGGAGCAGCAGGGTCATTCTTTAGGTAGAACCCCTTGTTGGATCTGGAGAGCTAGCAAGGCATGTACTTGGCCACCTACTGCCCCTAGAGGTGGATGCATGTGCATCCCATCAACGCTGGGGTCTCTCGGCCTCTCTCCTTCTTGATCAAGGAGATGGAGAAGAAATATCTCCAAAGCTCGAAGTGGGGCTCAATCCCTAGGTACCCCTCACACATCATGATGTGCTAGATCTCATTGTGGTTTAGGTGCTATAGCTCGATCTGATAGTGGTGTTACAGACCTTGAAAGAATGGGTGAGGAGGAACCATGAGTCCATGCTCATGGAAGGGCGCGAAGGAGATGACGTAGCCATCGAGTGGCACCGATGCATCCTCCCGAGCGGGCATGAGCCACTCCACCACATCGATCCTCCCACAGAGAAGACCATGCTTGACGAGGCCCTCCATGCGCACATGGGTAACATCAAAGTGGTACCATGAATCCATGGAGGATAGAGGTGGCTATAGAGAAGCAAAGGCGGTGGAGGAGGAGCAGAAACTATAGATCTAGGGCTCCAGTGGTGGATTAGCAAGCACGATAGATCCAAACGGTGGCGGCAAAGAAACAGAGAAGGTAAGGCTATAGTTTTGGTGTGCAGGAATGTAAAGGGGGAGGCCACTATTATAGGGCGGAGCGGGATGAGAAGGAGAACCATTCGCCTAGATTCACACACCCATTGTGCCACGTCATGTCACCTCCCTCCAAAGATCACGCGTGCACTATCTTTGGTTGTGCCTCCAAAGGATATGCTGGATGATGGTTCACCCGTTCAATGGGCCAAGAATTGTCGCACGTAAGAAGGGATCCAGAGCTAAGATGCTCGTATGGCCCATTTAGGACCAGGAGTTTGAAGGCTGATCCACCGATGGGTTCACAGCTGCTTTGGGGCACCCTTAGAGCGAGGGGTGGAAACAGATGGGCCACTAGCAGCTAGTACCCCGGCACACGAGCGCCATGAGCATCCCGGCCCATGTTCGAATCTTGGTTGGTTTCTAGTCCATGGTTTTTCCTCAAAGAAAGGCAACGAGCCCTTGGGACCAACTGTCGGTGTTTCGTACAAGCACCGGCAAGTAAATTTATAGTAATGCATGTTAGGCTCAGATGGTGCGCTAAAGGACACAAGATTTATACTGGTTCGGGTGGAATGTCCCTATGTCCAGTTTGCTGCTGCTCATGTTATTAGCACCATGAATGGTCTGTAGTAAGGGGTTCAAACGATCGAGAGAGGGACTGGTCCCAAGTCTCTGATGGAAGGGTTGAAAGGTGGTCAAGAGCTTTGTAGCCGCTTGACTATGTGTATGAGTGCGTTCTCTTGTTCGGTCTTATTTTCTATCCCCCTCTATGGGATAGGCGCCTCCCTGTTTATAGATCAAGGGGGTGGCTTTTACAAGGATGAGGGCTTTATCTAATCTTATGGTTCACATCTACCTAGCCTGGTCCTTCATTCTGATGAGTGCTAAGAAAGATAAGTGTCTACAACACTGTTGATGTCCCTATAGTGTGTCAGGTTGATTACAGAATGTTATCCTGCTTAGGGTATGGGCTGTAGTACAGTGGTTTTGACTTATTAGCCTTTCCCAGCCTTGCTCCGCACGTCTTCTGGTTCTTGTGAGTCTTCATCGGAGTGTCGAGGGGTCAGGGTCTGGAGTAACGCCGAGGTCAAGGCCTTCTGGCTTTGGATTTGAGGGATCGGGAAGCGGGCGCTGCTCCCTCAGGTCTACAGTGTGGTGACAGAATTCCCGTCATTCGTGGAGATAGCAAATCTTCTTCTAGAGTGTAGCGGTTGTCGTATATCTTCATCGGGTTCCGTGTCCCAGGTCTAAAGGCGGCGCCTACAATTCTACAGGGTGAGGAGCATGCACCTATACAACCTTTCGGGCCCTGCTGCGCCCGGAAGGGTCTAAAGCACCCGTCCTGTCCTCCCCTAGTAGTACTTTTCCTGCTAGGGCACAGGGTATGGTTCTTGGAGCCATGGTTGACCCAAACGTCTTGTCTTGCCCTGTCTCTATCATCCTTGTCGTCGGGCAAAGCAGAGACCAATCCCTATCTCCTGGGTGAGACCGACCCTGCCCCTCTAGGGTCGAGCAAGGCAGAAACTATCCCTTAGCCCTCGAGCGAGACCAAGCCCGCCCTAAAGGCATCGGGTGAGACGGAGACTAGCCCTGAGTCCCTTAGGCGAGGCAGAGCCACCTCAGAGGCGTCGGGCGAGACGGAGACTAATCCTTGGCCCTTGGGCGAGACCGAGCCCACCCCAAAGGCATCGAGCGAGGTGGAACCAAGCTCCTGTTACCCCAGTAAGGGGTGAAGCAACGCTCTTGTGCGTCCAGAAGTTTTTAACGTTCGGTGGTTATTGGTTCCACCTTCTGGGGTACCCCGGTATTAGGTCCCCAACAGTAGCCCCCGAGCCTCTAGGTGATTCGAGTAGAACTGCCTGGAGGGTGTTTTTTTGATTTCGTCGGAGTTTCTTTGCCAGAGGGTGCGCGCGAGCGCACTCGACGGGTGTAGCCCCCGAGCCCCCGGGTGATTTGAGTTGAGTCACCCAGGGGGTTTGTTGGTGTTTCGTACAAGCACCGGCAAGTAAATTTATAGTAATGCACGTTAGGCTCGGATGGTGCGCTAAAGGACACAGGATTTATACTAGTTCGGGCGGAACGTCCCTACGTCCAGTTTGTTGCTGCTTGTGTTATTAGCACCGTGAACGGTCTGTAGTAAGGGGTACAAACTATCGAGAGAGGGACTGGTCCCAAGTCTCTGATGGAAGGATTGAAAGGTGGTCAAGAGCTTCGTAGCCGCTTGAACGTGTGTATATGAGTGTGTTCTATTGTTTTTTCGAGTCCCCGACAGTAGCCCCCAAGCCTCTAGGTGATTCGAGTAGAACCGCCTGGAGGGTGTTCTTGATTTCGTCGAAGTTACTTTGCCAGAGGGTGCGCGTGAGCGCACCCGATGGGTGTAGCCCCCGAGCCCCCGGGTGATTCGAGTAGAGTCGCCCGGGGGGTTGTATCGGCCCCTTCGTGGGTAAGGCTAAAGGACTTAGTTTTTTATCAACTGGATGCTTTTCCGAGTGGGTCATGGCGTCCCGTTCGCTGGGAACTGATTCAGGGCTGTCCTAACTGGTGTTTCTGCCCTTGATTGCGGATCGTTCGTGGATCCCTTCTTAGTCGGGTAGGTCGGTGAGCTTCTGGGCCCTAGGTGGGCCAAAGAGAAAAGAAAAGGCCTTTGTGGCTTGCGTTTCCCCGGTGGGTAGAGAGTCCGGATTCACTTGGGGAAGGCGAACCATCCACCGAGATTTTTTGGGGTGAGAGGATAGGGACTACGGGCACGTGTCCCACGACGTGACGCGGTGGCGCGTGTGGCAGGCCCAGAGATCGAGGCGGACGGTTGCCCTTCTCGCGTCCGTCGCCCCTTATAAAACCGCGGGGTTCATCCCTAGGGTTCCGTATTTCGCTCCCCTTCCTTTGCGTTCTGAAACCTCCACCGCCAATCTTTCTGGCCTCTTGCGCCCGCATTGCCACCGTCAACCAGCCTACGTTTGTGTTCCAGCCGCCGTCAAGCTCGCGCTTGCCCTCCCCCCCCCCCCACTGCTTTAATGGAGTTGTGGGGCAGATCAAGCATCACCTCCCGGCGTCTGGAGGGCCTCGTCCACCGTGGCCTTCTCTGCCCACTGTTCGCCATCCAGGAGTGGTTGCTTCCTGGCGACGAGGGTGAGCCGGTGCCACCTGAAGGGTATGTCGTCTCTTTTGCCATCTTCCATGAGCGGGGATTTGGGGTACCCGCGCATAGATTCCTTTGGGGGCTATTAGATTACTATGAGGTAGAGCTGCAGCATCTAACTCCCAATGGGATTTAGCATATGGCAGGGTTTGTTGCCCTATGCGAGGGTTTCCTGGGGATCGATCCCTATTTTGATCTGTGGCGGTATTTCTTTAGCATTAGTCTGTCGAAGAGGAAGATTGGGGGAAAAGAGGTGAACGCGCTGATGGGGTGTGCCAGCATTCATCTGCGCCATACCCGATCGAAGGGTTACCCATACATGCGTCTGGCGACATCCAACAAGGGATGGCATTCGTAGTGGTTTTATGTTAGGGATGACGTGAGTGCCACCCTACCGAAGTACACCGGACGTCTTATTGTGGATGCTCCGGAGTCGTGGGGCTGGGGCGTCCAGTCCAAAGACAAGAAACACATCACCGACCTTCTTTCCGCCCTCCAAGCCCTGAAGGGCTGGGGTGTGAAGGGGACAGGGATCATCGGTGCCTACCATGCTAGGAGGGTGGCACCCCTGATGGCGCGTGTGCTTCCCCTGCATCGGATGATGCCCAGGATATCATATGAGGGGATAGTGCTTGTTGATGAGGCGCTCCCTTACTCGGAAGTGGCGCAGCGCATCAAGGAGGCGACGAAACCAATGAAGGATTCCGCCGGCAGGGTCCTCGACATCATGTATCCGGTGCCCGGGCATCCTCCAATGCGGCCGGAGCCTGGGTTCTTCGAATTCGTAAGCCCTCTTCTCCCGCACTCTTTTCCTTCTCCTAAATCTCCCTTTTTTAATACTTGCTTTTGTAATGTTGGGGCTAGCCAGGGGGGCTAGTCTTCAAGGATAGTCCGGCTCCGCTGCCAAAGGACAAGGTTGTGGCGGCGGTGAATCGACTCGTAGCCGAGCAGGACAAGAAAGCAAAGGAGGAGATGAAGAAGGCGAAACAACTGAAGCAGGAGGCATGGGATCGGGGAGAGGACGTGAGTAGTGAGGATGACGATGATGATGATGATGATGACGACGACGACGAGGTAGCCGTCGACGTGGATTGGGACGTCCTGGAGGATGAGGAAATGCTGACAAGTGGCCATCCACCCGTGCAGGGGCCCTTCCCTTTCCACGTAGAGGGAAGTGAATTGATGAGGTCAGTGGAGGCCGGCGAGTCCGCCGCTTCGCACAGCGTGCCAGCCGAGGATCGGTGGACGGGGGACGCCGGGCTTGCTGCCGCCGACCCCGAGGAGACCGTGGAGGGGGGTGGCACCGGAGCCACGCCCGGCTCTGATGCCACGCCCTGTGAGGTGATGGAGGGGAGCAGCTCCGGTGCTGCGCCCTGCGAGACGATGGAGGGGGACGGTTCCGGTGCTGCGCCCAACGAGATGATGGAGGGGAGCGACTCTGGCGCCGCGCCCAACGAGATGAACCCCCCTGCCTCGGAGCAAGGGGTAGGCATGAAACAGTCCCATCCGGACGAGTCAGGGCAGGGATCTAGGGATCCGTCCCCAAAACGCTTCCATCGGCCGAGGACGTCAACGTAAGCTCTTAACTCCTCTGTTTTCATCCTTTTTTCCTTTTTTATTTTGACTTAATGGTTATTACCTTTGTGTAGGTTCTTGTGGATGGGTCACCCCCTGGGGCTGGCGCCCAAGAAGAGTCTCACCCTTCAAGTGGGACAGACGGCGTCGCCTAGAGTCACCCCTGTTTCGGGCAGGACTGGTGAAGATGTCGGGGCCGCGTTGGCCGAACCGACGGCGTCCATGGTGGCTCCCACGCCCGCAGAGGTTACTGAGCGAGCGGTCTCTTCCATGGCGGGCGTGGAACAGCCGGCCGAGGACCGCATACCACCGGTGAAGGTGGTCGTGACTGCGCCAAGCCAGGATCAACCGGGCGCGGTCGTGGTGGCACCCGAGGGCGTGGTGCAATCCGCGCCGCCAGGCGCCCAGACGGAGGAGGGTCCAGCCAGAGGGTCCTCGAGTGCGGCAGTGGTGCCGCACAGGGTTAGGAGGGAGCCGCCACCAGCCCCTTTGTCGGGAGGAAGCTGCTCCCCTGCGCGGGGGGAGCCGCCGCTCCAGTGGATGGCCGCTCAGGACCCGTCGTCGGCTCTTTTCTCGCTCGATGATCATTCCGAGAGCATAGAGCGGGAGGGTCTTGACATCGGGATCTCGACCATGCTGAACGCCCTGGACCAGGCCAGAGGAGCCCTCCGTGAGATCGTTATCCCTACCACTCAGGTACTTTCTGGGCTTTCTTCTTTCTTCGTATGTTTTTGTGTTTTCGTATTTCTGATATCAGTCTTCTTCCTCCTCAGATTCTTGTTGCTCGTAGCCGGAAAAAATCCCAATTCCTCCATGAGCAGAAGGCGGAGCGGGATCACCTCTCCGAGGAGGCCCGGCTACGAGCAGACATGGCCGCCCAGCTTGCTACCGTCCAAGAGCGGGAGGCCTAGGCGCGTCAGGATGCGGAGGAGGCGCACAGGATGTTCGAGGACCTATCGGTGAGGTCTAAGCTGGATGGAGAGGAGATTACCAGACTCCAAAAAGAGCAAGACGAGCTGCTACAGAGGAATGCCATGGCCAATGAGAAGGCCGGCGAAGTCCTGAAGGAGCTAGAGATGGAGCATGACCTCCGATGGAAGGCCGAGATTAGGGCCGCGGCCCTCCAGCAGAAGGTGGATGAGGACGTCGAGGTGGTCCGCTCTCTCCGAGCGGAGCTTGGTGATGCGGTGAAGGGAAGGTTGAGTGCTGAGAACGTCTCCACCAAGCTGGAGAAAGAGGCTGCCTATACGCGAAGGGTCCTCCAGGTTGAGAGCGATGAGCATGATCTTCTACAAGCTGCGGTCGGGGTGGTCCTTAACGCCCTGAATGTGACGGAGCCGGTGGAGACCAGCCCGCTCGCGGCTCGTGTCGGAGGTATCATGGCTTGGGTGGGCCAACTTGAGGAGAGTGCCTTTCACGCCGGGATTACCCAGGCCTTCACCGTTGCCCACGCCCATTACGAGAAGGAAATAAACCTAAAGGTGATGAGCAAAGGCTTTCCGTCCACCTACGAGGATGAAGAACTGGAGGAAATAGAGAAGATGGTCGCTCCCCTTGTGAAGAACCTAGCAGACAATCTGAAAGAGATGGTTCTCCCTCCGCGGGAGTAATTAATCGAACAATTTTGAGAACAACTTATATGTAATATGTGGACAAGTGTCAGTACTTTTCGAGTCTGGACGCCTTTCATGCTTTTGCGTCTTAATTTTGTTTTTTACGATCTTACCAATATGTTCCCCTGAATTATGCCACTGATTATAATGCGAGGAGATCGTTCTAAAAGAAGGAGAGGAGGTAGCCGTACCTTAACAGCCCCCGAGTAAGGTCCGACCCCCGCACTTGCTGGGGTCGGGTGTTACTAGAGATCGGAATCGCGGTTCTGGTGACAATGGGTGTCATCACAATATTCCCCACCCTGTCTTCCAACAGAAATCCCAACTGGGGACTCTATGGGCTCGGCAAGGTGGGGCCTTTGAACCTGTGACCCTATATTGTTTGGCCCGAGCCCCCGAGCCTTGTCAGGGTCTGATAGGGGTCGGCCGTTATTTGCGTGTTACCCCGTCCTCGGTTTTCACAATCGGAGGGGCTAAGTGAACGACACTTGCCTCGACGGCTTGAGTACCGCGCTCAATGAGCTCGCTAACGGGTACGTTCGTGCAGAATCCAGGTCCATCATTTGCTGATGGGGTCGGCAGAGCCCTCTGGTGGCACTCCACAACTTCTTAACCCACCTCTCGGCAGATGCCTGAGTCATTCGATAAGCTCAGGGGGCCCGGTGGCCTCTCCTCGATGGAGATTCTGTGGGTTTGGCTCGAGGTTAGAATCGAACGAGAGAAGGTCGAGATGTCCCGGTTCGCTTCTGAGCGGGGTCGGGCAGGGCCGCTGGGGCTCGTCTTAGTTATCTCTCCCTGGCTCTGGTCGGTGTGAGGCGGCCTCGAGCCCTTTGCGGGCCAACCTTCGAACCTCAGCCTGTGGTTGCCTATATCAAATGAGGCGACAGCCGTTTCGTGGTGCAACACGAATCATTGGGATGCAATGTTCTGCATATGTAATGTTTTGAATGCAAGATTTAATTGAAAATAAAGGCGGGGTCGGTAACATTACCTTGGTGGTATGAGTGGCGGAAAAGCTCCTACCAGATGGGTCCGGGCCCTGATGTTTGCGACGAGGTTGGAATAACCTGCGTAAGAATTGCTATTCTTTGTTTTCGTGTCTCGGTGATGATCCGAGCCGTTCGATTAACTTGGGCAACCTGACAGCTCTTCCTCTGGGGGAGACTCTATAGGCGGACCCCTCCGATCCCTTCTTTGAGAAGGCAGATGTCGAAACTAGAGACGCGAGGGGCGTTGAGTATGATTTTTCTGGTGAATAGAAACACCGTAGCTATCGGGGCGTAGGGTTTGCTAGTTCATCTAGTTTTACTCAAAGCTTTGTGCCTGTATGTCGCGCCCTTAGTTTCAAGTGTACGGAGGGGTCGGGTGAAGAGGATGTCTAGACTGGTAGTCATCCTCGGCATCCCCTGAGTGATGTTCGTGTCCCCGCTGTTTGACGGGGTCGGAAACTTGCGAACGAATTTTAACGCATAAAGTGAGAAAGCTGAGAGGCTTATCTTTCTTTGGTCGTTCGTTCGTCGTGTCTTCTAGGCTGAACGGCCGACCCAGGAGATCTGAAAGGTCCTGTCATCAGGTCGTCCGTGGTCCTGCATGGGGAGGCGAAAAGTTGTCTGCCTATGTGGGTGCCTTAATCGCCGCGTCCGGAGCGGGTCAGTGGCGGGCCATACCCAGGTAGTGTTCAGTTTGACCAAAGAGGGACACCTCGTAGACCGAGGTTCATCCTGTCAGTTCTGGCGCGTCCCCTCGGATATCAATCAGCATTGATTGTGTATTTAAAAAAGGGGAAGGGAGAGGGTTTTTTGTCCAACCTTTCGCCTTTCCTTAGTTACAGCGCCTCCTCTTTAAGTAGGGAGGGGGAGAGGAGTTCTCATCCCACCTCCCCTTCTACCTCCGAGCCGCTATCTCTCCTTCTTCTTCCTTTCCGCCGAACGCGTCCGTGTGTCGCGACAGTTCCTGAGTGAGGAAGAGTAATGCCAGAGAGAGATAGAGAACTTATAAACTTGCTCGTGAGTCTGGTGCGTGATGTCAAGCCAGAGGTTATCCAACGTAGGTGAGATGGTGCACGTGGCCCTTGCTGAGGAGTCGCTGCTGCTAAAGGAAAAAAGGCGTCGGTGGGCGTCGTACGTCGTTGACTGCGCCGTCGTTCGCTGTGCTCCTCCCTTGGCGAGAGGCGTTTCCTGCCTATACGCCGTTGTCAGGGTTATGGCTAGGGATGAAGGCGTAGTCCCCAGACGCCATGGCAGTGGCGTCGCTGCCGGGGTTGTGGCTGACGACGATGGCGTAGTCCCTGGATGCTCCGGCGGAGGCGTCATAGATGGTGGCGCCTTCGAGGATCCAGCGAAGATGTCATCGATGGAGAGCGTGGCACGGCGACCGTAGTAGACGAGCTGGCCCGTGTACATGCCCCGGACGTCACCGATGGAGAGCGTGGTGCGGCGACCGTAGTAGCGCTTGGGGTAGAGCTGAGCCGAGACTGTAATGAAATAACGTTGTGGGGAAGCCCCCGAGTAAACAGTCCTCTGAGTATATTGTTCCTTTTTGTAATGACATCGCTTTGTAAGTGGTGAATTTGTGCAAAAAATTACATCCTTTGCTTATGGCAAGCCATTTTTTTTATCTTTCTCCCTTCTGTAGGAACAATTTTAGCGCTTTCCAACTCTTCTCATGGTCTAAGTCATAGGAAGCTAGGAACGTGGGCGAACTAATTCTGATTGAACTGGTGAGCAAAGAGGTTGTAGCCGCTGGGGCGTGGGTGTCTCGCAGTCCTACCAGTTGTATTCAGAATTGGTTCCCAAGATCTTAGCCCTCAAGACTTGTTTATGAGGCGAATGGAAAACTTAGAGAATGTTTGTAAGTATAACACAGGGATTGTATTACGCTTGACATATGTTACAATCACATGCCAGCCCCCGAGTGAGGTCTGACCCCTCGCGATTTGCAGGGGTCGGAAGTCACTAAGGATCGGGGTTCTGTTAAGACAAAAACTGATAAGGAAAAGTGTAAGCTTATTTTAAGGATAGAAACGACGTAGCTGCTCAATGTTCCAGGCGTTGGTGAAGACCTCGCCTTTGATGGTTTTCAACCGATAGGCGCCTGGGCGAAGTATTTCCGCGACGATGTAGGGCCCTTCCCAGGGCGCGGAGAGTTTGTGGCGATCCTTGTTGCTCTGCACAAGACAGAGGATGAGGTCTCCGACGTTGAAGGCTCGACCCCGCACCCGTCGGCTGTGGTACCACCGTAACGCTTGTTGGTACTTAGCTGAATGGAGGAGGGCGATGTTGCGGGCCTCATCCAGCTAGTCCATGGCATTTTGGTGAGATGCCTCGGCTCCCTGTTCGTCATATGCTCTGATTCTTGGTGCTCCATAGTCGAGGTCCATTGGGAGAACGGCCTCGGAACCGTAGATCATGAAGAAGGGTGTGTAGCCGGTGGCCCGGCTAGGAGTCATCCTTAGGCTCCAGAGCACAGCCGGGAGCTCAGCGAGCCAACGCGTGCCAAATTTGTTCAATCGGTTGAAAATTCTGGGTTTGAGGCCTTGAAGAAGCATGCCGTTTGCGCGCTCGACCTGCCTGTTCGTCTGGGGGTGCACGACGGCTGCCCAATCGATTCGGATGTGTTGTTCATCACAGAAGCGAACGAATTTCCTACTGATAAACTGTGTGCCGTTGTCTGTGATGATGGAGTTCGGTACTCCAAAGCGATGGATGATGTCGAGAAAGAACAGCACAGCTTGCTTGGATTTGATTGTGGATATTGGCCGAGCTTCAATCCATTTTGTAAACTTGTCTACGGTGACAAGCAGGTGGGTAAAGCCCCCGGGCGCCTTTCTAAGTGGCCCAACCAGGTCAAGCCCCCAGACCGCGAAGGGCCACATGATGGGGATCATCTAGAGAGCCTGGGCCGGGAGGTGTGTTTGCCGAGCATAGTATTGACACCCTTCGCAGGTGCGTACAATTTGCTCGGCATCGGCTACTGCGGTGGGCCAATAGAAACCTTATCGGAATGCATTCCCAACCAAGGTTCTTGGTGCGGCATGGTGACCACATGCTCCACCGTGGATGTCACTCAGTAGAAGTTTTCCCTGTACGCCAGGGATACAGAGTTGCAGAATTCCGATGTGACTTCGTTTGTAGAGTTCGCCCTCTACAAGAACAAAGGATTTGGCGCATCGTGCGAGCCGTCGGGCTTTTGTCTTGTCGGTCGATAGCACGTCGTGGAGGAGATAGTCGAGGTAAAGTGTTCTCTAGTCATTGGGAGGATCGGACTCCATTGCTGGGTCTTCTTCAAGCTCCATGACCTCGGGGTCAGGAGGAACAGTTGGCGGATCGGCCTTGGGGGTCGGACTAGAAGGGCCATCGTCGGCTTGTTCCGACCCCGCGTAGCGTATCGAGGGTTTGTGTTGATCACTGGCACAGACGCCTGTTGGAAGTGGCTCTTGGCTGGATGCTACTTTTGCGAGCGTGTCGGCCGCTTCGTTGAGGCGCCTAGGGATATGATTGAATTCGAGGCCGTCGAATTTGTCCTCCAGACGTCGGACCTCTTGACAGTATGCCTCCATCTTGGTATCATGGTAGCCTGATTCTTTCATGACCTGGTTGACGACCAGTTGAGAGTCACCCCTGACGTCGAGGTGTCGGATGCCTAGCTCGATGGCGATTCGTAGGTCGTTGATGAGCGCTTCGTATTCTGCAGTATTGTTTGATGAGGGAAAATGAAGCCGAACCATGTACCTCATGTGGACCCCGAGGGGGGATACAAAGACTAGTCCTGCTCCGGCGCCTTTCTTCATCAGTGATCCATTGAAGTACATTATCTAGTACTCTTGATCGACGACTGCTGGTGGCATCTGGACCTCGGTCCACTCCGCGATGAAGTTAGCTAGTGCCTGAGATTTGATTATCGTTCGGGGGACATAAGAAATGCCCTGATCCATCAGTTTGAGTGCCCACTTTGCGGTTCTTCCCATAGTGTCATGGCTACGAACGACCTCATCAAGGGGGAATGACGTCACCACTGTCATGGGGTGTGACTCGAAGTAGTGACGTAGCTTCCTTTTTGTGATGAGAACGGTGTAGAGGAGTTTTTGGATCTGGGAGTAGCGGGTTTTGGAGTCGGGTAGCACCTCACTGATGAAATATACAGGGCGCTGCACCTTGAAGGCGTACCCCTCTTCCTCTCACTCTACTATTAAGGCGGAGCTAACCACTTGGGTGGTGGCCGATATATATAGTAGGAGGGATTCTCCGTCGCTTGGAGGAACTAGGACCGGCGGCTTAGTTAAAAATCGTTTAACCATGTCAAGCGCCTCCTGAGCCTTGGCTGTCCACTCGAAGTGGTCAGTTTTCTTTAGGAGTCAATAAAGGGGGAGTCCTCATTCACCGAGGCGTGAAATGAATCGGCTGAGGGCGGCAAGGCACCCTGTGATCCGCTGAACCCCCTTTATGTTTTGGATCAGGCCCATCCTCGTGATGGCTGATATCTTCTCTGGGTTGGCTTCGATGCCACGCTCGGAGATGATGAAGCTGAGCAGCATGCCCCTTGGGACCCTGAAAACACATTTTTCGGGATTGAGCTTGATGCCGTTCGCTCGGAGTTTTGCAAAGGTGCGTTCAAGGTCGGCGACAAGGTGGTCAGCCCGCTTGGATTTGACTACGATGTCGTCGACATAGGCCTCAATGGTTCGCCCGATGAGATCTCCGAAGCAACTAAGCATACAGCGCTGGTACGTTGCCCCAGCGTTCTTCAGACCGAACAGCATTGAAATGTAGCAAAATGATCCGAAGGGCGTGATAAAAGATGTCGCGAGCTGGTCGGATTCTTTCATCGCAATTTGATGGTAGCCTGAGTATGCGTCAAGGAAGCAGAGGGTTTCGCACCCCGAGGTGGAATCGACTATTTGGTCTATTCGTGGCAAAGGAAACGGATCCTTTGGACATGCTTTATTGAGGCCAGTATAATCAACACACATTCTCCATTTCCCGCTCTTTTTCGGACAAGAATAGGATTTGCTAACCACTCTGGGTGGTATACTTCCTTAATGAATCCTGCAGCCAGTAGTTTGGCTATCTCCTCGCTGATGGCCCTACGTTTCTCCTCATCGAAGCGGCACAGGCGTTGTTTCACTGGCTTGGAGCCCGAGAGGATTTGGAGAGTATGCTCGGCGACCTCCCTTGGGATGCCCGGCATATCTGAGGGTTTCCACGTAAAGATGTCCTTGTTGGCGCGGAGGAAGTCAACGAGCACGCTTTCCTATGCGGAGGAGAGTGCGGTCCCGATTCGGACTTTTTTGCCCCCGGAGCTACTGGGATCCAAGAGGACATCCCTGGAGCCCTCTGCCGATTCGAACGATCCGGATGCAATGACCTCCTCCCTGAGGGTGGCGAGCTCTTCAGATGCAATGACCGCGGATGCGTGTCCGCAGCATTCGACCTCGCACTCGTAAGCGCGCTGGAAGGAGGTGCCGATGGTGATGACCCCACGGGGGCCCGGCATCTTCAACTTTAGGTACATGTAATTGGGTACGGCCATGAACTTCGTGTAACATGGTCATCCCAAAATGGTGTGGAAAGTCCCCAGGAATCCTACTACATCGAAGGTGAGGGTCTCAGTCCGGTAGTTGGATCGATCCCCAAAAGTGATGGGCAGGTCAATCTGCCCTAGTGGCACAGCTTGCCTTCCAGGCACGACGCCATGGAAAGGTGCTCGGATGGGACGGAGGTGCGTTCGGTCGACGCCCATCTCGTCGAGCATCTTGGCGTACATGATGTTGAGGCCGCTGCCCCCATCCATCAATACCTTGGTGAGCCACTTTGGACCGATGATCGGGTTGACGACAAGCTGATACCTTCCCGAGTGTGGGATGGCATCCAGATGGTCGGTCTGGTCGAAGGTTATAGCGGATTCCAACCACCGGAGAAAAGCTAGCATGGCCGGTCTAGCGGTATAGACCTCTCTACGTGCGACCTTCTGGCGGCGCCTGGAGTCGTAGGCCGCTGATCCTCCAAAGATCATGAGGGCACCGGTCGGCATTGGAAAGGCATCGTCCTTCTCCTCCGTGTCGTCAATGGTGGGAACAGGCTCCTTCCCCTGCTCCCCCTTGTTCAGGCCCCCGGCCAAGTATTTGCGCATAAGGCCGCATTCCTTATATAGGTGCTTGGCCGGGAAGGCGTGGTTTGGGCATGGCCCCTCGAGCATTTTCTCGAAGTGGTTTGGAGTGCCCTCCACGGGCTTCTGGCCACCTTTGCGGTCGGCAGCGGCAACGAGTGAGTTGTCGCGCCGTTGCTTCTTATTTTTCCCTTTGGCGGGACGGTTGGAGGTGCCTTCGCTGGCGTCCTTGTCCCGCCTTGTCTTTTCGTCGGAGCGATCAAAGATGGCTCCGACCGCCTCCTCTCTAGAGGCGTGACTGGTGGCGATGTCCAGAAGTTCCTTGGTAGTTCGCGGGCCCCTACATCCTAGCTTAAGGACCAGGGATTCGCAGGTCGTCCCGGACAGAAAGGCTCCTATCACGTCGGTGTTGGCGACGTTCGGGAGCTCGTTGTACTATTGGGAGAAGCACTGGATGTACCCGCGGAGGGTTTCATCGACCTTCTGACGACAGTTCTTGAGGTCCCATGGGTTTCTAGGGCGTTTGTACGTACCCTGGAAATTACCCACGAAGATCTCAGTCAGATCTGCCCAACTCTGAATAGCATTGGACTGTAGGTGCTCCAGCCATGCTCGTGCTGAGTCGGCCAAGAACAGCGGGAGATTGCGAATAATGAAGTTATCATCACTCGCACCACCGGCCTGACATGCAAGCCGATAGTCTTCGAGCCAAAGCCTGGGATTTGTTTTGCCAGAATATTTAGGAATGTTCATAGGCGGTCGATACCTTAGGGGGAACGCAGCATTGAGGATGTGGTGGCCAAAGGCCTAAGGGCCTGGCAGGACGGGGCTTGGGCTTCGGTCCTCGTTGCTATCGTAGCGCCCGCCACGTCGGGGATGATAGCCGCGGCGCGCTACTTCTCCATCATCGCCGTGGGCATGTCTCCGGGCGTCGATGATGCTGCGTACGTCGCGGCCACGGCCAAGGCGTTGATGTACTGGGACGGCGGAGGGATGCCCTCCGGCTGGCGGTGTTTGGTGTACGGAGGCGTCCTTGGTGGGGCGCACTGAGGGCGCGCGCTGGCTGGTATCGGGTTCGCATCGTCGAGACAACGAACTTTTCGCCTGCTGCGCTGCTGCACGCTCGAGCAACGTGCGAATCTCCTGATAAGCGCGTCGATCCTCGGACGTCGCGGCCTCCAGAGGGCCATGCAGCAAGGCGGTTGCTGCGGCGATCTTCTAGCTAGCTCGGGCAAAGTGAGGAAAGGCCCCATCGTCGGTGAGGATCCTTTGATGTACGGTGCGGGCTGTGGCGCGCGCGCGCCCCCCGTCTTTGCGGCGTTCAATCTCACGATTGATGTCCGCATATTCCTGAACGAGCCCTTGCCCGGCCTCATCGATCTCTTGCTGCCGGGCCCTCAACTGCTCTATCCTTAGGTGAGATGGGGTTGTCCTCTCTTCCCCGGATCTGCTGTCAGGATTGTTTGTAGGGGTGGCCTCTTCCCTGGAGGCGCTTTCGACGTGACCCTCGGGGGTCTGCATCATGAAGCATTCCCGGGAAGGATGGTGGCTCCCCCTACTAGAATCTGAGCTAGAGAGCGATACAGGCTCCTCGTTGAGGAGCTCATAGAGGGTCTCCGTATCCCGCTCAATCGCCCCTACAAACTCGATGTCCGTGGGTGATTGAACCACACGTAGCGCCAAAAGGCGGCCAGCGGTTGCCGCAGCGTTGCGGAGACTGAACGGAAATGCTGTCGGGGCACTCCATACGGACCCTTCCGGGCACATGGTGGCGTTGTGAGAGGCCTCCTTGGGTGACGGGACTCCCCGGGAGTTGCCCGGTGGGCCCTCAAGCCTGAGACGGCTGAGGTTGATGGAAGGGGGAGATGGGGCGGCTGAGTGAGTCAGCGCCAGCTTTCCTCCTACTATGATGATGAAATCCAGGTCGCCGAAACGCACATGTGTGCCCGGGGCCCAGGTGATTGCGTGGGTGGCCATCCGAGACCTGATTTGGAACGCGCAAACCCCTACCTGGCGCGCCAACTGTCGGTGTTTCGTACAAGCACCGGTAAGTAAATTTATAGTAATGCGCATTAGGCTTGGATGGTGCGCTAAAGGACACAGGATTTATACTGGTTTGGGCGGAACGTCCCTACGTCCAGTTTGCTGCTGCTTGTGTTATTAGCACCGTGAACGGTCTATAGTAAGGGGTACAAACTGTCGAGAGAGGGACTAGTCCCAAGTCTCTGATGGAAGGATTGAAAGGTGGTTAAGAGCTTCGTAGCCGCTTGAACGTGTGTATATGAGTGCATTCTATTGTTTTTTTGGGTCCCCGACAGGGTTGTATCGGTCCCTTCGTGGGTTAGGCTGAAGGACTTAATCTTTTTGTCAACTGGTCATTTTTTCGAGAAGGTTGTGGTATCCCATTTGCGGGGAACTTATTTCAGGGCTGACCTGACTGGTGCTTACGCCCTTGATTTTAGGTCGTTCGTGGACCCTTCCTCAGTTGGGCTGGCCGTTGAGCTTCGAGGCCCTAGGTGGGCCAAGGAGAGGAAAAAAAGGCCTTCGTGGCTTGCGTTTCCCAGGTGGGTAGAGAGTCTAGATTCACCTAGGGAAGGCAAAACCGTCCACCGAGATTTTTGGGGTGAGAGGGTAGGGACTACGGGCGCGTGTCCCGCGACGTGATGCGGTGGTGCGCGTGGCAGGCCCGGAGATCGAGGCAGACGGTTGCCCTTCTCATGTCCGTTGCCCCCTATAAAACCACAGGGTTCACACCCAGGGTTCCGTATTTCGCTCCCCTACCTTTGAGTCCTGAAACATCTGCCGCCAACTGCCCTAGCTTCCTGTGCCCGTGTCGCCACCATCGTCCGGCTTGCGCTCGTGTTGCAGCCGTCATCAAGCTCGCGCCTGCCCTTCCCCCTATTGCTTTAATGGAGTTGTGGGGCAGATCTAACATCACCTCATGGCATCTGGAGGGCCTCGTCCGCTATGGCCTTCTCCACCCATAGTCCGCCGTCTAGGAGTGGCTGCTACCTGGCGACGAGGGCGAGCCGGTGCCACCTGAAGGGTATGTCGTCTCTTTTGCCATCTTTCATGAGCGGGGATTCGGGGTACCCACACATAGATTCCTTCGGGGGCTGCTGGATTACTATGAGGTAGAGCTGCAGCATCTAACTCCCAATGGGATTCAACACATGGCAGCACTTGTGGCCCTGTGTGAGGGTTTCGTGGGGATCGATCCCCATTTTGATCTGTGGTGGTATTTATTTAGCATTAGTCTGTCGAAGAGGAAGATTGGGGGGAAAGATGTGAATGCGCTGATGGGGTGTGCCAGCATTCATCTGCGTCATACCCGGTCAAAGGGTTATCCATACATGCATCTGGCGACATCCAACAAGGGATGGCACTCGTAGTGGTTTTATGTTAGGGATGATGTGAGTGCCACCCTACCAAAGTACACTGGGCGCCTTATTGTGGATGCTCCAGAGTCGTGGGGCTGGGGCGTCTAGTCCAAAGACAAGAAACACATCTCCGACCTTCTCTCCGCCCTCCAAGCCCTGAAGGGTCAGGGTGTAAAGGGGACAGGGATTATCAGCGCCTACCACACGAGGAGGGTGGCGCCACTGATGGCGTGTGTGCTTCCCCTGCATCAGATGATGCCCGAGATATCGTTCGAGGGGACGGTGCTTGTTGACGAGCCGCTCCCTTATTCAGAAGTGGCGCAGCGCATCAAGGAGGCGACGGAGCTGACAAAGGATTCTACCGGTAGGGTCCTCGACATTGTGTATCTGGTGCTCGGACACCCCCCAATGCGGCCGGAGCCTGGATTCTTTGAATTCGTAAGCCCTCCTCTCCCATGCTCTTTTCTTTTTTCTAGATCTCCATTTTTTTAACACTTGCTTTTATGACGTTGGGACCAGCCGAGGGTGCTGGTCTTTAAGGACAGCCTAGTTCCACTGCCGAAGGACAAGGTCGTGGCGGCGGCAAATCGACTCGCGGCCGAGCGAGACAAGAAAGCAAGGGAAGAGATGAAGAAGGCGAAACGACTGAAGCAGGAGGCACGGGATCGGGGAGAGGATGTGAGCAGTGAGGACGACGACAATGACGATGATGATGATGACAACGACGAGGTAGCCGTCGGCGTGGATTGGGACGTCCTGGAGGACGAGGACACGCTGACGAGTGGCCACCCATTCGTGCAGGGGCCCTTACCTTTCCACATGGAGGGAAGTAGATCGATGAGGTTAGTGGAGGCCGGCGAGTCTGCCGCTTCGCACGGCGTGCCAGCCAAGGACCGGTGGACGGGAGGGGGCGGGGTTGCTGCCACCATCCCCGAGGTGACAATGGAGGGGAGCAGCTCCGGTGCTACACCCCATGAGACGATGGAGGGGGACGGCTCCGGTGCCGCGCTCGATGAAATGATGGAGAGGAGCGGCTCCGGTGTCGTGCCCCGTGAGACGATAGAGGGGGGCGACTCCGGTGCCGCGCCCGATGAGATGAACCCCCCTACTCCGAAGTAGGGGGCAGGCATGAAATGGTCCTGCCCAGATGAGTCGGGGTAGGGATCTAGGGATCCATCCCCAAAATGCTTCCGCCGGCCGAGGACGTCAACGTAAGCTGCTGATTCCTCTGTTTTCATCCTTTTTCCATTTTTATTTTGACTTAATGGTTACTACCTTTGTGCAGGTTCTTGTGGACGAGTCACCCCCTAGGGCTGGTGCCCAAGAAGAGCCTCGCCATTCAAGCGGGACAGATGGCATTGCCTACCATCACCCCTGTTTCGGGCAGGAGTGATGCCGACGTCAGGGCCGCATTGGCTGACCCGACGGCGTCTGTGGTGGCGCCCACGCCCACGGAGGTTATTGAGCAGGCGGCTTCCTTAATGGCGGACGTGGTACAGCCGGCCGAGGGCCATATACCGCTGGTGGAGGCAGTCGTGACTGCGCCAAGCCTGGACCAGCCAGGTACGGCCGTGGTAGCGTACGAGGACATAGTGCAATCCGCGCCATCGGGGGCCTAGTTGGATCCGCCCGTGGCGCTCGAAGTGGCCCAGATGGAGGAAGATCTAGTTGGAGGATCCTCGAGTGTGGCAGTGGCACCACATAGGGTTAGGAGGGAGCCGCCCCCAGCCCCTTTGTCGGGAGGAGACCGCTCCCCTGTGCGGGGGGAGCCGCCGCTCCAGTGGATGGCTGCTCAGGACCCGACATCGGCCCTTTTCTCGCTCGATGATCATTCCGAGAGCATGGAGCGGGAGGGTCTTGACATCGGGATCTCGACCATGCTGAATGCCCTGGACCAGGCCAGAGGAGCCCTCCGTGAGATTGTTATTCCTACTACTTAGGTATTTGCTGGGCTTTCTTCTTTCTGTGCATGTTTTTGTGTTTTCACTTTTCTGATACCAGTCTTCTTCCTCTTCAGATTCTTGTTGCTCGTAGTCGAAAAAAGTCCCAATTTCTCTATGAGCAGAAGGTGGAGAGGGATCGCCTTTTTGAGGAGGCCTAGCTGCGAGCAGACATGGCCACCCAGCTTGCTGTCGCCCAGGAGCAGGAGGCCTAGGCGCGTCAGGACATGGAGGAGGCCCACGGGATGTTCGAGGATCTGGCAGCGAGGTCTAAGCTGGATGGGGAGGAGATTGCCAGGCTCCAGAAAGAGCGAGACGAGCTGTTGCAGAGGAATGCCACGGTCAATGAGAAGATCGGCAAAGTCCTGAAGGAGCTAGAGATGGAGCAGGAACTCCGACGGGAGGCCGAGAGTAGGGCCATGGCCCTCCAGCAGAAGGTGGACGAGGACGTCATGGTGGTCCGCTCTCTCCGGGCGGAGCTTGGTGACATGGTGAAAGGAAGGTTGAGTGCTGAGAACGTCTCCATCAAGCTGGAAAAAGAGGCTGCCTATACGCGAAGGGCCCTTCAGGTTGAGAGCGATGAGCATGATCTTCTACAAGCTGCGGTCGGGGTGGTCCTTAACGCCCTGAATGTGATGGAGCCGGTGGAGACCAGCCCGCTCGCGGCTCATGTCGCGGGTATCACGGCTCGGGTGGGCCAACTTGAGGAGAGTGCCTTTCACGCCGGGATTACCCAAGCCTTCACCGTCGCCCACGCCCATTATGAGAAGGAAATAAACCTAAAGGTGATGAGCGAAGGCTTTCTGTCCACCTACAAGGATGAAGAGCTGGAGGAAATGGAGAAGATGGTTGCTCCCCTTGCAAAGAACCTGGCAGACAATCTGAAAGAGATGGTTCTCCCTCCGTGGGAGTAATTAGTCGAACAATTTTGAGAACAACTTATATGTAATATGTGGACAAGTGTCGGTATTTTTCGAGTCTGGACGCTTTTCATGATTTTGCATCGTAATTTTGTTTTGTTTGATTTTTTGTGATTTGATTTTTTACGATCTTACCAATATGTTCCCCTGAATTATGTCGCTGATTATAATGCGAGGAGATTGTTCCGAAGGAAAGAAAGGAGGTAGTCGTACCTTAACAGCCCCCGAGTAAGGTCCGACCCCCTGCATTTGCTGGGGTTGGGGGTTACTAGAGATCGGAACTGTGGTTTTGGTGACAGGGTTGATGAAGTCCATGGATGTCATCGCAATATTCCCCACCCTGTCTTCCAATAGAAATCCCAACTAGGGACTCTATGGGCTCGGCAAGGTGGGGCCTTCGAACCTGTGTCCCTGTATTGTTTGGCTCGAGCCCCCGAGCCTTGTTAGGGTCTGATAGGGGTCAGCCATTATTTGCGTGTTACCCCATCCTTGGTTTTCGCAATCGGAGGGGCTGAGTGAACGACACTTGCCTCGACGGCTTGAGTATCGCACTCAACGAGCTCACTAACGGGTATGTTCGTGTGGAATCCGGGTCCATCATTTGCTGATGGGGTCGGCAGAGCCCTCTGGTGGCACTCCACAACTTCTTAACCTGCCTCTCGACAGATGCCTGAGTTGTTCCATAAGCTCAAGGGGCCCGATGGCCTCTCCTCGATGGAGATTCTGTGGGTTTGGCTTGGGGTTAGAATCGAACGAGAGAAGGTCAAGACGTCCTTGTCCGCTTCTGAGCGGGGTCAGGCAGGGCCATTGGGGCTTATCTCGGTTATCTCTCCCTGGCTCTGTTCAGCATGAGGCGGCCTCAAGCCCTTTGTGGGCCGACCTTCGAACCTCGACCTGTGGTCACTTATATCGAATGAGGCGACGGCCGTTTCGTGATGTGACACGAAGCGTTGGGATGTTTTGTATACGTATAATATGATTGAAATGAAAGTGGGGTCGGTAACATTACCTTGGTAGATATGAGTGATGAAAAGCTCCTGCCAAATATGTCCGTGCGGGGTTCGGATCCTGATGTTCGCGATGAGGTGGGAATAATCTGCACAAGAATTGCTATTCTTTGTTTTTCGTGTCTCGGTGGCGATCCAAGCTGTTTAATTAATTTGGGGAACCTGATAGCTTCTCCTTTGGGAGAGACTCTATAGGTGGACCCCTCCGAACCCTTCTTGAGAAGGCAGACGTTGAAGTCGGAGATGCGAGGGGTGTTTGAGCATGGTTTTTCTGGTGAACGAAAACACCGTAGCCACCGAGGCATAGGGTCTACCAGTTCGTCCAGTTTTACTCAAAATTCTATGCCCGTATTCTGTACTCCCAATTTCAAGTGTACGAAGGGGTCGGGTGAGGAGGACGTCTAGACTGGTAGTCATCCTCGGCAACCCCCGAGTGATGTTCATGTCCTCGCCGCTTGACGAGGTCGGAAACTCGTGAATGAATTTTAATGCATAAAGTAAGAAAGCTGAGATGCTTATCTTTCTTTGGTCGGTCGTTCGTCGTGTCTTCTGGGCCGAATGGGTAGCCCAGGAGATCCGAAAGGTCCTGTCGTCGGATCGCCCATGGTCCCAGGCAGTGCTCAGTTTGACCAAAGAGGGACGCCTCATCGACCAGGGTGCGTCCCGTCAGTTCCGACGCGTCCCCTCAGATATCAATCAGCATTGATTCTGTATTTAAAGATGGGAAGGGAGAGGGTTTTTCGTCCAACCTTTCGCCTTTCCTTAGCTACCATGCCTCCTCTTTAAATAGGGATGGGGAGAGGAGTTCTCATCCTACCTCCTCTTCTGCCTCCGAGCCGCTCTCTCTCCTTCTTCTTCCTTTCCGCTGAACGCGTCTGTGCGTCGTGGTAATTCCTAAGTGAGGAAGAGTAATGCTAGAGAGAGAGAACTCACAAATTTGTTTGTGAGTCTGGCGCGTGATGTCGAGCCAGAGGTCATCCAGCGTAGATGAGATGGTGCGTACTGCCCTTGCTGAGGAGTCGCTGCTATCGAAGGAGAAGAGGTGCCGGTGGGCGTCATACATCGTCGATTGCGCCATCCTCCGCTGTGCTCCTCCTTTGGCGAGAGGCATTTCCTGCCCATATGCCATTGTCAGGGTTATGGCTGGGGATGATGGTGTAGTCCCCAGATGCCCTGACAGTGGCGTCGTTGTCGAGGTTGCGGCTGACGACAATGGCGTAGTCCTTGGACGCTTCAGCAGAGACGTCGCAGATGGTGGCGCCTTCAAGGATCCAGCGAAGCGGTGGGATATTGGGATGCCACCGATGGAGAGCGTGGCGCGGCGACCGTAGTAGGCGAGCTGGCCCATGTACATGCCCTAGGCATCGCCGATGGAGAGCGTGGCGTGGCGACCGTAGTAGACGAGCTGGCCCATGTACATGCCCTAGGCGTTGCTGATGGAGAGCGTGGCGCGGCGACCGTAGTAGTACTTGTAGTAGAGCTAAGCAGAGACTGTAATGAAATAACTTTGTGGGGAAGCCCCGAGCAAATAGTTCTCTGAATTTATAAGTATATTGTTCCTTTTTGTAATGAAATCGCTTTGTAAGTGACGAATTTGTGTAAAAAAGGAACAAAATTACATCCTTTGCTTATGGCAAGCAATTTTTATCTTCCCTCCTTTCTATAGGAAAGATTTTAGTGCTTTCCGACTCTTCTCATGGTCTAAGTTATAAGAAGCTTGGAACGTGGGCGAACTAATTCTGATTGAACTGGTGAGCAAAGAGGTTGCAGCCGCTAGGGCGTGGGTGTCTCGCAGTCCTACTAGTTGTATTCAGAATTGGTTCCCAAGATCTTAGCCCCTGGAACTTGTTTATGAGGCGAATGGAAAACTTAGAGATTGTTTGTAAGTATAACACAGGAATTTTTTGCAAGCGTAATACTTGTATTACATATGTCATATGTTACGATCTCAAGCTAGCCCCTGAGTGAGATCTGACCCCTCACTATCTGCAGGGGTCGGAAGTCACTAAGGATCGGGGTATTATTATGACAAAAACTGATAAGGAAGAGTGTATGCTTATTTTAAGGATAAAAGCGACGTAGCTGCTCAATGTTCCAGGCGTTGGTGAAGACCTCGCCTTTGATGGTTTTCAACCGGTAGGCGCCTGGGTGAAGTATTTCCGCGACGACATAGGGTCCTTCCTAGGGCGGGGAGAGTTTGTGGTGATCCTTGTTGCTCTGCACAAGACGGAGGACGAGGTCTTCGACATTGAAGGCTCGACCCCGCACCCGTCGGTTGTGGTACCACCGTAACGCTTGCTGGTACTTAGCCAAATGGAGGAGGGCGATGTCACGGGCTTCATCCAGCTGGTCCATGGCGTCTTGGTGAGATGCATCGGCTCCCTGTTCATCATATGCTCTGATTCTTGGTGCTCCATAGTCGAGGTCTGTTGGGAGAATGGCCTCAGAACCGTAGACCATGAAGAAAGGTGTGTAGCCAGTGGCCCAGCTAGGAGTTGTCCTTAGGCTCCAGAGCACAGCCGGGAGCTCAGCGAGCCAACGCGCACCGAACTTGTTCAACCGGTTGAAAATTCTAGGTTTGAGGCCTTGAAGAAGCATGCCGTTTGCGCGCTCGACCTACCCATTCGTCTGGGGGTGCACGACGGCTGCCCAATCGATTCGGATGTGTTGTTCATCACACATTTGAATGAATTTCCTACCGGTGAACTGCGTGTCATTGTCTGTGATGATGGAGTTCGGTACTCCAAAGTGATGGATGATGTCGAGAAAGAATAGCACAGCTTGCTTGGATTTGATTGTGGATATTGGTCGGGCTTCAATCCATTTTGTAAACTTGTCTATGGTGACAAGCAGGTGGGTAAAGCCCCCGGGCGCCTTTTTGAGTGGCCCAACCAGGTCAAGCCCCCAGACCGCAAAGGGCCACGTGATGGGGATCATCTGGAGAGCCTGGGCCGGGAGGTGTGTTTGCCGAGTGTAGTATTGGCACCCTTCGCAGGTGCGTACAATTTGCTCAGCATCAGCTACTACGGTGGGCCAGTAGAAACCTTGTCGGAATGCATTCCCAACCAAGGTTCTTGGTGCGGCATGATGACCGCATGCTCCACCGTGGATGTCGCCCAGAAGAAGTTTTCCCTATTCGCCAGGGATACAGAGTTGTAGAATTCCGATGTGACTTTGTTTGTAGAGTTCGCCCTCTACAAGAATGAAGGACTTGGCAAGTCGTGCGAGCCATTGGGCTTCCATCTTGTCGGTCGGTAGTATGTCGTGGAGGAGATAGTAGAGGTAAAGCATTCTCCAGTCATCAGGAGGATCGGACTCCTCTGCTGGGTCCTCTTCAAGCTCCATGACCTCGGGGTCGGGCGGAGCAGTTGGCGGATCGGCCCCGGGGGTCAGACTAGAAGGGCCATCGTTGGCTTGTTCTGATCCCGCGTAGCGTACCGAGGGTTTGCGTTGATCACTGGCAAAGACGCCTGTTGGGACTGGCTCTCAGCTGGATGCTGCTTTTGTGAGCGTGTCGGCCACTTCGTTGAGGTGCCTAGGGATGTGATTGAGTTCGAGGCCGTCGAATTTTTCCTCCAGACATCGGACCTCTTGGCAGTATGCCTCCATCTTGGTGTCGTGGCAGCATGACTCTTTCATGACTTGGTTGACAACCAGCTGAGAGTCGCCCCTGATGTCGAGGCATCGGATGCCCAGCTCGATGGCGATTCGTAGGCCATTAATGAGCGCTTCGTATTCTGCAGTATTGTTTGATGAGGGGAAATGAAGCCAAACCATGTACCTCATGTGGACCCTGAGGGGGGATACAAAGACTAGTCCTGCTCTGGTGCCCTTCTTCATCAGTGATCCGTCAAAGTACATTGTCCAATACTCTTGATCGACGGCTGCTGGTGGCATCTGGACCTTGGTCCACTCCTTGTGATGGCTAATATTTTCTCTGGGTTGGCTTTGATGCCACGCTCAGAGATGATGAAGCCGAGCAGCATGCCCTTTGGGACCCCGAAAACGCATTTTTCGGGATTGAGTTTGATGCCGTTTGCCCGAAGTTTCGCAAAGGTTCGTTCAAGGTTGGCGACAAGGTGGTCAGCTCGCTTGGATTTGACTACGATGTCGTTGACATAGGCCTCAACGGTTCGCCCGATGAGGTCTCCGAAGCAATTAAGCATACAGCGCTGGTACATTGCCCCAGCGTTCTTCAGACCGAACGGCATTGAAATGTAGCAAAACAATCCGAAGGGCATGATAAAAGATGTCACGAGCTGGTCGGACTCTTTCATCACAATTTGATGGTAGCCGGAGTATGCATCAAGGAAGCAGAGGGTTTCGCACCCCGAGGTGGAATCGACTATTTGGTCTATTCGTGGCAAAGGAAACGGATCCTTTGGACACGCTTTGTTGAGGCCGGTGTAATCGACATACATTCTCCATTTCCCGCTCTTTTTTCGGACAAGAACAGGATTTGCTAACCACTCTGGGTGGTATACTTCCTTAATGAATCCTGTGGCCAGTAGTTTGGCTATCTCCTCACCGATGGCCCTGCGTTTCTCCTCGTCGAAGCGGCGTAGGCGTTGTTTCATCGGCTTGGAGCCCGGGAGGATTTGGAGAGTATGCTCGGCGACCTCCCTCGGGATGCCCAGCATATCCGAGGGTTTCCATGCAAAGATGTCCTTGTTGGCACGGAGGAAGTCGACGAGCGCGCTTTCCTATTTGGAGGAGAGCGCGGTCCCGATACGGACTTTTTTGCCCTCAGAGCTGCTGGGATCCAAGAGGACCTCCCTAGAGCCTTCTGCCGATTCGAATGATCCGGACGACTTCTTTGTGTCGGGTGTCCCTTCAATGACCTCCTCCCTAAGGGTGGCGAGCTCTTTGGATGCGATGACTACGGATGCGTGTCCACAGCATTCGACCTCGCACTCGTAAGCGCGCTGGAAGGAGGTGCCGATGGTGATGAGCCCATGGGGACCCAGCATCTTTAGCTTTAGGTACATGTAATTGGGTACGGCCATGAACTTCACATAGCATGGTCACCCCAGGATGGCATGGAAAGTCCCCGGGAACCCCACCACATTGAAGGTGAGGGTCTCAGTCCGGTAATTGGACCGATCCCCAAAAGTGACGGGCAGGTTGATCTGCCCCAGTGGCACGGCTTGCCTTCCAGGCATGACGCCATGGAAAGGTGCTCGGATGGGACGGAGGTGCGTTTGGTCGACGCCCATCTCATCGAGCGTCTTGGCGTACATGATGTTGAGGCCGCTGCCCCCATCCATCAGTACCTTGGTGAGCCGCTTTGGACCAACGATCGGGTCGACAACAAGCAGATACCTTCCCGGGTGTGGGATGGCATCCGGATGGTCGGTCCGGTCGAAGGTTATGGTGGATTCCGACCACCGAAGAAAGGCTGGCGTGGCCGGTCTGGTGGTATAGACCTCATGATGTGCGACCTTCTGGCGGCGCCTAGAGTCATAGGCCATTGATCCTCTGAAGATCATGAGGGCGCCGGTCGGTGTTGGGAAGGTGTCGTCCTTCTCCTCCGTGTCATCAGTGGTGGGAACAGGCACCTTCTCCTGCTCCCCTTTGTTAAGGCCCTTGGCCAAGTATTTGCGCATGAGGCCATAATCCTTGTATAGGTGCTTGGCCGGGAAGGCATGGTTTGGGCATGGCCCCTCGAGCATTTTCTCGAAGTGGTTTGGAGTGCCTTCTGCAGGCTTCCGGCCACCTTTGCGGTCAGCTACGGACACGAGCGGGTTGTCGCGTCGTTGCTTCTTATTTTTCCCTTTGGTGGGACGGTTGGAGGCGCCTTCGCCGGCGTCCTCGTTCCGCCTTGTCTTTCCATCGGGGCGATCAAAGATGGCTCTGACCGCCTCCTCTCCAGAGGCGTGACTGGTGGCGATGTCCAGGAGTTCCTTGGTAGTCCATGGGCCCCTGCATCCTAGCTTATGGACCAGGGATTCGTAGGTCGTCCCGGACAGAAAGGCTCCTATCACGTCGGCATCGGCGATGTTCGGGAGCTCATTGCACTATCAAGAGAAACATCAGATGTACCCGTGGAGGGTTTCATTGGCCTTCTAGCGGTAGTTCTTGAGGTCCCATGGGTTTCCAGGGCGTTTGTACGTGCCCTGGAAGTTACCCACAAAGATCTCCATTAGATCCGCCCAACTTTGAATAGCATTGGACGACAGGTGCTCCAGCCACGCTCGAGCCGAATCGGCCAAGAACAGCGGGAGATTGCGAATGATGAAGTTGTCATCACTCGCACCACCGGCTTGACATGCGAGACCATAGTCTTTGAGCTAAAGCCCGGGATTTGTTTCGCCAGAATATTTAGGAATGTTGGTAGGCGGTCGATACCTTAGGGGGAACGCAGCGTTGAGGATGTGTCGGCCGAAGGCCTGAGGGCCTGGCAGACCAGGGCTCGGGCTTCAGTCCTCGTTGCTGTCGTAGTGCCCGCCACGTCAGGGATGATAGCCATGGCGTGCTGCTTCTCCATCGTCGCCGTGGGCACGTCTCCGAGCGTCGATGATGCTGCGTATGTCACGGCCATGGCCGAGGCGTTGATGTACTGGGACGACGGAGGGCTGCCTGCCGGCTGGCGGTGTTTGGTGTACGGATGCGTCCTTGGTGGGACGCACCAAGGGCGTGCGCTGGCTGGTGTTGGGTTCGCGTCGTCGAGACAACGAACTTTCTGCCTGCTACGCCGCTACATGCTCGAGCAACGTGCGAATCTCCCAGCGAGTGCGACAATCCTCGGACGTCGCGGCCTCCAGAAGGCCATGCAGCAAGGCGGTTGCTGCGGCGATGTTCTAGCTGGCTCAGGCAAAGTGAGGAAGGGCCCCATCATCGGTGAGGATCCTTTGATGCACGGTGCGGGCCGTGGCGCGCGCGTGCCCCCTTGTCTTTGCGGTGTTCAATCTCACGATTGATGTCCGCGTATTCCCGAACGAGCCCTTGCCCGGCCTCATCGATCTCTTGCTGACGGGCCCTCAGCTGCTCCATCCTTAGGCGAGATGGGGCTATTGTCTCTTCCCCGGACCCATTGTCAGGGTTGTTTGTAGGGGTGACCTCTTCCCTAGAGGCGCTTTCGACGTGACCTTCGGGGGTCTGCGTCATGAAGCACTCCCGAGAAGGGTGGTGGCTCCCCCTACTGGAATCTGAGCTAGAGAACGATCCTAGCTCCTCGTTGAGGAGCTCGTAGAGGGTCTCCGTATCTCGCTCAATCGCCCCCACAAACTCGATGTCCGTGGGTGATTGAACCATACGTAGCGCTAGAAGGCGGCCAGCGGTCACCGCAGTGTTGCGGAGACCAAATGGAAACACCATCGGGGCGCCCCGTACGGACCCTTCCAGACATAGGGTGGCATTGTGAGAGGCCTCCTTTGATAACGGGACTCCCCGGGAGTTGCTCGGCGGGCCCTCAAGCCTAAGACGGCTGAGGTTGATGGAAGGGGGAGAACGGGCGGCTGAGTCAGTCAGCGCCAGCTCTCCTAGTGTGATAATGAAATCTAGGTCACCGAAATGCATGTGTGTGCCTGGGGCCCAAGTGATTGCATGGGTGGCCATCCGAGGCCTGATTTGGAGCGCGCAAGCCCCTACCTGGCGCACCAACTGTCGGTGTTTCGTACAAGCACCAGCAAGTAAATTTATAGTAATGCGTGTTAGGCTCGGATGGTGCGCTAAAGGACACAAGATTTATACTGGTTCGGGCGGAATGTCCCTACGTCCAGTTTGCTGCTGCTTGTGTTATTAGCACCATGAACGGTCTGTAGTAAGGAGTACAAACGATCAAGAGAGGGACTGGTCCCAAGTCTCTGATGGAAGGGTTGAAAGGTGGTCAAGAGCTTCATAGCCGTTTGACTGTGTGTATAAGTGTGTTCTCTTGTTCAGTCTTATTTTCCGTCCCCCTCTATGGGATAGGCGCCTCCCCTTTTATAGATCAAGGGGGTGGCTTTTACAAGGATGAGGGCTTTATCTAATCTTGTGGTTCATGTCTACCCAGCCTAGTCCTTCATTCTGATGAGTGCTAAGAAAGATAAGTGTCTACAACACTATTGATGTCCCTGTAGTGTGTCAGGTTGATTACAGAATGTTATCCTGCTTAGGGTATGGGCTGTAGTACAGTGGTTTTGACTTATTAGCCTTTCCCAGCCTTGCTCCGCACGTCTTCTGGTTCTTGTGAGTCTTCATCGGAGTGTCGAGGGGTCGGGGTCCGGAGTAACGCTGAGGTCAAGGCCTTCTGGCTTTGGACCTAAGGGGTCAGGAAGCGGGCGCTGCTCCCTTAGGTCTACAGCGTGGTGACGGAATTCCCGTTGTTCGTGGAGATAGCAAATCTTCTTCTGGAGTGTAGCGGTTGTCGTATATCTTCGTCGAGTTCCATGTCCCAGGTCTGAAGGTGGCGCCTACAATTCTACAGGGTGAGGAGCACGCACCTATACAACCTTTCGGGCCCTACTGCGCCCGGAAGGGTCTAAAGCACCTGTCCCATCCTCCCCTAGCAGTACTTTTCCTACCAGGGCATAGGGTATGGTTCTTGGAGCCATGGTTGACCCGAACGTCTCTATCATCCTTGTCGTCGGGCGAAGCGGAGACCAATCCCTATCTCCTGGGTGAGACCGACCCTACCCCTCTGGGGTCAGGCGAGGCGGAAACTATCCCTCAGCCCTCGGGCGAGACCAAGCCCGCCCTAAAGGCATCGAGCGAGACAGAGACTAGCCCTGAGTCCCTCGGGCGAGGCAGAGCCACCTCAGAGGTGTCGGGCGAGACGGAGACTAATCCTCGGCCCTTAGGCGAGACTGAGCCCACCCCAAAGGCATCAAGCGAGATGGAACCAAGCTCCTATTACCCCAGTAAGGGGTGAAGCAACGCTCTTGTGCATCCAGAAGTTTTTAACGTTCGGTGGTTATTGGTTCCACCTTCTGAGGTACCCCAGTATTAGGTCCCTGACACCAACCAAATAGACCCAAGAACTATATGGACTGACCGCTAAAAGTCTATAGTCGGTCACCAGCTGACCTATGCTGGACCCCCATGAACAGGAAGCTAGGGCCCCACTTGGACTTGCTCGTTAAATAGCTCACTGAGCACCATGTTTCGTCCATCACAAAGATGAGCCGACCCTCGACCAGACCCCTGCTACATGTGAGGGCTCGAGGAAAGTTGGACCCACAAGGAGACCGAACGCGCGGTCGTAGTACGACGATGGACCGATTGGATCCTAGGGATTGGAATCAAGAAAATTCTTTCTGACCTCCCGAATCCTATGGTTACATGCCCCCAAGAAGACCAATCATGACAAAAGAGAACCACCACCCTACCAGGACATGCCATGGGCTACAAAAAGAAGGCCAAGGACCTTAGAGTCCTCCCATCTAGAAAAGCCTCCAAAGGAGTATTCTACTCCTCCACAGGCTCGGGGGCTACTGTCGGGTACTGATATTAGGGATATCCAAAGCAAGGAAGTTAGCGCCCATGCTGACTTCCCCGGATGGGGCAAGACATATTAAAAAGTCTCGCCCAACCCCAAGGCCGTGGGCTCTGTCTCGCTCGACCTCAAGGCCATGGGCGTCTCGCCCAAGGCCGTGGTCTCTGTCTCACCTGACCTTGAGGCCACGGGCTCCGTCTCGCCTAACCTTGAGGCCACAGGCTCCGTCTCGCCTGACCCCTTGGGTGTAGGCTTCATCTCGCCCAACCCTAAGGACGCAGGTTCCGTCTCGTCCGACAGAGACCCATATCACTACCAACCACTATAGGTCCAAGTGTATGGGCATGGGTCAAAACTCTGACACCAGGGAAGAGACTGGCATGCCTCAATGTAACTCATGGCCATAACAGGCCATACCTGAGGATTCACATCAAGAACAGTGTTGAGCGTGCTGGTGCTGTTCTGCCTAACCCTCATATGAATGTTGATAGGTGAGTTAGTTCACCACGATGTCCGCTGAAACAGAATGGAATGCCATGACTGATAGATGATGCCTGCACATGGTGCCAGTGATGAATAGGGCCGAGATGTGGAGCCATCCCTATTGACATCTATAGGATCGACGGGACCCGCATGAAGGAGAAGAAGGACCCAGCGATCCTAGAAGCATTCTTCTCTCTCTCGTTCTCCTTTTCCTCCGCTGTAACCCACGCTTTCCCTTCACCTATAAAAGAGAAAGTAGGGCACCCCATGAAGAGAGAGATAGATTCATATGAGACCAAACCATGAGATAAAAACACAAGAGCACGACATGAGCACACGGCTGAGCAGCGATCGAGCTCTCAGCACCCGTTAACTCCTTTCACCAGAGACTTGGGATCCTTTCCCTCTCTCGCCGATTTGTAACCCCTACTGCAAACCAAGTGCCAGCAACACGAGCAGCAGCAAACTGGACATAGAGATGTTTCGCCCAAACTAGTATAAACCTTGTATCCTTCGAGCACACCATCTGAGCCAGACACGCAAATACAAATTTACTCATCGGTGGTCCAAAAACACCGACACTCAGCTTCTTGTAAGAGTGCCATGGCACTTGCCATATCCACATCAGGCGGCCTATGTAGAACAATTCTAGACCTAATGTCCTCCCTAAGCCCAGCAAGAAAATGAGTGACAAAATATGTTTCATTATAATTTGGGTTATAAAGCAGAAGATTGTGGGCAACCTGCTCAAACTCTGTAATGAACTTTGATACTGAACTCGACTGCACCAGGGCTTCGAACTGCTTTAGAATGAGAGGGTACTAGTCCTTGTCAAATCTTGCCAACACTAGTTTACAAAGAGTGGCCCAATCAAAAATCCATTCACGTCGCTCAATTGTGTGTAACCAAGTCTTGGCAGTACCAATGAAATTTAGGGCGGCGAAGCACGTCTTCAGCGTCGGATGCACATCATATACCTTGAAATACATGGTATAGTGATCTTGCCATAAGCATGGGTTCGACCCATCAAATTTGGGAAACTCTAGTTTGGGGAAATGAGGTGGGTGTAAAGAAGCATCAACATGCAGCTGTGAATCAATGGGTGTACCCTTATTGCAGTACTGTGGCCAACTTCCTTGGAACTCACCGCAGTGTTCGCCATGCCCCATGGGCCACTCCGTGTCCACCATAGGTGAGTGTGAGGACATCGTCAAAGTAAGGTTCAAATCCAGCGCTCGTGTGACAGGCGACACGAGGGTGGAAATCGAAGGAATCACACCTAGAATGCCTGGTCCTAGAGTCAATCTAGTGGTAACCGCAACCCGTGGCACCTTCGAGGGGTCGATATGCCTGGTGGTGACCGTAGCCCATGGTGCCTCCAAGGAATCAACATGACGAACCAAGTTATCGATGTGGGTCATGGCGTCGCGGATGAAAGTCATCATTGCCTCCAACTAGTCATGCAAATCACCGAGCAGCGTCTTGATGGAGGTCTGTCGATGCCCCATCCCATTGATGGAGTCAAGCGTCTACCGCATCATCTCTTAGAGACCCATGAACTGCTTCGCCATGTCGCTGAATGCGTCTAATTGCTTGGCGGAGAGTGTAACACCCTAGGTGTTAAGCATGCATTGGCATTGGCATTGCATGAGCACAAGCATCATTGATCATTCATGAGCATGAGCATCTCAAATTTTATTTCTATGATTGCTTATATCACATGTGTTTGTTACTAAATGCTTTACATATGCTCGAATTTGCATGTGACCAGTGTATAAAATGATTGTGGGACCTTAGGAGTAATTTAAACATGTTTAGAATGTCACATAGAACAACTTTGGTATTCATGACTTGGACCCATTTGGCCTCTAAGTCATGGTTATAGTGTAAGCTATCATTTTCAAGTTGTGTATTTGACCTCAGTTGAACTATAGCATAGAGTGTTTGAATGGCAGTGCACCCTTAAGCAAAGTTGTAGTACTTGACTTGAGTAACAACTTTTATTTTTGGGCCAAGACCTAATTCAGTGCATAGCATGCTCAAAAATAGCTCACAAGTAGCAAGAAATGTTGTTTTGGACTTGCTAAAAAATTTCTAGTCTTAGTGTTGTTTATAGTTTCAATGTACCTCACTTGGGAGCATTGTAACTGGCTAACCATTGAGAATTTGGGGAGGCTTCTTAAAGCAAGTTTGTTGATTACATGTAGCTCTACAATTTCTATTCAGGGAATTTTTGCTAACTCTAACTGGTTTGGGAGATATAGGGGATCAAAGTCGCTCTGTCAGTCGTGTCATCGGGGCTTGATGGCCGCGGACGCCGCGCCGTCAGTGGCCAGCTAGGGGTAGGCCAGGCATGCCGCTTGGTGGCCAAACGCTGGCGCCGGCCCAGCCGATCAGGTCAGCATGGAGGGATAAGTTGCGTGCCTCTACTGCTCGCTTCATTTCACTCTCGCACCGCGCTCTCTCTCGCCCACACCTGAGCAAAGCGAAGCACCATGCCGCCACACCATCGCCGTCGCTCCACAATGCCCGCTCGCCACAGTTGCTGCACCACCGCCCAATCTAGCTCGCCCGTAGCTCCACCATCGTCACCTCTTCCACACCAACCTGCTAGCCCCTCTTACCAAGCTAGGGTAAGGGCGTATTTCGCTTCGCCGCCATCGCACCATCACTGGAGTGCCGCCGCGCTCCCGGCTCACCATGGCCCGACCATTCCACTACACCACACGCCTCCATCTCCTTTGGTCTAGCACCCCATTAGAGTCTTATAGCATAGGCCAAATATGGGGATGACGCCACCGCGTGTCGGTGCCAGAATGGGTCATCGCTCTACGCATGGCCGCCATTGCCTTCGTGGCACTGAAGCTCATCGCCGTTGCGCTAGTCAACCATATCCCTCTGTCCTCTCGTGTCTTCAGTAGGGTAACCCTAGGTCTAGTTAATGGCATGATGGATACCTCTCTCCCGCCGCCATCTTGTTGGAATGGTGCGAGCACCGCTATGCACTGAGCGCCGTCGCGCGGCCACGCACGTGGACCAAGCTCATCGTCACATCACCGGAACCCTAGTCACCTAGGTTAGCTCTAATAGGTTACCACAAAGCTATAGAGCACCTCACCGAAGCTTATGGTGGCTGGAGCATGCCGGCATACCACCACGCGACCTCCGTCGTCCACCATTATCGTCGGCAAGCTACTTCCGGTGAGCTTCCGGGCAAACTGAGCACACCTACCGACGCGGCTCGACGTGTAGAGTGCAGCGGTGTAGATGCTACCATCGAAAACCTCACCGAAGGTGAACTCTCACCGGTCAACCACCGTGCTCTACTTATGTGTATCTGACGTGCGGGTCCCACTGACTTCGGGCCCTAGCTATCAGTCTGTGATGGTTTGAATTTCTGATTTATGTTTTCACATTTGAATGCTTGTTTCAAAAATTCATATCTCAAGCTAGGAGAGTCCAATTTTGGTGAACCAAATTTTGTTGGATTCCTCATGAAGTGTAGTATTTGATAAAAATATCAAATGCACTATTTCTGATATTTTTCTAGGAGAATTAAATTGAGCTAAATAAGTGCTTTTAAATTGTTTGCAATCTTGTAAAATACATAACTTGAGCTAGGAAAGTGATAAAATTGTGATTCTAATTTTGCTGATCTTGTATTGACATGATCTAGCTAGGAAAAATACTAAACTTGCAGTGGTCATACTTTGGATGTGGTGTTCTTATTTAATCCTTAATAAATGCTAGTTTCACGTGAAAATAAATAAGGTAAAAATACATAACTTGGGCTCATGCAAATTTTTGTACAATGTTCATGTGTTATGGTGAAGTTAAGAAAAATATTAAATCTATTGCTTGACACTTTTCAATAGGGGTAACTATTTTTACTAAAATAAACCTTGCTAGCTTGTTATTTTTGTAGAGGATGTTATACATGTTTAAATGGTATGAAATTTATACATTAGCCTATTGGGAGCACTTGGAAGCTACTATAATTTTCTGAGAATTTACTGTGCATATTTGTTATATGTTTGTTATTTTACCTAATTATCTAATTAAATTAATAAAGGCATTTACATAAATAAATTGGGCTTGACTATTATGTTTTCTAGAGTGTAATTGAGGTCTATGAACTGTTGGTACATTGGTGATGTCCAATTTTGAATACTTATATGCAGTGAAAATATTATTGCTCTATAATTCCATCATAGAGGTTGTTTTGGACAGATTATGTCACTTGGTGAATTGCATTGGCAAGATGAGATTTTTTGTAAAAATAGTTAATAAAAAAAGTTGTAGAGAACTTCTTTATCTAGCTTGTGTCAAAATTTTAGGACAATAGATCAAATGGTTTATGAGTTATGGCTGTTAGTTGTTGGTCTCCCAAAATGCTTACTCTCTGGAATTTATGGATAGACCTTGGAAGTTTACCTGTTTTGACTAGGATAGAGATTGAATCCGCTTTTGGTTATTGAATGAAAGTTGTAGGCAATTTCATAAGCTTTCCAGAAAGCCCTAGATCAGAGCATTTGGTTGAGTAAAACTCTAGTTATGATCTAAACTTGTAGCTGCTGTGTTGTGTTCCAGAAATAGACTTAGTGTGGATTCTTGAAAATTCTAGAGAAGAGATATGCACCTACTCAGTAAATAAGAATTCAACTTGATTATCATCTAAGTAACTTAATATAATCATCAGCATAGAATCATGCACGTTCTCATGTCATATCATTCACAATTCTTCTTATGCATCCATGATACTTACTTTATGCATATGCATGCAATAGGTGCAGCGGAAGAAATCATGTTGGTGGAACTCGAAGCCGATCCGCAAGAGGAGAACTAAGAAGCTCAGCACCAAGAAGCTCCAGGTGAAGGTGAGCCTGAAGTTGATCATCTCCAAGAGTGCCCTGACCACCAGCCGGCCACATTTGTGAAAGGCAAGCCCCGGAGCATTCTAAGGTGCCCATGTTTTATAAAATATTGCTTGAGTCATTTATGTTTGATGCATTATGTTATAAAAGTTGATTAGAACCACTTGCTGCATATACTTTCCTTGTCCAAAAATATCTATCTTGAATCGTATGTAGATCTAGGATCGACCTTTATGCTTAGCCATGCTTAGACCGATAGAAGTCGGGTAATTTCCTGTCACCTATGAGCTATAGGTGGTGACTTGATCATGGTTGACTATATTGTGCTATCTGGAACATAACCTAGTGATGTTGAACAATTGGAGACTAGATGGAATCTTATATGTTAGGTGTGGTGACTTATAGTGATTCCGTCTGTGTCGTTTAAGGACCGGCCATTGAAGGCCCTCTTGTCATGTTGAACGCATGCCTCTCACATAGTTGGCCAGATAAGTCGTTCCGACTGCGAAGCCGAGTAGCTCAACTCAGGTCAGGGACACGAGTAGTTAAAGTGCATACCCTAGAGGCAGTAAGGATGTGCGGAGAGCCAATGGCGTGAGTCCAAGGGCGAGTTTGAGTCCCGAGCCTCCTGGCAGATTGGTAGTATCTTTGAGAGTGCGGCACTGGTCTTACCCACGAATTGGACCTGAGTTGTACCAAAGGTGACCCGATGCGATCCTGATAGGGGAAGTATGTGTGTGTGTGTGTGTGTTAGGAATAATTCCCCAGCTGAGTAGAAATCGATTCAAATCGCCGTCTCTCCCGGATAGTGAGAACTTGGCATGAGCCCCCTTCATCGTAGTAATTGATGAAAGTGTTGGTTATGTGGGTTATGAAAATGCTCAACTTGATTGGTTACTATTTTGATGGTTTAATGGTACACAACATGTTTGGCATAGGATAGATGCTAATCTAGAATGGGACAGGAATAATAAACTTGTTATTTTAAAGATAAAAGATACTAGATAAATATTGGCTTGTAAGCAAAGAATGTGAACCAGCTCCACTTATAAGCCTTGCATGATCCTTGGTGTCTCTTATTTTTGGTTTATGACGGGTAAGTCTAGCTGAGTACCTTCTCGTACTTAAAGTTTATATCCCTATTGTTGTAAATAACGTGATGTACCACGACTACTGTAAGCACTGCTTTGCTCCTGCAGTGGATGAGGAATAGGACCATGGGCATGGTCATTATATATATCATCTCACCCTTGTGCTTTCGTTGGAGATGACTATGAAAACTGGCTATGTATCTAAACTACTGTTGATGTCGTTCAAAACTATGTTGCTTTCGCTACTGTTAAACTGATGTTGTAATAACTGTGTTGGAACTCCGATGTATGACAAACTATTTGTGAACTTGTTATAATATGTGGCTTGTATGTTGAATCATGTACGATCTTGGCTTGTATGTTGGTTGATTCGAGATCCTTTGTGATACTCGACGGACTACTGGATTTATATGGGCTCAAGTATGATGGTTTGACTACCTCGGTGGTTGCTATTGTACGTGTGCTCTTATAAATTGGACGGTTCTGTTACAGAGAGCTCCTCCAACGACGCGGCCATCTTCTCTTGAATCTTCATCGTCTTGCGACTCGGCGACGGGACGAGGAAATGATTGGGGAGAAAAAAATTCCGCCCAATCAACGGCTCTGGATACCAATTGTCAGGGTCCGGATGTATCCTTGACGATAACTGAGTGGAATTGGAAGGGTTTGGGAGGAATTCGGGGTAGGATCAGCAAGAATAGAGGGTTCAGAGTTCAGAACGAAAGCATTTGGGGGGAAATAGACGGAGGACAGGTTTCATTCAGAAACAGAATTCGGTTACAAGGCTTGATGCCGACTCCAACTCCCAGCCAGTACTTATAGTAGCAATTACAAGGCCTTGGGCCTAAGACGAAATCATCTAACACAACGCTCAGCCCAGCTAGCCATTTTTTCACGCCCTCTGTCTGTATGGCGGTGTTTCCCCCTATTGTCGGACGAGCGTCAGACTTATGCTGCTGCTTACTCAGGGTTCTGACAGTCAGGTTAGAAGAGGCTTATTGAAAATGCTAAAAAGCAATGACTTGAGTCACAGTTGAAATTAGTTCGTGAGTCATCACTATCTCCGAGCACTCGAAGCATTCATCGAGGCTTATTGAAAATGCTAAAAAGCAATGACTTGAGTCACAGTTGATATTAGTTCGTGAGTCATCACTATCTCCGAGCACTCGAAGCATTCATCGTTCCATGGAAAGATCACTACAGCAACCAACAATGAACATGAACAGAACGAATAAAGGGAATACCATGATTATCCATTGGCCACATAGCTCATTACATTACACACCACAGATTACGAATAACTCGATAGTTCAAGTAACTACAGAGCACAAGCTTTACTCAAATTATATAGGAAGAGGGGAGGCAGACAGCTCAAAAATTACATCGTCACACAGCATAACACTGAGAAGCCAACTTCAGAGTCTCGACATCCTCTCAACATCCAGACGAAGGGCACGCTACTCACTCATGTTGCCATCACCACGGGCCTCTTGTGGTCCTGCAGGAGCTGCCGAAGCTGCTGGTACCCATGGCGGTAGTGATCAAGCGAGAAGCACAGCTGCCTGATCGCCTCACGCTTCCCCTCTGCGCTGTCAGATATAATAAGCTTCTGCTTCTCAACCTCTTCCTCGAGCTCACACACGCGTGAGCGCAGGCCTGACACGTCTTTCCGTGCAATATCTGCCTCTTCGATCAGCTTGACATGCTCCAGGTGCAGCTGATGCAAGTGGTTGTCCATCTCCTTCAGCTTTTCATCACGAGTAGTGACATCAATCAGCAGAACGGATACCTTGTTTTCAACTGCAGCCTTCTCTGAAGACAGCAGCTCGATCTCCGTCTTAAGATGGGCGACGGCTTGAATCAGTTGAGACAAATGTTTCTCACTCTCAAGGGATGCTTCTGCTTTCTCCACGTGAAGTTGTTCAAGCTGTGCCTCTGTGGCTGTCAACTTGCCCTCAAGGGAAGCAACCAAGGAATTTAGGTCACTGGTTGCCTGTTCCACATCCTTCATACGATTCTGAAGTTCTGCTTTCTCTTGAAGAGCTTTTTCTAGGTCCTCTTTCAGGTCCTTAATTGTAGCTTGTAGCTCCCTAGCCACAGCCCTTGAATCCTCCAACTGCCTACGAACTTGCTCCAACTCCATAGCACGTTCCTCAAGTACACCCTTCTCATTTGAATCATTTTCCAATCTTGCTTGCAGATCCTTGATTATTTCTTGTAGCTTTATAATCTCTGCAGAAGAATCGTCTAAGTTATTAGAAACTTGTTCAAGCTCCTTTACCTGGGCCTCAAGCTGCAATTTCTCTCCTGTAACTTCTGTTAGGTTCCGTTCAAAATTCTTAACAACTTCCTGGAGCCTTTCAATTTCAGATTCAAGAGCGGATTTCTCATGGAAATACTTTTCAGAAACTTGCTCAACCTCCTGCTTGCACTTCTCAATCTCATGGTCACGGTGCACTAATTGGGCTTCAAAATGTTTTGTAGTCGAGGCCATGTCTCGTTTTAGATCCTCGATATCATTCTTGCTTGCCAGAATTGCAGCTAACAAGTCTTCCTTTTCATTGCTAACTTGTTTGAGACTCCCTTCAAGTTTTTCACATTGGCAGTGCATGTTCTTTACCTCAAGTGCCTCAATTTGTTGCCTTGCTTCCTGAATCTCATCTTCTAGCTCAGTAATCCGTCCATCCATTATATAAGAAATCCCATTGCCATTTTCTTCACTTGCCTCATCAACCTCTGAATCAGAATCTGAAGAAGATGATGATGATCCATCACTCCCCTTCTTGGAAATGTCTGAGGTTCCACCAGAACCAAGGAACACATCAAAGCCAACTGCTCTTGTTTTGCGATTCGGTTTTGCTGTGTTCTGTTCCATGTTAGGCTCTGGAGATGGTGTGTTAGGCTCTGGAGATGGTGAAATTGATTGTGTCTCGGAATCAGTTTCGGATATACCAGAGCCTTGAGACTGCAGTGCAAGACCCTTGCGCAATTCCCCAGTCACGTTGTCATAACGCTCAGCAAGAGCACGGTACATACGATAGAAGTTCTCAACATGATTTACAAGCAGAGGCCTTCTTTGGAAATACATCTCAGCCTTCTTTGCAAAAGAATCACCTTCATCCTCTATGAGCTTCAGCATCTCTTTAACTTGTTTATCCATCTCTATTCATTCAGAAAAGAAAAAGTCAGGAAAGTTTGTGCCATTATTATACTGCAGGATACATGAACATTGAACAAGTTACTGCAGATTGCTCTTCCTGTCAAATAACAGAAGTGTCAGTACATGCTGTCATTCAATAAAAAACAGAGTTGTTACCTTCCAAATTCTCAGCTAGCCATTTGGAGTTCTTTGGGCTAATATGGCTGTCCCACCACCATGAATGGGACTTTCTCGTTTGCATTCTATGCATGCGCTTCATTGTCACCAAAATAAGATCTCGTAGTTGACCTGATCATGATTGACGGTGAACATAAGAACAAGTGGGCTAGTCTTAGTATTATTATTGACAGAGTAAAAATTTTCAATGTCACCACTAAAGAACTGTTAGAATAATGGTGACAGTAAACAAGAAACAGCAACCAGTAACATCGCTCACAGATAAAGAAAAAACACAGAGTGCGCAAAAGCCGTGCATGGCATGAGGTTAACAACGATGGATCAACTTGCAATCATATGGGTAGGAAGCAGATCTTCTACTGCCTACATGTAGAACAGTACTGCATGCGTATATTAGAGGAGGATGAAAAGGGCTCAGCATATCAACCTCCAAAATGCAGGGACCAAAACATTGATTGGTTAACAAAGAGATGGGAACAATCATATCTTTCATCACTTATGACTTTATCAGCTAACCAATCAGCGATGGCTTTCCAGAAAGCTCAGGACCAGAAAATTGATCAGCATCAGCAACCCAAGGTGGAATTGGGGAACAAAGTAAAAATTCACTGTGACGATACAACTGTACCTCGTTTTAAGTCATTGATGTGCGAAAAGAACACAAGTACATTCTTTTATGAATGATGTAACAGCTTTAGACTAATGAGTATGGGCCATTTAGTGCTTATTGTACACATTTAGCTGCCATGAAAAAAATGATCAAATAAACATCTAGTTTGACACAGATTGCCTACCTCACCGACCTATAAGTGAGGTGTTTTTAGATAATGATAAGTAAGGTGGTTGCATAAAACTACTATGCCTTCTCAAGGTAAACTAAACAGATTTGAGATGGACTAATGTCTAACATGAAGTACGTCAATCTCTTTGGCTCGAATATTAGTTGGGAAACTCATTCATGGAGCAGGCAGTCAGGTACAGCTATGACTTGGCTATCACACACCACAGCACAAAAGATGTCGCAGCTACTCCTCCCATCGGTCCCTTGTTAGGTAAGAGCTTAATTCAATGGATAATGGACTTGAATAAACTTACACAGCCAAGATAAATTGACAGAAAAATTGCTCTGTCCCTGGGATCAGAATTTCAGGGCCCAGCTGAAACTTGCAGTACCAGTGGACCACAAGCTCTTCAGTTATTGTCAACCTATATCTAACCCAATCATTGAGTGAGGACTGAGACTAGTCAATTTAGTAAAAATAATAATAATTGTTTGTGATCCACGTAACATGGCTGGCCCCCAGCTTACACCTAGATGGACACATGCAGGCATCGAGTGAGGGGCAGAGGGGCCATCACAGTAGGAATAATCTAGTACATTCTGATGTCAACTACGGGTTTGAAGAAAGGCCAGGAGTGATACACCTATCTTGTATCTCTGGAAATTGTACATTGTTTATTCATTTCTTGAAGGTTATTTGTCATGCATGTGGAGATGGCAATAATTGAAGAACACAGCTAGGCACTTAGGATAAGTAAAAATATCTGTAGGAAATTATGTAATATACAAGGGCGAGGACCTTGCACATAGATTTAAGAAGCCCAAAGTATCAGTAAATGCTTCAAAATTTGGAAGAAAACTCATTCATACAGTTAAATTTCCCAAAGTTAATGGTTATAAAAGGATCCGATCTGATATGAGTAAATCTAAAACAATTTACTGGTCTCCTGACAAAACAGCTGTGAATAGGCACATGCACCAGCTAGGATGGTCACCCTACGCGTGCTCTAGAGGAAAAAAAAATATCGAAGCACATCCAAACAAATTTTGAAAAAAAAAAAATCTGCCCTCCATCAGACTGATCTCCCCTAGAAGTCCCCATCTGCCCATCGCACCGCAGGAAACAAGTTCAAAATGGGCTGCACGTACCACGACTCGCTATGAGTCTTGCAGCTTCAGGGAGATACTACAGACTCCAGAGGATTTGTAATGGTGACATGTAGCTCGAAGCAAGTTTTCCACATAGAACGGATTACGAAAGCTCAGTATAATGAATGAGCCGAGTACTCTGGTGACCGATGGCCAGCTGAAAGGGACGGGGATTTAAGAGGTTAATCTAAACCGAGGAAAAGTCAATCGACAAACCAACCACACCAGCGCTCCAAAACGCCTGAAATCAGCATGCCCTGTTTCCAGAGCGCCATGAGCGTGGCATAACACTAAGCGACAGTGCTCCACTACAAGGCCCCATGGGAGGTGGGGGAAAAAATTCGAAATCTCAGAAAAGTCACGACAGGCCCTACGGTTTTACGAGGCACGAGTATCATTCAGCGCGGAATTCATCTCCCTGCTGGTTGCGGACTTCCGGTGATCTTCCGGGGGAACCCGAAACATTCTGATCAAGACTCCAGAAAACTCAAACAGTAACGGAACAGAGAAGAGCACACATATCTAGTCTAGACTCTAGAGAGACGAAACCGCGGCACCAGGAGGAAGACGCGCGGCGCGAGAGGGGTGGGAGAGCTTACTGAGGAGGAGATGGATCCAGGTGGTCTTCTTCTTCGGCCGCCCGGAGACGAAGCGCAGGCCAGAGCGATTAGGCCTGAAATGACACCCGCCCGGTGGTGGTGCTGGAGAGTGAAGGGCTCTTTAAACCGCGGGGACGACGGGCCCGGGGCGCCGAAATGACGGTGCTGCCCTCGGTCAGTGGCTGGTGGGATGGTGATGAGCTGGACGCGTTTAGGCCCCGGTCCTCGTGGCAGTGGCAGGTAAATAATACTCTACCAGGGTGGTTACAGGTTACGCTGCTATTGATTAATGATTAATCCGTGTCCAAGACACCTGGGTTGGGAGGCGGGACCCACGCGGCGCGGCCGCGGGGTTTGAATTTTGGCCGCAATGATATTTGTATGTATGCTTCGCTAGCATTTGTTTCGAGGGAAAAAAACAACGGTAAAATGATGTTTCATAAAAGCTGTTTAGCTAGTACTTTTGAATTTGAAGGAAAGGGGAGTTCAAATGATTCCTATGGGAAAAAAAGAGAGAAATCTAACTACACTTAGTCGAAACTTGGTGGTCATTGTTTTTATTCATGGGGCGTGTTTTGTTCCCAGAGTTCTCCAAATCTCGTCATACCTTCGACGCCCCACTTTTGATTGATGTTTGATTGGTTCCCAGACCTCTAATACCGCCACAGTTTCCCAACAGCACGTAAGTAGTTTGCGACGCCTCAGCTTGCCAAATCTTCGGCGGCTGATTTCAGCGCCGCACTTTAAGCGAGCCTTAAAGTTGTGGCGTCTTGCGGCAACAGGCCAAACAGGCCCATGCTCTTACTGCATATGTATGACACCTCTCAGTTTTCTCGCTTTGAGCATGCTCTAGTAGTTTAGGGCGACGATAGGTTTAATTTAGCCGTAGTGTAGGGTCTGTCCGTGCCCGGTGGCAACCTCACCTGGTTATGTTTGAGAAAGAGCAGCGCGCAGTGGTTGAGGACATGTGAGAATTAAGATATAATATACACGGTTTAATAGAACCATGGAGTATAGTTTATAGCATCTTTATCAAATGGAAAAAAAACATGATATAGTAGGCATTGGACAAACTCAAGGTATGACAATAGCCCCACCTTACCATACCGAGAGCTCCACCACTCAGAATGAGACAAAACACGAGTAAAGTGGAGACGAGGCACACTGAGCATAGAAGTTGTGATTCCGATATGAGGTTGAAGAAACACATCAAATATTAGCTTGATATGAGCACCCAATTAAAAAAAACACAATGTTTTTTGTACACCCAAGCTTGATATGAGCTATACTTTGTTAGCTCAGATCAAGCTTTGAGTACACATACTTTGTAGCTTTGAGGACACATACTTTGTAGTTTCATATTAAAAATGAAGCAAAATACTCCTAACAAATTCTGAACGGAGAGAATAGAAGTAATTGGATGATATGCAGCTCGTTTTGAGTGTGTGTTTTTTTAGATATATGTTTACCGCGACTATGATGTTGGTGACATGCTGTCCACGTACGTGTGATTATATATATATATATATATATATATATATATATATATATATATATATATATATATATATATTGGCCCCGTTCGGCTCGCTAAAACTTGGCTGAAACTGGCTGAAAAACACTGTTCTGGCTAAATTATTGTGAGAGAAAAATACTGTTCCGACTTAAAAAATAAGCCGAACAAGCTAATTTTAAGGTAACCCGAACGGGGGAGTCATTGACCATGCACGCGTAACCAAAGGTGCTTGGAGATCCAAATGTGAATGCATGGTTGGACCTAGGGGTGGTTTTTCAAAGCTTGCAAAATTAATACTCCAATATTGTGCAACCTCACTTTTATACGACGTTCTCCGATATTGTTTTATTTATCTTTTCTTTTTTGTTGCGACTTGCGGAGGACTTGTACGTAAAGCCAACTAATTTGTTTGATCGCATGTTGTTTTGTGTCATAACACGGCGGAAGAGAATATGAAATGTTACTTATTCGTTGGATGCCACGCACTTAGCTTGTAATTTTAGGGAACAATATACTTGGCTCGAAGTCATTTCTATTTGCTTGCCGATTTGAACACAAACATATAGCGTCGCGGAGGGCGTTTATTACTGATATCTTGGATAACGACGTGCACGCAGTCTTTGTACGAAGTGTTGGCATAAAGCTATTACGGTTAACTTTTTTTTACTCCATGAAACCAACTGACGTCATCAATTTAGTGAGCAAGGGAAAACGGAACTGAAGAAGATACCAGCGTCTGTATGTCTCTCGACTTCTCGAGGTCGACTGGTCGAGGTACGTCACTGTCCTACAGTGATACTAGTGTTGGTAAAGTGAGGGAGCACACGAAGCACGTTGTGATGGGCGACAGGTTGGCCGCGTATATACATTATATACCCGTATAGATACACAACAAAACGTATAGCGCAACAGCCAAAGAAAAGATTTATTACTGACGCGCGGCAACGACTACGTACGTACTCGGGCCACTGGGCTACTCACACGGTGGATACATACCACGGCTACTCTCGGCTAGGGAACACCAGGGGTAGTTTCGGAAACGCTCGGAGTTCTGGTGGGGCCTCCGCGCGTCGTACTACTGGCGCAGGCGCGGGAGAGGTAGCGGGTGGGGCCCGCATGCGGCGGGTATATATAAAATAAACGGCCGGCGGGATATTTCGAGATCCACCGTGGCGGGAGACGATGAGCAAGCAGCGGGCAGGTGTCATTTCTGATAAAATATTACATCTACATGGCGAGGACTTTTCGCTTCAACCTATCAGCCGACGGGGTTTTTATATCACCACTTCACTGGCTGCTGCGATGCGAACGAAGACGATGCCCGTGCCCGTGCCCGTGCCCGTGCCCGGGCTTGGAAATCCCAAGGCAACAGAGAAGCGTGAAGCGTGGGCCGTGCGTTAGGTTCGGATGCGGTTTCTTTCGTCCGGTACCGGCTCGGCGGCTCCGTGCTTCCGTAGGGCTAGGAGGGCAGGGTACAGCTGCTGCAAGTCGGCAGTTCATTTTCATTCGTTCGTGGATAAAGCGAGCCTGCGCCCTCCCAGTTGGAAATTGTCACAAGCGTCGAAAGGAAGACACGGCCGCACAGGGAAAAAAATTCGGTGGATACTATATCCATCTAGACTCCACGTATACCGCGGCTCGATGGTTGACACCTGTGCATCCAGACTCCGTGTATCCATCTGCTCCGCTCGGCTCGTGGTTGGAGAATTGAGGTCGCGGTCAAACACACAATCCACTGTTCACATCCCACACGCACCAGCCAGATCGTCCGTCGTTGCCGTACAAACGAGTACCAAAGCTGTGTCCTCCATCGAGCGGCGGTATACATGGGTATCCACCGAAATTTTTTTTCCATGCTACTGCTCCTACTCCTGCACGCGCGGCGCGGTGCAGATTGGCGCACGTGTTTAACCTTAGGTCTAGTGACGCATACGTAATGGGTTTGGGTAGTTAGAGCAGCTGGCAAAAAAAGTAGTGCCGGGTTCCGAGTTCCGACGGTACGTCATTTTTTTCGTCTCCTCCACCGAGAGCCTGTTTAGTTCCCTTTCATTTTACAAAATTTTTCAAGATTTTCCATCACATCAAATCTTTGGACACATGAAGCATTAAATATAAATAAAAAATAAAACTAATTATACAGTTTAGACGAAATTCACGAGACGAATCTTTTAAGTCTAATTAGACTATGATTGAACACTAATTACTAAATAACAACAAAAGTGCTACAGTACCATTTCAAAAAAAAAAAAACGCCAACTAAACACTACCCAAATGTCCAAAACTAACACGCGGCACATGACGCCCCACGCTCCACGTCCCCAGGCATATATGGGAAATGGGATACGACTCGTGTCAAACGTGACTGGCAGAAGCAAACTGGAAATTAGTAATTTGCACGCGACTGGCTGGAAGGCCTTGGGCCTATGTGACTGTACGTGGCAGCCTCTTTCTAGGCCCGTTATCTCTACACTACACCTTTTCTCAAAAAAAAAAAAAAAAAAAAAAAAAAAAAAAAAAAAACTCTACACTACACCTGCCCACTAAACTCCTTGCTTGCTTCGCGCCGTCTGCTGCTCCACCCTTCACCAAGACACGCCACGCTCCACGACCGCGCTCATACCGTCATGCGGGCTTCCGCGGCGCGTGACGTAACATTTCTCTCACGACATCAACACCGGAAATGGCACTCCTTGACGATGAACTTAAACTCATGGACTTGCCAGTTGCTACCAAAGAAACTAAGATACCATTACCGGAGAACTGTACAATCAGCAGTCAGTGTCGAGGGACAGCGCCAAGACCACGAACGCCAACTGTCGTCGCTGACCAGAGCCGGTGCGTGGTGACCACGAGAGCACGACACGCGCGCCTCACGCCCATGTTGTACACTAGCACTCAGATGTAGTTGCAAATTGAGCAACACATGTTGTAACTTATATAAACACATCAAAGATCAATGAAAACGTTGTTGGCTCTCATTGACTTTTTCTACATGGTATCAGCAAGCTCGGGTTGAGCCCTCGCTGCATTGCCGTCTTCTTCCGCGGCTGTCGCCATGCCAACCATGGACGACAATCCCCTCTTCGGTCTTGGCTCTTCCGACTCCGACGACACCTCCGAAGTCTCCTTCACCTCCTCTGTCGGTGACGATCCCCCTGCCACCACGTCTCACACCGCAGTCCTTCAAACCGTCAACATCAAATCTCATATTCCCGTTGTTCTCGAGCTTGCCACGCCGAACTACGACGAATGGCGGTGCTTCTTCGACGCCTTCCTCGGCAAGTTCGGCCTCACCTCCCACGTCTCATCTCCGCCAACCGCCGACTAGCGCCATGATCCCGACTGGCGTGTGGTTGATCAGTGCATCTTGAGTTGGCTGTACAACTCCATCGCCAAGGACGTGCGCGACATCGTGCGCCATCCGAAGGCGACCGCGTACCGCGTCTGGGGCGCCATCCACGATCAATTCCGCGACAACGAGCTCCATCACGCTGTCTACATGGAGACGGAGTTCCGGAACATGGTCCAGGGCGATATGGACATCACCCAGTACACCGGACGACTCAAGCAGCTCGCGGATGCGCTCCGTGACGTCGGCCAGCCAGTGCGGGAGACGAGCCAAGTCCTGAACATGCTGCGCGGCCTGAGCTCCAAGTATCACCACGCCATCACCGCCATCACCGCCAAGCAGCTGCCGCACACCTTCCTCTCGGCGCGCTCATACCTTCTTCTGGAAGAGCGCTACGATAAGGAGCATGCCAAGACGGCGGCACAGCACGCTCTGCTCGCCACTGGTGGGCCTCGTCCCGCCGCACCCACCGCCACCGAAGGCGGATCAAGTTCTACTACGGCTGGCAACTCCGGCTCCACTGTGCCAACAACCGTCGCCAAGCCACCATCTACTGCTCACGGTGCGCCTAACCGCTACGACAACAGGCGTGGTCGTGGCCGCGGTCGTGGCTGCGGCTCATCTCCAGGCGGTTTCTCCTCCCCAAGGCCGCCAACGGCCTGGACGCCCGGATTCAATCCGTGGACTGGCATGGTGCAGGCATGGGCCATGCCATTCCGTGCCCCAGGAGCTGGCGTGCTCGGCTCGCGCCCCGCCACATCACCACACCGGGCTTACTTCGCCGGGTCTGGCGTCGCTCAGCCACCACCCTCCGTGGATCCGTGGAACCATCAGGCCTTGCTCGCCGCACTGAACGCGGCAAATTCCACAGCAGCTGCTCCTCAAGCGGCCGAATGGTTCATGGACACCGGCGCTTCTTCCCACATGTCTTCCAACGCTGGTAATCTCACCTCTTCCACCCCAATTTACAATTCCACTCCTATTGTCGTCGGCAACGGCGCCATGCTATCGGTGACTCATCGTGCTTCCACACATATCCCCACTGCTCAATCCCCACTTTCCCTCCCTAATGTTCTTCTCTCTCCATCACTTGTTAAGAATCTAATTTTAGTTCGTTCCTTAACTCGTGACAATAATGTCTCTGTGGAGTTTGACGCTTTTGGTTTCTCTGTCAAGGATCTTCCCACTCGTTCGGTGATCCTCCGTTGTAATAGCGACAGCGAGCTATACCCTCTGGACTCATCTACGTCGGAGGCCCTGACCGCCACCTCCACGCCCACTGTCGAGCTCTGGCATCAGCGTTTAGGCCACCCTGGACGGCACACGCTGTAGCAGACTCTTCCTTGCCTTGAGTTCATCTCCACCAAACCATCCACTTGTGAAGCCTGTCAGCTTGGCAAGCATGTGCGTTTACCTTTTTTAGACTCTACTTCAGTTAGCTATGTCCCATTTCAGATTATTCATGCTGATGTTTGGACCTCTCTAGTGTCTAGTTTCTCTGGCTTCAAGTATTACCTTGTGTTGATTGATGATCTTACACACTATGTCTGGACTTTTCCATTACGCAACAAGTCTGATGTTTTTCAGTGCCTCATTGCATTTCATGCTTACGTTCATACTCAGTTTCAGTTACCTATCATTGTATTCCAAACCGACAATGGGAAAGAGTTCGATAATTTAGCCTTTCGGCGTCATCTTGAACACCATGGTGCCACCTTGCGCCTGTCTTGTCCTTACACTTCATCTCAAAATGGCAAAGCCGAGCGCATCATTAGAACACTGAATGACTGCATTTCATAGTCTTCTCATTCATGCTGGCTTGCCTGATGCATATTGGGTGGAGGCGCTATCCACGGCAACCCATCTTCTGAATCGTCGTCCCTGTCGGGCTAGTGGTCAGACGACTCCATTTCAGCTTCTCCTCGGAGCACCACCATCCTACATTCATCTAAGGGTTTTCGGGTGCCTGTGCTATCCCAATCAGGCTTCAACAACACCGCATAAGCTCCACGCTCGATCCACGCCGTGTGTTCTTCTTGGTTACCCGGCTGATCACCGTGGATACCGATGTCTTGATCTGCAAACACGCCACATCATCACACCTCGCCATGTTGTTTTTTATGAAACCCAGTTCCCCTTTTGTTCTGAATCTCAGCATCGTCAGCCGACAATAGCCAGACCGGCTACAGTAACTAGCGAGCCTGTCATTCTTCAGCAGAGCGCACCTTACCCACCACCTCCTCCTCCTGCTTCTCTATCGCCTGCTGCGTCTGGTGCCACACCCACTCCTTCCGCACCATCCTCCGGTGCTTCAGTTCCCGCTCCATCACTGTCCAATAATCCTGTTCTCGACGCCGTACCCGCGACGTCGTCCCACAGTCACCAAATGCAGACTCGTTCCAAGGTAGGCATCTTCAAACCAAATCCACGGTATGCTCTACACGCCGGCGACTCATCCACCGCGCCTGTGATCTCTCCACTTCCTGCTACAGCTCGGACTGCTCTCAAAGATCCTAACTGGAGGGCAGCCATGGAGCTTGAGTTTGATGCACTCCAGCGCAACAGAACTTGGCGCCTTGTTGATCGTCCACTGGGTGCCAACGTTGTCGGTGGCAAATGGGTGTTCCGTCATAAGCTCAATCCTGATGGCTCACTAGAGCGTTACAAGGCGAGGTGGGTGGTTCGCGGATTCACCCAACAAGCAGGGATTGATTTCAGTGAAACCTTCTCGCCTGTCGTCAAGCCAGCCACTATTCGTACTGTCCTCGCCATTGCGGCATCTAACCAGTGGCCAACGAAGCAACTCGATGTCTCTAATGCATTCCTTCATGGTCATCTCAATGAGCATGTTCTCTGTCAGCAGCCCACGGGCTTCGTCGATGCTGATCGCCCTGACGCTGTCTGTCTGCTTGACAAGTCCTTATATGGACTCTGTTAGGCACCATGGGCGTGGTTCACTCGGTTCGCCGGGTATGTCACCAAGATCAGATTCAAGGCAACCCGATCTGACTCGTCCCTTTTCGTCCTTCGTCGCAGCACGGACATCGCATATCTCCTACTCTACGTCAATGACATTGTGCTCACTGGGTCCAGCTCGGCCTTGCTCCAGCACATTGTTGACTGCCTCCGTGCCGAATTCGCCGTCAAGGACATGGGGGCGCTGCACTTCTTTCTCGGGATCGACGTCAAGCGCACCAAGGACGGGTTCTACCTTTCTCAAGAGAGGTACGCTGAAGACATCCTCAAACGCGCCGGGATGACGAACTGCAACCCTGCCTCAACACCAATCGACACCAAGAACAAGCTCGCCGCTGACGGACCACCAACAGACGACGCGACGTCATACCGCAGTTTGGCAGGCGCACTCCAGTTCTTAACGATGACGCGGCCTGACATAGCCTTTGTCGTCCAGCAAGCCTGCCTCCACATGCATGATCCCCGCGCACCGCACATGGTGCTTCTCAAGCGTATACTGCGGCACGACGCCGCACGGCCTCGAGCTTCGCGCATCCTCCGACCTCAGCGTCACCGCGTACTCAGACGCGGACTGGGCGGGCTGCCCAGACACTCGGCGATCAACGTCGGGATTTTGCGTCTATCTCGGTGACTCCCTCGTCTCCTGGTCATCAAAGCGGCAGCCCACCGTGTCACGATCAAGCGCGGATGCCGAGTATCGGGCGGTGGCGAACGCAGCCGCGGAATGCATCTGGTTACCCCAGCTGCTCGGCGAACTCCATTGTGTAATCAAGAAGGCGACGGTTGTGTTCTGTGACAACGTATCCACAGTATACATGTCCTCGAATCCCGTTCACCACAAGCGCACCAAGCACATTGAGCTCGACATTCATTTTGTCCGAGAACGAATTCAACTAGGCAAACTGCGCGTCCTCCACGTTCCAACAGGTGAACAGTTCACTGATGTCATGATGAAAGGTCTGCCGACGGCGTCGTTCGAAAGCTTCCGCTTCAGTCTTTGTGTGCTGTCAATCACCCATCAGACTGTGGGGGGGGGGGGGGGGGTGTTGAGGGACAGCGCCAAGACCACGAACGCCAACTGCCGTCGCTGACCAGAGCCAGTGCGTGGTGACCACGAGAGCACGACACGCGCCCACGTTGTACGCTAGCACTCAGATGCAGTTGCCAATTGACCAACACATGTTGTAACTTATATAAACACACCAGAGATCAATGAAAACGTTGTTGCTCTCATTCACTTTTCTACAGTCAGCACACGGCAGAAGAGACATCACACAGAACCGCGGCCGACAGACGCATGCGCGCGGTGACAAGAAACACACAGGAACAAGGATATAGCGATATACAGGGGGCAGGTCAACGAGGCGAGTCTTTGTCTACACAGCTACACTACACTCTACACTGTCTTGCTGCCGGCCGCGTCAGCCTGTGACGATGCACCGGCGACGGCGCCGACCTTCTTCTCCAGCTCAGGCTTGTTGGCGCCGACCAGCTTGTCCACCTGCTGCCCGTTCTTGAGGAAGAAGAACGTCGGGGTCGCACGGATGTCCCACGACGAGCTGAACTCCTGTGGCATGAAATTGAGCAGAGGATCAGTTGATTTATGTAAAACACAGATTCTGATGATAAGCAAAACATTCCTTTTTATGGGTCATGTAGTTGTGTGTAGTAGAGTCTCTCAAGTATGGACACCCTTGCAGTTGCACAACACTCCCAGATTCAGATGTACGTACGAAGAGAAGCACTCGGCAAAAACTATGCGCACAATGGAACTATGGAAGGTCATCTCTCAGTGGTTCGTTATACTCCTATATTAAAACCAACTATGGGCAGACAACTCTGTTCTTTTCATTTTGGAACGACTATTAACTGCTAGACATTCTAGACATAAAACCATCGGTCCCGTGGTAAGAGTACATGTTTTTTGTATCCATGGTAATAAGATATCCAGAGAGTTGAGACCACTTGCGTAAGGATAAAGGTCTGAGAGAACATTGATTACCACTAACTCATCAACATCAATCGTCAAGAACATGAGCTGAGGGTATGTCTGTGACATTTCAGCATAAACAGGTGAAATGACACGGCATGGGCCGCACCAGGAAGCACTGAAGTTTGCAACCACCTACAAAAAAACGTCCATTAATGATTACTAGCTGTGCAACTCATATCAGAAAATTAAAGTGCAGCAATTGTTCCTACATCACATATTATGTGGGCCAACACCATTTGTCAGTTTAGCCAAATTCTGAACAGTCAGAAGACTCAAAGACAAAAACAAGACTCACGATTGCTTTTATTATTGTTTGCACAAAATGGCAAACTAATACAGACAGACTGAATATGCTACTTCTTTTGTTTAAAAATTTTATCTAGTTTTTTCTAGCAATAAATAAAGAAAAAATAAAGGTCGTGAAAAGTAAGCTGGATAGTGTTGGACTGTTAGTATAGCACAGAGCAAATGTACACGATAGCCTTAAGTGTCACGCTATACTGAACAAACGGTTCTCAGTTGCTAAAATTGCCAGGAGCAGGTTCTACTCACAATTTTCCCATCCTTGTTGGCCTCTGCAATTTTTTGGTCCCAATCCTCTTTGCTTGTAACAACATGAACGTTGCCACCTCCAAAATCAATCTTGTCCTCGTCATCAGCCTGCTGCTGTCCGGGCAGAGAAACATGAGAAGCAAGCAGCAGAAACCGCTTGGCAATTTAAAACAGACAGAATAACGTGTAGTACTATCACGAACAAATGGCATAGTACTCCTTGATTAGGTAGGGTTGAGTGTGTGTTTTTAGCAAGGAAGCTGACCTTTGCAATGCAGCAGCAGCAGCATCTCATCAGGCGCTTCAGTCCCATCCTCAACTGTCGGCACCTGGCAAAACTGCAAACTCCATCAGACTCTTTCAAACACCGAGTCTGTGACAGAAAAAACAACAACGAAATGGACACAAATCACACAATATATGTGGGCGCTGGTCACCAGCAGCAAAAGGCTGCTCAGGATACGGACGCAGAGAAGCCTCGGGGGCCTACTACAGCACGCGGAAACCACGGTCCAGGCGTCCAGCACCTGACCTCGCATCATCTGCTGGTGATGAGAGGGGTCGTAATCGTAGAACTAATGTTCTGACCAACTATTTGACACACCAACCACAGAAAGATCCTTCGGTCCTAGTTGGTGCGGTGGTAGAACCCGAATAGCTCCGACGTCAGAGGCAAACAGCGCTCAAATTGAGTCGGGTGCTGCAGTGCAAGGAATTGTAGTCGCCTCCAACATCACAAGAAGCGGGCTCATCCCATATTCCCATGGCAACAGCCTCAGTATTTCCGCCTTTTTTTTTCTATTCTATTCTACCATAAACCGGACCACCAGAACAACACTACAGTCCGACAGACGCGGCATCTAGTTCAGCCTGCATACTCTCGAGGATCCAGAACTCTAACGAACTGGGAGTCTGGAACCACTAATCCACGGGATCGATCGCGGAGCAGTAGCGGAAAGCATGAGCGAATCCATGAGGTTTTTGCGCGAAGAAAAAGGAAACGGGGCAGCAGATCGGCGGATCTGTTCAGACTGGAGTCCGGAGAGGATTGAAGTCCTTACCCGGACGGCTGGAATCGGAGGGGCGGATGGACTTGGCGCCAAAGGGAAGGAGAGGGTGGAGAGAGGAGGGGAGACGGGGAGCCGCGCGCCGCCGGGGTTGTGGGGGAAAAGGGGAGCTGGCGACGAGGAATCCGCGGGGTCTAGACGTCTAGTACTGGATCAGTAACGGTGGATGGATGGATGGTGCCAGTGCCAGCCAGCCAGTAGGGCTAGGCTCTGTTCGGTTGGTATTGTTACTGGGCCTGGTAGCATTGCTGCTCAGTCAACAGAGGGCAATTAGCTTCAGTAGACCAAGCAGCCGGTTTAGACTGAGCATTGAATGACATTCAAATTTAAAAGTAATGTAACTAAAACAATTCAGATTCTGGCGCCAAAACAACAAGGCATGTCATTGCCACTTCAATCCACCAGTGCCATACAAATAACAGTTCATTACCGCCGCAGTACATGCCACGGCCGTCTCTTCAAGCAATTACTAGTCATTTCAACAGTGCATTTGCATTCCTAAGAACCCATAACAACACTATAGTACAACAGTTCATTGGCGCCAACACACCAGCAGCCATTCAAAAGTGGCGCCAATCAGACGTATGCTGATCCCAACATTACAAGGCTTCCATTTTATACAAAACAACAGTTGTCCTAAGACCCCATTACAACAGTTCTTAGTAACAGGTCATTCCAACTCCTAAGAACCCATTACAGCAGTGCATTACAAACCACCTCGTGCTAACAAGGCATCTCAAATTGCAGTTGTTTCGTCCATAACACTAGTACTTGAGGATTAGTGGAGCCTTTACAAAACTAGTAGCAGTTCCACCATACATGTGAAAACAACTACAACTCTTACCTCCTTGACAGAGAATTAGTGGTGGGCACATTTACAAAACTTGCAGCCCCTAGAAGCCACTTAATTAACTGGTAGAAGAAGTGTCACAAAATCATACTTCTCCTACGCATTTGCCCATTAAAGCAGGTCATAAACAATTGTTTGTAAATCACAACAGTCATCTACATCTAATTGGGTGCTTATGTGGAACAACAATACACAAGTTGTACCCCCTTTAAGGTACTTCACACATTGAGAAGATGAAGCCCAAATGGTGAAAATGCACATACCAACTTGAACCCTCTCCTTCATGCCATCGGCTGCTCCCCTTAGACCCAATCTCCTCTAGTACCAAATGACCTAAGTGGCATCTGTACAAAATTTGTACTATTTTCTAGGCATATAAGAATGAGCATGAAGGCAGTTCCTATGCAAAAGCCACTTACCCAACCATCAATGGGTACATCACCTCTCCACAATCAATGTCCCCACAGTCCTAAAGATATGAACTCCCTAACCACAGACATACTGTTACTAGCATTGAGCTGAACCTAGGGAGACGGTGGGTAGGTTGCGGATCCCAATCCATGCTCCCTAATGAACAAGTAATTGTGGAGTGCAAAGCAAGAAATTATAATCATCTTTTGCTTGGTCCTATGACAGTGCGGTACCCCATCAAGAATCTGTCACCGGTTTTTTAGAACCCCAAATGTCCTTTCTACAACATTGCGTAGCCTAGAATGAGTCAAGTTAAATTTCTCCTATCGAGACATAGTCTCTACATGTACACCCCTAAAATCATCCAGATGATACCTTGTATTTATGAACGGACCCATGTATCCTGACTCCAGTGCGTATAATTTTTAGCTGCTTTGCCCGAACACGCTATAAGCATGACGGAACGCAAAAGGCACCGTCGTGTTGCTCACCGCCGTGTTGCTCTAAGCTAGAAATTAGATTAAACTAAGCTAAAAAAAGGAATTAGATTAAACTAGATAGACAAAAGCACACCCTTTCGTTTGTTTCGTGCAAGCCAAACATGTGTTTTTTCGAATCAAAACTCATGCTCAGCTGACATACATACGCGCACCATCTAACTCCTCCAAGTAAACATAGGTACACCATATGTTGCTCTAAACAGAAACTAGATTGACAAAATCATACTCTTTCGGTTCTTTCGTGCAAGCCAAATTTTTTATAGAGTTACATCATGTTCCAATAACTTGCTTAAGAGGGTCTTCAACAAGCAATTCTTAGCTAGCTATTTGCATACGTGGAGGAAAGAGAGGTGGCAGAAAACTGAACGCAGGTGAGAAGCTCGTCGCTCAGGTCGAACAGAATACTGCAATGTATTCGGTTCCAAATTAACTATTCATGATCTGATGAATACGTGAAATCAAGTAAACAGAAACAAACGCACAAGCACACATGTATTAAATACAATGGAAATAGCAGTCCAAATGTGACCATAACGTTGATAAAAAAAATCAGATACTACTAAAGAAAGAAAGCATTTTGTTCAATGAAAAAGGTGCTCATTGGATACTAAATAACATCACCTATAATTTTAGTTGATTAGTTCCAAGCATCCCCGAATCCGTGGGCGGCGCTCGAGAAAGACCTGCAAAACGAGCACGTGGGGGGTCAGATCCGAAGGGTGTGGACGACGGCGTCCTTGGAGCCGGAGGGGGGGGGGGGGCGACGGAGGCGGCAGATCCAGAGTTGGGGGAAATACGGAGGCGGCAGATCCGGAGGGGGGAGATGGCGTCCTCAGAGCTGGAGAGGGGGCGGGGGAAAGACGGAGGCGGCAGATCAGGAGGGGGGACGACGGCGGCGTTGGATCCGGGGGTACCTTGTTGCCGGTGGACGGGCGTTGACGCCCGCGAGTTCTGCGAGGGATGCGGAGGTCACTGTCGGCGCGGAGGCTGTCGACGGCGAGGGAGCCCTCACGGCGGAGAGAGGCGGGACAGGATGGAGGCGTTTGCCGGCTGTGGGGGCATGCATGGCGAAGCGGAGCTGACGACTGCAGTGGCCCGCGCGGAGAAAAGAGGAGGGGCGAGCAAACAAAAACCCTAGCTGCGCGACGCGAAGTGTACCAGACTGAGGGAGGGGAGCAGAACAAGGCTGGAGATGTTGCCTATTAGGGCAGCCGTTCGGCTGGATGTGGGCCGCCGAACGGTTAGGCTGATCAGTCGGCTAAAAACCAGCCCAGCCAGCCGTTTTCAAGCAGCCGAACGGGCCGTCTCACGAGACTTGGCGTTCCTTTGGTCGGAAAAGGAAAAAAAAAAGAAAAAAAAAGACTTGGCGTTCCTTCCGTGTAATGTAAAGCTCTGCTGACGTGGATGCATTAGCGGGCAGTAATCAAGTCATCAATGACTGATGATGACGTGCTTCAAGAATCGCGCTGTTAGAAGTCACTGCAGCCCGTTTCACTGCCTGGTACAGTAGTTGTACTACTACCATCCCTGGGCTCTTGGTCCTGGGCGATTTTTTCCCCCTCCCTCTCTTTCATCAAGGTTTTCGCCCAAGTGTTCCAAGTTTTTTTTTGTTCTTCTCCTGGATCGAATCCAAAATAAAAATGTTCTGAATTATATGGATCGTGTACGTGTTTGTATAGCACGCTAACAACCTGACAAAACACATGACATTTGCCGTCACAGCATTTCCTTGTTTCGCAAGTAAGGAATGTGACCACCGACGTTTCACTCAATCTCGATAGTCAAATCCATCGCATCAACATGCCCTCAGCAAAACATTGTGCAACGACCACGATCAGATTCACGGTCACATCAAACTTGCGGTACATGCATGGAATACTAAAAGTAGACGAAATTAAAAACTAATTGCACAGTTTGGTTGTACTTTGCGAGACGAACATTTCGAGCATAATTAGTCAACGGTTAGACAATTATTACCAAATACAAACGAAATGCTACAGTAGAGAATCTGACACTATGCAAACTTTGCACATCCAAATTCCAGCTGACTAAACGCGCCCTAAGTGATTCCGCTTAAGCAGAACAGCAACATGGCTAGAAGTTGAGCAGGTAAACTGGCTCAGGCCATCTCAATTCCATGAGCGCAGCGCAGACGTGCATCAAAAAGGTTAACAATTGATCAACCACTAAATTACATTGCTTCGCCCAAGTGATTTGTTGTGGAACAGGCGAAATTATTCCTTTCTTCTCAACAACTTGAGACTGGTGACGCCGAATCGACCACCAGGAACTCAAATGAACTCAGAAGCAATCATCTCTTGATGTTGAAACGATGATTGCTACACTCCGGGAGAAAGAGAAGCAGAAAATAATGCACAAGGTGGAAAATCGATACAGTTAAATCATGTCACGTAGCTTTCTCCAGCCTCTCGGCCTCCTCCCGCCGCCTCCGTTCTTCACCCTCCTGGCGCAATCTTTCCTCCTCGTGCCTCAATGCTTCTGCTGCCTCTTGCTCCGCCTCCTCACGCTCCCTCCGCTCATCCTCCTCATCCTCTCTTTCATCAAGATAATCAAACTCCTTCTCTGCAGCCATAGCCTTTACGATCGGGTCTCGCAGCTCAGATATCAAGCCCCCGCCCACCTTGTACTCTTGTTCATCACCGACGAGGAACAGCCGCTGGTCAGGACCTGATGCCATTGGTATGTCAACAGCTAGTAGCTTCATGTCATACTGCAAAGGTCAGAAAGCAAGGTGTTATGGTGAAAAGAGTAAAATCCATGGTAATACCATTTACTTATGCGCAGTTTTAAGGAAGCTTCAAGTTACTCCCTCCGTTCCAAATTATAAGTCGCTTTGACTTTTTTGGTACATCCATTTTGCTATGCATCTAGATATAATAATATGTCTAGATACATAGCAAAATGGATGAACCAAAAAAGTCAAAGCGACTTATAATTTGGAACGGAGGGAGTATATGTTTGGTTCTTCAAATAATACTATAAAGTGTTTTCAAGATGGCTTACTGCATCTTTTAATTTTTTTTGTTCCATAATTCTATTATTGTCAATCATTTCAACAAAAGAGCTGTCACCCAAATATAACAGTACCATTACATCTGAAGGAAAAACAATATTAATATATCATAAAGGAACATGCAGGAGAGGATGCTTCATTTAACTCTGCTTTTGCAATGTGTGCCCAAACTATTGTTTATTCACTAAATGTTTGTGACCTTAATCATAATGTGATTATACAAACATCATATGTGTCTATTAGTTAGTCTAGGTTACTGAGTACTGGCATAATGTTACTAAAAGTATACAAAGAAATCCAAATACCTGTCCCTTTTTCTTCTTGACCTCAACACTTACGAGACCCCTTCTTTCTGATCCTTTGATGGGGAAAATGAGGAAGCACCGTTTACTGCCAAGCTTAAATTTGAAGTCCTTTAGTTTCACGCCTCCTCCAGACATAACATATGCTCTGACATCAGTACCAGTTAGGGGCGCACCCATAACTTCAAGGATTGCAGCAGATGTATTGAGTTTTGTCATAGCCAGCCGGTAAACCTTGTCAGGGTTTATGGTTAATCTTGCCCGGGCATACATACCCTATAGAACAAAGATAGATAGTCAATAGCATCAGTTCATAAGTGCTCAATGTGAAAAGGCTGAGAGTGAACCAAAAGACTAGGCACAAGAAAACTGGCAAGAAGATATATGGTGCGGAAAGTACACTAGTTCACTGATAATTTTCAGTTAAAATGGATTCAGTACCCTGCAGTCAAGTTCACACTACTCATATATTTCATATTATGTTCTGCAGCTGAACAGATTGTAATTATTTTCACAGATTAATATGGCCTAGGCCACAGACACCCAAAATGAGATAACACAAAGGCAAAGATCCTAATATAAGTGCACCTGATGCATGGTTTATCTGCTATTAATATGATCATCTCATCATCTGGCAGGGTATAGGCTCTCTATTTGTTTCCCAACATGGTAAGCTGTTGTCTGCATAACAGTTCTATTAATGTGCAAATGGTGAATTGACACCTAATACCCATAGGCCATAGCTAAGTAAGAATTATTTGGCAAATCCAAAAAAAAGAAAGAATGACACGCAGTGCTTGCGACATGAGATAAGGCTAGGGGCTAGTTGTATGGTATGTAACATTCAGGCATGTTGCTTGGTCATACAGTTGGTACAATGTATTGCTTTACCAAAGATGTCAGCAATCATCAGTATAATGAACAGAATGGTCACCAAGAGCAGTTCATAGGTCTTTTCATGAACATAGGCTCATGGGGCAAATGTAGCCTTAACAGTCTGTGTGCTCATGTGCAGGCAGCTGAACCATCAGAACAGCAGGAGTGACACATATTTACAGTCCATCCTAATATGGTATGTAACAGCTGGCCATGTTGCTCGGCCATATGACCCAATGTATTGCTTCATGAAAGATGGCAACAACAATTCATATGATCAACAGAATGACCACAAAGTGCAGTTCAGTAATAGGGTGTCTGGTTTGAGGAACAGGTTAGTCCATCATCTTCTCACTCTTCACTTTTTTGTTTGGTTTGTGGAATGGAATGGATTGATGCATCATCACCTCATTTCTCACAAGGTAAGCTAATAAATAAGTACTAGTGTGAGGAATGGAGTCATTCCACCAAATTTGAGGAATAAACTCATGATGCACCACCTCATCTAGAATGGTTTGATTCCTCAAACCAAACACCATATACTCGGAGTAAGTGTTGAAGTCTTATCGTGGATATAGCACATTGGATAGCTATTAGTCTTAACAGTCGTGATATGCTAATGTGCAGTAAGCTGAACCATCAACCATCAGAACAGCAGTACTGCAGTAGTGACAGACAAACTACAAAGCGTCCTGATTATAGCCAACAAGAAACATAGCAACATGCAGAGTTCACCACAACACACTAGTATGTCCTACTGGTTAGCTAGCCCAGAGTTAAACCTAATACGAGAAGAAGGAAATGCTACTCACGGCGAAGGCAACAATGGCGGTGGCAAGGGCGAGGAAGCCGTACTTGGCCATGCCCTCGGAGAGGCCGACGAAGGTGCTGGCGATGCCGAACATGATCCTCCAGAGCGCGACGCAGACGACGACTGCGCCCGCGCCGACGAGGACCATGTAGTTGCGCCGCCAGAAGGCCTCGACCTGCAGGCCGACGGCCGCGCGGTACCGCGCGGCGGCGCTCCTCGCCGCCTCCACGGGCCGCCCCAGCCCCTTGACCCCCTGGCCCAGCGGCGCCAGCTTCGAACCGCCGCTCGCCACCGACCTGACCCCGGCCACCAGCCGCCCGCGCCGCAGCCTCGCATCGGGGGCGGGGCGCGGGTTGGTGAAGAATCGGGAGGAGGAGAAGGTGGGGGAGTGGGCGGGGATGGGAGTGCGAGTGGGTGTGAGTGTGGGTAGGGCGCGGCGCGCGGCGGCTGCTGGTGAGGGGAAAGGGTGGAGGAGGAGGCGGCGGTGGAGGGTGTGCAGGGCGCGCCGCGAGGAGGAGAGGGCGGCCGCCATGGGATCGAATCGAGATCGGGTTCGCAGTCGCGGGCAGCCGGGGGAGAAGTCAGAGGAGGAACGGGTCGCGCTTCGATTCGGTACGGCGTTGCTTCCGAGATGCTGATGTGGTTTGCGCGAAGGAAAAACAGGAAGCAGGTTGGCGTGGGCGTGGCTGTAAAATGCGTGATCGCTGTAACAAAAAAGGCTATTATGGTAGGCTGCTATTCTACCGTGATGCGATGTTGCTACGGTGCATTGTGTTTACTGTAAGCAAACCTTCTCTCCGTACCATCACGTCGATGGTTTTGATCATTTTGCAAAATAATAAAAAGCTATAAATGATTTTGCATCGAGAACCTTGAACTATTTTGAATTTCATTCAGACCTTCTTTTCCTCTATTTATTTATCAACGTGTCAGCTGGTTGAATGGGTCTACGCTTCGAGGACTTCGTATCGGATCTGGTATTCATAGAGGTGGCGGCACGGCACGGCCCCATCGTGCTTCCTGCCGCTTCGATTTGTGCCATCTAGGTACGAGAGACGTCGGGCCATGCCGATACAGCACGGTAATTTTTTTTTCGGCTCAAGCACGGCCCCATGGCACGCCGGACGCCTGCGGGATAGGTATATATACACATGTGAGTATTTACCTTTGTTAATTTGGTTTGTCCCGTCCATTAAGTAGAGATTGTGACTATAAAAATAGAAGGAGAGAGTCACGAGAACATATAAAAAAATATATAAATGTTGAATCTTATTTTGTTTTGTTGGTGTTCGAACACTGTTTTTTTAATAGAGAAACAGATGAGAATTACCTGAGAGCTGGCGTTTTTTAATAGGAAAAGAGGTGAGAATTACCTGAGAGATGGTGTCGTTCCTGTTTGATTAGGCGTGAGGCGACACTTTATTTATAGCCGAAGAGGGGTTTTTTTTAGACCTATCCGGATTTTTTTTTGAGACCGAGCTGGCGTCGTTCCTGTTTGATCTGGCGTGAGGCGACACCGAAGAGGTACATTTTTTAGACCGATCCGGATTTTTTTTAGACCGATCCGTCTCCATGTTGCACCAGCTGTATGCATGTGGTCATGCAACAGGCCTGGGAGCGAGCGTGAGGAGAGCGCAGACGCGGGCTCGTCTCGGTTCTGTAGCCTGGTGGGGGCGGGGCGGGTGCACACACGAACCTCCTCTGGCTTTTATTAGAGGTTTTTTTTTTTTTTTTTTGTGTGTGTCCTTACAACAGATGCTTCGTTCCTATATATTACTAAAAAGTTCACATGAATCCTGATGTTATGACGTTAAACTTTCTTATCCTCCACGCCGTTCGCCTTCTGTTAGGTTTCCACCATTTGACAGCTCTGACATACGGACCCGACCAATGATAATATCCATAATACCCTTCTCTATATGAGTGTCTACATAGAATAAATGTGGATGTTTTCTCTCTCTTCCTTATCCCTTCCTCCATGCCTTTCTCCTTCGTTCTGAGCAAGCGGGCGGCGTGGGCGAGCTCGCGTGGCGCGAACGAGTGGCGGCCAGCGAGCGAGCATGCGGACGCACGCAGTGGTGCGGGTGAGCGCGTGGCTGCCGGCGGGGGCGAGCTCGCGTGGCGCAAACGAGCGGCGGTTGGCAAGCAAGCACGCTGGCATAGGCGGCGGCGCGAACGAGCGCGCGGCTACCGACGGGTGGGCCAGCGCGTGCTGCCGACGGGGCGAGCTCATGCGGCTGATGGCGGGCGGGGTAGGCGCGTGGCTGTTGGCGGGGTGAGCGGCGGCCGGAGAGCGAGCATGCGGGCGCAGGCGGCGGCGCGAACGAACGCGCGGCTAACGGCGGCGCGAGCGAGCGCGTGGCTGCCGGCAGGGCGAGCTCGCGTGGCGCGAACGAGCGGCGGCCGGCGAGCGAGCACGCGGGCGCAGGCGGCGGCGCGAACGAGCGCGCGGCTACCGGCGGGCGGGCGAGCGCGTGCTGCCGGTGGGGCGAGCTCGCTTGGCTGATGGCGGGGAGGGCAGGCGCGTGGCTGTTGGCGGGGCGAGCGGCGGCCGACGGTGGGCGGGAGGGTGTGCGGCTGTCGGCTGCCGGCGAGCCCCCATCCGGGGCGCAAAGGCACGACTGGTGTGGAGGCGTGGCCATCGCGGCCGCGGAGGGACGACAGCGGCTACTCACGCGATGGCAACCGCGCCCACCCTCGTGGCTACGCGGGCTGTCCTGCGGGAAGAGCAGGGCTGGAGCCCCACAGTCGCAACAGTCGTCCACGAGGTGCTCAGCGCGAGCTGGTCAGACACCGCGAGCGAGCCGACGAGGATGATGTGGCCGCGACGGCGAGCGAGGAGACTGCGTCCACGGTGCCGAGGACGCACGCGCGGCGTCCACGGCAACGAGGACGGGCTGCTGGACCGGGAGCGCAACAAGCGCCGGAGGGGCAGGACCGCAGGAGCGCGACGTGTGTGGGGAGGGATTGGGAGAGAGGGGGGCATTTTGTACATTTTTCCTAGTTGGGTCCACATGTCAGGGCTAATAAACGGTGGAAATCTAACGGAAGACGAACAAAATGGCGTGGATGACAAGAAAGTTTAGCATCATGACACCAGAGTCTGTGTGAACTTTTTAGTGGCATGTAGGAATGGAGTATCTTTCGTAATGGCACACAGGGAAAAACCTCCTTTTATTAGGCGCACACACGAAATTACATGCGGATGAAAACCGTCTTCGGCTTTTTAGGTGGTAATACATAGTCTTGTTTAGTTCCGTCCATAAAGTTTACTCAATATCTTATCGAATGTTTGGACACATGCATAGAATATTAAATATAGACTAAAAATAACTAATTACACAGTTTGTGACTAATTTACGAGATGAATCTTTTAAACCTAATTAGTCCAGATTTGACAATGGCCCAGTTCGGCTTACCCCATATTCGGCTTGTTCGACTTTTTTTCAGCCGGAATAGTGTTTTTCTCTCACAAAAATTCAGCCAGAACAGTGTTTTCCAACGAGTTTCAGTCAAAATTCGACCAGTCGAACGAGCCAATGTGGTGCTACAGTAACATATATGCTAATGATGGATTAATTAGGCTTAATAAATTTGTCTAGCAGATTACCGACGGATTCTGTAATTTATTTTTTTATTAGTATCTAAACACCCTATGCGACACCCTTGCACTTTAAAATTTTACACATGGATTTAATCCGGGCATAAATTGTGATATCGCCACCAGCCCGGCTGCCCAGCGTAGGGTCATATGTTTTCAAATTTCAATAAATTGTGGCTATCGACCACACAAAATCAATTTGCCGTACCACACATTATGTTATGCAGTTATGTTCCATTGGCAAAGATCAGTTAAGGTAAAATTTTCTTCTAACGAGCGCACGAAAAAAAACTCTGAAAATTAGCTAGTGTGGCGATGTGCCCGGATTTGGTTTGTACGGAGTGGTGAATATACGCTCAAAATAAATTAAAGCGTGGTCCGAATGCTTGATACACCTACACAGCTGCCGATTGAGACAAAGATCGTAGTGCCATTTCTACATGGGCTTGGGACTTTCAGCCTTGATGGGATCAGCCAATCCTGCATTGGCCCAAGCCCCAAGCACAAGTAAAACAGTTCTCTTGTTTTTTTTTTATAGGAGTGAAAACGGTATGAATATTTTTCGACAGTATTCGAGACCGAATCTATTTAGAGGCGTTCAGATTTGTCCGTATTCAAGTCCGGATATTCAACATCCGATACCTTATCCGTATCGAATACTCAAATCGTATTTTTATGATGTCGATATCTAATCATATCATATCCGGCATTGTTAATGCAATCCATATTCGAATCCAAATCCGGACAAAAATATGAAAACAAATGCGTATCTAATCCTTTTTCATCTAACAATGCGATGACCGCGAGTCGTCACCCTCTCCTCTGTCTCTTCTCCTTCTTCTCCCGCTACAGTTGCCCAGGGCGAAAAGAAGGTACAGCTACAGCTTGCTTTTCCCAGCGGCATCGGCGAGGCGGAGGCGGCGACGACGCAGGAGAATAACTTCTCCCGGCCTCTTCCTCGCCCCGGTGGCGTTCTTCTCCAGCGTCACTGGCGAGGTCAGGGAGTGTACAGGAGTCCAAGGTCAGCGCTTCGTCGTCTCTGTCAGGTGATGAAGCTGCTAGCATTCTTCCTCAAGGGTGCGGAGCAGGCTGCAGGTGTTTTGGACGACTGGTGGCTGGATCAAGCTCGTCCCTCCCTCGACGGCAGCGGTCGTCGTTGGTGAGTCCAGATCCAGGAGCTGAAGAGCTTGGGGCGCGGCCCCGGTTGATGGGCGACCGCCGATGGCTTCATCTACTTCGACTCCCATCAAAGCCATTGTGCGATGGGGCTCCTTCAGCTCAGGGTGGTGCTGGTGCCCGACGTCTTCGACGGCGGCGGTGGCCGGCGACGAGGATTTCAAGCGATCGGTTTCATGGAGGACTTAGGGGCTTTGGTGTAATTATTCTTTTCTTTAGGGTCCCTCGTGATGTTTGGCTGGGACAGCTGTCTCTGTATCCTTTACGTGCGTGTCTGTATTCATACGTCTATATGTATGTCTTCCTTATCTAGAAATAGTGATACGTATTATAAAAAAATGCGATGCCCGCCAAACCGATACTAGTAACGAAAGCCTCTTCTATGCCCCGGCGGGAATGAATGCCTAGAAGAGGATTCACAATATGGGATGCTTAATGGGATGCTTAGAGGGAGTGTTCAGCATATACCAATTGTTTTTTTTTTACCATCGCATACTATTAGCAACTAATGCTAAGGGTGGATCTAGGACCATTTCCATTTCCATTTCCACACGTAACTCTGGTCAATAGTACATGACATTAGGACGGACAAATATAATTGCATCGTATTACCTATGTTTTTTCATAGAATGTAGCTTGATATGACACGATCTTCTAAGTTATACCTTCATATGTAGAACTTCGAAACCGGAACCTATATATGGTCCGGACGTTATTTTTAGTGCGGAATGCTTGTGGAGTCCAAGATAGACCCGAACCTGATACGGATTGGCCTTCCAACTTGGATTAGATGCCCATGATGGTATTCTAACGTAGTGGTCAAGGGAAGGACATTTTAGGCATCCTTGAGGTGTTCTGCATATGGTTAGGGTGTGCTCCAACTTGAGCCAGTCCTAAGTTTGATTATCAGGTCCAAGACGACGCACAACAAATGATAGAAACAGACATGTCGTGATGTTTGGGAGGCCTTGCATCCTGTTTGTTTGAACTTATTAGCTCGGTTTATTAGTCTGGTAGAGTGTTTTTTCTCACAATAAAATAACATCAGTCAGCTTATCAGCCACAAAACCATCAGCCGAATACAATGATATTGAAATGGGACTACATCAATTTGAAAGTTTATCAAATAAGTTTTCCATCGTACACATGGACCTCAATCACACTCTGACTGCATGAGCTGTGACCATGGCAATATAATACGGTCAGGGTACCGACAAACTAAATGTTGTGATTTGATAGGTTTGCATCCCAAGATGGGTCCTGAGCGTGGCGCATCCACCTCCCATGAGTTATATAGAAGCCACGTAAGAAGTCTCTCCAAGGTTATAGCATCCTCAAATTGTTCTCTTAATACATTGAAAGTGCCAACATTAGGTAGCAACAGATTCCTACTAACTTACTTAGTTCGAAAACAGATGACTCTATAGAATTCAAAAAAAAAAAAATCGAAATCGTGCATAGCACGTGCTTCATTAAGGGGAGATAGATGTTTTAGTACATCTCGACCCAACGACGGCGAGGTGCCGCATTTTGTACGAGGAACACACAACACAAATCACCCGCTTGAACGGTGCTGCCACTACTTTGTACTAACTAAGTAAACTTTCTTTTGCGACAAGTAGATATATAGCGAGGTTAAACCCCTATGGCGCGAACAGCGGTGCAAGCGAACGGAATCCCGCGCTGACCCACTCGGCTCCCTCCATTTGTATCCCTTGCATCACCTGTGCAACTGATGAAGGTGCTCCACCGAAGGTCCTCCGATTCCGCTCCTTCCAAGTCTCCCATGAGACAAGCAGCACCAAAGAATCAAATCCCTTTTTGAACCCGGATGATATCTCCCTCCTCGATGCCAGCCACCAGTTCACCAAATCAGCATCACCGTTTGGGCAAAGGAACTGGAACCCAACCCTTTGGAGCAGTCGATGCCACAACTCTCTGGTGAACACGCAAGCAGCGAACAGATGATCAGCCGTTTCGGGCTCCTGTGAACACATCACGTAGTCGTCGTTTGCTTGCAGCCCATGGCGTCGTCTCCTCGCCGCTGTCCAGAGTCGCCTGTGGAGAGCGAGCCAAAAGAAAATTTTGACCTTTGGTGGCGCGGCCGTCGCCCAGAGCTCGGCTGCCCCAATCATTTGGACACGTCCATGGAAGAAGGCGCGATACGTCGAAGAACTGGAGTATACGCCATCAGTCGTCAGGTTCCAGACCAACTTGTCGGGGACGTCCTGCTGTAGCTGGGTGCCATCCACCATTTCCCACACCCGTAGGAATTGGGTGATGAATGTGGCCGATGTCGCACCGGAGACATCTCTCGTCCACTGCCTGTTGGCTAGAGCAACGCGGACGCAGCGGCGACGTCGTCGGCTGGGCACAGACGCGAACACAACCGGTGCCCAGTGACATATTGGACCAGCAGGGAGCCAGTCATCGGTCCAGAATCTTGCGGTTGCTCCGTCACCCAGGATGATTGAGGTGGCGGCGTTGAACATGTGGGCAACGCAGTGCTCCGCCGTCGCCGGCAACAACGCCCAAGCCGAGTCTGGGCGCGTGCGTCGTAGCCACTCCCATCTCAATCTGAGAGCGTAGCCGAGTATCCTGAGGTCCGGCTGTCCGAGGCCACCAAGGTCCCTGGGAGCACATACCACAGTCCAGGCGACTTTACATTTCCCACCAGCGACCGTAGTGCTCCCTGCCCATATGAAAGCTCGCCTGCACTTATCAATGGCAGTGATTGCCCATGCTGACAAGGTGCAGCAAATAGCGATGTCGGGGACCTAATACCGTGGTACCCCAGAAGGTGGAACCAATAACCATCGGACGTTAAAAACTTCTGGACGGATAAGGGCGCCGTAATGTCCCTTGCTCGAATGACAGGAGTTGGGTTCCGCCTCGCTCGACGCCTTTGAGATAGCTGTGCCTCGCCCGAGGGCTCAGGGCTAGTCTCCGTCTCGCCCGACGCCTTTGGGGCGGGCTCGGTCTCGCCCGAGGGCTGAGGGATAGACTCTGCCTCGCCCGACCCCGGAGGGGCGGGCTCGGTCTCGCCCAAGAGATAAGGACTGGTCTCTGCTTCACTTGACGGCCAGGAACGAGCCTCGCCCTGCTCGATATCTAAAGACTGGTTTTATCTTACCTGACAACTTCTCCCCGTTCCCTCATGATGATGGGTATAGGGCAAGACGAGACGTTCGGGTCAACCATGGCTCTAAGGACCATACCCTGCGCCCTGGCAGGAAAAGTACTGCCAGGGAACGACGGGACAGGTGCTTTAGACCCTTTCGGGCGCCGTAGAGCCCGAAAGGTATTACAGGTGCGTGCTCCTCGCCCTATAGAGTTGTAGGCGCCGCCTTCAGCTCTGGGACACGGAACTCGACGAAGATATACGACAACCGCTACGCTCTAGAAAAGGATTTGCTATCTCCACGAACGATGGATATTCCGCCACCACGCTATGGACCCAAGGGAGCGGTGCCCGCTTCCCGACCCCTCAGGTCCACCAAGTCAGAAGACCTTTGCCATGGCGCTACTCCGGACCCCGACCTTGCGTACCTTCGACGAAGACTCATAGGAACCAGAAGGCATGCGGAGCAAGGCTGGGGGAGGCTCATAAGTCAAAACCACTATACTGCAGCCCATACCCTGCGCAGGGCGGCATTCTGTAACCAACCTGACATTCTATAGAGGCATCGACAGTATTGTAGGCGCTTATTTTCCTTCGCACTCATCAGAATGAAGAACTAGGCCGGGTAGACATGAGCCACAAGACTAGGTAGAGTACGCATCCTAAAGCCCTCACCCTTGTAAAGCTAGCCCCTTCATCTATAAAAGGGGATGCGCTTTCTCCATCAAAGGGACCGATCTTTGACCGAACAACACAAGACACTCACACACACAGTCAAGCTGCTACCAAGCTCTTGGCCTCCTTTCAACCCTTCCATCAGAGACTTGGGACCAGTCCCTCTCTCGATCATTTGTACCCCCTACTACGAACTATTTTCGGTGCTAATAACACGAGCAGCAACAAACTGGACATAGGGACATTCAGCCCGAACCAGTATAAATCTTGTGTCCTTTAGCGCACCATCTGAGCCTAACGCGCATTACTATAAATTTACTTGCCGGTGCTTGTACGAAACACCGACAGTTGGCGCGCCAGGTAGGGGACTTGCGTGTTCCAAATCAGGCCTCGGATGGCCACCCACGCAATCAGCTAGACCCCGAGCACACACATGCGTTTCGGCGACCTAGATTTCATTGTCACACTAGGAGAGCTAGCGCTGACTCACACGGCCGCCCAGTCTCTCCCTTCCATCAACCTCGACCGTCTGAGGCTTGAGGGCCCATCGGGCAACTCCCTTGGACCCTAGTCATCAAGGGAGGCCTCCCGCAACATCGCCCTATTTCTGGAAGGCCCCGTACGGAGCACCCCGACAGCGTTTCCGTTTGGTCTCCGTAACGCTGCGGCGACCGCTGGCCACCTTCTGGCACTACGTGTGGTTCAGTCACCCACGGACATCGAGTTCATGGGGGCGATTGAGCATGATACGGAGACTCTCTACGGGCTCCTCAATGAGGAGCTAGGATTTCTCTCCAGCTTGGACTCCAGTAGGGGGAGCCACCACCCTTCCCGGGAGTGCTTCATGGCGCAGACCCCCGAGGGGCACGTCGAAAGTGTCTCCGGGGAAGAGGTTACCCCGACAAACAACCCTGACGGCAAATCTGGGGAAGAGACGACATCCCTATCTCACCTAAGGATGGAGCAGCTGAGGGTCCGTCAGCAAGAAATCGATGAGGTCGGGCAAGGGCTCGTCTAGGAGTACGCAGACATTAATCGCGAGATTGAACGCCGCAAAGACAGGGGGCGCGCGTGTGCCACGGCCCGCACCATACACCAAAGGATCCTCACCGATGATGGGACCCTTCCTCACTTTGCCCGAGTAAGCCAGAACATCGCCGCAGCAACCGCCTTGCTGCATGGCCTTCCAAAGGCCGCGACGTCCGAGGATCGCCGTGCCCGTCGAGAAATTCGCACGTTGCTCGAGCATGCGGCGGCGCAGCAGGAGGAAAGTTCGTTGTCTCGATGACACGAACCCAACACCAGCCAGTGCATGCCCTTAGTGTGTCCCACCAAGGATGTGTCCATTCACCAAACACCGCCAGGCGGTAGGCAGCCCTCCGCCATCCTAGTGCATCAACGCCTCGGCCATGGCCGCGACGTACACAGCATCATCGACGCTCAGAAACGCGCCCACGGCAACGATGGAGAAGCAGCACACCGTGGCTACCATCCCGATGTGGAGGACGCTACGACAGCAATGAGGACCGAAGCCCGAGCCCTGACCTGCTAGGTCCTCAGGCCTTCGGTCGACACATCCTCAATGCTGCGTTCCCCCTAAGGCATCGACCGCCTACCAACATCCCTAAATATTCTGGCGAAACAAATCCCGAGCTTTGGCTCGAAGACTATCGGCTTGCATGTTAGGCCGGTGGTGTGAGTGATGACAATTTCATTATTCGCAATCTCCCGCTGTTCTTGGCCGATTCGGCGCGAGCATGGCTAGAGCACCTACCATCCAATGCCATTTAGTGTTAGGCGGATCTGATGGAGATCTTCGTGGGCAACTTCTAGGGCACGTACAAATGCCCTAAAAACCCATGGGACCTCAAGAACTGCCGCCAGAAGGCCGATGAAACCCTCTGTGGGTACATCCGGCGCTTCTCTCGGCAGTGCAACGAGCTCCCTAACGTCGCCGACCCCGATGTGATAGGAGCCTTCCTATCCGGGACAACCTGTGAATCCCTGGTCCACAAGCTAGGACGTAGGGGCCCGCGGACTACCAAGGAACTCCTAGACATCGCCACCAGTCACGCCTCTGGAGAGGAGGCGGTCGGAGCCATCTTTGATCGCTCCGACGGAAAGACGAGGCGGGACGAGGACGCCGGCGAAGGCGCCTCCAACCGTCCCACCAAAAGGAAAAATAAGAAGCAACGGTGCGACAACTCACTCGTGGCCGTTGACGACCGCAAAGGTGGCCGGAAGCCCGCGGAGGGCACTCCGAACCACTTCGAGAAAATGCTCGAGGGGCCATGCCCAAACCACGCCTTCTCGGCCAAGCATCTATACAAGGATTGCGGCCTCATGCACAAATACTTGTCCAGGGGCCTTAATAAAGGGGAGTAGGGGAAGGAGCCTGTTCTCGTCATAGACGACGCAGAGGAGAAGGACAATGCCTTGCCAACGCCGATCGATGCCCTCATGATCTTCAGAGGATCAACGGCCTACGACTCCAAGCGCCGCTAGAAGGTCACGCGCCATGAGGTCTACACAGCTGGACCAGCCATGCCTGCCTTCCTCCGGTGGTCGGAATCCGCCATAACCTTCGACCGGACCGACCATCCGGATACCGTCCCACACCCGGGAAGGTACCTACTTGTCATCGATCCAATCGTCGGTCCAAAGTGGCTCACGAAAGTACTGATGGACAGAGGCAGCGGCCTCAACATCATGTACGCCAAGACGCTCGACAAGATGGGCGTCGACCGAACGAACCTCCATCCCATCCGAGCGCCTTTCCATGGCGTCGTGCTTGGTAGGCAAGCCGTGCCACTGGGGCAGATCGATCTGCCTATCACTTTTGGGGATCAGTCCAATTACTGGACTGAGACCCTCACCTTCGACGTAGTGGGGTTCCCGGGGACTTTCCATGCCATCCTAGGACGACCATGCTACGCGAAGTTCATGGCCATCCCCAATTATACGTACCTTAAGCTAAAGATGCTGGCCCCCCGCGGGGTCATCACCATCGACACCTCCTTCCAGCGCGCTTACGAGTGCAAAGTCGAATGCTGCGGACACGCATCCACAGTCATCGCCTCCAAAGAGCTCGCCACCCTTAGGGAGGAGGTCGTTGAAGAGGCACCCGACGCAAAGAGGTCATCTGGGTCATTCGAATTGGCGGAAGGACCCAAGGAGGTCCTCTTGGATCCCAGCAACTTCGAGGGCAAAAAAGTCTGTATCGGGACCGCGCTCTCCTCCGAATAGGAAAGCACGCTCGTCGACTTCCTCCACGATAACAAAGACATCTTTGCGTGGAAACCCTCGGATATGCCGGGCATCCCGAGGGAGGTCGCCGAGCATACTCTCTAGATCCTCCTGGGCTCCAAGCCAGTGAAGCAACGCCTGTGCCATTTCAACGAGGAAAAACGCCGAGCCATCGGCGAAGAAATAGCAAAATTGTTAGCTGCTGGGTTCATTAAGAAAGTATACCACCCAGAGTGGTTAGCAAATCTTGTTCTTGTGCGAAAAAAGAGCGGGAAATGGAGAATATGTGTCGATTACACAGGCCTCAACAAGGCGTGTCCAAAGGATCTATTTCCTTTACCACGAATAGACCAAATAGTCGATTCCACCTCAGGGTGCGAAACCCTCTGCTTCCTTGACGCATACTCCGGCTACCACCAAATCACGATGAAAGAGTCCGACCAGCTCACGACATCTTTTATCACCCCCTTCGGATCGTTTTGCTACATTTCAATGCCGTTCGGTCTGAAGAATGCTGGGGCAACTTACCAGCACTATATGCTCAATTGCTTTGGAGACCTCATCGGGCGAACCGTTGAGGCCTATGTCGATGACATCATAGTCAAGTCCAAGCGAGCTGACCACCTTGTCGCCGACCTTGAACAAACCTTTGCGAAACTCCGGGCAAACGACATCAAACTCAATCCCAAAAAATGTGTTTTTGGGGTCCTGAGGGGCATGCTGCTCGGCTTCATCATCTCCGAGCGTGGCATCGAAGCCAACCCAGAGAAGATATCAGCCATCACAAGGATGGGCCCAATCCAAAACATAAAGGGGGTTCAATGGATCACAGGATGCCTAGCCGCCCTCAGCCGATTCATTTCGCGCCTTGGCGAACGAGGACTCCCCCTTTATCGACTCCTAAAGAAATCTAACCGCTTCGAGTGGACAGCCGAGGCTCAGGAGGCGCTTGACATGGTTAAGCGATTTTTAACTAAACCTCCGGTCCTAGTTCCTCCATGCAATGGAGAATCCCTCCTACTGTATATATCGGCCACCACCCAAGTGGTTAGCTCCACCTTAGTGATAGAGCGAGAGGAAGAGGGGCACACCTTCAAGGTGCAGCGTCCTGTATATTTCATTAGCGAGGTGTTATCCGACTCCAAAGCCTGCTACTCCCAAATCTAGAAACTCCTCTACACCGTCCTCATCACCAAGAGGAAGCTATGCCACTACTTCGAGTCACACCCTGTAATAGTAGTGACATCATTCCCCCTCAGTGAGGTCGTCCGTAGCCATGACGCTATGGGAAGAACCGCAAAGTGGGCGCTCGAGCTGATGGATCAGGGCATTTCTTATGCCTCCCGAACAGCAATCAAATCTCAGGTACTGGCTGACTTCATCGCAGAGTGGACCGAGGTCCAGATGCTACCAACAGTCGTCGATCAAGAGTACTAGACAATGTACTTTGACGGATCGCTGATGAAGAAGGGCGTCGAAGCAGGACTAGTTTTTGTATCCCCCCTCGGGGTCCACATGAGGTACATGGTTTGGCTCCATTTCCCCTCATCAAACAATACTACAGAATACGAAGCGCTCATCAACGGCCTATGAATCACCATTGAGCTAGGCATTCGATGCCTCGACGTTAGGGGCGACTCTCAGCTGGTCGTCTACCAGGTCATGAAGGAGTCATGCTGCCATGACGCCAAGATGGAGGCATACTGTCAAGAAGTTCGATGGCTGGAGGACAGATTTGACGGCCTTGAACTCAATCACATCCCAAGGCGCCTCAACGAAGCAGCCGACACGCTCGCGAAAGCAGCGTTCGGCCAAGAGCCAGTCCCAACAGGCATCTTTGCCAGCGATCAACATAAACCCTCAGTACGCTACGCGGGGTCAGAACAAGCCGACGATGGCCCATCTAGTCCGACCCCAGGGGCCAATCCACCAACTGCTCCGCCCGACCCCGAGGTCATGGAGCTTGAAGAGGACCCAGCAACGGAGTCTGACCCTCCCGATGACTGGAGAACTCTTTACCTCGACTACCTCCTCCATGACATACTACCGGCAGATAAGACGGAAGCCCGACGGCTCGCGCGACGCGCCAAGTCCTTCATTCTTGTAGAGGGCAAACTCTACAAACGGAGTCACATCGGTATTCTGCAACTCTGTATCCCTGGTGAACAAGGGAAGCTCCTACTGGGTGACATCCACGGTGCAATCTGCGATCATCATGCCGCACCAAGAACCTTGGTTGGAAATGCATTCCGACAAGGCTTTTACTGGCCCACCGTAGTAGCCGATGCAGAGCAAATTGTACGCACCTGTGAAGGGTGTCAGTACTTCGCTCGGCAAACACACCTCTTGGCCCAGGCACTCCAGATGATCCCCATCACGTGGCCCTTCGTGGTCTGGGGGCTCGACCTGGTTGGGCCACTCAAAAAGGCGCTCGAGGGCTTCACCCACCTGCTTGTCACCATAGACAAGTTTACAAAATGGATTGAAGCTCGACCAATATCCATGATCAAATCCGAGCAAGCTATGCTGTTCTTCCTCGACATCATCCATCGCTTTGGAGTACCGAACTCCATCATCACAGACAATGGCACGCAGTTCACCGGTAGGAAATTCGTTCGATTCTGTGATGAACAACACATCTGGATCAATTGGGCAGCCGTCGCACACCCCCAAACGAACGGGCAGGTCGAGCGCGCAAATGGCATGCTCCTTCAAGGCCTCAAACCTAGAATTTTCAACCGGTTGAACAAGTTCGGTGCGTGCTGGCTCGCTGAGCTCCCAACCGTGCTCTGGAGCCTAAGGACAACTCCTAGCCGGGCCACCGGCTACACACCTTTCTTCATGGTCTACGGTTCCGAGGCCGTTATCCCAATGGACCTCGACTATGGAGCACCAAGAATCAGAGCATACGACAAACAGGGGGCCGTAGCATCTCACCAAGATGCCTTAGACCAGCTAGATGAAGCCCGCGACATCGCCCTCCTCCATTTAGCTAAGTACCAGCAGGCGTTGCGATGGTACCACAGCCGACGGGTACAGGGTCGAGCCTTCAACATCGGAGACCTCGTCCTCTGCCTTGTGCAGAGCAACAAGGACCGCCACAAACTCTCCCCGCCCTAGGAAGGGCCCTACGTCGTCGCGGAAGTACTTCGCCCGGGCGCCTACAGGTTGAAAACCATCAACAGTGAGGTCTTCACCAACGCTTAGAACATTGAGCAGCTACGTCGTTTTTACCCTTAAAATAAGCGTATACTCTTCCTTATCAGTTTTTGTCATTACAAAACCTCGATCCTTAGTAACTTCCGACCCCTGCAAATCGCGAGGGTCAGACCTCACTCGGGGGCTGTCATGAGTAATACAAGTATTACGCTTGCAAAAACCTCCTGTGTCATATTTGCAAACATTCTCTAAGTTTTCCATTCTTCTCATAAACAAGTCCTAAGGGCTAAGATTTTGGGAATAAATTCTGAATACAACTGGTAGGACTACGGGAGACCCACACCCCAGCGGCTGTAACCTCTTTGCTCACTAGCTCAATCAGAATTAGTTCGCCCATGTTCCTAGTTTCTTACGACTTAGACCGTGAGAAGGGTCGGAGGGCACTAAAACCGTTTCTACAAAAAAGAGAAAGATAAAAAATTGCTTGCCATAAGCAAAAGATGAAAATTTGTTCATTTTTTGCACAAATTCGCCACTTACAAAGTGATTTCATTACAAAAAGGACTAATATACTTGTAAATTCAGAGGACTGTTTACTCGAGGGCTTCCCCACAAAATTATTCAATTACAGTCTCTGCTTAGCTTTACTACAAGTACTGCTACGGTCGCCGCGCCACGCTCTCCATCGGCGACGCTCGGGGCGTGTACACGGGCCAGCTCGTCTACTACGGCCACCGCGCCACACTCTCCACCGACAACATCCCGCCGCTTCGCGGGATCCTCGAAGGCGCCATCATCTGCAACGCCTCCTCTAGGGCATCCAAGGACTACGCCATCGTCGTCAGCTGTAACCCCGACAGCGACGCCTCCACTAGGGCATCTGAGGGCTACGCCATCATCGCCAGCCACAACCCTGACAATGGCGTCAGGGTAGGAAATGCCTCCCGCCAAAGGAGGAACACTGTAAACGACGATGAAGTCGACAACGTACGGTGCCCACCAGCGCTCCTTCTCCTTCGGCAATAGCGACTCCTTAGCAAGGGCAGCACGCACCATCTCATCTATGTTGGATGACCTTCGGCTCGACATCACGCTCCAGATTCACGAGCGGATTTGTGAGTTTTCTCTCTCTCTGGCATTACTCTTCCTCACTTAGGAACCGCCGCGACGCATGGACACATTTGGCAGAAAGGAAGAAGAAGGAGAGGTGGTGGCTCAGAGGCAGAAGAGGAGGTGGGATGAGAACTCCCCTCCCCCTCCCTATTTAAAGAGGAGACGCTGCAGCTAAGGAAAGGCAAAAGGTTGGACAAAAAACTCTCTCCCTTCCCCTCCTTAAATGCAAAATCAATACTGATAGACCCCTAAGGGGACGCGCCAGAACTGACGGGACACACCCCGGTCGATGAGGCATCCCCCCGGTCAAACTAGACACTACCTGGGTATGGCCCGCCACTGACCCACTCCGAACGCGGCAATTAAAGCGCCCACATGGGTAGACGACCCTCCACCTCCCCATGCAGGATCACAAAATGATCCAACGATAGAAACAATGAACGAACATCCAAAGAAAGATAAGCATCTCTGCCTTCTTACTTTACGCGTTAAAATTTATTACCAAGCTTCCGACCCCGTCAAACGGCGGGGACATGAACATCACTCGGGGGCTACCGAGGATGTCTACCAGTCTAGACATACTCCTCACCCAACCCCTCCATACGCTTGAAACTAGGGGCGCGAAATACGGGCATAAAACTTTGAGTAAAACTAGACGAACTAGCAGACCCTACGCCTCGGTAGCTACGGTGTGTCTGTTCACCAGAAAAATCTTACTCAACGCCCCCCACGTCTCCAGCTTTGACGTCTGCCTTCTCAAGAAGGGTTCAGAGGGGTCCACCTATAGAATCTCCCCCAAAGGAGAAGCTATCAAGTTGCCCAAGTCAATTGAACGGCTCGGACCGCCACCGAGATACGAAAAACAAAGAATAGCGATTCTTATGCAGGTTACTCCAACCTCATCGTAAACATCAGAGCCCGAACCCCGCATGGACACATCTAGTAGGAGCTTTCCATCACTCATACCACCAAGGTAATGTTACCGACCCCACCTTCATTTCGATTATATTATACATATGCAAAACATTGCATCCCAATGCTTCGTGTCGCGTCACAAAATGGTCGTCGCCTCATTCGATATAGGTGGCAATAGGCCAAGGTTCGAAGGCCGGCCCGCGAAGGGCTCGAGGCCGCCTCATGCCAAACAAGAGCCAGGGAGAAGTAACTGAGACGAGCCCCAGCGGCCTTGCCTGACCCCGCTCAGAAACGGACAGGGACGTCTCAACCTTTTCTCGTTTGATTCTAACCCCGAGCCAAACACACAGAATCTCCATCGAGGAGAGGCCATCGGGCTGCCTAAGCCTATCGAACGGCTTAGGCATCTGCCGGGAGGCGGGTTAAGAAGTTGTGGAGTGCCACCAGAGGGCTCTATCGACCCCATCAGCAAATGATGGACCCGGATTCCACACGAATGTACCTATTAGCGAGCTCATTGAGCGTGATACTTGAGCCATCAAGGCAAGTGTCGTTTACTCAGCCCCTCCGATTGCGAAAATCGAGGATGGGGTAACACGCAAATTACGGCCGACCCCTATCAGACCCTGACAAGGCCCGGGGGCTCGAGCCGATCAATACAGGGACACAGGTTTGAAGGCCCTACCTTGCCAAGCCCATAGAGTCCCCAGTTGGGGATTTTTGTTGGAAGATAGGGCGAGGAATATTGCAATGCCATCCAAGGACTTCGCGGGATTCCATCTGAATGTTCTGGTTTCCAGTAACCCCCGACCCCAGCAAATGCAGGGGGTCGGACCTTACTCAGGGGCTAGTTAAGGTACGGCTACCTCCCTTCCTTTTTTCGAAACAATCTCCTCGCATCAAGACCAGTGGCAAGATTCGGGGGAACAGATTGGTAAGATCGCAAAAAAATCAAACAAAACAAAATTACGAAGCAAAATCACAAAACTATGTCTAGACTCGAAAATACCGACACTTGTTCACATATTACATATAAGTTGTGCTCAAAATTATTCGACTAACTACTCCCGCGAAGGGAGAACCATTTCTTTCAGATTATCCGCCAGGTTTTTCGCAAGGGGAGCCACCATCTTCTCAATTGCCTCCAGCTCATCATCCTCATAGGTAGGCGGGAAACCTTCGCTCATCACCTTTAGGTTGATCTCCTTCTCATAATGAGCATGGGCGACGGTGAAGGTCTAGGTGATCCCGGCGTGAAAAGCATCTTCCTCAAGTTGGCCCACCCATGCCGTGATACCAGTGGCACGAGCCGCGAGCGGGCTGGTCTCCACCGGCTCCACCAACTTCAGGGCATCAAGGACCACCCTGACCGTAGCTTGCAGAAGATCATGCTCGTCGCTCTTAGTCTGTATCGCACCCAATTTTGCAAAGCAAAACCAAGTACTCATATATGTGCGCCCAGGATGTCCAAACACACACATACATCACAAATTGCAATAGTATCAAAGTAAAGTACTTATTACATCGCATATCTCATCATAAAGTTAAATACAAAGTTTGCTCGAAGGCAATATTATTACAAACACAACGGAATAACTAGCCCAACTGCCATAGGGACTCCAACTGGTGAACGTCTCCCTAGTAGTCCTGGACATCCTCCGAAAACTCTTCATATCCATTATCTGTTACCCATCCGGGATTTTCATTGGATGTAAAGCAAGTGTAAGCTCACCATGCTTAGCAAGTATAACAAAGGGATCTATGAGGCTTAAATAGGCTTGACACTGTTTGACTGCGGTTCACAATTTTAGTTGATCAATTTTTAGCAACCTGAATTACTACTTTAATGAACAGTCCCAATTCCCAAGTGGTATTAAAGTATCATCAAGCTTTATCTCATAACCCATCCATCCATCATCCACAGTAACCACTAATCTCAAAGGATCTAGACCGCTCGTATCCGTGAGCATGGCTGTTATAACAGGTTAATTATTTCTGTAGAAATTGTACATCTTTACCCACCGAGCCATGATTCCCAATGCCAGGGTTCGCGAGACCCACTACACCTCTTCCTAGGAAGTGTGGCGGAGTTTCACTATGAAACCCTTAGCTAGTTGCACTAACAGGTCGTGGCTACAAAGGAATGTCACGCGTGGGCATCGCAGCACGGTGCACATCCTATCAGAAAAAGGAAAGATACCCTCTTACCCCTTACTAGAGCTACAGACGAGCTAGTACAAACTAGATAATAGGTTAAAGTCAGAGTCATGTGACACTCAAGGCTGTACGGTCCCTCCTGGTTGCCGCTTCAGGATTAAGTCCTTATGAAGAGGCACTAGAGTACTCACCCCCGTACTCTAGCCCCCTATCTGTTGCTAAAAAGTTCCATTTTATCACATTGCATATAGTCTTTAAACATGTTTAACAATTACTTCATGTTAAGCGCTGCAGCATCTATCCAAAATGCCTACCTAATAAACCCAGGTATCAAGGATATGTGGTACAAGGAATCATCTAGGTAAAGTCCTTAAAGGCAATTCAAATTAAACACATGCATGAATGTAAGTGGTAGTAGTTCATAGGTAACAAGGGGCCTTTGGTACACTTGCCTTCCTCAAAGTTGTCCTAGGAGTACTGCTGATCCTACTAGGGGTCCTCAGTCACCTCGAATGGCTCACCCTCTAATCGTGATCCAACATCAATCAAGCATCATTCCAATCATTACATGCATACAAGATAGAACTCCATTAAAACAGTACACCAAATAGTGAAAACATATGTTGAAAAGCTTACCGATCTATTCTACGTATTGCTACGAACACATGAGCGAAAGAATCACTCAAATCAGACTTAAAACGTGAAAGTTATGCACGAAATAAGATGTAATGGCAATTCTATAAATAAACTAACCTATTTTCAAATTAAAACAATTAAAAATCTGAATTTAAATGAAATTTGGACCTGGCATACTATTTCTGGAAATGACAGGGTCCTAAACGAATAAAATCAGGACCGAAAAATAATTATTTTGAACTAACCAGGACTGCGGGTTGATTCACTAAAAACCGAGGGGCTATTTTGTAAAACAGGCATGGCTGACCGCGTGTTGACCCGGGGCTGCTGACTCATCTGACACGTGGCGCACTGTGGTTCGCTCGGTGCACCACATGGCGTGGACCAGTGCTGACGCTGGCACGGTGCGCCGGGTCCATGGTTCACCGTGGACCGGCCACTTAAATCCAACCGGTTTCTAATCTGGGCCATCCGTGCTAGATCCAACGGCGCAGGGGTGAGGGCCGGGCGGTGGCTCACTGGGGAAGAAGGAGATGTCGGCGGCGCCATGGCCGGTGCGACTGGAGCTTGGGCTACGGCTTTCCAGGGCACCAAAACAAGATCTGAGGGCACGGGGACGGTCAGGAGCTCACCACAGGGTCGACGGTGGTGGTCACGGCGTCCGGGAGGGCTCCGAAGCTAGTCGTCGATGGCGGCCGCGAACTAGAGAGAGAAAAGGCACGTGGGTGAGGATGTATCCTGGCCAAACAAGGCCAAAACGTGAATTGGGAATTACCAACGGGCGCGGGGAAGTTAGGCGGTGCTTCGGGTGGCTTTGGCGACGGCGTTCGCGCTCGGGAGGGGAGGATTCACCGGCGGTGGTGGCTCACGGCAGCGAGCAAGGGATGGAGAAGGGCAGAGGGGAGGGGCTCAGCCTTTATAGGTGGGTGGCTATGGCGTACAAGGAAGGGGAGCAAGGCTGGTTCGGCGCTTTCCATACGGGCGCCGGTGGCCTTCCATCGGAGCCGCGCCATTGACGGGCAGAGAAAAGGAAAGGGAGCATCAGGGAAGGAAGGTGGAGGAAGAAGGCAGCGCTGACAAGTGGGGCCAGCGGGGCAGCGAGAGAGAGATGGGAGAGAGCGGTGGCGTGGGCGTTGTGGGCCGCGGTGCCGAGGTGGGCTGTGCTGGTGGGCTGGCTCGGCGATGAAGGCGGCCGAGCTGATGTGCGCGCGGGTGGCAAGCTAGGCCGCGTGGGGTGCGGGCCAGCGCGCCAGCGCGGGGCAGCCGTCGAGTGGGCCATCGCCAGGCAAGGCAGGCCGGGAAGTGGGAGGAAGAAGGCCGGGCTGGCTGGAGTTGGGCCAGAAGGTGAATTTTGTTTTTTTTCCAAATCAAATTTTTATCCAATTCTATTTTCTCCATTTTCATTTTTAAGCCAAATTCAAATAAGTTTTGAATTCAATTTCAAATCATCTAGCCCTACACTCAATCAAAAAAAACCGTATGATTCGGCATGAATGCAACAAATAAGTTTCTAAACTTATAGTTTATTTTATTTATACAATATTTATTATTTGGCCTATGTTAGAAATACCTAGAAAATGTATAAATAGGGCAAGAATTTAATTGCTAATTTGCAGTAGAATTTTGGGTGTTACAGTCTAAAGGGTCCTTCGTACATGGGCAAGCTCCTTTTCTAGCTTGACAGAGACATTTTCGGCGCTCAACCTTCGGCTCACCACGTCACTGAGATCCACCCAGAGAGAGCGGACCACCTCGACGTCCTCGTCCACCTTCTGCTAAAGGGCCGTGGCCCTACTCTCGGCCTTCCGCCTAAGGTCCCGCTCCATCTCCAGCTCCTTTAGGACCTCGCCGGCCTTCTCATTAGCCGTGGCATTCCTCTACAATAGCTCGTCTTGCTCCTTTCGGAGCTTGGCGATCTCCTCCTCATCCAGCTTTGACCTCGCCGACAAATCCTCAAACATCCCGTGGGCCTCCTCCATGTCCTGATGCGCCTAGGCCTCCTGCTCCTAGGCAGCAGCAAGCTATGCGGCCATATCTACTCGTAGCTAGGCCTCCTCGGAAAACCGATCCCACTCTACCTTCTGCTCGTGGAGGAATCGGGATTTATTCTGACTATGAGCAACAAGAATCTGAAGAGGAAGAATACCGGTATCAGAAATACGAAAACACAAAAACATGCGAAGAAAGAAGAAAACCAAGTGAATACCTGAGTAGTAGGGATAATGATCTCATGGAGGGCTCCTCTGGCCTGGTCCAGGGCATCCAGCATGGTCAAGATCCCAACGTCAAGACCCTCCCACTCCATGCTCTCGGAATGATCGTCGAGCGAGAAAAGAGCCGCCGTCGAATCCTAGGCGGCCATCCACTGGAGCGGTGGCTCCCCCCGCACGGGGGAGTGGCTGCCTCCCGATAAGGGGGCCAGGGGCGGCTCCCTCCTGATCCTATGCCGCACCACCACCACGACGCCCGAGGGCCCTCCGACCGGATCCTCCTCCTGGTCCGCTTCGAGTGCCATGGGCGGATCCACCTGGGCCCCCGGTGGCGTGGATTACACAACGCCCTCGAGCGCCACCATGGCTACGCCCGGCTGATCCTGGCTTGGCGCGGTCACGACCACCTCCACCGGTGGTATGCGGCCCTCGGCCGGCTGTACCACGTCCGCCATGGAGGAAGCCGCCTGCTTGGCAACCACCGAGGGCGCGGGCGCCACCACAGGAGCCATCGGGTCGGCCAACGCGGCTCCAATGTCGGCACCACTCCTGCCCAAAATAGGGGTGATGCCAGGCGGCGCCATCCATCCCACTTGAATGGCGAGGCTCTTCTTGGGCGTCAGGCCCAGGGGGTGACCCGTCCGCAAGAACCTACACAAAGGTAATAGCCATTAGGTCAAAATAGAAATGGAAAAAGGATGAAAACAGGGGAATCAGCAGCTTACGCTGACGCCCTCGGCCGATGGAAGCATTTTGGGGACGGATCCCCAGATCCCTGCCCCGACTTATCTGGGCGAGACCATTTCGAGCCTGCCCCCTGCTCTGAGGCAGTGGAGCTCATCTCCCTCACCTCATGGGGCGTGGCACCAGAGTCGCTCCCCTCCATCGTCTCATGGGGTGCAGCATTAGAGACACTCCCCTCCACCATCACCTCAGGGTCAGCAGCGACAGGCCCGCCTTCCCCCATCCACCGATCCTCGACCGGCATGCCGTGCAAAGCGGCAGACTCTCCGGCCTCCACCGACCTCACCGACTCACTTCCCTCCGCGTGGAACGGGAAGGGTCCCTACATGGATGGGTGGGCACTTGTCAGCGTGTCCTCATCCTCCTAGATGCCCCAATCCACATCGACGACTACCTCATCGTCGTCATCATCGTCGTCGTTGTCATCATCACTGCTCACATCCTCTCCCTGATCCCGTGCCTCCTGCTTCAGTCGTTTCACCTTCTTCATCTGCTCCCTTGCTTTCTTGTCCCGCTCGGCCGTGAGTCGATTCGCCGCCACCACGGCCTTGTCCTTTGGCAGCGGAACTGGACTATCTTTGAAGACTAGCCCCCCTGGCTGGTCCTAATGTCGCAAAAGCAAGTATAAAAAATGGAGATTTAGGAAAAAGAAAAAGCACGGGAGAAGAAGGCTTACGAATTTGAAGAACCTAGGTTCTGGCCGCATTGGGGGATGTTCGGGCACCGGATACACAATGTCAAGGACGCTGCCTGTGGAATCCTTCGTCGGCTCCATCGCCTCCTTAATGCGCTGCGCCACTTCCAAAAAAGAGAGCGCCTCATCAACAAGCACCGTCCCCTCGAACGACATCCCGGGCATCATCCGATGCAGGGGAAGCACGTGCGCCATCAATGGCACCACCCTCCTCGCATGATAGGCACCAATAATCCGTGCCCCCTTTATGCCCTGTTCCTTCAGGGCTTGGAGGGCGGAAAGAAGGTCAGAGAGGTGTTTCTTGTCTTTGGACTAGAGGCCCCAAGCCCATGACTCTGGAGCCTTTTCAATAAGGCGCCCGATGTACCTCGGCAGGGTGGCACTCACATCATCCCTGACGTAAAACCACTGCGAATGCCATCCCTTGTTGGAGGTCGCTAGATGCATGAACGGGTAACCCCTCGACCAGGTATGGCGCAGATGAACGCTGGCACATCCCATCGGCACGCTCACATCCTTCCCCCCAACCTTCCTCTTTGACAAACTAATGGCAAAGAAATACCGCCATAGATCGAAATGGGGATCGATCCCTAGGAAACCCTTGCACAGGGCAACAAACACCGCCATATGTTGAACCCCATTGAGAGTTAGATGCTGTAGCTCCACCTCATAATAATCCAGCAGCCTCCGAAGGAATCTATGCACGGGTACCGCAAATCCCCGCTCATGGAAGATGGCAAAAGAAACGACATACCCTTCGAGCGGCGCTGGCTCACCCTCATCACCAGGTAACAGCCACTCCTAGACGGCGGACAGCGGGCGGAGAAGGCCACAGTGGATGAGGCCCTCCAAACGCCGTGAGGTGATGCTAGATCTACCCCATAACTCCATTAGAGCAATTGGGGAGAAAGGTGGGTGCAAGCTCGACGGCGGATATAGAGCATGCGCAAGCTTGACGGTGGATGCAACACGGATGCAAGCCGGTCGATGGTGGTGGTGCGGGTGCAGGAGGCTGGGGCGATTGGCGGTGGATGTTTCAGATGCAAAGGCAAGGGAGCGAAATACGGAACCCTGGGGGCGAACCCCGTGGTTTTATAGGGGCGATGGACGCGAGAAGGGCAACCGTCCGCCTCGATCTCTAGGCCTGCCACGTGCACCTCCATGTCACATCACGGGACACACGCCCACAGTCCCTATCCTCTCCCACCAAAAATCATGGCGGACGGTTCGCCTTCCCCAGGCAAATCCGGACTCTCTACCCATCTGGGAAACACAGGTCACGAAGACTTTTTTCGCTTTGGCCCACCTAGGGCCTAGAAGCTCGGCGATCGGCCCAACTAAGGATGGGTCCATGAATGATCCGAAATCAAGGGCACAAGTATTACTAGGATCTCTGTCCATTGTCAAGCCCTGGTTAGGTTAGCCCTGAATGAGATCCCTGCGAATGAGATACCACGACCCCCTCGAAAAAATATCCTATTGACGAAAAACTAAGTCCTTCAGCCTTACCCACGAAGGGTCCGATACAACCCCCTGGGCGACCCTGCTCGAATCACCCGGAGGCTCGGGGGCTACACCCGTCGAGTGCACTCGCACGCACCCTCTGGCAAAGTAACTATGACAAAATCAAAAACACCCTCCAGGCGGTTCTATCCGAATCACCTAGAGGCTCGGGGGCTACTGTCGGGGACCTAATACCGGGGTACCCCAGAAGGTGGAACCAATAACCATCGGATGTTAAAAACTTCTAGACAGATAAGGGCACCGTAACGTCCCTTGCTCGAATGACAGGAGTTGGGTTCTGCCTCGCCCGACAGCCATGGGCATACCTTGGGCATACCCCGAGGTAGACTGCCAACCATATTTCATCGACAGGCGCCGTAACGTCCCTTGCTCGAATGATAGGAGTTGGGTTCCGCCTCGCCCGATGCCTTTGAGATAGCTCTGCCTCGCCCGAGGGCTCAGGGCTAGTCTCCATCTCGCCCGACGCCTTTGGGGTGGGCTCGGTCTTGCCCGAGGGCTGAGGGATAGACTTCGCCTCACCCGACCCCGGAGGGGCGGGCTCAGTCTCACCCAAGAGATAAGAACTGGTCTCTACTTCACCCGACGGCCAGGAACGAGCCTCGCCCTGCTCGATATCTAAAGACTGATTTCATCTTACCTGACAACTTCTCCTCGTTCCCTCATGATGATGGGTATAGGGCAAGATGAGACATTTGGGTCAACCATGGCTCCAAGGGCCATACCCTACGCCCTGGCAGGAAAAGTACTGCCAGGGAACGACGGGATAGGTGCTTTAGACCCTTCCAAGCACCGTAGAGCCCGAAAGGTATTATAGGTGTGTGCTCCTTGCCCTGTAGAGTTGTAGGCGCCGCCTTCAGCTTTGGGACATGGAACCCGATGAAGATATACGACAACCGCTACGCTCTAGAAAAGGATTTGCTATCTCCACGAACAACAGATATTTTGCCACCATGCTATGGACCTAAGGGAGCGGCGCCCACTTCCCGACCCCTCAGGTCCACCAAGTCAGAAGACCTTGGCCACGGTGCTACTCCGGACCCCGACCCCATGTCCCTTTGACGAAGACTCATAGGAACCAGAAGGTGTGCGGAGCAAAGCTGGGGGAGGCTCATAAGTCAAAACCACTATACTACAGCCCATACCATGCGCAGGGCGGCATTCTGTAACCAACCTGACATTCTATAGAGGCATCGACAGTATTGTAGGCGCTTATTTTCCTTCACACTCATTAGAATGAAGAACCAGGCCAGGTAGACATGAGCCACAAGACTAGGTAGAGTACGTATCCTAAAGCCCTCACCCTTGTAAAGCCAGCCCCTTCATCTATAAAAGGAGATGCGCTTCCTCCATCAAAGGGACCGATCTTTGACCGAACAACACAAGACACTCACACACATAGTCAAGCTGCTACCAAGCTCTTGGCCTCCTTTCAACCCTTCCATCAGAGACTTGGGACCAGTCCCTCTCTCGATCGTTTGTACCCCCTACTACGAACCATTTTCGGTGCTAATAACACAAGCAGCAACAAACTGGACGTAGGGACATTTGGCCTGAACTAGTATAAATCTTGTGTCCTTTAGCGCACCATCCGAGCCTAACGCGCATTACTATAAATTTACTTGATGGTGCTTGTACGAAACACCGACAAGCGACATGGACCAGGATTGCCGATATCGTCGTCTTTGTCAACGTAGCCCTGCCCGCCGCATTGAGCAGCCCCGCCTTCCATGTGGAGATGCATGCCGTGACACCGTCAACGATGGCCTGCTCATGCTGACGCTTTAGCCTAGAAAGTGATAGAGGTGTTCTAAGGTATTTAGTCAGGAAATCCCGCAGCCTTCCCGAGAAGCATTGCTGCACCACCTGGATCTCCTCCGCTGAGCAGCAGATCGGCATGATGGTACACTTGGCCACGTTGGTCACCAGCCCGGAGGCACCTATGAATAGGTCGAGAAGCGGTCTAATGCAGGCACAATCCAGCACCATCGGCGCCAGGAAGAGCACAAGGTCATCTGCATAGATAGATGCCCTGTGCCTGATGGCGTTTCTAGGCAGCGGCGTTAGCTGACCCTACCTGTCCGCCTCTATGATCAGGGCGTTCAATACTTCCATGACAATGATGAACAGAAATGGGGATAGGGGGTTGCCCTGTCTAAGACCACGGGCGTGGTAAATGCACTGCATAGAATTCAAATTTGGTCCCTAAATATTTATCTTATAGCATCCCAATGCACAATTCTCTTTTTTTCAATGCATCTTTTTTCCTTTTTCCAATACATCTCTATCTCTATCTCTCTCCTTATAGACACTTTGATCTTTTAGCAACAATATTGGTATTCGTGCACAATTCTATAACGTCCATTCATTGAGAGCATGTTGTTAATCGTCACGCAAGCTTAGGAATGAGCCTACGTCACATCACAGTATTAAATGCCAGTATCGTTAGGTTGTATGTCTTCACCATCTACGTAGATCGTAACCTACCCATCACCACCACCTAGAGTCACATTTTTTTGACTTTACTATGGCGTGCACACACAGGATTTTGACTTCCAGCATGCACACCTCGCACAGTAGCTTTTAGTAAAAAAAAATACAACAGCCCTCTTTCCCAACTCTGACGTCCTCGCCCCTGTCGCCGGCCACCGCCCCACCATGGGCACTAGGGTTCGCCAGGGCTCCAACAAACCCTAGCGCCCGCGGTGGCTGCCCTCTTCCCCTCCCCCGACTGCCACCATCTTCTCCAGCTCCGCGTGAGCACGCTCCGCCACCATCTTCTCTAGCTCCGACGAGCCTCCCCCGCCCTGCCCTACCCTAGCCTGGCCATCATTCCCGTTGCTAGCTTCCCTAAACCTCCCACCAACCATCCTGTCGGTGTTTTCAGACCACCGATGAGTGAATTTGTATTTGTGCGTCTAGCTTAGATAGTGTGCTCGGAGGACACAAGGGTTTATACTGGTTTGGGTGGAACATTCCTACGTCCAATTCGCTATTGCTCGTGTTATCGGCACTTGGTTTGCAGTAGGGGTTACAAACAGGCGAGAGAGGGAAATGATCCCAAGTCTCTGGTGGAAGGAGTGAACGGGTGCTGAGAGCTTGATTGCTGCTCAGCCGTGTGCTCGTGTCATGCTCTTGTGTTTTTTATCTCATGGTCCGGTCCCCTTTCATGGGGCGCCCTGCTTCCCCTTTTATAGGCGAAAGGAAAGCACGGGTTACAGTGGAGGAAAAGGAGGAGAACGAGAGAGAGAGAGAGAAGAAGGCTTCCAGGATCACCGGGTCCTTCTTCTCCTTCATGCGGGTCTCACTGATCCTATAGATGTGAACAGGGACGGCTCCACGTCGTGGCCCTATTCATCATTGGCGCCATGCATAGGCATCATCTGCCGATCATGGCGTTCCATTCTGTCCTGGCGGACGTCGTGGTGAACTGACACGCCTGTCAGCGTTCGTATGAGGGCTAGGCAGAACAGCACCAGCACGCCCGACACTATTCTTGATGTGAATCCTCAGGTATGGCCCATCATGGCCATGGGTTAGATCAAGATGTGCCAGTCTCTTCCCTGGTGTCAGAGTTTTGACCCAGACCCATATGCTTGGACCTAAAGAGGTTGGTGGCGGTATGGGTCCCTGTCGGACGAGATGGAACCCACATCATTGGGGTTAGGTGAGATGGAGCCCGCATCCGAAGGGTCGGGCGAGACGGAGCCTAAGCCCAAGGGGTCAGACAAGACGGTGCATGAACCCAAGGAGTCGGGCGAGACAAAGCCTGCGGCCGTGGGGTCGGGAGAGATGGAGCCCATGGCCTTAGGGTCGGGCGAGACCTTTTAATACGTCTTGCTCCATCTAGGGAAGTCAGCGTGGGCACTAACTTCCTTGTTTTGGGTATCCCTAATATCGATACCCAATAGTAGCCCCCGAGACTGCAGAGGAGTAGAATACTCCTTTGGAGGCTTTTCTGGATAGGAGGACTTTGAGGGCCTTGGCCTTCTTTTTGTAGTCTGTGGCATGTCCTGGTAGGATGGTGGTTCCCTTTTATCATGATCGATCTTCTTGGGGGCATGTAACCGTAAGATTCGGGGGGTCAAAAAGATTTTTCTTGATTTTGGTCCCCTAGGATCCAATCGTTCCGCCATCGTAATGCGACCACGCATTTGGTCTCCTTGTGAGTCCAACTTTCCTTGAGCCCCCACGCATAGCAGGGGTCTGGTCAAGGGTCGGCTTGTCTTTGTGATCGTCATCCCTCAAGCATTTTTTGATAAAATGGAGGGGCTAAGTCATGCCTTATTTTTCCTCGATGGACAAAACATAGTGCTTAGTGAGCTATTAATGGGCTAGTCCAAGTGGTGCCCCGGCTTCCCATTCATGGGGGCCCAGCATGGGTTAGCTGGTGACCAACTCTAGATTCTCAGTGGCCAATCCATATAGTTCTCGGGTCCGTTTGACCGGTCTCAAGGGCTCGTTGCCTTTCTTCGAAGAAAAACCATGGACTGGGAACCGACCAAGACTCAAATGTGGGCCCATCCCATTCCACCCCTCACTCTAAGGGCATCCTAGAGCGGCTATGAACCCGTCGGAGGGCGAACCTTTGAACTCTTAGGCCTAAATGGGTCGTAGGAGCATTTTTAGCTCCGTAAACCACCTTACCTGCGATGGTTCTTGGCCCATTGAACGGGCGAACCATCATTCGATGTATCCTTCGAGGACATGGCCAGAGATAGCGTGCATGTGATCTTTAGAGTGAGGTGATGTGACGCGGTGCAGCGGGTGTGTGAATCTAGGCGCACAGTTCACCTTCTCGCCCCGCTCCATCCTATAAATAGCGGCCTCCCCCTTCATGTTTCTGCACACCAAAATTGTAGCCTTACCTTCTTTGTTTCTCCACCGCCACCATTCGGATCTACCGTGCATAGTAATCCACGCTAGAGCCCTAGATCTGTAGCTTCCACTTCTCCGCTGCCACTTTTGCTTCTCCATAGTCGCCTCCATCCTCCATGGATTCATGGTATCGCTCCGATGTTACCTATGTGCGCATGGAGGGCCTCATCAAGCGTGGTCTTCTTTGTGGGAGGACCGATGCGACGGAGTTGCTTGTGCCTAGCTGCGAGGATGCACCGGCACCGCCCAATGGCTACGTTGTCTCCTTCATGCCCTTCCATGAGTGCAGACTCGCGGTTCCTCCCCACCCGTTCTTCTGGGGTCTGCTACACCACTATCAGATCGAGCTATAGCACTTGAACCCCAATGGGATCTAGCACATTGCGGCCTTCATCACGATGTGTGAGGGGTACTTGGGGATTGAGCCCCACTTTGAGCTGTGGAGATATTTCTTCTCCATCTCATTAATCAAGAAGGAGAGAGGGCGAGAGACCTCGGTGTTAATGGGATGCATGAGCATCCACCTCTTGGGCTAGCGGTCAGTCGAGTACTTGCCCTGCCAGCTCTCTAGATTCAACAAGGGGTGGCACTCGCATTGGTTCTACCTGAAGGATAACCCTACCGCACCCTTGCCTATCTTCTCTGGGCGTCTAATCAAAGAGGTTCCATCATCATGGCCGTGGGGGCCATCCGTCAAGGAGAAGAAGGGGATGCGCGACATCCTCGAGGCTATCATGTTTCTGAAGACCCACAGCCTCCACGGGGCCAGCATCATCGGGGGCTATCACATGAGGAGGCTGACAGCCCTGATGGCGTGCGTCCTCCCATTGTATGGGATGACGCTCGGTGCATGCAGCACATCAAGGAGGCCACGGGGGAGGCTGACATCATGTTCCCAATCCTGGGGCATCCCGTGATGTGGTCAGACGCAGGCTTCATCGAGCTACTGGTGGGGTTAGCCTTCTAGGACTCTGTCACACCGCTGGTAGAGCACGCGGCTATGAGGATGATGAACCATGCCACGGATGAACAAATGAAGAAGAAGAAGGACGACAAGGAGAAGAAATGGTGGTTGAAGCAGCAAGCGAAGCTGCAGCGAGCGAAGCAACGTCAAGGCTCATCAGAAGAAGAGGAGGAAGAAGAGGAGGAGGAGGAGGAGGATGGCTCCATGTCGCCCATCACGTGGGATGATCTGGCCACCGAGCATGAGGACCCCCCTTTGCCATAGGTGGGGCCCTTCCCCATGGCATGTCACGAGGCAGGAGGGGGAGGATGCGCCCCCAGAGCCGGTGGAATCAAACTGCCCCGCCCCATCTGGACCTTCGACGGTGGCCTTAGAACCGGTGGAGTCACACCACCTTGCCTCATTCGGGCCTTCGATGGTGGCCCTAGATCTGGTAGAAATAGGTCGCCCTGCTCTGACCGAGCCCTCGGTGGTGCCTCCAGAGTCTACGGGAGGCGGCCGTTTTGATTCGTTCGAGCCCTCTGAGCTGAGGGAGCGCTCAAAGTGGCAATGTGCCGACAAGGAGCAGCTAGGGTTGGGCAAGCTGGCCCCAAAACATCCTCATATGATGGTGACAAGGTGAGTCAAGAGTTTTTGTCATCCTTTTGTCCTAATGAAATTTTGTCGCGAACTGATCGCCATGTCAGCGTCGGAGGACGTGGGACTCTCTTGCGGCTCGCTCCAAAAAAGATCCTCCTTCGGCAAACGCACCAGGAGCCATCTGGTGCCATGCCGGTGGAGGGTGTTAGTGGCGTTGGGGCAGCCACAGCATCGACCAGGGAGGCGCAGCTGATGGCTATGTCCATGGGAGAGCGGGTGGAGGTGGGCGTGTCCGGCGCGCTCGTGGCATGGCCAGTCATGTCCTCAATGTCACAGGTGGAGGAGGCATGGCCGGAGCCACCATCCATGAAGGTGGTTGTGTCCATAGCGGGACAAACAGAAGGGGGTGCACCTGAGGCATCCTTCATAGATGTGGCGATAGGGTAGGCGTCCGTGTCCATGTCACCCTTCCCATCTATCGCTAGAGGAGCTGCTCTGGAGGAGCCACCACCGCATGAGAGGTCGGCGTGGGGACATCCTAGTCTCTAGTCTAGGTGGCTGCCCTCGATGAAGTGGTAGGGGAGAGAGAATGGGGGAGTGTCCACATGGAGGTTGGGGACGCAGTTCGCGCCCTGACCACCATGCTGAGCTCGATGCGTGACATTGTCACCCCGGTTGGCTAGGTATGATATGACCATGTTCCAACCCTCATGTTCTCTTTCTATGCCTCTAAGTCTTGTCTTCTACGCAGATCCTTATGGCCCATAGCCAGGAGATGCGGCAGAGTGAGGGGCTGGCCGCACAGCTTGCTGCCGCCTGTCAGGAGGTGGCTAAGCTTGCTGCGACCTATCAGGACGTGGCCGACCTCTAAGTCAGGGAGAAAGACACTCACGATGATGCCCATGAGGCTGAGGAAAAGCTCGTGGCCCTAATCGAGAGGACGCGCACGGATGCCGTGGAGGCCAAACGGCTATGGAAGGAGCGGGACAATTTGCTCTAGGCTATAGAGGAGCTCCGCATGGGGATTGAGCTAGCTCACTAGGAGCGCACTGACGCTCAGCAGCAGAACAACCACCTCGAGGGTGAGCTTTAGAGGGAGAGGGACCTGAAGGTTGCAGCCAAGGGTGTGTCTACCAGGCTCACCGCGGAGGTCGATCGGTGCCAAGAAGAGGTCCAGTGCTTGGAGGTTGAGGTGACCCAATAGCATGATGAGGTGCATAGGCTTCGAGCAGACATGGATGGTAAGTCTCTAGTTTCTCTTGTTGTCTTTCTCTCTAGAATCCATGGTAAGCCTTTTGACACAGTCGGTACATGACCTGGGTAGGTCTCGACAACAAGCTCGGAGCAAAGGTGGTTAAGAGCCATGGCCTAGAGAAGGAGCTCAGTGAGGTGAAGGACACCCTCTAGAAGGAGAGCGACGAACATGACAACCTACGTGTCACCGTCTAGCTAGTCTATGACGAGCTCGAGCTAGCCCCGGAGCAGGAGACAAGCTCGCTCGTGGTTCGTGCCACTAGTTTCACGGACCGGGCATGTGATATGGCAAGGAGCGTGCTTCGCTTTGGCATTCACCGATAGTTTGTGATCACCTGTTCTCATTATGAAACATCAATCTGGCGACAATGAGCCAAGGCTTCACGCTCATCTATACCAACGATGAGCTGGATGACATCAAGAAGAAGGTGGCCCCCCTAGCGCATGACCTTTCTACAAAGATAGAAGATTAAATAATCCCCCTAAGGGGTTAGTTTAGTCAGATAGGTCAAGTGGTGCACTTGTAATAAGCAGACAAGTTCCAACCCTTCTGTTTCATCTAAACAAGCTTGTTTTTTGTTTTGGTTGAACAAACTTGTTCTTTCTCCCTTTTTATATGTAAAAAGGGTTAATGTGTTCTGACCCTTCTTGTTGTTTAAGACTGTAGAGCTCGGGGTGTGGGTGAGAAACTCTAGTCATATAGGTAAGCAAGAGTGTCATAGCCACTGGGGCATAGGTTTCTTACAGTTCGACCAATTTTACTCAGCGCTTGTTTCTGCAAACCTTGCCTCTTGGTTTTTAATGTGAGGAAGGGTCGGTCATGGTGACTATTTTAGAATGGATATATATACTCTTATCAGCCCCCGAGTGAGACCCGATCCCTTGCCATTACCGGGTCGGGTTTCACTAAAGATCGAGGAGATGATAGCGAAACTAGTAGGAGAAAGCGCTTTTTGTTTTAGAAACATTATTTTTAGTTTTCGTATGTACCCCCTCCCTATGATCTGAGCCATCGTTCTATGACCATGCATTTGGTCTCCTTGTGAGTCCAACTTCCCTCAAGCCTCCGTGTGTTGTAGGGGTCCGATCGAGGGGTCAGCTCATCTTTGTGATCGTCACCCCGTCAGTGGTTTCTGCAACCGGAGGGGTTGAGCTAACGTCACTTGCCTCAATGGCTCGAGTGTCGCACTCAGTGACCTTGCTAACGGGCATGTCTAAGTGGAATCTGGGTTCATCATTCGTAACGGGGTCGGCATAGCCCTCATGTGGCATTCCATTGCTCCTTAACCCACCTCTAGGTAGATGCTCGAGTCATTCTAGAGACCGACTCAGGTGGCCCACTGGCCTCCCCTTGATGGAGATTTTGTGGGCATGGCTCGAGGTTAGGATTGAATGAGAAGGTCGAGATGACCCTGTCTGCTTCTGAGAGGGTCAGGCAAAGGCCACTGGGGCTCATCTACGTTTTCTTCCCTGGCTCTATTTGACGCGAGGCAGCCTCGAGCCCTTCGTGGGCTGGCCTTCAAACCCCGGTCGATCGCCGCTCATGTTGAATGAGATGACTACCACTTCATGATGCGACGTGAAGCATTGTGATGCAATAATTGCATATGTGATGTTTAGATATATGAGAATGGATGAATGAATGCTCATGCACTGCAAAAGTAAAGTGGGGGTTGGTAAGGTTACCTCAATGGCTCGAGTGACGTGTTTGGGGAGCTCTTATCAGATATGTCCGAGTGGATCTAGGTCCATCATTCATGATAGAGTTGGCATAACCCGCATGGGGCAACCTACTGCTCCTTACCCGTCTCTCGGCAGTAGCCCGAGCCGTCCGATCGACTTGCGTGACTCACTGGCCTCTCCTCAATGGAGATTCCGCTGGTGGACCCCTCCAAACCCTTCCTAGGAAGGCGGAGGCTAAAGCTTGGGGTGCGGGCAAAAAAATTTTGATCATGCTGGTGAGCAAAAATGCTGTAATCGCTGGGGCGTAGGTTTCTTGCGGTCCGACCAGTTTTACTCAGCGTTTGTTTCCACAAACCTTGCCTTTACATTTTTAATGTGAGAAAGGGTCAGGTATGACAACTATTTCATAAAGGATATATATACCCTTATCAGCCCCCGAGTGAGGCCTGACCCTTTGCCGTTGTCGGGGACTAGTTTCACTAAAGATCGAGGAGACGATAGCAAAATCGATAAGAGAAAGCGTGCGTAAATTAAGGGTAAAAGCAACGTAGCTGTTTGATGTTCTAGGCATTGATGAAGACTTCCCCGTCGATGGTCTTCAGCTTATAGGTGCCTGGTCAGAGCACCTCCATGATGACATATGGTCCCTCCCATGGTGGAGAGAGCTTGTGGTGGTTCTTGTTGCTCTAGATGAGGCGGAGCACTAGGTCCCCGACGTTGAAGGCTCGACCCCACACTCGATGGCTGTGGTACCAACGTAACGCTTGCTAGTACTTAGCTGAGCGGAGGAGGGCAACATCACGCACTTCATCTAGCTGGTCCATGGCATCCTCGAGGGACGCCTTGGCTTCTTGTTCGTTGTACGCCCTGAACCTTGGCGCTCCATAATCAAGGTTGGTTGGGAGGATAGCCTTAGAACCATAGACCATAAAGAATGGCGTGTAGCTAGTGGCCCAGGTGGGGGTCGTCCTTAGTCTCTAGAGCACCATGGGAAGCTCCATGACCCATCATCTGCCAAACTTGTTCAACCGGTTAAAGATCCTTGGCTTGTGGCCTTGTAGGACCATGTCGTTTACGCGCTTGACCTGTCCATTCATGCGGGGGTGCGCCACCATGGCCCTATCAACACGGATGTGGTATTCATTATAGAATCAAAGAAACTTCTTCCTGGCGAACTACGTGCCATTGTCCGTGATAATGGAGTTCAGGACTCCAAAGCGATGGACGATGTCAAGGAAGAACAACACGGCTTGCTCGGACTTGATCACGGAGATCGGTCGAGCCTCTATCCACTTTGTAAACTTGTCTATGATGACAAGCAAGTGCATATAGCCCCCTGGCGCCCTCTTGAGAGGTCTGACCAGATCGAGCCCCTAGACCACAAATGGCCACGTGATGGGGATCGCTTGGAATGCTTGGGCCGACAGGTGGGTCTACCGAGCGTAGTATTGACACCCATCATCTGTGCACACAATATGTTCAACGTCGGCTACTGTGGTCAGCCAATAGAAGCCTTGTTGGACCAGGGTCCTAGCTGCGGCATGGTGCCCATAGAGTCCACCATGGATATCACCTAGCAACTGCTTCCCTTGTTCAATGGGGATGCAGCGCTGCAGGATCCCGGTGTGGCTTCGCTTGTAGAGCTCGCCCTCAATAATGACAAAGGACTTGGCACGATGCGTGAGCCACCAAGCCTCTATTTTGTTCGTCGGCAGTGCCTCACAGAGGAGTGTAACACCCTAAAATTTGAATTTATGGAAACGGACCTAAAAAGATTTAATTTGGAATTTTTGGTGCACATGAAATATAGGAAAATAATTTGTTTTCATTAAATTAAAATACATCATAAGGTAGCAACATGTTTGAGCATACATGCCACTGCATTTGATTTATTTGGTTGAGTGGTTTTGATTGAAAATTCAAAAATGGTTTAAATTTCTTTTGCAAATGAAATTAAAAATGGCTTTGAAATAAAAGAAAAGAAAATTTAAAAATAAAAGGGTTTAAAAAGTGGTCAAATTTATTTTTGAAAACTTACCAAAAATTTCTCATTTATGTTTGAGTTGAAAAGCATATTTAAAAACATATTCGAATTGATTTTGGCTCGGATTTAGAAAGTAGAAATAGAAAAGGAATTGATTTTGAAATATCTTCTTTTCTTCCTTTTTAGCCTAGCCCTAGGAACTGGCCTGGCCCTTCTCACCCTTCCCTTCCCGGCCTGGCCTACTTGGTGGCCCACTCTGCTCCCTTCCCTTCCTCCTGCGCGCGCCTCGCTCCCTTCCTCTTTCCTCCTGCACGAGGCCCGTTCCGCGCCAGCCCGCGCCACGCCTTTCCCCCGCACCGCGCGTGTGCCCGCAGCCCAACAACATGGCCCACTTGGTGTGCTGCTCGGCCTGCCCCATGCCACGCCCTTCCTTCCCCTTCCTTTCTTTTCCCCGCTCCCTTCCTTTCTTCACCACAGCAAGCTGTCGAGTCACCGCGCCCGTATGGCAGGCGCCTAAAATTGTCATGCCCCGCTCCCCTTCCTTCTACCGCAGCACCGCCGGACTATAAAACCCCGTACCGAGCGCTTCCCTCTCCTTTTCCCGGCCACGCTCAAGCACTCGCCACCACCACCGTAATTCGTCGTACCAGCGCCCCTAACCTCGACGCTGATCTGTCCTAGAGCTTTGTTGTGACCCGACACAACCGTAGGTATCTCCAATTTCACGCCTTGGTCATGGTTTGCTCGAATTCATCCTCACCCGTGTCGTGCTTCTCTCTCCAGCCGCCGCCGCCGTCAACACGCCCTTTCAGGCCTTCTCGAACGTTGCGCTCCCTTCCTTCGACCTCGCGGTGAGATTCTCCATCTTCCCGTGCTCTTCGTTCCTCAAATAATGCCCTGGAGCGCTGTATTGGCAAGCTCCTGAGCCGCCAACCATGGCGCTGTTGCGGGATCGCCGCTCCGGTGTGATCCTCGCCCTAGTCTCGTGCTCTGTTGAATCCGTAGGACCTCACGCTATGCATCTATGCCCTCGGCTTGGTCTGGGGTGGCCAAAAGCACCCGTACCAGCGAGATCAGTGAGCTCGGGCCACCGACACCCATGGTGCCGCCGTGCGGGAACAACAAGGGTAGCCCCTTCGTTCATCTGCGCCACCCGATTCTTGATGAATGGTCAGGATTAGATACCCCTTCGGGGTTAAGTGGCCGGTCCATCGTGGACCCGTGGACATGGTGCACCGTGCTGATGTCAGTGAGTCCACCGCATGCGTGGTGCACCGCACCAACCGCGTGCCACCACATGGCTACCCAGTCAACAGCCACAGTCAACACGCGGTCATCCATCGGACATTTTTCAGAAAAGCTCCTCTGTTTCCAGGAAATCAACCCGCGCTCCATGCCAGTTCAAAATAATTTCTTTTTGGTCCTGTTTTCTTCTGTTTTAGCCCCTATAGTTTTTAGTATTAGTACCCACAGTCCAGTTAGCATTTAAAATTTAGAATTAATTAGTTTAAATTCAAATTTGAGTTCATTTAATTACAGAAATGTCATCAAACTTGTTTAGGCCATAACTTTATCATTTTAACTCTGATTTGACCCGTTCGAATTGCGTTAGGATCGTATTTACATTTTCTACGTGTTTGTACTACTGTTAGGCATGTTTTTAATATTTAAAATTCATGGGCAGATTTAATCTATTATTTAACTAAAGGAAAACTTGTTTAAATCATAACTTATTCATTTTAACTCTGAAATAGTCCGTTCAAGTCACGTTGGTTTCATAACGACGTGACCTACGCATTAGTATCAATGTTTTCTATGTCAAAATCTCTAGAATTTCATGGTTTAAAACCCAACTTGAATAATAATTATATCACTAGATTTATAAATAAAATGTAATAAATTCACTTCAATTTTTAAAACCAAATATAAGTTTGACTTAATTCAACTTTAGTATTTTCTCTAAAATATCATGCTTTTATATAATAAAATAAATAAAGCTTAAGGTTTTCTATTTTATAAACAAAATCTTCCGGTAGATGTATTTTTTCAACTGTAGCTCCGATTAGCGTGCTTCCCGCGTCTGTGTGTTCGTAGCAATACGTAGATCTGTTTTAAATCCTTTTTTCACTAGTTGGTGTATTGTTCTAATATAGCTATGTATGTATGTTATGCATGTCTATTTGGATGCTTGTGTGGTGTTCTATGATCAAGTCTTAGCGGCCCTAACTTGTTAGATGAACCTTTGAAAGGCTTCATAGTGAACTCTGCTGACCTTCCCTGGTAGTAGGTCAAGAGGCTGATCACCTCGGGCGAAAGGGTAAATCATGACTCACAGTGAAAGTGTACAACCTCTGCAGAGTGTAAAACTATTATAACAGTCATGCTCACGGACACGAGCGACCTTGGAACCCTTATGGAATAGAGATGATCACTAATGGTTAATTGTTTATGCTATTCATTATTCATGTTTACCTAATCATGTATTTATGGGCTTATGATAAAATCGTTGCTACTCAATTGCTTAAAAAGATGACCTATTAAAAGCTAATCGCAGTAAACAAGTGTTAACCTTTTGAGCCTCATAAACCCCATGTTATATTGTTGAGTATGATATGTACTTACGCTTGCTTTACTTTTTTATAGTTTGGATAAAAATCCCAGATGGGTACCAGATTGCTAGTCTGGAGGAGTTAGGCTTATGGTCAACCAGTCAGTCATCTCTATGGATTTGGAGTCTTCGCCTGAAGATCGAAGTTGTCTTTCCGCTGTCTATACTCTAAGGTTATATTCCTTATACTAATATGCTATGTAATAAGTATTGTCTTTTGATATTACCCTTATTTGTAGCTATATGTGAGATTTGACTTCCTGGGTTCACATATAGTGTGTATCTGGTTTTGTCTTTAAAACCAGGTGCTACAAAGTGGTATCACAGTAATGCTGACTATAGGATGCAAGCCTAGATAGAACTAGACATTTTAGCATGCTTTCATCTTGCTTAGTTCTTGCTTTCTCTCTAACCTTGTTATTTGTGAAAAGTTATGCTCACTTCAGCCTCACTAATGAAGTACATGGGATGCTACACTTTGAGGGTGTGTCCCTCTTCTTCTTGCTCTACCACTAGGGCGGCGCTGACCACTTCTGTGGTGGCCATAATGTAGAGCAGAAGTGGTTCCCTGTCGGTTAGAGGGACTAGGATCGAGGCCTTCGTCAGGAGCTGCTTGACCTTGTCAAGTGCCTCCTAGGCCTCGGGCATCCATTCAAAGCGGTCAGTCTTCTTCAGAAGCCGATAGAGGGGGAGACCTCATTTGCCAAGGCTCAAGATAAAGCGTCTGAGCATGGTGAGGCACCCTGTAACTCGTTGTACCCCCTTTATGTTATGAATTGGGCCCATCGTCGTGATGGCCAAGATCTTCTCTGGGTTGGCTTTGATGCCCTGCTCGAAGATGATAAAACCTAGCAGCATACCCCTTGGGACCCTGAAAATGCACTTTTCGGGGTTGAGTTTGATGTCGTTTGCTTAGAGTTTCATGAAGGTCTGCTCTAGGTTGGCTACGACCTGGTCAGTCCATTTGGACTTGACCATGATGTCATCCACGTAGGCCTCAACAGTCTACCCGATGAGATCCCCAAAATACTTGAGCATGCAATGTTGGTACATAGCCCCCGCATTCTTCAGGCCAAATGGCATTGTGACGTAGCAGAACGATCTGAATGGGGTGATGAAAGATGTCACAAGCTGGTCAGACTCTCTCATCGTGATTTGATGGTACCCAGAGTATGCATCAAGGAAGCAAAGGGTTTCACACAATGAGGTCGAGTCGACTACTTGGTCTATGCGTGGCAAAGGAAACAGATCCTTTGGACATGCTTTGTTAAGACCCATGTGGTCAACGCACATTCTCCATTTCCCACTCTTTTTTCATATAAGAATAGGATTGGCTAACCACTCAGGGTGGTATACTTCCTTGACGAACCTGGTCACCAAAAGTTTCACAATCTCCTCGCCGATGGCCCTGTGTTTTTCCTCGTCGAAGCGACGCAGGTGCTGCTTCACCAGCTTGGAGCCTTGCCTCATCTTCAAGGCATGCTTGGTGACTTCTCTCAGAATGCCTGGCATGTCTGAGGGTCTCCACGCAAAGATGTCTCTGTTGGCGCGGAGGAAGTTGGTGAGCGTGCTTTCTTATTCGAAGGAAAGCGTGGTGCCGATGCACACCACTTTGCCCTTAGAGCCACTAGGGTCTATGAGGACCTCCTTGGTGCCCTCTACCAGCTCAAAGGACCTAGCCGATCGCTTGGGGTTGAGCACTTCTTTGATGACCTCCTCCCAGATGGCCACAAGCTCTTTGGAGGCGATAATTGCCATGGCATATTCGCAGCACTCGACCTCGCACTCATAGGCGTGCTGAAAGGAGGTGCCAATGGTGATGACTCTGCATGGACCCAGCATCTTCAACTTTAGATAGGTGTAGTTGGGGATAGCTAGGAACTTCACATAGCATGGACATCCTAGGATGGCGTGGTAGGTCCCGTGGAAACCGACCACCTCGAAGGTAAGGGTCTCTGTCCTATAATTGGTTGGATTCCCAAAGGTGATGGGTAGATTGATCTGCCCAAGTGGTACGACCTGCTTTTGAAAGCTCTAGTTTGGTGATTGTCGAGCGGAGGTTGGTGATTGTCTCCGACTCCGATCATGGTGATTGTGAGGGATTCTTGACCTTTCCCCAGTGGAGAGCCAAAATATACTCCAGTGGATTGCTCATGGCTTGTGTGATCCTTATCTTGTGTTGGTTGTATGGCACCCAATTGAGGGTTTGGCGTGTGATACCAATTAGCGCGTGAACCTCCAAGTGAGTGAATCACCACAATGAGGACTAGCTTGTCGGCAAGCAAGTGAACCTCAATAAAAAATCATTGTGTCATCATTTAATTCCAAGGTGATTGGTCTTTATTAGTATTCATTCTTGTGATTGATTGGTTCATTCCTTGACTCGGTGGTATAACCATCTTGCTTTCTCTCTTTATATTACCGCAAACTAGTTATCAAGCTCTTTAGTGTAGCTAGTCGTGAGAGCTTGTTAGTTTGGTTAGCATGGCTCTTTAGTTAGCCTTTGAAAGCACACTAACTTAGTATAGTGACATAGCCATTGTGTGGATAGAGACTATAGAAACTAGAATTGTGGTAGGTGCCTTGCACTTTTAGTAGACTAGCGCAACACTCGCTTCACCTCATATTTGTCTAACCAGTTTGCTAAGTGTTGTTGTAGAAATTTTTTAATAGTCTATTCACTCCCCCTCTAGCCATTAGACCTTTCAAGTGGTATCAGAGCCGAGGTCAACATGATTTGAGGCTTAACAACTTTCGATGTCAAAATAGCTCAAATCAATAACACCAAGAAGTCACCCTAATTTGAAGGCACGAAATATCCATATTAGAAGTCAAAGATGACCACACATATCAAGTCAATCAATAGAAGGATGTGAAAGGTGGTAGAAACCAAAATTGAGATTGCCGATCTATAAAATCCCACCGCAACCGAAGAAGTGTTTCTCCAAAACAATGACATTACTCTAAGTGATATTCATGATGAAATTGATGAGAGAACATTTGAGCAAATCAAGAACATTGAAATGGCTCATGAGGCTTGGAAGAGGTTGGAAGAATCATTCGAGTGCACCAAGGCAATAAAGGGTGCAAAGACATACATTCTCAAGGAGAAATTTGCTAACTTCAAGATGAAGGAAGATGAGAGTGTGTCAGACATGTTCCATCAGATGGAAGTGTTTGTCAATGATCTCAAAGCACTTGGTGAGAAGGTGGAGGACAAGGACTTCTCTCATAAGTTCTTAAGATGCTTACCCATAAGATTTGGCATGTTGGTCACCATGCTAGTGAGGACCGGTTTCGACACAACGACACCAAACCAAATCTTGGGAGATATCATGACCGATGATGCTTATAGAAATAATGATGAGAAGGAAGAAAAGATGGAGAAGAAAGATGACAAGAAGGATGACAAGAAGAAGAGTGTGGCGTTCAAGACCACATCATCCAAGGGCAAGACAAAGCAAGAATCGTCAAGTGAAGATGAAAACTTAAGCTTTGATGAGATGGATGATGAGAAGATGGCTCTTTTGTCAAGAGATTTGGCAAGTTTATGATGAAGAAGGGCTACCATGCTAGAAGAAAGAAGTCCTCATCCAAGAACAAGGAAGATTCAAGAAGGTGCTTCAATTGTGGAACCAAGGATCATCTTGTTGCTCAATGCTCATACAATAGCGACAATGATGATGACAACAAGAAGAGCAAGAAGAAGGACAAGAAGGAAAAGAAAGAGAAGAAGGACAAGATGACCATCAAGAAGAAGAAGGGTGATTCATATGTGGTCACTTGGGATAGTGATGCTTTCTCAAGTGATGATGATGATAGTGATGATGACAAGACCACCAAGAAGAAGGCTCTTGCAAGCATTGATATTAATGACAAGCCTTCTCTCTTCGATACTCCATCATGCTTCATGGCTAAGGCCACTAAGGTACAAACTTGTGATGATGGAAGTGATGAGGAATATGATAATGATAATGATAATGAAAATGAAAATGAAAATGAAAACGAAAGTGATAGTGATGATGATGAACCAACTAAGGATGAACTAATTGACATGCTAGATGATGCTAAAGAACACTTTGACATTAAGAGAAGGGAATGCAAAAGCTTGCATAAGAAAATAAAAGCCCTTAAGCAAGCCTTTGATGAGCTCAATGCATCTCATTAGAGGCTAGAGGAAGCCCATGAGAACCTTGAAAAAGCTCATTCCTCATTGCTTGATGAGCAAAATAAGAAGAAGCAAGTTGAGTCATGTAATGTAGGCTTAACTTGTGACTTAATTGATGAATCATTCTATAAGCCTATCATTGTTGCTCCCACTAACCCTTCTTGTAGCACTTCCACTTTGACCTCATCTAGTAGTGATGGTTTCACATATGATGCCTCACTAATGGTTGAGAATGAGACCCTCAAGAAGGAGGTCAATGAGCTCACTCACATATTGGCCAAGGCCTATGGTGGTGAGGATCGTTTTCTTATGTGCTTGGGTAGCCACAGAGCTTCTCTCTATAAAGAGGGATTATGCTATACCCCAAAGAAAGGCAAGGCAGTCTTTGCTCCTCACAAGACTAGCTTTGTGAAGAACAATGATTGGTTTTGCACTAGTTATAAGAAAGTTGGTCATAAAGAGCATGAGTGCAAGAACAAGAGCAAAAATGCTAATGTATCCTCAATTAAGATTAATTCTTTCTATGTGCTTACTAAGGGTATAAATGGTGTGAAAGCTAAGTTCATTAGTACACCATGGATGGGCTCAAAGAAGAAAGCCATTTGGGTGCCAAAGAGCTTGGCCACTAACCTTCAAGGACCCAAGAAAATTTGGGTACCTAAAAAGAATTGATCTTCTTTTATAGGTAAATTACAAAGCTAGAGGAAGGCATTGGGTTCTTGATTGTGGATGCACTCAACACATGACCGGTGATGCAAGAATGTTCAACTCAATCAATACCAATGGCAATGATTGTTATGATAGTATCACATTTGGTGATAATGGCAATGGTAAGGTCAAAGGGCTTGGTAAGATTGCAATATCCAATAACATGAGCATATCCAATGTGTTGCTAGTAGAGAGCTTGAACTTCAATTCGCTATCCATGGCTCAATTGTGTGATCTTGGATTCCAATGCATATTTGGGGTAGATGATGTAGAGATCATAAGTGTAGATGGCTCTAACTTGATCTTCAAAGGCTTTAGATATGAGAATATATACTTAGTTGATTTCAATGCTAGTGAAGCTCAATTATCTACATGTTTATTCACTAAGTCTAGCATGGGTTGGTTATGGCATAGAAGGCTTGGTCATGTTAGAATGAAACAATTGAATATAATGGTTAAGCATGACTTAGTTAGAGGCTTAAAAGATGTTGTGTTTGAAAAGGATAAGCTTTGTAGCTCTTGTCAAGCCGGCAAACAAGTTGGAAACACTCATCCTAAGAAAAGCATGATGAGCACTAGTAAAGCATTTGAGTTATTACACATGGATTTGTTTGGGCCAACACAATACACTAGCATTGGTGGAAACAAATATGGCTTTGTGATAGTGGATGATTATACTAGATACACTTGGGTATTCTTCTTAGTGGATAAAAGTGATGTGCTTGCAACATTCAAATCATTTGTCAAGGGCATTCACAATGAGTTTGAAACAACCATCAAGAGAGTTAGAAGTGACAATGGTAGTGAGTTCAAGAACACTAGAATTGAAGAGTTATGTGATGAATTTAAAATTAGGCATCAATTTTCGACTAAGTACACTCCACAATCAAATGGCCTTATTGAAAGGAAGAATAGAATACTCATTGATATGGCAAGGTCTATGCTTAGTGAGTACAATATGAGTCAATCTTTTTGGGCCAAAGCTATCAACATGGCTTGCTATTGTAGCAACCACCTCTATTGTCACCCATTGAAAGAGAAGACACCATATGAGCTCTTGAATGGTAGAAAGCCCAACATTGCATATTTTTGGATCTTGTTTGCAAATGCTATATCTTGAAGAAAGGCACTAGATTAGGCAAATTTGATAAAAAATGTGATGAAGGATTCCTACTTGGATACTCAACTACTAGCAAAGCATTTAGAGTTTAGAATTTGGATAGTGGTATTCTTGAGGAAGTTCATGATGTTAAATTTGATGAAACCAAGGGTTCCCAAGATGAGAATGGGAACTTGAAAGATGTTAGAGGCATTCAACTTTCAAATGCCATGAAGAACATGGATGTTGGTGAATTGAGGCCTAGGCAAGTGAATGATGATGAAGATGCCCAAGTGCAAGTGCTCTCTAACACAAATTTGCAAGATGATACAAATCAAGCTAGTACAAATGGCTCTCATGACAACGAACAAAATAAAGTGGCTAGTACATCATCTCAACCCAATGATCAAGCAAGTGCAAGCAATCAAGTTTCAATACTCCAACCAACCAATATTGCAAGGGATCATCCATTGGACACTATCATTGGTGATATTTCAAGAGGTTTCCAAACTAGATCAAGATTGGCTTCATTTTGTGAGCACTTCTTATTTGTGTCATCCATTGAACTAAAGAAGATAGATGAAGCATTGAAGGATGTTGATTAGATGAATGCTATGCATCAAGAATTGAATAACTTTACAAGAAATCAAGTATGAGAATTAGTAGAGAGACCAAAGGGACACAATGTGATTGGAACCAAATGGGTCTTTAGAAACAAGCAAGATCAAGATGGGATAGTAGTAAGGAACAAAGCAAGATTGGTAGCACAAGGATATACATAAGTTGAAGGTCTTGACTTTGGATAAACATATGCCCCGGTTGCTAGATTGGAAGCAATTAGAATCTTATTAGCCTATGCTTATGCCCACAACATCAAGCTCTATCAAATGGATGTCAAGAGTGCATTTCTCAATGGTTACATCAATGAAGAAGTATATGTTGAGCAACCTCCTAGTTTTGAAGATGACAAGAAGCCTGACCATGTGTACAAGTTGAAGAAGGCATTGTATGGCTTGAAGCAAGCACCTAGAGCATGGTATGAGAGATTGAGGGACTTCCTACTCTCTAAAGGGTTCATGATGGCAAGGTTGACACCACTCTTTTCACCAAGAAGATTGGCAAAGACTTATTTGTGTTGCAAATCTATGTTGATGACATCATATTTGGATCAACCAATCAAGATTTTTGTGAAGAATTTAGAAAGATAATGGCTAATGAGTTTGAAATGTCCTTGATTGGAGAGTTAAGTTACTTCCTTGGTCTTTAAATCAAGCAATTGAAAATAGTACATTCATGAGTCAAGGCAAGTACATCAAAGACATACTCAAGAAGTTTGGCATAAGTGATGGCAAAGCCATTAGCACACCAATGGGGACAAATGGCAATTTGGATAGTGATGCAAGTGGCAATATGATGGATCAAAAATTGTATCGGTCTATGATTGGAAGCCTACTCTATGTGATCGCATCAAGGTCAGATATCATGTTTAGTGTATGCATGTGTGCAAGATTTCAAGCCTCACCAAGAGAAAGTCATTTGAAGGCTATAAAGAGAATATTGAGGTACTTGAAGCATACACAAAATATTAGTTTGTGGTATCCCAAAGGAGCAAAGTTTGAGCTAGTTGGTTACTCTGACTCAGATTATGTGGGATGCAAGGTTAAAAAGAAGAGCACCTCGGGCACATGTCAATTGTTGGGAAGATAACTAGTTTTATGGTCATCAAAGAAGCAAAATAGTATTGCATTATCAACCGCCGATGCTGAATACATATCCATCGGTAGTTGTTGTGCACAAATACTTTGGATGAAGGCCACTTTGAGTGACTTTAGAATCAAGTTCAAGAAAGTGCCATTGCTATGTGACAATGAGAGTACAATCAAGTTAACCAACAATCTGGTTCAACATGCAAGAACAAAGCACATTAATATTCGCCACCATTTCATAAGAGATCACCAACAAAAAGGGGACATTTGCATTGAGAGTGTAGGCATCGAAGATTAACTTGCTGATATATTCACCAAGCCATTGGATGAGAAAAGGTTTTGCAAGCTAAGGAATGAGTCAAACATATTGGATTTCTCAAATATGTGTTGATGCACCCCCCACTTATATGACATGCCTCTCCTTCAAGCAATCCAAGGTAAAAGTTGATTAGCATGGCATACATCCTTGCTAAGGACATGTGCAGTGTATCTAGTCATCTTTCACATTTAATAGGCGCATTCATGAAAATCAAATGATTTTGATGTTTATATGGTACCACTATTGCTTCTATGCTTAATTTGGTCTAGTGGTAGCATATGACATGTTTGTGGGCTTGTAAACCTAGTGTTTGATCTAGAAAATGAGCTATAAGTGTTTAACTCAATATGGTATAAGATAACCCTTATTTAGAGGTGTGAAGAAGCTTGTCCTTGGATCAAACTAAGTTAAATATCTTTGGCAAATGTTCTAGATTGAACCAAATTTGGGAAAATGGTCCTCACCCCATTGATTAGCATTGATAATCTCAACCTATCTATATTTTGAACCTTTGTGGTCATTGATAACAAAGGAGGAGAAATAGTGTACAAAGATAGTGAAAAGACAACAAAGGGGGGAGAGAAACAAAGATATAAGTGATAGCGGGAGAATTTGACATAGGGGGAGAGATATGACAAAGAAAGGGATCAATTAAAATTTTGAGCACACAAGTAGAGGGAGCAAGCTCATAAACTTGGCTGATGCATTTGAATGTGCATTTCATATATTTGCTTGCATGGCACAAGTTTTAAATTTCAATATCCATGCTTGTCTGGTGTATGCTAGTTGTAGATTTGAATGATGAAATAAAAAACTAGCATGCATAGGTTAAGAAACTAGACTTATGTTTATTTTATGAAAACTAGACCCTTGCTTCTTGAAAGGATTAAAATGCCCAAGAGGGGCGGGTGAATTAGGCTAATTCTAAAATTCTTTGTAATAATTAAACCCTACACTTAGCTTACTTCACCCCTTGTTCCTATAATGTATTTCTAATGTTCTACCGCACAAAAGTTTAGCACCCTAAGTTCCAATCCTACTCTAGCATGGCAATTCTAAGTATGTAAAGACAAGAATTGAATTGCTCAAATGTAAATGCTTAAAGTAAAGAGAGAAGGAGGAACACGGTGATGTTTTGCTGAGGTATCAGAGAGTCGCCACTCCCCACTAGTCCTCGTTGGAGCACCCTCGCAAGGGTGTAGGTCCCCCTTGATCCACACAAGGATTAAGTGCTCTCTACGGGTTGATTCTTCGACACTCTGTTGCGGTGAATCACCCACAACCGCTCACAACTTGAGTTGGGTCATCCACAAGCTCCATCGGATGATCACCAAACTCCCAATCACCACCAAGCCATCTAGGTGATGGCGATCACCAAGAGTAACAAGCACAAACTCTCACTTGACCACAACAAGCCTAATGAGAAGGGTGGATGCACACTTTGCTACTCTTGCTTTCACTAATGAGGCCTCTCTCTTGGATTCTCAAATCTCAATCACCTCACTAGGACTTTGCTCTCCTTAGCACTCTCAAGGGTGTTTCTCTGCTATTGAAATGAGCAAAAGTGATCCTTTGAGTGAATAGAAGAAGTATTTATAACCCCTCATTCAAAATGAACCGTTATGTGCCTCTGCGGGGTGATCGGACGCTCCGATCAAGTTGATCGGATGCTTCGGTCAGTTCTCCCCGCCACTGAGCAGTTAAGTTGTGACCGGACACTAACCAACGTCTAGTCATGAAAACTGCCCTCTAGAACCTTATTGATGTTGACTGGACTCTGGCACCTAGTGTCTCTTCAACACCAAACGACTCTTATAACTAGTCCATCCATAACGTTGTCGTTCATCCTTTGAAAACCAAAATGATTTCTATCGTAGGGGCATGACAAACATGATTGCCCAATCAATTACCATTACCATGACCTAACTTAATTGCATCTGCAAAACACATGTTAGTTACAATAATCTTGTATTCTCATTAATCACCGAAACCCAACTAGGGGCCTAGATGCTTTCACTTCTAATGTTGTTCTTATAGGGTATTCTAGTTTTTGTGTATGTCTAGTTACTAATGGTGCTAAGGATGGTATATTGGGGCACTCCGATTGGTATCACGCTTCAAAGGTCCATCTTTTATACCTTAGCATCATTTGGTAGACATTGTCTCCTATATTTCCTATCTAAGCATATGTGCAAGCTACAATCCAAACTCTTAGCACATATGTAGGGGGAGCAATTGCTACCATATGGGATTCATGAAACTTGTCCATATTCTTTTACACATGGTAAATATGCTTGGGCAAGCAACATGGATTCAATTAAATTTTAATTCATATCTTTGTGTAAGGGTTGTCATCAATTACCAAAAAGGGAAGATTGAAAGCTCTAGTTTGGTTTTGGTGAATTGATGAAACCCTAAGTGCTAACCTAGTTCATCTAAGTGATCATGAGATAGGTAGCATTATTCCAAGTGGTGAAGCAACAGTGAAGATCATGATGATGGTAATGCCATGGTGTTGATCAAATGCTTGGACTTGGAGAAGAAGAAAGAGAAAAACAAAAAACTCAAGGCAAAGGTGAAACTTGATAGGAGCTTTTTTGTTTTGGTGATCGAGACACTTAGTGAGTGTGATCACATTTAGGATCGATAGCCGTACTATTAAGAGGGGTGAAACTTGTATCAAAATGTGGTTATCAAAGTGCCACTAGATGCTCGAACTCATTACATATGCATTTAGGATCTAGTGGAGAGCCAACACCCTTGAAAATGTTTGTGAAAATATGCTAACACATGTACACAAGGTGATACACTTGGTGTTTGGCACATTTGAGCAAGGGTGGAGAAATTAGTGAAGTAAAGGAGGTGATTGTCACTATGAAACAGTGACCGAACGTAGGTCACGTAGTGACCGGACTCGGGGGAGCAGCGTCCGATCAATTTTAGATGAAGTTGGCGCGCTCGAGCTCTATTGTTGAAGTGACCGGATGCTAGGTCAAAATGTGACCGGATGCGACAGTGGTGAGTCCGGTCAGAAGAAGCTAAGGTAGCATAACCTAGGGTATTGCATCGGACGCTGAGCTCGGTTCGGTCAAGGTACATCAAACGCATCTGATCAAGAAAATGCGGCTCTAGATGCTCTCTGGAAGTGACTAAACTCCATGTTATTGGAGCATCCGGTCATTCTATCGGTGTGTCCGCTCGTTGGGTGTTGGTGCGCAGGCGCATGAGGACCTGATGAGGGCATGGTGTGTCCGGTCAGCTTGCCTATGCGTTCGGTTGTGACTTAGGGGTTACACTGAGTCACTTGACCATTGAGATTGTGCAGATATCATTGAACGTGGGGGACATATGGACAACAATCAGTAACCGGACACTAGGCCTGGTGCGTCCGGTCACCCTGAGTTGGGCTGCAGTGAGAGCCTAATGGCTCTATTTCGAGGGGACGCTTATATAAGGCATTTGGCCAGCTCTAGCTCACTCTCTTGGCTATTTGCATTGACATAGCAACCTTGTGAGCTTAGCCAAAGCCCTCCCACTTATCTACATCATTGATTCATCATCTTTGTGAGATTCGGAGTGAATCCAAGTGCATTGCTTGAGTGTTTGTATCTAGAGGCACTTGGTGTTTGTGTTTCGCAGTGGGATTTGCTTGTTACTTTTGGTGGTTGCTACCACCTAGATGGCTTGGAGCAGCGAGGATCATCGAGCGGAGGTTGGTGATTGTCTCTGGCTCTGATCATAGTGATTGTGAGGGGTTCTTGACCTTTCCCCGGCGGAGAGCCAAAAGGTACTCTAGTGGATTGCTCGTGGCTTATGTGATCCTCATCTTGTGTTGGTTGTGCGGCACCCAATTGAGGGTTTGGCGTGTGATGCCAATTAGCGCGTGAACCTCCAAGTGAGTGAATCGTCACAATGAGGACTAGCTTGTCGGCAAGCAAGTGAACCTCGATAAAAAATCATTGTGTCATCATTTGATTCCAAGGTGATTGGTCTTCATTGGTATTCATTCTTGTGATTGATTGGTTCATTTCTCGACTCGGCGATATAGCCATCTTGCTCTCTCTCTTTACATTACCACAAACTAGTTGTCAAACTCTTTAGTGTAGCTAGTCGTGAGAGCTTGTTAGTTTGGTTAGTGAAAGCATCTAGGCCCCTAGTTGGGTTTCGGTGATTAATGACAATACAAGATTACTATAACTAACGTATGTTTTGCAGAGGCAATTAAGTTAGGTCATGGTAATGGAGATCGATTGGGCAATCAAAGTTGTCATGCCCCTATGATGGAAATCATTTTGGTTTTCAAAGGATGGACGACAAGGTTAAGGATGACTAGTTCTAAGTGTCGATTGGAGTTGGAGTGACACTTAGAGTAGTTTAGGACTTTGTTTTTTTTTCCTTTGGCCATACTATTAAGGGGGGCATAGACGGGTAGCTTGACCTAGTTGAGTCTAGTGAGTTAGGTATGGTGCACACTTGTTAAAACTAGCTCTAGGTAGCTCCTATGAATGCCTAAGATCCTTTGGAGCTAACTTCATTCACACATGATCGAGAGTTGGAAGTGAATTGAGGGTCAAATGCTGACCGGACACTGGCCCTAGTGCGACCGGACGCTGGCCGCAGGGTCCGGTCAATTCATTTGATCAGCAGACAACATTCGGTGCGACCGGATGCAGGAGAGGTCAAGTGACCGGATGCTGAAAGGCAGCATCCGGTTGACTCTAGTAAGGTTCCAGAGAAGGGAATCTGCGATCGGACGCGTCCGGTCAGTGCTGACCGGACCCTGCCAACGTCCGGTCAACTCATTTTTACTAGTTCATAGGTGGAACTGACCAGAGCGTCCGGTCAACACGACTGGAGCGTCCGGTCAACCCGCAGAAGCTCATAACGGTTTGTTTTTCAGGCTGCATTATAAATAGAAGCTCCACTCATGTGTGGAGTTACTTTTGCTCATTCCAATAGCTGAAAAACATGTTTGTGAGTGCCAAGAAGAGCAAGGTCCTAGTGAGATGTTTGAGATTTGAGAATCCAAGAGAGTAGCCTCATTAGTGAATCAAGAGTAGCCAAGTGTGCATCCATCTTCTCATTAGGCTTTGTGTGGTCAAGTGAGAGTTCATGCTTGTTACTCTTGGTGATTGCCATCACCTAGATGGCTTGGTGGTGGTTGGGAGCTTGGTGATCACCCGACGGAGCTTGTGGGTGACCCAACTCAAGTTGTGAGCGGCTTTGGGGGATTCACCATGATGGAGTGTCGAAGAATCAACCCATATAGAGCACTTGATCCTTGCGCGGATCAAGGGAGAGCTACACCCTTGCGCGGGTGCTCCAACGAGGACTAGTGGGGAGTGGTGACTCTCCGATACCTTAGCAAAACATCGCCGCGTTCCTCTCTCTCTTTACTTTGAGCATTTACTTTGAGTATTTACTTTGTGCAATTCAATACTTGTTGTTATATTCATAGAGTTGCCATGCTAGAGTAAGTTTGGAACATAGGTTGTAAGTCCTTTGTGTGTTAGTTTGATAGAAACACTTTTCTAGGCACAAGGGGTTAATTGGGCTATCCGTAGGATTTGATTATTGCAAGAAAATTTAGAATTAGCCCAATTCATCCGCCCCTCTTGGGCATTTTGATCCTTTCAATTGGTATCGGAGCCTCGTGCTCACGTTTTAAGCTTAACCGCTTAGAGCAAGATGTCTCACGGGGATGGACCTCCTCCTATCTTTGAGAGAGATGACTTTCCTTATTGGAAAATTCGCATGAAGGCATACTTAGAAGCTCTAGATGTTGGTATTCTTAGAGCCGCCTCACAAGGCTTCCCAAAACCTTGGGATGCTACTAACTTACAAGGCGATGAGGTTAACTATGAAAAATGGAATGCAAAGGCTCGAAACACCATCTTTAGAGGCCTTTGCAAAGATGTGTTTAATCGTGTAAGGAACCACAAAGACGCCCATGCACTATGGTCGGACGTTTGTGCGCTCCATGAGGGAACCAAGAGTGAGCGTGAGGAACACTATCATCTTGTGATTAAAAAGCTAAATTCATTTGAGATGCTTCCCAAAGAAAGTGCTAATGAAATATATTCTCATTTAAATGTTCTTGTAGAGGAAGTCAATGGGCTTGGACTTACTCAAATGTCACCATCTGATGTTGTGAGAAAGATCTTAAGTGTCCTCCCCATTGACAAATATGGGCATATTGTGACCGTGCTACATCAAGGTGATCTTTTCGCCGCTACACCGACACAAATCTTGGGAAAGATCAATGCTCATAAGATGTACATGCACATCACGCCACAAGACGGCTCATCCTCTACAAAGAAGAAAGAGAAGGATTTATCATTCAAAGCAAGCCAAGATAAGGGCAAAGCAAGACTTGAGTATGAGAGCTCAAGTGATGAAGATGATGAAGAAAGTCCTGCTCTCATGGTGAAGAAGACCGCCAAGATGCTAAAGAAGCTAAACAAGAGTGGCATCAAGTTTGACGGCAAGAAGAAGAAGTTCTTCACTAGCTCAAGAAGAAAGCCAATCTCCGAGATGGATTGCTACAATTGTGGCAAACTTGGCCATCTAGCTCATCAATGCACAAAGCCCAAGAAAGACAAGTTCAAGAACAAGAACAAGGGCAAGAAAGATGACTCAAGCAATGAAGATGAAGATGAGAAGAAAAAGAATAAGCCATACAAGAAGAGAGATGGCAAGAAGAGGGACTTCCACAAGAAGAAGAAGAGTGGAAAGGCCTACATTGTCGGTGATTGGCTCACGGACATTGATTCATCAAGTGGATCATCCGATGATGATAGTGACAATGAGAAGGTGGCCGCCATTGCTATTGATCTTGCATCTTCACCGCCACCATCGCCATCATCCTCTACTCATCTATGCCTTATGGCCAAGGGTGAATGCAAGGTAACTAAGAGTGATGATAGTAGTGATGATGAGCATGCTAGTGATGATGATAGCGATAGCGATGATGATGATTCACCTACATATGATGATCTTGTCAAAATACTAAGAAAATACACTAAGATCATTAGAAAGAGTAGAGCTACAAATGAAAAGCTTGATGCTAAAAATGATTCACTCTTAGCTAAGTGTGATACATTAGAAAAGGCTAATGATGAGCTTAGAGAAACTAATGATGCTATATCATCCAAACTCAAGGAGCTCAAATCTTCCAAGAAAGAGCTTAAAGATAAACTTGAGTGGGTGCACAATGAACTCATCACTAGCCACAACAAGCTAAAAGATGAATACACTACTCTTAAGATTAATCATGATACTCTTGTTATTGCTCAAGAATTTTTACCAAATAAGCCACATGATGCTACTAACCATGTTGTCAAGATTGATATAGCTACTTCATGTGATGATTTAATTGATGAGAGCATTGAGCATGGATCTAGTAGCAAAGGCAAGCAAGTGGTTGAGTGCAATGACTATGATGAGTATGTCAAGCTCAAGAGTGATAATGAGAAGCTCATGAAAGATCTTGAAGAGATAAAAAGCCACAACACCATTGTGCTAGAAACTCTTGATCATGACAAAGAGTTGATCCTTGAGAATGAGAAGCTCAAAAAAGAAAACAAGAAGCTCAAGGAAGAAAAGAAAGATGATGCTCTAAAAGAAGAAAATAAGAAGCTCAAGTTGGAGAAAGAGCATCTCAAGATTGGATTGAGCAAGTTTGCTAGAGGCAAGCATCTCCAAAGTGAGCTACTCATGAACACCATCATGAAGATGGATAGAAGTGGCATTAGATATGTGGCAAGTATAGTGAAGAAGAAGGCTCAAGCTCAACAACAACAATAAAAGCCAAAGCCAAAGCCAAAGAGATGTTTTGAGTGTGGACAAGAAGGCCACTTTGCTCATGAGTGTCAAACTCCACCGCCACAACCCTTGCCCAAGCATGCTAGACCCTTTGCTTTCAATGCTCACTACATGCTTAGAAAAGATTCTAGTGGAAAGATGAAAGTCATGTTCTTAGGCCCCCCAACGGCTAAGTCACTTGTTGAGAAGGTGAAGAGCCCTCAACAAGTTTGGATTCCTAAAGTTTGAATCTCATGTGTGTAGGTGAACTACAAGACCGGTGGAAGTCATTGGGTTATTGATAGTGGTTGCACTCAACATATGACCGGTGATCCTCGTATGTTCACCTTACTAGATGAAGAGGTAGATGAGCAAGAGAAAATAACATTTGGAGATAACTCAAAGGGCAAGGTTAAAGGATTGGGCAAAGTGGCAATATCAAATGATCATTCCATCTCCAATGTGCTATATGTTGCTTCATTGAGCTTCAACTTGCTATCCGTTGGACAATTATGTAATCTTGGCTTCCAATGCTTGTTCACCGAGAAAGAGGTTGTTGTATCCAAGGTAGATGACAATCAAGTGATATTCAATGGATTTAGATACAACAACTTATATCTAGTGGACTTCACCTCCGAAGATACAAATTTGAAGACTTGCCTATTCACCAAAACAACACTTGGGTGGCTATGGCATAGAAGACTTGCTCATGTTGGGATGAGCTCACTCAAGAAGCTTATGAAGAATGATTTGGTGAGAGGGTTGAAGGATGTGAAGTTTGAAAAGGACAAGCTTTGTAGTGCATGTCAAGCCAGCAAGCAAGTTGCAAACACTCATCCAACCAAAGCTTTCATGTCAACCATAAGAGTGCTAGAACTCCTATACATGGATTTATTTGGACCAACAACATATAAGAGTTTGGGAGGAAATCTCTATTGTCTTGTGATTGTGGATGACTATTCAAGGTATACATGGGTGTTCTTCCTTCATGACAAATCTGAAGTTGCATCTTGCTTCAAGAAGTTTGCCAAGAGAGCTCAAAATAAATTTGAGGTGAAGCTCAAGAAGATTAGAAGTGACAATGGGAAAGAATTTGACAACACAAACATTGAAGCCTATTGTGATGAAGTTGGGATCAAGCATGAAGTATCCACAACCTATACTCCTCAACAAAATGGTGTAGTTGAGAGGAAGAACCAGACTTTGATCACTCTTACAAGAACAATGCTAGATGAGTACAACACCCCCGAAGCTCTATGGGCGGAAGCAATCAACACCGCATGCTATGCATCAAACCGCCTATTTCTTCAAAAGTTCCTTGGCAAGACACCTTATGAGTTGCTCAATGGGAAGAAGTCAGACGTCTCCTTCTTTAGGGTGTTTGGTTGCAAATGCTACATCTACAAGAAGTGGCAACACCTAGGGAAGTTCCAAAGATGTTGTGATATTGGTTTTCTTGTTGGTTACTCATCAAAGTCCAAAGCATATAGAGTATTTAATCATGCCACCGGCTTGGTTGAAGAAACATATAATATGGAATTTGATGAATCTAACAGCTCCCAAGGAGCACATGAGAATCTTGATGATGTAGGTGATGAACCATTGAGGGAGGCCATGAAGAATATTCTGGTGGGAGACATCAAGCCAAAAGATGATGAAGATGATGTACAAGTCATTAACCAACCCTCTTCATCAAGTGTGCCACAAGATGGTGAAAAAGATGGGAGAGTAGAAAATGAAGATACTCATATCTCCCATGAGCAAACGGTGGTACAAGCACAAGATGTTGATGCTCCACAACCTCCTCCCCAAGTGGTCAATAGAAGAAATACACCTCTCCTACAAGATCATCCATAAGATCTCATCATAGGGAGTCCATCAAAGGGAGTAATGACTCGATCTCAAAAACTTACTTCATTTATTGCTCATCACTCTTTTGTCTCTTGCTATGAGCCTACCAAGGTAGAAGAAGCTCTAAAAGATCCGGATTGGATCAATGCCATGCATGAAGAGTTGAACAACTTCACTCGCAATGAAGTTTGGACTCTTGAAGAGCGACCAAAAGGTGCAAGAGTCATTGGAACGAAGTGGGTGTTCCGCAACAAGCAAGATGATCAAGGTGTTGTTGTGAGGAACAAGGCAAGACTAGTTGCAAAGGGGTTCTCTCAAGTTGAAGGTTTGGATTTTGGAGAGACCTTTGCACCGGTTGCAAGATTAGAAGCCATCCATATCCTTTTTGCATATGCATCACATCATGAAATGAAACTATATCAAATGGATGTGAAAAGTGCATTTTTAAATGGCTTTATTAATGAATGTTGATCAACCTCCCAGGTTTAAAGACCCTAGATATCCTAATCATATTTATAGGTTGTCCAAGGCACTATATGGGCTTAAGCAAGCTCTAAGAGCTTGGTATGAGCGCCTTCAGGACTTCCTCATTGAGAAGGGCTTCACCATTGGGAAGGTCGACACCACACTATTCACCAAGAAGTTTGATGGGCATATCTTCATTTGTCAAGTATATGTTGATGATATCATCTTTGGATCATCAAATGAAGACTCATGCAAAGAATTTGGTGAATTGATGTTGAAGGAGTTCGAGATGTCCATGATTGGTGAGCTTACATTCTTTCTTGGTTTTCAAGTCAAGCAAATGAAAGAAGGCATCTTCATCTCTCAAGAGAAATACACAAAAGATCTTCTCAAGAGATTCAAGATGAATGAATGTAAGCCAATCAAGACACCAATGCCTACCAATGGACATCTCGACCTAGATGAGGGAGGTAACACGGTTGATCAAACTCTCTACCATTCTATGATTGGTAGCTTGTTATATTTAACCGCATCTAGGCCTGACATCATGTTTAGTGTGTGTATGTGTGCTAGATTTCAAGCTAGTCCTAAGGAAACACATTTAATTGTCATAAAAAGAATCCTTAGGTATCTTAAGCACACACCAAGCATTGGCCTTTGGTATCCCAAAGGAGCTATATTTGAGTTAGTTGGCTATTCCGATTCGGATTACGCCGGATGCAAAGTTGATAGAAAAAGCACATCCGGAGGGTGCCATTTGCTTGGTAGATCTCTTGTGTCTTGGTCCTCCAAGAAACAAAATAGTGTGGCTTTGTCCACCGCCGAAGCGGAATACATTGCCACGGGTGCTTGTTGTGCACAAATTTTATACATGAAACAAACTTTGCTAGACTATGGTGTAGTTCTAGAAAAGGTACCTCTTTTGTGCGACAATGAAAGTGTGGTAAAACTTGCAAATAATCCGGTTCAACACTCTCGCACCAAGCACATAGATATCTGCCATCACTTTCTAAGAGATCATGTTGCTAAAAATGATATATCATTAGAAGGTGTAAGAACCGAAGATCAATTAGCGGATATCTTCACTAAACCGCTAGATGAGGCTACATTTTGTAGATTGCGGAATGAGCTCAATGTGCTTGATTTTAGTAACTTCACAAAAAATTGAGCTTGTGTTGTCCCTTGCATTCATTGTAATATACAACATGTTTAATTTTTGGCAATGCATATAGGGCTTGTCTAACATGGTTAAGATAACCGCCAAAAAGCGTGTGAAGAAGCTTAACCTTGGATCAAACTTGACAAGCAACTAGATTTACTTACAAGTATTGCATATGCATGAATGTTGGTTTGTCATTTTGTTCCTTTTGCCCTCTTATTGCCTATTTTCTTAAAAGGAACTATATCCTAAGGCAAAATATTTTGAAAAATATGAGGGTTTGAGAGAGGTCACTCACATCAGTCCCAATTGGTGTTTATTTGGATCTTATTTAAGTTGGGACTTGATTGGGAACAGACAGCGTGAAGGAACTTTGAAGATTTGCTGGAAAAGGTGCACCAGACGCTGCACCGGACGCTGATGTCCAGCGTCCGGTCAGTTCATAGGAGGTGAACTGCTGCTGAAGGAGTGACCGGACGCTGCATTTGTGCGTCCGGTTAGGAAGGGATCTAGCATCTGGTTGTTTGGAGAAGAACAGGCTGTACTGACCGGACCCTGCCTGCGTTCGGTCATGGACCACCAGACGCGTCCGATCTTGATTCCAGTGGAATTGGACCTCTCTGGAATCGACCGGACGCTGGGTGGTAGCGTCCGGTCGCTACCACCAGAGCGTCCGATCAGTGGATCCCGTGCGGCTTCAGGACTCTTTTCCGTTTCCTTTCTTGTCATGTTTGGGGGTCCTCATTTAAACTGCAGCCCTTGCGTCTCTCTTTGACCTAACCCGTACGCCGCCTTGACAGCCACCGCGCCGCCGCATCTCGCTGAGCCCGTGCCAGAGCCGCCACCTCTAGTTCTCCCATGCCCAAGCCACCACGTCACCGTAGCCCTGTGCCATGCTCCCTGCACTGGCCACGCACACCACCACGTTTCCCCTGCCTATGCTCGCCGCTGCCTCGCTTGCCATCGTGCTACCGCTAAGGAACCCGCTGCCGCGCCTCACCACCCGCCTCTCACGTGTCTACGATGCTGGAGTCAAGACCGAGGGGCTCTCAAGGCCGTTGATCCAAATCATTACCCTACCTCCTTGATTGGTAAGGCCAGACAGTTGTTTCAATCTTGATCTTTTCAATTGTGACCTAGATCAAATTGCAGTGCACTGATTCCCAATCGCATTTAGGGCTTTCGACCTAACCCTAGCCGGTTCCGAGGGTTCCCTCGCGTGACGCCTTTCCTTTTCTCGGATCACCGATTTGTCAGGTAGCTTGCCCATCGTCTCAATTTCGTACCTACATTGCTTGCTTCCTAGGTTTTCGCATCTATTAGATATATCATATTTATTTGTATATCCATCTATTCCATCGTGCAGCGAGTCGGTGCTATTGAGGTTCTTGTGACATTGTTAGTCAACTCGGAGCCAAGCTCGCGAGTAAGGATCGAGGCCAAGCCTTGGGAGTGTCAGTTTGTCTGTTGATCTTCATCAGTGGTAGTTCACCCTCTTGTCAGATCAGATGGCTCGCACCAAGAACATTGGTGGTGGCCCAGGTGATGATGATCGGAGGCCCCCGCCTCGCCAGCCTGTAGGATCGAAAGGCAAGTCAACAAAGCAGGTGACATCCAAGAAGTGCAAGTACCTCAACATAGAGACAGCGAGAGCAGCAGCTGTTGCAGAGGCCGCAGAGCGTGTCGAGAGAGGAGGCGCTCGTAGTGGTGTTGTCATAATAGATCCACAGCTCACACCAGCACAGAGGGCAGCAGTTGAGGAGGCTGAGCGTCTTCATGGTGGTCCACCTAGGACTGTCATGATGGCAGGATGTCGACTGGCTATTGAGGAGGCTCATCCTCAGGGGGAGTCCCAGCAGGAGGCACAGCAGTAGCCCCCACCAGCAGAGCCTCAGCTAGCTTAGGAGACTCAGGAGGGTCAGCAGGCCGAGGAGACCATGTCGGCAACCCATCTATGCCGCTCTAGTCGGACCAGTGCCACAGTTCCACCGAGGCCAGCTACACAGCAAAGGGGCTCATGCCCACCGCCCAGACCATAGGGTCCGCCTCCAGTGGTACACCTTGACTTGAGAGCCACCACAGCCAGACAGGTTCGCCAGTTGAGGTTTGTTGAGTTTGATGTTTGGTTTCCTCTGAGGAGAGATGAGAAAGCAGCAGAGGGGTTCTATACACCGCTCTATGAGGACTTCTACAATGCATATCTAAATAGTGGGGTAGTGTTTAGATCTCAGAGGGTCTGTAGTTTGGAGTCTATTATGGCAGTAGCAAGAGAGCACATTCACCCCTACTTGTTATATTTGTCGGGGCTTGTAGATCTGATTGGCCGGATAGGAGTATATGTACCATCTTGGGTCCGGCAGTTTTATGCTTCACTCTACGTTGATCCGCATCACAACTTCATTCATTTTGCATTCAACGGCAGAGATTACCGGGTGATGAGCTTCAGGGCCTAGGAGATACTGAGATTACAGGAGCAGCCTATAAAGTTGCATGAGGTCTATTATGGACAGCAGGAGCCTCCTAGGCATCCTCATGGAGGGTTGGTGCCTCCTACAGATCTGGTGAGACATTGCTTCAAGGAGCCCTTTAGTGAGGGGTCGAGCAGGAACCCCAGTGACCTGACTCCTACAGCTCGTGTGCCAGAGGTGATCATCAAGAGGACACTACTTCCCAGGTTGGGATACAGGGAGGGTCTGACTCATCTACAGCTCTGGCTCCTTAATGCCCTGATACAGCAGACCGTGTTCGATATTTGGGACCTCCTTCTATCAGAGATGGAGGATACTATTGCTGAGGGCTTCAAGGGTCACCGACAGCTCCCTTATGCACATTGGGTCACATTCTTGATGCTACAGTGTGTGCACGTCAGGACCCCTGAGTTGGTTGCAGAGTACAGGGCTGCCACTATAGAGTTTCCCGCATATAACATGGCACAGAGGATCAGGCACGGCACTCCATAGGCACCAGCTCATCCCAGTCGTCGTCCAGATATTCCAGAGTCAGCAGCTTAGTAGAACAAGATCATTAGAGGCATTGCCACCATAGAGGAGGAGCAGCTTGAGGCACAGCAGGGGATGACCGAGTCCAGTGATAGCTCGGATGATGACTATCTACCGATTCCTCAGATGCCTCCATGCAGACATGATGCAGAGGCCGGCAGTTCTAGCTCAGCTCCGCCAGCACCACAGATGGACCCCACATTGATTGCCATTCTTGAGCGGATGTAGCAGGATCAGGCACGACAGGCACAGGAGACTGCTGCCAACTTCACACAGTTCCAGGCTCGTCAGGATGAGTTCTAGAGGCAGCAGCAGCTTCTCTAGTAGCAGCAGCAGCAGATGCATCACTAGCAGATACTCATGCAGCAGTAGCTTATGGGCTTTATGCAGCATGTAATGATAGCACTTGGGGCCCCACTGCCATAGCCTACACCCCAGCTTGCTCAGCCTGCCTCCACCATGATGACTCCAGCTATACAGCCCAGCGGGCTTCAGAGTCAGGGATAGCCTCTAGCTTAGTTTGCTTCACCTATAGTTCAGGTGTCCCAGTGGTTGTCCTCACCGGTGGTTGCCCCGCAGTTCACTCCATATCACATGGGCTTCTCACCAGAGCAGTCACCCTTGCTCTTTGTGCCTGACACATCAGTCTCTAGGAGTATTGGAGTATCTTTTAGCAAGCTGACCGGCATGCCTACACCGCCTCATATGCATACCGCCGGTCCTTCTACAGTAGCCCTAGTTGTAGTGACTACTCAGAGGCTCCCCTCGTCTGTCGCCTCGTCAGATCCTACGATAGACATACTAGCAGCTTCACAGGCAGCACCAGCCCCAGCTCAGACCCAGACCGCTTCAGCGACACTTCCTACCATAGAGGGTTAGTCAGTACAGAGCTCAGGGTCAGATGATGATGGTGCCTAGTTCCAGCTTGCTCCATGTACTTTAGTGCCCGACTCATCCGCTGCAGCCCTGCTGACTGACCCTTAGGTTTTGGTGTTTGATGCCAAAGGGGGAGAGGGTTTGAGTATGTAGACTCAGGGGGAGCGTGATCTAGGGGGAGCTAGTTATATGGTATTAACTTATTATATACATTTGGAGTTTTATTTGTGTGATACACTATTACTTATGCATTCGTGTGTTTACTTTCGTGCACATTATTATATCTATGTGATAGTGTTATCTATGTGATTGTGATACATGACATGTGTGCTCTCTACTTTACATTATTTATATGTCATATCACTTGTGGTATGCTCATTTGCCTTTGCTTCCGCATTTACACTCTGATGCAAATGAGCTTTGTTACTTGTACTCATGCTTAATTCATATTCCTTGAGTACATTGTGTTAGCTTGGGTCATATAAGCTTGACTAACACTTTTGTTCTTATCGACAAAAGCTTATATGAACCAAGCCCATCAAAAACCTCACTCTTTCACATACTCGAGGTGGTATTGTCATCAATCACCAAAAAGGGGGAGATTGAAAGCATCTAGGCCCCTAGTTGGGTTTCGATGATTAATGACAATACAAGATTACTATGACTAATGTGTGTTTTGCAGAGGCAATTAAGTTAGGTCATGGTAATGGAGATCGATTGGGCAATCAAAGTTGTCATGCCCCTACGATAGAAATCGTTTTGGTTTTCAAAGGATGGATGACAAGGTTAAGGATGACTAGTTCTAAGTGTCGATTGGAGTTGGAGTGACACTTAGAGTAGTTTAGGACTTTGTTTTTTTCCTTTGGCCGTACTATTAAGGGGGCATAGACGGGTAGCTTGACCTAGTTGAGTCTAGTGAGTTAGGTGTGGTGCACACTTGTTAAAACTAGCTCTAGGTAGCTCCTATGAATGCCTAAGATCCTTTGGAGCTAACTTCATTCACACATGATCAAGAGTTGGAAGTGAATGGAGGGTCAAATGCTGACCGGACGCTGGCCTCGGTGCGACTGGACGCTGGCCGTAGGGTCTGGTTAGTTCATTTGATCAGCAGATAGCGTTCGGTGCAACCAGACGTTGGAGAGGTCAAGTGACCGGCCGCTGAAAGGCAGTGTCCGGTCGACTCCAGTAAGGTTCCAGAGAAGGGAATCTGCGACCGGACGCATCCGGTCGAGTCCAGTAAGGTTCTAGTAAGGGTTTTATGCGACTAGACGCGTCCGGTCAGTGCTGACCGGACCCTGCCAGCGTCCGGTCAACTCATTTTTACTGGTTCATGGGTTGAACTGACCGGAGCATCCGATCAACACGACCGGAGCGTCCGGTCACCCCGCAGAAGCTCATAACGGTTTGTTTTTCAGGCTGCCTTATAAATAGAAGCTCCACTCGTGTGTGGAGTTACTTTTGCTCATTCCAATAGCTGAGAAACACGTTTGTGAGTGTCAAGAAGAGCAAGGTCCTAGTGAGGTGTTTGAGATTTGAGAATCCAAGAGAGTAGCCTCATTAGTGAATCAAGAGTAGCCAAGTGTGCATCCATCTTCTCATTAGGCTTCATGTGGTCAAGTGAGAGTTCGTGCTTGTTACTCTTGGTGATCGCCATCACCTAGATGGCTTGGTGGTGGTTGGGAGCTTGGTGATCATCTGGCGGAGCTTGTGGGTGACCCAACTCAAGTTGTGAGCGGCTTTGGGTGATTCGCCGTGATGGAGTGTCAAAGAATCAACCCGTAGAGAGCACTTAATCCTTGCGCGGATCAAGGGGGAGCTACACCCTTGCGCGGGTGCTCCAACGAGGACTAGTGGGGAGTGGTGACTCTCCGATACCTCGGCAAAACATCACCGCGTTCCTCTCTCTCTTTACTTTGAGCATTTACTTTGAGTATTTACTTTGTGCAATTCAATACTTGTTGTTACATTCATAGAATTGCCATGCTAGAGTAAGTTTGAACATAGGTTGTAAGTCCTTTGTGTGTTAGTTTGATAGAAACACTTTTCAAGGCACAAGGGGTTAATTGGGCTATCCGTAGGATTTGATTATTGCAAGAAAATTTAGAATTAGCCCAATTCACCCCCCCCCCTCTTAGGCATCTTGATCCTTTCAGTTAGCATGGCTCTTTAGTTAGCCTTTGAGAGCATACTTAGTGTAGTGACATAGTCATTGTGTGGATAGAGACTATAGATACTAGAATTATGGTAGATGGCTTGCATTTTTAGTAGGCTAGCGCAACACTCGCTTCGCCTCATATTTGTCTAACCGTTTTACTAAGTGTTGTTGTAGAAATTTTTTAATAGGCTATTCACCCCCCCTCTAGCCATTAGGACTTTTCAGCTTTCTAGGTACGATATCGTGGAAAGGTGCCCTAGTCAGTCGGATGCGTGATCGGTCGATGCCCATGGCGTCGAGCGTTTCAGCGTACATGATGTTGAGGCCACTGCCTCCATCCATAAGCATCTTGGTGAGCCGCTTCTTGCCGATGATCGGGTTGACCATGAGTAGATATCTCCCCGGCTATGGGACGCTTTCCGGGTGGTCGATCCGATCAAAGGTTATGACGGACTCTGACCGTCGGAGGAAGGAAGGCACGGCTGGCTTAGCCGTATAGACCTCGCGGCACGCAAGCTTCTAGCGGCGCCTAGAGTCATAGGACGCCGACCCTCCAAAGACCATGAGGCAGCCATCTAGTGCTAGAAATACACCATCCTTCCCCTCAGTGTCGTCTACGACCAGCTTGGGCTCCTTCCTATGCTCCCCTTATTGGAGCCTCCAGATAAGAACCGCTTCATGAGGACACAGTCCTTGTATAGGTGCTTGACATAAAAAGCATGGTTCAGGCATGGCCCTTTGAGTAGCTTCTTGAAGTGTCCTGGGGTACCCTCAGTGGGCTTCCGACCCCCTTGTGGTCAGTAGTGGCCACGAGCAAGCCCTCATGCCACTGCTTGTTCTTCTTTTTGTTGGGGCAGTTGGAGGTGCCTTCACTGGCGCCCTCATCCTGCTTTGCCTTGCCCTTGGGGTAGTCAAAAATCACCCCAACCGCCTCCTCTCCCAAGGCTTGGCTGGTGGCGATGTTAAGGAGCTCCATGGTGGTTCACGGGCCCTTATGTCCCAACTTGTGAACCAGGGACTTGTAGGTGGTCCCAGACAGGAAAGCTCCTATGTTGTCGGCGTCGGCGACGTTGGGCAGCTCGTTGTACTATCGAGAGAAGCGCCGGATGATGAGGACATGACCTCCATACATATGACCATGCTTGGAGAACCATATGGAGACCAAGGAGATCAGTGAGGGTGTCCAAGTCAAGAAGGAGGTCCGAGGCTAATTCGGTTCGAGTCCCCGAGGTGGAGGCCCAAAGCAACTCAAGTTCGAGTCTGTCTCGGGTTCCAGGACTAGTCTACCATAGATTGGTCACCCAGGACGCATCCGGACTCTGTTTTTGATGATCCACATATGGATGGAAAGCTAATTGGATAAGGAAGCCAACCCAATTGGTTTCCCATCAAAAGACCTTCGAAATCAACAAAAATCGTCGAAACAAGTCAGCATCCAGAATCTGCCAGGGTGCTACAACATCGTCTTTTGGTCCGTTGGACCGTGTATCGTGTTTGGGCCCATTAGGGGTGCATCCAGGGGGTGACGCCCAAGACTCTATAAATAGCAACCGTCACTCTCCTTAGGGTTTGGGTTTTGTTTAGTTCTTGATTTCCTCGTGAAACAGACATCATTTTGCTGCAACTGTCACCGCCAAGGCCGCTTGCTGTGAACCAGGGCCCCAGTTCTTGATCTTGTTCGCCTATGGCGATTAGTCCTTTCGAATAAAGACTTGAACTCTTTCTCATTATCATAAGCCTCATATTTATTTGCAATTTCAGATTGCGTTTATCTCGTTCTTGCTTGTGTTCTCGATTCGCTTGTAGGAAAGCCTTCTCGATGAGGTCAATCGCGTTCGCGTGGTTGATAACCAACGGAACAGTGGTGTAACAGTTGCGGGGGTCCGAATCAATCTTGGTTCGAAGCCTAGATCGTGAATGTTGAGTCTCCACCAATCGACGCTATCATACCTTTCAGAAGATCGGGCCTAGTCTACATCAAGTGGTATCAAAGACCTTGTTGCCCGTTAGGTATAACTTTGTTTTCCCCTTAGATTGCTACTATTTTTGTTTTACCTATAGTCCACAAAAAGCCAAAAAAATATACACTATCACATATCTCTAGTCCTATAGCCCTGCTATGCCTTTGCAGTTTTTTTAATTTCAGTTTGCTTTATTGAACTGTCGTCCCTCGCCGCGTCTTAGTGTTCGTTGTGTTTTGATCTTGTTCTTGGTCTAGTGTCAAGTCTTGTTTCCTTGTGTGGCTTGCATTAGATTGATCTCCAGTTTTTCTTTGGATTTGAAATAGTCATAGAGTGGGTTGCGTGATTGAGTTTGTTTTGTCTAGCAATTCCTTCTATGGCTTCCTCAGTTAAGTATTTTTCTTCCACGGTGGAAATATCTAAAGTCTAATCTCTTATGTGCGGCACTTTTGTGAGATAAAAAAACATAAAATAAAGAAAAAGGCAAAGAGGTGCAAAAACCAAAAGAAGGAAAAAAAGCCGCACCTAAAAAACAAGAGAAAAAAATAAAGAAGGAAAGAAAAAGAAAGTGAAAAAAAGTTCAGAAGTGCTTGCATCATTTTGAGTCCTTGTGCTGAGTTGTATTGTATTGCTTGCTTGAACTAGGTTCAGGACCAGTTTGGGCCAGCGACATAGACTAGCTTGGGACTACTTTTCAATCTTGCAATTTCTGAATTAAATTATTGCTATTCCTTGCTACTATATTATGCCTGTCCAAGCTCCACTTTCTTCTAACCAAGTACATGTTCGCCTTGCAATTGTTACACTCAAGCTACAATGGTATCACAGTCATCGACCGATTACACCACATGTTGCTTTGGTAAGAACACTTGTAAGACCGTGGTAAGATGCTTGAGAGTTGAGTGCCTTGTTTTTTCCTTGTCCACAACCTAAGTAGTTGATAGGGATAATACTTTTGTGTTGTCTTTTGTTGTCTTCTAACAATGACAGGTTGTTCGTATCCACCGACTTATGATGGTATAGGTGCTGATGAGTACATGGAGTGGGAAATTGCCATCGATAACATATTTGCTACTCGCTTTATGTGTCCAAGGAGGAAGGTAAAAAATGCAGCTAGTGTTTTGCGACATTTTGCTTTATCTTGGTGGGAGTCTTTAGATCCTTCTGATAAACCTCAAACTTGGAATGATATGAAACATCTTATGAGAGAAAAATTTGTTAATCCATCTCTTATAATTAATTCAAATGATGAGGTGCATCAACTAGATCAATCTCTTGTTATTCCTCCTGCTATGCCTAACCTTTTGCAGGACAATGTACAAAAGAGCAAGGATGACATGACAGAAAAAGAGACGCTCACAGCCTCATGTGAAAATTTAGAACCATCAACTATTACGCCTGTTGAACATGAGAGCAAAGGTAATGGCCACGATGCTAAACTCACGGAAGGTGAGAGTTCTCTTGATGTGCTGAATTTTTTCACCAATCATGCTATGATAGAGCAAATTTTAGTGGAGCCTTCGCTTGATTTACCTTTGTCACAAGATGATTTGCTTGATGTTTCTTGTGATGAAGATGACTTGCATGATGATATTTATGTTATACCTATGCAATCATTGAAGAATGATCATGATATATGTGTGCTGAAATCGAGCACTTGTGCTGAAAATAGACTTGTTATTCATAATGCTAGTGAAGTTGATGAACTGAAATTGTTGTCATCTTTAAATACTTTGGGTCACATTGAATTTGATGTTCCATGTAATCTTAGTTCTTTAGAGGAGAAACTTTATGCATATGCTGATTTGCCATGGTTCTCTAGACATACATATCATGTTTTTGGTAAATATAACAACTAAGGGCAATATTTGATACAACGAGTTTACATTTGTACTAATCCAAATTCTCCTTTTGTTGTACAAATTAATGATCAACTAGAGGACAGTAAAATCAACATTGTTGTTATGCCATATTCCTCTAGTTTTGCTTTTCGAACACAAGTGGAATCCAAAGAAAGGGAGCATACATTTCTTGTTAGTACTAATCGTTTGCAGGATAGTATTGGCAAAGATCGTGTGTATTTCAATCGAGCAGACTACATGTCTGTAGGACAAGACATGCTACAAACCTGGACATGTGGTCATATTCTTTCTCACAACATTATCCATTCCTATTATTTTGGAAACCTCATTTGTCCTCATGTTGTGCAGGATCGACTTCAAGCAAAATCGACGCCGAGGACGACTTTTCATCAAGAAAGGGAGGATGATAAGGACATGACCTCCATACATATGACCATGCTTGGAGAACCATATGGAGACCAAGGAGATCAGCGAGGGTGTCCAAGTCAAGAAGGAGGTCCGAGGCTAATTCGGTTTGAGTCCCCGAGGTGGAGGCCCAAAGCAACTCAAGTTCGAGTCTGTCTTAGGTTCTAGGACCAGTCTACTATAAATTGGTCACCTAGGACACATCCGGACTCCATTTTCGATGACCACATATGGATGGAAAGCTAATTGGATAAGAAAGCCAACCCAATTGGTTTCACATCAAAAGACCTTCGGAATCAATGGGAATCGTTGAAACAAGTCAGCGTCCAGAATCTGCTAGGGTGCTACGACATCGTCTTTTGGTCCGTTGGACCGTGTGTCGTGTTTGGGTCCATTAGGGGCGTGTCTAGGGGGGTGACGCCCAAAACTCTATAAATAGCAGTCGTCGCTCTCCTTAGGGTTTGGATTTTGTTTAGTTCTTGATTTCCTCGTGAAACAGACATCGTTTTGCTACAACTGTCGCCGCTAAGGCCACTTGCTGTGAACCAGGGCCCCAGTTCTTGATCTTGTTCACCTGTGGCGATTAGTCCTTTCAAATAAAGACTTGAACTCTTTCTCATTATCATAAGCCTCATATTTATTTGCAATTTCAGATTGCGTTTATCTCGTTCTTGCTTGTGTTCTTGATTCGCTTGCAGGAAAGCCTTCTCGGTGAGGTCAATCACGTTCGCGTGGTTGATAACCAACAGAGCAGTGGTGTAACGGTTGCGGGGGTCTAAATCAATCTTGGTTCGAAGCCTAGATCATGAACGTCGAGTCTCCACCAATCGACGCTATCATATCTTTCGGAAGATTGGGCCTAGTCTACATCACCGAATGTACCCACAAAGAGTTTCCTCAGACTTCTATCAGTAGTTTTTGAGATTCCATGGGTTCCTAGGACACACGTATGTGCCCTAGAAGTTTCCCATGAAGATCTCTTTTAGGTTCGCCCAACTTTAGATTCAGTTGGGCGAAAGGTGTTCCAACCACGTTCGCGTCGAATCGGCCAGGAACAATGGAAGGTTGCAGATAATGAAATCATCACTATCCGCTCCACCAGCTTGGCAAGCAAGCTGATAATCCTTGAGCCACTATCTGGGGTTTGTTTCCCTAGAGTATTTTGGGATGTTGGTTGGCGGTTGGTACCACGGTGGGAAGACAGCGTTGAGGATGTGTCGACCAAAGGCCTGAGGTCCTGGCAAGTTGGGGCTTAGGCTTTGGTCCTCACCACTATCATAGCATCTGCCATGACAAGGGTGGTAGCCATGGCTAGCCTCCTACCTCTCATTGCCATGGGCATGCCTGCAGGCATCTAGGGTGTCACACGCGTCATGGTAGAGGCTGAGACGCTCATGCATCAGGGCCGCGGTGCGTGGCCTGCCACCTTGCTGCACCTGGTGGACTGACATGTCCTTGTCAAGTCACTCTGAGGGTGTGCACTGGCTAGCATCGAGCTCATGTCATCGAGACAGCGAGCTCTTAGCCTGCTACGCGACCGCACTCTCGAGTAGCATGCGAATCTAGCTTAAGGCCGCTGCGGCAGTGATGTTCTGGCTTGCTCGGATGAAGTGTGGGAGGGCTTCGTCATCCTTAGTGATCCTCTAGTTCACGTCATGAGCCATGGCACACGCACGCCCACCATCTCCATGGCGCTCGATCTCTCGCTCGAGCTTCATGCGTTCCTGCTCGAGCTAGAGTCGTGCTTCTTTGAGCTATTGGTGTCGCGCCCTCAGCTGCTCTACCCGTAGGCAAGGTAGGGCCCCTACGTCCCCCTTGACCTTGTCATCGAGGTCATCTGCTAGGGTAGCCCCTCCCTCGTGGATGCTTTCGATGTATCCCTCGGGGGTACCTGCCATGAAACATTCACACGAGGGGTGATGGATCCACCTGTTGGAGTTAGAGTTGGAGGGCATGAAAAGATTTCACGACATATTTGGTTATCCCCATGAACTCGTCATTCATAGGGGATGAGGGCGTGCGTTGCGCCACAAGGTGGCCAACGGTCTCTATGGCGTTGCATAGACCGAACAGGAGCGTTATCGAGGCACTCTAGATGAGGTATTCTAGGGAGAGCGGCTCTCCTCTGGCAAGTTGCATCATGACATTGGCGAATGAGAAGGTGAGGTGGCCCAGGCCCTCTCAGGACGGTCGGGGTCCTAGGAAGGCATCGAGCTGGCGCTCTAGCCTCCCGTAATCGAAGCTGAGGAGTTGGTCGCTCCTAGAGGCGTGGGCCTTCGGTGCGTGCAGCTGTAGCTCCTCAAGGGCCTCAGCGATCGTGCCGAGACCGGTAGAGTGGAGAGGTTGGTCGACGGCAGGAACTTGCGCCAACTCTCCCTCTATCGAAATAATGAAGTCCAGGTTCCCAAAGCGCACGTGCGCACCTGGGACCTAGCTGACACTATGACTAGCCATCCGAGGCCTGATCTGGATGTCGAGACACGCAAAAAGCCCCTACCTGGCGTGCCAACTATTGGTGTTTTTGGACCACCGATGAGTGAATTTGTATTTGCGCGTCTGGCTCGGATGGTGTGCTCGGAGAACATAAGGGTTTATACTAGTTCAAGCGAAACGTCCCTACGTCTAGTTCGCTGCTGCTCGTGTTACTAGCACTTAGTTTATAGTCGGGGTTACAAACAGGCGAGAGAGGGAAAAGATCCGAAGTCTCTGGTGGAAGGAGTGAACGGGTGCTAAGAGCTCGATTGCTGCTCAGCCGTGTGCTCGTGTCATGCTCTTGTGTTTTTTATCTCGTGGTCCGGTCCCCTTTCATGGGGCGCCCTATTTTCTCTTTTATAGGCGAAGGGAAAGCACGGATTACAATAGAGGAAAAGGAAAAGAACGAGAGAGAGAGAAGAAGGCTTCTAGGATCGTCGGGTCCTTCTTCTCCTTCATATGGGTCCCATCGATCTTGTAGATGTCAACAGAGATGGCTCCATGTCATGGCCCTATTCATCACTAGTGCCATGTGTAGACATCATCTGTCGGTCATGCGTTCCATTCTGTCCCAGCAGACATCGTGGTGAACTGACGCGCCTCTCAGCGTTCATACAAGGGTTAGGCAAAACAACACTGGCCCGCGTGACACTGTTCTTGATGTGAATCCCTAGGTATGGCCCATCATGGCCACAGGTTACATCGAGGCGTGTCAGTCTCTTCCCTAGTGTTAGAGTTTTGACCTAAGCCCACATGCTTGGAGCTAGAGTGGTTGCCGACGGTATGGGTCCCCGTCGAACGAGATGGAACCCGTGTCCTTGGGGTTGGGTGAGACAGAGCCCATACCCAAGGGGACGTGTGAGATGAAGCTCGAGCCCAAGGGGTTAGGTGAGACGAAGCCCGCTCCTAAGGGGTTAGGCGAGACGGAGCACGAACCCAACGGGTCGAGCGAGATGGAGCCCGTGGCCTTAGGGTCGGGCGAGACGTAGCCCGTCGCCTTGGGGTCAGGCGAGACCTTTTAATACGTCTTGCTCCATCCGAGGAAGTCAGCGTGGGCGCTAACTTCCTTGCTTTGGGTATCCCTAATATCGATACCCGACACATCCCCACCACCTGGCCTACCTACCTCCCCCGGCCGGTCATTCTATAACCCACCATAGTTGAGGAAGATAGGGGAGAGCTCGCTGAAACCCTAGAAAGTAGATCGAGGAGGAGGAGAGAGAGAGGAGGAGGAGAGTCCACCACCGCCGCATCTACCATGGGCGCGCATGTGGGAGGTGGTGGGGCTCGGGCGCGGGCTCAGGGAGGCGATGGATGCGGGCGCGGGGAGGATGTTGCCGGTAAGGTGCTCGCCGAACGCCGATGAGGATGTCGCCGGAGAGAGAGGGTGTGCGGTGGGGAGGACGGAGGAGTCGAGGGAGAGAGGTTGGGGAGAGGAACACTACTATAGGAACCTTAACTGTGGCGGACAAAAAGGGTAAACCGAGGTTGTTTTTGTAACCGCCTCGGATGAAAGGTCACGGTTAATCATGGCCTTAACCGAGGTAGTTGCAAAAACTGTCTCGGTTAATCGATTATCGGAGGCGGTCACCTTAGAACGCTCGCCACGGTTAATCGATAAAAAAAACAAAAAAAAACCCGAGCACGCCAATGAGCCCATTCCTGAGTCCACTAGCCAGATCTGGTTGACAACGTAGTACGCCACCGTCCTCCTCTCCTCCACTCCTCCACGCCGAATTCGCTCACTGCTCGCCTCTACGCCGGCCTCCTCCTTATCTTCACGCGGGATCTACTGGTTGCTCGGCTCCACGTCGCCCTCCTCCTCGCCAGATCCGAGCGTGGCTAGAGAAGGGGGCCACCCTCTCACCTGTAGGGGAGAGAGAGGAGAGGGAGGAGCATCGCTGTCTATGGTCCGCCTGCTGCTCGCCTCTAAGCCGGATCCGCTCGCTGCTCGCTCCACGCCGCCCTCCTCCTCGCCTCCACACTGGATCCGGTCGTGGCTGGAGGAGAGGGAGGGGCGCCACTGCCTATGAGGGAGAGAGGGAGAGGGAGGAGCGCCGCCGCTTGTGGGGGAGGGGGAGCTAGAGGGAGGGGCGCCACTGTCTATTGGGGGAGCCGGGAGAAGATGGATATGGACCTTTGCTTGGGCTGGGAGTTGGGCCACTATTTTTGAAGGCGGGCCTTATAGCGTGCCCATCTCCGAAAATAGATTAACCAACAACCGCCTCGGTTAATCGATATTAACCATTGTTCGCCTAAACGGCCTAAACGACCAGTAAACGGTGGTAAACGGTTTTGTTTAGGGGGTAAACCAAAATTAAACAGTTGACCGTTTAAACGGTCAAAAAACGGAAAAAACGGTCTAAACGGCCTAAACGGAACGGAGATAAACAACATTAAACGAGTTAAACAGTTGTTTAAACGACTGTTTAGGCGAACACGAGGTAAATCTAGTTTAGTTTTGTATGGATAAATTTGTATACTTAAGTTTATTATATTTATAAATGTGTATCATTGATATGTTACATGCATAAATATCTATATTTGGTTCTTTTCACATGCATAAATATATATACATACCAAAATAATTGATTTTTACTCAGATAAATATGTATAAATGCTAGAATACTTGATTTTTTACATGCACATATATAATTATATATATTTTTTTAAAAGTATAAAACCGTTTAGATCGTTTAACTTCGTTTAAACACCGTGTAAACAGCCTAAACGTTAAACGAAAGGCGACCGTGTAAAGACCGTTTATCATTTAGGAAAACACTGATATTAACCGAGGCAGTTGTTTTAAGGCAAACGCCTCGGTTAATCGATATTAACCGAGACGGTTATATTTTTCACTAGTACATCGAATAACCGAGGCGGGCAACCAGGCCAACCGTCTCGGAGCCATAAAGTGAAACGTTGTGCAAAAGATTTTATATAGTGGTGGAAAGACTGCGTCGGTGCCTGATGACGGGGTGTGCGGGCGGGGACCAAGATCCGGTGTAGTTGTAACTTCTACTGTAACTACATCTGAGCCATTCAAGGGGCAACCAATGCTTTGGATGATAGCCTTCCTTTCCCTTTGTTTTCTTTTTATTTTTGCTGCCCGCAGCCACTTCGGGAGAAAAGTGCAGAAAAATGCAAACAGCAGCTTAGGGTTAGCGTGATTTTTTCTTAACCAACTAAAACATAGCAAAAATTCTTTTTCACCGTAGAGGAAAACCTAGGAAAGTATTATTTGTATATTATATTTTTACCATAAATTTTTCCTGATGTTTCCTTTCTTGACTTTTTTCAAAGGGAAGTGAGATTATATTAAGACTCGGCATAGTACATCCCCAATTACACATGAAAAAACTGAAATAAAAAATACATAATATTCTATCCAGATTCTTTCATCATCTTCTTCTCCAGTGATTTTCCTCGATACAACCGATGCTCTAGATGAACAGAGCCTTGTTGAACACTGGAGCCAGAGTGCAGTCATTGCGTCGAATGGCTATCAATTTAATATATAGCTCTTGTATGATAATTACTAACTAGCAAGTTGGACCACCCAAATAGCGCTAGTTTGCTTATTGCACTATTTGGAATTTTTAAATTTCAATATCATTTTTAAAATATTTTAGTTTATTTATTTAACTATTATTATTGTTTCCTGTAGATGATGCACCTTTACTCTATCTATTTCCATGAACTCATAAAATCCAACATTTTATATTTTTTCTTTTTTCTGATACTGTATTTATTTTGGTTGTTAGATCATCATAAAGTACAACTGTGGGCGTTTTTCTCTTTTTCCCTATTAACCTCGTAATTTCTAGGTCCTTTTAGTGAATGTGGGAGCTTCTTTTAATTCTGTTGTATTAATTAATAATTATTAGTACCACTGTTCCAATAATGTACTAAATATTTTCATTTTATTTATAAGTCAAACTTCACTGATAGCCAAGTTTATAGAAAAATTGTATTAATCTCTAGAATACTAGATAACACCACTATAATGACATATATCATGATGCATTAGTGAAAACTAATTTGATGTGTGTAAATGTTGATGTATTTCTATGGACTTGGTCAAAGTTAATACTAGAAAGCTAGAGGACTTATATCTTATTTTAACAGGAGTACTACTACATGCACTTTGCGTTACAATGAATACAAATTCATTCTACTTTAGACAACATTAACCTCTCAATTTAGAGCAAACTATATTATAGTATGAAAAATACAGATTATTGTTGAAATGAGACGTGTTCTTTCATTTTGTTTATTATGTACGATTTTTTAATATCCATAACATCCCATCAGATTGCTAAGAGCAGTAGCTTCACTTAGTCATCAGTTGCTCAGCTATCAGATAGAAAGGTCATGTCCGGTTGATCATGGACGTTGAGTCTGTGCTAGATGGTTGGATCAGGTGCTAAGTTGTAACTGCATCTGATCCAGGTCCAGCGGCCGGAACGTAATGAGCGTGCGCGCTCTCAAGTAAGCATTTCCGTTCTTTTTTTAAGATAACTTTTCCATCCAACAATTGCATATAGCGGGCTGAGGGAGTTATTATTACATAATTATGAGGAAAGGATATGGATATCGCTTTGCCAGTTTGCCTGTCTGTTCTGCTTGCTTTACACCGGCTGAATATATAAATGCTTCTGGTTGGTTGGTCGTTGTTGGCAAGAGCTTGGACACACACATGCCATATCAGCAGCACACGCGCCACCGCCAAACTCTTCCACGATCCCCGTGGGCCGTGGCCCTCCGTGGTCGTGCCGAAGCTGCCGAACCCAGCAAGGCAGCATGAAACGCCTGCCTTTCTGGTTTCTGTTGCGGAAGCCGTGATGACGAAGGAGAAGGACGCGAGCGCCGTGATCACGGCTCCGCCGCCGTCCTTCCGCGTCGCGCCGGCGCCTCCGACCGCGCGCTGTGCGTCGCCAGGCTCAGGCTGCATTAGCTTGCAGCTAGGGCCATTGCCTATTGGGCTTGGGCATTGGGTTGGGGCTTGATTGCAAGCATGAGCTGCTACGGCCTAGGCCTAGCTTGGTGGCAAGGGAGCATCCGGAGTTGCTGCGTGATCGGTTGGTTGCTCAGGAAGGGAAGCAGTCGGTGGCGGGCACGCGCGCGCGCCGACGGCGTCGGCGTCGGCGGCAGCGTGGCTTCTTCGATGCCTCAGCGCGAGGGTAGCTGTGGACAAATAAGCGCGGTGACCTGTCCCGTTTGTTGCAGGACTGGGATGTTTACGTTACGATACCAAGTACCAACCCCAAACACCCGATTTTTTTTTTTATTTTTAGCCTTTTTCTTGAAAAATATTCACATTTAGATCCTTGACCAGTTTTAATTTTGTTTTTTTTTTGACAATGTGCACGACGCCGTGGTAACACGTCGTTGGATGCGCTGGCAGCCAACCTGCCTGATCAAGAGCTGACGTGGAACCAAGTTTTGGTGCGTAGAGCTTGGCGCCGTGGATATTGGCGTGGATCTCTGACAACCGGTGCTACTTTTTTTTTTGTCTTCACACTCATCAACATCAACTGTATTAGTATGGTGGCCTTGGATGCTTACGTGACCCATGTCTGAGTCTATGAGCTGCTACGGGTACTCAGCCTGTTTGGTTGGCTGGATCGTATCGTTACTGGTTCGTAAAGAAATACTGTTGGCTAATTTGTGTGAGAGAAAAATATTATTCTAACTAGAAATTTACGATCATTTACGATAAGCCACAACCAAATAAACAGGCTAACTAGCTGCTTTGGGAACAAAATCCAATACCATAGCTACTCCACGAGGAGAGAGACAAGGCATGGCTGCAGAGTAAAAGGTGTGACGCCGGCATTAACTAAGGGTGTGTTTGCTTCCTCGTAAAATTCTTATTATATCAAATATCTAGACACATATATAGAGTATTAAATATAAATTAATTATAAAAATAATTACACAACTTGTGACTAATTTACGAGACGAATCTTTTAAGCCTAATTAGTCAATGATTTGATAACGTGTTGCTACAGTAACATATGCTGATGACATATTAATTAGGCTTAAAAAATTGTCTCACAAATTAGCCTCCATCTATGTAATTGGTTTTATAATTAATCTATATTTAATGCTCTTTATTAGTATCTAAATATTTAATGTGACATAAATTTTAGGAGCGACTAAAAATACAAACACCCTCTAAATGATGAGAGATAACCACACATTTACGCAACTCATGCATTAACTAAATCAGTACTAATAAATTTGTTGCTAGGTTAAATTAGTACAAAGTTTCAATGTCGAATATTTTACATTTTAAAAATAAGGATCTAGAATGAGATAAATAAAAATAATAGAAAATTAATTCATGCATGTCTATTTAAAAAATTAAATTAGCATGGAGTTTCAATGTCGAAAGGCTCTACCAGTGGAGCCGAAGCCGTTTTAGTAAACGTTTAGTAAGCTGGTGAAGAAGCTCCGCCAAACAATCCTAAGCAGCAGTTGATGCTGTGGTTGTGCTTTTTCTCTCTCTGTACTGCAGATGCAGCAGCCGAACACGGAACACCCCATTATAATCCATATTTATATTGATGTTAAAAAATGAATATTGAATCATTCATATTTTTAGGCCTCTTTGGAACATGATTTGTTTCCCATTCTTCTATAAATTTTCTATATAATTTCTATAAAATTCCTATGTTCCAAAGATAGCACTGATATAGAAGACAACAAAAACCAGGAAAAAAACCCCATGCGCAAAAATAAGGAACAGGGTGCAAAAGAATGTATAATAAAACCATAATGTGAACTAGACACTGTGTTTGTGTTTGTGTTTGTATTATTTAGATTATTATTTAGAAATATTATTTTAATGAATTTAGAGATTGATAAATTGTATTAATCAATTCTAAACTTATCCTACTGCTTCCAAGTACTAAGTAGACTGTAGAAGTGGTACGTACGGTCAATTCATTGCAATAATTTCGAGCCAGTTAGGTGTGGACAGTAGCAGTCTAGTAGCAGCAACTTTTCATGTTTTTTTAAGAAGCACTTTGACTGGGCACAATAGCTGTTGACGTTGATGGATGGAAAGGCTCCTGGAGGTCAGGTAACCATCCAAGGTCACCATATTAGGGTAGTGTTTAGTTTCACTTTATTTTACAAAAAAATTTAAGATTTTTCATCACATCGAATTTTTGAAAGCATGTATAAAGTATTAAATATAAATAAAAAATAAAATTAATTATATAGTTTAGACGAAGTTCACGAGATAAATCTTTTAAACCTAATTAGACTATGATTGGATACTAATTATTAAATAACAACGAAAATGCTACCGTATCAGCCAACTAAACAAGCCCTAGCACAGTTGGTGTTGATGGGTGGGAAGCCTAAAAAGTAGCGCCAGTTGTCAGAGCCGAGCTCGACGTCAACATGTTCGGCCTGACGCACGTGCCACATCAGCTCTTGAGCAGTTTGCTCTCAGCGCATCTAACATCGGCGTCATCACTCACAGCGTCAAAACGTGTTGGCTCGGCGTCGTAATTACAGGATCAAAAATAAAATTAAAACCATCAATGTTCTAAATGTGAATATTTTTTTTAAAAAAAACTGAAAAATAAAAAATTCGGCCCCAACGCAGAGGCCTCCTCACTGACGTCGACCTCATGCTTGCTTCATCAGGCACTCTTTCGAAGGGATTAATAGAGAGGCCTGAATCTTCGTCGCGCTAAAATTTCAAAGGAAACTCCAGTTTAAGGCGACTTTGAGGGTGCGTGAACGATACCTAACCCCCTTCAATTCTCAAATGAGAAAAGGTGATGTGATGTTACACAGACGTGGATATTAAAATCTTTCACCGGCTGGAGGCCACTAATATATTACAGTACATTCGGCATGTTGGGCGGCCGTAAACGATCGTGGATTATTTATTATTGATTGATTTAGTGTGAGAGAAAAATATTATTTCTGACTGAAAATTTACGATCGTTTACGAGGAAGCGAACAGACGAATAACTGTCGATGACACACGTAATATATAAAACAAACCCGTATAATTGGATGGTCATGAAAAAAAAAGTTGGATTCTTAAAGGAGAACAAGCGAATAACTGTCGATGACACACGTAATATATAATTGTAGAGAGCATCCATCAAACAAAATGGAGGTACAAGCCAAGATTTACAAAGATGGCGCAAGAGGCTTGGGGCCTAATTCCGTGTGTGTGTCTATATATATATATATATATATATATATATATATATATATATATATATATATATATATATATATATATATATATATAGACTATCCTGTAGCTGGCTACAGAATAACTTATTCTGTAGCCACTTTGAGTTATGATAATTACTATGTTAATTTACGAGATTATAGTAACTCCTTACTAAGTGGTTTAATATAACGTTATGGTAAATATTCACATGTGTTATAGTAACCCAACTATAGTAAATATGTATTGACATTATAGTAAATTAGTATATAAAATTATAGTAAATGGAAGTGGCTACAGAATAACTTATTTTGTAGCCGGCTACTGAATAGCCTCTCCCTATATATATATATATATATATATATATATATATATATATATATATATATATATATATATATATATATATATATATATATATATATATATATATATATATATAGTGTGTGTGTGTTTTTGCGCTGTTTGATGGTTCGGCGGGCCGTTATTAAGAAAAAAAAGATAGATAAACTGGATTAAGCGAATAAGCTAGTGCTTCGATCTAGACTACTTCCCGTAGTACAGAGTAGCATGTTAAGTTGTTAACGTAACCGTATAAACAATATACAAAGAGACCGTGTCTTACCATTCGTCTGTCAAATCAGGTTTATTAACAAGTGTTTTGGTTAATCTGGATGCTTACAGTTAGTTGGATACGCTCAGTCGTTTCAGGTACACAGGGGGCCTACCACTACCATTGCTAGGATCATCTGGTCCAAACGTTTGACCGCTTGTTAAGTTAGCCAGAATTTACTTCTACACCTTTATTTTTTAATAACGCATAACAGGCAGCAGGTTCGTCTAGGCTTATACGATCATATACGATCGTGGATTATAAGCTAAAACAGTATTTTTCTCTCACACCAAATCAGCCAGCAATAAATAATTCACGATCGTTCACGACGAAACGAATCGTCACGTGCAGTTCATGATACTGTTTAGCCATTGCTCAAGCACTGTTGCAACCCCGTCCGGTTTTATACACCGTTTGATCTACTGTTCTAGATCACTGTTTCCTGTAGCTTCTACTGCCCATGTGCGTGCGCGCTTTCCATGCGCACGCTGCTGAGCGCGTGTACCGAGCACCGTAGCAGAGGTTACCAACGAGCAACGATGACAATGCATTGGCTTGGACAGTGAGCCCAGCGCTCTTTTGCCTTGCTAGCTAGTCGTTGGGATCATGTAAAAATATTGGTACTTTGTAGTTGTTTTATCGTTATCTTAAACTAGAAACGTACCTCACGTGTTGCTACGAGAATCTTGGATAAATTAGAATTAAATAAATTAGATTAAATCACTTATATGAAGGAATGAACTATTATATAGTGATAGTGGATGGCGTGGCATACTAATGATGACAATTAAATGTATGTGATAGTGAACTTTGTGAGGTGGACTGCTTGTACGCTAGCTGATTTTAGGATCATATAAGATATATATAATATAGGTATAGATCAATCAAGATTATATATGGAAAAAATACATAAGCATCCGTAACATCAAATAAGACTCATCAATACATCATGAAATATATTATAAAATACATTCATTTGATTAGTTAATTGTTAAAATATTATTTTATAAATTTATCAAACAATAAACTTTTTTTAAACGAAAATAATCTAATTTGACTTCTAAGACAAAAACTAAAACAACTTTTTTTTTGAAATAAATGGAGTAGTCCCCCTTTTGCATGGCTACGGTCGACACATCACATGCTCACTAGTGCATAGGTGGGCATCAATCGTGGTTGGAAACTGGCTTTAGTGTGACATTTAATCATGGGTCACGGAATCGGGACTAAAGCCCATCCTTAAAACTAAAAAAATAGTTTAAATCCTAAGAGACTTCTCTTGTGGTGCGTGAGATTCGAACCCAAGACCTACTGCCTCACGTGTAGGTCCCTTACTAACTCAACTACACACCACATGTGACAAAGTTTTGGACGCTCCCCTTTTGAATTAACCCATGGGGGACCTTTAGTCCCGAGTGAGAAACATTTAGTCCGGGTTGGTGACATCAACCGAGACTATATTTAGTCCCACCCGTGACTAAATGTTTGAGGACCTTTAGTCCGAGTTGTTAACCTACATTGCTTTACATTTCATAATTTGTAGGGAATACTATTGATGTAGCAATGCATAATGATCATAGGTTTATAAATTTCAGCTTTTAAGAAGCACCACAATGTAATAAACTAATAATGTTAATATTTATGCACATACCTATGCGTTGTAGACATAGTACGAGACTTGGTACCTCCGCTCTCACATACTCCTAGATCCTATTTGACATATCTCTTCTAGCTTCGTTTTTTTTCTAACATACTACCATAGCATCTATTTGTAATAGGAGTTGTTTCTCTCTCGCTCCTCCTATAAAGAGCCGATGAAACCAATTTTTTTTAGCTTCAACTTCGGCTCCTTTGCTATTGTAACAAGGAGCCAAAATTGCAGGACACTACCTGTCGGTGTATTGGACCGAGGGTCCTCAACCGACTAGTGAATTTGAACTGCGTGCCCCTAATCCCGGATGGTGATGCAAAGAGACATAAGGTTTATACTGGTTCAGGCAATCGATGCCCTACGTCTAGTCTGAGAGATCGATCTTGTATTCCTTGCACCGAAGTGCTTGTAGTAGGGGGTTACAAGCTAGGTGAGAGAGGGAGCTAGTCCTAGGTCTCGGCGAGGTGTCGTGTGGGCTGCTTGAGACGTTGCTCTCAGGCGGCTGGGAAGTGTGTGTGTGTGTTACAGGGTGTTATTCTCCTCCCGTCCCCCTCTAAGTGGCCCAAGTTCTCTCCTTTTATAGTCGAAGGGAGGGCAAGGGCAGTACATGTGCTAACTATACGGCGTCGTGCCAACAGGGGCGGCATGTCCGAGCCCTGTGACCTGTTCCTGTGGCGGCGTGGTCATCGGAGTGGTCCGTCCTTGGAGTACTAGGGCGGCGTACCAGTCCCATCTGATCCTATGCGTCGTGGGGCCCCCGGGACTGCCTCAGAGCTGGTGCGGCGGCGGACGTGCAAGCCGCTGTGGACGGACTGTGCGCGAGGCCGAGGCTTGGTCGGTGCCGAGGCTGCACCATAGTGGGGGGTCTCGGCGGGCACAAACCCCGAGATAGCCGAGACCTTGGTGCATAGTGTCGAGGCCCGAGTGGGCGGCTGATCTGGTGCGCCGGCTTGGAGGCGGTGATGACCCAGGACAAGTTGTCCGTGCGATGTTGTTTTCGAGGCGGGGATCGCGGGACACAGTGTAGTGTGGGCGTTGATCATGGGCACAGCGTCAGAACACAGTGGCCGGTAATCCCCACCGTGCCCTGTCCCAGCCGGTATGGCGCTGATGCGACCTCAGGTCCCGTCGGCCATTCCGTGGCGTCGAGCCATCGTCCGGCTGAGATTGCGGGAGTGGTTGAAGTATTAATGAGACATGACGCACTGTTGGGAGGGTCGGTCGAGGCGAGGGGCGACGGGCTGTGGACGAACCGGCCTCGAGCGACACGGAGAATGAGGCCTGGCGCGAGACGGAGATCGGACTCCTTGCCGAGGCCTTCTGCGAGAGGCCTTGCGCGATATGGAGAATGCACCCACTGCCGAGGCCTTCCGTGGAGAGCCTCGCGTGAGGCAGAGATCGTGTTCCCTACCAAGGTCTCCTGTGGGGAGCCTCGCACGAGGCAAAGATCGTGTTCCCTGCCGAGGCCTCCCGTGGGGAGCCTCGCGCGAGGCGAAGATTGCGTCAGGACGTCGAGACCTCCTATGTGAGGCTCGAGGCGAGGCGGAGGGCCTGGTGGGCTCGGACGTGGCGGGTGAGGGGCCCACGGCTTACCTTCTAGCTTTATTTTTTGATGGGACTTTAGCGACCCCTTTGATGTTCGCTCGGGGTACCCCGTTCTAAGGTACCCGACAGTAGCCCCCGAGCCTCCGGGGGAGTGCGTGCACTCTCCCTGAGGGTTTGCCGAGGCTTGGTTCATACCCGCTCCATAGGAATTGGGTTTTGTTTTTTGAGGTTCCGGTGGGTGCGTGCGAGCGCACCCGCCGGGTGTAGCCCCCGAGGCCCTAGAGGAGTGGAGTTACTCCTATAGGGGCTTTTTTCATTTTTGCATTTGAGCGAGTAGTTTTTATCGCATTTGCCGAGCCCATAAGCGCAAGTTCGGGTTGCGGGGGTCTCGGTGAGGCTGCAGGAAGAGCCCTCTAGCCTTCGCACGGAGCGAGAGGTTCGTCAGGGGTCCCCCTGACTTTGGGTATGACCCTCACGCTCCCTTTTCGCTCAGAAGGAGGGGTGGAATGTGCCAGGCTATCGTTGATGGGCACGAGCGTGGACACTTTCGGTGAGCTGTTATCGGGTGAGTCCGAGTGGAGGCCCGTACCCTGTTTGCTAGGGGACGGCTAGTGGTCCAGAGACGCACTCCAAGAGTACCAAAGGGTTTCTCTAGTGGGTGCCGAGGCCGTTCGCTGGGCCTCGGTGGCTCGGTGCCTCCCTACGGTGGGATCCCATTCGGAGACTTCCCTGCCGGTCTCGAACATGACTTAGGACGCCCCAAGCAACTGTTCGCTCGGGCCTCGGCCATTCGTAGGCTCGCCCCAAAGTCATCCCTGACTCTGTTGCCCTGGGCGGCTGTCGAAACCTCTTGGAGGCCCTGCCTTCGAACCTCTGGACCGTAACGGGCTTGGTGCCCTTTATTGTGTTTATAACGAAACCTCTAGCGCGGACTTAGACCGTTTGTCTTTGTCTTGGGTGCAGGAGCCCCCGAGCCTCCGCCAGGAGCAGGAGGGCGGTCAGGAGTCCCCTGGCTTTTTCATCCGACCCTCACATATCCTTTTCGTTCGGACAGAGGGTTTGTTTGCCGAGCCCATTCTGGTCTCGGCAAGGTTGCAAGAAGAGCCCCTAGCCTCTACGTGAGAGGGCCATTGGGAGTTCCCCTGGCTTTTTATACGCCCCTCGCGCGTGAGGGTTTGTTTGCCGAGGCCCCTTTGGGCATGAGCCCGGGTCATGGGGTCTCGGCATATTTGCAGGAAGAGCCCCCTAGCCTCTGCACAGGGTGAGAGGGCCGTTAGGAGCTCCCCTGTCTTTTTGTATGACCCTCACGCTTCCTTTTCGCTCGGAAGGAGGGTTTGTTTTGCCGAGCCCTTTCGAGTGCGAGCCAGGGTCGCTGGGTCTCGGCAAGGTTGCAGGAAGAACCCCTAGCCTCTGCATAGAGCGAGAAGGCCATCGGGGGTTCCTCTGACTTTTTGTGCGACCCTCACGCTTCCTTTTCGCTCGGAAGGAGGGGTGGAATGTGCCTCGCTACCCTCGATGGGCACGAGCGGTGGCACTTCCGGTGAGCTATTATCGGGTAGTCCGAGTAGAGGCCCGAACCTCGTTCACTAGGGGATGGCTAGCGGTCCAGAGACACACTCCAAGAGTACCAGAGGATTTCTCTAGTGGGTGCCGAGGCCGTTCGCTGGGCCTCGGTGGCTCGGTGCCTTCCTACGGTGGGATCCCATTCGGAGACCTTCCTACCGGTCTCGAACACGACTTTGGGCGTCCCAAGCATTTTGCTTGCTTGGGTCTCGGCCCTGTATAGGCTCGCCCACGGTTGTCCCTGACTCTGTTATCCTAGGGTGGCTGTCGAAACCTTTTGGGGCCCAGCCTTCGAACCCCTGGACTGTAATAGGCTCAGAGCCTGGTTTCTTCATATGAAAGGAATAGGCCATGGGGAATATCTCCCCTATTGGCTCGGCAATGGGTGGCGCGCCTTTTGAGGCGGTTTCCTGGAGAGGTGAAACGATGCCTGCTGCCATAGTGGCCGAGCGTGACATGGTGGATGGGACGTAACTGCTCCCACATTTAACGAGGGAGACGTGGGCGCGTGGACCGGCGAAATCGGCTCGTGGTTAACTGCGCCGGATCGGGGGGGGGGGACTTCCTCGATTTCATCACCCGTTTGTTTTGCCTCCCCCTCTGCATAAATACCCGAAGAGTCTTGCCCCTCCTCGTCTTACCTTGCCTGCATTTACACTGCCTCCACCGAGCCATCGCTAGAGCAGCGGGTGCCGGGAAGAAGAGGAGAGAAGAGCGAGCCTAGGGAGAAAAGCGAGAAAAAAGCGAGAGCATGGGAGAGAGAGAAAAACTCACCGCCGCACCCAATTCCTCTATCGCACCCATGGCCGGCGACATCGTCGTTGTCGAGGCGAACCCCTGGGATCCGTCGGACATCACCGAGGAGATGCTTCAGTCGCTTGTCGATGGTGGACTCCTTCGCCCGGTGACAGACCCCACCAGGCCGGATTGGATTGCTCCGTACGGCGAGCCAGAGCCGAGGCCTCACGACGGCTACGTCGTGAGCTTCGTCTCCTTTCACGAGCGTGGCCTCGGCGTCCCGGCAGATCGGTTCATGCAGGCGCTCCTGCACTACTACGGCGTGGAGCTCCACAACTTCAATCCCAACTCCATCGCTCAGGCGGCTATCTTTGTTGCCGTCTGCGAGGGGTATTTGGGGATTGCTCTCCATTGGGAGTTGTGGCTCCACCTATTCCGGGCGGGGCACACTACCAAGCCGACGGGTACGTTGGGTAAGAGGAAGGCGACGAGGGCCGGCGGCTGCACTCTCCAAGTACGCCAAGACTGCCTGCACCTCTACATCCTGACCCAACTTGTGTCCTCCAATCGCCGGTGGTACACGAGTTGGTTCTACCTTCGCAACGATGACGGAGGACTTTCCCCCTACACTGGGTGGATTGTGGGGAGTTGCCCAGAGAGATGGAAGTACGGTGTCCCGAAGGACGACCAGCCCAAGCTGTAGCCGCTTCTGGAGGGGCTAGCGAGGCTGCGGGGTGTAACACCCTGGTGTTACGATCTTATTTAGCACCGTGATTTAGGCCTAAGAAAAATTTCCAGGATGTGTTTCTCGGATTTTTTATTTAAAACGTATTCGACGCGATACGCGAATCCTGTGTGACTTAGTTTCGTGGACTCGAATCAACGCCCTGCCAGACCACGTGCTCGCGTACTCACTTACGTCTCCTCCTCCTCTGCTCTCATCAGGAACACTGGCTAGCTAGCGTCCGCGATACAGACCCGACGTTTGGCTGTTACTGTCCTGATAAAAGTACCCTGTGGCTTGCTTAATTAGGCTTCGCGGCACAGCACATGATTAGATTGGATTGAACAAGCTAGCTGCGGGAGCAGTTCAGTAAACATAGCGTGGTGACAAATGAGACAACAATATATATATATATATATATATATATATATATATTACCAATAGTACACGGTCAATCGGTTGTCTACGATGGGAAACAGCAAATGCAGTACGTCTTGTCCTAATATTTTAATGGAAGCACCAGCAGCCTATCCATCGCAGCTGCGCCCGTTTTTCTTTGTTTCTGACTGTGTCCTGCACCGGCCTCCGCCAGCACATACCCATGGCTGCACATGCTGCTGTCTGCCCTGCCCATCGTGTCCTTTCAATTTCCTGTCCGCGCGCTGGAACGCCACTGCCGGCCGCGTGGTACCGTGCTGCCCTGTCGGCCTCCCTCGGCTTCTTGAATACGTTTGCCTGCTGCCTTCTTGCTTAAGCCAAAGACCGAGCTACTCCGCGCCTCCCTCTCGCACGCCCAAGCCCTGGAGTATCGCCACTGCGGCCACGCAGTCCGTCGTTTTCCCTTTTCCATTCGCGTGTGCGCCTACGGCTCTGCCTCGTTTTCTCTTCTCTGTGCACAGCGGTGCCCCTCCTTCCTTCCCCGCTCTTCATCTTGCTCAGGGCCGAAGCTTCCTCCCTCCTCGGTTCTAGCCGCGTCCTGGTCCCGCGCTAGACCCGCGTTTCCCCCGGCGTCCATGCCGTAGCGCTTGGCCATCACCACGGCACCACTCCCCAGCTCACCCATCCGAGCAACCGGCCAAGGTCGCGCATCTCCGGCTGATTCATCGTGCCTCCTCCGTTGGCGCAGTGTCACGCGGAGCGGGCCACCGAGCGCCACCTCCGGTGCAGCGAGGCCGCTGCCGTTGCCACCTCGAGCTTCCGCCACCGCAGCTGCAGCGTCTCGCCGGTGTCCGCGCCCCTACCCGCATGACCGTGCATGAGTGCCACCGCACCAGGTCACCCCGTCAACATCCGCACGCGGCTCCGCATCGTCCTCGCTGCGCCGTCCCGCGCCGAGCCCTGTGCGCCCATGCCGAACGTGGCCATATCCTCGCTGTCCATGCCCGAGCCGCAAAGCACCTCCCCGCTCCTTGGCCACCCGCGCTCGGCCATGCCGCATCGTCCCACCATGGCTGCCTGTCGGTGCCTGCTCTCTCCTGTGCGCACGAGTTCCTCGCCACGCGCCGAGCCACCGCGGCATCTGCTGCCACGACGGGACCCGCGCCGTCGCGACCATAGCGTCTCCATTGCCGGTCGGAGCTCCTCAGCTCCTCGGCTCCAAGCGCCTCCGCTCCTGGAAAAGATGAAGCATGGTGAGCAGGGGTATAAGTCCATGACGCAGCTTTATACAGGGTCCCTTTTGCGAAATACTTGACTCGTAGAATAGTGCTCGTGGAGCTCGGTTGCGTCAGGGAGAGTTCAGGGGATTTTTAGCAAATTGCCGCACCACCTACCGCACTGGGCCGGCCTGTCATCGTGCTGGGCCGCGCTCACGGCCGCTGGGCCGCTGGCCGCGTGTCCGCCTAGGCCGCGCATCCCGTGTGGCCCGTTCGTGCCGTTTCGTGGCGTTGGGCCGGTTGCGCCCCGCCTGGGCCGTCATGCGCCCGTCCGCCTGGGCTGCTTGCCCGCCGGCCCTGGCCGTGCTGGGCCGTGGAGCTAGTTAGGGGTGGCCATCGGTTTTTCCTTTTGTCTAAAATGCTTTTCTATTACAGGTTGTTAGTACCCTGTAAAATCAATATAAATTTGCGTAGTGGTCCAAAAATTATGAAACTAGTTCTGTTAAGTTCCTAAAATCATGAGCTACCTGTAGTAGATTTTGTTCACATAGTTTGATAATATTCGTGGAAGCTATATAATTAATTTAAGGTACTTAATATTGTAAAAATATAAACGTGTAGGAACGTCCGTGATAAATTGGTAATAGTATTGAATCTGAGATCTTTGCAGTAGGTTTTTAGCAATATTAGGTACTCGTGGTAATTCTTGTAGCTCCAGAATAATCAGTTTACTAGGTAGCTAATGATGCTCTATTTCGAATAAGGATTAAATCGATAGAATGAAATAATGACTTAGGTTTAAATAACTAAAATAATTGTTGGGAAATGACGCCTTATCCGACAACGTATATATGTAGCCCAAGTATGGTCGTCGTTAGCACTAGCCGTTAACTCGAGAGGCGTACGTCGTATTTTATGAGTCACGATTGTAGTTGATTAATTACATCTTGGCATTACATCGCATGCATATCATATAGGTACGATGATGGATCAACGGGTCGATCGAAGGATGATTGAGAATCCGAAGATGGTGTAATGGAATTCTTTCCATAAGATGATGCAATGGGCTTGTTATTCAGCTGATGGTGGATGATCTGAAGATGCAGATACTAACTTTTTAATATATCTTACCCAGGCAAGCCCCGGTGCATAACCCCTACTTTTCTGCAGTTTAAATTATATTTTGTGCATTAAGTTTTAAGGAGTTGAATGAAACCCACTTGCATATATATCTTTATCCTATGAGTCTTACTAGTATGACATGATCGTGTAGAATGCTATGCTACAGGACTCCGGTAGAAGTCGAGTGATTGTCTGTCACTCGCGAGAGATAGGAAATTTATTATTGGATTACTATCACTCGGAAAATATGAAAATGGTGGAAAGGAAATGGTGACTGGGCAAGGATATGGTTTGGGTATTGGTGAGTGTAAGGAGTTGTGTCGCCGTGGACACAGGGCATAGCTTAGTTACACTGTTTTTCCTTGTCTGGTCGATTAAGGACCGATCGTGCATATGACTCTAGGCAGGTCACAGACTTATTATCTCGAGCACATACTTGTGTATGGGCGCTTAGAAGACTTGTTGCTCTCTTGTCGCGAATCCGACTCTTTCCGGACCGACTGTCTAGGTTTGTTTTTGGTAGAGGAGGTCCTTGCACCGCGCTGAGTCCGGGACTCAGGGGCGGGGGCTTGGAGTCCTAGTTTGGACGGGGACCTGGACACCTAGGACAGGAGAGTGATGGGTTGGTCCTGCTTGTGCCCGGGGTACAAGCGGGGCATGTGTTTTCGGGGTACCCAGCTGGGGGCATTGATTCACGAATTACCGGACTATCCGGTACGGCTTGTCTACGGTTTAGCATCGTAGTAAGAACTGAAAGATGAAAGATGGAAGATGGACAAAGGAAATCGGATTGCTTACCACCTGCTTGAAAGTAGCACAGGTGCTTACATAGAATGGTTAGTCAATGAACCAATGTGGCTATTAATAAAAATCCAATATAAGGACACATGCTTAGTAATGCTTCCTGCAAAGACAATAAACCCACAAACCAGATAGCCTTGCATATCCTTGGAGTCTTTTCTTTTCTCCTATCGGATAAGTCTTGCTGAGTACAATTGAGTACTCAGGGTTTTATTTCCCCCTGTTGTAGGTGACAGGTGGATGCTAGAGCTGACCTTTGTGTGTGGATTCCTCCTGGTGGGCTCAGAGAGGATTTCCTTTATGTTGCGATCGTAGTTGTTATTTATAACTCTCACCAAATACTTTTATAAATGAAAGTTTCATAATCTATTGCCATAGTCTATATATCAATACTTTATCATGCCATTAATAGATGTTTATTTCCGCTGTAACTCTGATCACATATTTATATTCCGCTGTTCAATTAAATTGTTTACAACTCTGATAATATAATTTCATTCCGCTGTTATATTAATAGATATTATACTCTGACGTTGTATTAAAAGTGATATAAGAAATAGTTACGAATGATGTAAGCTTTATTCTCTCATTTATGATTCTGGTGGTAAAAATGTGGATTTTCGGGTTCTCCCCTGGGGTGTGCCCGACGGAATCGAGTAATTTAGTGTTTTCCCTTGAGTGTTTAGTGTCTAATGGAAGACGAGCACTTCTGTGAGGCATTAGATTAGGCGGTTCTGCCACACGGGGCCACGGTCTCACCGTGGCTGTGGTCGTGTCCGCCTTCCACCACCGGAGGGTGCTGCTGCTGATGGCTCGACGGCGGCGGCTGTTCGAGATGAAGCTGGGTGAACCTATTGAGGGCACCCGGACGTCCTCCTCCGCCCTTTCCGACGAGGAAATTCTTCGTCGGGTGGGAGAGACGGTAGAGGCAAAGCTGAGGGGCGGCAACTTGACCCCTATCGCGATGCGGCCGTCGTGGGGGTTCCTTTCGCTAGTAAGTCATGTGCCGCTATAGCCTCCGAGCCTCCTCAATCTCCCCTTTCCCTTTGTTTCCTCATGCACGTCCGTCGTTCCTACAGGGGATGAGGGACGTGCGCTCCTCTCCGCCGCCCGTTCCCGAGGACACGAGGTGGCGGGCGATCAACCGCACGCACGCTGATGCGCATAAAAAGCAGAAAGACGCCAAGGCGGCGAAGCGTAGGAAGCAAATCCTCGCGCACGAGGAGCTGGATAAGCGCCACCGTCAACAATGGAAGGATGGTCTCCCGTTGGAGGAATCCCCGTCGACGTCGCTGTCGACGGAGGCCTCAAACGGGGATGATGGGGGCGAGGTCCCCTGGACCACCTTCCTGACGTAGTGGAGGTGGCGCCCAGGGCATTGGCAAGCGGCCCGGCACTCCTGGGAGGAGGAGGAGAAGCGAACCCGGGGCCGGCGGTTACCCACTCCGGGGCCGAGGCCGATACGCCCGAGGCACGGGCGTTGGGCAAACGCGCCGTCAGCCCGGTGGGCTCGGCGGTCGTGGTGGAGCACGTGGCGGTGGAGACGATGCCACCGCCCTCGCAGAGGACCGAAGGGGCACCGGGGTCCATTGAGGACCGACCAGCGCCGATGGATACGGAGGCGATGCCTCTGCCGCCTCCTCCGCCGTTGTGGACGAGGTTTGCTGTGGCGAAGCGGTTGCCGCCCCGTTCAAGGTAAGTGTATTTTTGGCAGGGTCATAGTGCCTTCCATTCGCTTTTTTGGTCTCGCACTGACCCTGTAGGTTATTTTTCCTTAGTCAGAAGCGGCCCACGGACGAGCTTCCCTTGGCGCCCCTTAAGGCGCTCAAGGCGAGCCCCAGCTCCTCTGCCCACTAGGTTGCGGAGGCCCAAGCTGCTATCCAACACGGCGCGGCGTCGGCGAGGGTCGACCTGAAGGAGTCGGCCGCCCAAGGAGGGGCTGCCGAGGCGACCCCTACACAGATGAGGGAGGGAGTGCTTCCGCCCCGCGGGGGCGAGGCTCATGAGTTGGATGGGGCCAGCGTGCCCTTGGTTGCCGTGGCCCCTGGGGTTTCCGAGGCTGAGGCGATGGAGGACAGGGCGCCCAAGACCGCTGAGACCGCAGTGGCCGCGGTCGGTGTTTCTACGTCCTCCGAGGCCATGATGGCGGAGGCTGGAGCCCCCGAGACCGTCGAGGTCGTCGTACTGGCGGTGAGGCCATTGGTCTAGGAGGCGGAGATGAAGGCGGCGGAGGCCTCGGTGGTGCCCTTGGTTCAGGGGCCGCCGTTGTCGTGAGAGAGCGCCCGGGAGGCGGAGGTTTATCCGATCTCCTCCGACGATACTTCCTGGGCACAGGAGGTGGTCGGCGCCGAGGATGTCGATGCCGTGGAACAGCCAGCGCTGGTCTTGGACGAGGGAAGCTTGGCCCTCGTGCGGGCGCGACCCGAGCCTCGCGGGTGGGATCACCCATGAGTACTGTGGCGAAGCCGGGACGACCCTGAGGGGGAGCCTCTATTCGCCCTTGAGGATGCAGCCGAGGGCGGGCGCTGGGGCACCTTCGAGCAATACCGCCAGCTGGCAGAGCGGTCGCTATGGATGGCCCTGTCCGTGGTGGTCGACGAACTGCCCAGAGTCACCTAGGTTCACATTTTCCTTTCTCACTCGACGTTGTCCTTTTCTAGTTTTGTTGCAATCAATGACCCCTGTTCTGCTTCTCTAGGAGCTCAAGACCCAGTCCCTTGGGAAGTCGGTCTTTCTCCGACGAGAGAGGGGCATCTGGGACCAGCTTTAGCGGTAGAAGGGCCTTCTTGCCGGCGCCAACGAGCTCCTGTCAGCACAGAGCATGGAGGTAGAGGACCTCTGCCTTTTTTGTGTCGACACGAAGGTCAAGGCGGCCATGGCCCAGATGTAGCTTGCCCCTCTGGCAGCGCGGGTGAAGGAGTTGGAGGAGGAGCTCACCCGCGCAGTCAGCGATCAGGATGCCTTCAGGGGCTGAGCCGTTGAAGCTACAGCCTCGACCACGGCTCTCGCGGGGCAGCTGGGGGTGGAATAGGGGTCACACCAGCTGACGAAAGGTGCCTTGGATGAGGCCCTTGCTGCAGCTGAGGCCTTGTGAACCGAGGCTATGGTTTGGAGGGAGACGGTTGAGGGTGAGTTTTAGTCCCCTCATTTTGCTTTCCTTTCCTTATGTTCGCTCCCTAACTCCCTTGTGTGACACAGAGCTGGGGAGTGAAGCTTCTAGGGTGGCCGAGGCTTCTTGGGTCGAGGCCCAGCACTTGAAGGAGGAGGCCGAGGCTTCCCGGGCCAAGGCCCTGCGCTGGAAGGAGAAAGCCGAGGCCTGTTAGGTCAAGACCCGATGCTGGGAGCAGAAGGCCAAGGGTGAGTTCCATGGGCTTCCACCCCTAACTTAGGTTGTTTTTTCCCTCGCTCGACCTCATTCCATTTTCCACGGTGCAGAGTTAGAGGAGGAGGTTACTCGAGCCATCGAGGCTTCCAGCGCGGTGCAGACGGTGCTCGAGACCGAGATCTAGGAGCACAAGGCACTGAAGCGTGCTGCCCTTTCCACCTGCGAGGCCCTAGAGGTTGAAGGGGTTTAGTCAGGCAGCTCCCTGGGGAGCTGTTTGATCGCGCTAAGCAACTAGATGCACGAGTGGCTCCGAGGAGTGCTACACACGGGTGTCAAGTGCGTGCTGGCCGTCATCTCTTCTCACTATGTCGGCGTCGACCTCCCGGCCATCAGTGATGGGTATGTCCTGCCTGATGATGAGGAGGAGGCTGACGCGGCGGTCACGAAGCTGATGGAGGCAGCGGAAGGCCCTGGCACGGCGCTGGCGACGCTCTTCGAATAGGAGGTGGTTCCTCCCCTACCATCTGCCGGTGCTGAAGGCCCTAAGCCTTGATCTAGGCCTCGGGGGCTATGTAAAAATAGAGTAGGAGTTATTTTGTATCGTAACACTCATGGCCGTCGAGGCTTTTATTTCTGAAGTATTTATGTTTCTTAGTTGTTTTTCTTATGTTTCTGAGCCTCTGCCCTCTGTTGCTCCTGATCAGATTTCGTTTGCAAAACACCCCCTTGGGGCCTAAGCTGTCCCTTGGGCGAGAGGTAGTGAGGGAGTGCTGTAGCCTAGGGGCGTAGGCCGTCTCGCGACTCTACCGGCCTCTTGCTTAGGAAACAGACCTTGGTCCGAGGGGTTTTTACAACTGATTCGTCAAAGCCTGCTAGAGTCTTGGCGTAGGAATTTTTGCGAAAAACAACTGAAGAATGGTGCGTGGGACCTAGGGGGGAGCCCCCCATCTAGCCCCCGAGGGAGGCTTGGTTCTACCGAGGCAGAGCCGAGTCTCCCTTGTCGTGTTGCTGTATTGCCGAGCCCTACGATGGGCTCAGGGGGTTTCTCGAAAAATTAGACCAACTAAAGAACGCTTTTTAATTGTATTTCGAGAAACAACATATACAATGCTTGGAAGTTAGGATAAAAGCGACGTAGTTGTTCTATGTTCCAAGCGTTGGTGAAGACTTCGCCCTTCTTGTTGGCCAGCTTGTAGGTCCCAGGCTTTAGTACTTAGGCGATGATGTACGGTCCTTCCCATGGTAGGGTTAGCTTGTGGTGGCCTTTGTTGCTCTGTGCTAGCCTCAACACTAGGTTGCCTACCTTCAAGTCTCGGCCTTGGACGTGTTGGGCCTGATAGCGCCGTAGGCTCTGCTGGTATTTGGCCGAGTGTAGTAGCGCGACGTCTCGGGCTTCCTCCAGTTGATCAAGGGCGTCCTCTCGGGTGGTGCGGTTACTTTGTTCGTTATAGGCTTGTAGCCTCGGGGAACCATATTCCAAGTCGGTGGGGAGGATGGCCTCGGCCCCATAGACCAGGAAGAAAGGCGTGAACCCCGTGGCTAGCTTGGAGTGTTCCTCAGGCTCCATATGACCGATGGGAGTTCGGCGAGCCATTTCTTGCCAAACTTTTTTAACCGGTTGTGAATCCTTGGCTTGAGGCCTTGTAGGATCATGCCGTTGGCACGCTCTACTTGGCCGTTGGTCCTTGGGTGTCCTACGGCCGACTAGGGCACACGGATGTGGTGGTCGTCGCAAAACGTCAGGAACTTTTTGCCGGTGAACTGTGTCCCGTTGTCGGTGATGATGGTGTTGGGGACCCCAAATCTGTGGATAATGTCAGTGAAGAACAACACCACCTGCTCGGATTTGATTCGATTGATCGGAAGAGCCTCGATCCATTTGGAGAACTTGTCGATTGATACTAGTAGATGGGTGTAGCCCCCCCGGGGCCTTCTGTAGAGGCCCGACCATGTCGAGCCCCCACACGGCGAATGGCCATGTGATGGGGATGGTTTGTAGGGCCAGGGCCAGGAGATGTGTCTACCGAGCATAGTACTGGCATCCCTCGCAGGAGCATACTAGCTTGGTAGCATCGGTGACTGCCGTCGGCCAGTAGAACCCTTAGCGGAAAGCATTCCCCACGAGCGTCCGTGGCGCCGCATGGTGCCCACAGGCGCCTGCATGCAAGTCCCAAAGCAGGGCTCGGCCTGCCTCGGCAGTGATACATCATTGGAGGACACCTGAGGGACTTCGCCTATACAATTCATCATTGTAGAGGACGTAGGTCTTGGCCCGGCGCATAAGCCATCATGCTTCGGTCTTATCGCCAGGAAGTTCCTCCCGATCAAGCCAATCGAGGAACGGGATTCGCCAATCCATGTCCTAATCAGTCTGCGGAGGCTTGGTGTTGACTTCCATGACCTCGGGCTTGGTCGACGGGATCTCGACAGTGGTGGGGGCGTTGAGTTTCGCCGTGGTTTCCACCGGTGGGCCCTCCTCTGTTACCAAGGTGTAGTTAATGGAAGGCCTGTGGATATCTTTGGCAAAGACGTTAGGGGGGACTGGTGCCCATGCCAAGGCCATCTTTGCCAGCTCGTCGGCGGCCTCATTGTACTTCCGTGCGACGTGATTTAGTTCAAGACCGTCGAACTTGTCTTCTAGGTGTCGTACCAACTTGTAGTAAGCCTCCATTTTGGGGTCGAGGCAATTTGACTCCTTCATCACTTGATCTATGACGAGCCTCGAGTCGCCTCGGACATCGAGGCGCCGTGCCCCAAGTTCGATGGCGACTTGCAAGCCGTTGATGAGGGCCTCGTACTCGGCCACGTTGTTGGAGGCGGCGAAGTGGAGCCACACCATGTAGCGCATGTGTACTCCGAGGGGCGAAATGAAGAGCAGACCTGCGCCTGCCCCGGTCTTCATCAGGGATCCGTCGAAGTACAGGGTCTAGCACTCCATCTGAATTTGAGCAGGTGGCAGTTGGGTGTCTATCCACTCAGCCACGAAATCGACCAAGACCTGAGACTTGATCGCTTTTCGAGGCGCAAAAGTCAAGGTTTCCCCCATGAGCTCGACCACCTAGTTGGCTATCCTGCCCGAGGCCTCCCAGTTATGAACTATCTCGCCTAGGGGGAAAGATGATACCACAGTCACTAGGTGCAACTCGAAGTAGTGACGCAATTTGCACCGGGCCAGGACCACGGCGTAGACCAGCTTCTGGATGTGGGGGTAGCGTGCTTTGGTCTCGGAGAGCACCTCGCTGATGAAATAAACAGGTCATTGGGTGGGCAGAGCATGCCCCTCTTCCTGCCTCTCTACTACTATGGCAGCGCTAACCACTTGGGTCGTTGCGGCAACGTAGAGTAAGAGGGCCTCGTTCCTGGTCGGGGGTACCAGGACAGGAGGATTCGCGAGCAGCGCTTTGAGCCTGTCGAGGGCTTCTTCGGCCTTGGGGGTCCAAGAAAAACGCTTGGATTTTCTCAAGAGTCGGTACAGAGGTAAACCTTTTTCGCCGAGGCGCGAGATGAAGCGGCTCAGGGTCGCAAGGCATCCCATGACCCTCTGTACTCCCTTGAGGTCTCTGATTGGTCCCATGCTGGTTATGGCCGAGACTTTCTCTGGGTTGGCTTCGATGCCGCGTTCCGAGACTATGAACCCCAAGAGCATGCCTCGAGGGACCCTGAACACACACTTCTTAGGATTGAGCTTGATGCCCTTCTCTCTAAGGCATTTGAAGGTTATCCTCAAGTCGTCGATGAGATCCTCGGCTTTTCTGGTCTTGACCATGATGTTGTCGACATAGGCCTCGACGGTTTTCGCCCAATGTTGTCGCCGAAGACCTGGGTCATGCACCGCTGGTACGTGGCACTTGCGTTTCTGAGGCCGAAAGGCATAGTCATGTAGCAGTACATGCCGAATGGTGTGATGAAAAAAGTCGCGAGCTGGTCTGACTCTTTCATCTTGATTTGATGGTAACTAGAATACGCATCAAGGAAAGATAGGGTCTCGCACCCTGCAGTGGAATCAACGATTTGATCGATCCGAGGTAATGGAAAGGGGACTTTTGGATAGGCTTTGTTCAAACCGGTGTAGTCTATGCACATCCTCCATTTCCCATTCTTCTTCTTAACTAACACGGGGTTAGTCAACCACTCTAGGTGGGACACTTCTTTGATGAATCCGACCGCAAAGAGTTTCTGTATCTCCTCACCGATGGCCCTACGCTTTTCCTCGTTGAAGCGGCGCAGGTGTTGTCTCACCGGTCTGGATTCGGCCTGGATGTCCAAGGCATGCTCAGCGACCTCCCTCGGTATGCCCGGCATGTCCGAGGGACTCCATGCGAATATGTCGGCGTTTGCACGGAGAAAGTCGATGAGCATGGCTTCCTATTTGATGTCGAGGGTGGCGCTGATCCTCAGCGCTCGGTCGTCGGGGCAGGCGGGGTCGACCGGGACGAGTTTGATGGCTTTTGCGGGCTCGAACACCCCCGCGCGATGCTTGGAGTCAGGCGCCTCGCCACCAAGTTGGTCGAGGTGGGCGATGAGGGTCTCGGCCTCCGCAAGAGCCTCGGCGTACTCGATGCACTCAACGTTGCAGTCGTATGCATGTTTGTACGTGGACTCAATCGTGATGATACCGCTGGGGCCTGGCATCTTGAGCTTGAGGTAGGTATAGTTGGGGACTGCCATGAACTTGGCGTAGCACGGCCGCCCCAGGATGGCGTGGTAGGCTCCCCCGAACCCAACTACCTCGAAGGTAAGGACTTCCTTGTGGTAGTTGGAGGGGGTGCCGAAGTAGATGGGAAGGTCAATGTGCCCGATGGGTCACGTGCGCTTCCCTGGCACGATGCCATGGAAGGGGGCGACGTCGCCTTGGAGCCTCGACCGGTTGATCTCTAAAAGCTCTAGGGTATTGACGTAGAGGATGTTGAGGCCGCTGCCTCCGTCCATCAACACCTTGGAGAGTCGGGTGTTGCTGATGATCGGGTCAACAACCAGTGGGTACTGCCTAGGATTCAGAACATGGTCAGGGTGGTCATCTCGATCGAAGGTGATCGCCTCCCGAGACCAGTCGAGGTACTGGGGGGTGGCCACCTTGATCGAGAAGACTTCTTAGCGTTCCCTCTTGTGCTGCCACACCGTAAGGCACGCCGAGGGTCCACCGAAGATCATGAAGGCGTTGCGTACCTCGGGGAACCTGTCGTCCTTATCCTCATCCCGGTCACCAGCACCCTTCTGCTTGGCGTCGTCATTAGGGAGCCTGAGCCTGGCATAGTAACATCGCAGCATGGAGCAATCCTCGAGGGCGTGCTTGACCGGGCCTTGGTGGTAAGGGCAGGGTTTCTTGAGCATGTCGTCGAAAGGCCTAGGGCCTCTAGGGCCTCGAGGATTCTTGCGTTCTATGGCCCCAACCAGATCGGCCTCTAGGACCTCTTGCTTCCCCAGACGCCCCTTTTTCTTTCTCTTGGGGAGATGGGAGGCCAAGGCCTCAGGGGCCTCGTCCCTCCGCTTTCCCTTGGTGTCGCCGTCAGGGAAGATGGCTCCGACAGCTTCCTCACCGGAGGCGAAGTTGGTGGCAATGTCAAGGAGTGCAGCAGCGGAGCGTGGTACGTTCTGACCTAACTCTCGAACCAGGTCTCGGCAGGTGGTGCCGGAGAGGAAAGCCTGGACGATCTCCGAGTCGCCGACGCTAGGCAACTTGGTGCACTGTTTAGAGAAGCGCCGGATGAAGTCTTGGAGAGACTCGTCCGGCTTCTGGCGATAGCTTTTAAGGTCCCAAGAGTTCCCAGGGCGCATGTATGTGCCTTGGAAGTTCCCGACGAAGATCCTAACCAAGTCGCGCCAGTCGAGGATTTGTGAGGGAGGAAGGTGCTCGAGCCAGGCTTGCACTGAGTCTGACAAGAGCAGGGGGAGGTTGCGGATGATGAGCAGGTCATTGTCCATGCCACCTAGCTGGCAGGCCAGGCGGTAATCGGTAAGCCAGAGTTCGGGGTTGGTCTCGCCGCTATATTTTGTGAGATTGGCTAGTTGCCGAAACCGGGCTGGGAAAAGGGCAGCGCGGATGGCCCTGCTGAAGACCCGAGGGCCTGGTGGTTCAGGAGAAGGACTGCGGTCCTCCTCGCTATCGTAGCGACCGCCTCGATGTGGGTGGTAGCCCCGAGCGGGTCCCTCGTTGTCGTGGCGTCATCGCCTGCTGACCACCTCATGGTCCCCCTACGCCTCATGTCGATTACCGAGGCGGTCCAGAAGCACGGGGACCCTGTGGGCTATCGGCGCTCGAGCGGGCTTATAACGAGCCGGGGCTTCCCTGTCCTGCCAAGGCGGTGCCGTGGGTAGGTTCGAGACGCCCCCGTGTTGTCGGGAGGCGAAACTCTCGGCCTGTTGAACCGCGGCGGTCTCTAGGAGATCCCGGAGCTCGCCGCGGACCCGCCGCCCCTCCGTGGTAGAAGGCTCGGGCATTGCGTGGACCAGCATTGCCGCAGCCGCGATGTTCTAGCTAGCGCGATTGAAGACTAGGGGTTGCTCACTCCCTTCGTCGTCATGGATGCGGTGATGCACATCGCGGGCCCTCCGTCGGGCTCCTCCGCCTTCGCCGCGACCTTGCTGTTCCTGTTCGAGAGTCTCGAAGCTGCTGTAGAAGAAGTTGGTCCTGTTCGACCTTGGCCTGGAGCTCACGGAGTTGTTCTAGGTCTAGGCGTTGAGGTCGCGCAAGGGCGGGGATCTCGTTTCGTGTAGTCGGTAGGACAATGCGTGGAGGTGTGGCGGCGCCCGTACCTAGGCAAAGCAGGGAACGGCTACCTGCCCCCTTGTCCTCTTCACCCGCCCTCGGCATCGCGAGCCCGACGTGAAAACATTCGCGAGTGGGGTCATAGGTACCCTCGTCGTCGGAGTCAGAGTAGCCGAAGCAGTAGTCGCTTACGGCCAAGAACTGGCGCATAGCCCCAGGGTCATGGAGTCTGGAGAAATCCACTTCGGGCCATGCCTCGTCCTCCTCTAAGGAGTCGACGTGGGTGCTCAGGTCGAGAGCGAAGCGCTGGCGACGTTCTAAGGGATCCTCGTGAGCGGCAGTGTAAGCATAGGCGTAAGAGGTGGCATCATTTCTCAACCCAAAAGGGTATGGGGATGGTGCCATCGCCAGACTCTGCTCCATCAGGATTGGCTCCTCAGGGAGTGGTGGAGCGGAGCTTGATGACTGGGCATCGCCATGTGCCACCGGCGATTTTCCTTTGTCCAAGCTGAGGCTAGATAGGTCCCTAGCTAGGGACCCTATGCCAACAGCTGGTTGTAGGATATCGGCAGGGAGCGGCGTGCCGTCCTAAATTCACGTAGCGTTGGGGTGGTCTTGCTCGCGTCGTGCCTGGCGAGCGCGGCGGGAGCGGCCGCCCGGGCGCCGCCTGCGCCTGGGCTGCCGGTGCGTGACTTCATCGTCGGTTGGTGGGGCTCGAGGAGTGAGGAGTACCATGTCGTACTCATGCCCTAGAGACATAAACTCTAGGCTCCCGAACCAAACCACCGTACCGAGACGCAATGGTCGTACGTGGTCTGCCATCCGGAACCTGCTGGGGTGACAAAACTGACACGCAGAGGCCCCTACCTGGTGCGCCAACTGTCGGTGTTTTGGACCGGGGGGTCCTCAACCGACTAGTGAATTTAAACTGCGTGCTCCTAATCCCGGATGGTGATGCAAGGAGACACAAGGTTTATACTGGTTTAGGCAATCGATGCCCTACGTCCAGTCTAAGAGATCGATCTTGTATTCCTTGCACCAAAGTGCTTGTAGTAGGGGGTTACAAGCTAGGTGAGAGAGGGAGCTAGTCCTAGGTCTCGGCGAGGTGTCGTGTGGGCTGCTTGAGACGTTGCTCTCAGGCGGCTAGGAAGTGTGTGTGTTACAGGGTGTTATTCTCCTCCCGTCCCCCTCTAAGTGGCCCAAATCCTCTCCTTTTATAGTCGAAGGGAGGGCAAGGGCAGTACATGTGCTAACTATACGGCGTCGTGCCAACAGGGGCGGCATGTCCGAGCCCTGTGACCTGTTCCTATGGCGGCATGGTCGTCAGAGTGGTCCGTCCTTGGAGTACTGGGGCGGCGTGCCAGTCCCATCCGATCCTATGCGTCGTGGGGGCCCCGGGACTGCCTCGGAGTTGGTGCAGCGGCGGACGTGCAAGCCGCTGTGGATGGACTGTGCGCGAGGCCGAGGCTTGGTCGGTGCCGAGGCTGCACCGCAGTGGGGGGTCTCGGCGGGCACAAACCCTGAGATAGACGAGACCTTGGTGCACAGTGCCGAGGCCCGAGTGGGTGGCTGATCTGGTGTGCCGGCTTGGAGGCGGTGATGACCCGGGCCAAGTTGTCCGTGCGATGTTGTTTTCGAGGCGGGGATCGCGGGACACAGTGTAGTGTGGACGCTGATCGTGGGCACAGCGTCAGAACACAATGGCCGATAATCCCCACCGTGCCCTGTCCCAGTCGGTATGGCGCTGATGCGACCTCAGGTCCCGTCGGCCATTCCGTGGCGTCGAGCCATCGTCCGACTGAGATTGCGGGAGTGGTTGAAGTATTAATGAGACATGACGCGCTATCGGGAGGGTCGGTCGAGGCGGGGGGCGACGGGCTGCGGACAAACCGGCCTCGAGCGACACGGAGAATGAGGCCTCGCGCGAGACGGAGATCGGACTCCTTGCCGAGGCCTTCTGCGAGAGGCCTCGCGCGATACTGAGAATGCACCCCCTGCCGAGGCCTTCCGTGGAGAGTCTCGCGCGAGGCGGAGATCGTGTTCCCTGCCGAGGCCTCCCGTGGGAAGCCTCGCGCGAGGCGGAGATTGCGTCAGGACGCCGAGACCTCCTGCGTGAGGCTCGAGGCGAGGCGGAGGGCCTGGTGGGCTCGGACGTGGCGGGTGAGGGGCCCACGGCTTATCTTCTAGCTTTATTTTTTGATGGGACTTTAGCGACCCCTTTGATATTCGCTCGGGGTACCCCGTTCTAAGGTACCCGACACTACCAAACGAGACATATAATTAACATTTGCGGTTATCTGAAGTCAGATATTTCAAAGTTTGACCACTACCTTTTATTATAATATATACCCCTCCATCTTTTGACTAAAATTATAGAAAAATCATTAATATTTATGACACCAAATTAGCATCATTATATATATAAATATATCATAAAATAATATTTTTATAATATGCTTCTTTGATGTTATAGATGTTATTCTTTCTTTCTATAAAATTAGTTAAACTTAGATAATTTGACTTTCAATGGTTTATTTTAGGATGGATGAAGTATTTATAAATGTAATAAATACATATTGTCACGGATCTAATTTTTCAAGGCATATTTACAGGCCTAAGATTAATGTCTTCTAAAAGTTTAGAATGATTCACCTAGCCTCAGACGACCAAACACAAGCGAGAATGTCTTATTTAGACGACCTGAGATTTTTTTTTTCTTGGTTCGCTATACAAATTTAACCTAATCCATATATTTCTTTTATCCAAAACATTTTACATTGCAATACTGACGCAAACCGGTAGCTTGAGATACCGGATCGATGAAGCCACTAGTATAACTTATCATGTGCTCTAAACTATGCTATAAAATATATAAATAAATAATTAATAAAGAGCATGGTATGTTGTTTAGCACTGAAGTATGCCTCTACCCTTCCCATCCGGCATCCGGCGCTGATGCCGAAAATTAAGTTAAAAATTGGCCACCTAATAATAAAAAGAAGGATTAACGAAAATAAGTTAAAAAATTGGGTTACCTAATTAAAGGGTGTTTGGTTGCCCTTCCTAAATTTTAGTCGTTGTCCCATCGAATATTTGAACACATACATGGAGTATTAAATATAGACTAATTACAAAATTAATTGCATAGTTTGCGACTAATGTGTGAAACGAATCTTTTAAGCCTAATTAGTCCATGATTTGATAATGTTTGCTACCGTAAACATATGCTAATGATAGATTAATTAGGCTTAAAAAATTCATCTCGTGGAGTACTGACATATTATGTAATTTATTTTTTATTAGTATACAAACACCCTATACCATATTCTTTCGACACATCTCCTAATTTTTAGTAGCGGATCAAACACCCCTTAAAAAAAAAAACCGCACCTCACAAAGGATTAACGAACGAGGACACAGTCACGCGCGACCAAACCAGCCGCGCACGCAAGCAAAAGCAAAGAAACAAACAAAACCCATGCCCGGAAAAGAAAGAGAGGATCATCAAAAGGACAGGCCACAAAATATCCTCAAAGCCTCCCGAAAAAATTCATCCCACCGCGACCGCGACAGCGACGACGACGGCGACGAGCACGGGGCCCCTCCACCGCCTCCGCCTCCGCCTCCGCCTCGCCGCGTGCGGCCTCCGCGCCGCCCCGACGTCGTCCCCTCCGCCCTTCCCCTCGGCCCCCGACGCGGCGCCGCCCGCCCTCCCCCGCCGCCGCCGCGGCGGGCTCGGCCTCCTCTGGAAGCTCCCCTCATCCCGCGCGCCGTCCCGCCCGGCCCCGATGGACGCGGCGCCGCCTCCGCAGCCCCATCCGCAGCGCGCCCCGTCACCGCCGCCGCCGCCCCAGCCGCCCGCGCCGTCCAGGAGGTACGGCGTGCACTTCTCGGCGTCCAGCTTCATCCAGGCGCCGCTCACCGCGCTGCTTGAGTACTCCGGCATCCTCCGTCCCGATCCCGGTGGCGGAACCCAACAGCCGGGGACCGGGGCTGGTCCGGGTGAGGTGTCGATCCGGATTGTGGCGCCCGGCGAGGCGGGGACGTCCTCCGAGAGGGCCGAGGAGGCGATCCTCGAGGAGGAGGAAGCGGATGGACACGCAACGAGGACGCAACCGGAGGAACCGACACCTGCGGTTGGCGGCGGGGAGGGCGGCAGGGAATCCTCGTCGTCGTACCAGCGGTACGACATACAGCAGGTGGCCAGGTGGGTGGAGCAGATACTGCCCTTCTCACTGCTGCTGCTCGTCGTCTTCATCCGACAACATTTGCAAGGTGCTTCTCACTTACTTGTCAACAGAGCGCAAATTATGTACATGACAACTTGATCCTTAGAAAATAGGATCACACTATTTGCGAATTGAAGTAATGTGGATGTGTGGGGAATGTTGGCTAAATTTGTTTTGGGTTGTTTTGCACAGGTTTCTTTGTGACCATTTGGATTGCTGCAGTGATGTTCAAGTCCAATGATATCCTGCGTAAGCAGACTGCTCTGAAGGTTGGTGATTGTTTTGTTGAACTTCTGGTGTAATTCTAGATTTGTGTCTCGAGAGCAATGAGATTAAAAAAAATCGTTTTGCTATGTGCCATTATTTTCCTGGGTGTTAATTGCCATTAAATAATTCTGGTTTCACTGAATGCCAGTTCTTTGTCTAGAGTTGTTTTTGCTCATCTAATGAATGTTTTCAAGTGTTCTAAACATGGAAATGTTTTAGTCAACAAATATGGTGAACATTTAACTATTTGGTAACATAACCATCATATGGATAGATTTTATGGATTTCCTGCACATGAAGGCGTTATAATTCTGTGCATGCGTATAAGCAATCACCAAGGCTATGCTGTCCTTTCATTTGTTTGGAGTGTGCTATTGTCTAAGGATTAATTAGGTGGATTTCTAGGATGATTTAACCTTTGTTCCACACTCAACAAGTGTGAAGCATGATGTGTGTGTATGTATACAGAAACAGGATTAACCTTTCTATTGCTGCAGTAATTGATTAATTCTGGTATTGATTGGGAGTCCTGTTTCCATAGCGAATTTCTGATACCTTAAATCTTCAAACTTAGTTGCTTTCAATAATTTTATGCATTTTTTCTCTGTTACTGACAATATAGTGCTTACAAATTATCCTTGTACCATATTGACTAATTTGATTTTTTTTTGTTTCCCTTTCATGCAGAGGGAGAGAAAAATTCCGGTTCTTGTCGGGATTACAATATTATTTGTTGTTCATGTATCTGGATTTTATTGGTGTTACAAGAATGGGGACCTTATAAGACCTCTCATGATGCTTCCTCCAAAAGAAATACCACCATTTTGGCATGCAATATTCATCATCTTGGTGAATGGTATGGTGCTTTTACATATTTACATTTTGGCCCTATTCGCTTTGCTGAAAAGCCATGGCTGAAAGTACTGTTCGCTGATTTGTTGTGAGAGAAAAACACTGTTCGTTCGCTGAAATAGTACGGCTCATAAGACAAGCGAACATGGTTTGTCTCTAGAATGGTTGCAAAGTGATAGTGCTGGCATCAGTTGAAGTCATATACTGCCTGAACAAATTAAGTATCTGGAGCTGGAATATCCAATTTGTCAATTAGGCTTAGGTGTTCGCTTTGGCTTTACTTGACGTTTGCATATGTACTTGCCTTCTACAAATAGTTAGGTTGCTCCTAGGTTGTAAGTGGGTAACCTGTCACATATATTTCAACATCGCGTTCGTTTTATATTTGTTCAACCATCAATACTGTGTTACTGTCGTAATGGCGATGCTTTCTTGTATAATCTTTGGTCACATGTGTCCCTTAATCTTCTGCAGATACAATGGTGCGCCAAACTGCTATGGTTATCAAATGTTTGCTGCTGATGTACTATAAGAACGGTAGAGGTCGTAGCTATCGCAGGCAGGTAAGCCATCTACGTTTGTTATCCTACATTTTCTGTGATACATTTTGGTGATTTTCCTTGGTAGCTCATGGTTTGTTTTGGTTACTTCTGCATAACTGTAGACGGGTGAAGCTATAACCAATTTTTTCTGCTGTTCAGGGTCAAATGTTGACGATTGTGGAATATTTTCTACTTTTGTACCGTGCATTATTGCCTACACCTGTGTGGTACCGTTTTTTCCTGAACAAGGAGTATGGAAGCCTATTTTCATCTCTAACCACTGGCTTGTATCTCACTTTCAAGTTGACATCAGTTGTGGAAAAGGTGCTATACATTTCACTTATCTAATTGCTGAACTGATACCTAGCCAATCTGACACATATTGTACCTTTGTCAGGTTCAATCATTTTTGACGGCATTGAGAGCATTATCTCATAAAGACTTCCATTATGGTTCATATGCAACAAGTGAGCAGGTAGCTAATATGTTCTTCACTTCTTCCATTGTCTGGAAACATAAAGTGATGAAAAGTTCTGAGATATGCATTCGATCTTTCAACACCCATCTTTGTGTTCTTTGTTCAGGTGGTTGCTGCTGGAGATTCGTGTGCGATATGCCAAGAAAAGATGCATGTTCCCATCCTTTTGCGCTGCAAACACATCTTTTGTGAAGATTGTGTATCCGAATGGTAATTCACGTACCCATTCCCCCATTGTATACCATGCGACCTTTCCTTTGCACTATTTTCACACATCTTTCAGTGATTTCATTACCTATCTCAGCTTTCTTGGCCTTGTTTGGACCATGGCAGGTTTGAGAGGGAGCGAACGTGCCCGCTGTGCAGGGCCTTGGTGAAGCCAGCAGACCTCCGGTCGTTCAGTGACGGTTCAACAAGCCTCTTCTTCCAGCTATTCTAATCTAAGAGAGCCAAAAGAGCGGCAAGTTGGAGCGCTCCACTCTATTATGCAGATGTTAGGGGTGTGTGGGTGTGCGTGTGTTGCTGCTGGCAGCGCCTGCGAGCAGTGCGCCCTGATGTGGTGCTGGGAGAGTGTACACCAAGCTGAAGCTGAAGGCGTACATGGTTGTGTATTGTGACTGTGCATATTTCCATCCCCCTGTATAGGCTCTCGCGGGATGCTTGAGCGCCTGAGGATTTACCTGACCATATATACGGTACAAATTACTACATAAATAGAAATGGTGAGTATATACAACGGATTCGAATGTGTCGTTAAATCCTTATGGTCCTTGATAATGCTGTGCTCACTTCAAGCTGGAAAATAAAATCACCAAATACTTTATTGTTTATGCTGTGCTCTTCAAGCTGGGAAATCCATATGATCCTTGTGTTATGCTGTGCTCTTCAAGCTGGGAAATGAAATGATCTAGTACTTCATTAGAATGCGTCATGCCGGGCACCATACTATTTTCACTCTCAAATGGTGCTCGGCAACTCCTGTTAGCGGTTGCTGCGTAACGTGCCTGCTGCCCTGCTCCGGTGAGCTATTTTCGCAGCGAAGACTCAAAATGTTTGCACTGAGACAGAGGCCCGTGTAAGGAATGAAAGGAGCAAGTAAAATAATGTTCGGGAGTAGAGTAATGTCGTAAACTAGCGTCGAATCCTCGGGAACTCAGGACATTCTCGACGGCGACAGACGATGGCCATGCACGCGGCAGTGGCACTCAGGCCTTATTTAGATTAAGTTTTTTCACTTTCTTTCCATCACATCAAATCTTTGATACATGTATAGAGTATTAAATATAGATAAAAAAAAATAACTAATTACACAGTTTGATTATAAATTACGAAACGAATCTTTTGAGTCTAGTTAGACCATAATTGACAATAATTGTCAAATACAAACAAAAGTGCTGCATTACCAAATACTGATTACTAACCTCAATCTAATTAAGGCCTAACAATAATATCCGGGGGGACCGGGGGACCAAGTACCTGGGACCCTAGCCCCTAGCCATCCCGCGATTCAGATCGCGCCCCGTACCGTGCCGGTGCCGGCCATTGCAGACGTTACTGGATTGCTTCGCCTATGCTGCAGTCAACGAAACAGCGTCATCCCGCGGTTGACAACATCACAGGTCCCGCGAACCCCGTAATGACGCTCTAGTGATGGGATTAGCACGGTCTGAACGGAGCGGGGGTTAATTGCGGCGCACGCATCCGGCGGAGGTGAGCGCTTCCCGAGCCCCGACTCCTCCTCCTTCGTACCTCCCCCTCCCCTCCCACTCGGCCCTTCCCCCGCCCGCCCGCCCGCCCGCCCGTCGCTTGCCCCACTCCCATTGCTTCCGTGGCGCGCACGCGTGCTCGCCTCGCCTCGCCTGGACCCGTCCCCGCCGCCCTCCCGCGTCGCGGCGCAAGAGGTAACGCTCGCGTCCCATTCTTCCGTTGTTGGGGGCAATCGCGATGCGCGCTCCTAGCGCGGCGGTCGATTACCCCGGTTCCGCCCAGATCCGCCGCGGCTGCAATTCTGTTCCCTTGTCGCGAGATCCGTCCGAGCCGGGATGGGATATGATTTCCGTTTCCGCTCGCTGGTGAGGAAGGGAGCTTCCCCCGATGGATCATGGATGTGCCCTCCGTCCGTTCCGAATCCAATTGCCCCACTCGGTTTCTGGTGAATTTCGTTTGCCGTGCGGCGGCGTACCTATTAGCGTTAGCTTGTCGTTTCCAACCTCTTTGGGGGCATCATCCTGAACCCCAGTGGGCAAGGCCGTAATGACGCCTCGCCTCGCCTTTGGTTACAAACCTCCAGCTATGTATTATGCCTTTTTCCTGCGCTACTGACAAATTGAGTGCTATGCAGTATGCCTTTTCCTGTGCTACTGACAAATTGAGTGCTAAAACAATTAGAGGGTGTTTGGTTTGTGGAACGAAGTGGTCCATCATCATGTTACTCTCTAGTTTTTTGTTTGGTTTGTGGAATAGAATGAGTTGATCTATCACCACCTCATTCCTCACAAGCTAATAATTAATACTAGTATGAGGAATGAGGTCATTCCAAAATTTGGGGAATGGAGTCATGATACATCACCTAGGTAGAATTGGTTGATTCCCCAAACCAAACACTCCATTATAGATATAAGCTCCGGCGATCTTTCCCCAAACCAAACACTCCACTCCATTATATTAGCTATAAGCTCCGGCAATCCATAACCTGATGCTTCTTTACTTGTTTAACAGATTACACTTCATCCAAGGTTTTCTCTTCTTTGGCTGCTATTGATGCTTTCTACTTGCTGCAGGACACCCTGAATTTCGTCAGTGGCGACCGCTTTTGCCCTTTGTGATAGCTGAATCTTTGTGGTTCAAAGGCGATTGATTTGTGTTCACTGGCGGCTAATGAGCTCCCAGGTCTCCACATCACGGGGTCTTCACCCCTCGGGCAAGCTTGGAACATTTGAGTCGCCCCATGCCTGGCCGCTGCCAGCGCCTACGGCCCATCCTGAAGCGGGCCGCGGTGATGACCAGGAGGTCAGGCTGTTCTCGGTTGCCTGGAACCAGGATTGTGGATGCTTCGCTGCTGGTACCAGCAACGGGTTCAGGATCTTTAACTGCGAGCCTTTCAAGGAAACTTTCAGGAGGGACCTTAAGAGCGGCGGGTTCGGGATTGTCGAGATGCTGTTCCGTTGCAACATCCTTGCTCTTGTTGGTGGTGGCTCCAATGTGCAGTACCCGCCGAACAAGGTGATGATCTGGGACGATCACCAGAGCCGTTGCATTGGAGAATTCGCCTTCCGCTCTGATGTCCGGGCTGTAAAATTGGCAAAGGACTACATTGTGATTGTCCTCGAGCGCAAGATATTCGTCTACAACTTCACCGATTTGAAGCTGCTCTACCAGATTGACACCCTGTCAAATCCCAAGGGACTTTGCTGCCTCTCTCATCATTCCAATACTTCAGTGTTGGCTTGCCCTGGGGTGCACCAGGGGCATGTTCGCGTGGAGCATTTCGGGCTGAAGATGGCGAAGACAATCCCAGCTCATGATTCACACATCTCTTGCATGTCACTGACAATGGATGGTCTTCTACTGGCAACTGCAAGCACGAAGGGCACTTTGATCAGAATATTCAACACAATGGATGGCACTCGCCTACAAGAGGTGAGCATAATTTCTATTGCTCTCCAGAATTGTATCTATGGCGATCCTTTTCTTTTGTTGCATTGCATGACACCCTCCTTTGTGAATAAAAAGCATGGTCTTCTTCTTTGTTCTGTTGCCTCTTTGGTTACGATGTCATAATAATTCATAAATATTAGGATGTATGCATAATGATCTAAAATCTAAATGACACGTAGGTACGCAGAGGGCTTGACAAAGCAGAAATATATAGCATTGCGTTGTCACCCAACGTGCAGTGGTTGGCAGTGTCCAGCGACAAAGGGACTGTTCATATTTTCTCCCTGAGAGTCAGAGTTGCTGGGGAGGATGCAAGCAATGAGCAACGCGCTCTTGAACGAATGGATCACCAGAACTCTTCCAGTTCTATTGATCCTCTTATTCAGGCAAACACTGGATCCAATGCGAGTTCATCACTGTCTTTTATGAGAGGTACACATGCTACTCCGGTTTGCACCCATTCTTGTTTGATCTGTTCTGCATCTCACTACTGGAAGTCGTGCCATTAAACTTACTATTGTTGTGAAGTTAATTAGATGAGATGTATATCAGTGCGATACCTATGGAATTGTCTATCTGTAAGTTATTTTGAACCTAATTGATGGCTACTTTCTTCACTTCCAGTCACAAGGATCTTAGATGATTTATTTTGGTTTCATTGTCCATTGGCGCCATGCATTCTCATGATCTTCTAGACTTCTGACCTGAGTACCTGACTAGATGCAATTGTTTTCTTCCTGGTATTGGGGTCAGTTTTATGGAGTTCAGTTCATACGTTGATTGTTTGTGATATCATTGCAATGACCTCAACATTTCCCTCTGATATTGTTTAGTCACATTATGGAACTGGCAGGCATGCGCTCATGGGAGCATACGCTCTCTTGCCTGCTTTCTCAATTATTGAAACATAAAGTTTGTCTGCTAGCATATGGCTTGAGGTGATCCACTCATCCAGTAAAAGAGCCATTCTGAACTCCCAAGTTAGCTAACAGAAGACCACTGGCTCGAAATTTTTCTATCTCCTGGAAGTGTACAAGTACTAAGCAATTAACTGAGTAGTGTGCAAGTATTTAGGATTCACGCAAAACATAAAATCATGCAACCTCCTATTCTGCTATTTTAGCATGAAAAAATTAAGCAAGCTACAAGCTACAAGCTGAAGGGCGGGCCTGGTGCAAGCGGTAGAGTCTTACCGCCTGTGACCGGAAGGTCCCGGGTTCGAGTCGCGGTCTCCTCGCATTGCACAGGCGAGGGTAAGGCTTGCCACTGACACCCTTCCCCAGACCCCGCACAGAGCAGGAGCTCTCTGCACTGGGTACGCCCGTTCTACAAGCTACAAGCTACAAGCTATTTTCTAGCAGCTAAACTCGTATATAACCATACATCTTGTTAAACATAATGAATTATTTGCATGTTAGCCAAATCCTTCCATCTCATTTTATAATATTTAGAGAGTATTGGGCTGGGTTTCTCAAGGAATGCAAGTTACTAAGTTCTCTCTGCTGATTTTTCTTCAGGGATCCTGCCGAAGTATTTCAGTTCAGAGTGGTCATTTGCTCAGTTCCATTTACCAGAAGTCACTCGTTACATAGTAGCCTTTGGTGCCCAGAATACTGTGATGATGGTTGGCCTGGATGGCAGGTACTTACCTTAGCAAATTAAATTTTATAATTTCAAGGTTTTACTTTCAGCAAATTTGGAATATCTACATTTTTAGTGCTGGTTGTGAGCAAATATTGCCCCCCCCCCCCCCCCCCCCCCCCCCCCCCCACTTGAGTTCGTTCTTGCAAACTGAACCATAAATGAAATATAAACTGTGGTGCCTTCTCTGCTTTGGATCAAGATATTATTGGCCTTGTCACCCTCATTATTGCATGTCCTGTTTGAGCCACTGGAGCCATACTTCAGCCTGTTCGGCTAGGGCTAAAACGACCGTATATGATCGTGGATTATTACTGCTGGCTGGTTTGGTGTGAGAGAAAAATACTGTTCTGGCTGGAAATTTACGATCGTTTATGACCAAGCGAACATGCCGCTTGTTATTCATCGAATCGATCCTTTGGGCCACCGATGTTCATTGAACAGGTGTATTTATTGAGTCATGTGGTAGTTGCATTTCAGAATGCCACAGCAATAGCCTGTTATTTATAGCTATGAAAAATACATTAGCCAGTGGAAAGTCATGCCTAGAACAGTTTCATGTTGATTCTTGGGACAGTTGATTTTGCAGATTGATTCTTGGAATAGTTTCAGTTAGTTGTAGGGTTGATTTGGCAGATTCTGTTCCTATCTAGCGAGTGCCACCATCTCCCAAGCATCACTTGTTTCAATAATCAAGTTTCTATCTCCAGCTTCTACAGGTGCAGCTTTGACCAAGTGAATGGAGGGCAGATGTTGCAGAAGGAATATTTCCGGTTTCTGAAGTCCGACAGCCCATCTTTCAGGACCGCAGCCGCTTGACCTGCATGATGATCATCCCACCTTGTAAATACCGAAGGTTGTGCCCGGTCCATTGTACATATCATCTTCTCGCCGGCTAAGTTATAGGCAGCCGGAATAAGGAGAGCTGGCTGTTGGATCGCAACCTACAGGATTTCAACGTTCAGATTTCTGAAGCGGTTGGTGTCCCATCCAAATTGCAAGCATTATTTGCCGTTTCTCTTCTTCAAATGAGAACACCCATTGGTACATATAACATAAAAGTTCAATAACGAATTTGACCATGTGGCATTGTGCGTCAGCGAGTCCGTGTAACAAACCTCAGACTTGTTCTTGCCTTTGGCTTATTATTGATCTTGATGACTGTTATGTGCTACCGTAGTGTGGAAGTGCAATCAGGTTCTGCATGTTCTGAGTTTGCGTTGCTGGTAGGTATATGATTAACATGCGCCATCTGTTTGTTTGATTGTTTAACTAGTGAAGGGCACGCTCCTTCGCTCGCGAGGGCAAAGCTTTATGATCAGAAGACCTGGTCATTTACATAGCATAGGCAAACTATGACTGAAGAGTAAATGTTCAAACGTGTAATACGGGGATGGAACTGAAATGTTGACGGATTTAGTATATATCAGGAAGAAGTATTGGATCCTTTATTCATCTCTGCCTGTATAGTGACAACAAACTACTGTAATGAAGAAAAGTGAACTGATTTACATAGAAGAATCTCCAGAATGGTAGACAAAATCCGTTTCATACATAAGGGCCTCAGAATATGTTCAGGTAGCTACATATGCATGTCTCACTTCCATTTATGATTATGGAGATCATGGTAGTCTCCTCTTCTTCAGCATCTATGTACTCTATATATCCCTTTTGAGAGCAGTTCATGCTAACCTTCATCAGGACTGTCCTGGATAAGTGGAGAAAAGGATAGAAGAAGCTAACGAGGGAAATTAAGCACATGTAAATCTAAGTGGGAACCAGCAGATGTCAATCAAAGTGAGACCCTTTGTTGTAAGACTCTGATATGTTCCTTCTTAAAAAGGATTATTACCTATCAGTTATATGTGTGTGTGTGTATATTAGTCAAACTTGTATATATGAGTGGGTACTAAAAAGCGGTAGATTTGTTTAAAAGAACTTTTGTATAAAATCAGTTTTGTCTGTGACTAATGTAATTTGCCTTTGAATATGCAATTAGAATGTATACCATGGAACGAACCTATCTTCTTAATAACGTAAGAGTCTTAACCAACAGGTCAAGAAAAAGAAGGCATGTAACCTGAAATAGCACACACAAGAGCAAAAAATAAGCATAGACAAGGCATGAATGGACTAACCAAATGTTGGAGGAATCAGGTGCAAAGGACCCACCCAGACCTCAATCTCGGATGTTTAAGACTTGCATACAACATAGGAAAAAAATAGCTAATTGGGCATCAGAAAAGAATGAGCACTGGCAGCAGATTACAGCAAAGAGGAAGGCTATCATGATAGCTGTGTTGTATATGGGCATATGGAAATGTAATAACTATTGATTCAAGCAGCAACTGGATGTTACTTAGAAATAGAAATATCTGTGAATCCTAATAGTAATTTTTTCAGGTACCAACTGGATGCTACTCAGTAATGGTAATAGTCGTCAATCCTATTGGGTCCCCTACTGTTTTGGGTGTGTGTGTGTGTGCGGGGGCGGGGGGGAGGGGGGGGGGGGGGGGGGGAGGGGGAGGACCTGACCATAATCAATCAATGCAGTGCTTTCATCCATTTTGTAAGGCATTGTCTTAGAGAATATCTTCGTTGCAGATATCTTCTTGGTTCGAGTCTACAAACAGTTGTCGGTACAACCTCTGAGCTAAGGAGCATGTACAGCATCATATCATAATGTTACTTAGAATTATGGGGAAATATAAACCGTAAATATCCATGCCTTTTATAGACCACATATTTATATACTGTATTACTTGAAATATATAGTACATAGAAAATAACAAAAGAAAGTAAATATGGATAAATCAAAGGTACTGAATGCATAGCAAGCAATGAATTAACGACAGTGCATGATCCAAATGTAGAAGAACCATCTGTTACCTTCAGGGGATGTGCCATGAGGATCGATGCATAAGCATGGCAATTTGTTGGGTTCTAATATGTTTGCTTCATTGGTGGAGCATTAGGTCTGTATACAGTATCGATGTAAAACTAATAAAGCATGCAGAAATGCTACACCGGACTCGCCTCAAAACTGATAGCCGTTGCTGTTCTCAGCCGCTGCACATGAGTGCATGACCATACAAATAGTAGGAGTATCAGCAGCCTGGCCCACATGAGTGAACTTGCATAATATAAAACCTGATCATATAAGCTATTAAGGGGCCTCGTCTTTACTCATAATCCTATAATGTATTTAAGGAATTTTCAGCCTCTGTTAGAACACATAAGATGTTCGAACCAGCATTTGGGGATGTAAGAAAGGTTCAGTTTTGTGATATAACCAGAAAAACAGTTAACCATCTATGCAGGCATAACATTTTGCTTGTGATGCAACCGGATTCAAGTATATGAGATTTTGCACGTATTCAGGAACTCAAAAGAAGTTTGTATGGGATGAATGTACACGTTAATTAACAATGTATCATCCAAATGACTCCCTAAGCAGTAATCAGAGCAAAGGTTCTCTTCCTGTCTAAATTGCCCTTCTTGTTCGTTGATAGAAAAAGGTTAATAATATTTGAAACTCTAATGTGCGTTACGTACCTGCCACAATGGTAGACCATGATTAAAAAAACGTGCATATATGTTTTTTTTATAATTCCATATTAACCATGCATATGTGCGCATAGATATAGGATTATGAAGACCAATAATGTGTGGATCAAAAAATTATAGGCGTGGCATAGATCAAAGGAGGAAGAATTCTGTATATAAAACCAACTAAAGATTTAAAAACAACATTTGCTTACTGAATGGCATCCATCATGAAAAGCAGCAAATATCAAGTTGTTTAGCTACTGCTAGTTGAAGCCTCTGGTCGAAAATATCATGTATTTCCTGTAGGAGGGAGTGACAATAATTAAGCGTTTGTGGTAAACAGTGATCACGAGAAGGATACAGCGCTTGATAGGAGCTTCGTGGCAGTTGATAAAAATCCAGATATGCAGCTAAAAATTAGGAATTTGAATATGGCACTGGAAGAGGACAAGAGGTACATAGCTTGTGGTAGGAAACATTTGACAACAGCTTACGGAACCATACAGGACACCAAAGAGATCATTGTAGTTTTTTAAGGCAGTAGGAAAAAATAATGATATGGCTGCAGAAATCATGATTAGCAAACCATCGAACCATGAAATTAACGATGCTCAGATTATTACCTTGTCGCAGCCAGCCTTGAAGCTGAAATAGGATTGATCTGTTTTTTCAGCATGCACTGTCTGATCATGCACCCAATAAAACACCGTGTTTCTGAAGATTAGCTATCTGAAAAAATAATAACTGCAGTGCCTCATCATAGCAGAAGAAGTGGGCTTCAGCTGTGTCGTCCGCTGCGGTAAAAGAGAGCTTGTATCTGTGCAGATGTTGACAAGCAGCAACAGATAAGAGTTAAAAGGTGGTAACATTGGTTATTCAGCTCTATGTGCATAAGAGTTCAAACACGCAAAGCAGTACCTAGTTCTTAGTCATTTCCAACCACATTTGCTGCAGATGAATGGATTGGAATCATCAGTTGTTTTTTTGCTGCATTTTTCGCACCCGATGTACCACCAGTTGTTATCCTGTGGAAATGTGCGTGATTGCGACAGTGCACTTGCAGCCTTGTTCCTGTAGATAAGAGACATCTTAGATGAATATGTTCCTGTAGAGAACAGGCATTTAAATATTGGTAATGTATAGATGAATGAACTAATAGCGCAGGCGTGCATTTGCAATCCAAAACTGCGAAGTTCTTCATTTGTCTGTTGCGAATATGAAAATAAATAAGAATAATAAAAAGGATGAAGGTTTTTTTTTTGTCCTTTTACAAAAGGATGGACTAAATTGTTTGAACCCATTTTGTGAACAAAAAAGAAAAACCAAGGACCGCTATAATGGAGCATGGACATGGCAGATGTGAATTTTGAGCAACAGGCAACCAATGCTAAATGTAACATGTAGCGCTAATAGTGGGAGTATATATCTGATAGGAGCTGACACAAAGCAACCAGAAGTAAATGGCAGGAAGGTAGCCAAAACGAAATGGTAAACGACCTTGCTGATCTAAGCCGCATTTGCGATTGTGGGTATTTCTTTTGACACTCACAAAACTGAAACATGGATACCTAAAGCACCCTAAAAGGAACCCTGGCATGTTCATGCAAGTTTATATTTTCCTTGAAATTCACCCTAAACACGTAACGGACATCGATGAACCTATAGGTGTTTGGTACACAGTGAAAATTGTGGTCATTCATGAAGGAAGCAATAAATGAAGCAGGTTGATCAAGTAACCTGGAACTTACCATTGTTTTGGTTTTTTATTTGTATTAGTTGTCTAAGACCAGCAGCAAAAGAAAATAACCAAAAGAAAGGAGGTTTTTAAATGTTTCGTACCGAGCATGGAAGAAGGAAGTAAGCAGGTAAACATATCGAGAACTATAAGAAAGAAATATGCACTACAAATTATGGCTAATATTGACACAAATTTTGGTTAAAAGATAAATCTCTCAAAATTAAGGAACCATAAAACAAAGAATATATGAACCTAATGGCCGGATGATGATGCATCTTTTTTGCAACGATATTATCTAACAGCATAACTTGAAGCATCTTCTCTTCCCGCCATCACTATGTATGATTGTACTTATGTTTTCATTTGCAATATTGTTGAGAACATATTAGCACAGGGAAAAATTATATAAGCCTAGTTCAGATTATGTTTGAGATTAATTAAGAATTCGCTCTGAAATCACAGTGCCCATTTATAAGGGGGTGTTTGGATCCGGCTACTAAAATTTAGGAGGTGTGTCGGGAGAGTGTTGCATACGAGACGAATTTTTTAAGCCTAATTAACATGTCATTAGCATATGTTTACTATAGCTAACCGTTGTCAAATCATGGACTAATTAGGCTCAAAAGATTCGTCTCGTAAATTAGTTATAAACTATGTAATTAATTTCGTAATTAGTCTATATTTCATACTCCATGCATGTGTCCAAACATCCGATAGGACAACGACTAAAATTTAGGAGGGGCAACCAAACACCCCCTGAGCTATATGGTTCTAGAAATTTCTATTAAATTATGGTACACGCTTAAATGCTTTGGGCACCCAAACATGAACGAACTAAAATAATATTGCAGTAGCGTACCCAAACATGAACGAACTAAAATAATATTGCAGTAGCATAACCAAATTTTCATTAAACCTTGGCAATTCAAAATAGCATTCATGACTGGAAACAGAACACAGAGGACAAATGAGCAGAACTGACCAAGGATGAACAGATGAGCAGCAAGTAACTAAGATATTAAAAATAGATTAATGTTTTTCTTTTGGTTAGCAAATTAATTTAGCAAACAACATAACTCAAAGGAACTTCTGTTGCCATCTTCACTACGTATGACTGTATTAACGTGTTCATTTGCATTACTGGAAAAAACATATGACAACAACAAAAAGTATATAAGCTTAGTGTCGGTGCGAAAAGTGATCAACAAGTATCTATAGTTTTATCGTGCGTTGTGATCGAATGTGGCCTAGCACTCAATGACACATGATTTATACTGGTTCAGGCAACGTGCCCTACGTCTAGTTTTAATCGATCGGTGACTTTATTCCTGAGCCCAGGTGCTCGAAGTTTGCTGTGGGGTTATAAACGAGTAGGAATAAGAAGGGGGTGTTAAAGGCCCGGTCGGACTCTGAACCGAAGGGCCGAGAGTGACGGGAGCTCTAACATGCGCTAAGTATTGGATCGTATGCTCTGTGTAGCTTTAGAGTTCTAGAGCTATTGAGCTATTTGAGTTCTTAGGTCCTCGAGTGCTTGAATCATCTAGCTTCTCTTTTTTAAGAGTGCCAGAGTCAGAATAGCTAGCCCCTTTTTAGGAGAGAGCTCATCCCCTTTTATAGTCGAAGGGGATGGGCTCTTACAAGTCAGAGAGAATGTATACGTGTGCCACCTAGTCTTGTTGCCCACGCTGTCGGGTACGAGACAGTCATCGGTGCCCACAATAATGTTGATGTCCAGATGCATGTGGCAGGCTCTACCATGTTCGCCTGGTATGGCAAATGTTGGCGCTTATAATACTGATTGGGTTCTGACATGCCTGGAAGGTTGCATAGTGCCTTTCTGGCATGGCCTGGTGGCACCGTCCTATAGGTGCGCAGGGTATGGCAGGGTACGGTCCTCGGTATTGCGGTTTGACTTGAGATCCTTACCTTATCTGCTCCGCCTGATCCTCGAGCCCTCACCGAACGGGCGTCCTCGGTCGGTCGTTCCCAGTTGGCCCCGACCATGTCAGTCGGGTAAGAGTTGCAAGCAGAGGTCCGATGTATCCCGGTCATAAAAGGAGGTCAGAGTCGGACTATGCCCCCACCTTGGCCAGGCCTTTCGATCGGGAACCGGATCATTCTCCTGGCCTATCATTAGGTATCTGGGCTGGCCTGGGAGGCGCACGTTGTTTCTACGCCGTCTACTGGGCTGAGTTTTTGCTAGGAAGCGGGTCCATTGGGGACCCCGGGTTTATGAACCCGACAGGAGCCCCTGAGCCATTTTGGGACTTCTATGAAGTCATGAAGTGGTTGTTTACACTCATTTCACGAGCGCACCCGGTGGGTGTAAGATTGTGGGTCGCCGTCGGACGAGACAGAGTGCAAACCCGAAGTGTCGGGCACGACCAAGGGATCGGGCGACATGGAGCACCAACCCAAGTGTCGAGCGTGGCCGAGGGGTCGGGCAAGATGAAGCGTCAACCCAAGTGTCGGGCGCGACTGAGGGGTCGAGCGAGACGGAGCGCCAACCCAAGTGTCGGGCACCAACCCAAGTGTCGGGCGTGGCCGAGGGGTCGAGCGAGACGGAGCGCCAACCCAAGTGTCGGGCACGGCCAAGGGTTGGTCGAGACGGAGCACCAACCCAAGTGTCGGGTGTGGCCGAGGGGTCGGGCGAGATGGAGCGCCAACCCAAGTGTTGGGCGCCAACCCAAGTGTTGGGCGCCAACCCAAGTGTCGAGTGCGGCCAAGGGGTCAGGCGAGACAGAGCGCCAACCCAAGTGTCGGGCACGACCGAGGGGTCGGGCGAGACGGAGCACCAACCCAAGTGTTGGGCATGGCCAAGGGGTCGGTCTAGTTTCATGTGTTTCCCCATCCACGGTTTCCACAACCGGAGGGATTGAGCTAACATCGCTTGCCTCGATGGCTCGAGTGATGCGCTTGGTGAGCTTAATAACGGGTACGTCCGAGTGGAATCCAGGTCCGTCGTTCATAATGGGGTTGGCATAGCCCTCATATGGCATTCCACTGCTCCTTAACCCGCCTCTCAATAGATGCCCGAGCCATTCCGGAGACCGACTCAGGTGGCCCGCTGTCCTCCCCTCGATGGAGATTCTGTGGGCATGGCTCGAGGTCAGGATCGAACGAGAAGGTCAAGATGACAATGTTCGCTTCTGAGCGGATCGGGCGAGGGCTGCTAGGGCTCATTTGCATTTTCTCCCCTAGCTCTGTTTGACATGAGGCAGCCTCGAGCCCTTTATGGGTCGGCCTTTGAACCTCAGTCAGTCGTCGCTCATATCGAATGAGGCGACTACTGCTTCGTGATGCAACATGAAGCGTTGTGATGCAACAACTGCATATGCAATGCTTGGATGTATGGGATGAATGTATGAATGCATATATGAGAATGGATGAATGAATGATTATGCACTAAAAATAAAAAAGGGGTTTGGTAAGGTTACCTCGATGGTTCGAGTGATGGGTCTAGGGAGCTCCTATCGGATATGTCCGAATGGGATCCATGTCAGTCATTCATGACGGGGTCAACATAACCCATATGAGGCATCCCACTGCTCCTTACCTGTCTCTCGATAGTCGCCCGATCCGTCCAATCAACTCGGGTGACCTGTTGGCCTCTCCTCGATAGAGATTCTATTGGTGGGTCCTTCCAAACCCTACCTGGGAAGGTGGAGGATCGTTTGCATGCAGTTGTGCCTTATTTCCCATGCCTAGGTTGCAATAGTAGTGGGCCCTACCTAGGCCATGTCCCGCTAACCAGACGATGTTTCGTCTAGCAGGGCACGTCCCATCAGCCAGGGCCACGTCCCATTGCATGCTTTTCCACATTAAATAGGCAGAAGGGAGAGGATTTTCCTCCCGTCCTTTCACCTTCCTTCAACCACTGTCGTTCCTCCTTCCTCCCTTTTGCCAAGTCTATTCGTGTGCGATGGCGGTTTCTAGGAGAGAGGAGGGTAGAGCGAGGGAGAGGAGAACTCACAGATTCATTCGTAAATCCAAGGCACGATGTCGAATTGGAGGCCTTCCAACATGGATGAGGAGGTGCTGGCCGCCTTTGCTGAGAAGGGGTTGCTCCCATTGAAGGAGGTGGCGCATTGGAGGGCTCCTACACTAGGAGAAGTTGTTCCACAACCCCACGCCGATGAGGTCATCTCCTTCCTCGCCTTCCACGAGCGCAGGCTTGGGTATCTCGCGCACTGGTTCCTATGCGGGCACCTCAACGAGTGGGGCCTAGAGCTGCAGCACCTCAACCCGACTAGGGTACTACACATCACCGGCTTTATTACCATCTGTGAGGCCTTCCTCAAGATGGAGCTGCACGTGGACCTCTTTCGGCGGATCTTCAGCGGGTGAGCCCTGTCTAAGGGGAAGCCGCCCAGAATCGCGCTGGTTGGGAATTCGTCTTGCAGAAGAAGCCAAAGCAGTCAATCCCCTACCCTGTGTAGTCCCTCTGTGACTCCAATCAAGGGTGACATGGTGAGTGGTTCTACATCAGGAACTCGACGGAAGCACCATTCCTCACATTTACTGGAAAAAGGCTGGAGAGGAGGGAAAGCTGGTCGTGGGGTCCCGCCGATCAGTAGAATAAGTTGGAGGTTATCATGACAGCGCTTCAGAGGCTTGTGCAGCATGGCCTCAATGGGTCGTGGGTCTTCCATACCTTCTTCCATCGTTGGGTCGCCTCGTTGGCGAAAAGAACGCAACCGATATGGGAATACTCTAGCCCGATGGATCCCGACCGCGCATCGCCGGAGGAGTTGACAAAAGATGAAGTCTAGAGTCATCTCGATTGGGTGTTGTAGTTAAGGTATAAAGACTCCCTTGAAGGGACGGCCGGTCCCCTTCACATCGTGAAGCTATCCAATTTGGTATCCCTTCTTTTTGTGACCTTTTCCTTATTATTTTGATGTTTTGATTGATTCCGAGTTACCCATTTTGAAGGGACTCGCGGGATATAAATCTCAGCCACATATTTTGAGAGGTTCGGAAGGTGTGGCTTGGCAAGCTGTCCAGAGGGAGGCGACGCTTGCTAAGAAGAAGAAGAAAATCAAAAAGGCCCGGAGGAGGTTCGATAAGGAGAAGGAGATCAACTAGCGGGTTCAGGGGGCGAGAGCTGGAGTGACATGGAGGCAGAGCTTGAGTCGGAGGAGCCCATGGAGATGGGTGATGACACAAGTGCCCCAGAGGATGAAAAAGTTAGGGGCGCTGTTGTGACCTTGGTGGAGCACCGTGAGCCCGCGGCTGCGTCCATCGACGGTGGGCATGATGTGGAGACATGCGGCGATGTTCCTAAGTCGAGGAAGCGCGCTGTGAGTGAAGACACCACCCTCAAACGAGAGGTGAAGCGGGCGTGGTCGTTGCGCCCTTTGGGGGCATCGTTGGCTTTGTGCCCCTCTGCTCCGAGTGTGGCGGAGCACACCGGTCGGTCGAGAGGACGTGATCGTTCCCCCACATCTTCGGGGTCAGTGCATGTGCATGACCCCCAATGGGGGATGCCCGCCAGTTGCTCTAGTGGTTTCGCCAAGGACCGGCCAGGTCTGCCCCTTCCTCGACCAATGCGAGGGGGCATGGGTCATGACCTGTGAGTGGTCCTCGTCCAGTTGGCTTGTTGTCAGCCGGTCGAGGCTTCAGGGCTCTACCGCTTTCATCTAGGTATGCATTCATGCTCCTTTTTGTTCTCATAGTTGAGTTTTTGAGTGTGACTAACCTGCGCTTATTTGACAGCGGCCAGGGGCTAGTGGGACTAGGAATCTACCCACCTCCCATGTGAGAAGAGTGGAGACCCAGCCTACAGCCGGTCACAATGAGCGACGGGGAAAGTAGGTTAGCGACGGCGTGACCTTCCCTACTAGGGGTTACGTCTTCCTGGCCAGTCATGAGAACGGCGGTAATGGCGGCGGCTGTGATGGCGATGATCCCTGTGGTGATGGCAGAGGTCAGGTCAGAGGTGACTCTCACGGTCCCTCCCCCAATCATTTTGGAGGAGAAGAGGAGGGAAACCGGGCTCCCTACCTTGCCTGGTGGAGGAGCGCACGGTTCGCCCGCTTGGTCAGGGCTGGAGGGGTCGGGAGGAACCATGACTAGGTCGGAGGTAGTGCATCCACCGACGAGCCATGGAGTTCTAGCATTGGACATCCCCTTGTCCGGTGAGGAAGATACCAGGGTGGAGCCATCGGCCATCCCGTCATCCCGGGAGCTAGTAATGATCTGATCATCGCATGATACTACGACGGTTGGATCTTCCAGTGGGTCGGGGGTGACCCACAAGCTAGTGTGGCCTTGACCTGGCAAGCTAGGAAAGTCCTGATTCGTCCTTTGTGATGAGGAGGAGGTGAAGCTCTGGCACCTGCTTAGGGAGAGAGGACTATCGATGGAGTCCAATCTCACCCTTACCAAGGCGAGGCTCAAGGTGGCCTTGGAGAGAGTTGAGCTCATCCATCAGGCCATGATAGTCGACCTGCCATGTGTTGTAGAGGTAAGTTCTCTATGTTTTTGGTGTTGTCCTTGACTCCTTGGCCTTTCAATAGGTGTCTCAGCATGCCTGCTTCTTGTCTCACAGGATCTGGAGATGATGTCGATCTGTAAGCCCTGATTTCTTCAGGAGGAGCATGGTCGGATGGAATAGGAAGTGATGGTGTCACGGTGGGTTAACGAGCTCAAGCACCAACTAGAGTTCGTCTGCCGTGAGTCCCAAGATCGAGCACATGAAGCGATGGGAGCACGGGCGACGGAGCTGCGTGCGGTCGAGCGGGCGACTGCTGCCGAGCGGGAACTTGTCGTGGCAAAGGTCCACTTAGTGGAGACCGAGGCGGTGCTTCAGAAGTCCATGGAGGCTCTAGAGGCGGAGTAGATGGACTAGTCAGACGCTGAACAAGAAGTGGTTGTGGTCCGAGGGTAGATGCTCGGGATAGAGGAGTCGAATGCTCGACTGCTCAAGAGGGTGATCCGGCAAGAGGAAGGGCTCTCCATTATCAAAAGCGCCCGCCTTGGTACGTACCTATTCTGCCCTTAGTTGATACCTTGATTTTTTCCTTTCCTTTGCTTCTGAATTTGTTTTTTTCTAAAACTACGTGGAAAGATCGGCTCTCTGGAGCAAGAGCTGGAGATGGTCAAAGCAGCGGTCGGTCGGGGCACGGAGGCGCTAGCCTAGTCCCTTGAGGAGTGATGCGCTCTCAAGGGAGAGCTCGACCAGATTTGCAACATCACGTAGGTGGTCATCTCCGAGATGTTTGGGTCAGGACCGAGCACTAGTACACCCATCGTCCAGCTGGTGGAGGTCACGAATGAAGTTTGGGCGCTCATCTCCGACGATATGTTCTATGGAACGACGGGGGTGCTTACCTCGGCGGTGACCCATCACCCTGATCTAGACTTCACGACCATCTGTAGAGGATATGCTGACAGGTGGAGCACAGACAAAATCCATGCGCTGGGGGAGAGTTTGGTGCCACATGCATAGATGGTTGCCGAGCAGGTCACCGTGCAGTGGGTGATGGAGGCTCACCGTTCGTCCATGGTTGAAGACGTGCACTAGGAAGATGTCATCTAGCCTATGATGGGAGTGGAGACCGGGTTAGAGGCGAGCGTCGTCCTACCCCCAACAAAGCCGAATGACGTCCCAACCGAAAGTGAGCTGACTTCGTCCTTATCGACCGTACCGACAGCCGATGCCGCCAAGAGGCCATAATAGAGTTTAGGGTAGAAATAGTCAGTTAATGTAAGAGATGAGTTCATGGGGGAGCCCCCATGTGAACAGCTTTATATTCGTGAATATTCTAAGTTCGTTTTATGATGAAATCACTCATGAGGGGAGCGTTGTCCCATCCGCCCTTGTTTTTACCCTAGCGTAGCTTTGTTTTTGGTCCTTTCTTTTTCACACCTGCCTGTTGACCCATAGGCTGCAACCTTAAGAACCTAGGCATGGCCCACGAGGCTCAGCTACTTGTAACCATAGGTTATGGTAGGGTGTGATCGGTTGGGATGTTAAAATACAAGTTACATAGGGTAATCAAAGGAACGGAATGCCCTTTCGTTTGGGCGACGCCCTTTCGTTTGGGCGAAAAGTATTACTATATGATAGTAAAAGATGAGGGTGGTATCACACTCCCGTGGAGCCC